>NC_134113.1:98708976-100078634 GCF_040939455.1 Microcebus murinus | reverse complement strand
TGAGGCAGAAGGATCACTCAAGCCCAGGAGTTTGAGGTTGCTGTGAGCTAGGCTGACGCCACGGCACTCACTCTAGCCTGGACAACAAAGTGAGACTCTGTCTCAAAAAAAAAAAAAAAAAAAAAAAGTAATCCATTCTAGAGATGGATTAATAAAGTAATATTATGAATTCAATATAAATTAACTTGTACACTTTTTCAAATTCCAAAACTTGATGGGGGTGATAGAATTACACTAGTGAGTTAAGCAGGATTATCAACCCAGCCTTTTCCTAACTGGGTTTTTTTTTTTACCTGAGCCTGGGGAAATCAGAGAGCTCAGTATTTCCTTTACTTAACAGTTTTTCTTTTCTATCTGGATGAAAAAAAATTCAAGGGCCACAAAGAAGCCAGGAAAGGTAGCTTAAAGCTACCTTTAGTCTCAAAATATGGCCTTGAACCAGCAAAATCACCTTGGAATCTATTAGAGGTGCCAGTTCTACAGAATGGGTCCCAGGTAGGACCCAGAAATTTGTGTTTTAACAAGCCCACCAAGTTTTTGTAATGCAAGCTTAAGTTTGAGACCAGTTGGCTAGTCTCTGAGAGCAGCTGGAAGCCACTTCTTCATTTGGATAGTAACTAGGTAGTTAAAACATATCTGAGTATAATAAAAATGCTAATGAGGAAAATTAATGTCTTTGTCCTAAAAAAACAAACCTCACAAGTTAGTGGTTAAAGACCAGAAGTGGGTTGCCTGTTTTCTTTTAAGAAACAAAGCTTCTCTGAAGTGTTACAGAGCTAAGAGTGTTGGAGAGATAAGAGCAGGACAGGATTTCTGAGGGTCTTTTGACAGGAGGAAGTGGTAGAGAAATACTTATTTTTGTGGCCCAGAGGTAGCCTGTCAGTGTTGGATTAAGCATTGTAAAAACAAAGACCATATGATCCTCTCAGTAGACACAGAAAAAACATTCAACAAAATTCAGCACCCTTTTATGATAAGAATGCTTAACATAATAGGCATGGACGGGACTTATCTTAAAAAGATAAAAGGCATATATGGCAAACTATACCAACATCATACTAACCAGAAAAAAAATGAAATCATTCCTGGTTAGCACTGGAACCAGACAAGGTTGCCCTCTATCACCACATCTATTCAACACAGTGCTGGAAGTCCTAGCCAGAGCAATCAGGCAATAGAAGCAAATCAAGGGTATCCAGATGGGGGCAGAAGAGGTTAAACTATCGCTCTTTGCTGATGATATGATTTTATACCTAGAAAACCCTAAAGATCCTGCCAAGAGCCTACTAGAATTGATGAATAAGTTCAGCATAGTCTCAGGTTACAAAATCAATGTAAGCATTCACATACACCAGCAACAGTCAAACAGAGAACCAAATCAAAGACTCAATACCTTTTGCAATAGCAACAACAAAAAAAAATACCTAGGAATATATTTAACTTAAGGAGATGAAAGACTTTTACAGGGAGAACTACAAAACACTGAGGAAGGAAATAGCAGAGGACATAAACAGATGGAAAACTATACCATGCTCATGGATCAGGAGAATCAAAATTGTTAAAATGTCTATACTACCCAAAGTGATTTACAGATTCAATGTAATCCCTATTAAAATACCAACATCATTTTTTACAGATCTAGAAAAAATAATTCTGTGCTTTGTATGGAACCAGAGAAGACCTCATACAGCCAAAGCAACCTTGAGCAAAGAGAACAAATTGGTAGGCATCAATTTACCAGATTTCAAGCTATACTATAAGGCTATAATAACCAAAACAGGATAGGACTGGCCCAAGAACAGAGACATAGACCAATGGAGCAGGACTGAGAACACAGATATTATCTAAAACCATCCTCATATAGCCATCTGATCTTTGACAAAGCAGACAAGAACATACGCTGGGGAAAAGAATCCCTATTCAATAATGGTGCTGAGAAAATTGGATAGCCACATGTAGAAGACTGAAACAGGACCCACACCTCTCACCTCTCACAAAATCAACTCATGGTGGAGAACAGACTTAAACTAAGGCATGAAACTTAAGAATTCTAGAAGAAAATGTTGGAAAAACTCTTATAGACATTGGCCTAGGCAAAGAATTTATGAAGAAGACCCCAAAAGTAATCATAGCAACAACAAAAATAAACAGGACTTTGCAGAAAGTTAGAAAGGCGGGGCCAAGTCCTGGCCCCGAGTCTCTGAGTGAATGAACTGACTCTCTCCCACATTGTGTAACATCTGAGTTTGTAGCTTTCTTTATATAATGTAGAGCAAGAGCTATACTTATAAAAAATCTTAGTTTTAAAATTAGTCAATTTAAGCAGTTGTATGTCATCTCTTCTGGCCAGCAGAAGTCTTGAAAGTGTCTGGATGTGTTTTAGGCTGCAGCATTATGATGTGTATGCACATATTAATATGGGAGTGATGTTAAATGGACATCACATGGTAGCCTTTCCTCCTAGGAAGCAAAGTGCCCACCTCTCCATTATCTTGTTTGCCTTTTCAGTATCACCTTGTGGGAGAGAGTCAGTCCATTCATTCAGAGATTCGGGGCCAGGCTTGGGCCCGCCTTTCTGACTTAGCGCAGAGTCGGGCTAAAGAGGGACTAGGCAGAGGCGTGCCAGGGGCAGGGTGGAGTGCTTTCAGGACTCAGTTGCTGGGACTGAATGCTAGAAACAGAACGTGTTCACTCAACCCAGGAGATGTCCAGAGTCCCCTGGAGATGCAGGCTAGAGTCCATGACTTTACCCTCCCATAAGGAGATTGCAAACCATGTGGCCATCAGCTGGCACTTCCAACCGCCTTTCCCTTGGCTTTTTTCTGAGTCCAGAAATCATGATGCAAGCAGTGGGCAGAAAGCTGTGGCAAGCTGCTGTGTTGGCATGTGATTTGGAAACCTTTTTCATTTAGCCATCTATTAAACACCTGGTGTGTTTTGAGTCCCCAGTCTGTTTACTCCCTCACTCCCCCCAGGGGAAAAGGAACACTGACCAATCAGACGAGGGCTCAGTCTTGCAGGTACAGTAGTGCAGTCTTCTTATGGCCAAGGCCATGTCTCCAGCATCTGTAGTGGGTGTATGTGGCTGTAGTTTGACAGAGAAGGGCAGGGAGCCAGGACCAGGAGTCTGACATGAGCCAACTCCTGCAGTCACAGCACACCAGCATCTCTCTGATGTGGAGGCTGGTGACACAGGAGGCCAGGGGTCAGCCAGGAGCCAGACTTATGCTTTACAGGACTAGCGTGGGGGTGGAGAAGACTCCTACGGGTCCAGAAAGTCAGTAGGAGCAGGACAGAGTGACCGCAAGTAGAAAATCAGAAGCACGTGGTAGATCTAGAAAGCGACTTCTTGCCCCTGCTTTTTAAAATGTTCTCTGAGTGCCTACAGAAGGGGTAGAAGCTACTATTCACTTGACAAATAATTATTGAGTGTCAAGCATTGTTGTAGATGCATCACTAGTTACATCAGTGAACAAAACAGACAAAAATCCCTGCCCTCAAGGAGCTTATACTCGTGGGAGGAAGAAAGTAAAGGGAAGGAGAAAATAAAGGATAAAAATAAAGAAAATATGTGGTATTAGATACAGAGGGGGAATGAATGCAGGGAAAGAGGTAGTGTGCTCCAGGGTGGGGTTATGATTTTGATGATGGTGTCAGGGAAGGTCTTATTGAGAAGATGACATTTGAGCAGAGACCTGCTGGAGGTGGGGGAGTAAGTTCTGTGGATATCTGGGGAAGGACATTCAAGGGCAGAGGGCACAGCAGGTACAAAGGCCCTGAGGTGGCCATGAGCCTGGTGTGTCTGAGGAGCAGGGGGTGGCTGCAGTGGTGTGTTCTTGAGGAGAGGTCAGTGAGGGTTAGAGGAAGAACACTGAGGCCTTGTAATTCATTGCAGTGACTGTAGCTTTTACTGAGAGCGAAGTGCGACATCAACGGAGGGTTCTGAGCATGGGAGTGACTGATGTGTGTTTTAAAGGAAAATAGGTGTGGGGAGCTTGCTGGCACGGACCAGTAATCCAGGAGGCAGACAGTAGCAACTTGGACCAGGGTGATAATGGTGGAGGAGGAGAGAAGGTCCCAGATCCTGGATACATGTAGAAGCACAGCTGAAATGATTTGCTGACATGTTGGACATTAGGCGTGAGAGAAAGAAGATGAAGATGGACTATACATTTCTTGGGTTTAGCAGCTGGAAGGCTGGAGAGCAACTGTGATCTGAGGTGGGCGGCAGCTTGTTGGGGGGTACAGGAAGGCCAGGAGTTGGAGTTTGGACTCTAAGTTTGAGATGTCCAAGCAGAGACTGACCGGAGAGGCCAGGCTGCAGCAGGAGAAAGACTCGAGTTGTGCACAGGAGAGAGAGACAGCAGCAGCAACTCTTATTCAGCCAGGTCCTACGCCTGGGATCAAATATGCAAATGAAAGGACATCTCAGGGCCAGCCTCCAGCCCTGGGCCTACATCCAAAGAGCAGCAGAGCAGCCAAGGGTCTCCACTCTTTCCTCCTCCCGGTGGTCCTGCACAGTCCCTCCTGTCACTTGTGGGCAGCAGAAGACAGGGCTCAAAGCATTACTCCAAATGGGGATGACGCCCAGGCAGCAGGCAGTAGGGCGAGGGCCCTGGTGGGACCAGAATGGACACCACATGGTCAGGACACCTCTGCAAGGGCTCTGGGGCACTTGTGAAGAAGAGCCAGTCCCTGCTTCTCCCCAGTTAGCCCTTGGGCTCTGCTGTTCTTCTGGGCCTGTCTTTGGATGACCACAGTGATCCAGGGAGATGAAACTGGCAGGTCAGGAGCCCTCGATTAGACCTACAGACTGAACTGATGCGAGCTGTAGGGAGTATCCTGTCCAACCCTCTTGTGCACACGAGGGAACTGAGTCCTAAGAGACAATGTCGCTGGTCTAAGATAAAAGCGTCACAGCCCTTGCAGCTGTGCCGGACACAGAACAGTTTCCCAAGCACTGTGGTTTAGTGGTGGCTGCGTGCTCTTAGTTCCTCCTGTCTCTCCCTGACCCTCCTCCACATGGGCTTTTGGCTGCCAAATCAGGGTTTAGGGAGTGATTGGCAGCCTTGAGGTCACCCAGCCCTTTTGGCAATCCGGCTACATCTCCTTGTTGGATGAGACATGGGTTCCCTTGGCAGCCAGTACTTTCTCAAGAAGTATCTTTTGTAAAACTGATGGTCCCCCTTGGCTTTGCTTTCCCCCGTGTCCTCAGTGGGGCAGAGAGTGAGCTCTGAACCAAGAAGTTCTCCATTGGCCAGAGCCCAACTGCACCTCATCCCAGAGCTGTTTTCTCGGGTCTGCCCTGGCCCACCTTGGTCCCTTTGCTCTCTGCAAATCCCTCTGTCCTTCCAGTTGTCTGAGCTGCCTTTTTCTTGACTACTTGTTAAGCCTCTGGATTTCTCCTTAAATATCAGCTCCAGGATGCCTGCCTAATGAGCTGAGGTCATTCCTACCCTCAAGTGACCTGGTGAATTAGGCAACACCAGGGATTCCAGGACAGTGAGCTTGAAGAGCATCTTTGCCGGCCTGGGGGAGGCCCTCGGCCCTTCTGAAGGTGGGCAGAGCGCCCGACCTGGCGCAGGCATTGCAAGGGAGCCGTTCATTACCAGGAGAGGGCTGGCTTGCTGGGTGAAGTGTGCCCCACCCTCGCCCCCCAACCCTGCTTCTGAATTACAGAGCTGGAACCACCAGATGGGGGCTTTGGTTCCACTCCTGTTTCAGGCAAAAAGATTAGGCCTGGATCTCTCTGGACCCAGAGGTGCTTGATACTTCATTCCAAGGCAAGAAGGGAAGATGCCCTCTCTGTCTGGCATCATGCCCTTCCCTGCTTCTCCCTTGCTGGATGGCAGGGCAGGTGGAGCGTTAGCTAAGGTCAGGAGCTCCTGTACCCTGCCTCCTCCTCCCCCACAACTCTGTCCCTTCTTAGTAGGTAATCAAACCTCTTTGGAATCTGTGGTTTCTGCAGAGCATCCCTGGGGCCCAGCTGGCCTGCAGACACAGGTAAGGCTGTGCAGCGCCTCTCTGCCATCATCTCTCCTTGGAGATGCCCGAGCGCAGACCTGGGGTGTGGTGGAAGGAGCCAGGGGGTGAGAGGACGGCGCCTAGTACTGTGTGCTCTGCCCCTGCCCGTCCATGTAGGCCTGACTTCTCTCACTGCCCCGTGGTTTCCCGCAGAAGGGAGGCCTGGGTGGGCCGGCAGTCCCTGGGCCTTCCTGGCTCAGACACTCTGCAGCACTCTGTTGGTTTCCTTGTGTTTTTAAAGGAGCCTATGTTATTTATCTCGGTGTCTCTGTGCCCCTTCACTGCATGCTGCTATCCGTGCAGTAATGACATCCAAACGCCCACACTGTATCTCAACAACCTGATGAGATAAATGCCACATCCTTGGGCTCTGTGGACACAGACTAGCAGTTCTCTGTTGTCCAAGAGCTCAGAAAACACGGCTGCCAAAGAGGAATGGGCAGGCGTGGGGATTGCTGTGTGCATGTCATTAGGGGAAAGTGCATTTGTTCTGCCCAAAGCCCCTGTTTTCCCTAAAGCTGCCTCACTTTTCCCCTTCCTCCACCTCCAGAATGATGCCTCTGAGCCTGCTGGCTTTTGAGAGTGCATTGGGTGGGCCAGCACTGGGAGCACATGGCCTTGTTATCCTGCACAGAGCTCTGAGTTGGATGGATGTGCCAGCCACTGGCCTGGCCCTGAAAGTTGTCAGGCTGAACGTATTGATCCAGGGGCTGCAGGGGCCTTGGGCATGCTCCAGCCCCTGACACCTGCTCTCACACGCATTCTGCAGTGACCCTTCTGTGCTCAGGACATACCTGTTAGATGAAGCTTGGGACTCTGAAGGTTGGTGCTGCCAGGGCTGGAACCATGTATGTGTTTGTGCCCCTGCTCCCTTATGGACCTGGAAGCTGGGAGGGCCCACTGGGTTCCAATGGAAGCAGGAGTCAATGTGGTCTTGTAGGAAAAGTAGACCTAGCTCTGGCATGCTGAGTGAGTGGCCTTGGGCCTCAGTTTCTCTGTAAGCAGAAAGAAGATAACAAGATCTTTCCATGTCCAGAAAGGTCATAGGCATCCAGGGAGATGATCTGACATTCAAGAAAGCTCAAAGGGCGTCTGCATATCAGATATGGAGGCCGTGGGCCCTGAGGGAAGGGCAGGCTCCAAGCTGGGTGCGGATCTTGGTGCCGCCCTTCAAGCTGTGCCGGCTGGAGAAATTACCAGACTGTTCTGAGCTTCTCTTTGCTCTTCTGTGAACTGAGGGATGATAAAGCTACACTGGCTGGTGGCTGGTAATCCTAGTTAGCTAGAGCATCTATTGTTTATTGAATGTTTATTTTGAGTGGGGACCCTTGCTCCTTTTCTTCATAACACTTCCATGGAATGTAGCAGGATTTGCAGTCACGTGTGACTTTGCATGGATTTGTGCCGGTTTGCGCAGTGTCTCCGTGAGCCCCAGGCTCTGTTGGGCGTTGCCCACCACTGTGTTCCTGAAGCCTGGCATGGTGCCTCGCCCATGGTACAGGGGCACTAGGGGGTACTCTCCTCTCCTTTAGCCCCCACCAGCCTGTTTGGTGTATATGATTATGACACTCACTTTAAATGTGAGTGTCAAATGAGGCCAAGACTGGCTAAGCGATGTGCCCAGGTTACCTAGCTAGGAATCAGGGAAGTAAGCCTTCTCATGCAGTCCTTATTAGAGCATCCTTAGAATTTTGGGAATATGGCATGGCAGGACTGGGCAGGGAGGAAACACTAAGCACCTGTTGGATTTGTCATCAACTACCCATGAAGATATATGATGTCATATATCCGTCTTACCAGCCCACAACATGGGCATTAAAATGCCCATTTTACAGATGAGAAAGCTCAGCTCCAGACTGGAAGAGTCCAAGTGAAGGAACTGAACCATAAAAAAGATAGACAGATTTCCTCTGAGTCCTCCTCTCATCTCAGAGTAGGATCTGGAGCCTTTCCTCCTCCGATGAAGGAGTTAGAATGTCTCTGACTGCTGAGGGCCGTGGGGAAGGAGCCGCCGGAATTCCTTGCATGTGGCACATCTGGGAGGGGTATTTCCCCTCGGTGCTTCTTGGGAAATTTTGCTGTCTGGCTGGCCTCGCTGGTGCTCCTTCCGCGACTGCCCTTTCGGTCCTGGAGTGCCCGCCAGCATCTGACGCCATTCGGGATCGTTTGCACGTAAAGTGAAGAGTGGGTGTTCACAAACAGGGTTTCTTGTGTTTTCCCCTGTTGTTGTCGTCTAAGAAACAGGTTTTTAGGTTCTTTGATTCTTTCTCAGAATAGCAACCATATGGGGCCTCCCCTTACACTGAACAGCCTGTGCCTTTTGCAAGGGACCAGTTTGTTTTCATTTGTCATTGAACCTTGACTTGCTCCAAAAATTTTAATCAGGTGGTTTCTGCAAGAGGGGGAGATTGAGGGAAATGATGGCGTGGTTCCTCTGAAGAGGGTTTAGCTTTCAAGGATACGGCGTGAGTGGGGCTGAGGCCAGAGTGGGGAGACTTTGAGAAGCCCAGGGTCATGGGTAGGGCCCAGTGTGACCCAGTGCATGGCGGCTGGAACAAAGAACGCTTTGAACTGTACATGGCTCTGGCATGTTTGTTGATTGACTCCCTGGGCTTCAGAAAATTGTTTCTTTTTAAGAAAGGGAAGTTTTGAGGTGGCTGCAAACGAAGTGCTTCTGGGCATGCAGGGGGGCCGAGGGGAGCGTGGGGGGAGCAGTCGGACCTGTGGTGCCCACGCTCTTGGGTGAGGGCCCTCCAAGGCCCTGTCTAGGGGACGCCTGAGCCCGGCAGCGTTGTGGGCATTTAGGCCAGACGGCAGCAGGGACTCCCCAGTGTGGAGGGTTGCTAGGCACTGGGGGAGGTTGCCCAGGGAGACTGTGGCTAGAAACACCATCTGCCAAGGATGATTTAGTTCCAGAAGAGGCAGAGGATAGGATGAGATGGTCCTTTCTGTCCTAGTTAATCTTGGTGCTGTGCATGCAGGCTAAGCATCCTCTTCCTGAAGGGGGAGGAGGCAGACTGAGTCCTGGGCAAACCTGAGCGTCTTGTGAGAGGACGGCCTTGCCCCTGCCCAGGCCCCACCTTGGGGCTGCCCGCTCCCTGCCACTGCCCTGCCCTGGCAGCAGGTCCCAGCAAGCCCACATGTCGTGGGGTGGGGGATTAAATACTCTGCCTCGTCAAAACACTGACAGTTACAGATGCCTCTGCTACTTCTCAGGGAAGGGAGAGCAGGGAGCAGAATGCCTTCAATATGCAAAAGACATTCCGAGGAGGCCAGGAGGGACAATGGGGATTAGTGCTTGATTTATAGACTGTCAGAAAGAAATCAGCTGGGCCACACCTGCCCGGATTCTCGTCTGCATGTGTGTGTGAGGAGGTGCTCCGTGAGGTTTGAGGGGCTGTCTCCTCTCCACTGAGCGGGTGGCGGTGAAGTCCTGCCGAGGTTTAGAGTGGAGGAGCCCGGCTGCGGGTTCTGGATTCAGATCACACGCAGCCCTCCAGACAGCACGGAGGCGCCGTCGTGTGGAGAGCATGAAACTGAGATGGCGTTGTCTCTTAGCGCAGGCTCGATTCCTCCACTCCTGGAAGCGGGGAGTCAGCCGCTCGCGGCGGAAGCTTTGTGTTTTCCGTATAAACCTTCCTGGCTAACCACGAAGAATGGGCGTCACAGCAGGAAACAGAGTTCTACACAGGTGGTTCAGCTGGAAAGAAATTGCGAAGGGCGTATTCACAGGGGTAAGGGGCCAGCAGCGCCCCTGAGGCGCCTGGCCGGCAGTGGAGGGAGCTGTCATCCCTGAGGCCCGAGGGCAGGGCGTGAGAAGTGTCTGGGCCGAGGCCCAGTGGGAGCGGGAGCTGGGCAGGGACTGTCTGTGCCAGGGGTCCTCAAACTACGGCCCGCGGGCCACATGCGGCCCGCTGAGGACATTTGTCCGGCCTGCTGGGTGTTTTTGCCTCTGCTGCCTGTCCTGCTTAGCAGCCGACTTGTCTCGGGCCCACAGTGCGCATGTGTGGAATGCGCCGCACTCTCCAGCGGCCCCCAACGGTCTGAGGGACGGTGGACTGGCCCCGTTTAAAAGCCTGGGGCCCGGCTCTGTGGGAGCTGTGCTCACAGAAGGGCACAGCCACCGCGGGACCACTGCACCAGATTGGGGGACGTGGAAAGAAAACACCTGACTTGCCTTTCCTCCTGTCTCCAGCGTCCTACTGACGCAGGGTTGGGGGAGGCTGGCAGGTGCGGTCCACAGGCCCCAGACTTCTCGGCGTGTGGACATGGCGGGCGGAGGGAGGGCCAGGGTGGTAAGATGGCAGTTCCTTTGCAATGTTGGCTTCACACCGTCAACCCTGGAAAGCTCGTCCTGAGAAGGGGAGTTTAAAAGAGGTTGCCACTTTCAAATTATTCCTTCCCGGGGCAAGCATATTCACCTTGTAAGACACACTGAACAAAGGGTAATGGGATCTGACATGTCCCTTCTCTGTGAAGTGCCTGCTTGCTGAGGGCAGGGACTGAGGCTTTAATTGCACTTGTTGTGAATAGCACATCGCCCTCCATGCACAGTGCTTGACACCGTCCAGGGCGCGGCTCGGTGGGCCCCTACAGCGGCATTCTGAGGCTGGCAGATGGGCAGCAAGGTGGCACTGTGCAGACTGGCCTGCGTTCTCCAGGGAGAGAATGCAAACAGGCGCCCTGAATGAGGGCCACGGCACTCTGCAGGGGAGGAGAAAGCCCTCCCTGGTGAAAACTGCAGCCTGGCAGCCCAGCAGGGGCCTGGCCACGTGGAAAAGCCATCCGAGTCTTCTGGCCTAAGGCTGACCGTGGACAGGTCTCGAGTAGGGATCCTGGTCCCTAAATGTGTCTTCCATCCTGAAGCCACAGTGTCTGTATTGCCACTTACTGGTTGTTCTGGGCGAAGTCATAGTCCACGCAAGGGGAGAGCACATGCTCATCAGTGCGTCCTGGTGGGTCAGGTGGCCACGTCCCTGGCTGGCCAGGCTGCAGGGTGGGTGGATGGGGAGGGAAAGGGGAGAGGAGGGCATTGTCTAGACATACCCTTTGCTGAGAGTTGGTGGTCTGAGCTCAGCTTGCTCTCCAGGACAAAGTGTCAGGAGTAATAGCAGACCTGTTCTTTCTCAGGTAGCTGTCTCCGCCTCTCCTGGGCCTGTGGGTGCTGGGGCCAGGAGGGGTGGGGTGTGGAATCTAGTTCCTGGCTTCCTTGCAAATTTGGGTGAAATGCAGATTTTCCTCCACTCTTGTGTTTATCTTTTCCAGTTTTGTATTAAATGGAAAAAATTTCTGTAGATTTCAGTCCAAGGTGCAGCCCTGGAGCTGGTATTTTCTATTTTGACATGAGACAGAAAGTGGCGACTGGCCTGAGCCTTGGGAGAAGTGATCAGAGAGACTGTTGCCTAAGATGCAGCGTAGCTTAAGGGCTGTGAGGCAGACTGCCTGAGTTCGAGTCCTGGTGTTGCCAGTTTCTAGCTGGGTATAAGTTACTTCACATCTTAGTTCCTCGATTTCCTAAGCTATAAAATAAGGGTAAGAACAGTATCTAGGGTAGGGAATTGATATAAGGATTAAATGGCTAAAAGTGTGCCCGGTGCAGGGAGCAATGCTTAATGCACGCTATGTGCCATGTAAGTGTTTCCTCTTGTTTGTTACAAGACATACTTTTCTGGGGCTTTGGAGGGATGGGGTGTGCATGAGGCCACCAAGGGGGTAAATGTCCCCAAGCATCACTGCCTTGCTCACAAACCTTCAGCGAGTTGCTCGTTTGGAGACATGTCCAAACCAGTCCTCTTCGCACACTGGCTTCTAGCCAGATCCACTGCTCGCCACAGCCCCTGCTTCACTGGGGGTCTGTTCATGGCCCCAACACTCCGTTTGCCTTTGCCTCCACTCTAGCCCACCATCCTCACCCCTGCCTCCAAAGCCTTTCGCCCTTTCACTTCCAGCTTCCTTCCCAGTTCTGCTGTGAAGCTGCCCAGGCCTGTTGCTCTCCCATTCCCTGAGCACCTGCTTCCCCCGCTTCCTGTGCCATACTCCTGCCTTGCAGCATCAGTCTTCTCCGAATAGGCCTATAGCTTTCTACACTGACAGCGCCTTGAGCAGGAAGCCAGTAGCAGATATTATGAAACTGAAAACCTGTGGATTTGCCTCTGTTGTTTTGATAATTCTTGAGAACACAAGAAAGGAGCTGCTTCTAGAAATTGTTCCCCCTGCCTGGTGTCGTGGTGCTCAGCACGGGTGGCCTTGTGGGGAGGCACCTCCCCAAGGCAGTTGATTTGGCTTCCTGTTTCTCGGCCACCTTGTTGCTGAAATGGGGAGTCTCCGCGCGAGATGCTGCGCAGCGCCAGTGCGGCGCTGGGGCTGCCGGCTCTCCGAGAGGCCGCCCGGCGTGGTGTTCTCTGCTCTGCGGAACACATCCACAGGCCTAGGACCTGAATAAAATAAGTCTGTAGCTGAAAGAAATCCATTTACAGGCAAACAAAACTCTGATGTTGGCTCTTAAAAAGAAACTTTTTGTATTGTGTCTTGCACTTTAATTTTGTCCCTATTAAGAGAGAATATGTCTCGATGATATCTTTGCTTACTGACTGTAGCCTAGTTGTTAAAGGTCACTTGCCCAGGTGACTTTTTGAATCATCTCAAAATCTAAATACAGTTGTCCCTCAGTGTCCGTGGGGGTTGGTTTGAGGACCCCAGGGCCATCAGAATCCTTGAGTGCTCAAGTATCTGATATAAAATGACATATGACCTACCCACATCCTCCTGTGCTTTCAATCATCTCTAGGTTACTTACAATATCTCATACAATGTAAATGCTATGGAAATAGTTGTTATACTGTATTGTTTTTACTTATCTGTATTTTTATTGTTGTATTTTTTAATATTTTTTTCCAAATACTTTCCAGCCATGATTGGTGAATCATCAGATGCTGAACTTGTAGGTATGGAGGCCGACTGTATCAACAGCCCACTATGGGGAGCCAGGGGCCCAGTACTTGTCATTAGGGGAAGGAATAGAGCAGGTGGAAGAGACAGGGGACCCCAGAGCTGACCCTGTGGCCCGGGAGCTCCTCCAGGGTGCTGGCCTAGGACCAGCAGCGTAGGCAGTGCAATGGAGGTGAGCTGCTGCTTTCAGAGGAGGGAGAGGCCTTTGACCTCTTCTGGGCATCAAGTCAGAGTGAAACTGGAGGGAGAATCTAGACTTCTTGGGGTAACTTGGCAAACAAAGCCCAGACAGACAGAAGTTGTTCAAGGAACTTTGCAAAATTTCCTGTGGACACAGAGAAGACACTTGTTACTCTAAAAAAGGCACCTTAGGGAGAGGCTCTGCAGAGAGAGGACAGGGCCTGCCTCTCCACAGCCCAGAGCAGGCCAGGGAGACTCTCTGCTTCCCTCAGTACAAATGCCTAGACAACGCCGGCACACCGTCTCTGACCTTGACCTGGCGAGCCGTTGGCTGTCCAGTGCAGGAAATGTGGGTCGTAGATGGCAGCTTTCCGCAGGGTTGTCCCTCTGAGTTCTGGTTAGCAATCAGCAGAAATCATCTGGTCTCTGTGTTAGAGCTGGCCCTGGTTTTAAGGAGTAGTATAAGATCACACTCAGGTGCCTGCTGATGAGATGACGATGCTGGTGATGTAGAGCCACATGCCCTGTCTGCACGGCTTCCTCCTGTACAGTGGGCCCCTTTCCCTGCTGGGCACCCAGCAGCCACCTTGAAAAGTGCTAAGGAGCCCAAGTGTCTTATCAGAAGCTATAAATACTCTCGGATAGTTTCGTAAGAAAAGGCCCTGAGTGCCGCCTTCGCCTTTGCCTTCGTTCTCAAGTCTCTGTTGCTGTCCTGAGCAGTAAGTGCTTCCCTTGGGTGATAGAAAGGAGCTTTCTTGGAAAAGGGAACATTTCTCTTTTGTCTCCTGGAGAGAGGTCCTGAGACACTCCCAACTACCAGGAAGCCACCCAGGTCGTCCCTGGGTTGCTGTTAAAGTGTTCAGCAGTCAGGACTGTGAACCCTAAGGATAGTGATTAGCACTGCGGCCCGAGGACAGCATATCAGGCTGTGGGTGCCTTGCCACGGTCATTGCAGAGGGAAGCATTCATATAGCATTTTCAAATGAAGAAACCGAGGCCTATAGAACTAAGTACTGCTAAGGCCACCTAACTAGGAGTTGGTAGAGCTGGAATTTAGACCCAGGTCTGTCTGACTCCAAAGCTGTGCTCTTTCTCTGGCATGGTGCGAGGGTGCAGTCCAGAGCAAGTGGTGCCGGGGCTCGCTTCGTGGGAGTGCCGGTGGGGGCGTGCCGGGCTGCCCCCAGCTGGGAGGGGAGTCAGCATCCCCAGTCATCTAGCGTCAGGGATGGACGAACGTCGCCATCAGTCTGCGTGGGTCCCCGGCAGCCTTGCGTGCTGGCAGCAGCACAGCCGGCATGCTCTGCACGGTGCCCCCAGCGAGCAGCCTGGTGACAGGGAGCACAGCTGGGATTCAGGGCCTGCAGCAGCGGCGGCAGAGACGTAGTGAAACGAGGGGAAAGGACTGTAATTACCTCTTAACACGTTTCCACATTTCTCTGCTGTCAGAATGGTTTTGTTTTCTGATTTATTTTGATCTGCTTCAACATTAGTTGCAGCAGTATGTTTGGCGCGTATGGTCGTGCTGCTAGCTGGCAGCCCCCGTGGGCAGCCTCAAGCCCAGCACACGTGCTCCTTCTCCCCATGCGAGCCAGCTTCCGAGCGCGTCCAGGACGAGGGAAGGGGATGGCTGTGTGTGCCCATCTGCGGCCCTTGGCTCCCCAGCATCACCCTGGAGGGGATGAGCCTGCAGGCTGGATCTGCCCAGAAGGTTTGTGCCCCACAGATTGTCTGGGCACCTTGCAGTGGCATTGCATTACTCTTCGCTCCGTTGACCTTGCTCTCCCACCCCAGCACACCGTTTGCCATCACACAGGCAGCCGACTGCGGACCAGTGCACTGCCTGTCCCCACCTCGACCCGCCGTCTCCACCTGCATTACTATGCAGCACGAATCCACGGGACAGTCGGCTGACCTCTCTTAGCCCACAGTGCCACCAGCTCTGTGCCACTCACCGTGGAGAGGTAGCCAGTCTTACTCCATCAGAGCCATGGCCTTTTCTGTCATGGTCAGGCCAGGATGAGGAGGAAGCCACCGTGTTGCCATGGAAGCTTGGGTGGGGAGGGGAGAGCCGCACTGTGGAATGGTGGGTGTTATCAGCAGGCGCTCTCTGGAGGGGTTGCCCATAGCAAATGCTCAAGAAGCAAGACTTTTGGAGCCAGAAAGAAACTCAGAAGTCATCAAGCTCGATTACAGTCAGCCCTCCGTATCC
Source organism: Microcebus murinus (assembly GCF_040939455.1). NCBI lineage: Eukaryota > Metazoa > Chordata > Mammalia > Primates > Cheirogaleidae > Microcebus > Microcebus murinus. The sequence goes on along the minus strand of NC_134113.1, from coordinate 100,063,273 downwards.
GTGGAGGAGTCGGTTCTAGAACTCCCTTCCACTAGCAAATCCATGAATGTTCAAGTCCCTTGTATAGAGTGGTGTCCTGGAGGGAATCAAGATGGCGGACGAGAAACACCACCAGACAGACTGTCTCTGCAGAAAAGACAGATTCTATCAGAAATTAGAAGAAAGAAGCAAGAAGACGAGCATACAGAGGACGAGGGTCGGTAGGAGGGGTACCTGAGACCACGGGAGACTCCACGGGAGGAGGTTGCAGAGGAGAACTGGAAGCTGAGACCACCGGAGCAGCCCAGAGACCAGTGGGAAGGGTAGGTGGATCAGTCACCTTTCCCCTCCCCTGCATCTTGGACTGCTGGTGGGCGCCCCAGTGGGTGTAGAGACCTGTGGACACCAGCCCAGAGACGGCTACCGCCAGTGAGTGGTAAGCCAGTAGCAGATGCGACACCAGGGTCCAAATCCCTCGGGGCACCGCTGTGTGCACAGACCCGAGCCACGCGGCAGGCACCATATTGCCTCCTTCTCCCCTCTGCCGACCCTATCTGTGGCTTCCCAGAGAGACAATATAGCCACCAACTGGAGGCACCTCCAGGGAATGGGACCTTCCCTTTTGGGGCCCTTCAACTGACTAAGGGGAACTCAGACTGTGAGCTCCCTACCTGCCAAGCCTCCCAGGTGCTGCTGGCCCGGTGATCCCAGGAGAATGGGGCAGACCCTGAGGCTGAGAGACATAGACCCAGCTTGGGCTTCCCGTGGGTGAATTGGGACTGGCATTCCTCTCCCAGGTGGGGATATAGTTTGAACTCTGGGGCCCAGAGATCAGACCTGCAGACCAGATCCCATGCACCGAGGTCTCACATTGCCCAGAGGACAGAAGGGATATTTGTGAACAGCCTACTGAGGTGTGTGTGCCTTCAGGGGCAGATCAGCGTCCTAGAGGGCAACCCTCCCCCCAAAGGGAGGCTGTGCGCCCAGCCCAGGTGGCCGTTCCTGCGCAGGGAACCTCCCCGCCGGCATCACAGCCAGGGAAGGCCCGGTGGCGTGAGGTCTGGCCTGCTGGCAGAGGCCCAGGAGGAGCTGTGGAGTTGGGGAGGGTGGAAAGAAGCGAGGCCTGCTCCAGACTGTGGGTCCCAGACAGCCCCACCCCCCACACGTAGACTTTCTGGCTGAGCGGGGCCATTCCAGCCCCTCCTTGGCAGCTTTTCCTGGAAGCAGAGAACAGAACTTTGACCCCTGCTAGCGACATTGGTGGTGCCTGAGGGCAGGCTGACCCAACCCAGCTCCGCCCAGACTTTCTCCTAGACCAGCCCTCACTGAGGGGGAGAAAAGGACACACCTGGAAGTCCCAGGACCCCACTGACCACCTGAGGCACTAGAGTGCCTCTCCAGGGGAACAAGAGCTGGTCACAGGTCACAAATACAACAGCATAGCCTGTTCCTCCAAACAAGCGCCACCTACTGACAGGGAGGACACCCTGGATACCCTTTTCATGGTACCTACTGACTCATTATACAGGGAGCGGTTGAATCTCACCCACAGACACCACCTCCTGTCCCAGAAACTAAACAAGGTGTGGGAATACCCAAACGAAAACCTAAAGGAAAGAAACAACCACTGATCGACATGGGAAGAAATCAGCGAAGGAACTCCAGAAATATGAAGAAGCAAATGGAAAACACATCCCCAAAGAGGAGCACCAGCCCCTTAGAAACAGACACCAACCCAAATCAGGCAACTAAAATGGCAGAAGCGGAATTTTGAATGTGGATCATAAGAAAGTTCAACGACCTGCAAGAACAATTTGATAACCAACACAAAGAAACCACAAAAAGCCTCCAGGACCTGGAACAAAAGTTCACTAAAGAAATCAACACAATGAAGAAAAGTTTAACCGAACTCCTGGAAATGAAGAATCAATTCAGGGAACTACAAAATACAGTGGAAAGTCTCAAGAACAGGGTAGATCAAACAGAAGAAAGAATCTCAGAGAGTGAAGATAACACCCTCCAATTAAATAAATCAGTCACAGAGATAGAGCAGAGAAACAAGAGAAAAGAGCAAAGCCTACAAGAGATGTGGGATTAGGTGAAGAAACCTAATGTGAGGGTCGTAGGGTTACCAGAAGGGGAAGAAGACAACACTCAAGAGTTGGACAAGCTATTTGAATATATATAATAGAGGAAAATTTCCAGGCCTTGCTCAAAATCTCGATATACAAGTTCAAGAAGCTCAGAGGACCCCTGGGAGATTCAATGGAAACAGGAAGACGCCACGACATGCAGTCATCAGATTGACCAAAATATCAACTAAAGAGGCCCTTCTAAGAGCTGTAAGATGAAAGAAGCAAGTAACATACAAGGGAAAGCCAATTTGAATAACACCAGACTTCTCTACTGGGACTGTACAAGCAAGGAGAGACTGGGGCCCCATTCTCTTCTGAAACAAAACAATGACTAGCCTAGAATCTTATTCCATGCAAAACTAAGCTTCGTATATGAAGGAGAAATAAAGACATTCTCAGATAAGCAAAGTCTCAGAGAATTCACCGGGACAAGACCAGCCCTACAAGAAGTACTCAAAACAGTGTTATGCAGGGAACACCATAATAAAAACTCACGAATATAAAAACAACCAAAACCCAAAGATTAAAGGCCAGATATTACAATGGCTCAAGAGAGAAATCAAAGCGACAACATCCAACACAACAGAATGAACAATAATCTACCTTGCCTATCACTTCTCTCAATAAATGTGAATGGCTTAAACTCTCCACTCAAGAGACATAGACTGGCTGAATGGATAAGAAAATACAGGCCAAGTATATGCTGTCTTCAGGAAACACATCTAACCTGCAAGAATACATGTAGACTAAAAGTAAAAGGGTGGAGATCAGTATTCCAGGCAAGTGGAAGCCAAAAGGAGGCTGGCGTGGCAGTTCTAATTTCAGACAATTTAGTTTTTAAACAAACAAAAGTAGTGAAAGACAAAGAGGGTCATTATATAATGGTGAAGGGCACACTTCCACAAGAAGGGATAACAATTTTAAATATATATGCACCCAACTTAGGTGCACCCAGTTTCATAAAGCAAACCTTACTGGATCTAAGCAAATGGATTAATAGCAACTCCATAATCACTGGAGATTTCAACACTCCATTGACGGCACAAGACAGATCCTCCAAACAGAAAATTAATAAAGAAATAATGGACTTAAACAAAAATCTAGAATAATTGGGTCTGACTGACATTTACAGGACATTCTACCCCAAATCCACTGAATATACATTCTTCTCATCAGCTCATGGGATATTCTCTAAGATTGACCATATCCTAGGACACAAAGTAAACCTCAAGAAATTTTAAAAAATAGAAATCATATCATGTATTCTCAGATCACAGTGGAATAAAGGTGCAAATCAACCCTAACAGAAACTCACATTTCTACACAAAAATGTGGAAATTTAACAACTTCCTACTAAATGATTACTTCGTAAATGAAGAAGTCAAGATGGAAATAAAAAAATTCTATGAACAAAATAACAATGGAGAGACAAGTTATCAAATCCTCTGGGACACAGCTAAAGCACTTCTGAGAGGAAAGTTTATCTCCATAAATGCCTATAACCAAAAGTCAAAAAGATCACAAATCTAATGAAACGACTCAAAGAGCTGGAAAAGAAGAACAGTCCAACCCCAAACCCAGCAGAGGAAGGGAAATCAACAAGATCAAATCAGAACTAAACAAAATTGAAAAATAGGGAGGCTATTCAGGAGATTAATAAAACAAAAAGTTGGTTCTTTGAATAAATAAACAAAATTGACATGCCACTGGCTAAGCTAACGAAAAGCAGAAAAGAGAAATCTCTAATAAGCTCCATCAGGAACAAAAAAGGAGATATCACAACTGATCCCAAAGAGATACAAGATATAATTTATGAATACTACAAAAATCTTTATGCACACAAACTGACAAAATTACAATGGAGAGACAAGTTATCAAATCCTCTGGGACACAGCTAAAGCAGTTCTGAGAGGAAAGTTTATCTCCATAAATGCCTATAACCAAAAGTCAAAAAGATCACAAATAGATAAATGTGGAGGAAATGGACAAATTTCTAGAAACACACAGCCTCCCTAGGCTCTCCCAGGAAGAAATAGGTTCCCTGAACAGACCAATCTCAAGAGCTGAAATAGGAACAGCAATTAAAAATCACCCTAAAAAGAAAAGTCCCGGTCCAGATGGTTTCATACCCGAATTTTACCACACTTACAAAGAAGAACTAGTACCTGTCTTGCAGAAACTATTCCACAACATCGAGAAGACAGATACCTCCCCGACACCTTTTATGAAGCAAATATTACTCTGATACCAAAACCAGGAAAGGATGCAACAAAAAAAGAAAACTACGGACCAATATCCCTAATGAATATAGATGCAAAAATTTTCAACAAAATCTTAGCTAACCGAATCCAGACGCTTATCAAAAAAATAATCCATCACAACCAAGTGGGCTTCATCCCAGGGATGCAGAGTTGGTTCAACATACGTAAATCTATAAATGCAATTCTCCACATAAACAGAAACAAAAACAAAGACCACCACATGATTCTTTCAATAGATGCAGAAAAAGCTTCTGACAACATTCAACACCCTTTCACGATACGAACACTTAATAAAATAGGCATAGAAGGAACATACCTAAAAGTGATACAGACCCATAGCCAACATCATACTGAATGGGGAAAAATTGAAAGCATTCCCACTTAGAACTGGAACCAGACAAGGCTGCCCACTATCTCCACTTCTGTTCAACATAGTGCTGGAAGTCCTGGCTACAGCAATCAGACAAGAAAGTGGAATGAAAGGTATCCAAATAGGGGCAGAAGAGATCAAACTTTCAGTATTTGCTGATGATATGTTATTATATTTAGAAAACCCCAAAGATTCAACCACGAATCTCCTGGAACTGATAAATAAATTTAGTAAAATCTCAGGATACAAAATCAATACACAGAAATCAGAGGCATTCATATACGCCAACAACAGTCAAATTGAGAAACAAATCAAAGACTCAATACCCTTCTCAATAGCAACAAAGAAATTAAAGTACCTAGGAATATACTTAACCAAGGAGGTAAAAGACCTCTACAGGGAGAACTATGAAACACTGAGGAAGGAGATGGCAGAGGATGTAAACAGATGGAAATCCATACCATGCTCGTGGATCGGCAGACTCAACATCATTAAAATGTCTATACTACCCAAACTGATCTACAGATTCAGTGCAATACCTATTAAAATCCCATCAGCATTCTTCACAGATATAGAAAAATTAATTTTACGCTTCATATGGAACCAAAGAAGACCCCGAATATCAAGAGCAATTCTAGGCAACACAAACAAAATGGGAGGTATTAATATGCCAGATATCAAAGTATACTACAAAGCTGTAGTAATTAAATCAATCTGGTATTGGCACAAAAATAGGAATATTGACCAGTGGAACAGATCTGAGAGTCCTGATATAAAACCATTCTGGAGGATCCCCGCACAGCGTGGCCTGAGTCTGGCCAGGCAGCATCTCAAGAAACTGAGGAGCCTTCCCTCTGCCCCCTCTACCTGTCCTCCCATCTCTCTCCCACCCCAGCCACTCGCCACAAATGGATTTGTTTTCTCTGATGCTTCTTTGTTTCATGTTAACACGTCATCATTGGGCTTGATCCTGTTAGATGTGCACGGAGATGCAGCAGAGCGGAGAGCCCGCGGATATTATGTTAGGTAGAAACTACCTTCATACACTGATCACACTGAGCTGGTTACACAGTGCCACCACTCTCAGCACTGACCGGGCCTCAGGCCTACAGCAGGGACAACCTCACTGCCCGTCGGCCCACCCACGCCAAGGGGAGAAATTCCAGGAACTGGAATTCCTGGCTGCTGGCGTCATCTGCACAGGGCACAGAAGTGTATCTGATTTTACATTCCGCAGGAACAAACCAGCGGGTATAGTCACCAAATAACCAGATGTTTTCTCCTGGCTTTTATATCTGCCATTTATTTTAAGAGATGTTTTTATTGACTGAACTATAATGTTCATATGTAAAGTAAAATTCATCCATTTTAGATCTATGGTTCCATGAATTTTTTAAAGCAGCTTTTTTGAGGTGTAATTGACATATAACAAATTACACATATTTCAAGTATATACTTTGAAAAGTTTTGACACACATACACCTGTGAAACCATCACCACAGTGGAGAGTGAGCATATCCATTGCCCCCAGAAGTTTCTTCTTGTCCCTTGGTAATCCTACTATCTCGTCCCTTCTCACCCCTCCCCTGTCTCTTTCCTGTCACCATAGGTTAGTTTGTATTTTCTGTAGTTCTGTATAAATGGAATCATACAGCATGTACTCTTTTTTGACTGGCTTCTTTCATTCAGTGTAATTATTTTGAGGTTTGTATATGCTGTTGGATGTATTGATAGTTCATTCCTTTTCATTGCTGAGTAGTGTTCCATTGTATGGGTATACTACAATTCATTTTTCCATTAACATTTGATGGCCATCTGGGTTGTTTCCATTTTTGAGCTATTTAAATAAATTGGCTATGAATATTTGTGTACAAATCTGGTATGGGCCAATGCTTTTGTTTTCTCTTGGGTGAATACCTAGGAGTGCAATGGTTACATTATATGGTAGTGTATGTTTAACTTTTTCAGAAGTTGCCAACTTGTTTTGAAAAGTGGTTGTACCACTTTATACTCCCACCAGCAGTGTATGAGAGTTTTGGTTCCTTTACATTTTCACCAACACTTGGTATGGCCAACATTTTAAATTTTAGTCATTATAAAATATGTGCATGGTATCTCGTTGTTTTCTCAATTTACATTTTTCTGATGACTAATGATATTGATTATCTTTCCTGTGCTTATCTGTCATTCACATATCTTTTCTGTTGAAGTGTCTGTTCATAGCTTTTGCCCATTTTATTCTTGGATCATTTTCATATTATTGCATTTCGAGAGTTCTTTAAATATTCTGGCTGCTACAAGTTTTTTTTCCAGATATCTTGCAAATATTTTATCTCAGTCTGTGGCTTGCCTCTTCTCTCACATCTTTGCTGGGAGTCTTTTTCCATATATGTGTGGGTCTATTTCTAAGCTATCTGTCCAGTTCCATTCATCCATTTGTCTGTCTTTGCACTGATACCACACTATTTTGATTATTGTAGCTTTATAATAAGTCTTGAAATCAGATAGTGCTAGTTAACTCTTCAGTTTTATTCTTCTTTTTCAAAGTTGTTTGGATTATTCTAGATCTTTTGCATTTTCATATAAATTTTAGAATCAGTTCATCTGTTTCCACAAAGAAAAGTGTTTGCGCCATGTATTTATTTTGAAGCTCTGTTCTAGGTACATAAACATTTAGGATTGTTATATTCCCTTGATGAATTGGCCCATTTGTTGCTGTGAAATCTTCTTTATCCCTCGTGATATTCTTTGCTGTGATTTCTACTTCATCTGAGATTAAGTTAGCCATTCTAGTTTTTTTGCTTTGTGTTAGTGTGTTATACAGTTGACCCTCTGTATCCTCAGATCCACAGATCAAAAATATTCAAAAAAATCAAATACAGAAATTAAAGTAAATACAGAAAAAAATTAAAATAATGATGGAAACAATAAAGGTAATAGAAATTTAAAATATCAGTATAACAACTTTTTACATAGCATTTACATTGTGTTAGGTATAATGAATAATCCAGAGATATACGGGAGGCTATGTGTAGGTTATATGTAAATATTATGCCATCCTACAAAAGGGATTTGAGCATTTGCGGATTTGGGGGGCCCTAGAACCAATCTCCTATGGATACCGAGGGAGAAGTGTATATTACATGTCTTTTTCTATCCTTTCACTTTTAACCTATTTGTGTCTTTGTATTTAAAGTGGATTTCTTGAAAGCAGCATATAGTTGGGCCTTGCTCTTTTATCCAGTCTGGGAGTCTCTGACTTTTAGTTGGGGCTTCAGCCCATTAGCATTTAATGCGATTATTGACATATGGGTAGGTTTAAGTTTATTGTCTTGCTGTTGTTTTCTTAATAGAAAATAGTCCTGTGTTCTTTGTTCCCTTTTCCTTCCTTTTCTGCCACTTTTTGGATCAACTGAGTATTTTTTATGATTCCATCATATCTCTTTTGTTGACTTATTACCTAAAATTCTTTGTTTTGTTATTTTAACAGTTGCTGCAGGGTTCATAGTGTATGTTCTCAATCCTCACAGTTTACCTTTAGTTGTTATACCACTTCACATATGGTATAGGATGTTCACGATAGCATACTTACAGTTCTCCCTTCTTGGCCTGTGTGCTATTGTTGCCATATCCTAAGTATGCATTTGTTATAAACCTCATAATACAGTGTTATTATTTTGGTGTAAGCAGTCAGTTATCTTCTCAAGGAGTAGTTGTGAGCACTACCGTGTAGGTGCCATTGCTGGTGCTCTTCATTCCTTTCTGTGCAGCCACACCTCCCCTCCATTATTTTCCCTCTGCTTAAAGGATGCTCTTTAACCTTTCTGCTGGTAGTAAAATCTTTCAGCTATTTTGTGTCTGAAAGAAAACCTTCATTTTTACCTTAATTTTTGTAAAAAGTATAGAATTCAGATGTGACAGTTTTTTCTTTCATTAATTTAAAGTTGTTACTCTACTGGCTTCTTGCTTGTTATTTCCAACAAGAAATCTGCTATCATTCTTGTCTTTGTTCTGCTGTATGTAAATGTGTCTTTACACTGTGGCTACTTTTATCATTTTCTCTTTATCACTGATTTGACCAATTTGATTATGAAGTTCCTTGGTGTCATTTTTTTCTCCATGTTTCTAGTGCTTGGCATTCATTGAACTTCTTGAACCTGTGGGTTTATATTTTTTAAATTAAATTTGGTAAATTTCTGGCTGCTATTTCTACCATTTTGTAATGCTCCCCATTGCTGTGGGAACTTAATCACACATGCATTAGGCTCCTTGATGTTGTCAAACCCATTACTGATGCATTTTCATTTCTTTTTTCTCTTCCTTTTTGGATAGTTTCTATTACTGTGTCTTCAAGTTTACTAATCTTTTTTATTTTTGCTAAGTATACCCTCCCTCCCTCCCTCCCTCCCTCCCTCCCTCCCTCCCTCCCTCCCTCCCTCCCTCCCTCTCTCCCTTCCTTCCTTCCTTCCTTGGTAGATTTATCTAATTTGATAATGATAATTATTTTAAAACCAATCCAGAGCTTCCATCCCCAAAGCCAGACTACTAGTTGAAGATTCTGGAGGGAGGAAAGCCAGGGGAGTTTGTTCTTGAAATTTGGTGGTCTTTGCATGACTTCATGTTTTGGAGCAGGATTAGGGCACATCCAGTTTCTCCTGCTTCCTCCCTCTCATTTTTTTCTTCTTTCCTGCTCCCAAAGTAAAGACAGTCTTGTGAGCCAGAAGGCATCAGATAGCCCCCAACTGCATTCCTGGCTGGCAGAGCTCAATACTTGGATTTCCTTCCCAGCAGGAAAGTCTAGGACCCTCTCTGAGGAATAAGGCAGAGACAGCAGCTCCTGGAAGAAAGCCTGGGCTCCCCCTGAGCCTAGCAGGCCTGCCTGGAACAGTGACTGCAGGAGCAGTCCACCATGACCACTCTGTTCCCCAGCCGCATCAGAGGGGAGGGCGATGTCTGGTGCAGGAGTTTGAGAGAGGAAGAGCAAGAGCGTCTCTGTGCGTGTGTGCTCATGGTGTCAGGGCCAGGTCTGCTTGCTGAATGTGCATCTTGCGTGCAGACAGGGCCCACCTGTGTCCTGCCAGAGGGGACAGGGAGACCTGCAGTCTCCCTATGACAGGTCTTGACTAGAGATTGTACTTTCTTCAGGATTGGTCAGCAGCTTTAAGACCTGTCTTCATTCTAAAGGACTGAGAGTACATGCCAGTTAGGAATGTTTTTAGCTTCAAGTAACAGATACTTTGGAGGTCTGAAAGTAGCCTCAGGATTGGTTCAGCAGCTCAAGATGCCCTGAGAGCAAAGGCTCTGATCTCTTTCCACTTCCTTATACTAAGCCTTTTGGTTTTTCATACTCAAGCTGGTTTCCTCTTGGTTGTAAAGTGGTTGATGTGGTTCCAGGCATGACACCTCCATTCAAGGCAGGAAAAGCAAGGAAGGAGTAGTATCAGCAATGCTGGTCTTTTTTATACAAAACAGAGGCTTTCCCAGAAGCCCCCTAGGATAATCCTTCCTGAACTTCAGTATACATAAGTATCCCATGGCTTGTAAAAATACAGATTTGGATACAGTAGATCTGAGGTGGAGCCTAAATTTTCACATTTTGACCAAGCTCCCAGAGTATGTCAGTGATGCTAGAAACTGCATTTTGAGTAGCAAGGCGCAAGGCTACTTCTTCTTTGTCTTATTGCCAGAATTCATTCACATGGTTACAACTAGCTGCAAGGGAGGCTGCTTTTTTTCAGCCTTTACAGTGGAAGGGGCAAAAGGGAAGAGAGTAGGAGGAAAGAGTTTGGGCAACAAACCAACATTGGCCACAGAATTCCACTGAAAACCCAGGCTGTGGAAGCCTCTGAAGTCACAGGGTTAGGGTTGGGACAAGTCAGAGCTTCGCCTCCATGGGAGAAGACCACGGACCCTATTCTATGTTCACACACAGCCCACCAGGACAGGACATCATTGCCACAAGCTTGTGTGCCCTTCGTGCTCACTAGAGCAGAGATTGCACTTATGGAATTTCGTTGCTTCAGCACCAAGCACAGTTCCTGGCACAGAGCAGGCAAATGTCTGTTAAGCCAAAAGGTTACTAGCATATGTAAGGCAGTGCTTCTTAAACATTAATGTGTGCTAGGTTGTCCAGGAAATCCTATTAAATTGCAGATTCTGACTGAGGCATCCGGGATGAGGATTCAGGATGCTGCATTGGGAACAAGCTCCCAGGGGATGCTGTGGCTGCACATCCTGGAGCCCGCTTGGAATAGAAAGGGCCCAGGACATACCACGTGCTCCTTCTGGACGTAGCAGCGGGTACTTGTTATTCATTCCTGTGTGCAAGAAGCTGTTTGTAAGGATGTTAGCAGATGTTAGGTATGGGCCATGGCTGTGCTTCCAATACCAGGTCCTGGACACCCAGACACTTTCTTCCTCGGGCTCCTGCTTGCTGGGAACGAGCTGAGCAGTGTTCCCGTGAGGAGAGACCAGCCAGGCACAGCTTCCAGCAACTCTAACTTGCGTGGCTCCAGCCACGAGACAGAACCCCACACCCTCGGCTTAGCCCTGGCCTTCAGAAAGTGAGGGACTGATGTGTTTCAGATGTCTGGGCTTCAGTGGGGGAGTCGGGCAAGCTGGGGAGAGGGAGGGAAAATGCATTTTTTGTCAACATTGGTGCCCATGGGAAAAGCTGAATTCTCTAGAGCAGAGCTCTAGATTTTTTTTTAAGTAGCGGGAACTGAGTTACTGGAATTTCTTCTGAATTAGAAGCCAAACAAAAAGTTTCTTGCGGTTTCAGTTACACAAGAGTCTGCTGCCAAGATAGAATGAATGAGAAGAGGCGCTGAAAGGGGGAGACAGAGGGCTGGAGGGGAGGGGCGCGGAGCATGGCCCAGGCCAGCTTGGAACGGCCCGCCAGGTCGGGCATGCTGCCCACTTCTGCGCTGCCAACTGTTTAGGGAAAGAACTGACTGTTCTGTCTTCCTCCCAGCATCAAAATGAAAAAAAAAAAAAAGAGTCTGCGAAAGTGAGGCGTACACTGTCAGACACGTACACATGTAAACGATTATGGTTTCTTTGTAATTTACCATCATTGAGGACCTTGCACTCTATGGGGTCCTGCTTTGTTCGGTTTCCCGACTGACTGGGGTTGGGCCAGACCGTTCTCCTGCCCCCAAGCTGCAGGCGCTGTCAGTTTCAGCTCAGCCTTGCTCAGCGTGGGTCTGCGCCAGTGCCTGCTGCTCTAAGGGGAGCAGCAACAGTTAGCTTCTACTGGTGGTCCCTAAACTTCATTTTACTTAGAGCTTGAGCCTCCTCCCCGGCCTTCCTGGCAGCGCAGCATGGGCCTGTTAGGAGGCTGGTCTGTTTCCTTCCTCCAGCTTGCCCTCTGCTGGAGCCCGCGTGGTGAATGGCCCAGCGTAGGGCGGGTCTGGACCCTGGGTGGGTCTCCTGGGGTACTGGCTGTGGTCCTTCTGCCTGTGGCAGTGACGGGCCAGCGTGCTGGCAGGAGCTTGTCTGTGAGACCAGGCTGGCTCTCCAGGAGCACTCTGGGTCTCCTCATTCCATTCTTGTGTGTTTACCTGACAGCAGTTTCCCCTTCCTTGGATCTGGTGTATGGAAGGGCTCGTGAGAGCTGACCCAGCTCACTTCTCTGAATCCTGTGTTCAGTGTCATCCACTGATAGCATGGAGTGGGCAAGGGTGGGACTGTCACACCATGGAAATGGGAAATGCTACAACCAGAGCTTTCCTCCTCCCTTCCCCCTGAAACCAGCTGTTAAAACATCTATGGACACAACACTGGTTATAAGCACTTGTGAAGAAGAAGTAGAGGTGGGGGAGCACTGGGTGGTAGAGGGAATCACACCTTCCTTCCCCATAGCCTGTGGCCACCACCGAGCAGCCTTTGGAATGAGCAGCTCTGTTCGTGGGCACTCTCCTTACCTCAAGGGGTTAATCTTCTGGAGAGGACTCTGCCCTGGGACAGAGATGGAATTGCCCAAACCAGACTTACCAGCAAGACTTATTTTCGTGTTCTTAGGCTTCTTTCAGTCTCTCTCCACCATTCCCCATTCTCTAAACTCCATCTTTGTATCTGAAGTTATTTCTACACTTTTTTCTCAACCTGTTACCAGTGTGTTTATTCAAAGAGAAGCTGGTGCATGCCTACCCAGGGGTGTTTTGAGGGTTGGAAGGGAGGGAGTGTTTTATTAGGGATTTAATTTATAAATTTAAGGGATGCCATGTTGATGGTGAATGACATAGTCATTTTCCAGTGTAGATAGAGAGGTGCTTTTTAAATTGCACAGCTTTTCAGGCTTTTTAGTATTTTAAATCATCACCTTTATAGAGGTCCTTTAGTCCTCATTTCGCAGGCAGGGAGGCTGAGGCCCAGAGGGGTTTCTAGTGGCTGGACTCTTAACTGAAATGAAGGTCTCCTGGGCCCATTCTGCTACTGACAGGGCTGTTGCCTCATGCAAGTCATGGATGACTGATGGCGATATTCGAACAAACAAAGAGTTAGCAAGAGCTAAATACTCATTCGTATCTGGCTGTTTCTGTTTTATGTATCTTTTATCTTTGCAAAGAGCATTGAAACTAGAGTGGCCTGTTTGACCTTCCCTTTAGAGTTAATGTCAAAGCTCACTGAGACCTGGGGAAGAGGTTTGGGTGTTTGGATGAAAAGGGAATAGGAAACAAGAACCTTGGCTTTCTTAGGTTCTGGCGTATTTAACAAAGGAACTTGAGCGGCTGTCCCAGAGGCTGCATCCTGGAACAGAATTCTTTGAGGTGGAACAAACAGTTAAAAGTACACCTTAGGTGGGATGCCAGATAGGGAGGGTTGGTGTCTGCAGGGTCTACCGTAGGAAGATCAGCTGCAGGGACCATGTGGGAAAAGACACTGTGGGTACTGGGGAGTCCAGTGACCCAGCAGTCAGCTGCTTTGCTGTAGTTCTGGCTTTAGGGTTCCTCTTGATGATGGAAAAACAGGTCCGTGTGCTCATTCAGCAGCTCCATTGGTCCAGGGTGGGTTATCAGCCAGACCTGGGCTGGGGCCACAGAGATGGGAAGGCACAGCCCCACCTGGAGCCCCCCCCCCCCGCTTGGGGGAGGAGACAAACGAGAAAAAAATAATGGTGCAATCTGGGCTTATGGCTCTTGTGAGCAGCTCTCCTCTGGGAAGAGGAAAATGTGGGTTGGGGACTGTATCACGTGTTTTCTTACTGAGCGGTACTCCTAACAGATACAGGATCTCTTTAGTGTCTTAAAAGAGTGTGTCTTAGGTGCCAGCATTTGCCAGGACAGAAATTGGTCATGGCCTTCCCTTCCTTGTCTGCCCCAAGCACATTGGAACCCGAGTGGAATTTTAAGCAGATTTTTATTCTTGTTTGCTAGAGGTAAAATCCAGAGTTTGGGGGATGGGGGTCAGATGGGAAATGTGGAAGCTGTGTGCTTGTCTGCATGGCTGCTGTCCATTACCCTGGCACAGTGGGGCCTGTGGGGCCTGCCCCCAGGTGGCAGAGGGTTCTTTGCCACTCAGACCCCTCTGGGTTTCTCACATTAGGGCCTCTCTTTTCCTTCATGGTCTCCTGGTACTTTTAACCCCTTCTCACCCTTCTTGCCAAGGAATGTTCTAGAGGGAGGGTTTCTGAGAGGGGTAACCTTGTCACTTGACCTGTCCTAGGGTAAAGATGGGTGAGTATGGTGTCATCCCTGTTCACCCTGATTGCAGTCCGGACACACGTGCTCCGGAGAGTGCCAGGGGATGACAGCCAGCATCCCTGAGGCAGCGCTGCAGCTCAATCCCAGATGACACAGATGAAAACGATCGGCTCATTTGTCCAGCAGCTGTTTAGGAAGGTTGAGTCAGCTGCGATCAGTGTCCTGAAGAGCAGTTTCAGCATGCACGGTCCAGGGGCAGTTTCGTCCGAGGATACGCTCTTTGCAGGTCTGTGGTTCTGGGTACAGGAGCCCAGTTCCCCTGGGGGTGATCACATGGTTCTTTGCAGTAATAACTCCCAGCCATGGCCACGTCGTAGAACCATCTGGGGTCTTTTGACAAAACAATGCTGGGATCCTGCAATCTGCAGCAGACCCTTTTCAAACTTGGGGAGATTTGTTAAAACACAGATTCCTAGACTCTACCCCAGAGTTTTGGTGGTCCCAGAGGGGAGCCTGGGAATTGGCATTTCTAACACGCTCCCAGATGACCTGGTGCTGCTGGTCTTTGAGAGTCACTAGTGTGGACAAGGAATCAGAATCTCTGCAGATGCGACCCAAGCATCTGAAGTTTTTCACATTCTCTGGGTGATCCTAGCGTGTAGCTATTTCAGATCATTGGTTTAGTGCGCCCTCTGACACACATTCACCAGGCAGCCTGTGTGCTGGGCACCATGTTAGCGTGAAGGACTTTCAAGAGTTCTGCTGATGGCTGGGCTGTCAAAGGGAACAGAGCCCTGCCCAAGGACTCATGGCTGTTTTCTTTCCCTTGTCCTTTTGAGGAGTGAAGTTGAAACTTCATCCCTCCTCTACCCTTTTCCTTGAATGTGCAGCAAGTGGCAGATAACATGCCATTTATCCTAATTCAGCCAGCTCTCTCTGAGGCGTGAGGAGTCCTTGCTAAGGACACAACGATGGCCTATGTCCTTCCTTCTGCAGTTTGAGACTCTCCCTCAAAGGAGTTCTGCCTCCTTTGGCAGTTCAGGAATCAATCAACCAGCCGGCCCTGGCAACCTGAAACGCATAGTCAGTTGCTATGGAATAGGTTGATTGTACCCCAAAAGTGGCCTTTCCACTCCTCCCCATCAGGGTGTTCTCAGCTTCACTTCCCTCTTGGAGTCAGCTTTTCTTTGCCCGATGTGTGTTCCGTGAGGCGTCTGTATTTGCCAAGGTCTGCAGGAGCGGCTCCTCCTGCCTGGTTTGGCTGTGGGCTGAGAGCCCACCCTGCACCCTGGGCTGTGTGCCCTGCTTTGTCTGTTCTCCCCCAGGGCCACCAGCTGCCCGTGCTGGTGTGTGTGACACACATGAGGAAGAGCGTGCAGATTGATGGCCACGCCGCAAGGTGCCCACTGCCCAGTGGCTCTGGCAGCCCCACTCGGCGGATTCTTGAGTGCTGCCCTCATCAGCAGAGCTGCCACTGCTAGCAGCCAAATGGCAGCACTAATATGCATGTGTCACCTGAAAACTGCAATGTAAAGACAGGGCGACACATGTATAGGAAGGCAAATTTTAATTAAAAGTCTGTTCTCCAGCTCAACCTGCCTGCCAAAGCAGGTGGGAAAGGAGAGCACACGGCCCATCAGCAGGTGTGTGTCTGCCAGCAGCTGTGGCTGTCCAGGTCCTGTGTGCAGTGGCCGTCCTGTTTGCTCCACGGCCCAGGGAGGCATCATGGAGGAGGGAAACCAGCCACCTCCTAGCACCCTTGGCGGACAAAGCTCATTGTTGGAATGATTAGAAACCCCATTTCCTATAAAAGTCTACAAAGAAGGGATTGAGAAGAGCTGTAGAGTGTATTAAGCACATGCTTGCCGTCTGCTCTGGTATATTAAGGAAATCAGACCTCTACAGTGGAAATTCATTCATGCAACACATATGTGTCCCGCGCCTACTGTGAGCTGGCACAGCGCAGGCACCGGTAGGCAGCGGTGGGTGGGAGGAGGGCATGGCCCCTCACCAGGACTCCTGCCAGCAGAGGGTATGGAGATGCACAGGGCATTGTGTGACCAACGTATCACAGCTACACAGGCCACGGGTGCATACCCTCATGCTGGTGTGAGGAAAGTTGTGTCAAGTGGCACAGAGTCACTGAATATTTGCATGGGGAGGATCACCTGGCCCAACTTCCTCCTCCAAACGTGAGGATGCTGAAGCCAGAGACGTTAAGGAACTTGTCTGGAATGTCGCCACGAGCTAGCAATACAGCGGGAATGGAAAGCTGCTCTCCTGACTCCCAGCTTGCAGTTTCTCTGACTTCATCTCACCTTGGACAAACATGAAGCCAGTTCAGGGAAAGTTCTTGGACGCTTGTGGCCAACTTCCTCACTCTGCAGAGTGACTTGGCCCAGCAGGGTGCAGTCTGCAAGTGGGTGAGTGTGGACGGGTGGAGAGGCAGCATCAGAAGCAGCCTCCCGGCCAGCACCTGCCTCCCGCAGCAGATGTCTGGTAGTCGGGGGCAGGGGATGAGGTGTGGGCATGACAGGGGGGCTAGGAGAGGGACGGCGCTAATGCTGGGGCGCTGTCCTCCAGGCCTCCCTCGGTGCGGCGGGGCAGGTGCATGTTTTCAGAGTGACATGGTGCTAGTTCCATCTGGGAAGTCCTGCAGGGGGGTGGTTCCACAGCTGAAACCTTGGAGCAGACACCTAGGAGAGTGAGTGTAAGAATGAGGGAGAAAGTGGGGTCTGGGCTAGTGAAAAGGCCCTCTGTGGGTGGAAGAAATTGTCTGTATCAGAGAACTACCTTTCCCAGCCTCGGAGGACGACCACAGGCAGGGGGAGGGCAGCAGTTGGGGGCGTGATTGATCATGCTGGCTGTGGAAAGTGGCGGGAGGAGCTTGCACCTGTGCTCTGTTAGGGAAACCTGCTCTGGACTGCTCCACCCGGGGTGTCTCCTGCTGGACCCAGAGCTCCCCTCGTGCCATGGAGAGAGAGGCACCAAGGACACCCACCCAGCGGGGAATGGTGACCTTCCCTGGAGAGGCCGTCCATCTCACAGGGGTCTGAGATCTATCCAGCAGTGGAATTTCCAGTGTCCAGCGCTGGTCTCAGCATCTTTGGCATGTAGGGACCCCTGCCCCGCCACTCTGACATGGCACTGGCTTTCTCAAATGTGTCGTCTGCATCAGCCAACCTGTAGGGAAAGGTTGTGGCGGTTTCCAGCTGCGGCGTCAACTGGGTTCACGTGCCCGGTTCTACTGGTTGCCAACTGTGTGGACTACGCACTGAATCTCTCTGGTCCCAGTGTGTTTGTGATGTGAGGTAATCATGAATACACTGTAGGGTTGTTGTATGGATTGAAAGTATATAAAGGCCCTAGTAGTGTGTCTGGCGTATGGGAGGTACTTGAATGGTTACCCTTATTAAAATGAAACCATAAAAGGCCTGTCCTTTTAAACCAAAAAAACGTATTTGGAAATGGAGCAGTCTTTTATTGAAGGCCATTTGCAGCCCAGAAGCACTAGCCAAAGCGATCAAAATAGAACCAGACAGACCTCTGCGCAGGCCTGCACCTCCTCGCCCCCAGGGGCTTGTGTGCCCACCTCCCGGCGTGTGGTGGACACGCACACCTTTCCGGACCCGCTCCTGCTGAGGACACCGGAGAGGGGAGGACAGGAAGGTGAATAGTAATTTTGTGGCTGTTTTGATCACTTCACATTGAGATGTTTGTAAACAAGTTAGACTCTGGAGATTCGGTTTGGTCTTGTGTTCAGCGTCAATACAGCTTTATTAAACTCGTCACAGAGGCACCCTGCAGTTGAGAGCGCGGGATCTGGCTGTACAGAGCTAGAGGCGACTTCCGAGTGTCAGCGTTTGGAAGTGCCTTTTCGAGGTAGAACTTCCAGACCACTTTCAATTTGCCTTTTGCCCTTACCAAGAAACACGAGAGGTGAACGTAACCAGCCCACTGAAGTTGGTCCATTCACCGTTAGCATTACCTCTGTTGACTAGGGGGGGAAAGTGACTCCCACGCAGGAAGGAGACCTTTCCCAGAAATCCTCAGTGAGCCAGAAAAAGAGAGATGTCCAACTCGGGGGAGCTGTGCCACTTGCATTTTGAGATTTTGTTTGGAAGCATTTTTCCCACTGGGAAGGCAGGGAAGGACCATGTCAGTTTCCCACTGTCCTGTTGGGTTTAATGAGCTGCCTGGTCAGGGCTGCTCTGAGCCTGACTGTCAGTGGGACCAGCAGGAGGGTGTCACCAGGATTGAAAGTAGGGGCAGTCAACTGACAGACATCCATTAAGCACTGCTAAGTGCCAGGCCTTGTGCTGGCTCCTGGGGAGGCAGAGAGGCCCAGGACCTGGCATAAGCTCACGTTGAATAAATGTGCAACAGTGAAACACACGATGAGTCCCCTCAGACAGGCCCACCCTTTTGTGGAATATTGGAGAAGGAAACATGCGTGTGTGGAGTTGGGCATGGTCCCTGACCTCTGAGATGATGGTTCAATTCCTTCTACGTTTTTTGTGTCCCATCTATGTGCACAGAGAACATGTTTGCAGCCCCTGCAAGATGTTTGGAGAAGCAGAAGGTTGAGGGCGCTTTATCACCCTCTCACGTCGTGCAGCATGGAGGTCAGGAGCACTATTCCAGGTGTCGCCAGCACTCACCAGCTGTGTGACCTTGCTCATGGATTCAGTCAACACACACTACGGGGTATCCATTGTGCAGGCACTAGGGTAGTGCAGTGGCCAAGGCAGACAGGCTAAGGGACTAAGGGGCCTGGAGGAACAAGGGACATGCAGAGGCAGGTGAACAGGGCAGGAAGCACAGGGGTTGTGTGTGTCTAAGCAGAGCCACCTTCTTTGGGTGGCCTGAGGAGTTTCTCATTCTCAGCCAGACCCCTGCCTGGGAGGGCTGTCCCTGGTAAAGGTCCCGTGTGAATGTGTCTGTATGTCTCTTCCTGCCACTTTCTGTGCCCCGCGGCGCCAGGCTCACATGTGCTGGCGGAACCTACCGGCCCGGTTAAAGGGGTGTGCCAAACGGCTTTCTATAATTGCTTCCTTTCTTTTAATTTCTGGTGTAGTTATTAGTTTAGAAGCCCCTTAGCAACCAGGGAATTCCACTTCCGTCTGCAGTTCATTTATGCCTCTGTTGGCCTATGCCCAGGCACAAGCACTGTGTGTGTTACTTGGTTGTTCACAGGGGCTCTGGTGGGTGCCTTCCTGGCTTGAGGGTGAGAGGAGGGAGGAGTGGAAGGCGAGAAGGGAAGGGGCATCGGGACATGGAGGTTGCCTGCCTGGTGTCATCTTGACCACCCACCTTGTTTCTCCTGCATGGGTCTTAAGTGTCGAGTGTGCTTAATTGGTGTTGATGTAGTTAATATTTTTGAATCCTTGGACTCCACGAACACCCCTAACATCTAGAGTCTTTCACAGTTTGACCTTTAGAATAGCTTGCTTTGGCTTATCAGTTATTCTTCATATATGTATATACTTTATTAGTATTTTCTAAACCAAGTTATACACCTATCATTTTTATTCATGTCCCTAGTAGAGCCTAAAATAGTGCTTGAATGTGGTAAACAATAAGTGTTTGATGAGTGACTAATAGATAACAAAAGCTTCCAGATTCTGCCAGTGTCTATACTATATCATAATTCCCCATTGTTTTTGATGTGACAGGAAATTCTTGTAATAATCTTAATAGTAAGTCTTCTTTTGTACTAATACATTAATTTAACCATTTATTAACTTTCTAGTAATATGAGCCAGCTATTGTCAGGTGCTAGTAATTCAAGATAATATAAGACATAGATATGAAATAGTCTCTTTTGTAGGAACTTGGATGCAACTGGAGGCCATCATGCTAAGTGAGGCAACTCAGGAACAGAAGAATAAATGCCACGCGCTCTCACTTGTGCAATAAGTGGGGGCTAAACTATGGCTGCACGAGGACACACAACGTGGAATAAAGGACATTGGAGACTCAAAGAGGGGAGAGGAGAGAGTAAAAAACGACAGACACCACACTGACCATACAAGAGAGATATTCACTGTCCACATGGGGAGACAGACACTCCAACTAATATGAAGACATAGCTTTTATGTAATTTAAAATGAGATGTCAGTTGGTAATGTCTTATGAAGGTATATATTCATGATCTGGAACACAGAGCTCTGCCTGGCGTTAGAGCGCAAGTGCCATAGAGGACGTATTTGAGCCGGTCTTGAGGATCAGTAGGCGCTGGCCGGAAGGCATGTTGGTGGTGGTGGTACTGGAAGAAGGAGGAATGTTCTAGGCAGAGGGACGAGCACAGCTGGTGGCATAAGGCACAGAGACTGCCCTGCTTGAGTGCTGGGTGGGGCTGGTGAGGGGGCTGCAGCTGGAGGGGTGGCTGCTGAGCGTGGTGGCCCGAGTGCCCCGGGAAGGGAGCAGAGAGGCGGTGGGGCCCAGAGAAGGCGAGGGGCTGTCCCGCAGCGAAAGGCGAGGGAGGAGGTGGGCGGACAGGAGCCTGGCCTGGGGCCGTGGTGACAGGTCTGGTGTGCGGGAGCCCGTCACAGAGCTCGAAGGGTGCCAGGAGGCCAAGGAGGGCGCAGCCGTCAGTCAGTGCGAGCTGCAGGTTACAGTGCTCGCTGGTCAGCGTGTGGCGTGCCACCTCAATGTCGAGCATCTCGGGCAGCGCGGGGCCTGCAGTCGCGTTGCCGGTCGGTCACACGGGCCCAAACAAGTGCACTTGGCGCTGGGCATGTCACGCCTGCCCAGTTGTGCAGTCTCTGTGGTCAGGAAGCAGTATGCATGCTCCAGGCCTGTGTGAAGCTTGTCCCAGGGAGGGAAGGGGTTCATTTGGCACTTGCCCCCATCTTAACCCTCCTTCCTAGTGCTCCTTGCCCTGTGTCTTCTGGGTCTGGGTCGTTGCAAGAGACCTCCCGCTAACCCATCTTCCCGTGTGCCACGGAGACTCTTCCTCCCAACCCCCCATTTGCCCTTTCATCCCCCTTTTAAAGAGATTCTTTGGCTTCTCAAAGCCTAGACAATAAACATCCTTGAGTCCTTAGCGACCTCCCCAAACGGATTCCCTATTATTCTCCTTTAGGAATCCCAGTGCGGCCCAGCTGGTGGTGAGGGTTTAGAAATAATAACCACTGATACTTACTCGTTGCAGGGGCCAGGCACTGTGCTGGTCCCTCCCATCATCGCGTGATGTCATCATGGGAACCTCCCATGGGTTGGCATTACTTCCGTTTTGCAGACGAGACTCTGAGAGATGAGAGGCCACACAGCTAGTAAGTGGCACATCTGGGAGTAGGGCAGCAGTGTGGTTCTAGGCCCTCACTCCTGACCTCTCAATGTGTGTCCCCTGTCAGTATCTCCTGTTGCAGGTTGTGTCGGAATTTTTCATCATTTTCTTTTTGTGACCTTGTTGCTTCCTTATCCCTGTGATGGGGTTTTGCCTCCTCCTCTCTCATATGGGTACCATCATGGTAGGAAGCAAGGAGAATGGAAGGGATGTCACATGCCAGAGTGGTCAGAAAAATGAGGTACTCAGCAGGTATCATAGAAATGGATGACTTGTGCCCTGTGCCGCAGAGCAAAGACAGAGAAACGAAAAGGGAGAGGATGGCAGATGACGAGCAAGCACGGCTAATGGGCGGGGACCGACAGTCACTCTGCTCTAATGGCTGCGAGGGGCACGGGGAGTCTGCAGGGCAGAGGACTCTGACACCTGGCTGCTGGCAGTGGCTGGAGCACTTCCGCAGTAGTCCTTCTTCCAGGTCTGCAGGGCAGGCCACAGGCAACAAAGACACTTGATATTTAGGGAAAACTTCACCTTGACATTGGCTTTTGGCTTGTCATCCTCCCGAGGGAGTCCAAGATGGGTCGCGACACTGCCTTGAGACAGGCGGGAGGCTGGGAGAATTATTGGTGTCAAAAGGGGTGTAGGCCCAGCTTTTCAAGGTCAACCCAAAGAAATATTTGGAGCTGCTTTCAGCATACCCTCACCTGGCCCGCCACTGCCCACCACCTCCTCCTCCGCTGGTTCTCTGTGCCCAGCCTCCCGCCCTGGGCTTTCCACAGCAGGTGGCAGACTACCCGGTTCTCTACCATGGAGCCCAGGAATGAGGGAGGGGAGGACAAGCCTGGGCTCTAAGGGACACAGAATGGTGTCAGATTCCCCAGTTGGTCTGTGGTTTAATGACGGGAAACATCCACCTGCGTGGGGTGGAAATTTCTCTTCCTTGTCCATGCCCCACTGCCGGAGTTCCCACCATTGCAGCTTTACTTTCCTTCTGTTCCACAGTCCTCCAGGGAAGGCGGAAACTTTAACTGGCTAACACCTTTATCTGAATCACTTCATTACCCATCACTTTATCTGAATCACTTCATTACCCATCAGATAAATCCACAGCAGCTACAGAGAGCAGCTTGCAGAGCCAGCTTTGTCTTCATCACCGTTTGGCCTTGGTCCTGCCTTGGGGGTGCTACCCTCTGTTAGCCTGTGGGAGAAAATAGCCATTGTAAGAGGAAAGATGTCAGGTACAGGACAGCAAAGCAAACAGCTCAGTAACGAGACCAACTCCAATCGTGTGGGCAAGCCGAGAGCCACGCTCCCCGCCGACGCTCCACGTTGCTGCCAGTCTTCTCTCTGGAGACGGCACAGAGCACGCGGAGCGGCCGCCGCAGGCTGCCTGTGGACAGCAGCATCTACCAGAGGCCGTTAGAAGCATGCTGTCTGGGCTTCAGGAGAGAAGTCCTGCCTGCACCAGGAGGAGATTGACAAATATAAAACCGTTGGCTGAATCAGAAAGTTATCATTAGTGCACAAGTACACTGGCTTGATGCACTAGCGCTGTTGTTATGGCTGTTACTTTAATTCCTCAAGAGACGATGGATTGTTGGAGAAGATGGTTCCTAAGAGGAAACACAAAGCGGAGAGAAATGCTAAGGGGTCATTTCTGTAGAATGCAGACACCCAGGTGTGTATTTTCCCCATAATTGCTCAGTCTCATGGTGCACTTGTAAACTTTATGAGTGATATTGTGACACTAAAGTCATTCAGGTTGCATCTTTGTGAGAATCTTGGGTCCTCTCCTCTGTGTAATCTAAATATACAGATACACGTGTATTATATACACGGCCGCTTCTCCACACCCTGTGCATATACACGTCTGTAACGTGTATATCTGTATCTGTATGTAACAGGTGGATATGTTTAGGTGTGTTGTAGCAGTCCAGCCTTTGCCAAAAAACTCAGCACACACACAAATAAGAAGGAAGGAAAGAAAAGAAAACTGCCAAAAGGAGGTTTTCTGTTTCATCAGTTCTTCCCCAAATAGGCTTCTCTTCTTGCCCAGCAGTGTCTAAAGGAGATCACATTACATAGTGTTATAGGCAAGGGCTTTGGAGTCAGACAGTTTGGCTGAAATGCTCATGCATGCTGTTATGACCCTGGTCCAGGGACTTAACTTCTCAAAGCCTCAGTTTCCCCTACTGAGGAAGAGGGGCAATACTTCCGGCTGCACGCTGGGTTGTTGGAATGCTTTGGTAAGAGAGAAAACCCCGTAAAGGACACAGCACCCTGCCCACCATGTGACAGTCACTACAAGGGTCGCAAGTTTCTTTAACAAGGAACAGAATCACTTGTCCTATAATCAAAACTAGATTTTAAAATGCATGTATCTCCCAGGTGGCAGCGCCTGAAATTCACACGGAAGCTTCAGTGACCATAGAGAGTCTAGAAGCTTCTCAGACCAACCGTTGTCGACGCAGTGGCGACGCAGCCACAGACTTGAGTTTGGGTCCTGGTGTTTGGGCTCCGGTTGCCGCTGCTTTGTGTGGCCTGAGGCCAGCCAGTTCTCCTCGTGGGACCACAGTGGGTGCATGGAGGGCTCTCCAAAGCCCTCCCAGCCCGACCTCTGAGCCGGGCTGCTGCAGTCCCACAGGACGGCACGCTGGACATTGGCTTAAAGAATGACGGCAACGTGGTTACCATCTCCTAGGGCCTGGACTTCCTAAGTTTGTGTGTGGGAATGTGCTCTGTTTTATTTACTCTTCCTAATGAGGCTGAACTGAGCTAGTGAGGGCATTAAAACATTTTACTGTTATTAGTTTTAAAATTAGCTAGAGCTGCTAAGGAGAGTCCCTGCTCACTTTATGTGAGAAAGGAGCTTTCAAAGGCCAAGGTTGAATGGCCAGAGTGTTTCATCCTAAAATAGACAACTTTATGAGCTACACATTAGAATCACCAGGGAGACTTTAAAAATAATGATGTGGGGTGGGGGCCCACCTCTTCCTCTGCTCTGCCGCCCTCCCTGGACATCAGAGGGCTGTTCTTTTGTAAGTTCTCCAAGTGATTCTGACCTGTAGGCAGGGTCAAGGCCCTCTGGGCTAAATTAAATACATTTCCAGGGTGTGCAGGGAGAAGAACTGGGGGTGGCATGCCGACCAGCTGTGCTGTTCCCTCTTGGTGATGTTCTGTGAGTGTGGCCAGAGGTCTCTCTCCGAGGCGTGGCGCGGCCTAACTCAGGAGTTAGGGACAGGGCACACATGAGGTCAGTGCTTCTCAATGCTGAATGATCATCAGAATCACCCAGTGATCTTTGAGAAAATACTGGTTCCTAAGCACCTCCCAGATTTGCTGGAACAGAATCTCTGGGGTAGGAATGAGGACTCTTTATTACAGTCATCATTATTATTGAAGCTTCCTGGAAGGTAATTCTGATCATCAGCCAGACTCAGAAGCCACTGGGAGGGGAAGACTCAATCTTCATTTTCCAGGAAAGAAGAGTTTACATTTTCCTCTTGGGCCTCTGGTGGCTCTGGGGTTCACGCAATAGACCACTTGTGCTGCGGGACCCAGACGAGGCGCTCAGCGTCTCCAAGCCTCCATGTCATCATTTCTGAAACGGGAGCCACGACGGCATGCGCTGACGCGTGCAGCGTTCCGAGGTCAGACCAGGGAATGCCGGTGAGTGCTTGGCTCACCGCAGACCCTCAGCGTGCCCACCATCACATCATCATTGTCAGCTTCAGCACTTCGTAACTCAAAGATTTAAAGAATATGAAATAGAAAGTTCTGGCCCTTAAGTCAGAGGCATATCTAGAGGCTGGAGGGGGTTAATTGGTTTTGAACTTACAACTGAATCAAAAACTTTTCTGGGGAGAGTAGGAGTAAGATAATGCATGGCACACTCAAGACATACTTGTTAAGAATAAAAGCCATTATTGGGAAGACTGTGAGGTCCCGGTTGTCATGCAGAATGAATTAATAGTGCTTGCTGTTTGCCCAGCTTTGTGCTTGGTGGCATTGCATATAAGGAGAGCACCCTTCCGTGGGGCACCGGCAGGCTGGTCTGGGAAGCAAAGTTCGCTTTGCTTTGAAGAACTAGAGCAAGATGTGGGGATGTGCAATTAAGTGCTAAATAGTGTCCTTGGAACTCTGTGGGCTGGAGGAGTCAAGGGCAGGAACGCAATGAGCCCTGAAGATGGCTAGAGAAAGCCTCTGGGGAGATCGAGGAGAGGGGTGGGGCAGGAAACTTCGGCACACCCAAAGACAGAGATGTCCAGGGAGGGGCCTCAGGCAGGATCCTGGGACACAAGTGGCGGTCGAGACAGTCATGACAAGCAGCTGCCCTGCCTGGATGGAAGGCGAGGGTACCTGTCTTCCCAGATTCTAAACAGGGTCTTCTGGGTCTGGCCTCCACCAGCCGCCACAGTGCATGGGCATGCACCTCTTCCTGTCGACAGCCCCTCTCGAGGGCTGGGCCTGCTCAGGGCTGTGGAGTGCCGGGCACTCCCCGAGAGCCCTGTCTGGGAGGCGCTCAGCTCTGGGGCTGCGCTGACAGGGTCAGAAGAGTGGGCGGCCTTCCTCCTCTGTGCCACTGTTCGGGGACATCAGGAGAACCCTCTGTCCCAGAGGACCAGCTCCATACCCTGCTTTCCTATCTGTGTGTCTTAAAAACCTTTTGATCTTGTAAAGTTACATTTAAAAAAATGGTTAGTTTTTATACCTTAGGTTAATTTGGGGCCAGCAGTTTGGCACAGATCAGGGTGGAATTTCACACAGAAAATCCCTGACCCAGGACGTGCTGCAGGGGCTGGGCAGATGAACCAGGGCTCTCTGAGGCACATGAGTACAAGAATGCAGCAGCCCAACCCTCCCAGAGGACCATGGAGATGCTCACTAGCAGCTTAAAGGCTCAGAGAAGTCCTGCAGGACAAAGCCTGTGTTGCCTCCAGACCTTCTTGACCACAGTCCCCTCTTTCCCACAGCCCCTGGGAATGTTCTGAGGCTCAGGACCTAGCCTAAACAGAGTGATAAGGTCCTGGAAGGTCGCCCGCTGGAGCCCTGCAGATGGCGGTGTGCCCTTTACTGTCCCAGGGGAGCAGGTGCAGCCCTGGGTACGGAGATGCGACCCCAGCTTCCCCAGCCTGGCCCTGGTGGGGTTGGGAGCCCCGGGTCCCACGCCTGGTTTAGGGTTCCTGAGTTGTTAACTGCGGGGAGTAAGAATGAAAGGAGACTTGTCGTAGGCTTTGCAGTTGAACGAACTATCAATGTGGTCTTGAGGCAATTTTGGAGACATCTTAGATCTGTTTCTGGTTCAGTAGTTTTACAAAAAGGAGTATGATTCAACTGATTTATTAGGAAAAAATTTGTAAACTTTGGTTCACTTACAAGAAGAAGTGTTTGGGTTTCTAAAAAAAATGCTGCTTTGGGGGCTGGATGGTTTTCGTGACTGACTGGTGTCTGTGAACTGAAAGGCCTGTGCCCTCAAGCCTCGCTCAGGGAGTTCCTGCCCAAGGCCTCCTTTGCGGCTCGTAACCCATTCACCGTGCGGGCCCACGCTGGGGCGTGAGAATGGGCCGTTTGGAGCACGAGACAGTCATGAGTGTGCCCCTGCCTCCTCCCACCCACTGGTGCCAGGCTGGCTCAGGTGCTGAGGAGCACGCGCCAAGGTCAGCCTTCCAAAGCAGCAGCAGCCGTAGCCTCAGTCCCTTGCCTCGCCACACTCCATCGCCTTCCAAGCCACCCTTTCCTGGACGTTGCTCCTCTCGTGCTCTGGCCTCCTGGAAGCCTGGGGGCTTTTCTGCTCTGCTGGTGGGCCTGTCCTTCCTGTGCCTGTGGCCTTTCCCCTCCAGTGCTCCACACGTGAGCCAGGGCTGGGGTGGCTTGGTGCGCAGATGAAAGTGGCCACTCACCTTCGCCCATGTATCTACTCTGTCCTTGGGAGGGTTAAAAACATTAATAGCTTATTCGTCAAAATGTATCTAGACCTATTTTTAGTGCTTCGAACATGTTGACTCTTACATAAGATTCATTCAGTATATATAAACTATTCAGTAAATATCCCCCATGAGAAGAATGGTATTTTGGACTGTTTTGTTTCTCTGCCCTTCGTGTTCTAATTCGGGCCCAGGGAGCACGCCGGCCGTCTCGGTGCTGGCCGCTTCCAGACCCAGTGCCCTGGCTGCCCTGGTGTGGGCGGCCGTGTGGCCCTGGGCCCGGAGGCTTCCTAGGTGTAGAGGCGCAGTGCCAAGGGGAGCGGGGCGCAGCGGCTCCTGGTGCGACGGTGGCCCTGGTGCGACGGTGGCCAGCGGCTGGGAGCTCCCACCGACTCCTGCGCCCTCTGACCTGCCTCCCCCCTCCTGCCCGTAGCCAGGGCTGGGCGGCAGCAGGCAGCAGGGGCTTCAGTCGCTCTCCGGTGGGGAGCCAGCCGCGCAGGGTCATGGTGCTGGCGCCAGTGCCCGGTTGGCTCATGGGTGTGGCTTCCGGCCGCACGATTGACTTCCAGGTTAGAAAGGAGGCGGGGAGCTGTGCTAGCCAGCCGGGGCTGTGACCGTGGCCACAGGCAGCGCGGCCCCACGGCAGGGGTGGGCCTCTCACGCTTGCAGAGGCCGAGGTCCACGGGGAGGCCATGGCGGGCGCGTGCTCCCGAGGCCCTCAGCTCTCCCGTGTCTTCGCCTCGTCTTCCCTCACAGTCTCTGTGTCCCTTCTCGCAAGGACACCAGTCATGGTGGCCCAGACCCACCCTCATGACCGCCTTTTAACTTAATTACCTCTTTAAAAACCTTATCTCTAAATATGGCTCCGTTCTAGGGTGCTGGGCGTCAGGACTTCGGCATGTGAGGGGGGCACGCTCGCCCGGGACAGCCGTCAGGGCTTCCGTCTGGCGGGCAAGGCTGCCGGAGGCTGTGCGGCCTGTGTGGGTGAAGCACCTCCTCCAGTCCCCACCCAGGCACCCCGTGGGCGGCTCTGAAAGCCAGCTGTGCGCACTCACCGTGTGTCCTTGGAGCTGGGGAAGAGCTGAGACTGCAGGGCTCTGTGCGCGTGGCCCCGCTCTCCTGGCGAAGTGTGGTCTTCCTCACGGACGTGGGCAGCCGCGCGTGCTTGGGTCGCTAGCAGCTGCCCTCCCCAAGGTGCGCAGGAGGGGCGGTGCTTGCCGCAGCTCCTGTCAGACCTCTGAGGGTTCAGACAGGGACTCAGAACCTGGTGGAAAGCGTGTGTGTGTGCGTGCGTGCGTGCGTGCGTGCGTGTGTGTGTGTGTGTGTGTGTGTAGGGGTGGCAGGGGCTTGAGACGGTGCATGGCCCCGGCCAAATCTGGAGGGTCCTCCAGCCTAGCAGCCCTTTCCTTCCTTCCCAGTCAGGCTTCGCCGGGCAAGCGGACGGCCCCCGTTTGAATCAGCAGCAGCAGCAACAAAAGCCATCTTTGATACTCTAGCCTAGCACTACAGAAGATCCCTTCGTACCAGGTTTTCTGGGAAGTCACCTGTCGTGACACATTCCGTTCCCCCGCGTTTCACCACTCTGCCTCCTGGGCAGGGCTGTGTTCACTTGACAGCACTGCAAGAGAAGTGTCAGCTCCATGACCGAGTGTGAGTGAGGCCATGCCTGTCCCCTTCTCGCTGTGGAGGCGCAGGGAGCAGATTGCCCTACGGGCCACTAAGCACACGCCCAGGGGCTCTGGCACGTCCAGACCGCCTTGAGGACGAGCCCTCTGCATTGCACAGGTAGGCCCACTCATGCCAGGACAGCAGTTGCTTTAAATTCAAAAGATGCTCCAGACCCAAGTCGAGATGCCTGGGCGCACAGAGGGCGCTTCCCTGGGTGGGAAGCGCAGTGGGGCGGGGCAGACCAAGTGCTTAGATGAGAAAAGCATCTGCACCTAGGGGCTTTAAATCTTTACAGAGCTTTACTCTTGAATTCGACATTAGCTCCTTCTCCAGTTGAACACGGCGCGTGTGAACATGGCAGCTGCGTGAGGGTGTTTTAAGGATGATGACTGCCTCAGCGTGGACGCCATCCTGAGCCACTCAGAGGACCACTGGGCAGAGACTCTTGGCAGGGGCTCAGGGAGGCGACTGAACATCCATCTTCCCTGCTCTCCTGTCCCGTACACAGGTGCATGCACTGCAGGTGGTCTTTACTCAGTCTGGCTTTTCCTGTGCCTGGCACTCCCTGTGCCCAGAACCTGGGCCTAGGAACATGGAATTTAGAAGCTAAGAGGCTGCAGGGCCCCAACCCAAGAGATCACTTAATTCAAGCCCATTGTTTTCCTCCAAGCCGAGCCGTGGCTGGGAGAAGTTATGAGACTTGTTGCTAGGCTCAAAGGAACCTTCACGGTGGAGCCTCACTGGAGCCAGGCCTCCTGGCTCTTAGTCTGGTGCTCCTTACCCCGCATGGCAACAGAGCTTTCCTTCTGCCGACGTGCCGATCTGGGATGTTCTCCCTGCAGCCGTTGTCTTTCTTCCAGCTGCGAATGTTCGTAGAGGTCCAGACACAACTCGGGCTGGGTCGTCTCATTTCCGTGCCTCAAAAAACAGGCTGCTGGTGAGGCAGCACTGTGATGTGATGTCCCTAATCCAGACACCTTCTAGTGTGTGCTGTGGGCCAGGCCCAATGCACTCACACTAGCTCATCTCGTCCTCGTACTGAGCTTCCCTGTTTTACGGTTGAAGAAATTGAAGCATCCGGAGGTTAAGGAACTTGCCAGAAGTGACGGAGCTGTGAGCATTGGAGCCAGGTTTGAGCCATCCAGTCTCGCTGTAGGTCTCTTAACTGCATGTATGTTTCCTGTGAAGGAAGACCTGTGACCTCCTGTGCACTCGTCCTGTTGAGTGACAGGTGCCAGGATGTGAAAGGGACTTAGGAAACTCCCAGCAGCTGTGGTTTGGGGGTACACATGGTTGCTTTTCAGCCTCGAGTCCACAGCGAGGCCTGTGGAATGAGCAGATGTGACCCACCTTCAGCCTGTGGGCGCTGACACCCTCGGGCCCAGTAGGCAGCCTGGAGGAGACAGTGACAGACGGTGCAGGCACTGTCAGGGCCCCTGCCTTCTGTGCCTGTCAAAGCAGACAGACCTTGAGGGACCCTGGAGGCTGCTCACAAATAGCTATTTTGAGACCTAGGACTTAAGTAGTCATAAAGTTAAGTCCTGGTGGTCTTTTTTATCTTATAGAATACAAAATTAAAGGGAAAAAACCCTAGAAATGTTTCCTCTTCTGCATATTCCCACCCCTAAATCCTCAGAATGTCAATCTTTCCCCAAAACCACATTCTTTAGCCACTTTTGAAACTAATACCTCTGTATATCACAGATTGACTTTCAAAAAATGTTGGATAAATTTTACTTGTAAAAAGGGCCTGTTAGTTAAAAAAAAAAAAAAAAAAAAAAAAGTTAGAGACATGCTGGCTTAAAGACCTGCTAAATGTATTGATTTGCCACAAGATTTACCAGGGCCTTTGATATGCAAATGTAGTTTTGAGGCATCTGGGCTAATCCACAGTTTGGTAGACTCTAAACCCTGCCCCTCCCTGTCTCACAGGGGCCAGTGCTTTCCAGGCCTGTTTGCACTGTGAAGGCTGGGGGGGAACCAGGTAGTGTGCTTCTGCTGTCAGGGGAGTTGAGCTGTTAGGACAGACCGTCCCCATCCCCAGTGAATAGCCTTAGGGGAAATGGGGACCTCCCTTGCCAAACCACAGTCCTGCTGCCCAGTGCTCACTCTTGGCCACCCGCCAATCATGCAGCTGAAAGTGGGAGGACCCTCCTCCCCCAACCCACCAGCTCCTGACATCTCTCCTGGGTCATGCTGTTGACTTTTCTCCCTCTCTGTTCCTGGGCTGGAATGTAGCCTTGGGATGTGCAAAGCTGCAAGTCTGACCTGGACCTAGGTCACTAGCTCAGAGGATTCAGGACTGTGCTCTTCAGTCCTTTGGGACCCCATAGAAAAGCCTCACGGGCTGCTTGCTGGTCCACTTTTACCTGTTTTCTGTACCTAGGTTCTGGGTAAGTTTCTCTAGCAAAAACCATTTCATTACTAAAAGAAAATCTGCAAGCTGCTGATTTATCTAATAGTTACATTAAGGCTCAATGATGACCTACGTAGGATCACCCAGTTCTTTGGAGGCAGCAGAGCAAAGACAAGAACCCGGCTCCCTGCTTCCCAGCGCCCGTGGGTCTTGCTGCTACATGGCTCTGCCTTCTGGCAAGGGACAGAGAGTCTGAGTTGCATGACCTTGAGTCATGTTTCTTAAATGTTACCGTGCAGTAGAACTACCCAGGCCACTTTCTAAATATTACAGAACCAGCCATCTTGAAGGACCAGGATCATGTGGGATGGACCTGGCAACATCTCCTGGGAAAGATGTTTTATCTTCTGAGGCTCTGGATGGAGTGCTCTTCCTGTGCTGCTGAGCATGGGGCACCACGCAGGTCTGCCTGCCATCTGGTACATCTGAGCTGCCATGTTCTCTGTCACAGGGCAAGAGGTGCAAATTCTTGCTTAAACCCACTTGTGTAACCAACTGGCCACACCTTTAGTTCTGAAAGACCAACAATTGCCTACTCTTGCAGACTCTGAAGAGTAAAGGTAGAAGCAGAAACTGAGAACCACAGAGGCTACTCTGAGCGGGCTTATTTAAAGGGAAGGCCCCTGGCTCTATCCCCGGAGATTATGATTCAGGAAGTCTGGAGTAGAGGCTGGGAATCTGCATTTTTAAATAGCCCATGCTCTTCCCATCCCCACTCATGTGGATGTGGTTCATCCTTGGACTGTGCTTGGAGAAATGCTGACATACACAGGAAAGAAAGCTGCACAATCACAGGAATCGCTCAAACACCCACTCGCTAGGATATGAGGCTGGAAATTCAGATTCATGATTGTCCAAGTGGTTTGGAGAAAGAAACAGGGCATTTTAATTTTTAATGTGGATAACATGTAGCACGATGATCTCATCCTGATGATCACTTTTTAAAATGCTTGTTGTCTTGCTGTTGAGTTCCTTATGTGTTTTGGATATTAACTACTTATCAGATATATAATTTGCAAATATTTTCTTACACATAAGTCTTTAATCCATTGTGAGTTGATTTTTGTATTAAATATATGGTGTGAGATAGGGTTTGATACAGTTTTCCAAGTACCATTTATTGAAGACTGTACTTTCCCCATTGTGTATTCTTGGTGCCCTTATCAATATTAGTTGACTGTGTATGCATGGATTCATTTCTGCACTCTCTATTCTGTTTCATTGATCCATGTATGTCTTTTTATGCCATTACTGTACTGTTTTGATTACTATAGCTTTGCAGTATAGTTTGAAATCAGGAAGTGTGATGTCTCCAGCTTTGTTCTTTTTCAAGAGTGCTTTGGCTATTCAGGCTAATAACCTGATGAAAAAATCACAAAGGACCTGAAGAGAACAATTTCTATATCTTTTAATTCTTGATTTGTTCATATGGAATTTTCCTTTTATTTTCCAAAGCTTTCCTTAAAAGAAAGGAAACTGGTAGTATTTTTAAAGTTTTTCTTTTTCTTTTTTTCTTCCTAGACAGGATCACACAGCTCCTTGGAGGCATCAGAGCCAGGACTAGAACATAGCTCTCTGGGTTTTTAAAAAAATTTTAAAAGCTTTTTAATATATTTAGGGGGTACCAGTTGAACTCTGTTATATGTATATATTGTATCATGGTGAAGTCTGGGGTTTTAGTGTACCCCTCAGCCAAATAGTGTAACTTGTATCCCATAGGTAGTTTTTCATCCCTCATCTTCTCCCACCATTCCCTCTTGAGTCATCAATGTTCATTATACCACTCTGTGTGCCCTTGTATAGCCATAAGTTAGTTCCCACCTATAAGTGAGAACATGTGTGGTATTCATTTTTCTTTTTCTGAGTTACTTCACTTAGTTCTATCCAAGTTGTTGCAAAAGACATTATTTCATTCTTTCTTAACACTGAATAGTACTGATATATATACATACACATCACATTTTCTTTATCAGCTCATTAGTTGGTGGACACTTAGGTTGATTCCATGTCTTTGCAATTGTGAATTGTGATGCATATGAGTACAGCAGGTATCTTTGATATAGTGATTTATTTTCTTTTGAGTAGATATCTAATAGTGGGATTGTAGGATCGAATCTACTTTTAGTTCTTTGAGAAATCTCTATACTGATCTCTGTAGAGGTTGTACTAATCTACCTTCCCACCCATGGTATGTAAGCATTCCCTTTCACCGCATCTGTGCCAATAGCAATTGTTTCTTGACTTTTTAGTAATGGCCATTAAAATTGGAGTGAGATGTTCTCTCATTTTGGTTTTAATTTGCATTTCTTTGATGATTAGTGATGTCGAGCATTTTTTTTATGCTTGTTGCCCATTGGTATAGCTTCTTTTGAAAAATATCTGTTCATGTCATTTGTCCACTTTTTAATAGGCTTGCTTATTTTTTTCTTGCTGATTTTTTTGAATTAGTTGTAGATTCTGGATGTTATTCCTTTGTCAGAAACATAGTAGGTTGTCTGTTTTCTCTTTTGATTATTTCCTTTGCCACACAGAAGCTTTTTGGTTTAATTAAAAAGCTTTTTGGTTCTATTTGTCTATTTTTGTTTTTGATGCATTTGCTTTTAGGATCTTAGTCATAAATTCTTTGCCTAGACCAATGTCCAGAAGAGTTTTTCTTAGATTTTCTTCTATTAATAGGATTTTTATGGTTTTAGGTCTTACATTTAAGTCTTTAATACATCTTGAGTTAATTTTTATACATGGTGAGAGATAGGGATCCAGTTTCTTGAATTTTCCAAAGAAGGCATACAAATGGCCAACAAGTATATTAAAGGTGATCACACTAATCACCAAAATACAAATGAAAACCACAATGTGATGTCACCTCACACTTGTCAGAATGGCTGTTATCAAAACGACAAGCAACAACAAGTGTTGGTGAGGGTGTGGAGAAAAGAGAACCTTTGTACACTGTTGGTGGGACTATAAATTGGTACAGCCATTATGGAAAATAGTATTGAGGTTCTTAAAAAAATAGAACTACCATATGATGCAGCAATCCCACTCAGGTAGATATCTGAAGAAAATGAAATCTGTATCTCTAAGAGATATTTGCACTCCCATGTTCATTGCAGCATAACAATAGCCCAGATATGGAAACAACCGAAGTGTTAGTCAACAGATGAATAAAGGAAATGTGATTTTTAAAATATATAATAGGACATTATTTATTCTTTGAAAAGAAGGAAATCCTGCCATTTGCAACAATGTGGATGAACCTGAAGAACACTATGCTAAGTCAAAAAAGCCAGACACAGAAAGACAGATATTAAATACTATGTGATCTCACTTATCTGTAGAATCTTAGAAAGCCTAACTCACAGAAGCAGAGAGTAGAATATGTGTTGTCAGGGGCTAAGAGGCAGGGAGTGGGGAGATTTGGGTTAAAGGGTATAAATTTGTTACACCCTTTAACCAGGTTTAAACCTTCAGTTATAAGGTGGACAAGTTCTGGGGATCTTATGTACAGCAAGGGGACTTTAGTTAAAAGTACCATATTGTATATTCTTGGAATTTGCTAAGAGAGTAGATCTTAAGGATTCTTACCACACATATGCACAGACGTACACACACACAAACGCACACAGAGGCAACTACATGAGGTGATAGGTATGTTAATCAGGTTGATTATGGTAATCACTTCATAATATATATTTATATAACATCACCTTGTTCTACACCTTAAATATATGTAATTTTGTCAATAAAAAAATCAAAACTGGGAAAAATGGGAAAAATCAAAACTGCAAAAATATAAATAAAAATAAATAAGTAGAAAGTATTTCTTAAGCACCACTTTGCAGGTGGCACTGTGAGTGCTATGCTTCTCACAGTGATCTGCAGAGATGTGGAAACACACAGTCCAAGAGGGAAGGAATGGGGAAGTGGAGTGGAACCGCAGTGGAATGCCAAATAGCAGGAATCATAGACAGCCAGGTTGCTGCATGAGTTTCTAAGGTTTCCTAAAGGTCTATGTGGTCTCTCTCTGTCTCTTTTTCTTCCTCTTCCTCCCCCTCTCAGGTTTTAAGCAGGGTGCAGTCTGGGTTCGCCCTCGTACTCTGTAGTCTGGAACCTGAGGGCCTGGGAGTCTGTGGGACCTATATCTGGGTCCTGCTGCCTAGTCCCAGGAGCTGCTCAGCTCACTGGATGGCTGCCATGTATGGGGCACTTGTTACACCTAATCCTCTATAATTATTAGCTCATTTAACCCTTCAAGATTCAACTCCATCAGCTTGAGTAGTAGTATTGTCCCCATGTTGCACACAAGGGAATGGAGGCTCAGAGAGGCTCAGTCTCTTAACCCAAGTCAGGGGCCTTTGCCAGGCATTTTGGCTCCAGGACCTTCATTCTCTTCTCTGCAGTTCTCTCAGCTGGAAAGATCGGGCAACATCCTGCCCCTGCCCGCTACGGAGAAAAGAGAATTCTTGAAGTACATCACTAGCAAATCGAACTTGGCTTTTGAATGCAGGGGAGGCAAAATGACATTGACAAATAATAGGATTTACATGAAGTTTTGATTTGTTTAGGGAGATGCCATAAACCCTTTGGCATTGTTTGCTCATTTGGAAATTTGACTTCCAAAGGAGCAAATGCAAAGTATTTTTTGTACCCCAGCCATCCTTTCTTAGATCTGAAGAGGGCAATAATAGAGTAGGTAACTGAAAGTCTGGAATGGTTTATATTTAGCCCTGCTAAATGGGCAGGGGTGTGGACTACGTGAAGTTTGCAAGGGGCCTTCACTCTCAGGATCCTTGCCCCAGTGGGCCCCAGTTCTCAATGCACGACACGTGCCAGGGAGCCAGTGTGTTTGGCGATAGCACGCACCACCGGCAGTGCTCTGGAGTACAGCATCAAAAGAGCAGGCAGTGGCCTCCGAACACTCTTCTTAATGCAGATGGAGTTTCTGTGAGTCCTGGAAGGTGCACTTGGGTGGGAGGTCGGTAAGGAGTGGGAAAGGAAGGCAACCCAGCTTCAGCAGAACCTGGGCTGGTGTCTGCAACAACAAAAAATAGGTTCGAGAAGTCTGACCCTGATCTTGGTGTAGTATCTCTCCTCCAGGCCCTCGTCTTGGGCTCCCTTCCTTGCTGGCCGCAGCGCACGGTGAGGCTTCCCTCTGCTCAGAACCCGGAGCGCCGCCCTTCCTTTGGAGCCAGCCTGGTCCCTCCCCGACATCAGTAACATTGAGGGAAGCCAGGGTCAGCTCATCTCTGTCTTGAGGGGTAGCTAACTTTCCCAAATAGCAAACTCTGGCTCTTTTAGCAAATGAATTCCAGATGCTGGAAGCAGTGGCTAGTGGAATTTTATTGCCCCCAGACTGTGGTTCTGGGCCACATACTTCTGACGTAAAGGTAATTTGGAATGTAAACATTGCAAGACATGTACTGGAATTAATTAAAGCAAGTCTGCATTCTCTAAGGCCTAGGAGCCTGCAGTTAACTGTTTGCATTAACACCAGGCCAAGCAGATCAACTAGAGTGTGTGAGCCCTGGATTATCACCTTCTCCCTTTGCCTTCAGAAAAAAGCGAAGTTGGGCCCAAGCTGCCCCATTTCCGGAGGGGAGGTTGAATTTCTCAGCCTGAGAAGAGGCTGCCTGAGCCTATTCTGAGCCTCCTCTCTGCCACAGCACACAGGAGGCAGACAGCACATTGGACGCAAAGCTGGGCATCCTGCGGTGATGCAGGGCCAGGGACAGACATCACCTCCACCTGCCACTGCCGGCTGCAGACACTCCTTTACTAGTGTGTGCAATAGGAGAGGAGCGGTCACCTTCCTGGTGGGCCTGCAGAGGAAACTGTGGCATCTAGTACTTGGCTGATAAAACTAGAAACAGCTTTTGGGAATAATTTTTTGACTTCATGATGGCATTTAAAAGTAGCATGAAAGTTTTGGAGATGGATGGTGGTGGTGGTTGCATAACAATGTGAGTATATTTAATGCCACTGAACCGTAATGGTTAAAATGGTAAATT
The DNA here is from genome assembly GCF_040939455.1 of Microcebus murinus. Classification (NCBI taxonomy): domain Eukaryota; kingdom Metazoa; phylum Chordata; class Mammalia; order Primates; family Cheirogaleidae; genus Microcebus; species Microcebus murinus. The sequence continues at coordinate 100,025,577 of NC_134113.1, read as the reverse complement.
TTATGTAATGTGTATTTTACCCTCCAAATAAGCAAAATGTTCAGGTTGTAAAGGCTCTTGGAGATTATATAAGCTATGCAAACCCCTGGAATATTCCCTACTCTCCCTGCCCCCCGCAATGCAATACAGGAGGGTGAGGGTGAAGTTGTGGCTTCCTGGGAACAGTTCCAGCACTGTCATGGCATTTCAGGGGCATTTGTGTAAACTATCAGAAAGCCACCCCTAGGGCTACCAGGCCCGTCACACCCCTCTGTGCAGTTAGAGCAGACTCTGCGGGCAGCGAGCTAAGTGGCTGCATTCACTGTTGACTGCAGCCTTCAAAGAGACTCCAGAGGCTGCCTCCGTTAGCCTGACTGCTAAAGGAGGAGAGGGACTTCGGTGTCCTGCAGTGTGGCACGGGGCCGGCGTGCAGCTGTGTGCGCAGGGGAGCTGCTCTGCTGTTGAATCCAATTGTTGCAGATTCCTCTTTATATGAAGCAAACTGTACTCCAATGTTGTATTTCAACCGCCATGTCACTCCTGCCTTGCAGAAAGCTTGTGATCACCTCAAGCCCCAGATATTTTTTACATGAGGGACTGTTGAGGAAGAGTTCGCCAGTCCTGAAGTTAGCTAAATTTATTTAACCAAAACCCAGAAATTTACCATACACCTTATGCTAATTCATCATGTTGGAATCAATGCATCTGATATTGAGACTCCTGACTCCCGTGCCTGCTCTCCTCCCTAGCTTTGGGGATCTCTGTGTCTTTATCTGAGAATTCCGTATACCGCAGTGAGATGAAACGGTGGACAGGACAGGCGCTGGAGCACAGATGCCACCTCCTCAGATTACAGTAGCCCAGTAATCACAGCCCCGTGGCTGTGGAAAGAGCCCTGAATGCACTTAGCTGCCACCGTCCAGCCGGGTTTCCCCACTGTGCTCCCAGGACCGATGAGGACTCTGCCTGAGGACCGGTCCAGCAAGGCCGTGGGACTCCAGTGTGGCCGTGGGACTCAGTGTGTGTGGGGTCCGGCATGTCTTGGGGTGTGAATGAATCAGGGAAGTCACTGGTCATCCCCGCACCTCATTGTAGGTGATAATTCACACTTCACTTCCTTCCTGCCCAGAAAGTCTCCTCAAAACCCTGCACAAAGTAAAGTGGAGGTTTTGAGTTTCATTTCTTCTGGCACTTTCTGGTAGGGTACCAGTCAGCGGGAAGCTAGCTCGGTCTTTGAAAAGAGAAGGAACCCAAGATTAAGGGCCCAGAAAATCCCCAAGAAGAAAAGACCATCCCTGTAATCAGTAAGGATAAACTAGATGCCAGTTTAGGATGACATTCAGTTTCCTCAGTGCATTTAGAGTGTTGGTTCAGAGATTTGGGGCGTGGGTCTTCCTGGCCCTTCCCTGCGACGGGAGCAAGTGCCCGCTCCTTCAGGAAGGCCGCTGTCAGGGAGAGCTGGGAGCACCCGCAGGGTCTTTCTTGGTGAGGCAGCGTTAGCAGGTCGGTGGAGACTATGCAGACAGGGTTTCAGCTGAAAAGGCTTTTATTGCTTTTTATCTATTGACACTTTTTCAATTAAGGAGTCTCCCCTGAGATGATCTATCGCCTCCCTGTCTGAGCAGGAAATAATTACCGTCAGAGCAACTCCATCATCTGCCAAGCATCTTTCCCAAGGCCAGGGAGGCCCAGGTAAACAGCGGCTTCCCGCCTGCAGTGCCCATCTAGGCTCAGGCCGTCTGGGCATAGGGCACTCAGCCTTGGGCACCATCTTTTCTGGAGGCTGAGCCCTGTCTACACTCCCTCCTCTTTCTTCTCTTCTTCCTCCCGCTTCTTGGTCTTTTTGAGGCTGGTGACAATGTGTTTGCACCCCGTCACTACTAGGAAATCTAGCCACATTACCTTACCTCCTGGTACCTCCTCTTTCTCTCTAGGCGGGGAGCCCCACTTTGTCTTGTTCCCAGACCCTGCGCTGCTCATATGTCTGGATGCCTTGGTCAGGATATGGTCCAGCAGGGTTCCCTCAGAATGACATGTTTATCCTACTGAGTCTTTTGGGGCAGACTTCAAAATTCCGCAGCCTGCTATTTTAAACAAAAACTTCAACTGTAAATGTCACTGAGGTGTAATGTGCGTACGGCGCGTGCAGACGTGACAGGCACGCAGCTCAGTGCGCTTCCTCCATGTGCACACGGCTGCACTGCCAGCACCCGGACCAGGAGACGCTACTAACACCTGCTGTGTGCCGCCCTGCAGCCACTGCCCTGGCCACTCATGGCATAGAGCACTTTTGCCTCTTTTTATGCAAATAAACTCATAAAATAAGTATTTTTGGTCTAGATTTCTTTACTCAGGATTATGCCTGTAAGATTCATCTGCATCATCACCTGTTGTCATGTGTTCATACTCATTGGTGTGTAGTGTTCCGTCAGTATTTTACTGATTCTGCTATTGATGGATATTTGGGGTTTTTTTTAATAGTAAACATATGCATGTACTTTAGTGATGTGTAATACCTAGGTGTGGAATTACTGGGTCATAGGGCATGCCTATGTTTAGCTTGAGGATTACCAGTTTTACAAAGCAGTTGTACAACAGTGAAGTTTTTTCAGTGTAGAAAAACTTAAGAACAGTCACTCAACCCGGGCCCCACCATCCTGCCTTTAGGAAAGGAAACACAGAGGTGGCGATTGTCTGAAGTCTGGGCTGTCTTTTGACCCAACCTTGCTGCCTCTGCATTAGCCTGCAGGGATACTCCTTCTCTGCAGGTAGGAGAGAAAAGGACACATCCTCCTCGCCTGCCTCAAACGTCCTCCAACCCATTCTTCTGCCCTGATAATCTTCCACAAAGTGCCTTATTTGAACCTCAGGCGTTTAAAGGCAGATGAGCACTGTTGGAGTGGCCTTTTCCTGTTTTTCCAGAGGACTTGGGGAAGCTGGGCTCTGTGACACTCCTTGATGGATACCATCTGCAACTGTCTGCTTTCCTTTTCCGCCAATCATCTGGGAACAAGAGAGAAATAGTGTTTGCCTGAGACTGGGTTCAGGACAACACGGGACCAGCCTCCATCAGCTAGACTGATGAATGCTCAGCTGAACATGCCACTTGTGTTTTCTTTCTTCTAGCTACCACCTTTCTTGATTAGGCCATGGTGTTGTCAGTGTGCTGACTTATGAGGGAGAAGAATGGGTTCTAGCAGCCCTTTAAGCCAAGGCCATTTTTGTCGAGGAAAGAAACCAAGGGAGCCCTTGTGTGCCCTGTGCCTGGCGTGAGCCCCACAAGGTGCAGGTGTCCTGGGACCATCCACCTCTCCTCCCTCGAAGGGCTGGAGGAGAGAGGTGTGAAAGGCAAGAAAAATCTCTATGAACTGCACAAATATCCAGTTCTAGGCATTATTGTAGGTGTGTGGCCACAGTTGACTGAGCAAATAAATGAAGATTAGTTTTAAAATATAATTAAAAGAGCTTTGCTTGCTTCCCAGAGCAGAAATCTTTTGGGCTTTTACCTATATCCCTCCTAGGAATAAGAATGCTCTAAGAATACATGGCTTTTGGTCGAAGTCTCTGAATGTCACCTAACTCTGGGAACCTGTTCTCTTAAGGCAAAAGGACAGACAACAGCAAAAAGATCAGTGGACAGTTCCTTGTGTATGAAGACTCTGCTGGCCCCTCTGTAGCTGGCTCTCTGGTGAGAGTAAGCACGGGCTGTTGCTGGAGGGCGGGACCTTGGTGGACAGAGAGCTGTGATTGGGCATGTGCCCCGACCCAGGAGGCCACTAGCTCCACTCGGAGAGCCGGCTCTGGGCCTGCTAGACTTCTCCTAACATGGGGCAGGCCCCCAGTGCTGAGCACATTCAGGGAGGTGGCAGAGCAGAATAGTTAAAAGTCAGCTTTCAGCTTCACCACCTCTCAGCTGTGTGGCCTTGGGAAAGTGCCTCTGTTTCTCTGAGACCTCAGTTTCCAGATCCATAAAACGGGGATAATTATATCTACGTCATGGATTGTTAGAATGATTAAATCAGTCAGAGTATATAATGTGCAGAGCATGTGGTAAACATTCAGAAGTGTTGGGTATTACAACTGTGGTTGGAGAAAATATTTGCCAGGCACCTGCTGTGTGCAGACAGGGGCTCTCAGGACTTGCCTTCGTGGACACACAGTGTCAGCTGGGGTTGGTTAGCTATTTATGGGAAAGCTTGCTTTAGCTGGTCAGGAAAACGCTTGGTCGTCCTATATAAGGAGCTAGGCTTGGGCTCAGGCACAGGCAGAGTAGCATGTATGTGGTCACTGAGTTTTAGATCCCTGGAGACCACAGTGGCCAAAAAGAGACAAGACACCCCAACTATTTATTGACACCTGAAACAACATTATCGCATTAGTTCACCAACAAAACACTACCCAAGTATCTGCTAAGTCAGGGCCCACCCTGACGCCCTGCGTGACACCCTGCGCAGGTGTGTGCTGCGAAGAGCTGGTTTGCAGTGGAGAGCAATGAATGCGTGCACAGGAAGGTGACCAGCAGAGAAAGTGATCGCGGCTAGCTGACTGTCAGTGTGACTTAGTGGATGAAGGGAGATTTTTTTTTTTTATTTTTATTTTTAGATAGCTGTAGAAGATGAATGAAGGGAGATTATTAATGCTAAGTACCCAGCATAGTGCCTAAAACATAAATGGAAATCGTCACCTCACACCCACTGGGATGGTTACTGTTAAAAAAAAACCCAAAAAACCAGAAAACAAGTGCTGGTGAGGATGTGGACAAACTGGAACCCTTGTGCATTGCTAGTGGGAATGTAAAATTGTGCAGCCCCTGTGGAAAACAGCATGGCAGTTCCTCAGAAAATTAAAAGTAGAATTCCTATGCCATCCAACAATTTTACCTCAAAGAATTGAAAGCAGAGTCTCAAAGAGATTCTTGTACACCCACGTTCAATAGTGAAATTATTCACAACCACCGAAAGGTGGAAGCCGCCCAAGCTCCCCTTGACGGATGGACGAGAAACCAAACGTAGTATATGCACCCAAGGGGATAGTGCTCAGCCTTAAAACGGAACGAGTTCTCACGCTTGCTGCACACGTGTGGACCTTGAGGACGCTGCTAAGAGAGATGAGCCAGTCACAAGAAAGCCGATTTTGTGTGATTCTGCTTGTGTCAGGTGTTTGGAGCAGTCAAATTCATAGAGACGGAAGTTGTAGGGCACTTGCCAGGGGCTGGGGGAAGGGAAAATGGGGAGTTTAGCCTAATTGTTCAATTGAGTGCAGAGTTCCTGTTTCGCACACTGAAAAGAGTTCTGGAGACTGGTTGCACAGTAAAGTGGATGCACTTAACACTACTGAACTGCACACTGAAACATGGCTAAGATGATAAATTTTATGTTATGTGTATTTCACTACAATTTTTTTTCTTTGGGACAGGGTCTCTGTCACGCAGGCTAGAGTAGAGTGGCACGATCACAGCTCACTGCAGCCTCCAACTCCTGGGCTCAAGTGATCTTTCTACCCCCGCCTCCCCAGTAGCTAGGACTATAGGCATGTGCCACTGTGCCCAGCTAGGTTTTTTATTTTTATTTTTTATAAAGACAGGGTCTCACTATGTTGCCCAGGCTGGTCTTGAATGTATAGCCTCAAGTGATCATCCCGCCTTGGTCTCCCAAAGTGCTCCACAATTTTTAAAAAGGAAAAAGAAAATGAAAAACAATAAAAGGAACTCGGTAAATAAATATTTGCTGCATCTGATCCAGCTGCACAGAAGGAAAGTCCTGGCGGAGCGAGCACTGTGGGCTCGGGCGTGGGGAGGCTCTTGCAGCGACTGCGTTTGGGAGGGTGGCGAGGGAGCGGCAGGTGCCGGCCGGGGCTGGAGAGCAGGCTTCAGTGAGAGGAGAGCAGGTGCCATCACCTTTCATTTCATCATCAAACTGAAACCAGCCCTTAGGTGGTGGTGACACAGTAACGCAAACTCATCCTCAGGAACGAAAAGCTGACATCACGTTTTAATCAGTGGGAGAAGCTCCAGGAGGCTGGAGCCAGAGGACATGTGTGTTCCTGCCCAGCTAGGGAGCAGGAAGTAGATATCGGGGCAGAGGCTTTGGGACATCTGAAGGGTGGCGGGGCTGGGAGTGGCCCTGTGAGGTGAGAGCAGCGAGGTCTGACTGGCCACAGAGTTGACCTTCCGGGAACCAGATTTACAAGGTGTTTGAAGAATGATCCGTAGGGTCTTTGGCGCGGTCTCCCGCCTTCTGGAGCTGGTGCCCACACAACGAGAAAGGGTCTTGCTAGAGCTGCAAAGTGTAGTTGTAGAGCTGACAGGTGGCAGTAAGTCAGAAGAAATACCTTACTCTGCAGACACTTAAACGATGGTTTTAAGCAAGGTGACAGTGGAGACTTCTCCTTAAGTATAAGCCCTGTTGAGCCACCAGGCAGCGCCAGACCCCCCAGGAAATCACTGCCAGTGGCCAGCGACCTCCTTCTTAGATAAAGACCAAGGGCAGACAGCTCAATGACCTTGGCATGAATCTGTCTTCACCCTCAGGATTTGGGGGGACATGAAGGGGAGACACAAAGGCGGTACCTGTTCCCCCTGCCTTGCACCGGCCAGCCCAAGTGCACCCTCGCTGAGGACCTGCCTCTGCGCCCAGCGCCATGCCAGCACCAAGGCTACAGGCCTCGAGTGTGGCTCGGGCCGGCAGCGGCTCATAGTCCAGAGGAGGCAGGAAACAGAGGAGGCTAGTGTTTGCTGGACACAGGTGGGGACCCCTGGCCTGCCTGCCGGGCACTCGCAGTATACAGAGTGGCACCAAAAGAGAGAGACCACAGGGAGGGAGGGAGGAAGGGGCTGGGAGGGGGTGGAGGAGGAGGGCAGGAAGGGAGGCCAACTCCTCTACGTCCTGCTCTCAGGAGGACTGAGACACTTGGAACTGAGCTCCTTTTCTGACAATAGCGCTGCTTCCCAAGCACCAGTCTCCATCTCCAGAGGGTGTTTGCAAGTCTCTTCCGCCAGCTCTTTCTTCCTTCACAGGCTCACCTCTTTGCCCATCACCTATCCCTGCCAGGCAGGGGTCACTGTGTATCACTGTGACCGCACAGGCTCCGCCACCCTGTCCCGGCAGCACACGCGACGTGCAGCTGCTGTGAACCAGGCAGGAAGAGCCTTTGTCCCCCTCTGCGGCCCAGGTCCCCGCAGCCCCGGCCCAGAGCCCTGGACACTAGCCCGAGGGGCGCACAGGGCACAGAGAACCTATGCAGGGTGCCGCCAGGTGAGGGGGCAGCTGCTCCTCTCCAGAGGTCCCACCCCTCCCTCCGGGTAGCTGCCGGCACTCTCTGGCTCGCCCCCAAGTGTCTGCGAGTGTGGGGCTCCAGTGGGGGGCTTGCAGGGGTGCGCTGGGCTGCGAGGCTGAGCCTTCCCGGGAAGGGAGGCAGCCCTGAGGCAGCTCAGCCAGCAGTTTCCATTCATTCTTCAGGCTTGAGTCATCTGGGCATCCCAGGGAAGCACACATTGCTCCCAGCCCCAGGAGCTGCTCCGGTCCCCACAGCAGTCCCACCCTTTCGAGTGCCAGCCCTCCGGGTCTGCTGCAGCATGGCTCTGAACTCGGCCAGCGAGATCCCCTTTCCCTTCTCAGAGAACCCACTCCCTCCCTCCTCCACCCGGGGACCCCACTGTAACTGGCCCAGCACTCAGGCCGCGGGCGCCCCCTGCTGGAGGGCCAGGCGCATTGTTGCTGACCCTGGGCCCTTCTCCACACTGAGCAGCAAGATTGGGTTTCCTGTGGTTAGCCAGTGGCTGCGCTGTCATCCTGGGCTTCAAGTCCTGTGGGATCCAGCCTCCCCTATCATGGGCGTGTCTTGACTTATTCCAGGTGGCCCCTGCAGCCTACAGGTCTCCCCTCTGTGGCTGTCTGCTGGCCTTGCTTCCATTGATTTCCTGTGTATTTGTTGACACATTTTATACACACACACACACACACACATATTTTCATGGAAAATAAAAGAAAAAGCAACCCAAATACCAACATGTCCCAGTCCATCAGGCAGCCGCATATGTGCTCTCAGTCTGAGAAATATACACAAGTCATTAAATGACAATTATTGTAATTAGTGGGACATGCACATGATTAATCACCCTCCTCCCCCACTCCCGTTTACCTTGCCTGTGGCATGGTGGAGCCATCCATGGTATGCAGGAAGGAGAGGGAAGGCTACCGTCCCAGCCTCTCTTCTCTCTTGGACTGCACAGTCCATTCCGTGTTACTTCCACCTCCCTCAGAGGCCGCCTCTTCTCTCCCCCTGCTCTGTGACTTTCCTCAGGACACAGCTTCTCTCAAGAAAAGCATGGAGTTTAATTGAGCAGCTCTGAGGTTTCAGCCTTGGTCAAGCATTCGGGCCAAGGCAGCCAGGGGCAGGAGCAGAGGACGAAAGGGATGAGGCTCTTGGTGCCTGGAAGCCCGGCCACCTGCACCCTGACTCCCTGCACTACTGGCTCAGGGACTGTCACAGGTCTCGGGTGACCTCCCAGGCCAGCTAGCACCTCCGCCATCCTAGGCTTTGAGAAGGGGCTTCAGCGGCCACAGCAGCAGCTGCAGAGGGCTGTGATGATGAGGGCTGCAGCCCTTAACCCGCATTTGTGGTTGGGGTGTGAGGCACAGCCATTCCCCTGCCAGCGGGCGCCCCGCCTGGGCTCGGCTCAGGCTGCCCTTGTCATCTCGGCAAGAACTGGCTGACCTGGCACTTCTGGCCCCACTGGCTCCTGTTGGCTCTTCAAACCCTCCTACCTTCCCAGGGGATGGACCTGTTTCTGGCTTCCAGGGCTGTGGTGGGAGAAAGAGCAGGTGCCTCTACTAACCTTGGCCCTCCTTTGTCCCCAGAGTGTGATGGGGTGGTTCCGCTGTGTCTCCCTGCTGAGGCAGTAGAGCTTTGGAGTCCCATTACCAGGGAGTCCCATGAGCTGGGCCAGTCCCTGGTCAGTGCAATGGGGCCTTATACCCATCTCATAGTGCTGATGGGATGGTTAAATGCAGCACTGCTTAGCCTTGTGTTGACATTAATTAATGAGTTTATTAATTAGTTCTGGTGATTTAATAAATACTGAGCACTACTATGTGTCAGGCGTGAACTTCAAGCTCTGGGGATAAAGCAGTGAATAAGATGGTGTTTATATTTAGTGGTATGTGTGAGTGTGAGGGGAAGAGACAATTAAACAAGTAAATAATGTCATTTCAGATAGTGCCATGTGCTGTGGATAAAGTAAAATCACATGGGATGAGAGGTGAAGGCTCTCTGAGAAGGTGATACTTGAGATGAGATATGAATGAATAAAGTACCAGCCATGGAAGGATCTGGAGGAGGAGCATTCTAGGCAGAGAGAACAGCTTGTGCCAAGGTCCTGAAGCAGGACTGAGCAAAGTCTGGTTATGTGGTGGTAGTGCTGGTTCCTACTGGAGGAGAGTGCAGGCCGATCTGGGGTGCACATCCTGAGAGTCTTCTGCCTGGGAGTGAGGGCTGAGTGCCTAGGAGTCGCCCCAGATTTGCCAGATCTGTCAGAACTAGACAAGCTGCCAAGGCTCACCACTCTGTTCAATAGCCAAAGCTAATTTGTTTATAGGGTATTATTAAGAAATTAATTAAATCTGTACACAGTGACTGCCAAGATTGTGCATCACGATGCATGTATCACATGTTCCTGCCACCACGAGAGAGGTCCCCCATGGCCACCTACGGTCATGGTGTCCCAGGTCCGTGTGGAGCTGTATGGTCACGAATCACTTCCTCCTGTACAATCTCACACAGCCTTCGAGAAGGCAAGAGAGGAGTCACTGTCTCCACTGTACAGAGGAGAAGAGTGAGGCCCAGAAACCTTAACTGTCGAGGCTAGAGGTGGGAGCCGCATCCGGGTGTTCCTCCTCCTTCCTCCCTCTCCCCGTTCTTGCTCCTCCTCCCAGGTCCTTTGTGGGGACCGTTGCGTGCAGCCTCAGCTCTGTCCCTAAGCCAGTTGTGCCAGCATCTGTCTCAGGAGGTTCCCATGGAGGTGAAGCAGCTAACACGTGGCAAGCCCTCCGTGAACGCAAGCTACTGTGCCACACTGCCTGTCTGTCACCGTGCCACCTGTCCCTCCCGAGACTGTCTTTGAGGATTTCACCACTTTGCCCTAGCTGTAGGCCAGCCCTGCTCTCCTGAGTCCCTTCCTTGATTCTCTCTGTTTCTCTGCCTGTCCTCTGTGACTGTCCCAAGTCCCCAGTGTTCCCACCTCCTACCTCCCACTCCCTCGTGCTACTGCTGCGGCTCCTTCGCTGCGGCCTTGCTGCCTCTGCCTCGGTCTGCTAAATCACGTCTCTACATAAATTTGGAGTTTAGAAGATGTTCCCTAAGCTCCAGAAAATAATTTATAGAAAAACCTCTGAGTGGCCTTAATTGGCAACAGAGTTGTTGGGCCCTGCCCCCCCCAGACAGGGGGGCTTCGTCCTGGTCTCTCTTTGTGAGGGCAGGACCCGGGGGCATGATCGGGTACCCTGGACGGACAGTGCATGTAGCCACCAGGACCCAAACAGGAGGAAGGAGCTTCCCCTAGCCCTGCCACCCCTCACCCATGTCTGCCCTGGACTGTCCCCTGGCCATCCTCGAGAGACCAGACCTGACGCTGCCCTGCCCTCGGTTCCAGCTCCCCCACGAGTTCGCACCCAGGGCTCATCCTGCTTCCCTCTCCTGGGTTGTCGCTGAGCATGTTGCAGGGGCTTTGGGAAGTGGTTCAGTAATGTGACAGTGACTTAATGGAGGTGGTGCAGGGCATCGTGGTGAGTCAGCACAGGGAGGAAGCGCTGGGCAGGTTTCTGGGGTCACCATGCAGACCACCTCTGGGGTAGGGAGTGGGGTGAGGACCCCTGTCTCCCTCTCGGATCAGAGCCTCGCCCTGGTTCCTGGAAGAGCCTAGGCGGAGAGGGTGCGTGGTGGTGGTGCGGGAAGGGCGTGGAGCAGATGGAATGGAGACCTTCCCTGCTGGCGCTGGAGCCCTGGCCGTGAGTGTGCCAGCCTGGCTGTGCACAGTCTTGGCATTTCCATTTGAGAACAAGCCAGTTGGCGGCTCTATATATAACCCAGATGTCCAGAGTATTGTCAATCCTTCCTTTCGAGTCTAAAAATATGAGTGCAAGTTTCAACTCTGATGCTTCAGAGTGACTCACTGCAGCCTCAGTTTCCCTCAGAAGCGCGGGTGATGGTGCTGACTTCCAGGACTTCCATGGGCCTTGCACAAGACATGGAAACACCTCACAGGACAACACACACTTAGAGGGGCCTGATAAGCGTTCATTTTGCTTTGGGGAGGTTTTTGGATTTTTCATATTCTAGTTTCTCTGGCCCAAGAAGGGCCCAGCCATGTTGTCTGCAGTTCTGTGCAGCAGGTACGTGCACTGCCCTACTGGTCCCCACCTCCTCTCCTTTTTGCCACCAGGTATCCGGTAGTGCCGACCCTCGCTGCAAACCCCTCCTGAGAAACCTCTGCCCCACCACCCATGCTATCTGGTCTTAAGACAAATTTCCTCCTACCTATTCTTACGTTGGAAAATCCAAGAAACTCCCCAATGCAGTAAGAATACTTGGTCATTCTCAATATAGCAGATTAGTATAGTGATAAGGCATCTTTTAGGCAATCTTTGTTTTAACAGAGGACTTCTAGAGCCAATCCTAAGAAGTAAATGTCTAATAGTTGAATTTTTTTCTTTCTTGGAACATGGTATATAGTTTATTGGAAGGAAAATAGGCTCCAGAGTCAGCTGTCAAGTCTTGATCCTCACTTACTCCTTGTGTGAACTTGGATGAATTACACAAACTCTCGGGGCTCCCACTTTACCATTTGTAACCCAGGGATTAAGCGAAATGATGTATAAAAAAAACCAAAAACAACAATAGCACTGAGTCTGGCACCCAGAGGGCCCCTCAGCAAAGCTAGTTCCCTTTTCCCCCCTTTGGGGGAAAGCAAGTGTTCTCCTGCTTTTCTTTAAGTCGTGCAACGGCTGCCAGCTCCACTCAGGCGCCAGGCCCATCCTGGCTGGATGGACAGGTGGAGCTGCTGTCCCTCTCACCTTGGGGCGCCCGAGCCCTGGCTCTGCGGGCGGCAGGGTGCTTCCTTCAGGGTGGGGAGCAGGGCACTGACACAGGCCCCACTGCATGTGCAAGGCATTCCCAAGGGGCCTCCACCCTGGCGCAGGCTGACAGCCGGCTTGCCCAGCCTGGACGCCGAGGAGGGGCGGCTGGGCTCTGGGTGGCAGGCGGGTCAGCCTCACCCACAGTTCAGGGGGTGTTTCAGCTCTTCATCATTAGTGTTTTCAGAGTTTCTTCAGAGGGGATGTTGAGGGAAGGACTCAGTGGGGCAGGGAGAAGAGGAGGAGAGGGAGGGAGGGAGAGTGGGGGGCCGTGGGGAGACGGGTCCGAGGACAGGGGCAGTGCTGCATGTGGGCTGCCCTCCCTTCCCAGGGACACGGTGATTCACGGGATCTCATTAATACTTCAGGCTTTTAAAAACTTAATGCAAACTCTAGAACTTCGATTAAATAAGTTTAAACTAGGACGGTAGCAACCGGTACTTTAACAAGCTCGTTTAGCAATATTGATGGGGATATTTGGGGACCACCCTTTGAGAGGCACTGGACCTTCAGCTGGGCCCCTGAAATGGTGAATTTCCAAAAACCCCAGCCTTTTTTCACCTGGAAAAAGCAGGTTCTTTGTCTCCTTAGAGGGCCGCCACTGCCCTTAGACTACAGGCACCCGGACTGAACCAGGCATGCCACCTCCAGCCTCTTCCCTTAGACTACGGGCACCGGGACTGAACCAGGCATGCCACCTCCAGCCTCCTCCCCTAGACTACGGGCACCGGGACTGAACCAGGCATGCCACCTCCAGCCTCCTCCCCTAGACTACGGGCACCGGGACTGAACCAGGCATGCCACGGGACTGAACCAGGCATGCCACCTCCAGCCTCCTCCCCTAGACTACGGGCACCGGGACTGAACCAGGCATGCCACCTCCAGCCTCTTCCCCTAGACTACGGGCACCGGGACTGAACCAGGCATGCCACGGGACTGAACCAGGCATGCCACCTCTAGCCTCTTCGTGCTGTGTCTCCTGGTAGATGCCTTCCCGCCACTCTCAGTGTCCCTCCTGGCTTCGAGGGCCCGCCTGTGTTTCACCCACTTCCAAGGCCTGGCTGCACCGATCAGCCAGTGGGATTACTGTCCGAGACAGAGCCAAGCACGGGCCTCGTCCACCTCGCCTCGTTTCGTGTCCCTCACGATGGCTCATGGCTGGAAGGTGCCTGGGAGACAAACTAGTCTAACTGTCCTTGACCAGGATGCACCTCAACAACTCCTCAGGAAGCTTTCTAAACACGTGCGAGGCCAGGCTCGGGGCCGAGGGTGCGGGGCGCTGCCGTGGCTGCGGCACATCCATCCGCCGCCTCCTTCGCCCGCGCTGGCCTGGGTGGAGGCGGCCGCTGCAGCTCTGCTGCTGTCCGGACCCTGAGCACTCAGAGCCTCTGGTTGCTGTGGACTATGTAGAGTAGGCTGTTCACCTCCAGAGTTTGACAGAAGAAAGAAGAAAGAAGAAATAAACCTCTGTTTTGTTTAATTCACAAAAAAGAAAGCCCAGACCTACTTCTTGAGATTCAAGTCCAGGTTGTTGAATTCTTTTGAAGAATTTCCATTTGTTGATCTCTTGCTTTTCTAGTAGTTTTATAAATTGTTTGCAGTACTAACCACCTTGCTTCTACTTCCTTTGCAAATCTTACAAAGCGAAACACACTGCCTGTCAGGCATTTATAGTAAACCAGCAGATACTCAGTTGCTTGAGCAATTAATTGATTAAGTTGCTCATCTTCCTCTTTCTACTCAGAGATGGGTTCATCAGTGGCATCAGGAGTTTCTGGGATTCAGTTCTGACTCTGTCAATAAGTAGCTCTGTGGCCTTGACAGTCACTGCTGTCCACTGTACAGTGACAGTTTTGACCAGTGACCACACTTCATCCGTGTCTGACGTGCCAGGAAGTGAGTGCAGTGCTGAGAGGCGTCTGTGTGGTGTGCCCGGCGGGTTAGGCTCACCGTGTGACGCTGCTGGGCAAGCACGACTAGGAAATGGGGGTGGGGGGTTGGAGGCTGATGCAACAGTGTAACTAGAAGAAAGATGAACTTGGAAGGTGCCTTATCACAAGCAAGGTGAAAGTTCAGCTGCTTCGTTATAAGTACTTATAAAGAAAGATGGGGCCAATGAAGAAAACATCAACAGGACTAAACCTGGTAACATGGAAGCACTGGGAGGTGAGGTTACACAAGAAAACCAGCACCTTGATAGGACCCCCCCCCACCGTGGCCCCTGTCATCTTACCTTCCTCCTTCACCTGTGGCCCCTCATCCAAGTAGCCAGCTCTAAGCATGAGATCATGGGATGACTGTGTCAGAGGACATGTTTTCCAGATGCCCTAGATAAGGAGCCAGTTCTTTGCAGAGGAAAATTTTGATAGAACTTCAACCAAAAGAGCAGTTTTATTAGACCTGTCACAGACACAAGGCTCCTTGTGCCTTTTCTCCCCATGGGCTGGGAGTAGAGAGGGTGCCAGCTGTGATTCTCTTGACCCCAGGTGACCTCTGAGCTGTGAAGGCTCACAGACACAGCCTGGATCCCTGTTTTCTTCTTGATACTTGGGCTCCCTGGGGACACTCAGCTCCCTTTGTGGGACAGTTTCTGGGTCTTTGTGCAAGGTTTAGCATTGGTTCTCAGGATGTTATCATAGCAGTGATGTCACTGTGATCCTAGCATTTTGCCCGTTGTTTTAATTTGCTCAAAGTTGTCACTTAGTTCTGACCCCAGAATGGGTTTGTTGAAATGAGACTAAGAGATGGATGGACTAGTCACGCTGAACTCTAAATGTAACCCTGATTGTTAGTCTACTCGTGGTCATTCTCCCTAGAAAAGGCATTAGGAATCCCAAAAGTGAGCACTAGTGAACTGTCACACGTGTAGCTCCCCAGCATGGAAGACGTAGGTGGGCACATTGCTTGACAGGGAAGTCCGAGGAAGCTGGGAGCTAAATCAGCGAGTGTCGCTTGGTCTGTTCTTGTGCCCTTCATGGCCATCTTGGTGCAGTTAGACAGTGATGTTTAGATGGGGGCTTTTATTGGGTTGGCTCCAATTAGGAAGTCATTTTTGGTTGTTGCTAATGCTTCTTCTTTATTGTGCCATTGATCAGCTGCAACATACATTTCGACAGTGTGGGCAGACTGGGCTACTCAGTGCAGCCTCCACAGAGTGACTAAGGAGCAATGCCGTGTCTCATCTGGGACCTTGTGGAATTTATCCGTGTATGAATCAGGTGAAATTAAGTACTACTTGTTGCCACCCTTGTTCTATTTTTGCCTATCAGATTGATTTTGCAATCATACTGTTGCAACAACAGTATGGGCATTAACAAAATTTGCTGTGGGCACCTCTTGGTTTTGTCACAGAGAACTGAAGACAGCACCCAGACTAGTAATGTCAGTGTAAGATGGCTTCTTCATCCCTTTGGCCACCTTGTGAATGTATAGATACTACAGGCTGCATGTGGTGGCTCCACATGGTGTAATCCTTGCACTCTGGGAGGCCGAGGTGGGTGGATCACTCAAGATCAGGAGTTCGAAAGCAGCCTGAGCAAGAGCAAGATCCCGTCTCTACCAAAAATAGAAAAAATTAGCTGGGCATGGTGGCGCATGCCTGTAGTCCCAGCTACTCGGGAGGCTGAGGCAGGAGGATTGCTTGAGCCCAGGAGTTTGAGGTTGCTGTGAGCTAGGCTGACGCCACAGCTCTCTAGCCTGGGGAACAGAGTGAGACTCTGTCTCAAAAAACAAAAACAAAGAACAACAACAAAAGACCCCAAAACTATTATTGCCTTGGATAGGTGCCATGGTTCTACTGACGCATTCGGTCTCCAGGCATTTTCTTACCAGCATCGTGTCCTTTTCCTGCGCATAGCTTTGGAATGGTTTTGGTTAGTGGAATAAACAGCATCAATATTTCTACTGCTTAATTATTATAATTTTTCACGCACATGGAACTCTGTAGTACTTAGCCAGAATTAGGTCCTCTGCGTCGATGTGATCATGCTGTTTGTCACACTCAAGCCCAACTGTGGAAACTTGCTTCCAGGGCAGGGCTTTCTGTACTGTGTCAGTGCACCTGCTGGGGCAGGGCGCTGCTCACCGCTGTGGAGAGTCGCCGAGGCCTGTCCAGCCTCTCATCAAGCAGGCGTGGCTGTTCTTGCACATGCCACAGAATCTATCCTGACTTGTCGCTTTAGGCTCCTCAAGTCTCACCTCTCCCCACCAGATATTCTTGATTTTAGCATTGTGGCAAAAGGAAAACGCTTTGCTGACCAGCTGTGGACACTGTGTGGTGTGAGATGACTCGGGTGTGGTGAGGAGCTCCGCGCGTGGGGAGAGCAAGTCTGATGTGCACTTTATGAGGTTTGCATTGCAGGAGAACACAGTTGCAAAGGGACAGACCTAAGACAAAACATGAGCACCAGGCTGGTGGCTGTGACATTACTGTCATGGTCTTTATAGTGAATAGAAATTCCCTCAAAGTCCCCTAGGAAAATGCCAGGCTGCAGAATGGAGTGCCACTTCACATGAAGGCCACAGCAGCTGAGCCTGTTCCATAAGGACAAGGAGCTGTTGCTGGGGCAGTTGAGGTCCAGATGGGATTACATTAGTTGGTTTACATTTTTAAGGGCCATGCTGTTTGAAAACACCTATCTTTAAACACTGGAAACCCACTTAATGTAGTGAGAAGCTTACAGATAACCACAGAAGACCAGGTGAGCAGCCACTGGCATCGTCCCGCTTACATGGGGTGCACGTGTCCTGCAAGACAGGTGGAAGGCACCACACTCCCTGTGTGATGCATCCTCCCCCTCCCTCCCCCTCCCTCTCCTGCTGGAATTTGCATAAGTTAAAAACACAGGTGATGAGACCTGGCCTGAGCAGGAGCTGCCAGGAAGGACCCACCTCCCTGTGGGAGACCGGCCAGCCGCGGGAGGTCTTGGGGAAATCATCTCATGTTTCGGAAGCACAGCTTCTCATCTGAGAAATAAAGGGGTTAGCATAAAACAATAAAACAATTCTAAAAACAATAATTACAAACATTTATTGAGCTGTGTAAGTACTATTGTAAGCAGTGTAAGTGTTTTGACTTTTTTAACCGTCAAAAATAACCCACAAATTGGGTACTGTGACTGTCCCCATTGGACAGGCAGACAGGCAGGAAAGCTGTGGACCTGGGTTTGAATCCAGACAGTGGCTTCAGTCCAGAGGCCAGACTCTTAGCCAGGAAGCTGTTTTTCCAGGGTTCTAAATTATGTGAGAGTAGGAGAGAAAAACAGTTTTACCCTGTAACCTTTATAAAAAACATTTGGCCAGATGGAGATACAAAAAGCAATTTCTAAAAACAACAATGATAAATCAGTGATGAAGGGAAGGATTATATAATAAATGGTCCTAGGACAATTGGTTAGCTACTGGGAAAAAATATCAAAGCAGTTTGGGTCCTTATCTCATACAGTGTGCCACAACAGATTCCAAGTTGATTGACTAGATTAATAGAAAAAGAAGAAGAAAATAGGAGTATCAAATCTCTGAGGAGAACTTTAAAAGCTCAAAACAGTAGAAGAATTATAAAAATTGAAAATAGTTCCAATTTCAAAAGATTCTATATCAGACGTAAAAAAGCAAACAAATTTGGGAAAGTACCACAAATGTATTATTTTTCTTAATACCTGTATTTGAATATATGTCTAAGGCAATAAGAAATACAAAGACTCTGATAGAAATATGGGCAAATGATCCATACAATACCCTGATAACACTTGGAAAAATGTTCAACTTCAGTAGTAATTTTAAAAATTATAATTTAAGAAGAAATGCCCACTCTAGCCTAGGCAACAAAGCGAGACTCTGTCTCAAAAAAAAAAAAAAAAAAAAAGAAGAAATGCCTTGTTAATATGATTAGATTTGTGCATGCATATTAGATATACATATGTGTGTGTGATTATGTACATATACACATACATTTTCTAGCTCTATTACTGCTGGAATAACTTCTGCAATGACATTTTCTGTAGCAAAAAGTAAATCTAGCATTCAGATCTTGGTTTCTAAGTATTGTTCTCTCATCAAAGGCAGTTAGAACTTCTTGCAGCCTCTGGCGCCAGGAAGTGGTGCTCACAGGAGAAGGAGGACACATCAAAGGGTACAGAAGCCATGTCCAAGGGACGCCACTGGCTAAATCTGAGACAATTAGAGGACCAGAATAAATAAGGAGGTTAACAGATTAAATAGGAATTCATGCGTCTGTACTGCTCTAAGTAAGTTAATGAATAAATAAATGGGTGACAATAAGGAAAACTTTTCCTTAAGACATAATGCCAGCTAACAGATGTGAAAGGAGCAGTGGCGTTAGGGAAGCACTGCTTGACCACCACACCATTGCTTCAAAAGACTCCTCAATGCATGCCAGAACTAGAAGGTGAGCCTTTAATGAGGAATTCTTCATTAAAGGAATAGAATTTAATTTAAATTTTAAAATTTAATTTTTAATTAAATATACTTTTTAAAATTTAATTTCTATTCCTTTAATTTAATTCCTCATTAAAGGAATAGAATGTTTGCATAAATTACTTAGTAAATAAATAGCAACCTTACAGTGGAGAAACATGGAGACCACTTTAACCCAGTGGTCAAAGTGAACCTCCCCACTATGGGCCACACTAACGCCACGCACCTGCCGGTGGGACCTCCCGGGACAGACAGGACCATCACGGCGTCACTTCTGTGGTGCTCCTGCCCACCCAAAATGCATAACTGTAATCAGGAGGAAATACTAGACAAACCCAAATTGAGGGACATTCTACAAATATCTTGGCTTGTCCTTTTCAAAAATGTCAGGGTCATGAGAGACAAAGACTGAGAGAACTATTCCAGATTAAAGTGGGCTAGAGAGAGACAGTAGCTAAGTGTAATGCCTGATCTTGGATTGAATCCTGGACTTGATTTCTTTTTTCTGTTACAGACATGGAGTGAAATTTAAGGTCCACAGATTAGATACAGTATTATAACAATGTTAATTTTCTGACTTTGCTAATCATACTATATGAGAATATCTTTGTCCTTATGAAGTATGTACTGAGTATTCAGGCATAAAGGAGCATCACGTTTGGAACTTAATCTAGATGATTCAGAAAAATATATGTATTTGTGCATGTGTGTGAATGTGCTGCATGCGTGTAATTATTGATCCATTGAGAGAATGCCGAAGTGAGTATGGCAGAATGTTAATGATTGGGCAGTCTGCGTGAAGGGTATATTGGAGTGCCTTGCATTGTTCTTAAAACTTTCCTGTAAGTTTGAAATTATTTCAAAACAAAAAGTTTTAAAAAAGTGAGTGCTCTGTTTTGCCTCTTGGATTAATTAGGATAAGCCATTGGAGGGGCAGGAGGTTAGGGTGAGGCAGGAACGGCTTTCAGCCCTGTCGGCCGGAAGGCCTTGGCAAGACTTTTCTGGAATGCAGCTTGGCAATTTGTATTGAGAACCTCAACAATATTTCATAACTTTTAGTCCCACTTCAGCTAAAAAAATATGCAAATATGCAATGATTCATGCACAGATATCTTATTGCTGTGTTACTTCCAAAAGTAAAACATTGGAGACAACAAATACTTAACAGTGGGAGCTGGTAGCACCCACGGTGGGGCATGATGTGCCCATCAGTGATGACTTTGAAGAGTTTCACTGTTATGCTATTAGCATAACAAGATGCTTATCTTACAGTGTCCTGTGAAATTCCAGAATAAAATGTGCATGTGGTAGAATCTCAATTACATTCAAAATATGCATTAAAAATCTGAAAGAAAATAAGCCAAAATGTTAAGAGTCTGCTCTTTGTAGCATTTCTCCTTACTTTTAAAACAGTTTTCAGTAATTGCACATTTTTTTAATCAACAAATATTCTAAAGTTATCAAACAACAAAGTAGCAATGAAATTTTGAGTCTTCCCATGCGCATGAGCAGCAAGCGTAGTTGCAGCCCTCACCCCCAGCCACCAACAGCCCGCTTGGACTTGGTCCTGGAGAAAGGGTTGAAGACTTTCTGGGGGGAAGTGGGTGGGCTGCTAACGTCAGGGTGACAGCGTGGAGTGGGACCACCTGTGGGCCATGGTGGGTTCTACAGAATTTCGTTTACTCCCCCCGTAGATAAAGAAAACTGAGTATTGGAGAGATTGAGTGATTTCCCAGAGGCCAGCATGTGATAAGAAGTGAAGCCAGAATTCAAGGTGAGATTGGGTAACTCCCAGACCAGTGGGTGCTCTTAACTCCAGCCCTGACTGTCCTGGGTCATGTCAGCAGCAAGTGAACTTGGAGTACTGGTCCTTACCTTCCAGTCCTGACTAGCCTTCTTTGCTTCCTCCTCTCTGTCTCAATTTCCCCAAGGTTGTTAAGTAGCAAGCATCCTTCTCTTTCTTCTTTTTCTCCTAGAACTCACATCCCGTAGTGGCGTAAGGAGAAGGTGAAATGTTTGCTTAAGTGCAGGAAGCGTTACCGTATCGCCCAGTCTCCTTCCAGCGGCGGGTCCCTCGTTAGACTGGTTCTCTGACACGCCAGGACTGTAGGGAAACAGCAGGGAGAGCTGCAGGTTTGCCCTCAGGAGGCTTTCTGACAGCCAGAGTGAATAAACACAGAAATAAATCACACAGAGACACTATTCACTCCCTCCCCAGAGAGCCTTGAGAAGAAATGCCTCACGCTCCTAGCTCTTTGGTGTTCAGAGTGCCCAGGCGCAGGGCGCCCCCTTGGGTCCTCACGAGGATGCTGCGAGAAAGACAAGGCAGGTGTTATTACCTTTAGGGAAGGAAACGGGCTCAGAGAAAGTACGTTACTTGCCTTTGGTCATTGGTGACCAGGCCAGTCTTCTGACCCCTAGGCCCTTGTCCCTTCTGCAAATAGTGCCACGCTGGGCAGAGCTGAAGGCCACACATTGTCTCACCCCAGGGCACGGGGATGAGATCGATCGTTTTCTAATGCTGCTCGTTGCCTTGAAGGATGAGTCTGCCTCTAAGAGGTGGGCCCTTCGTGGTTATAAACTTTCCTCCTTTGGCTCACTGCACCTTGTGGAAGAGGTCTACACAGGGTAGCCGCTGGGCGGAGGCCGCATTTGGCCCTGCTATGTGCTTCTGTGAGAGCGTCGCTGCAGCCGGGTGGGTGGGCGTCTGCCCCAGCTGGGATTCTGCTGGAGTCCAGAGGAGCCAAGAGCCAAGGAGACCTTGCCAAGTCGAGTCAAGAAGCTCACTCGAGGCTCAAAGAGATAGGGGTGCTGGTCTACTGGGGTGGCTCAGCTGTCACCCAGCAGACGAGCCAGAGGCTCTGGAAGGAAATGTGCTGTGAGGCCAATCGTGGTTCCAGTGACAACGTCACTTCTTAGCTGTATGATTTCCAGCAAATTCTTTAACTTCAGTGAGCCTCCGTTTCCTCAGCTGTGAAATAAAGACAGTATCAAGCCATCCTGTGGCACATGTGCAGGACTAAACGAGAGGACAGAGACCGACGCTGCCGCCATCAACTCTCGGCGACTTTATCTCCCTCCCGAGTTGAATGGAATGCCACGTTTTGGGTTTCCATTGGGTATTAAAGAAAGACAAGCCCATAATTCCTTCTTCAGATGTCCTAAACTGCATCTCCAGAGCCCTCCCACGTTTTCTTCAAGCTGTTCCCCTAGACCTATACAGTGCCCCGAGGTTAAGGCACCCACTTCAGCGACTCTTACACATGTTTTCAAGCCGGTGGTGGCCACTCATGAGTCCGAGCCTTGCCCTGAAGGTGCTCTGAAGTTGGCAGTCCTGGTATCCCAGCCACAGGTAGTACCCTTTCCCTTTGTCCCCGTTGGCCAGTGTGTGGCTGTGACTACCTGTCATCCCCCTTACTCAATTGCAGCCTCACGGTGGCTGCTGGAGATTTGGGCTGGGTTTTGCAAGTGGCCCCAGCGATTTATGTCCCATCACCCAGTGATCTGTGCCCACAGGCCTGCGGCCTCCCACCTGCCGGAAGTCACTGGGAATTAAAAACTCTCATGAAAGCAAACAGCTGTGATTTATGATGTCAAGAGCTGTTTCCTTCCTTTTGAAGACAGTCTCCAGAGGTGGTTTTCTTTAGGTCATCTACTCTGTGGCAGATCGCGTTAGCTAAAAAATGACCTGAAACGTAGAAAGATTTACAAGTAGAAAAGACAGAAAGGCATTTTCCCATGAGCAGCCGCCTGTCTGATAAAGCAGGATATCCACACCTGGCTGCCTCCTGTCCCTGGAAGGCAGGTCTGCTCTGCTCTCTCCTTTCAAACTCTCAGCCTCTCTGTGTGCATGGCAGGGGGAGGCTCCAGAACCTGGGTCAGGGTCCCAGCCCTCCCTCTGAGCACTTCCCACCCGGGCTCTGAGTCTCATCTGTAGAATAGGAGTGATGGCATCTGCGGGCCTTGTTGCAAGATGCTGTGAGGTCAGACAGGGCATAGCAAATCAAAGACCGTGGTAAATTCTCAAGTAGACATTCCATATGTGCACATAAGTGTGATCAGTTAGTACCAGTTTAATGGCAAGTACTTGTGGTGCTTGTTTTTCCATTCTTGTGATACTTCACTTAGAAGAATGGCTCCAGTTCTATCCAGGAAATAATATCTACAGGGCTTGGGCAGGTGGGAGGGTGAAAGAGGGGATGGGTAAATTCACACCTAATGGGTACCGTGGTGTCTGGGGGTTGGGCACACTTGTAGCTCTGACTTGGCAGTGCAAAGGCAATTTATGTGACCAAAGCATTGGTACCCCTGTATACTCTGAAATAAAAAAAATAAGTATCAAAAATAATTCTCAAGTAGACATTCCAAGTGAAGTAAGTTGTCACGACTTTTGCCAAAAAGAATACTTGACAGTGGTGTAGATGTTTTTCTCCAAGAAATTAGGCTGAAAAAAAATCAAGGCTGATTCTAAGGCTGTTCAAGTACAAACAGTTTGCAAGTAGTGGAAAAAGCTATAAAATATTAACATAGG
Organism: Microcebus murinus; assembly: GCF_040939455.1. Lineage (NCBI taxonomy): Eukaryota > Metazoa > Chordata > Mammalia > Primates > Cheirogaleidae > Microcebus > Microcebus murinus. The sequence goes on along the minus strand of NC_134113.1, from coordinate 100,002,504 downwards.
GAGACCTCAGAAGCCTTGAAAGGAAATATAAAATTACTCCAAGAAAAACAAAAACCCTGAGCATCCTCTTTGTTTCTCAGGGACAATTTCCCGCCTATTTTAAGCCACATCAGTTCTCAAGGGAGATAACCAGCAGAGCATGGATGAAGTTTCATTTCCCTACCACTGCTGCGAAAATCCCCCGTGCTAATTTAAAGATATAGCCTTTTCTAATAAAAACAACAAGAAGTCTGTCTTTCTACCCATTGGATTTGTCCGTCTACCTCGCTGATTTCCACAGGAATGGAGACGGCTTGATTCAACTGCGGATGATGTGAGCAGGGACGGTTGTAGCCCTGTTTGACTTTCATGTTACAGGTAGGGCAGTCGTTTTCTAAAGAGCCACGTTTGTCTCTGTCCTATTTGGGGGCCCAGGTACATGATGCCTATTTTTAGCAGCTCTGGGATATTGTGAATCTGAGATTTCCATCACCGGTGAGTCAGAAGGTCTGGCTGCCCAGAGATATGTGACTCAGATGGGCAGGAATAGTCTATTCACCAGGAGATGTGGGTTTAAAGGGGGGCTTTTGTGCTGAGTGAAAAACCCAAGTGAAGACAAACGCTTGAATAGAAATCTGTTGCCCTCTGAGAAGGTTCTTCTCCCCATCCTGGAAAGTTCTCAGCTCGCACCCAGGGTAGCCACTGCTGCTGGCCGGGGAAGTGGGGCCAACCCACCAGTCTTTGCCCCGGGCGTCCTGGGGAGGAGGCTTCCGGGCCGCGTGCACACCCACCGCAGGCACGGCGGAGAAGGCAGTGGGCAGAGCGCAGGTGCCGGGCGGGTGAGGGCACAGGGAGGCTCTACTCTCTGAAGAATATGAAACTGGAAGGAAAGGTGGCCCCCTCTGAAAGAGCAGAAGCAACAAGTTGGTGCCTTCTTGGTTAGAGATGCTGCGGGGTCCATTTATTCACTCGCCGTCCAGCCAGACGTCTAAGGCACGTGGGAAGCTGGCCCTTTGCTAGGTGCCAGGCAGTGACAGCCGCAGCCAGAGGCCTGCAGACTGGCGGGAGCGAGGGAAATGGCGAGAGGCATCTGCCCGAAGGTGCCCCCAAGCCTAGGGCTCTCCGATTCCAGGTGGTCAGGTGCTCCCGCACTTGCCACGGTGTCCGGGAGGCTCTGCTCCTGTGGAGGTGGACGAGTCCTCAGGGCGGACCGCGGGGACTAGCCAGGCCAGCCACGGCCTGCGAGCGCCTGCGTGCCTTCGCGCTTTCCCCCAGGCCTGGGCCCTTTGGGAGCTGAGCACCCAGAGTCCAGGCCCCTCTGGTGTGGCCTGAGGGTCCAGCAGTCCTGAGCCGCCAGCACTGCGAGTGGAGATGCTTGTCTGACGCTGGGACCGTGTGTTTCGGCTGCTGTTTGGATTTTTCAGTGTTCCATGAAAACCCCCGAATCTTTTCCCTAAATAACAAAGTCCTGTTTGGTGTTTGGTGAAATGTTTGGAGTGCCGTGTTCAACTGAGCTGAACTAAGCTGCTGACAAAATAACTGTCTCAGCCGTTTAATAATAATAGCTAACATTTATATAGCACTCTACAGTTTAACAAAGCACTTTAAATGCACCCAGCCTCACTGGCTTTTTGCAGCAGCCCTTTGAGACCTGAGGGCAGGGTTATCATGTGCATTCCACCCATGAAAAACGGGCTGCCCAGAGGAGCTGGTAACATACCTCGGGGCCCTCGGCTGGCTGGGGAGGCCAGATGCAGTACTTTGACTCCTGAACCGGAAACTCTGCCCTTGGCCAACTTCTCTGAAAGCTGCAGTGACCACACCCCCTCCTCTGACCCCAGGCTTGGTATCTGCCTCCAGTCTCAGCCCCGGGCAGTGTCACACACAATGACTTTCCCAGGATTACATTACACTCTCAGCACTGGACTGTGTGGCCTGGTCCTGTCCCACTGTCCCAGCCTTCCCTGGTCACCAACATGTATTCCCTATAGCCAGGCTGGACTCAGTCGGAGCATGTTCTGTCAACTTAGAACCCGGGACTATAAGGAAAGCAGGAGAGGGGCAACTCATTCTTGTCTGCTGTAGCCTCTTTGATGTCTGGCAAGAGGCTAATTAATTAACAGCAAGCCCCTTCTGTATCAATAAATCAGAGATTCTGTAAATGAATGAAATGGGCATCTGGGTGGGCATAACAGCATCACCGTGGGGTCAAGCAAGAAGCAGCCCCACAACGGGTGGCTTATGGGCAAGGAGCTGCCTGAGATAGATTCCAAGGGGTACCAGTGGACATGCGCCGTCAGCAGGTCCTGGCTGTGTTGCTCAGGATGTGCGGGCATGTCGCACCCAGGGTAGCCACTGCTGCTGGCCGGGGAAGTGGGGCCAACCCACTAGCCTTTGCCCCAGGGCGTCCTGGGGAGGAGGCTTCCAGGCCGCGTGCACACCCACTGGCAGACACGGCGGAGAAGGCAGTGGACAGAGCGCAGGTGCCGGGCGGGTGAGGGCACAGGGAGGTTCTACTCTCTGAAGAATATGAAACTGGAAGGAAAGGTGGCCTCCCACCCCACCCAGTGGAAGCTGGTACAGCCAGAGCCCTGATCACTCTCCCTGCAGCCAGTGACCCCGATGACAGTCGGCTCATCTCCGCAGCTCTCCTGGCAGATGCCAACACTCAGTGAGGACTGAGGTTTCAGGGTTTTAGTTGGGCAGGGGAGTTTGAAGTGGGTAACTTTGGAGCAGACAGCGGCACAGTGTGGTGGGCCTGTGCATCCATGCTCCAGGGCCAGGGAAGCATGCGGGTGTCCACAGCCTTGGAGGGCCACCCAGGGAAGTGGTCAAGGGCTCGCCCTGGGCCCAGGCAAATGCAGGGAACTTCCCTCCCCTGGTCCCTTTCCCCCAATACCCCCCTAAACTGTATTATACTGATCACTCTAAACCACTTTAACAGGTTTTTATGGGCTAACTTGATTATCTTACTATGAATTACAAATTATTTGATGTGCAAAAATACTTTTCTGCTCCCATATTAGTAATAGCATTTATTCTAACTTAAGGAATAATTTTAAAATTATAATTACACAGTATAATTGCTTTATGATGGGGATACATTCTGAAAAATTTTTGTTAGGAGATTTTGTCGTCGTGCAAACATCACAGAGGGCACTTACACAAACCGAGATGGTGCAGCCTGCCGCGTGCCTAGGCTGCAGGCTGTAGCCTGATGCTCCTAGGCTGTGAAGCTGGAGAGCATGTTACCACCAAAAATATTGTAGGCAGGTGGAACACAGTGGTAAATATTTATGTCTCTAAACATAGAGAAGACACAGGAAAAATATGGTATAAAAGATAAGTAGTGCACCCCTTGTAGGGCACTTACCATGAATAGAGCTTGCAGGACTGGAAATTGCTCTTGGTGAGTCAGTGAGTGAATGTGAAGGCCTAGGACATTGCTGTATGCTACTGTAAATTTTATAAATACCGTATACTTAGGCTACACTAAATTTATTCAAAATTTTTTTTCTTCCATAATAAATTAACCTTAACTTATTGTAACTTTTTACTTTATAAATTTTTAACTTTTTCAAAACTTTTGACTCTTTTGTAATAACACTTAGCTTAAAACACAAACACGGCTGGGCACAGTGGCTCTTATAAACCTAACACTTTTGGAGTGGCCAAGGCGGGAGGATCACTTGAGGCCAGAAGTTTAAGACCAGCCTGAGCAACATAGACAGACACTGTCTCTACAAAAAATAGAAAAATTAGCTGGCATGGTGGTGCATGCCTGTAATCCTAGCTACTTGGGAGGCTGAAGCAGGAGGATCACTTGAGCCCAGGAGTTTGAGGTTACAGTAAGCTATAATGATACCACTGTACTCTAGCCCAGGTGACAAGGTGAGACTGTCTCAAATAAATAAATAAATATATTGTACAGCTATACAAAAATATTTTCTTTCTTTACATGCTTATTCCATAGGATATATTTTCTATTTCTCTATTTTTAAACATTTTATTTATTTGTTTACTTTAAAACTTTTTGTTAAAAACTAAGACACAAACACACACATTAGCCTAGGCCTACATGGGGTCAGGATCATCAAGATGTCACTAGGCAATAGGACTTTTTTGGCTCCATTGTAATATTGTGGGACCACTGTCGTACGTGCGGCTCGATGTTGACCAAAACATTGTTATTCTGCGCATGACTGTATCACATAATTATTATAGAAAAACTAAATGACATATTAAAAAAAGCAAAACCTCCATCCAGAATTTCAGACCACAAGGACAGTACTGTCTTTTACATTTGTATCCTTGCAGTCTTTACAAATAAAGAAATACATACTTTTTAAAAGAGAATCCTACTACACATAGTACAATGTAATCTGTATTTTTTCTTTAATTACATACCAAGGCTATCCTTCTGGGGCATTAAATATGAATCTCCAGTATTATTTTAATATTTACCTAATGTTGAATTATACAAAGGTTCTTAACCAATTCCCTGCTTGGAGAGCAGTGAGGTGGTTTGCACTGTTGTCAACAGTGCTATGAAGAATAGCTATATATACTTTTACGATATATAGTGACACATATGATAATTTTATCCTGTATTACCTCTTTTTTCAGTTGTTTATTCTGACGATGCATTCTAATAATGAGATGTATAGGTGGAAAGTTATGCTTTTTGCTATATTTCTCCCAAAGGCACTTAAGAAAGCTTGTCCAAGTCTAAATTCGCAACAGCAGAGTGTGAGAGTCCCTGGGATCGCATCCACGCCAACTCGCTGCGCATCATCTCCACTAATCCAAAAAGAAAAAAATAAACAGGATGTAGCATTGGAAAATGCTCTCTGAACCAACCCAGTTCTTTCAAAATGCAACCCAAGAGCCACCTGTAAAACCTCTAACAAAATGTGGCTGGACACAAGCCAGAGGCATCCTTATTTCTACCTACCGTTAAGATAAACAAAATTCCAGTGCAGCAAAGGAATTTGGAGGGTTCCTGGAAATATAGTGAAATGGGATTACTTTGATCCATATGTGAGATTTTCTTGAAGAAAGAGATAGTAGATGCTCAGCAGTTTAATGTGTACCTTGCTGCCCTTCCCCCACACCTGTTGCAGACTTTTCACGAAACACCTTTGGGCCCCTGAAGACCACGTCCGGAGGTGTAGGGTGGAGTAGGGAGCGCACTGGCCCCGGTCTGTCGGGAGCCCTGGGCCCAGGCCTGGAGGTGTCACACGATACTTTTGTCACCTCAGGCCCCTTCCCGTCCTCACCTGAGGTGGCTTGGGGCAGCCAGGAAAGAGCTGGGCATTGGTCGGACAGTCGAGCCCTCGCCACACACTTGCTGTGTGCCTCTGGCACGTGATCTGTGAGATGATTCCACTGGGTGTGCCTGGGACGTGGCGAGGGTTAGATGGCACCTGATCGCCGTCTTTCCTTTTGCCCTTTTTCGTCTGTTCGAATGCGTGATGGAATTGTCTGATGCCTAAGAACCCTTTCAGATCGATTTCCTTAGGATTCCAAGTCAGCACAGGTGAGGCCCTGCCTTTGCAAGCATGATTTCAGGGTCCGCAGCACCCTCTTGCGGGGAGGTGATGCTGGTGCCGGCCTTGCCTCTCGCGTGGGGACCCGCCAGCCTCAGTGTGCACGGGGCCGTCTGCTGCCCGGCGCTGCTGGCCGCGACATTGTCCGCGCGTGTGGAGCGATGTTTGCAGTCTCGCCTCTGTGGGTTTTATCTTCCAGTTTAGAAATGAATTTCTTGAGGGCAAGACCATGTCTGTCATCTCCTTTGATGCTTCCCCACCCTCAACTAAGTTTGGAGCCAGCGTGTGCCTGTGTGATGGGCCATGTCTGCGGTGCCTGGCTCGTTGGTAAGGAGGTTGACTGGCAGGGAGTTGACGTCAGTGGGTCAGCTTACTGCTCCTGGCTGTGACATCCTCTTGACACTGGTGCATCCCAGCCCATCGGCACGACTCTCCAAACCCGCACTGAGCTCACGGCTGCGTTTAGGGCTCACCGATACCCTTGGTGGGGCTGCTCGCCCCTGCCCTGGGGCTGGAAGCACGACAGTGCCGATCAGAGCCCAGCCCTTTGTTAGGACATAAAACCAAATGCACTGTTTCCAGGTAGTGGAGAAGGCAGATGCCTCATGAAATACTAACCACTTAGGAATCGTCGTCAGGAGCGTCTTCCCTTTGTCCCGCTGAGCAGCAGCATCTGACAGGGACAGAGGAGTGTGATTGCCCGGGTGGTTCCAGCCCCCTCACCCGCCCTTTAACTCTCGCCCTGTCCTCAGGCCTGGCGCAGTCCGGTTTGCACACGCCTGACACCTTTCCTTTCCCGCCCTGCACTGCCACTTAAAGTATAAAGGGGGTTGATCCAGCCACAGTACATCCTGAGTCCCGTGTGGTGTCAGCGCTTTGTGAATTCACCATAGGGATTCATTCATCTACTCCTTCATTCAATCAACAGATATTTATTAGTAGGATAATAGCCAGGTGCTTTGAACAAAAAGTTTCTCTTTCTAAGCTCATAAATGTGACTACGCCTAGCACAGTGCTGACACATTGAGATGCTCGATACATTTTTTTTGAGACAGGGTCTCACTATGTTGCCCAGGCTGGACTTGAACTCCTAGACTCCAGTGACCCTCCCACTTCACCCTCCCAAGTGGCTGGGACCACAGGCACATACCATCGTACCGGGCTCCTCAGTACATTTTTAGAAAGCAACTCTCAGGGGTTTTGACTGGGCTATGTCAAATACTGAAGCCCCTGGGCCGAAATAGACTCACCAGGAGGAAAACCTCACTGTGTTCTTAAACAGAAGGCACTGAATGTAATTTAATCTTTTCTTGATACTCCAAAGCGACCATTTGGAACGTCAGTGCCTAGTGGAATGCTGTAACACCTCTGTTTTGTTGGGGTGTCCAGGGCTGTTTGCGCTTACATTAAAGCAGTCCAGCGTGTTAGCTTCATGAGCTCTGGTGTTTGATTTTTATAGCTTCTCCCCATCCGGGCAGTGAAACAGAGGATGCTTTTTTCTTATTCTGTCAGCATGTCTCTTTGTAATAATCAGCATCTTACACTTAGCACTTTACATATGCGTCATTTTATTATTTAATTCTTACATCAACATCAGGTTAGATAGGATCATTTCCAATTTGTTGATTAAAAGAGAAAACAAACAAACAAAAAACCCCAAACTGATGCCTTTGAGAGCTAAGCAACCTGTCAAAGACTGCTTGGCTGTGCAGGAGGCAGTGGGACTGGGCTGAGTGTTCTGATTCTGGCCGGGGGCTTGCTCTGCGGCAATACTCTTCCTCTCTGTCGCAACACCTGATGTCTTTCTGGTTTGGTACTGGTCATCTGCCACAAAGCTTGCTAACGGTGGGTGTGAAGTGGCTGGGTGAAGGTATAAGAGGCTCTCCTTTGGAGACAGTGTTTGAGACTGAGCACATGCTTTGTGACCTCCCTTTATTTGGCTATTCACAGACCTTTTTATTCTTTTTCTCTGATGTGTAAGCAAGGAAGATGGATAGCAGATAGGGTTGCCAGATTTGACCAAAAAAGAAACAAAGAAACAGCAGAACAAAATCAAACATGATGCCCAGCTAGATTTGAATTTCAGAGAAACCACAAAATTTTTTTTATTGTGAGCATATCCCATGTGATTGTTGGGACATACTTACAAAACTTATTTATTGTCTCTGTGAGGCTCAAATCGAGCTGAGTGCTCTCGATTTACTCTGCAGCACAACAGCAGAGCTCTGGCTGGACGGTGCAGGGTCTGCACTGTAACTACAGCAGTGCCTTCAGTAGGAGGGGGCTGGAAAGTAAATTGGTGAGTTGCAGAATCTATAGTGTTAATTAGATAATGCTTCCTGGAAAGATGGATCTTGACCTGCCGTTTGCATGGCAGTAGGGAGATGGCTTGGCAGCTCTCTGGAGAAGGAGCTATTCATATGAAAAAGAACAGCAACCTGGAAGAGGTCATGGCTCAGAGACACATGCACAAACCAAACAAGGGTCAGTTTACTTTGACTGTAAAAGTAAATTACTTTTTGAATATAACAGTATTTCATCTCCTGCCTAAGGTGATGATCAGTTTGGTTACTGTATGAAAATAAAGAAAATGGGCCGCCTTCCTCACGCGCTCAAAGTTGATCTGATCGTGATTATTTGAAAATCTTTGGTTCCTCCAGGCAGAAAATTTAAGTAGAAACCCTGCCTTGAAAATGGAATTAGGTTACTAAAGACATCTTCTAGGAAGTTCAGAATTTCTTGAAATCTAGGGTACCATTTTTCCCGCGATGTGTCCTTGAGATTGCACAGGTCATGCTTTCAAGGCTCGTTGCCACCTGCTATTAGGGAATTTACCTGTGATGGTCCCAGGTAAAGGACATTTGCGGGATGAGTTGAAGGTTGCCAGGCCATTAACTGGAAAGGTGGAGCAAAGAAAGGCCCTGTCTGCGACGCCTCCTCCAGCGCCAGTGGTCCCAGCCCACCGGCATAGCACCGTCACGGAGGAGCTCCGGGCTCGGGCAGGACCCCGCCTGCTGCCCTTGCCTGAGTCTCGGCCTTCTCTCTCTTCTTGTTTGGGTGTGTTTACATTACAAATCCACAGACCAAGCAACTCCTTTTTAAAATTTATATTCAACTCATGTCTTTGGGTGCTTATCAGACCAGATGCGTGTGAAGATGCACAGTCCCAAACCTCCCTCCTCAGCAGCTTCCCGAGGGCCCTCTGCCTGTCTGAGCCCCACGCACACCCGGTGCACAGGTGAGGACTCAGAGGCTGAGGCTTCAGGGATGTGCCAAATGCCCACAGCTGGTGGCAGCAGGGTTGAGAGCAAAGCTCATGCCTTCTGACTCTAATGCCATGCTCCTACCTGTCTAGCCAAGACAGCCATAACAAGCCAGGGGAGGGAGGCTAGTGTCTGCTGTGGAATTAGATGGTTTAACTCCTGGTTCTTTAAGAAATATTTACTTTGATGAGCATGTGCTGCCACCCCAAGAGACTAGCCTTGGGGTTTTCCTAGCTTCACAGAAGTGTGGACATCAATTCCAGCCTTTCCCAAACATCTGTGGCCTGGAAGGGAAGCTGGGAGCCATGCAAGGTCAAGTTCTCTGGCGGTGAGCCCCAGGTCTCTGGGTTTGAGCAAGCTGGAGAGGAAGTGCATGCTCAGTCAGAGGCAGGAGAAAGCCGAGGGGTCCTCTTGTCACCAGTGGGAACCTCTGAAGTCCATTAGAGGGCTCAGTCTCACTGAGAGTAGGATGAGGAGGTCTTTCAAGTGCTTGCAGAGTGTACAGAGGTAAAGGGGAGTTTGTGAGCTTCTGGGGGGGCATTCAGATGGGGAGCAGTAATGTGGCCCTAGTGCCATCTGCATGCCAGGCAGTCATCCCTAGGAGCTGGATCACAGAGAGGTCCTGGGCCCTGGAGAAGGGCCGGGGGATGGGAGATTCTTGAGGGGCACAGGGCAGTGGCTCTTCACTAACCAGTTCCCAAGTACTTTAATAGTGTAAGTACTCAGTTAAGTACTAAATGCCTTATTGCATGTAACAACTCAGTAACCTTTACCAATAACCCTAGAAATGAGATTCTGTTAACATCTGCATTTCACAGATGTTGAAACTGAGGCACAGCATGGATGAGTAACTTTCTTAAAATCTCAGCTAGAAAGCCGCAAGGCCGGATTGGAAGCATCTGCTTGGTGTTGAAGGCTGTACTCTTGATTACGAGGCACTCTGGCTCCTTATGCAAATTGCCTGCTGCTGTCCTTGAGGGTTGGTTGAGGCTGGCCATGAGAAATGGTTCATTCCAAAACAGCAACCTGGAGGTGATGGAACAGACTGGGTTGTATGGTTCGGTCCTGATCATCTGTCCTTGACATCCTAACCAGGAATAAAGTGTGATGTTTATGCACTTGAAACTTCAGGAGTTTTCCATTTTTCCCTGGGCCAAATTCCAAACCTGCTTGCTCCTCCAGGGCCTGCCCAGCTACATGAAGCCCCCACCAATCGCCTCTGACCCACCCCGTCTGCAGAGGAGCTCAGGCCGTGTGGTGGCAATCAGGGCAGCGCAAAGCCGTGCTTGAGATGCGCAGCCTCGGAGTCACTGCCGCCGCCTCGGCCACCGGAGAGCCCCGGGCTCTCTGGAAACCTTCCCGAGACCTAGCTCCGCTGTCTGTGGGTGGAGCCAAGGAAGGCTGGAGAGTGCATGTGTGTCATCGTGTCTGTCTGTCTCTGTGTGTGTGTCTGTGTGTGTGGGCAGCACTGTGGTCTACCCCTTCCCTAGCCTGGGCCAAGCTCATGTCTGGTAGGTCCTAGAGGAAATATGTTCCCCGTCTGGGGCTTTGGGACAATGGGCTTACTTTGTTTAAATTTGGGGCAACAGGATGAGATGTCGGCCTGTTCAGAAGGCTGTGGCCCAGCCAGGCAATCTGTGGCCTCTCCGACCCAGGACAGTGTGCAGCTTGGAACAAGTGACTGGCCCGCTACACCCGCCGTGCCCGCCTGGGGAACAGCTCCCTTGTCTTCCACCTGACAAAGTGCAAGTTTCGCTGGGGTCAGCACTGGGTGATGGGAAGGCCTTAAAAGGCAGCATTTAGAAATCAGGAGTCAAATGTGACATGGACAGTAAACCTTGATTTTTGTATATGCTTCAGGCAAGAACACAGAGTCGCGTGCAGACACACAGCGCAGTGCGTGTGCGGCACTCAAGTCCTCACTGGCCTCAGAGGCTCTGTCGGGAGTGCCGTGATCTGAGCCATCCCACCTCCACACCCGCGTTAGTGCTCGATGTCTCCCTCTTCTCACAGTGCAAGTCCCTGGACCTGCCGGACGCAGGCCGTGTGACCCCTTCCAGTGAGTGGGCATACGCCTCCTGCAGGGCCTGCCCCATCCCGGCCGGTCTCTCGTCTTGTCATTCTTTGCTCCCCTGCGTTCCTCAAGGGCAGAGACCCTCACTCCTTGTAGTACTGCAGAGACAGGTGGGCCTGCCACGCGTGCAGCTCATACCCAGACAAGGAGTGAACGGATGATGTGCCCCGAGTCACCTCCACGCCGATCTACACTTTCCCGCATCCCCCAGGGAGGAGTGGACCAGGGGCGACTGAGCGGCATGGCTGCCTGTCTCACAGACCGTTTGCATGTGAGTGCTGTGTGCCGGCACATCAACAGAACGCACGGCTTCACTTCATCCTGCAGGCCACTCCGTGAACCCTGCTGCTGCTTAAGCTTCTCCTTTCTGAAGGGAGATGGGAAGGAAAGTTGGGCTGCACACGTGTGCCTGTGGGGCCACTAGAAAGCTCTCAGAGAGGTCCTGAGTGCAGCCAGCTGAGAGTCATGGAAGTTAGTGGCTCTGGGCCTGGTGCTCATGGGCGACCTCCCAGGGCTCAGAGAAGCCCAGAGATAGGAGCACAGGGCCCTAGGGGCCGATCTCATAGCTCCTGCCTTTGGAATTCCTGGGACGCTTTGCCTTCCGGGACCCTCCCCTGTGCCCTACCCACGTGGCCAGTCCCCGCTCTCTCTTTGCCTGTTTTGTGCCTGAGCTTCTGACACTGGGCCCGACCTGCCCAGAGATGTCCTGGGTCAGCTTCTGTAGGAGGACAAGTGCCCTCCTTGGGAGCAGGTCTCAGATCCAGAGCCTGCCTGTCTCCCTCCCACCTGCTCCAGGGGGCTGAGCAAATGGCAGGGGGTATCAAACTGCATGCTAGATTCCAGAAGGGAGGCTGGGAGGGAGAGGATTTTGCCCTGGGGCTGTTCTCAGGGCTGTTGGAAAGAGCCTTTGGGACCCGCTGAGAGAGGCTGGGAACTCTGAGGCTCCCGGAGAGAAGCTCGTCCTAGAAACAGGAGCGTGGGAGGGCAGGGAGCGTGGGAGGGCAGGGCCGCTGTCAGTGCAGGGAGCGTGGGAGGGCAGGGCCGCTGTCAGTGCAGGGAGCCTGGGAGGGCAGGGCCGCTGTCAGTGCAGGGAGCCTGGGAGGGCAGGGAGTGTGGGAGGGCAGGGAGCGTGGGAGGGCAGGGCCGCTGTCAGTGCAGGGAGCGTGGGAGGGCAGGGAGCGTGGGACGGCAGGGCCGCTGTCAGTGCAGGGAGCCTGGGAGGGCAGGGAGCGTGGGAGGGCAGGGCCGCTGTCAGTGCAGGGAGCGTGGGAGGGCAGGGAGCGTGGGAGGGCAGGGCCGCTGTCAGTGCAGGGAGCGTGGGAGGGCAGGGAGCGTGGGAGGGCAGGGCCGCTGTCAGGGCAGGGAGCGTGGGAGGGCAGGGCCGCTGTCAGTGGGTTGGCCCAGCTGTGAGGGCCTGGGCAGCACAGGTGAAGCTGCACAGGAATGCAGGTGTAGACCCTCTGCCTGCTCAGGGAGAGCAGGCAGTCCTGACCATAAGGATCCAGACCCTTCGAATCCCACGTTCGTGGACTCCCCAGTGGTTTCCAGCCCACAACTGAGTCACGCAGCTTCTCAGCAACTCCGTCAGGCCATCCAAGCGTGTCAGTGATCAGCACGTGTGAGCACCCCTCGCACCAGCGTCCACGGTGTCTTCTCGCTGAGCCCAGGCACTTGACTCAGGGCTACAAATAGTCTGCTCCAGGGAACAGGGCTCACAAGCTGGGTGGGCAAGGATTTCAGGCATGGATTTCATGCCATTGGCACCAGAAAAAGCACTATATTAAGGCCTGGTTATGTTTAGAATCGTCCAGAGAATGTTTGGCATGCTGAATATAAACTCATGGCTTCTGTCTGCTGCCACACGTTAAGCTTTCTCCCGGAGGGACCCAGAGCGTGGGGCGCCCTGGAGAAGGAGCTGGGAATGTCTCGGGGGAAGATTCCTTTCTCAGAAGCCGGATGGCGTGGGGAAAGCGGCTCCCCAGCCCACTCTGGGCCACTCGGTAGGTGGGGGTGAGGGCAGGTGTGACCCAGTGGTGTCAGCATTCAGGAAAAGGCCTCCTTTGAAGTGAACCCGATTCCTAAATGCCTCCTTCATGGAATTCCTCTTAGAGATAGGCATTAACTGTGAGAATATTATCCTTTGGAGTTCACTTAGCCCAGATCAGTGAAGAAAATGGTGTCACCTGACCCACACTGAACTGAGCGATGGTGGCCCCAGAAAAGGCTGTGGGTTATCTTACCAAGTCCCTCACCTATCAGATGGGGAAGCAGTGGCCCAAAGGGGGATGATGACCTACTCAGGGTCACACTGCCATCCAACACCCAGCCTGGGGTTGCAGGATTGGTACGCTCAGACAGCATGTTCCCATGGGTTGGGGAAACCTTGCTAGGGTAAAACATAAAAACACCATTAGGATTGAGATGTGACCAGGATGAAGCTCCTAGTCCTGTGTGAACTGAGATTTGGTCTGGGAAGTGGTTCCTGCCAGCTTTGGGATACAGAAGCAGTTAGGGCCAGGTTGTAACTGTATGTGACATTTCTAGAGAATATGAGGGAAATTCTTTAATGCTGTGTCAGTTGGAATTATCTAAAGAAGTTGAGAACAATGGAAGGGCTCACATGGAATAGATGTTCTACAAGCCAACGCTTGACTCTGCCAGGCTGGGGGTATTCTGAGTGGGGATGCAACATGCAGAGGCGGGAAGAGCTCCCACACCTCCGCGCTGCTCTCCTCCTCTCTGGAATTTTGCTCCCTGCTTGGCACTGCTGTGGGTGTGCCAGGCAGCGCCCAGACTCAGGAGCAGGGCCGGTGGAAGGAGGGGAGAGCTCGGCGGTTGTCCCACAGATGTGGCTGTGAATCCCAGCTCTGTGCTTGGAGCTCTGGGTGTCTGGAGCTCCTGCAGTTCTCCGAGGCCCCATCTCGCACCCATAGAGCGGGCTAGGCTCTCGTGTGCAGGCAACGCCTGGCACACAGCACCCTTTGAGAAGGGCTGTTCGGGTGGTAGGTGCGCAGGGAATCCTGCAGGAGACTGGGCGCTTGGGAATTTGTGATTCACGTAATCTTGGGGAGGAAAGGAGGGTAGTCCTCCATGAATCAGTGCCTGTAGATGTGGTGGTGATAGGACCAGAGAAAGAAACGGAGCAAAGAAAGGGGTTGCCGCAGGGCTCACAGAATGTTTCAGAATTCCTTTTTGGTTTTCCGGCTAGACATTCATCTTAGGAATCATGCTTGTCTACTCAGTGGCTTGTCTGGGAAACTCTAGTGAGGAAGCGACCCTTTCCTTCTAGCAACACTCTTTTTTTGTGACTAATAAGGCACCCTCGTTGCTGTACCTGCCTTCTCTCGCCACACCGGTGTAAGACCACAGTCCCCCACACGCCCACTAGCTGAGGATCCACAGGTGGAGGGACCTCCTTGCTCTCCCCCGGGTAGGCTGTGGTGGAGTGGTCGGCGATGCCAGACACTGCTGAGCACTGGCTTCATAGCAGCCTTGTGCGGTAGGGTGCCATGACGATCCCATTTTACAGATGAGGAAGTTTAGACACTAAAGAGGTCACATAACTTGCCCAAACCCACACAAATAGTCTGTGGCTGTGCTGGGATCTGAGCCAGGCCGTCTGGCTCTAGTGTCCATGCCCTTAATCACTGAGCCTTCCAGGCACCAGCGAGAGAAAGATCCAGGGCATGCGGGGGCTGAATCTTCTCGCAGTGTTGGAAACAGGAGTGTATGGGTTGTGTGGTCAGTCATGTCCGTGAGTTGAGTAGCCCAAATGCCCAATGGCTGGACATCCCTGAAAGGGGTCACAGAGGCTTCCTGCAGGCTCAGCTGTTAAGACTCCCCTTTTCCAGCCCCTGCTCCATTGATAGCTGCTGGGCTCCACCCCATTCAGCAGGCACCCCCACATCCTGGCCCTGTAGCCATCCTACTATTCGACACCAGTGTCTTACGAGTCGGAAGGACTATGGAAGTCACCCAGTTCATTCTTCCACCTGATTCAGGAGTCCCTTTGTGCTGTTCTTGGCAGGACCTTTGACTCATCCAGGGATGACAGGCCCGTCTGTCACCCTTCAACTGTGAGGCAGCCTTGCTCAGAAACGAAAGCCAAAGGCTGCCTCATAGTGGCTCTGGCTATAGGTCCAGCCAGGCCAGTGGCCCGTTCCCTCGAGGCCCTGCTGAAGCAGGTGCTGGCGAACGCTTTCAGATACTCTGATTGAAGCTTCCCCCCGTGGCCCTGCTGACATTTGGGGATGGATAATTTGTTGGCAGGGGCTGCCCTGTGCATTGCAGGACATTAGCAGCAGCCCTGGCCTCTACCCGCTACATGCCAGTAGCAGCGCCCCTCCCCAGTTGTGACAACCAGAATTGTCTCCAGGTACTGCCAGATGTCCTCTCGGGGAAGAGGGACAAAGTATCCCTGGCTGAGCCACAGCTCTCGTTCTGCTTTGCTGGCTGCCCTGCCTCCGATGGCGATGGTGTGGGGGACAGAGAACACCTCCCTCCCTTCTCCTCACTCTGCAGACACGGCCCAGAGTGAACGAGCCACATCCTCACGGCTGCTTCCTGCCCCAGAGGCGGCCTGGTGGTGTGATGGGTGAGCCACGCACGCCCTGGGGCTGTCCCTACTGTCCCACAGGCGGTTGATGTGAGGACTGGGGGAAGATGAGGTTGAAGGAGAGGCAGGTCGTGGAGGGACTGGCTATTTCTAGTGCCGCCTTTCCCGTGTATCCTTTCTCGGGAATGTTCTGCAGTGATCATCTCAGTTGGTTTGGTGTCTAAAATGCCACAGCATAGAAAACAGCGCGAGCATTTCTGGCCCAGCCTGGTGTCAGGAGAACGCGCTTCCTTCTTCGGAGGATCTGTGGTTCTGCGGTCCCCAGACTGTCTCCCACTCCTACCTCCAGACACACGCCACCACCTCTCCACATGCCCTGGGTCCCGACATTGTCCAGCAAGGAAACTGGAGCGAGGAGGGGACATCCCCAGACTCTGGGAAGCTGAGGCAGAAGCCAGGGCCATGGGCGCCTCTGTCTGGGCAGCTCTGTCCACCCCGCGCTCTGGCTGCCTCCGAGAAGTGTCGGTGGAGACGTCTGCCCCCACCCGAATGCAACACGGTCGCCATGCCCTCAGGGACACAGGACTCCCCTCCCGCAGGTCCGGTTGGCTCTGCAGTGACTCCGCGGGAACACAGCCGGCGTGGGCACCATCAGGCTCGGTGTCCCAGACCGCTCTGTGCGCCTTTGGCAAGGGGCCCTCCTGGAGAACACCCCCCTGCAGCTCTGGCCCTCATCCCCGCTTCCCTGCTCAGCTCGTGAAGTCTCCTAGGCTGCCTAAGGCTGTCAGAGGTCTGTATGGCGAGACCTCAACTGACAGGCTCTCTGGAAATGCAGCTACCCTGTAATTAAATTCTCACATTAAAAAAGGTCTTCATCAATCATTCAAAATAAGCTGCCTGCATTGATGTGCGTGGGTTGCACGAAGATTCGGTAAAACGTGGTGGGGTTTGAAGACCTTCATGAGGCGTGCCAGGTGAGTTCCGTCTGGCTGCTGTCATCCCGCCTTTGCCGGTAGTTGCCCATTTCTGCCTTGGAGGGGAGATGCCTGTGGCCCCAGGGACCAGTGAGTAAGCACAGATTGTTTGTCAGGAGGAACAGTCTGTGGACAGTTGAGTATCTGGGAAAGAGCACTAGACAGGACTAACCTTTCCTGCCTGTGGCCATGATACAGACACTGAAAAGGCCGCATGAACCCCAGTGTTGCCAACCTGTGCAATGGGATGGGGACACCCACGCCGACTCTCTCAGACAGTGGTGAGGACCACATGAGACTCTGCACGACAAGCATGCTTTCGGCATAAAGCATACGCATAAAGGATGGCTGGGTTGTTATTGTGGAAGAAAGGGTGGATTGTTATTTTAAGGACCAGAGTCCTTGAAATAATCTTGGTTGAGAGCCTGCCATGTGCCGAGGAAGGCATGTGCTGCGGAGGTCGCCTGTCGAGCCTGCACAGGGCAAGGCAGATGGCGGGAGTTTCGAGGAAGACCAGGTCACACCGGCTGGGACACTGAGGGCTGTTGTGCTAGTGCGGGTAGCATCGAGCCACGTCCTGGCAGGTGAGTGGGACCCCATGGGGAGAGATGGCCGGCTGTGCAGAGGTACTCCCCCACCCCACTGCCTCCTAAGCCATGTCTCAGGCAGGGGAACAGGCCCCTTGGTTTTGGGAACTTCTGCAGTCCACAGGGCCTATGGCAGAGTGGGGACAGTGTGTTCTTGGCCTTGTGCTCTCTACCAGTCTCATGCCAGGAACACCTCTACACTGCTGCCTGGATTACTCCTCTGGCACACGGCCCTGCCGCGCTCAGCACCAGGCCCTGGGAGCAGCTGGGAAGAGGAGGGCTTTGCTCACCTCTCAGGCTCTTGGCAGCGCTGGGGCTCCCTGCAGCAGGAGGAGGGGAGGGAGGAGACTTTCAGGATCTGCTTGAATCAAATCAAAGCCCAACAGCCCCCATGGAGCAGGTGGGCCAGGAACCTCTGCCTCACATTTGCACTGGGCTCAGGGAGGGTGCTCTGGTTTGGAGGGCTTCCTGGAGGAAGTGGACCCATGCCTATGCCTGACCTGGGCAGGATTGGAAGAGGAGGCCGTGGGGGGTGGGGGTGACATGCATGCCTGGAGGTTGGGGATCGTGATTATGTGGCCTGGCTGAGGCTGAGCCCTGTGGAGAGGGGGATCATACCTTCTGGTCCCAAATGCTGGGTTACAGGGCTTCGGCGTCATGCTGTCGGCAGTGGGGACGTTCTGAGTGTGGCAGGAAAGGTGGCATAAAGTGCTAGGCATGTTTTGGCATGATTGAGCTGGCAGTTGTCTTCATGGGGGTTAGAGGACAGAGAGGCTGGAGAGAGACACCTGCCAGGCGATCTTTGCAGGGGCCTGGGAGCCAGGTGCAGATGGCGGGGCTGGAGGGCTACTTCCCAATGCAGTGGGGAGGTTATGGGGGGTTGTTGGGAAGGATTGGATGGAATCTGTTTTCCAGAAGCTCCTAACCCAGTGGGAGCCCTACCTTTCTCAGGGGCTCTGCATGGTAAGGCCACCAGAAGCCCCCACACACACACCTTCCCCCAGACTGCAGCACCCTCACGCCCGCTGTCGTTGCCCAGGTCTGTCTCAGGAGCCCAGGCCAAGCCGTGCACGCAGCTCTGTGTCTCCGCCAGTGTCTCCGGGTCGTTCTCCAGCCGCCTGCTTAGAGCTGTGATAAGCCAAGTCATTCTTTAGAAGAGCGAGCAAACCAGCTAGCCAGGCCGCACCACGCGGCAGCCAGGAGGGACGCGCTGGAGAAACGGGAGTGTTTCCGAACGGCCTGAGAATCTAGCCAGAGCTGAACCGGATGCCATCTTTGAGACCCAGGGGAGGGAGAATGTGGTCCCGGAATGTGCTTTCCTGGCTGCGCTCAGGGTTGACAGGAGTGTATGCCCGAGGCTGGTCCTGTATTGCAGAAGAGACCAGGAATGGGGTCTGTTCCTTTCCGCCAGCCACAGGTGAGAGCCCAGCTCTCCTGCCCACAGGGTGGATTACAGTTTGGTTTTTCTGAACACAGCAAAGCGTGTCTGCCACCTGCCTTTGCTTTCCCCCGACACTGCAAGACTGGCTTTGACTTCCCCGGGCTGCTGTCTACCTCCCAGGCTTAGCCCAAGTAAACATGTCAGAGCTGGTGGCTTCCTTTGACATTAGGTCCTGTTTGGCAAGGAAATGAATATAAGCCAGGTTTGCGCCTTGGCAGGCTAAGGAACTTGAAAGAGATGAAGCTAAATCCTGGAGGCGTGGGGGTAGGGTGAGGGGCGCACTGACCCAGGGGCTGGACCGTTCTGTAAAGCTGGGTATCAAGCCTGCACAGCAAAGCCATCTCTGTCCCCTTACACCACAATATTTATTGTATTTCCCATGAACTATTGCACAGGAAAGGGTTTTCAACATTGTCAGGTCAGAGCTGTTTTAAGCCTTCATTTGAGACCAAGAGTGGATTAAGCTACAGGATCGGTCATCCTCCCGAGGGGAGGAGCAGACTGGCGTTCCCTGGCTGGGATGGCACGGCCATAGCTGCCCGAGGCCCAGGTGCCCCGTGCCCCTAAGACCTCTGGCCTCTGCACACTCCCGCAACATGGCTGCTCCCAGGGCTCAGTTCGGTTGGTGGGTGCCACATTGGCCACCAAGCTCTCTGTAGCTTGCAGTTGTACTAGGAACTGTACAACAAGGGACTGTTATCCCTTGACACTGGGTCCTAGTACTTCCTGCTGTTGTGCTTTTCCCTTATTAAGACAGAAATACTTGTCTAAACCTCCTTTGCTCTCTTAAGCCCAGTCCAGATGTCTCCTTGTCTATGAATCCTGTCCTGACTACCTGCTTCTTCATCCACGGAACATTTGGTTTATACCTCTTTTGTAGAACCAATGATATTTCCCCTTCATGTTACAGCTGTGGTTTGCAATAGGGGCAATTTTGTTCCACTAGGGGACATTTGGCAATGTGTAGAGATGGTTTTGGTTGTCACAACTAAAAGGGGTGCTATTGGCATCTGGTGGGTAGAGGCTGGGGACGCTGCTGACCGCCCTGCTGTGCACAGGACAGCCCCAGTGCGGTTGCCTAGCCAGCGTGTCAGTAGTGCCGTGTGTCTCCGTGGCTGTCTGCCTCCTCCTCTGGGCTCTCGGAAGACAAGAGGCTGCTACTTGTATTTGCCCCAACCCATTCTTCCCAGTGCCCCCCCCCCAACCAGGGTGAGATGTTGCATTCCGCTGGACACTCAATAAATGGGGCTGAATTGAATTCATTTAGTTAAATTGAGTCAAATCGAATTGAGCCTGCACTGCCCTGCAGATCATCAGGCGGCGTGCAGCGGCCCTGCAGAGGCTCAGTCTTCACTCTGCCTCGCTGTCAGGAAGCGTGCAGGGCCAGTGTGGCCGCCTTAGTGGCCTGCACCAGGCTCCTGAGAAAGGAGACACAGGGACTTAGGGACAAGTGTGAAAATCAAAAAGGCTTGTACATGATGGTTGTGAATAGTTCAGCTCCTCATTTATTGTGCATCTCAGTGACACAAGTAGTTTTCTGACCTTCCCATCACCCCTAAAAAATAAGTGGCCAAACCCACCATTACCTTGCCTGTCTTTCCAGGTAGGCTGGAAAAGCGCAGGACTGCCCCGAGTCTGCACGGAGAGGCAGTGCGGCA
Organism: Microcebus murinus; assembly: GCF_040939455.1. Lineage (NCBI taxonomy): Eukaryota > Metazoa > Chordata > Mammalia > Primates > Cheirogaleidae > Microcebus > Microcebus murinus. The sequence goes on along the minus strand of NC_134113.1, from coordinate 99,982,424 downwards.
TGGAGCAGGGCTCAGCGCTCTCACGTGGGAGCCCACAAAGAGGATGTTGCCATCTTATCTGGTCTCAGGGAAGGGGTAAGGCGGGCGGGTGCAGAAACCTCCCCAGGCCCGGCCCGGCCCTGCCCTGCCCGAGGCCAGCACCTCTCACACCAGCAGTGCATTAGGGGCACACCGCTGGGGTGTTCTGGCGAGGCAGGAAGAGGCTGGTGACTTGTGTCTGACCACTCCTTGGACACCACGACTAACAGTCAGACCCTGACCTGTGAGCTTAGTCCCTCCTCTGTGAATGGGAGTCAGATTCTTACATGCTTTGGGCAGGGCGGGGCCCGTCTGGCTGCCTGTCCCCAGGTGTCCTCGGCGCGCTGTACGCACTCTCCATTCGCTCTGCCGGCATGCCCATTCCTCAGACAAGACTGCTGGGCACAGAGATCGTTTTGCTTGCCTAGGGCCGCACGGCTGGCACACAGACTGGTGTCGCACTCAGAGCCTTGCCCTGCCCCTCGGAGAACACTGCTTCATCCTTTCTTCCACTTCTCAAAGCTGCAGCATCTGCCCATCTTTTCATCCTCTTCATGGGGTCCTTAACCATAGGCCGCTTTCCTGGGTGTTTTTAAGTTATTCTTGCAACTCACACGTGATCCCTGGGCTTTTTATGTTTTGCTTACTGACTTAGAAGCAAAGTTGGACAAGATTAGAATTGGGGCTTTCCGTCTTTTCAAGATTAGATTTTCTGTTCCATCCAGGATAACCTGCCGTTCCCAGCTATACTCCCTGGTTTCCATATGTCTAAAATTACAAGAGAATCACTGGCCACGAGGCAGCTGGGATTTCTGTGTCCTGGTGAAAGCAGACACTCGAGAGTGGAGCTGCCCAGAACCCAGGGGCGGCATGCTGGCCATGCGGAGGCAAATACAGCTGCGTTTTCTTTTCCGGGACTCTTAACAACGGATCTAATTTGGGGCATGTTTTGTTTGGTTCATCTCGTATCAGGAGAGCCTCTTCTTCTCTCCCTAAGTGACATCTCTCTGGAGCCCACAATTCCCTCTTCTCAAGGTGAGCAAGCCCCTCTCCAGCTGTTCATAATTACTAATTAGTGAACAAAGAGGCTAACAAACAAAATTAGCTATTGGGCCATGGCTTGGGATTGAACCAAAAGTAGGAGAAAGGCCTTGGTTTATTTTTTCATTTGTTTTTTTCCCCTATAAAAAGGAATTACAACAAAACAGACCACATTCCCCCACTGTGGTTCGTCACAGCCATGCCTGGCGTGCCTGTGCCCAGCATGTGCGCCACTGGAGGAAAGGCACGGCACTCCTCAGCTCTTCAGCCACGGTGGCCCCGCTGGGCCTCCCCAGAGAACGTGCCTCCCTTCATCATCGGGTAGAAGGCGCCGTTCTCCAGAAGGGCGTGCTCCCTCCGCCCATGCCGGGGAGCTGGCCAGGAGAAGGGTGGCCGCCTCTCCGGTCTGCCGTCCTCTCATTCCCAGTACATCCAGCGTGGAGGGAGACACAGGCTTTCACATGCAGCTGGCATTTCTTGGCGTGTAATTTATATCATGTCTTTTAAATGTCATTACGACCCTTTCCATTTGTTGCACCAAGAGGTTGAGGCAAAGCTTTACAGACTTTCTTGTGGACACACCTGGTAAGTGGCAGCACCAGCAGTTAACGTGTTCTCTAAATTCAGTGCCCATGGTCTTAGGAATTGAAAAATAATAAATGCCAATTTTGTTGGAAAGACAAAAAATAGCACGTAAAAAGGGATTTGAAAAAAAGAGAAGTGCTAAATTATGAGCTCCTGCGTGTATTTGGCTTCTGGAAGCTGCACAATCCGGGTCACCCACAAAGCGGCGGGCAGTCTGTGGGTGAGCGAACAGCGCGCCCACCCACGCGCCGTGCTGTGAGATCGCCTCTCCGGAGATATCTGGAACCTGGCGCCCACTCCCCAGCGGAGCCTGCAGCTGTCCTCCTCCCGGGGGTGCAGCGAGCACTGTGGCCCGAGGCCCGGAGCAAGCCCTGCCGCCGCTGCTCCCCGCGTTCCCGCCGGCCTGTGGAGAAAGTGGGTCTGGGCCGCCGTGGCGCTGGGCTCTCTCTGTGTCCTGCTCTCTCTCGCTTCCTTTGTTTTCCTCTCCACTGCCTGGCTGACTTTTCCTGTCATGCCCCAGAGAAATGTTTGCCTCCCTGAAAAGTCTCCTCCAGTGAATTTCTGCTCATGAGTCGCCGATGCTGTTGTCTCCCGGCCTACCCATCTCCTGTGCCCTTCCCTCCACTCCACTCGGTCCGCCACATGCTGGAGCCCTGGGCTGTGGCAGAAACCAAGGGGAGAGCCGGTGTCCCTCGAGTGCTGCTGGGCCAGCGCGCCTCGGCGGCCGGCCGTGCTCTGCCCGCAGCCCGAACAAGCGCCCAGACCACGTCTGGGGGTGTCGCTGTGGACGCCACCCTTAGACTTTCTTACGCAACCTGCCCTCATTCCCAGATTGCTGGGATGCTGCTGCAGGGAGGTTTCTTAAATTAATCCTGTCAAAATAGCCTTCGAATCCTTTGGGAGCAGGAATTTTTTTTTTTTAATCTCACAAGACATAAATTGTTCAAGGAAAGAATTGGGAACAAAGACAGCTTGGGAGAAATGGAGAGAACTTGGAGAGCCTTTGGAGAAGCCGTGGCCGTGATGGGTGGGCTGGCAAAGGGCGTGGACGAGAGGCGGGCCGGGGGGCTCGGCAGGGAGAGGAGAGGCTGGTCGGACGGGCCGCGGGCCTAAGCGTGTGAGCGCCGGACGTGGCGGCGCGGCGAGCTGGCTCCCGCTGCCGCCAGAGGAGAGATGCCGGCCGAGAGAGCTGGAGAGCCTGTCATGCAGGGTCCGTGGCGTGGTGGCGGAGGGCGGTGGCCGCAGTGGCGCCGGAGCTCCGCCTGTGAGTCCTCCGAGCCCTCATCCTCACTCTGTCTCGCTCGCGGCGGCCTCCTGGCTTAGAATTTCCAGGAGGGAAGTCCAGAAGTCCGTTGTTTTGTTTTTTGACATTTTTGAAAACAAAGTCCCCAGGGAAAACTTACACCTGACTCACTGAGAACCAGGGGCTGGCCGTGTGGAGAAAAAGAGACACCACTGCTGGGGTTCCTCTGGCCCTGCCACAAAGCATGTGGCAGCCACGGCCCCTCCGCCCGGGCCGTGCGGAGCCCGGCGGCGTCTGCGCATGGCGCTGCCCCCGGCTCTGCCCAGCGTGCTCACTTGCAAGAGCGTCGGGGGTCAGAGCTGCCCGACAGCTCTGAAGAGGACAGAGCTGCGGGAAACAGTGCTCATTGCATGTTTTGTTGCTTTTCCAATACCAAGAAGACCCTCAGAGCCCCCCACCGGCCCAAGGGGCCTGGGACGGAAGTCGCCCAGAGCTGGCACTCCGTACCGGGCGGCTCTGCCCTCCGAGTCGCAGCTGCTTTCTCCAGAAAGGGGCCCGGGACCAGGTCATCTCTGAAGTCCGCCGGCTCTGCCTGTCTCTGCCGGCTGTGTGCAGAAGCACAGTGTGTACAGGGACCCTAAAGAGCATAAGGTCTAGACTGGTGCAGTGTTTCATACTGAAACACTTCCAACGCAGTGGCTTTGTTCTTTCTACGTGACTTGTCTTGGGAAAGTTGGGATGGTGAGGAGGAGCTGTGCCCTGATACACTCATGTCAGATAACTCCGTTTGCGTGTGAGCCTGCAGTCCACCACACGGACCACGGACAAGCTTTTCTGCCCGGCGCTGGCAGCACACCAAACTACGATTCTGTTCTTTGGCCTTGGAGCAGTTCCGTCTATGCTGTCAATATGGAGCCCGTAACCAGTGAGGACTGTTCCTGGGGAGGATAGGAATGTTGGGGGCTGGGATAATTATTTAATAGCTTTATTGGGTTTTTCTCTGTTGAGTTCTAGATTACAGTGCCATTTTTTTTTTTTAAGGAAGCTCCAGTGACAATTATAATATTACTTCTAAGCTTTTGGGAACCAGCCATACCTTGATACTTAAAAAAATAATGAAAAATTTAGTATAAGATAAATTGCTAGCTGCCTACTCCAGCCTCCTTCCTTAGTAACTGAACCCTGATTTGGGGCACATTGCCACCTAAAATAGTAAATTTTCCACCTGCATGGCCAGGTGAGTTGGGCCGGTGGTAGATGTAAGCTAAAGTACTGTACGCCGTAATTTAGAGAAGATTTCTTCCTTTTCTTTCCTGCTTCCTGGAATGCAGTTGTAATGGCTGGAGTTCCAGTAGCCACCTTAGACCATAAGATGGAAGCCAAGCACTGAAGATGGCAGCATAGAAAGATGAGGGTCTGAGACTCGATGACCGTGGGGCTGCCATCCCACCAGGACTGTCTCCCTTTGGACAGCTTTTTCTTGAGATGAAAATAAAGCCACTATTGTCGCCTGTTTCATGTATGCAGCTGAACCAAACCCTCATAGATCCACAGAGGCTGCAGGTGAGCTGGCGTAGATAGCAAGGCCATATCAAAGGTAGTGACGAGCAGGTGCGCGGCCGGGCTGCTGTGAGCAGCAGACTGTCGCTGTGCTGCGCAGGCAGGGGCTCCGATTTCAGAGTCGGGTGTGCTGTGGTGTCCAGCTCTGCCTCTGGCTGGCTGTGATTTTGACCAAGTGATGTTCTTTGGCCTCAGTCTCCTCATTTGTAAATTAGAATAATGATTCTCACAGGCTGTTCATAAGTGCTCAGCATCATGTTTCCAAGGTGTCTTGTTTAGCATTTAGCATGCAGGTGTGTAGAAGTGGGGCTAGTGTGTGTGCACACGCATGCTTGTACGTCCAGACGCTGCTACGCGCCGGGATGTGTAGACGCATGCAGTGTAGCCCTGCACCGGAGGGGCCTGCAGGATGCCAGGATGCCTCGGTGTCACACGGTGGGGCCCAGCATGGAGCTTGTGTGTGTCCACACGCCGTGATGCAGGCCTGGGAGTCTGTCACGTGCGCAGTCAGAGCTTGTACTCCAGAGTGAGGCTGCTCGGCCTTGCTCGCTGGCTCGGCGCCGCCTCTGTGCTTCCTGCCCTGAAGCCTGCCCGTGTCTATGCCCCACCGAGTCCCTCTGCACCCATGGGCCCATCCAGGCTGTTCCAGCCGTTCCTTGACATTTTCACGGGGCTTAAGCCCACACAGTCCAGGGCTTCATTTATTCTCCTGCTGGAGTGTGTGTGTGTGGCCACTCCAGCTAGACTATATTCTTCTTGGAAGCAGAGCCCCAGGTCTTGTGATTCTGTGTGGAATATGTGGTGGGTGCTCAGCGTTGTCACGGGAAAGCAGAGCTTTACAGGTCGAGAATTATTTTCTGTGAGAGCCGAGATCGGCCCGTGCTGCTGTCCGCTGAGGCTGCAGTGGTGTGGTGAGGGAGCGGGAGGGCGAGGGACGGCTCTGCCCAGAGGTGCACACGCCACCTGGCCTGGCCCGGCCTGGCCCCGTGTGCGCAGCTGTGCCAGGCAGGCGCAGGGAGCCCTCCCCTCCCCAGGTGTGAGCCAGATGATAAGAGTTGGTTTCTCGCTCTAAGGAAACCTCTACATAGGAGAAGTGCCCTCGCCGAGACCCTTCCAGGCCTCGCTGTCAGTCCTAGGCAGTGATGGCCCAGGGTGAGCAGGGACCAGGCAGCAGGGAGTGAACTCTTGAAACCTGCACACTCATGTCTCAGTGCTCCAGGGGGCTCATTACTCTCACCCAGGAGCCAGCCTGCAGTCTCCCCCTCTGGGTCCTGTCCTCTCCTCAGCTGACTCATAGCACTGTCTGTCCTCTGGGGTTACCCGTGAGGATCCGGGCACAAGCGCCGTAGAGGCTTCCTGGTGGTCGCCCTGGCTCTCCCCAGACACCCACCTTGTCTGATCTGATCACATACCAAGAAAGACCTCAGAAATCACTAGAATGATACTTCCTCCCTCTGTATCATTTCTATATTCCTATTTTTATAAATTCCACATCATTTTGACCTGGCTCAACTAATACCGTAGTCCTGGGGTCCCCAATCCCCGGGCTGTGGCCTGCTAGGAGCTGGCTGCACAGCAGGAGGTGAGTGGCGGCACGCCAGCGAAGCTCGCCCGTGTTCACAGCCGCTGCCCGGCACTCGCGTCACCGTCTGAGCTCCGCCTCCTGTCAGATCAGTAGCGGAGTAAGATTCTGCATTACAGTGCATTGTGTAATTATTTCATTATCTGTCACAATGTGATAACAATAGAAATAAAGTACACAATTAATGTAATGTGTTTGAATCGTCCTGAAACCATCTCCTCACCATTCCCCCATCCATGGAAAAATTGTCTTTCATGAAACCAGTCCCTGGTGCCAGGAGGGCTGGGGACCGCTTGTCATAGTCCATTCTAAATGTTTACTAGCCTTTCTAGCAAGACCACTGCGAGCTGTCAGAGGAGATGTGGATTCTCTGCCTCTGTGTGCAGACCTTCCTTCTCCTCCCTGTGAGTTCTCGGCCAGCCTGCGCAGGTTCTCAGGGGCGGGGGGCACTTCCACAGAGCCACCCCAGGTCTCTCCCTGCCTCCCATCTTCCTGTGTGCCAGAATTCTTTCTTTCTTTCCTCAGGAGGGGATCTCTACATAAGAAGAGCTATGGTGTGGGGGAGATTGGGGAAGATAACCTGGAAAGTCCTTCCAGCCTCAAGAGGCTTACTTTTCTCGAGTGTCTTGGCGTGAACGATGATGTCTATTCAGGTTTGACGGTATGGGGGTGGAATAAAGAAGGTCTCTGCCTCCCTCTTGTGTGAACTGCCAGTGAAGTACTCAGGCCACCTGAGCAAGAGCTGCAGGTGTGGTTCCAGACTTCCGAAGCCAGTGCCCTCATGCCCTGGTGCCTGGCCATGACCAGGACTTGGAGCTTTGAGTGCTGGGGTAGCAGAGGGTGTGGACATGTCCTCCGCCTCCTCCAAGGACAGCCCGCACTCATCAGCCAGCCATCCCAGTGCCGGGGTCCACCTCATCAGATGTGGGTCTTCAGACCTAAATGAGAGAGAGGTCAGAGTGAAGGCTGATGCCCTCCTTTTAGTTCTTTTTCTTCCATAATTGGTGTGATTTTGAAGGTCTCTAGGTGAATGCATATAAGGACAAAGGGAATAAATGAGAAACATAAATGCAAAAGGGAAAATGCAGTTTTGCAGGCGTGTCTGAGAGCTGTCATGCAGCTGCAGCCTGGGTGGCGGCAGAGAAGCGCACCCCGTTTGAAAGGACAGCTCCTGCAGAGGTGGGAGTGAGATCAGTGTCGTAAGGTCTGCAGTGTTACATAAACCCACAAACCTTACCGTGGCAGCCCAGCGCAGAGACTCAGGAAGGACAGATTGACAGAGGAACTTGAGTTATGGTGTGGAAATGTACCACAGCCTGCCCGTGTAAACAAAGATAGGAATAATGATTTGTTAATACAGTTCATAAAATAGGTGCAGAGTTAAAATAGTCTCGTTTTCTGCTAGAATTCTCATTCAGCTACAAGCAGAGCATCTCAGTACATCTTGCCATGGGTGACGAGAGTTCTAGCTCTCAGAGGGACAGGGGAGCCGCAGTGAGGAGGGCCGGGCTGGCCCCGGCTCTGAGGAAGAGGGAGAGTTAGCGGTGCGGGAGTCTGGAGGAGAGCAGCCGGTCTCTCCTTGAGGGCTCCTCCTCGCAAAAGCGGAAAACGCTGTTATGCCGCACACAGCCCACGAATACCTGCAGAGGAGATGTCAGGAAGTACAGAGAAGAAAATAGTCTTGTGTTTCCATGAGAATCTCTAACCGCCCAGAAGATAGTTCGAGAAGGGCAGAGCAAGCAGAGCCTCGTAGGTAATGCTGAGTACACCACGTGGACCTCTGCAGTGAATTTAAGGGAAAAAGAATAAGGAAGCCTGGGGTTCCACATCCGTGAGAACAGCCAATACATTACAGAGGACTTGAACACATGCATTTATAGTAGCCACCTGCCTTAAAGGGCTCTAGTCTGTCTTGATCAGTTTTATCCTAAATTGTGAAAGAACCACGTAATATTGTCTTAGGGCTTCTGACAGTGATCTAAGTGAAATTATGGAACATGTGTAGGGGCCAGAGAAGAAAACATTTTGATTTCCTATAGTCTAGAGACTCTAGAAGAGTAAGATTGATGTTAATCCTTGGCAGACTCTTAGAATATATTCCTTAGAAGATGGCATGTGTCTGCATTAGACAGAAATCAGTAATTAAAGAAATATGCCAAATTAAGTAGATTTTCTTTTGTTAGCCCTAGATCAAAAGAGTCCTGAAGACAGTGTTGATTTCAGCAAGGCATTTAGAAACATGTATTGTGATTTCTTTGTGGAAAATATGGAGTAATAGGTTAGTAATTGATTGGCCAACAGTGGCCAAAGAATGCAGATCAGTGGATTGATGTCAGTTTGGAGAGAGGCCTGCAGTTCAGTGCCTCGGGCCCAGGCCTAGACGGCAAGTCTGCCATCGGCCTTCATGAAATTACAGAAAAGAGACATCAAATTTGTTGAAGACACAAAATTGGGAGAGATGACTAATTCTATGAATATAAAAAAATATTAAAAAAATCTATACTGGCTTTTTACTTAACACAACAGGAGGCCAAACATGCAGTATATGCTTCTTAAGAACTTCTGAATAAAGTATCATAATATGCGAACGAGTTTAAAACAGACAATCACGCTGTCAATGAAGGAGCGGTGAAGAGCATACGTGAGAACACGAGTGGAATCCCCACCAGTGGGGATGGGTGGGTTGAGAGGCACGTGCCTGGCCTGCACCCCACATGTCTGCCACTGACAGCCCTGAAGAACTGGGCTGTTAAATAAGACGTAATTCAGGTAGAAAAATATCATAAAGATGTATTAAGGTATGCAAGGTCTCAGAAAATAAAGCACTCATGTCCTCCTGAGACAATAAATCAGTTAATTTTTAATGTTCCAGGTGACAGAGATGAATCAAAACCAAGGACCTTAAGATGGTATAAAGTGGACCAATGGGGAGCTTGAAACCAATTAAATAGAGCTTGTGCATAATAATTAAGAGCACAGGTTCTGGGACCTGCCAATGAATTCCACCTACTAATTGTGGGTCTATGCAAGAGTTACTTTTTGAACCTCACAAAAATGTATGATTTCTATAAGGATTAAATAGAGAATATAGGTAAAGTACTCATTGAATTGTAACTCTTATCAACCCAATTAATATTATTAATAAAGATAACTATGTTAACTATGGTTACAAAGTAGAAATTAGAATTTATTTTTAAAAATATTTTGAGAAATATATAAGAAACTACATATTAATATGAGACTAAATTAATAATGACAAGGAAATAGTGGGTGCTGGAAGAAAGTAGGTATTACACATATTTTTTAAATTACTTATCTTAATGAAGGAACCATGAGTTACACTTTTGAACTTTGTAATTTATAGAGGTTTAAGTTACATATGTATTTAATAAATAGAAAGGATAAAAATCAGGGTTTCTACTTTTAAAACATCAAGAGCCCAAAATAAAGCAATGTATACTATCTGATACAAAAAAATGAGAAAATAAACACACAAAAATATCCAGAAACATAAAATGGCAAAAGGTTGAACATATTAACTATGATAAATTATGTAAGTGGGTTAAATACGTTTATTATCATTATAAAAGTCTAAGACTCACAGATTTAGGTTAAAAAGATAAAATTCATCCATATCTGTGCAAGAGACACCCTAAAAACGAAGTGATACAGAAAGGCCAAAAATAAAATTAATTAATTAAAAAACAGTATTAGAATAGATTTGATAAATATATCAAGGAGCTTGTGCTACAAAATATATAATTACCTCTGGAAAGTTTAGAAATAAAAATGAAATACAATTAATAAGGAAACATAATGACATACACAAAGGAGATTTTAAGATTAAGAGAATGAATATTATTCATGAGTGTATGCTAAGAAATTTGAAAATCTTAATTGCAACTTTCTGAAAAAATTTCAACTTTAGATAATTTGTTCCAAAACACAGAAAAAGATTAAACATTTATTTAGTAAAATGAGCATCATCCTGACAAAGATGTCAGAAAAAAGTTTTTTAGAACATCCTCACATGTGTACACAGATGAAAAAGAAAAGTAACAAAACAAAATTTAATCCAGTAGATTCACAAATATCCAATGAACTAAAGGACTGTTTGATATTGGAAAATTTATTACTATATCATATCATATCACTTCAGTAAGTCAACTAAAAAATGCAGCATACGATAAAATCCAATATCCATTTTAAATAAAACTCTCAGTATACTAGATATAGAATGATAACTAATATGATAAAGAATATTTATCTCAAACCAATAGCAGACATTTGGTGATAAAGGCCTGTATGCATTCCCTGTAAAATCAAGAACAAGAAAGGTATGTGTGTTAGAACTCTGACTAATCCGCATCATAAAAAGTCTAGTGGATCTAACAAAGCAGGCAAAGGAAAGGAAGAGATAAAATTGTCAATATTTGCAAAGAATATGATTATAGTCCTAGAAAATCTAACCAAAAATGGTTAGGATTAATAAAAGTACTTAGAAAGGTGGCTGAATATGACATAAATATTTTAAAAAGCAGTAGCTTTTATGTATCAAAAATGACCAGTTAGAAAATAGAATGGAAAGTAATTCCAATTTGCAACAACTACAAAACTTTTAAAATGTGCTTAGGGAAAATATTCATAAATACATGGGACTATGTGACAAAATTAAATTTAACTGAAACATATAGAAGAACAGTTTGAATAAATGAAAACATGTCATTTTTATAGGAAAGACAGAATATTATCAAGATGCCAAATCTTTCCAAATTAATTCATAACTTAAAAAAATCCCAACCAAAATCCCAGATTGTGTGTGTTTGTTTTTTGTTTTGTTTTTTTGGTTGGTTGGTTGGTTTTGCTGGGGAGTGGGAAGGAGGAGTATACTTGGCAAAAATAATTCTAGAGTTTATCAGGAAGAATAAATAGGCAGAATTTACCAAGAAACTAAGTGAAGCACAGAGGAAAAGGTCTTCTCTTACTTAAGGAAGTGCTCTGTACTAATGCTATAGTTGGGCAGGGTGGCACCGGCAAAGGGATTGGGATGGAGCAGTAAAACAGGACAGCCAGGAGACAAACTCTAGTTATAGTATTTGCTGGTGTGCAGAATAAAGTTTTTGCAAAGCAATGTGTTCAAAATCACCTGTGTGTAATATCGCCGTTTTTAACAGGGGAAGGCAAGAGCCATAAGATAATGGCATAATCGAAGGCAGAGGAAAATTTTCATCATTTGTGTGTCGTCAGCATAGCATATACTGCATACTAGAAAACATAATCTGCTTCTCGTACAAAATCAGTTTAAAATTATCTCCAATTCATGTATAGTAAAAAGAACTTAAAATGCGTCTTAACGAAGTTAAGTGTGTCTTAGGTGCGTGTATGGCTCATAGCAACCTGTGACGCACTGAGGGAGGCAATAAAGTTCTGCAGAAGGCAGTCAGGTCAGGGGCTGGGTTATTAAGTAGTTGGAAAGAAAAAAACTTCACTTGCCTACCTTATACATTTAGCTAAAATGAATTATAGACGGATTATAGAGTGAAATGTAAAATAGTAGACCATAAGAAGTAGGGGAAAAATGAGCATTTGCTCTCAGAATTAAAAAGGGCTTTTTAAACATAAAAGTACAGAAAAGAGCACAAAGGGAAAGATTAAGAGATTCAGCTTGGCTGAGCGTGGTGGCTCATGCCTGTATTCCTGGGAGGCCAAGGCAGGTGGTGGGGGGTCGCTTGAGCTCAGGAGTTGGAGACCAGCTGGTCAAGACCCCATCTCTACTAAAAATAGAAAAAATTAGCTGGGCATGGTGGCCCATGCCTGTAGTCCCACCTACTGTGGGGAGGCTGAGGCAGGAGGATTGCTTGAGCCCAGGAGTTGGAGGTTGCTGTGAGCTGTGATGACCCCACGGCACTCTAGCCCAGGCAACAGAGCAAGACTCTGTCTGAAATAAAAAAAAAAAAGAGAAAGCAATATTCAACTCATAAAAATATAAAACTTTTATACACAGGAAAATTATAGAAAATTTTGGAAAGCAAATAGAAATTGGAAAAATTTTTGTTTAGAAAGATGGTAGGTACAGGGTCAATATTACAGCTGTGTAAGGAGATCTTATAAATCAATAAGAGAAGCACATTCCCATTAGAAAATCTGGTAAGGAACATGAACAGATTTATTCACAAAATGTAAACTACATATTGGTCAAGACATATTTTAAAAATCAGCCTCACTAGTAGAAGAGAAATAGAAATTAAAACAAGGTGTCATTTTTCACTTATTAAATTGACAGATTTTTTTTTGAAACATAATGCATTAACCAAAGTGTGGTGAAACAGGCTCTAATATACTATGGTAGAAAGAGAAAAAAATTATAACCTTTCTAGAAACAATTTAGCAATATGTATCAAGGTCTTTGAAATGTTTATACCCTTTTACAAGTAATTTTCCTTCTAGGAATCTGGGCTAAGAAAATAATTAGACGAAGATTAATATTTATGTACAGTGATGTTCACTGTAGCATTATGTATAACCGGAAAGAAAATTGAAAAAAGAAAATTGAAGAGAACCAAACATCAAAGGGGAATATTTAAATAAATCGTGTTATAATTCATATGATGAGCTAATACAAGTTATATTCTTAAAGCTGACAAGTCGAAATGCTCATTTTACATTAATAGTAGGATATAAAACATATGGATAGAATATGAATCTGAACAAAGTCTAAAAGGAAAATAAATATGCATAATATCACATTTTCTGTACAGTATACAAATAAAGTCAATAGTATATGAATAAAAATTCTGGACCAAAACTAATGAAATAAATTTATTATTAGAAATGTAAAGTTATGAGCTCAGGCTCAAAAAGTAGAAGTGAAAGAGGACTGACTTAGGTATTGCATTTATGAAGAAGACCAGGGGGCATTTCACTGCCCTGGGCGTGGTGTTGCGATTGTGACCAGAGCTGTGTGGGCTGCCTTGGTGGCACGCTGCACGCTGTATTCTGCTCAGGTCAGGTGCCTCTGGGCCATTGCTTCCCATGTTTCCAAAGGATCAAAGGGAGTCCTAATCTCAGTTGGCCGCATCCAGGGAGGGACCAGGGGAACCATCTGAATCCCTGTTGTGTCAGGAACTGCAGAGCAGTCTGGGGACGTTTTACCTGGACGGGAGGCTATTTATGAGCATTGTAATAGCCAATTTCAAATGCATGAAGGGCTGTCGTGAGGATGAAAAATTAGACTGATTCTGAGTGGCTTTGTGAAGCAGATCCAGGTCTTGGGTAGAAGTTAAAGAGAGGCAGATTTTAGAACCATGTAAGATGCAGTCAAGTGTTCATCTTGCAAAATGATTCAAGATGGGGCAAAAGCATCCTTAAGGCATGATGACGAGAAGCTTCACTAGGCAGAAATGGACTAGAAGACATCAGAGGACCCTTCTAGCTGTGAGATTCTGTATCCCATCCATGACTAACAGGAGGCCTAGGTCAGGCAGGAAAAAGGCATTGAAGTCTGCACAGACTGTTCAGGCCAGTGGGTTCAACCTTTACTTTGTATCAGAAGCACATAACAAGCTTGTTAAAACTCAGATGGCTGGGCTCCACCCCCAAAGTTTCTGATTCTGCAGGTCTGTTGGGAGTAGGAGACAGAACCTGCATTCCTAACAAGCTCCTCGGTGCTGCTGCCGCTGCTCCAGGGATCACAGTTTGGTGACCACTGCCTTATGTCAATAGCAAGAAATAGGGAGATTTTCTTAAGCCTGTCGCTTAATGATATAGAAAGCTCAGCAATAATATGTGGCACATGGGAGACACATTCTAAGGGAGAACTGCCTTTCTCTTCTCAGATTCTGGGTCAGTATTGTTGAGATTTGTCGAATTAAAGTACAGACTGTTTGCAGGTCCGTTCTTTCTGGGTCCACGTTTCTGCACTGATGGCAGGACAGCCCTACCACAAGCCCAAATTGATGCTCTAAGGGGACTGGTGCAATAGTTCCCCTCTGTCATCTTTTAGCTGCTTCTAGATGGTGAGGAAGTTCATTGTCACTTAGAAATTTGTGAAGGAAATAGAGTATTGGTCTTGAGCTTCAGAATGGCCCATAATTGGCTTTGGTGGGTTTTGTTTTGTTGTTTGTTTGTTTATTGTTTGTTTTACTTGATCCTGGAAGGAAGCCTTCCTCATTAAAACACCTTGTTGTGATTACAGCAATAGTTTATGATATGGAAAACCACAGATGGGTACCCAAAGTTTGACGATGTCCCTGATGTCTCAAAGTAACTCTAATGAAGATGCCTGGCCCCTGTGGTCGTCTCCAAAGTGAGCTTCATTTATTTTTCAGCCGACAGATTTAGGAAGATATCTGCACACAGCCTTCCCCACATCCTCTCCTCACCTCCCGCTGCTCTCTTCCCAAGTTCACGGTGTGGAGTGTGAGCACACTGTGTGCTTAACAGACTTCCGAGTCTGTTGCCATGGAGCTGGGAAGGAATGTGGTTCCTATAGCAACATCAGGTTGTCTTGTTGCACCTTACTTACACCACAGGCGGATCTCAAGCAGGGGCTTCTTTGATCTCCAGTTAATCCGGGAGAGATGGGCGCATGTAGTGCTGAAAAATGCTGCACTCTCCCGCAGCCCACCCAGTCCTTCCCGCCTGCCACCAGCTCCCATGTCACCAAATGACAGTAATAATACCTTCATGCTCCCTTTCTTTGGCAACCTACAAAAATAAACCAGAGTATTACTTCAGCCTCTTTGTCAGATTAAGATACAGTTTTGAGGGTCAATTCCTGTCTCCTCCTTTCCAAGTCCAGTCCACCCAGTGGCATGGTTGCCCCTCGAGGCCTGTCCCGCAGGGCCCAGGCCAGCCAGTGGTGGCAGCTGTCTGAGGGGCCTGAGAGGGCCGTGCTTTCTGCATGAAGCTCCCCTCCAGGGGCTGGCTAGCACGGTGGCCGTGAATGCAGGAGCAGTGGCAGGAGGGCAGCAAGGCCAGCGCGGAGAGCCTCTGCGGCAAGCCATGCAGACAAGTGGAGGGTGCTAGCCCTCTGTGTGTTAATGGGAGCTGGCCTGTGGCTCCGGGTCACATTCATGGTCTTTTCTGTGCCAGGAGAAGTGACGTTGACCCATGTCATTACCAAGAGGAAAGCATCTCGCTGGTCTTTAAAGATCTTCAGTGAAGGAGGATCCGTGATTTCCCCCACGCCTTTATTCGATGCCTTACCGTTTTCCTTGTGGAAAACATTCATACGATTTTCTGCTTATTGTACTTATGATCACTTATTTATTCAACAAATGTCCACTGTACTCTCCACGTGCCAGGCTGTGTTCTAGACCCCGAGCACTGACTGGCACGGACAGGGCTTCTCCTCTCCAGGCACCTACATTCCCCTGGGGCAATGGATGACAAGCACAGAACGGGAAATACCAGAAGCACGAACATAAAGAGGGTGACTCGATGGAGAGTCTGGGGAGGGTGCGAGGTGCGTGGTCAGCAGAGTCTCTGGGGGTGACACCAGGGCTGACCGCAGCAAGGAGCCTGCCCTGGCACCAGCTGGAGAAGGGCATCTGGGCGGAACATGCAGGCCAGGGTGGCACATCCTGGGCTGAGCCATCGCCCTTCTCTCCAGAATTAATAAACTCACCCTGTCTGTCTTCTCTTGTGCAGGGTGAACTTTGTTATGCCCGCCTTCAGGGGACATTGTGAATTCCAGAGCCAGCAGGGTCTTGATTTCCAAATCTAGTCCTCATTTTACAGATGAGAAAACTCAGTTGCCAAACTGGTAAAGTGACCCAGCTAGTCGCACACAGCTAGCTGGGGCTGGGCCCCTGCTGCTGGACTGCAGCCCCACCCCTGCCACCTCTCGGCCCTCCCCAGACTCCCAGACGAGTGGTCTGCCATGTGCACTTTACTTACCAGCACTCGTTTTTATTTCCTCCTCCTTTTCTGGTTAATCATCTCTGCCTTCCTCTGGGTCATGCCGATCTTCCCTGGAATGCTGGAATTTTCTAATAGTAGAATGTTGATTTCAGTGTATGCGAAACTTGGCCATCAGTTTTGATTAAACTGAAGTTTCTATTATAGTAACAATTGTCATTTTTAGCATTTTCTGCTTTTGTGATTGGGGCCTAAATTCTTCATGCCTTCCTAAGCCCTGCTTATTTTCCATGGCCAGGAACTGGGTGCCAGGCTGACGTGCCAGAGAGCGGCCAGAGCATGGCTATTGAGACCATCAACCCTCTGCCTCCCATAGTAGGGTGTTGCAGTCCATGCCACCTTGCCCTCTGTGGGCCAGGGTGTAGGGTGGGGACCACCCAGGGTGGTTTTCCATACCATGGCCTTGACAAAAGGCCACGGCCCCTCTGACTCATGCTCACGTATAGGTTCTTACTACTGTGGCTTGTCCTCCCTGCCCTCTGTCCTCTCCAGAGTGGGCCCCTTAGCCATTCATCTGGCAGACAGAGAATACTAATAGCAGGTAATAACCACAGCAGCAGGGATGACACATTAGTATTAGGTGACAAACCATCTCCAGTCAACATTAGCCCTGATGCATCCAACCAGTACAACTGGGAAAGCAAATATCAAGGTTGAAACTCGATTTTTCTATCTCAAAGTCACGCATCCACTAAAAGCTGAATGCTTTGGGGAATTGGGTAGTTCCACATCTGGATCCCTGACAGGAGAGCCTCAGAGTTTGGCAGTGTCATCTGGGACAGTAATAAAGTACTTCCAATGATAATCTATGCCTTAATCTTTACAAAATCTCTTTTGGAGATAAGATTATCACCACAATTTTCAAACAGGGAAACAAGGTGAGAGAGGGTCAGTGGGCCAGGGAGAGTCAGAGCTGAAACAGGAACCTGAGTCCAGGGCTCACTTCTCACCTGCTGCCCTTCCTTCCTGGCAGTGGACATTTCTGTGCTGAGCAGCCGCCAAGGGAAACAGCATGGCTGAGACCCTACAGAAGAAGGGTCTTTCCAGAGCTCTCAGTGGGGCGGGCTGCACTGGGGCCTGCAGGGTATGGGTGGGCTCGGCTTGGGGGACTGCCCGGCACCGTGCTCCAGAGAGGCATGTTCTGGGTCTGGTTATGGGTGTGGCCCAGCCCCAGCGGCGCCATTTGCCTGTCATTTTCCATAAGCAGTCTAAGCCTTAGCTTTCTTACTACAGAGTGAAGGTGCTGGACTAGAGGCCTTCAAGGTCACATTCACCGATATTCCATGAATTACAACAGTCTTCATTAATGATCAGATGTTTTCTTTTTGAGGTGTTTTCAACTTCCCATTTATAGTCAATATTGAAGTTGTCACCTGTGGGTTTTCCAGGCCCCTGCTGTCTACCCTTTCCATACATCATCACCCTCTAAGGATGCTTTTTATTATTGTTGGTGTTATTTTTAAATTGAGTCCTTGTCTTAGTATGTATTTTTAATATGTCAAGTTAGGGACAGTGCCTTTCTGACAGTGATGATGTAATCAGCTAAGAGTCCTTAGCCCTGGGACTTGCGGAGCTCACAGGTAACTCAGACTGGACTGCAGAGCTGAGGTGCAGGCCAGGCCACTGCATCGATAGCTGTCTTCTCTCCCACGGATGAAACAAGTCAGGACCTTCTCACATGGGAACATTGTCAAAGACTAAGCCAACTGAGACACTGTCAGAGAAGAACCAAATAGCCAGGCAAGCACGTCAGAAGGGGTGGGGAGAGCACGGCCCGGCACCTAGCACAGGGCCTGGCACTGGCGGGTGTTGGAGGAACATTGGCTGAATTGCCATGATTGCCAGAGTTGCCCATTAAGTCTCAACTGTTGCTTGGGGAAGTGGTCTCTTTCCCACCGTTAGAAAGCCCTCTGCCGCAGAGGGCCCTGGATCAGACATCCAGCTCAGAGCTCCAGCTTTGTGACCTCCTGTGTGACGTTGGGTGAGTCACTGAACCCTGAGCCCCCGCGCCTGGAGAGCAAGGGGGAAACAGCAGAGGCACAGCCTCACCCACCTTCGTCTCCCCACACGTGGCACGGCGGGCATTGCTTAGGTTCTCAGCAAAAAACGAGTGGGCAGTTGGATAGATGAACAGCTGGGCAGACAGATGGACAAACAAATGTACAAGGACTCTTCTGGGAGCTGCTGATGACGATAAGCTTTGCTTACTTTGAAAGGGTTGCCATACCTTTTTGTGGCAGGCCAGGGGGTCGTGCTTTGCTGTGTTCATCTACCCAAAGGAGCCCTCTCCCTTGGGGATGTGTGTGAAGGACAAGACCAACCGAGGAGCATGCAGGCACAGAGCTCCAACTGGGCTAAAGGGCCCTATATCCAGGACTAGCAGCGCTGTCGGGCACACCTGTCTGCGGGGAAGGCCCCACCTCCACCTCCACCCATTCAGCAGAGACAGTGAGTGGCAGGCCCGGCCTGCAAAGCCTCCCAGCCTGCACCAGCGCAGCGCAGCGGGCTGGCTCCCTGCCTGCCTGCCTGGAGATGGATGACAGTAATCACAGAGAAGATAATCTGGCCTTTTCTGCATGCCCACCTGCTGCTGCTGTTGACACGTTCTGAGCTCTGCTGCCATCCTCCGCAGGGGTGGAGCCTGCGTCTTGGCAGCCCTTGGGTAATAATTAGGGGTGGGGCAGCTCCCCAGCTGGTGTGGTATTTGAGGAGGGGCCTGGAGGAGAAGGGAGGGCTGGGAGCCTGCCAACAAAAGGAGGAATTAAATGGGCCGTACTGGGAACCCATAGACAGTACTCAGATGCCAGCATTAGCTACCCCGGAGAAGCAGGGCCTTGGTGAGGGCCCAGGCCCCTGCCTTCCCTGTCCCGCTCAGTTCATGAGCACAGCTTACTCTGGCGAGGTTGGGAGGACTCTCAGCAGAGCCACTGAGATGTGGCATTACCATGCCCAAGTTCAGGAGCCAG
This sequence comes from Microcebus murinus, assembly GCF_040939455.1. NCBI lineage: Eukaryota > Metazoa > Chordata > Mammalia > Primates > Cheirogaleidae > Microcebus > Microcebus murinus. The sequence goes on along the minus strand of NC_134113.1, from coordinate 99,963,508 downwards.
GCCCAGGGCTCTCATGCAGTACAAGGACAAACATAGTGACAAAAAACAAATGGGCCAGGCTGCAACAGTGTGGCTTCATCCATGACCCATGAACTTCGTGTCTGGCCCAGCCTTGCAGCGCGCCCAGCCCTCATCTGCAGGCCGTCAGCTGGTGTGGCCGGCCCTCGGGCAGAGGGATTCAGGGTGTGTCTCCTTTGCTGTCAGCATCATTCACACTGCCGTCTCGCGGCGGGAGACAGCAGGAACACTGAGAAGACACCCACCTGCTCACCAAGCTGCAGTGCTCTGCACTGAGCACACGCTGTGCCCTGTGTCTCGTGCAGTCCACACCACGTCCCCTTCGTACAGCCGAGGGGAGTGGCATTCACAAGCCTTGCATGGCCAGCCCAAGTGCACACGGTTAAAGAGGAGGAGGAAGGATGCAAAGCCAGTCTGTCTGGCACCCAAAGCTGTTTCTGTTTCTCCATGCAATCCCGTAGAGATGGGCCGAGGCCTCCCTCTGTTCCGATGGAGAGCTTCCTGTCTGTCCCACATGGGAAAATGTGTGGGAGAAGTCCTGAGGCCTCCAAGTGGGCTTCCAGGCACAGGAGCTAAGTGAATTAGACTTGCTGAGCAACCTGGTGGTCTCCAGCCAGACAGGGTGGAAGGGAGGGAGGTGAAGAGTGTTGTCCTGAGCAGAGCTGAGCCGTGCCTTCTGTTCTGCCAAGGGCCCACTGAAATCACTTGCCCTTCTTTGGACTTTAGGTTCTTCCAGTAATAATGATGATAAAAGCTAGAAAGAGTACAATTAAGAATCACAGCTCAGTAACTCCTTGGGCCTGAGCGAAGCATCGGGTCTTGTGAGTGGATTCTAGAGGTAGAAACAGCCTCAGAAACACAAGTGGGAACATAGGTGCAGCTCCCGGCAGGATTCCGGCTTCCCGGGCACACAGGCCGTTCTGTGCAGGCTGGTGGGAGTGCCTGGTGACTCATGGGCCCGGCGGCCTCTGCAGCCGGCTTTCCGCCGGAGCACCACAGCTGGCCCGTGCGCCCACAGAGCCTCCCGTCTTCACTACTCACGTGCCTTTGAACTGTCAAGCATAAGCATGTTTGCACCAGCCAGTGTAGACGGGTCTACAAAGGACAGGCCGTGGGAGCTATCTGCCCTGTATGGGCAATAGCGGGTATGCTGTCCATGGGATTTGAAAAACAATTATAAAACCTAGAAAAAGTTGGTCTTCTTTTTATTGTCATCTTGCCCTGGCAGTTCTAGGTAATGTCAGTGATAAAATCCTGGGGCAGAACGCTCCCCACCCAGCGTGTTGCACGCTGCCAATCTACATTGCCCTGGTAGTTGTTTCCTTGGTTGTTCTTGGTTTGTTGGTTGGTTAGTTATTTATTTTTTTTTTTCATTTGTCTTCCTGGTCAATTCCATGTTTACTACACAGATTTAGTTTTCCTTTTTGTGGTTATATTTAGCAAACTACCTAAAGAATGGTGAGAAACTGCAGGAGGGAAGGACAACAGTGAGAAAAATACTGTTTTCCTCTTTTATTGTTTACTTATAAATGTCACAGAAATATTTCAATTCATTTTGGGTTTTGTAAAGTGCTTTTTTAAACCCAGGCCTAAATCAGAGGCCTCTCCTGGCAGTGTCCCTCTGACAGGGCCGGGGGGGCCGCCGCGGCGGGATGCTGGGGCCGCGGCGGGCTCATACTGTACAATTTTCTGGGTCCTGACTGATAAATTATCATGCGTCTTCTGTGTGCTCTGACATGCAATACAATTTGTCCGCGTAGCAGTGATGATAGGCTGTCCTGGGCTAATAATCATGAGCCCTTTTTAGCTCCTTCAGCCTTTTAGAGAAATCTTAAGTAACCGTTCACATCCCTTTATCAGTTTTCTCTTCCACATTTCAGCATAAGTGGAAAAAGCTTTTAACCTTGAGAATTTTACTCACCCGGGGCTGGGGGCACGGAAGAAGCCGTGTTGTTAAAAGCATAAAGGAAGTGGGAGGATCCTGACACTCAGGCTAGGATGGCATTTTCCAGACCTGCCTCAGAGGAGCATGAGGTTGCCCGGGTGGTAGGGACAGTCCGTCCACCCTGTTTTTACTGGCGAGGAAGGCAAACCTGAGAGGTGAGTGAGGTGAGTGACGGCCCAGGGTCCTGTGGTGCATCCATGCAGCTTCCCCACGCTGCTCCCCTCCCGCCCCTCACCACCTCTGGAGTTCATGTCCTGTGGCTTCCACTCAGAATGCTCTGCAGTGAACAGGCCCCTCCCCTGTCGCAGAGCCCTCCGCGATGCCATGCAGTCCCTGGGCCTTGGTCCCCTGGTTCCCGCCCCCACCCAAGTGACGGTCAGGGCAGTTTAAGCAGATGTTAAACACTCTGCCCCAGTAGCTGAGTGTCCCTTGCACACTTCTTTGCGTCCAAGATACTGGTGGTAGATTGTGTACTCTGGAAGACAGATGCTGTCTCTATATAAATTGCTTTGTGTAGCATCTGTGTAGTGTAACCCTACCTTGTGCAAAACAGCCTTTGGCACTTGCATGTTATTGATACTTTTTGGGCTGGGGTTTGCAAGCCTTAACACACGAAGCTGGCCTGTTTCTTTATAGGCACAATGCTTTCAATTTGGGTAACAGAAAAGCAGTTCCTGGACAATGTTCTTGTGGTTCAAATATAGCTTCCGAAAGATTGGAACAACAGCAAGAGGGCATGCAGTCATTCGACCTCTGCATTTTGATGACAGCAGTGATGGTGGAACTGGTTGTTCTCTACTTGATCATTCTCTACTTGGTCATACTCACCCTCTTTTCTGATAAACTAGACCCTGAATAGTTTGGTTAGATTCCACATGTTTTCCCATCCCCATTTCTTCTCTGGAGAACAAATACACAAGGCATCAGGGGCCACTTCCAGCAGATCGTCCTGTTCCAGTGAGGGGCCTGATCATTTTATCTGGATCCAAGCGCCCAGGGGCTTCCCCGCGGGGAACTCTTTCACACAGCAGCCTCACCTGCAGACTCTTCAGCCCCAAGGAAAGATGCTGTTCCTTTTCTGCATAAGAAATGCCCTTGCTGCAGAGGAATTTGTCCAAGTGGGTATCACAAAGGTTTGTCCTGGGCTGAAGGCTGGCACAAAAGGGCTCTGCCAGTGAGCAGTATTAGAATTAAAGACATAATAATACTAATTAACTTTCCCATGCCTGTACTCTCTGCATGTAATATTTGTGTAGAGATAAAGTCTTAAGTGACAAGACCAGCCTCTGTGGGAGCACTGCCTGAAGGGGGAGGGGCGGGGTCCTCGCTACAGCAAGTAGGGTGGATGGTGTTCTGTGGCAGGGCACATCCCCAAGGGCAACCTGCAGAGGTACAGCCCCCTTCTGAGCCAGGCTTGTGTGCTTTCTCCTGGCCGAGTGTGGGATGGGGAGGGGGACTAAGGTATGTGAAGAAGAGAAGGAATTTTTTTGCAAGGTCCAAGTCCTTGGCCATCTGCCTTCCTGGGCTTGCTGTGAACCATGCAGCAGAGACACTGAACCTGGCTGCCTATAGTTGTGGGAAAGCCCCTCACTTCTCTGGCCTCAGTTTAGTCATCCGTGAATGGACGAAGGGTGGTTAGATCAAAAATTTTAACCTGGACAGGCTTCAAAGAATCTTTGAAGTTCTTGAAATTATATGTAAAGTGTGGGTGCACTCAAGGCATTTTTGAGGAGCTGCAAGTTGTTTGCCTGTGATTCTCAGAGGCCCCTGAGCCAAAGGTTAGGGGCCACTGAAGGACATGCTCCCCAGGAATCCATCTTGCTCTTACAGTCAGTGATTTGAGAGCTGCCACACCTAATGCATTTTGTCAGCTCTGTCTCACTCAGCGTTAGGGTTGTAGAGATAAATGATGGACACTTGTGTCAGAAATGCCCTATAAATTAGCTGCTTTGAAGGTCTTGACCAAGTAGCCTCCCAGGAATGTCCCACATGTGGCTCTGGTGTTCCCGCCTTACCTGCAACAGCTCTGGGAAGCTTGGCTACCCCTTCCCCAGATTCTCCTCCACATAGGACCCCTGCAGGGGGTATCAATTCTAGGACTAACACTGACAACCATCTCCACTGCTGGCAGCCTCGCTGGTTTCCTTGTAATGGAGAGCTGAGCCGGTCTCCCGAGCTGGCTCTCCTCCCATCCCCCCGCCCTAGGCTTCACGTGCGGCAGCTGCCGCTCAGACAGAATGACCTGCAGCACGATGGGCAGCATTTCTCATTTGGATTTTACTGGTAAAATTAGTAGCGATGAGTTTGACTATTGGGAATGCTTAAGAAAATCTCCCAAAGTACTAGGCGGCATCCCAGGAGAAAATAGAAACAACTCTATTCGAGAATTGGGGCATCTGGGAGAGTTCTGGGGGCCTAATTCCCAGGACTACGAAGAATCAGAAAACCCCTCTCAATGCAAGGGCTGTATCCAGCCGGGTGCAGACAGGTTCCCCTTTGTTTGTTTTTCCAAACATTCCCTTGCTGTAATCATGAGTTCTTAACCTGGAGTTCAAGGGGTCTATGGATAGTATTTCAAAGAGTAAATGAACTTGGATGGGAAAGTGATTGATCTTTATTTTTGTAGACCTCCCACTGAAATTGATCATGTTATTCCTTTGCAGATATAGGCAGCACACCATGACCCTATTCGCAGTTTCTGTGGCTTTGCACACTGTTAGAAACCATGGATATTCCCATATCACATTAGGATGATTGCAGATATCTCAAAAGTATTATTTGCTCCCCAAATTTCAGTAGTCCACTAGATTTTGTTACTATATTAAAAGAAGCATGTATATTTTTACATTACAAACGTATCTTTTAAATATTTTTGGTAACTGTATTTCAACATAATTGGTTTTACTTACAATCCTTTATTTCCATCTAAGAATATTATTCTGAGAAGGGATTCCCAGGCGTTACCAGAACCACCAAAGGTGTCAGAGCACAAAAGGGTTATGAACCCCACTCTAAATTGACAGTTCATGTTTCAATCTCATGCTGCTCACGTCTGACCATAGGCTAGGCACCTTATGTGGGGCTCGCGGGCGTGAGAGGCAGGACTCTAAGAGCCATAGCAGCCAACGTTGTGTGTGCTGAGAGTTGAAACCAGTCACATGCCCTGAACGGGCAGATCCCAGAGTGTGCTGTGCTCTGGGCACCCTTTCACCTCCTCGCTAAACAGGAAAACAACGCATCAATATTTGAGAAGAACTTGAGTCAGTATGGACTGGCTGACCCAGAATAGGGCTCCTTAGAAAGCCCACCCTTTCAGCTGTTCATTAGAGTCCCAGGGAGGGAGGGAAGCTTTGGCATTAATCACAGGGATCAGAGCTGGGGAGTGGCTGAGGTGGGAGGGCGGTATACCAGAACAGTTAGGATCACACACTCTGGAGCCAGCCACAACCAGTTTGCAATTCTGAGTTCAAGTCCCAGCACCACCACTGGCAAACTGTGTGACCCAGACAAGTGGTTTAATCAACTTTCTTATCCATAATATGGGGTAGCAAGCTGTGTAGGCATGCTTGGCTTGTCATAAGCATTCAACGAGTATAGCTATTACTCTGCTCACATGTGCACCGCCCCTGCAGCATTTGGAAGACTCAGGAAAAGAAGGGAGGGTGAGACTGCATGCGAGCAGTGGAGAAGACAGCAAGAGTCTTGCGGCAACACTAACTTAGGGGTCTGGAATTCCCCTTTCACCTGGTCTCATTGTCATTCAAATAATCATCATGGGTCCTGGGTGATAGGAGACCACCAGTGTGGCTACAGTTCTTTGGATGGCAGGAATGTGCCCTTTCTCCTTGGTTTCTAATTGTCTTCACATCTGGTTGAGTGAGGAGTAAGCTTCCACCTCTGGAATAGACCATGTGGTTATACATAGAAGGCCTAAATTCCCAGACAGGGGGGGGGCAATGAGTCAGCAGTGCAAATTGGGAGTTCTCACTGCCTCATCCATATTGGTGATGTGAATAGTAATAATAATCCTCCTAAGAACGTATTTTGTCTCAGAGCCAAGCCGAGGAAGAGAGCCTTTTTCCCAGGCCTTCCTGGGGAGAACTTGACACTCAAATCATGTCAAAACAGAAGGAGCCAGAAATACAGCCAAGCACCCTTTGCCCCAGTGGGAAACCAGTAGACAGCCCCCTGCAGAGTGGGCCAGTCCTGACTTTATCTATTAGTTGCCACTTCCTCTTTCAGTTGCTCAGGAAGAGCTATCAATGAGCAGGCAACCTCATCGATTGGCATTCCACACCCGGGCTTCCCTTTCTGCCAAGGGTGCTGAGGAGCAGGGACATCACAGATCCTTCAGGTGCAAGGTCCTTAAGAGGTTATACATTTGCCACCTCTACCTAGAGCACCTCATGTGAACCTCAGCAGTCTGGTAAGGTCCTCTGGGATTGTTAAAACTCTCTAGACCAGTTATTCCTCCTGCCTCTGTCAATCACTCAGGCTAGTGCACCAGCAACACTTCCACCCAGCCCGAGTTTTCCTGTCTGTGACCATCTGCTTGTCTCTTGATGGCTAAATCACTGGTCACTGTCTTTCTGTAAGAGTTCTTCCTTCTCTTGAAGACAGTCAAGAGACATCTTGTCTCTTACCTGTCAAGAGATGGTCCGCTGTCTTCTCCCCAGGGTGTGCATTGTGCTTCTTTCACTCTTCCTGTACAAGCTAATCACTTTACTGTGTTGTGCTGAACTCTCTCCAAGTTCTTTCTCTTTTCTTTGGTTGTTAATCCTGGAACTGGGCATAGAATCCATGAAGGGCATTAGCAAGAGTGGGCAGGATTAGAGGAGGGCTCCTAGCACCTTGCTGTGGGCTCCTTTCTTTCTTTCTGACAAGAGCAGAAGATACTCCTGTTCACACAGCTCCTTCTAGGCCCCAGCCTCCCTGTCTCCTTTAGTGTGAATGCTCCGTTTTTCTTTTCCTGGTAGACATTCCTGCACTCCTTCTCCTTCTCTGAGCAGCAGGAGTGAAAGGTAAGGGAAGCTCAAGCAGAGTAAGCCCACAGACAATGCGAGACACAGGTCTCCAGCCCCTGGCAGGATCAGTCCTCACTCCAGCATTGTGTAGTGCCAACAAGGTGCACGGCAGGCACAGAGGAACTCTGGCAAAGCATTTCAGAGGCCTTTGAAGAAATTCCTTCCCAGTCTGAACAAATACCACTCCTCAGTCTAGCAAATCTTTCTCCTCTTTGGCCCTCTAGAATTGACTGCAAGGATGGTTGTCCAGAAGGAGTGTCTGTGTGTTCAGCTTAGGAGACTCTGTTTGGTGCCATCTGGAAAGGGGCCGGGAATGGTCAACTTCAGGGGTGGGGAGCCCACTGACTGTGAGGACAGAGGGAGGCAGAGAAAGAAACAAGCAAGTGCTCGTTCCCCAAGGGTAGATATCACTTTTGAGGAGCTGTAAACTTACAAAGACACAGCCTGGTTCCCAGAGGAAATGAGTCTTTCTACTCATAACCAGTTGTAATTTGAGTCACAGAGAAATTGAAGAAAGTGAAAACATGAGCAAATGCCAGTGTGATAGAATCAAAGTCTCCAGGCTGGAAAAGACTTCAGAGGGATCTGCTCTCACTCCCTCATTGCATAGCTGGGAGGACCGGCCTGCCAAGACACATGCGGCCAGGTCCCATGTGGCAGGGACAGGAGTCCTCTGTCCTGTGCCTCCTCTCTCTGCATGGAAGCCTCGTCTGTTTCAGATGCAGACAGGGGAAGAGGTGATCAGAATATAACTTCCTTCACTTTCTCAGTCCCCACCGACAATTTGCTCTCAGGTCCCCTCACGTTGTTCTTGTGGCACCCTGTACCCCAGGGCTGGGGCCCACTGCTGCCTCTGTGTCCCTCCCTCTGCAGCCTTAGGTTAAGTGCCTGCTGTCTTTTGTCTGGGAAGCTGCAGCGTCTCTTGACTAGTCTCTCTGCCTCCTTCTGGTCTTAATCTAGCTGTCACTCTGCAGCTGGAGTTACAGCTGCCCTAGGGTAACCATCAAACTCCTTAACATGGGTTACAGATGAGCAGTTCTCAGCCCTCACGGGTGCCTGTGTCTTACCCCAGCGATGCCATGCGCTTGGTCTCCAGTGGGGCTGGTGGTGCTTCGGCTGGAGCCAGCCCTGCTGACTCAGGAGAGCTGGCCGTTACATGTTCAGGGATCTTGTGAATGGGTTGTTAAATAGGACCATTATTAAAAATTAAATTATATAAACTTACAATTAAATTATATCAAAAACAAAGATAATAAATACTCAAAAGTCATCACTTCCAAATTATTTCACTTCCTTTCGTGATTAACCACGCTCGTGAGGTTGTGTACATCGATTATCTGTGTGGCGGGAATGTTACATAACAGGTGCTACTAGGACGCATCTCTACCCAGCTCTGCGTGCAGCGACGTCTCCTTGGCAGTGTGAAATTGGCCACGGTGGGAGTGTTTACACCATGAAAATTGGCAGATGCTACAAATTGGCTCCCCCACACTCACCCAAAGGCACATAAACGCTGACATCACTGTGTGGGGCGCAGATACTGACATAGCTCGCAAAAGCTGCCCCCGTTGATTCTAGGGAGCGGGCGGAGTTGAGAGACACCAGCTTGGATCTGCCTCCTCTTTGCATCTCCAGCCTAATCTCTGGGAAAACCTCTCCTCTATCCCCAGCCTCCGTCAGTCCAGCCTCGCACAGCCACGGCAGTGGCCCAGATCTGTCACGTCATTTCCGGCTTCTGTGTTTTCATTCTTTGACACACTGACTCTTCTGCCCGGGACGCCCTTGGCGTCCCCATCAGCCTGGGGGCGCCTGTCGGTCTTTCAGGACTCAGCCCCTCGCCTTGCCCTGTTGGAGGCTCTTCCCAGGGCCACCTCCCCCCGCCCCCCGCCACAGGCCCGCCACTCTGCTGTGCGACCTGTGCCTCTTCTCATTATGGTGCTTTTAGAGCTGTTGGCACTTTCTGATTATAGTTCTCCCTCCACCTCTGCCCTGTCAGGCGGGAAGCACCGAGGGCTGGGCCGGGCCCCGCATCCCGCCTCTGAGCGCACCTGCAGAGTGGGGTCCCTGCACGGTTAGTGGACAATGGAGGAACGAAGCTGGGTCTCAGGCCTCTCGGGCGCCGCCTTGCCGCGCTCCCCAGCTGCCGATTGCTTCCCTGCCTGTGACCAGACCGTGCTCGCTGCCTGCCGCCATTGCACGGGGCGTCAAGATGGGTCTCACAGTTCTTTTAGTAACAGAGTTTTGTAATTGACTCAAGTTTAGCTTTCCAGGTTTAGAATTCACTCCATTCATTATTCATTCAATGACAGATCAACGTTATTGGGGGCCTAGAGACGCAGTGGGGTACAGGGTAGGTGAGGGGACTGTCCTTAGAGAATGTCCAGTGGGCGACGCAGGTGGCCGAGCAAGCCATGGCCGTTAAGTGTGGTGAGTGCTACAGAGCGGAAAGCACCTGGCTCCAGCGTAGCCCTAGCCCGGGGGTTCCACAAAGACGTCCCAGAGCAGGTGAAGTCCGCGGCTGACAGCTGAGGCGAAGAGGAAGGTAGAAAAGTGTCCGTGCGACTGGAAGGTCCTGTGGGCTCCGGGGCCAGAGAGGGCTCAGCGGGTGCAGGGAACCAAAAGAAGCTGGCAGGTGGCGTGTGGGGGCAAGCAGTGACAGCTGAGGGCTGGGGCGAGCCACTCTCGGAGTCTGACGCTGTGCCGGGAGCCGGGGCACTGAGGCGGGACGCAGGGCGGCCAGCACGCGGCGCTGAGAGAGCTCACGCGAGTGCGGTCGGGTGCCGCAGAGGCCGTGCCTTTGGCAGGGAAGAGACCGCTGGGACGGGCGTGGGCCTAAGAAGCGGAGCCACGTCTCTCCACATGTGGCGTCTAAACACGCCCAACCCGTGTACACAGGGAGTGGAACAGCAGCGGCCGGGTCGGATGTGGGGAATTGGAGGGACTGGGGCCAAGGGCACAGACTTCAGTTGTAAGACGAATACGTTTTGGGGAGCAGATGTTCAGCATGGTAGCTATAGTCAATAAACACACATACTTGAAATTTGCTAAGAGAGTGGGTCTCTCGTGTCCTCGGCACACACAGAAAAAAGGTGACACTATGAAGTGACGGGTATGTCAGGTAGCTTGATTGTGGCAGTCGCTTCACAGCGTGTGTGAGTAGCAAAGCATCATGTTGTATACCTCGTCATATACAGTTTCCGCCTGTCCATTGTCCCTCTTAGAGCTGGGGGAATAGCAGGCAGGGTTGTGGGCACGAAGACTGGCTTTGGTGATGCAGTTGCGGTGGGTGTGAGGAATCCAGGAGAGGTGGGGAGAGCCGATCATCTGTGCTTCCTCTCTGGGTTTGTGGAGCTGACAGTGTCTGTGACTTGCCAAGGGCAGTTGTCTACGGCGCAGTTACACTTTCAGACCTGGAGCTGGGAGGAGAGGCGTGGGAGAGAGACACGGGTGGGGCACCAGCTTATGGTAAGGAGAACTTAGGAGCAAAGGCCATTCACTGTCCAGAAAGAATGACTGGAGCAAGAAGAGCATGGGACTTCTTAGCACATGGCATCAGTAAACGTCAGAGCAGGAAGAGCTGATGGCAGAGGTAAAAGGAACCAGGACAGTGTGGAGTCTTGGACGCCAAGGAGGACAGTGTTGGGAGGAGGGTGGTGAGCTGAGTCCCCAGTTCTTGCTCCTGGGAGAGGTCAAGTGAGATAAGGACTGAGCTGTGGCCACTGGATTCAGACATGTTGGTCACGGTGTGCTTGACAGGGTTCCAGAGCTGGGCACCCTGCGCTGAGAAGGCCATGGAGACCAGCGCCGGACACTCAGGACACTGGCCTGGGGAGGAGAGGGGCATTGGGCAGTTTTTGAATTAGGGGTGTTTTCTGTTTGGGTCGTCGTTTATTTGTTTTGAAGTAGGAGAGGCGAGTGCCTAAACTTGAGTAAAAAGGAAGATTGTATCCGGTCATCTGTGGATGAAGGAGAGTGAGCTTTTGATGTGATCAATGCCACGTGTCATTTTATAATCCCTGTGTCCGCCTGACGGACACTTGGGATTGTAGGAGAGGCTTCCTGGTCAGCCTCGTGGCCTGGCGGTGGCCCCTGCAGAGTGCCCGTGGCCTCTCATTGTCCACACTCTGGGCCTCCGTTCTTCTTTTCCTTGACGGATTTTTTAGCATAAGCCTCCTGTCACCAGCCTGCAGAGGTGTCATGGATCCGTGTGTGTGCTGTGCTCTGGCTCCTGTGTGGCTCTAGCCCACCCTTCTCCACTCCTCACCCCCCTGGGACCGAGGCCCTCCTTCCCTTCCCTCCTGCCCTCTTGTCTGGGTGAGTTCACCTGGTTAGAATGAACTCGTAGTTCCTTCCTCTCTTATTTCTCATTTGTCAGATTTTGCAGAAAACTGCTCCAGGTGCCTTTTCTTCCCAGGCTGCAGAAATTAAAGTGGCTGGATTTATATTTTAGCTTCTCTCAAGGATACCTCTAGAAATTGTGGAATCCTTGGTCCTTATTACTGAAATAGAAGTTGAGGTCATCTAACCCGTTCCCTTCCTTTTAGGCAGTTCTGTTGCTAAACTTTTTATAAATCAATCTTCTTCTTTAAGATTTCCACATAAAATATCCCTAATCCCAGGCCTTATGATGGGATGACCATATAATTTAGCATTCAAACAGGGATACTTGCAAGAACCAAAAGGGGCTCTGGAAGGAGGGACCAGGAAAAAAAGAGCCCTAACCCAATAGGACACCAGAACACGGATATAAAGTAGGACTGTCGTGGGGTAGCCAGGATACAGGTCACTTTGCCTGTGGTGAGTGCGAGGGACAGAAGCTGAGAGACTCAATGTGGTCGGTGTGCAACATTGGGGGTGGGCATTGAACATGTATTGTGGATGAGGCATTGTTTTAGGTATTGGAACCAAAGATGGATAAGATATAATCCTTGTCTTAAAAGTCTGTTGGAGGAGAGAAACACAAAGTTCACCATAATTCGGTTTGATAAGTTTTGACAAGTAATAGCTTTATGAGCAAAGTGCTTTGGGAACACAGCAGAAGTGACTAGGCCGGAGGGGCTCAAGAGTCAGAGGAGGTGAGTCGACCATGGCGTTCCCGGAGAACGGTCAGGCTGCCCCGGGAGTCTGGCCGCGGGCAGGTAACGGCTGAAGAGCGTGGAGGCAGAGCTCGGCGTGCACAGCAGGGAGGACAGGAAGTGAAGGCAGACACTGCGGCCCTGCCGGAGCCTTGGCTTTGGGGGCGTTGTTCACCGTGCCCTGCGATCGCTTTCTGAGCGTGAGGTCTCCGGCAGGTCATGGCTGCCGGACTCTGGCAGAAACATCTGGTGCAGGTGTGGAGAAGGCCAGAGGGAGAAGTGCTGGAAGTGGGGAGCCACCTCAGAGACTGTCCACACGGCAGTGGGACGTGGTGGCCCTGAACCAAGGTGGCGTCAGAGGTGACAAAGAGGAGGAGACAGCTGTGAGAGAGCAGCTGGCAGCAGAAATGACAGGACTTAGTGACTGACGTGGAAGGTGAGGAACACAATGATGCCAAGATCTGACCAGTCTACTGTGGAGGAGCAAGAAGGAGAGGCCTGCGTCCCCCAGACAGGCAGTGGCGCAGGGCCAGGCCTGGGGCTGCTGGAGGCAGCTGGGCGCGTCCACCTGGGGATGCCTTGCAGAGCCCGTGTCTGTGGGCAGAGCCTGTGGGGCTGGGGCTCGGGGCAGATTCGTGTCGGAAATATTGAGTCCTCCGTGGATTGACTGAAGACATGGTTGTCGATGAGGTGACTCAGGGAACAAACTCTACAGAAGGGGGGATTTGGGAACCTTGGGAAACATCTGACTCCTAAGAAAGAGGACCATGAAAGTCTGTTTAGAAGGAACAATCAGTAGGGCAGGAGGGGACCAAGACGGGGACTGTCGGGAGCCAGGAAGAGGAGAGACTCAGGAGGGGATGCCCAGCGAAACCAGAGGCGACCAAGAAGTGGCCCCTGGGGCTCAGAAGCAGCTGGTCATTTGGGGACCTTTAAAAGAGCAGTTTGCACAAAGTGGCGTGACTGGGGTGGGCGGGAGGGTGGAGGGGGAACAGCGGTGTAGGCTGCTCCTTCCGGTGCGTGAGGCTGAGGCGGCGGCGGGATTGGGGGGCGGAGGGAAGCTGGAGTGTGGTGGGTGGCATTCCTTTTCAGGTTAATGGAGCTTTAAGGAAGTTCGTTTTTACAGTGAATTCTTGTCATATCAAAGTCAACACTCTCCGAAGACACTGACCTGTGATAAAGTGGTCCACGGTGGTAAGCGTGCCCGAGAGACGTGAGAGCCCGGATCATTTCTGCAGAGCCAGCTCCTCCCAGTGTTTTCATAGCTGCTGTCATAGGGCCATTTCCATATGATCATTAGCCTTTGCGCAGCCACAGCAACTTACTTCTTCTACTTTTTTGAAAGTTATGAGCTTGTCAGGAAAATTTGGCAACGTACTCTTTTCCTTCCCAGAAGCCGCTGGGCCCCGCTGGCCCCGCCTGCCTGGGCCCCTCGCAGACCCTGCCCGCTGGCGGGGGAGGGGCCTCCGAGTTGCCAGCTCCTTGGGGGCATCGTTGGTGGCGGGTTCCTGAGGGACCATTGTGTCTGGGCCGAGGTCCAGAGCATCCTTTCCATGTCTCCCTGCACTCCTTTCCTCGTTATCCTCTGGAGGAAATTTGTCTTTGGTTGATTTTGTGTCTCCAAGATGCTGTGTTTAAAAGAAAGGTCTTTGCATTGCTCTGTGTGCAACAGGACTTGAACTCAGTCTGGAAAAGTGTTGCTGATGCTCAGGTGGGAGGCAGAGGATTGCCTCTGTGGCCTTTACCTGGGTGAGGAGAGCATGTTGGCAGAATGTTCTTGGGGCTGGTCCCATCCCACAGGGATGTGTTCGTGGACACATTCAGCAGAGATGTGGCAAATAGCTTTTCTTTATGTCCAGCTGGCCTTCGCTGTCTTGCTTCTAGGGCAATCTTATGACTGTGAGAACTCTGTCCTGGGCAGACCGTCAGCTCTGTTAGCCCTCTGGTGTTGGCACAGCAAGGTGTAGCCCCACAACTCCAGCCCCGAGACAGACCGCACCCTGTGGCTGCTCCTGAGTTAACAGCCCCTGAAAGCGCACTGCCTTGCCCCACAGCCTGAAGCTGACACTGCAGTGTCCCCTTACTCAAAAATCTGGGCTCACTAGGAGACGTGAGGTCCTCAGACCACTGTCTCACAATAGATGCTGCCTTACAAACTGAGCAGAAAATGCAAGCTGGGCTGCGGGGCCTCTCTATATGATTACAGGCTGAGCAGAAGAGAGGGCAAGCAGGGGGTGAGTCTAGCTCTAGGCCTGGACCCCGGGCTCACCCCCAGCCCCGCTGGCTCTCCCTCCTCTCCCCCTCCAGGGAAGGCGGGACGACCAGCAGGGGGCTAGAATACAGGCTTCTGACTCCAGAATCCTTGTTTTCTAGTCCTGCCACCCACCAGCTATGTAGCCCTGGGCACATGATCAGTTGGAAGAGCCTGGGAGCCCAACAGCCCAAATCCCACCTCCACCCATTGCTCCCTGTCCGGTTTGGGGTGAAGCACTGAACTTCTCTAAGCTTCTGTTTCTAGTGTGCGAAAGAGGATCAAAATACTGACTTTGCAGGATTGTTGTGGAGATTGGTGATGTATATAAAATGCCTAAGACAGAAGCTATATGGATGTCAGTTCCCCTTTTTTTCCTTGGGTTTCAATTCTGTTGAGTCCTGGCTTTCTTACCTACAATGTTGTAAGTTCTAAAATTCTCCCAGTCCAACACCCCTTCAGGGAAAGGTCTACATCTCTGAGATAGGCCGAAAAGGGGCACTGGGAAAGAAGCTACACAGCTCTCCAAGGTGCCAGGGCAAGGCTGTGTGGGTCAGGTGGAGCCCAGCCCTCTGCGTTCCAGTGCCCCTCTTCCGACTCCTGTGTGGACGCAGGAGCTGGCTCCTGTCTCAACGGACAGGCCTGGGCACAGCTGTGGCAAGCACAGGCTTTGGAATATAAGGGCTTGCGAAAAAAAGTATGCCTAACAAGGTAAAGATTTCTCTATTCCTCAGTGCTTGACTTTGAAGGGAAGGGGTAGAATAATCTTACCATTTGCCACCCCCCGGTATACCTTTAAATATTAAGCCTTTTAGTTAATTATAAAATTATAAAATCCCCTGCCACCTGGAGAGAATAGCCACCTTTTCTTCTAAGTGGAAACGATGTCATCCCATGTGCTGTGTGTGTGCACGTGAAGGTTTTCAGCCCCGAGAGACCCTGGCAGGGATGTGCCGTGTGTGTGCACGTGAAGGTTTTCAGCCCCGAGAGACCCTGGCAGGGATGTGCCGTGTGTGTGCACGTGAAGGTTTCCAGCACTGCGAGACCCTGGCCGGGAACATACCGTGTGTGCACATGAATGTTTTCAGCCCCGCGAGACCCAGGCAGGGATGTGCCGTGTGTGTGCACGTGAAGGTTTTCAGCCCCTCGAGACCCTGGCCGGGGATGTGCCGTGTGTGTGCACGTGAATGTTTTCAGCCCCGAGAGACCCAGGCAGGGATGTGCCGTGTGTGTGCACGTGAAGGTTTTCAGCCCCGAGAGACCCTGGCAGGGATGTGCCCTGTGTGTGCACGTGAAGGTTTTCAGCCCCGAGAGACCCTGGCAGGGATGTGCCGTGTGTGTGCACGTGAAGGTTTTCAGCCCCGAGAGACCCTGGCAGGGATGTGCCGTGTGTGTGCACGTGAAGGTTTTCAGCCCCTCGAGACCCTGGCAGGGATGTGCCGTGTGTGTGCACGTGAAGGTTTTCAGCCCCGAGAGACCCAGGCAGGGATGTGCCGTGTGTGTGCACGTGAATGTTTTCAGCCCCTCGAGACTCTGGCAGGGATGTGCCGTGTGTGTGCACGTGAATGTTTTCAGCCCCTCGAGACCCTGGCAGGGATGTGCCCTGTGTGTGCACGTGAAGGTTTTCAGCCCCGAGAGACCCTGGCAGGGATGTGCCGTGTGTGTGCACGTGAAGGTTTTCAGCCCCGCGAGACCCTGGCAGGGATGTGCCGTGTGTGTGCACGTGAAGGTTTTCAGCCCCGCGAGACCCTGGCAGGGATGTGCCCTGTGTGTGCACGTGAAGGTCTTCAGCCCCGCGAGACCCTGGCAGGGACGTCCCGTGTGTGTGCACGTGAATGTTTTCAGCCCTGCAAGACCCTGGCCAGGGATGTGCCATGTGTGTGCACGTGAAGGTTTTCAGCCCTGCAAGACCCTGGCAGGGATGTGCTGTGCATGTGCACGTGTTGTGTCTTCAGCACTGGATGGCCTTTCTCTTGGGCCCAGCCTAGGGGGTCCTCAGAGCTGCACTGGGCAGAGGGCAGGGCTGACAGGAAAGGCTCTGGTGTGGGGAACTGGGGAGCGGGGCCTCTGAGAGGAAGGGTTTTCCTTACCTGGGCCATCAGATCAGGAGCTAGAGCTGGCTCTGGGAGAAAGAAAGCAGCAGCACCAACTCCCCTGCCTTAGGTGGGAAAATGGAGTGGTTTGGTTTCCCTTCTATAACTAGGCTGGATGTGCCGTAAACTCTAAGTGCAAAACCAGTCTGAAGCTAGGCTTCAGTTGGCACCCAGATTCTGCACTGGCAGCTTGCCTAATTTTAAGTTGCATTTTGTATTTGTGTGCTTTTTTCTTAGTTTCCTAGTGGAGTTTTCATATGAAAATTCCCAGCCTTATTTTAGCTGAATAAGGGCCAAGGGTCTTTTTTGCATTACCCTTAAAAATGACAGGGGGAGTTGGTGCGCTCCCAGTGGCCAGAGGCTGCAGTTAGAGGGAAAGCAAGCCTAGAGCTCCTCGGAGCAGTGGAGCCTGTGCTTCTGGGATATCCAGGGAAAACAGGCTTTCCAGGCTGGAGCTGCTGCTTGCTTCCTGTCTGAGGATTCCCGGGACCTCGATGTGGCTCACTAAGCCCTGTGACCTGAGAAGAGGTGGCAGTGAACAGGGAGCTGCCCCCTTTGCATTTACATTAGCCATGTGCACAGTTGCTCATTCTAATATCTGCCTTTTTTTTTAAATTTTAACTAAAGTCCAAAGTTTATTTAGTTTCCCTTTTTTAGTTCCTGGATCCCATGCAGGGTATGGTATCACATGTACTTATTATGTCTTTGGTTCCTCATTACTTACGTAATTTCTCAGACTTTAATTGTTCTTAAAGACCTTGACAGTTTTTAGGAGTACTGAGTTGTATGTTATACAAGGCCTTCTAATGGCATTTGTCTGATGTTTTTCTCGTTATTAGAGTGGGGCTATGGATTTGGGGGAGGAATATAGCAGAGGTAAAGTGCCATTTTTATTATATCAAGACAGGGCACATAATATTAACATGATTTAGAACTGTAGATATTGACTTTAATATCTGACCAACATAGTGGTTGTCCAGTTTCCCCACTGCAAAATTATTCGCTCACCCGCTTTCCCCCATGTATTTATTGTTTAAAAGAAAGGTCAGCAGGACAAGACAGTCGTCTCTTGCTGGACCATCCTGGAGGGAAGACAGATACTCTGATACAGGGGAGAGTAGAGGAGATGCAGAACAGGTATAAATCAAACCTAGAATAATTTGAGCAAGAAAATAAATGCAGTAGTATTGGATTATAACCTATAATATAAAATAAATACAATGAATTTATTCTGATTTATACAATTGATTGAATAACTTAATAAAGGGAAGAGGATAGACAAATTCTTTTGCAAAAGAATATGTAGATACTCTACCTTTAATTGAGTGGGACTATAGCTCCCCTACTCCTTAACTTTGGGCTCCAAATATCTCCCTTTTATTGAGAATTTAGAATGTTCTAGGTCCTGACACACATCCTCTTATTTAATCCTTACAAGCCAGGATATGGTGGTAGGGTCCCCAGTTCTCAGAGAGATTAATTTGCGAAGATCAGGCCATGAGTAGATCTAGGCCAGGCTCACCAGGACACGTGGTCTGCCCCCACGTGGAACCTCAGCAGTGGTGGCCCTGGCCGGTGGGAGGGTCAGCTGGTGTGGGGAGTGTATGTGCACAGTGACTTCTGTGCCGCGTTGGCCGCTGTGTCTGACACCCTGGTTGAATAAATAGAGCTTGTAGGAAATAGGGTGCTTTTCAGGGTGCTGGGTTATTTCCTGGGGTTCTGCCTGTGCCAAGCTGACACGTGTTCGCTGAGCCTTCTGAGAGGGGAAGAGCAGAAAGAGGTGAAGAAAGGGATCACGTCGGGAAGCATGGAAACACTTGCAGCCTGATTACTCCTGCATGCTCACTAGCAAGGCTGTTCCTGCTCCCTTTCCAAGTCTGAGGACATCAAGGCCTGCCGAGGAAGAGGAGTGATGCCTTTTTCTCTCTGTGGCTGGGGGCAGGCCTCACGGGTCTGTGGCCTGTGGCCTGGAGAATGTGCTGAGCGTTGGTTCAGCCAAACAGTGGCTTGCTGCCCGGGCCCTGTGGTCCTCCAAGACGCCAGTGAGGATCCCGAAACCTAAGGCCCCTGCAAACAGGGTGAGTTGTTGTCACCAGGACTTTCCCTGTCACCACCTATTAAATTTTCTGGGGACCTAGCAGCCCCCAGCCTGCAGCCAGACTACAACAGCCTCCTCCTGGCCAAGCAAGGCCTGGCATGAAGCGAGGCCTCTCTGACTATTTAATGTTTCATTAGCGGTTTTCCAAAGGCAGAGGTCCAAGCTTGGCTGAGCCGTGCCATTCGGAAGTATGTGAACACTTAATAAAACCAAACTGTTGACGGGTCCCAAACCCAGGAATCTGGTCACTTGGAAGTCCAGGCTGGAGGCCCAGGAAGGTTGCCGCACTGTTTCAGCTCTTCCCTGGTCTGGATACTTGTGTGCCACACCTCTGTCTCTCTCCAGCCGTCTGGCCTGTCAGTACTTCTTAACTCTTCAGGGTTTTCTCACCTTTTCATATCCAGTGACAGCTTTGGCCTCTTCTCCCCAGGAAGATATGCACCGTGCACACGCATGCGATATGCACCATGCACACGCATGCACCGCTGTGTGCGCCAGTCGCAAGGCACTCATGGCTGCGCTCTGAAGACATCTGTGAGTCCCGGTGAGAACCCCCATGCTTAACAATGGCTACGTCCAGGATTAGACGGGGGACTACAGAGTGTTATTTATCAAGAAGAGCAAGCAAGGATTTTTTGTTTGTTTGTTTTCTGTTTTTGGTTTTTGTTTTAGAAATTCTAGAATCCTTGAGTTGCAGAATGGGGGCTCGACCATCAGAATCATCCCAGGCTTCACTGGCCTGAGCGGGAGTGCAGTTGAGTGACAGGCCCGTTCCAGACACAGAGTCACTCCAGGGCAATTGTTCAGAGCCCCCAGGAGCTTTAGAGGTCTAGGGGCAGGTGAAGGGGACAAGGCTTGGTTCCTCGCCAATATGATGGCAGCAGCCGTAGCAGGGGAACGCACAGGCTATTCGGGCATCACCCTGCACGCAGATGGGCACAGCTGCTGACCGGCTGTGTGGCCCTGGGCGAGTCCCGAGTCCACAGCTCTGTGCGGGGTAATGAAGCTTATGGTTGCAAGGGAGTTAAGACTTACAAAGTGTCCGGCACAAAGTAGGAGCCCAGCAAACTAAACAGTAGCTGACGATAGAGCAGCGGGCGGGAAAGCCTGCGAGGGTCAAATCGCCTGCTGCACCAGCATGGGGCTTGACGTCTGCAGAGCCTTGTGAGGGTCTTACTGACTGCTCCAGAGCTGCTCATCTGCTGGAGGCAGGCAGTCAGGAGAAAGCACAGGCAGATGCTTTGGCAGCTCGCTGTGTCCCGCCTGTGGCCCACACTGGAGCCCTTGGTGGGCAGGAGGGGCTTTGGAGTTTGGAGGCCCCAAAGAGCTGCTCCAAGGCCTCCTGCCCTCACCCACAGACCCAGGCCAGTCTGGGGAAGTGATTATGAGGAAGAGAGCTGTTTGGCTTCTTCCAAAGGGTAGAAGGAAGGCTTTCACCTTCATGCTCTAAATCTAAAAATGAATGCACTCTTGTGAAGCCATCATTTGCATTTTCTGAGTTCCATTGCCCTTGGACAAACCCCAGTAGCCAGCTCACTTTGAGCTCTGAAGTCTCCTCCACATAGCTGCCCTCCCAGGGGAATCCCAGAGGCCTTCTTTGAGTTCCCTGGCCAAGAAAATAGTATTGCGCTTTACTTTGTGAAGTTGGTTTTGTAAAAGCAAGAGGTATTTTTCATCTCTAAATGAAAAGTTTTCACATTGAATAAGCTTTTCCAAACTATATGCCCTATATTTGGGTGGGTATCCCTTAAAGAATGTGTCCCTCTCCCTCGGGCGTCCTGCAGGCTTTGGCTGTGAACAATTTGCCCAAAGGGGAAGGCAGGGCAGGGCTTGGGGGAGAGAGTGTGGATGCCTGACTGTGGTTAGCTGTGGGGAGCACAGCCTTTCTTTCCTGCCCTACTCCTGTCACTGGATAAAGCCTCAACTGAGCAGAAACAGCCCACAGCTGATCTGCCACCTACCTGAGTGACATCGCCACTTTTGCCAGCCTCTTCCAACCGTCAGATGCTCACAAATGTTTTGACAGGTTGCCTGACTGCTGTTGACACTTTCTAAACAGTCTTGGCCTCTGTGGAAGGGAAGGACCCTGCGGCTGGGTGGTACTGAGGGGCCGAGCTCTGGTTTGTGAGTCTGAAGACCTGCCACTGACCAGATGACTTCTGCAAGCCACGTGTCCTTACCTGCAGGCTGGGCGGCTGGGATTGTCATCGCTGCTAGAGGTTCTGTCAGGGAAGCACGAGGGGCTGAGTTGGGGAGGGGCTGCCCGTGCGCTCGGAGCCGCAGGAGGCGATGCTGGGCGCAGCAGAGAAGACGTGCAGTCACAGCTCTGCCAGGCAGCTCCGGGGCCCAGGGAGGTTCAGCAGGTGAGATTGCAGAGGAGCAAGGAGGCCATGACACCTTCTCACCTGGGGACTTCAGGATAGAAAGGAGTCGTACATACGGTCACTGGGAAAGCCAGACGAGCAGTCCTGAAGGCAGACACAGGGAGGAGCACCCTGAGAGGGCTGGACACTCTGGCCACCTGAGACTCAGTGATGGTATGGCCACCAATTTTCTTCTCTCTCCAAACCGCCCTCAGCCTAACTCTTAGGGTCATATTTCCAAGACATGAATCTGATCATGCAATATCCCTTTAAATGCCTCCAGCGACTTCATCGAGGATGGACCAACTCTGTGCCCCTGAGCACAGTCCCGACATGAGAGGCCCCCAGGCACTGGCCCTGCTCTCTAGGCTGCTCTCCCGCCATCAGCCACCCTGCAGCCCTCCAAGACCACCACCGTCTCTAGGCTTCCCCAGGCTCTTTGTGCATACTGTCTGCTCTGCCAGGAACACGCTTCCTGGGCTTGTCCTTGAAGGAGCAACTGACATGTCACTTCTGTGGTGCAGCCTCCCTCACCCTCCCATCCCTGTGCAGGTCATCTCTTCTGCCTCTGTCCAGCCCCCGTGGATGGAGAGTGGCCTAGGAGGGTCCCCTGCTGTTCACAAGCACAGTGCCTGGCCCTGTCCCCAAACCTCTTCTCTTCTGAGGCCAAATGGCCACTTCTTCAGTGACCTCCTAGGATCCTGCAGTGTCTTAGTGGTGGATGGAGCAGACCCTGCAGCCTGACTCCACAGACACTACAGTGAGTGGCCTGGCTTGGTCCAGGTGGCCCAGTAACACGATGCGTAAGGTCAGGGCCACAATAAGTGGAGGCTCCCAGAGCTGGAAGGAGCCTCGGGGCCCTGCCTAGGCTGAGGGAGAAGCAGCCTCTGACCCAGTGTGCCAGGCCTCTCCGTGGCCCTGTGGCCCACTGGCCCGCATGCCATCATACCCTCCCTACTGCTCTTTATGTCCCAGTAAATGTTGCACTGGCTCTCCATCTGCTCACAGCCTCAGGAAGAGCGCAGGGTGCTGCAGCCACCACCCCAGGAGGACGCAGGCCCCAGCAGACTGCACAGGAGAGCGTGGAGCCAGGGCAGGCTGCGGGTGACTTACAGAGGCTCCCCCATAGCAAGGCTTAAAGGGCTAGGGCGGGACTGGGGCTGGGGGAGCACTTGTGCAGAGAGCCTGAGCAGTAAGGGCTGGCGGAGGGAAGATATTGTTTTGTTTTACAGGGAGCCAAAGCGAAGAGTGATTTAGCTGCGGGATCTGTCAAAGAACAGAACGTGAAAATAAGAAACAGAGTGGGGACAGGCCAGGCTGCATGAGTGAAAGTGTGTGGGGACATGTGAGAACCAGGGCGCGCAGCCAGCCCCGTCACACTGGGTGGGACGGGTGTTAGGAATATCAGATACGTGGTCCCAGCCCCTAGAGGGAGGCGGGTTGTGTCATTGTTGACACTGATTCGATGGAGGATTAATCGTGCAGTTAGCAACAGCTGTACCTGGAGCAGGGTAGGGGACTTTTGCCAAGGGAAGCAGAGAGCCCTTGTCTGGAGCCCAGGGTGGGCCACAGATTTAACAGTCTGCCAGCTCTTTGACCTTGAACAAGTCACTTGACCTTTCTGACCTGAAAGGACCTTTTTACTGAGAAGGAAATGGAAGAAGGAGGGGCTAAAAGTACCTCCCAGGATCGTTGAGAAGACGAGGGAGGTTGTGTGACCGTTGGGGAGGAAGGCCATCCTTGCAGAGCCTGGGCGGCCGCCTGCCTGCAGGACGCTTCATGAGGAAGCCCACCCAGTCCCTAGGGTTCCTTCCTCTCCAGGGCAGAGTCTCAGCTAAGTCCGCCTTACGAGGCAATCCCTTCCGTTCCATCCTAAACGTTCAGGGTCTTCCAGAGGCTTCCAGTTAGCCCCAAAGGCAGCATCTCAGAGGTCGGGGCAGCTCAGAAGTGGCGTGGGGGAGGTCACCCCAGCTGCAGCCTGCTCCATGGTTTGTCCTAAGACCAGGCAACTGTAGGACTCCAGGACTCACTCTGAACTTTCTTGGCTTCCTTTTGCCACCAGGACAGTTTCTAGGCATGTTACCAAGGATCGCTCGATTCAGATCAAGCCTTGAGCAGGTGGGGATGACACAGAGGGCCCGAGTGGGAAAACTGGGTTGCGGGGAGGCCAGTGGCGTTTGAGGCTCCTGGGGTGATCAGCAGCAACTCTGAGGTGCTTCCTCAGTGCCCCAGCCACTGTTACCGCCACAGATCCCAGAAACACAGGGTTTTAGGTACAGCGTGGCCCTCTCTCCACACTTGTTTACTATCCGTTTTATTAAAGAGCTGTGCACGTGACCTCAGACCATTGACAACACAGACTGTGAGCCCTGCTCACCCGGGGTTTGATCCCACACTTGCCCTCCCCCCGGAATTAGTGGATTTAGACAGACACAGCAGCTGTGCCCAATTTTCAAAAATCTCACTTCCTGGAGGTGAAAGCAAAGAGGTGAGTTCAGGAACCTGCATCCCCCAGGGCTGAGGGCCTGGTGCTTTGCATTACCCCCTTCACGCCCCAGCGCCGTGAGGTGGACATATTAAACCCCTTTGGTGGAGCTGAGAGCTGGGGCTCAGGGGAGTTAACCGCTTCGGTCCGGCGCTCACCGGCCGCGACACCTCGCCCGCAGCGGCACTCACAGTCGCCGGCGGTCTGTGCTGTGCGTTGACCACGCGTCCGTTCTGCTCTTGTGTGACGAGGAAAGCCTTAAAGCACTGAAGCTTGTTCTCCTTTACAGGCAGCTTTACTTGTCATGTGAATCAGAATAGGTAACATATACACATATGTTTTCATTACGTTACTTTTAAATGTTCACAATTTTATTTTGATAAATGAAAAATTAGAAAAGTCAAGTTTTGTTATTAACGCTAAAGTCAACGCTAAAGTTCATCTGTGGCTGTCGACTATAGTTGACACTCGTACCAAAGTGGTTAAATAACTTGTCCATGCATGGATCCCTGGTGGACTGGGACAGGTCATTCCTTTGTGTCCTGTGGCCTCTTAGCACCAAGGCTAGCCCGGGCGAGGAGCTCAGCGAGGAGGAGCAGGGCCCGTGAAGCCCTCCAGGGCCGTGCTGCAGGTGCCTGTGTGGTGCACACTGACTCCATCCACTACTCACTACCGCTGCGGCCAAAAGCATGCGGCTCGGGGTCGGGGGCAGGGCTGAGGGCCCTTCCACCACCGGTGTGCTGTGTGTCCGCACTCGGGCCGCCACGCGGGCTGCTGTGAACACTGGAGGAAGCAGTGCAAATAGCAAGCTCAGTGCCGAGGGCGTCCCTCCCGCAGCCCGCCTGTGGGTCTGCCTGAGCCAGTCGCCCGAGATCCAGGCTCCATCTGCCCACGGGGTCCCCGGGCCCGACTCAGTCCTGACCCCTGTCAGAGATCACACACCTTTGATGGCCACACGCCAGCTGCAGCGGCTGCCGCTGTTTCCTTCCACTTCAGCCCTACACCTCCCCTCTGGCCCTTCCCCAGGGCCAGGCCCTGCCTGCTGCTCTCCACGCCCGTGACCTTCCTCAGGGCCCTGCCCCAGCTCTCCACGCCCGTGTCCTTCCTCAGGGCCCTGCCCCAGCTCTCCACGCCCGTGTCCTTCCTCAGGGCCCTGTCCCCAGCTCTCCACGCCCGTGACCTTCCTCAGGGCCCTGCCCGCTGCTCTCCACGCCCGTGACCTTCCTCAGGGCCCTGTCCCCAGCTCTCCACGCCCGTGTCCTTCCTCAGGGCCCTGTCCCCAGCTCTCCATGCCTGTGTACTTCCTCAGGGCCCTGTCCCAGCTCTCCACTCCCGTGTCCTTCCTCAGGGCCCTGCCCCAGCTCTCCACGCCCATGTCCTTCCTCAGGGCCCTGCCCGCTGCTCTCCACGCCCGTGTCCTTCCTCAGGGCCCTGTCCCCAGCTCTCCACGCCCGTGTCCTTCCTAAGGGCCCTGTCCCCAGCTCTCCACGCCCGTGTCCTTCCTAAGGGCCCTGTCCCCAGCTCTCCACGCCCGTGTCCTTCCTCAGGGCCCTGTCTCCAGCTCTCCACGCCCGTGTCCTTCCTCAGAGCCCTGTCCCCAGCTCCACACGCCCGTGACCTTCCTCAGGGCCCTGTCCCCAGCTCTCCACGCCCGTGTCCTTCCTCAGGGCCCTGTCTCCAGCTCTCCACGCCCGTGTCCTTCCTCAGAGCCCTGTCCCCAGCTCTTCACGCCCGTGACCTTCCTCAGGGCCCTGTCCCCGGCTCTCCACGCCCGTGACCTTCCTCAGGGCCCTGTCTCCAGCTCTCCACGCCCGTGTCCTTCCTCAGAGCCCTGTCCCCAGCTCCACACGCCCGTGACCTTCCTCAGGGCCCTGTCCCAGCTCTCCACGCCCGTGTCCTTCCTCAGGGCCCTGCCCCAGCTCTCCACGCCCATGTCCTTCCTCAGGGCCCTGTCCCAGCTCTCCACGCCCGTGTCCTTCCTCAGGGCCCTGTCCCAGCTCTCCACGCCCGTGTCCTTCCTCAGGGCCCTGTCCCAACTCTCCACGCCCGTGACCTTCCTCAGGGCCCTGCCCGCTGCTCTCCACGCCCGTGACCTTCCTCAGGGCCCTGTCCCCAGCTCTCCACGCCCGTGTCCTTCCTCAGAGCCCTGTCCCCAGCTCTCCACGACCGTGACCTTCCTCAGAGCCCTGTCCCCAGCTCTCCACGCCCGTGTCCTTCCTCAGAGCCCTGTCCCAGCTCTCCACGCCCGTGACCTTCCTCAGAGCCCTGTCCCCAGCTCTCCACGCCCGTGACCTTCCTCAGAGCCCTGTCCCCAGCTCTCCACGCCCGTGACCTTCCTCAGGGCCCTGTCCCCAGCTCTCCACGCCCGTGACCTTCCTCAGAGCCCTGTCCCCAGCTCTCCACGCCCGTGACCTTCCTCAGGGCCCTGTCCCCAGCTCTCCACGCCCGTGACCTTCCTCAGGGCCCTGTCCCCAGCTCTCCACGCCCGTGTCCTTCCTCAGGGCCCTGTCGCCAGCTCTCCACGCCCGTGACCTTCCTCAGGGCCCTGCCCGCTGCTCTCCACGCCCGTGACCTTCCTCAGAGCCCTGTCCCAGCTCTCCACGCCCGTGTCCTTCCTCAGGGCCCTGTCCCCAGCTCTCCACGCCCGTGTCCTTCCTCAGGGCCCTGTCCCCAGCTCTCCACGCCCGTGTCCTTCCTCAGGGCCCTGTCCCCAGCTCTCCACGCCCGTGTCCTTCCTCAGGGCCCTGCCCCAGCTCTCCACGCCCATGTCCTTCCTCAGGGCCCTGTCCCCAGCTCTCCACGCCCGTGTCCTTCCTCAGGGCCCTGTCCCCAGCTCTCCACGCCCGTGTCCTTCCTCAGGGCCCTGTCCCCAGCTCTCCACGCCCGTGTCCTTCCTCAGGGCCCTGCCCGCTGCTCTCCACGCCCATGTCCTTCCTCAGGGCCCTGTCCCCAGCTCTCCACGCCCGTGTCCTTCCTCAGGGCCCTGTCCCCAGCTCTCCACGCCCGTGTCCTTCCTCAGGGCCCTGCCCACTGCTCTCCACGCCCGTGTCCTTCCTCAGGGCCCTGCCCGCTGCTCTCCACGCCCATGACCTTCCTCAGGGCCCTGTCCCCAGCTCTCCACGCCCGTGACCTTCCTCAGGGCCCTGTCCCCAGCTCTCCACGCCCGTGTCCTTCCTCAGGGCCCTGTCCCCAGCTCTCCACGCCCGTGTCCTTCCTCAGGGCCCTGTCCCCAGCTCTCCACGCCCGTGTCCTTCCTCAGGGCCCTGCCCACTGCTCTCCACGCCCGTGTCCTTCCTCAGGGCCCTGCCCGCTGCTCTCCACGCCCATGACCTTCCTCAGGGCCCTGTCCCCAGCTCTCCACGCCCGTGACCTTCCTCAGGGCCCTGTCTCCAGCTCTCCACGCCCGTGTCCTTCCTCAGGGCCCTGCCCGCTGCTCTCCACGCCCATGACCTTCCTCAGGGCCCTGTCCCCAGCTCTCCACGCCCGTGTCCTTCCTCAGGGCCCTGTCCCCAGCTCTCCACGCCCGTGTCCTTCCTCAGGGCCCTGTCCCCAGCTCTCCACGCCCGTGTCCTTCCTCAGGGCCCTGCCCGCTGCTCTCCACGCCCATGTCCTTCCTCAGGGCCCTGTCCCCAGCTCTCCACGCCCGTGACCTTCCTCAGGGCCCTGTCCCCAGCTCTCCACGCCCGTGACCTTCCTCAGAGCCCTGTCCCAGCTCTCCACGCCCGTGACCTTCCTCAGGGCCCTGTCCCAGCTCTCCACGCCCGTGACCTTCCTCAGGGCCCTGCCCGCTGCTCTCCACTGCAGTGAGAACTTAAGCTGTGCCTTTAAAGATGAATGGCAAGAAATTTATTACGTTTGTATCACACACTTGTGATAAAGGACATATTTTTATAAGCCTAGGAGGCTAGTAGGTAGGATAAGCCTCTGCTTTGAAGACATGGGGAAACTGAGTCACAGAGTATAAGGTAATAGAGCCAGCAGACAGGAGAGCAACCACAGACTGCTTACTGGGTGTTGCATCTGTGGTGGTAAAGGACGAACTGCCTGGGTGTGAGTCCTAGCTCCTCAACTAGCTTTGTTTCCTCAGCAAGTTACTTAATGCCTCAGTTTTCCCATCTTTAAAATGGGTATGAGGCTTAAGCTTGCCATGAGGATTAAGTGAGCAGGTATTAACTTACTTTGTGCCTGGCACATAGTAAGCACTGAATGTTTGTTAAATAAAAATATAAACCTAGAAATACATATAGAGTTCTTTATACTATGTCGTCTCCTTTTGTATACCTCTGAACACCTCCATGATAAGAAGGAAAGGAGTGAAGTGTCACCTATTTTTATGTTATTTAACAAAAGCTCCAGATAAGGAGGGAGCCTCATGAAGATAGGAAGAGGACCTCATTTAAAACCCATGCCTTAAACATAATAGATTTCCTTTATGCGTGCGTGTTGCGTGTCCATACCTCTCAGCAGAGATGAGTACAAGCTGAATCACAGTAACTCAGTAATAAGATGGCAGTGTTCGTTGCTAATGCTGGAACATCCTGCTTGAGAAAACTTTGATTTCCAGCCTGGTTTTGTGACTCCACCAAAGCTAGACAATCATCCAAGCAGCACCTAACCTTTTTGACTGACTATGGCATTGGCTGGCGGTGCTCCAGGCCTTTCATGTCAAGCGCTCCGCTTATTCCTAGAGCTGGAAGGGTGGCAATGAGGCGAGCGTGGAGCTCCGTGCGCAGCGTGGCTGGCTGGGAGCCCAGCCCAAGAGTGCAGTTTGAAGCCTGGCCGGGGCCCTGGAGGACGAGCCCACCAGCGGGGAGAGGAGCAGGAGGTTCGCTGCGAACAGCGTGAACGTGGAAAGCAAAGGGCTTGGCAGCCCAGCCTCACTCTGCCACTTGCTGCTCAGTGACCCTAAGCAAGTCATTTAACCTATCTGTGAAATGGGAATTTTGATATTGGCTCTGATTTGTAAATCTTAAAGTGCACGCTGCTGTTGCAGTGATCTGGAGGGGGCTGCGGTGCTGGCGGGGCCTCTGCGGCACCATTAGCAAGGTGTGCTCAGCTTCCTCCCTCCTTCCCAGGCCCGGCCCTGTGGGCCGGCAGTGTCAGTGGGAGCCTTGCTGGTCCGGTCCAGAGGCAGCAGGAAGGCTGTGCTAGGCCACCGCCTGCGCCGGAGCATTGCCCCTTCCGGGGTCCGTCTGCGGGTTATGATTTCAGCCATTGCCAGTTGTAATGCCTTGTGAATAATAGGCTCATTCAATGTTTTCCTGCCCATTTGATCTTCTACTAGGAGCAAAATTTTTTTTGTTTTGTTTTTATTTTGTTTTTCTTTGTGTTTGATAGGGGTGAGAGTTGAAAGAGACAGCCAGATCACGGGGGTCTTAGGGGGATCAGAGTGGCACTGTGTGTGTGTGGGGGGGGGACTCACGCATGGAGGTGGCAGCACAGGGACACATGGGGCCAGGATGTGGGGCAAGAGAGATGAGGCTCAAACGCAGTCTTCCCAACATTTCCTATAGCTCAACCTGCTTATAATGTCTGTAATTGTTTTCTGACCATGGTCTTCACCACCCTGCCCCAAATCCCACTGAGGCAGACAGGACTCCAGACCAAAGACACGTCTTGTGCTGCTGACCTGCTGGTCTCGGCCCCATGGCTGACTAGCTGAGGATGTCGTCCAAGGAGTGGCTCCCTCCTTGAATGGGGAGGGTTGCAGAGGGCTGGTGCGGGAGGCAGCGGGGGTGAGGGGCTGTGCAGGCCCAGGAGAAGGCTCCGGAGAGCTCGGTGCTGGCGCTGCAGGCACAGGGCTTCTGTGGCGGCTGCGCCTCTCGGCAGCTCTGCAAGGACCGGGGCTGCTTTTCCTCTCCCTTCTTCTTTTTTCCTTTAATTAATTTAAACTTTCTTGATTAAGTGACAACTTTCATCACTCCTGGCAGCTGCTGAGAGACAAGATAATTCATAGATGCATTGACACTATATGATCAGGACAAGTACAGTAAATAGCAGATGAGATGACTCTCCCCAGCTGTTAGTCCACCCCCACTGCCAACCAGATGGGCCCCAGGTAGCTGTCCGCTGCACCACTCGGACGACGCGAGCACCTGGTGGCTTCCCTGCCCCATGACAGTGAAGATGGGGTGCGGTCAGTGCTATGCCCTGCGGGCTCAGTCTGCCCTGGGCCCCACGTGCGTGCTCAGACCTGCCTGCGTCCCCCTGGAGAGCCACTTAATCCTCTGCCTTGGAAGAGTCTTTAGAAGTCCTGCAGCTATAACCTCCTTTCTGGTTTCCAGGACACACCCATGGGGCCTGGTCCAGCCAGGCAGGTCTGGGACACAGGCTCCCCTGGGCTGGTCACTTCTGGCCAGCCACGAGCACATCCTCCGTTTCCCTCTGGAAGCTGTGCAGGTAGCGTCCCTGTCTCTGTGCCACACTGTGGCCTAGGCTGAGTGCCGCTGCCGGCCCACTTCTGAGCCTCCAGCCAGGATGGGAATTAAAGCGGCCCAGGATACGGGCGTCTGTCCTCAGCCCTTCGGAGTGGCCAGAGCCCAAGCTCCTTGAGAATGAAACTTGCCGCCTCTTCCTCTTGTTACTCAGGGCTGCTCACGGGCTCACTTCTCTTTTGGGTGAAGCACATTTCCCTGGGGCCACCTTCCTGCAGCAGAACGTTCTCTGTGTTCCTCTTCTTAGGGTGAAGGCTGCCCTCTTCTGAGGGGTACCCCACCTAAGTCACAGGGGTCCACTTAGCCAGCGTTTTGCATGGGGCAGAGGTGTATGCCCTGCATATTTATAATCAGTATTTTCTAGGCAAGATTAAATCAATGATATTTAACCACATACAATCCTGAGACGATTGATTGGAAGGTGAAATTCAGTTTCACCTCCGAGATCCCGCTCGTTGCACATGCCTATCCCAACTTGGACTCTTCTCACATGCCTGGGTGGAAGAACCCAGCTCCGCAGCCTGATGGATAGGATACCTTGGGTTCCAGAAGATTGAGTGGATAAATGCATATTAGGATAAATGATGTCAGCTTCTGGGGCATTGCTTGTTAATGTGGGAAGAAACGAGCAATGGAGGTTCCCATTGAAAGATTACCCAGTTTGTGGCTGGTTTTTATTTGTTATTTTTGTTGTTGTTTTGTTTGCATTTTCTTTGTGAAGACCCAAGTGTGATGGACTGAGAGGGAACCCAGGAAAAAGAGTAGCTTTGAGCTCTACAGAGGGATTCACGTACGCATTCCTAGTTTCCCCTCAGTGTGCCAGCACGGTGCTCGGGACAGAACTGGTGCTCCCATGAACACATTGCGAGTCGCACAGAGAAACTTACCTCATTGAGGGAACTCCCTGCGTCTGTTTCCCTGTCTGACAACCAAGTCTTGTGGGTTTAGATTCTTTGAAGGATAACTGAGCTACTCTCTGTGAGAAATCTGGAAAAATTAGAGAGGGAGTATAGATACATTCTACTGATCCAAGTCACTTTATTTAATTTTTTATTTTTAAATAATTATGGATTCATAGAAAGTTTCAAAGGTAGTGCAGTCCCCCGTATCCTTCACCCAGCCTCCCCCCATGGCCACATCTGACGTAACTATGGTGTAGTGTCCAGGAAGCTGCCTTTGGCACAACGCATCTTTCACTCTGTGCCATTTTACGCTATGTAGAGTCCTGTGGCCACCAGGCAGTCAGCGCGCAGAACTGTCCCGTTGCCACGGAGACCTTGCTTGTGCTGCACATGAGACATGCCCCGCCATCCCTAACCCCTGGCAATTGCTAATTTGTTCTCCATCTCTATAGTTTTGTCATTTCAAGAATGTTATATAAATGGCTTTTCTTGCCTTTCTGTGGATTACTGGAACATTTTTTAGAACTCCATTTTTATGTCTCTAGTATTTTTGAGTATATGTGCTTTGTATAGTTCTTTTTGTGGTTGTTCTGGTATTATATATACATAATTTATCAATCTATTGGTATTACCTTTTCCCAGTTCAAATGATGTATATATACTTCGTGTCCCTTTACCCTCACCCCTTTACAATGTAAGTGCCTTAGATATTTCCTCCATACGTATGAAAAACATGTCAGTATTATGATTTTTGCTACAACTGTCAAACAATTTAGAAAACTCAAGAGAAGACAGAAAGTCTTTTGTATTTACTTATAGTTTTGCTCTTTCTGTTCTTTCTTCCTGATGGCCGAAGATTCCTTTAAAAAAAATTCCTTTCTGTTTAGAGAACTTCCTTTAGCCATTCTTTTAGGGTAGACCTGCTGGTGACAAATTCTCTTAGGTTTCCTTCATCTGTGAAAATGCCTTTCCTTCTCCTTTATTTGTGAAGAGCATTTCCACTGGATATAAAATTGGGGTTGACAGTTCTTTCCATTTAACACTTGAAGAATGGAATGCCACTTCCTTCGGTATCCATGGTTTCTGATAAGAAATTCACTATTATTTGAATTATTTCCCCTCTATGTAAAATGTCCTTTCTCTGGCACTACTTTCAAGATTTAGTTTTCAGAGGTTTTACTATGATGTATCTTGGTGTGGATTTCTTTGGATTTATTCTGTTTGGGGTTTCCTCAGTTTCTTGAATCTGTAGGTTTATGTCTTTCGCAAAATTTGGAGATTTTCAGCCATTGTTTCTTTGAGGACTTTTTTCAGCTCCATCCTCTTACTTCTCTCCTTCTTCTCTCCTTCTGGAACTCTGATGACATGGATGTTAGATCTTTTGTTATAACCCCACAGGTCTCTGAGACTCTGTTCAATTTATAAACATTATTTTCTCTCTGTAGTTCACACTGTATAATTTTATTGATTTATCTTCAAGTTCACTGATTATTTCCTCTGTTGTCTCTGTCTGTTATTGAGCCCATCCCTTGAGTTTTTAATTTTATTTGTTCTATTTTTCACTTCTGAAATTTTCACTTAGTCTACTTTATGTCTTCTGTGTCTTTCCTGAGACTATTTTTTCATTGTTTCAAGCGTCTTTGTAATTGCTTGTTGAAGCATTTTTACAGTAACATCTGTTTACGGTAAAATCTTCGTCAGGTAACACTAACGTCTGGGTGTCAGTATCTGTCGATCACCTTATCTCATTCAAGTTGACATTTTCTTAGTTCTTGGTGATTTTCAGTTGAAACCTGGATATTTTTGGAATTATGAGACTCTGGGTATTATTTAAAATCTTTTGTTATAGCTGGTTTCCTTTGACACCAGCCCAGCATGGAAGGGGGACGCCACATCCTGTTGTCCCGGGTGGAAGTCTGGGGCTCCCACCTGGCCGCGCCGGCACCCACATTGCTGGTGCAGTGCAGCTCCCACGAGTCTCTGCCGGCACCGCCGTGGCTGGAGGAGGGGCAGCGCTGTCACTGCCTCGCTGACGCCGCAGAGCGGACGGGCTGGTGACCGCAGGGCAGCAGTGGAAGTCCTGACTCCGCCAGGCCTCCTGGACACCCTCGGCAGGACGAGGAGGGGCGCATGGCTGCCCAGAGCGCGGGAGGAAGTTCAGCGTCCTCAAGTGACCTCATTGCCACCGAATGGCAAGAGTGTCCAGGCTCTCTGCTTGTCCTGGCACCCTCGCAGCAGAAGGGTTGGGCACCGTGTCACGGCCTGGTGAGGGTGGGAGTCCAGGCTCCCCGCCTGGCCTTTGCCGGGGAGCTGGGGGTGGGACATCACCAGTTTTGCCTGTGGTGTTTGGCTGGCGTAGAATAACTGTCATCTGAAGTTTTCTGTCTTAACTCAAAAATAGGGAAAGGACTTAAAGAGACATTTCTCCAACAAAGATATACATGAAAAGATGCTCAGCATCTTTTTATCAGGGAAATGCAAATCAAAACCACAATGAGAGACTGCCTCATATCTATTATAATAGGATGGCTGTACCTAAAGGACAGAAAACAGCAAGTGCTGGCAAGAATGTAGAGACAGTGGGACCCTTACACATTGCTGGGGAATGTAAAATGGCGCAGCCGCCATAGGAAACAGCATAGCCATTCCCCAAAGAGTTAGACACAGCATCACCACATAAGCCAGCAATTGCACTCCTCAGCAGATACTCAAAAGAATTGAAAACAGGTGTGCAAACAAAAACTTGTGTATGAATGTTCATAGCAACATTATTGACAATATCCAAAAGGTAGAAACAACGTAAATGTCCATCTGTGGGTGAATGGATAAACAAAATGTCACGTGTACATATAATGGAATGTTATTCAGCCTTAAAAAGGAAGGGAATTCTCACACAGGCTACAACACAAATGAGCCATGACAACACTGTGCTAAGTGAGATAAGCCAGACATAAAAGGACAAATTTTGTATGATTCACTTATGTGAAGTACCTGGAATAGTCAGATTCCTATAGATGGAAAGTAGAATTGTGGTTTCCGGGGCGTAGGGGAGAGGGGATAATGGGAAGTTTCTATTTAAGGGGCACAGAGCTTCCGTTGGGTAAGATAAAAGGCTCAGGAGATGGTGGTGAAGGTCGCACAGCAGTGTGACCATGCTTGATGCCGCATACCTCTATACTTAAAAATGGCTAAAATGGTAGAGTTTATACATATTTTACCACAATTTAAAAAAGTTTCTGTCTTGCTAGGTTTCCCCTTTTCTGGTGCTTTGGCTAGAGAGAGCAGACTTTAATTGGGGCTTAATGTTTTGTTTTGTTTTGTTTTTGTCTTTACCCATGGGTGTTTCTGGGTTGCCCAGAAACCCTGAGAACTCACTGCTGTGTTATTCCTTAGGTCCTGAGCTTCCTGGCCAGCCTATCTTCTTCTCTCCATCTTTTGGCATCTTTTTATGTTTGTTTTATATATGATGTTCAGGGTTTTTAGTTGCACTTAGTAGGAAAAATAGGGAAAAATATGTCTGCTCCATCTTTCTGGAAGCAGAAGTCTCCAAGCCACTTTAGTTCTGTCCATGTTTCACTTCTGTTTGCTAGCCAATGAAGTCTCATTCCTTCCAATTTAGGATATAAAACTTAGTGCTGAAAGAGTTTTTAGTTTTCATGGGCAAGGACTCCTACTTCTGAAATCTCAGGTAACATTTCTAAACATTTCCAGGGCCCCAGTTATAACATTAAATAAGAAGCCTATGTCACCTTCCGTGCCATTTCATTCCTCAGCATCTCTGTTGCCCTGTGTTCAGCACTGTGAGCCTGCATGTATTGACTAGCGCCCATTCGCAGTCATGAGATTAGTTTGTTCTCCTTGTGCTGACACTTCCCTTCTTGTCCTAAGTGTTAGTTTCTTCAACTTACGGCTTCTGTCCCCTTTACACTTTTGTTAGCGTGTGTGATCATACATGCTCATGTTGGATTTGTCCTTTTGTCCAAATGACAACTGCTGATTGTGCAACCACTCCTTGGACAAATCAGCCTGGTGTGGCAGTAAAAGCAGTGGGCTTTGACTTCGGGTGTTTTGGTGCTGGTCCTGGTTTTGCTGCTAACCAGGTGATCATTTCACTTCCTCAGATGGCTGGGCCTCCAATTTCTCATCAGTGAAATGAAGAGAGTAGACTTAAATCTTCCCTAGGGAGTCTTCCTGTGTGAACCATCTTTAGGTCCACACTGCTCAGCTCTAACAGCGTCAAAAGCACAATCAGACCAGGAGGGTGATGATAAAGGTGTCGCAGCAGGTTTGATGTCTTGATGACGCCCCACGGATGAATATATTACCCAGCAGTGGGTGGGCAGCACGTGTAGAACTTCATCAAGGCTCCTCTTTTAAGTTCCTCGTAATAATTGTAAATTTCCATTGACAGTGTGCTTGAAGCAATACCCAAATTGTAAGTGATTTTCATCCATTTTCCCCTTGAAGTTGAGCGCCTTGATCACAGCCCTTCCTGCTCCATCCCCCGAAAGCTCGAGTGCCCACCTTAGCAAAGCAGGAGCCTGTGCCAGGGGGAGAAGCCCACCAGGGCCACTGCCCACCAGGGAAGCGGAAGCAGGCAGGGGTGAGGAACTGCACCCCTGTCTTGATGGGGAGGAGAGAGGAGCAGGGCTGGGAAGAAACGGGGCAGGAGAGGAAGGAAGCGCACGCACTCGGGAGAACTAACAGGAGACAGGAGCAGGACGGCTGGGGAGACAGGAGGGCTTCTTATCAGAGCGGGGGTGAGTCATCCTCACCCGCCAGCCGCCAGGCCTCAGCAGGCTGGCAGCTCTGTCCTGGGCTCTGGGGCATTTTTATCTGCCAGCCTTGGATGGTGGGGTTGTGCATCCTGTTCCTATTGGCACCTGTGCCGGCCGGGCTGCTCCCGGGGGCAGTGTGCTCAGGCGGCCATAACGCAGCGCCCATGGTGGCTGCAGAGTCCACATCACCTAGCTCCTCAGGACACTGTTTTTAGAGCCCACCACCTATTTCCTGGAAACCCAACCCTGGCTTCCCATGGTCCACAGCAGGATGGGCGTGAAGAACCAGGCCCCTGTGTCCACCGTCACTCTCCCCCTGGGGGTCACTGTGGCTCTTTACTTCAGTGTTTTTCAAGAATGGACCCCAGTGAGCATCTTGCTGCATGATGCAGTTTTCATTTCCAAAGGACCATTATTTCCATGGATCACTTTGTACAAAGGAAGCCAAAATGAAATGTTTAAAGTAAATGAGGAAAAAATATGCCTGGAGTAGAAAGCACGAGAACCCTGTGCACGGGGCTGTGCACGTGCGTGTTTTCCATGAGACCATTCTCACTGTGAGGATGGTCCCTTGCCCTTCTTGTCCTTGCTGCCTTCCACTGGGACATGGATTTTTCTCTCATCCTTCTCTCCCGCAGCCCTTGCAGGGCAGGAGGCCCAGCCCTTGCCTGTGACTACCAGGCTTTGCCACTCTCCGGAGTGCCTGTTCTGCCCTGTTGGGAAGGTCTGGGGCTGCACGGTCCCAGCATCATGACACCCCCAGTCCTCCACAGTGTGTGTGTCGGGGTTTCCAGCCATCCTCTGCAAAGCCCACCTCTTCCAAACCACCTAAACTTTCTGGGGTGTCTGGAGCCTTCACCACCTGGGAGGATAGAAGAAAGAAGCAGAATTTCCAGGCCCAGTCCCAGCACCCCTGGGAGCACCATTTTCAGGGTGGAAGGCGGACCTTGCTGTGCATTGTTGGGAAGAAAAGGGTGACTCCAAGGAACTCACAGCTCACAGCAGTCAGGACACTGGCCTTTGGGGACAAGGCACTTGAAAGGTCTTTTTGGAATCAGGGAATGAGGGCTGGAGATGAGGGAGCCATCATGCTATGGTTCTATTTTCCACTGAGCACAGAGCACACACAGGTCCTCACGCCGCTGGCCGCGAGTGCGGAAGTACAAGGAGCCAGCGGGACTGAGTAGAACAGGACTGTCTTGCTTGTTCCACCCTAGTCCCTGGCCCTGGGCTGCTGGAGCCACCAGAGGCCCAGCCACGAGGTGGCCTAGCTGCCCTTTCACCTTTCAAACCAGTGACCCACAGCCCAGAGGTCCCCAGAGCCTGCTGAGATGAAGTCCAATAATGGCAGGCCCCGACGGTGGGGCCGACAGTGCGCGGACTGAGCCAGCCGCCCATCTGCCTGGCTCCGTCCTCAGAGGTGCTGCCCCGGGGGAGCCGCAGGTGTCGTGTCCTTTCATTCGGGCAGCTGCGGCTGTGAAAGGGAGGCCTTGGAATGCGGACAGCCTTTCCCTCCCAGGGTTTCTTAAGACCATCAGCTCCTTCCTGGGCCTGCCCCTACAGGGCCAGCTCAGCAGCTTGGGGCCCTGACGGGGTGGTCTGAACCCGCTGCAGCAGCCAGGGCCCTGCTCAAGCCACAGCATCTCTGCCTCCAGCCCCAGTCTAACCCAGTCCAAGAGAACACTGGGACCCTGCCAGGCTGTCTCAAGGGCCTGGGCCAGGAGGAAAAGAAGGTGCTGGCCACCATCGAGTATTCTCACACCACTCTCCATCAGAGCCCAGTGTCCTGGAGACAGGCTGGCATCAACTGGCATTTGTCCTTGGATGCTCAAATGGCACTTCTCCCCTCCTGCAGCACCCCCAGTGCCCGTGGACAAGGCTCTGTGGTGACAAGGTTCTGCTAGCCTTATTCAAGGTCACAGAGTTCAGGAAGACACCCCAGAAGTGGAGCCCCGAAAGGGATGGGGAGGATGGTGCCTGAGAGAGTGTGATGTGTGGCCAGGAGCTGAGGCCCTTAAACAGCAAATGCTCCAGAGAGGCGTCCTTTACTTGGCTGCATGACTTCTTACCAGGCTTCTCAGAGAAACTGGAGTCACATGGTGAGGTTTGTGACCTCATACTCATTAAGTTTTTTAGGCCTTTTAGGCCTTCCTTGTGTCTTTTGAGATCTTGGGGTCAAGGGGAAGCTCCCAGCAGACTTGCTGCTTAAGCCAGGGTCTCAAGGAGTAAGGTACATGCAGTCCCAAGGGCACTGCAGTGTGCCCAGCGCCAGCTGCAGCTGTGGCTGCCAGGCCTCTGGCTGGGCTCATTCTGCTTCAGGGCTTGGGGGAGATAATACAGAGCTGTAAGGAAATCCGGCTTCTGGTCCTATCTCTGCCACTAACTTAACTCAATTCAGTCATCTTCAGCTCATAGTAAGTGCTCACTTACTATGTAAGTAAATCATCTCACTTTTTTTGAACCAGGGAATAAATAAATAGCTTGATCAATATGAAAACGGATATATAACAGATGCCTATAAATGGATTTAGTGAACTATCAAGGTGCTTAAATCAGGAGGAGGGGCTATGTTGGAGGAGAAAACAGTGTCTGAGTCTCGGTTTCTGTTACCTGTTGAGCAGGTGCCAGTGCACCTGTTCTGCACAGCAGCACTGCGGAGTGTGCAGGGCGAGGCGGCGCTAGGAAAGACTTGGGAAGGCATGCGGCTCTGTCCAAATCTAACAGCACAAAATGCAGGTGAAATTCACAGCATGAGCTAATAAGCCAGTAGAAAGATACATTCACAGAGTGTGCTAGCTCTTGGGCCTACCCAATGCTTTTTTGACAAATGGACGAATGGATGAATGAGCGAACAAATAAACAACAAACACACGCAGTCTGGTACAGCGTGAGTGCCTTTCCCACTCCGTCCGTGCCCCAGCTCTCCCCGCACCCTTCTCCCTTTCTGTTTGAATTGCCACATGAATTTGTTGCTCCTGCCAAATGAAGTCAGCTGAGATGGAAATGTTACTTTATTGGGCCAGACGTGTGTCCACACAGCTCTGATAAAATGCCCCTCACACCGTTCCAAAGCCCACAGTCTCGAAACCTCCGAGCATCCCACTGCAAGACGGCCGCGTTTGAGGTTCCACGGCTGCTTCTGGCTGGGCCTGGCAGCCATCCTGCTGTGTCACTGAAGTCCCCCTGCCCCTCCGTAAACTTTGTGTGAGACACATGGGTCCCTGAAGCCACCTGTCCTTTCCTACCTGTGTCTGTGCTCACTGCATTCCTTTTACCTAGAAGGCCCAGCACTGCCATGTGAACCCCTGGAGCCCTTCCACCCCCTGCAGCCTTCCCTCCCCTGAGCCAGAGACGAGCTCTCCTCCCTCTTTCCCAGGCACTTCTTGTCATGTCATTCTTTTGAGTACACTAGGTTCTCCTCTGCTGCTGGACCTGAACTCTTAAAAGCTAAGACTACCTTATGAGTTTTAGACCACACTCTCATGCGCCCCACTCAAACCGTGCCTCGCATAAGGGAGATGCAACATGACGTAGTGCAAAGGGAATGGGGTCAGAGTAAGACTGACTGGTCCAAGTTCAAATCCTGGCTCCCTCACTTGCTAGCTGTGGGACCTTGGATAAGTTGTTTAACTTCTCTGGGCCTCAGTTTCCTCAACTGTAAGATTGGGATGATACCAGTCACCCATGTTCAGAGGTCACTTGAGTTACCGCACATGCATGTGGCAGTCTCTCACAGCGCTGTTGCCTCTTTTTCTGCCATCCATCCCTTTGCTGGGGCCATCTCGTGCAGTATCTCTTTTTAAAGGACTAGCACTTATGCAACACAACTGTCCGGTTCCTTTTGTGACTCAGAGCTTGGGAATGGGGATTTTACTGAGATGATTAAAAGGTGACATCGTGAGTAGGCCATGAGGAGGACACCAGCTTCCTG
Organism: Microcebus murinus; assembly: GCF_040939455.1. Taxonomy (NCBI): domain Eukaryota; kingdom Metazoa; phylum Chordata; class Mammalia; order Primates; family Cheirogaleidae; genus Microcebus; species Microcebus murinus. Next base: position 99,924,111 of record NC_134113.1, on the reverse strand, counting down.
TGGATGACCGGATTTTGGTTTCCTGTGCTTCGCAGGTGCAGAAGGGAAGGGAAGGGGCAGGGAAGGAAGGACGCTGGGAGGCTTGACTGGTAAGCAAGCTCAGCTGTGTCCTTACGCCTCGCCAGGCTTCCCACTCACCACTCTCAAAGGAAGGCCAGTGTCCTTTGAGATGTTAACAACTGTTCTGATTTTAAAAAACAAAAACAAAGTGACCCAGAATCGTTCCATGGTCTGAGTGTCGGCGCACTGCAGCCTGTACCCTGCTGGAGTGTCTAGAGCATCCCAGCTCAGTAAAGGTTCTGCGAAGTCCTAGGCAAAGAAACCTTTCAACTCTCCTCAACCCTGTGTTTGCCAAGCTCACTGCACCGTGCAGGCCCAGAGGTGTGCCCTCTCCCCAGAGGTGTGCCCTCTCCCCAGAGGTGTGCCCTCTCCCCAGAGGACCACCAGATGTCTGTGGGTACCCCGGCGTCAGCTGGGCAGAAGCACTGGGATAACTGGCTCTCTTTCTCCAAAAAAATGTACGAAGTGCCAGTTCTTTGGCCAGAAGAACCAACAGCATGCGCCCCGCCTCCTGAGCCGGGCGCCAGAGGAGGGCCTGCGCATCCTGCTGGCAGGCTCCACTCCAGGCGCTTTGCTCCCAGCGCAGAGGGAGCCGGGGTGCGCGTGCCACCCCTCTGTGCGTGCGCCACAGGTGCACACAGCCCTGCTGGTGGGCAGACACCTCTGGGGCGCCCCGAACGCGGGCCCTTTGCCCTGGGGTGCCCAGCAGGGTGCTGAGCAGACTCGGACAGAGAGCACACCTCTCTCTCTTGCTCTTATGTTTTCTCATCCCGGCGGCTTTGCCTTTTCATTCTCCTTTGTAAATTTCAGTTTCCCTGTCTTGTGGTTTCATTTGTCTTTTTAGCTTTCATCCTGTGTCTGCCTGGTAGCGTGCTCCCCTGCCCGCCTGCCGCTCTGGGGGCCCGTGCGCTCTCTCTGCCTGAGCTTCTGAGAGGGCCTGGCTGGTGCCCTGACTGCTCGGCCCCTCGAGGGCCCCCCAGTCCCCACAGCTGTCAGGCAGCCTGTTGTCCTGCACCGGGGACGTTAAAATGTCCAGCTTTTCTTCCAAGTGGAAATATTTGGTGGTGCTTTCTCTGAGCCCATAGAAAACGAAGATGAAAGAAACAGCCAGCAGCAGGAACGACACCACGCAAGACACAAAACCCGGTGACATGCCCACCTGCAGGGGCTGTGCTCAAACCCCGGTCTCCTGACTCCAGATGCAGGTCCTCCCTTTTCTCACGCTGCTTCCTTTTGAAATTAGCAGCTACCTGTCCCTGTTGCACACACGTCAGTGCACGTGCTCATAACTTACTCAGGATCGTGTTGTGGTCATTTCTGTAACGTGTGGAGACTCAGGCCTCAGGCAGGGATTGACACTGGTCCAGTGGAGAAACCACGCGCAGCTTGTGCCGCGTCGGTGCAGAAGGCCTTGTCCTGCAAGCGGGAGCGTCCGCGGCTGGGGAGCCGGCCTCCTTGCGCTGACACCCTGTGACGCGTGTTGTATCTGCCCTTCCTGGCTGGTGGTTTCCTGGGCCTGTCAGCTTCAGCAAGTTGTGACCCATCATTCGCCTTCCTCTCAAGGCCCCTGAGCAGTAGGGCTTCAGACACCTGCCCCTGGTTCGGTGGATGTCAGCTCCAGCAGACATTGGGGTCCCTCGGGGTGCCTGGAAAGTGTTGATGCTGGGGCCCTCCTGGTCCCCATTCACTCCCCTCAGGGGATGGGCCCAGGTACCTCATTTCAAGTCCCAGGAGGTCGGTGCTGACAGCCTCTGCCAGCCTTTGGAGCCAGGAGCCCTGGAAGTGTCTTCTCCTCTGTCTTCCAGTGGTGTGTGCCTTGGCTACAAGGCAGCCCAGGCAGACGGCAAGTCAGAGGTGGGTGTGCTGCTAATCAGAGACACTGATCCGCGCTCACGTATCCTCCCTCTTAGGTAGCAGAACGTTCTAATTCAGGTAAAAATCTCGTCCCCTTGAAAAGCCCTTGCGAAGAGAGTGATGTGGACGCCGGAGCGTCAGGAAACCGCGTGGGGAGGCCCGTCCGCTGTGCTCCAGGCCCCTGCACGGGCCCTCCTGCTGTCGTCAGGGTTGGCGTGGGAAGGGCCAGGGAGGTGTTCTGGGGCAGACTTCTTCCACACGTTCGTTCGGCACGTACCCCCAGGCAGGAGATGCGCTTGCCACCAGGGCCCCGGTGGGGACCCAGACCTCATCAGGTGCACACTCAGAGGAGGACGTGGGCGTTACTTAAATAATCGTCTCCACGGACGCAGGGTGACCGTGCTGCTCCTCTGCCTATTCCAGGCCTGCCTTACCCTCCCAGCGCACGGTCTGCTCAGCTGCCCCAGGCATGGAGCGCTGACAGTGAGGGCTGGAGGTGGCCTTTGATTGCCTTTGGATGGGGCCCTCCACACTTCCGATGGATACAGACACGAACACCTGCAGATTCAGATGCCCCGAGGAGAGGGAGCTCTGGGACTGGACGTCACAGTGAGGTGTGGACGGCTGACATCAGCTCCCTCTGAGAACAGGTTGTAGCAGAGCCTGGCAGAGGTGGGGGCCTGAGGGGCAGGGGACATGCCACAGAAACAGGCACTGCCCACATCACAGTTCTGCCCAGCGAGGCCAGCTCCATGTGGAGGAGGTCAGAGGTCAGCGTTTGAGGACCAGAGAGAGGAGGAGGGGAGGCTGGGAGGAGAAGGAAAGGCTCCTGTCCTTGATGCTCACAGCACCACATTTCTCCGTTTTCAGTGAGTCTGCAGAAATTTTAAGCAATTCGCAAGAAATACCTCAATGAGCCGAGCTCTTGTGTGACTCGCTGAGTGCCGAGTGTGCGGGCCGCCTGTCGCAGGCGGGGAGGGGCACCTGGGCAGACTGTCTTCTTGGGTGTTGGCATCTTGGCTAAAAGCACGTCAGCTGCGTGTTGTCTCAGGGACAGGGCGGTGGGGAGCAGTGGGCACTTTGAGGAAGGACCAGGCCTGCGACTGCTCTCTTTCACACGCGGGTGGGGCTGAGTTCTCGGGCTGTGCCGCAAGAGGAGCCCAGGGCATTGACAGCACTGAGAACCCGGCACTCCAGCACCCCTCTGCCTGTCTCTGCCATTGCGCTGTGACGTGTCCACGTCCGTGCAGGGCACAGCCGGCATGCAGGAGCGTGAAGAGCAGGTTGGGGGAAGCCCCTCCCAGGAGACCGAGCCGGGCGAGGGGGTGGTGTGGAAGCCAGTGGGGGCTTATACCCTGGAAGGCCAGGGCCGCCTCAGCAGTGGCGCAGGGGCAGGGCCCTCTGCCAGCCAGTGCCAGCACCTCCGCTCCCCAGAGGACAGCGCAGGGCCCACCGGACTCAGCTGGGTGACTGTCTGCTCTGGAGTGGGAGGGAAGGAGGCCCGAGTGGGGGCAGGGCAGGAAGGAGGCATGTGGCAGCCCTGGGGCTGCAGGCTCCTGGCCACAGCCTCCCCTGGAGGACAGGCCAGTGGGATCACTGCGAGAGGATTAGAAAGGAAAGCAGAGTATCGGTTGAGTGAATGACAGTTCACCTGCCCCTGCTTCTATTATACAGTGCTGTAAGGTTATTGAAAATGATGCTGTAGGCAAAATTGAGCAGTGTATGAGATGTTTAAAAGCTACTGTTAAGCAAAAATAAAGAAAATATAAAATGATATGCACAGTACGATCAAAATTTTGGAAAAGTACGCACACACGAAGAAATCAGATCAACCATACATACCAAAGTGTTAGCAATGGTTAACTTCAAGAAAGTGGAATAGTGCTCATTTTCTTTTTTTCTTTTTTTATCTTGGAGTTTTCTTAAATTTGTAACATGAAATCTGTTATCTTTGCTATTAGAAAATAAAATGATCAAGACTATAAGAAAAGACCAGGCTTGGCAGAAGGAGCTACTAGGGGAACAGGGGTGTGGGCTCTGCAGGCAGGATCTGGAGGGAGGGAGGGGCTGCAGATTGCAGGCCGTGCTGCTCACTTCTGCCCACTGGCCATTAAGAAAGCTAGACCGGGGGTTAAAATTGAGAGCAGGGAGCCTTGGCCTTACCTTTGCAATTTAACCTTTTGCACCCAGTCTTTGGAGCTATGGCTTTAAATTGCAATTTCCTCATTTCTAGCTTGGGCTTAAGGCTCTCCTCATTTGCAATGCTAAGCTTTTTATCTGTTTCCCCTCAAAGCTTTAAAGTTCACTTTGAAGACCTTAGTGAAGGCTGAAAGGCACAGGAAGCCTGGATTACCCAATGCCAATGCCTGGGACAAAGGAAGGTCACCAGAATGAGAAGGGAAGGTTTCCAGAGGGTTTGAGGAAGCCCAGGAGACTTGGGAAATCAAGTAATCATTTGGCAAGAGGGGTCTCACTTACTTTGGTTTGGGTGTGCCTCTCTGATTCTCTATGGTATTGGTGTTGGGGAACAGATGAGCATTCACATTCCTGCTCACCAACACATTAGTGGTAAGGCTGAGAGATGAGCTGGGACCCTGTGGAAAAGCATGAGGAAGTAGGATACAGCTCAGATTGGGGTGGAAGGTACATCGGTGAGAACTAAACCAGCATGGTTATTTTCAGATACCCATTAATTTCCTGTCTCATGTCAACAAAAAAAAGCCAAACTCTGTAAAATAATTTTAAAAAGATTTATTCTGAGCCAAATTTGAGGACCATGACCTGGAGCCACTGCCAAGAGGTCTTGAGCTAGTGGACTCGCTGTGGTTGGGTTACAGTTTGGTTTTTATACATTTCAGGGAGGCGGGGATTACAGGTAAAGTCGTAAATCAATACATACATGGGAGGCATACATTGGTTTGGCCCAAAAAGGTGGGACATCTTGAAGGGGGAAGGGTTACTGGTTATAGGTGGGTTTAAAGATTCTTTGGATTGTAATTTGTTAAAAACATGAAGCTTTGTCTAAAGGCTTGGAATGTTTCAACATAAGGAGCTGTTATCAGAGACAAGCCACCAGACATAGATGTGCTGTGTAAATTAAGGCCCTGCAGGGTTGTCTTGTATGCCCTTAGGCCTGTTACTGGGTTACAAAGGATGTCTCCAAAGGGAGGGGGGTATGATGAGGCCTGTCTGACCTCCCTCCTCCTGGCAGACAATTTAGTTTTAGGATATTCTTTTGGCCACGAGGGGGTCCATTCAGTCAGCTGGTGTGTGTGTATAGGGGGGTGAGCCTTAAAATTTTATTTTAGTTCACACTCATCAATCAATGAGCAATAAAAATGCCTACCCTGTACAAAATACTGGGTTAAAAGCTGTGGGATCCAAATATAAGATAAGCCTTTGCCCATCAAGGACTGGCAACTTACTTGAGAAGGCAAGATATGTTACAAAGCCATATAAAACTATCATTATCAGAATTAATTTATAATAGTATGCAAGAAACGCTACCAAGTGATTAGTGTGTGATTAAGGGCCAAAAGAAAGGTATAGAAGTGAGTATAGAAAAGAATGGGTAAAATGTAAGGATAAAGGACACATATTTCGGGCCTGGGGGTAATAATTTAGGTAAATACTTAGAACTAGGAAAGCCAAGTTGTATTTGAAAGGAGGTGGTAGGGTATGGAAAGCCCATGCAAATTATAGTTGGAATGGTGGTATATCAATTAGCTTGTTCTGTGTAACATGTAACAAACTACTCCAAAACATAGTGTCCCCTTAGTGCCCATTCTACAGGTTGGTAATCTGGATTGGGCTCAGCTAGATGGTTCTTCCAGACCTGGCAGGACTTGGCTGCTCTTACTTGGGATGCTTAAGTGTCTGTGGTCTGTGGCGGATTGCTAGAGCTAATGGCTGTTTCTGATGGCCTTGGCTGGGTGGCTGGGCTGACTGGGTCTTCTTTCCACGTGGCCTCTCATTCTTCAGCAGGCTACCTTGGCTTGTTCCTGTGGTGGAAGAAGGGTTCCCAGTGTGAGAGGAGAAGTTGCAAGGTCTCAAAGGCCTTGGCTTAGATATTGCAGTGTTACTTCCATGGTATAGTTTCAGTCAAAGCAAGTGACAAAGGCAGCTCAGATTGAAGAGGTGGGGAAATAGACTGAGTCTAGATAACAAGAGCTGCAAAGCGCTGTGGCTGTTTTTGCCATCTTCCACAGACGGGTTGGTTGGATAGGATGCCAGACCAATTTCAAATACCTTAGTAGGAAGGACACAAAGTGTGTGATGAGCTAGAGAGTGGGAAGGACCTGAGTGTCCCCTGCCAACGTGCTAACCTGTGCCAGTCTGCAGTGAAGGTTCATCAGACTGCAGCTAGGTGAGAAAAACAGGAAAAGTGTGGTGTGTGGGTGCAGGCGGGGTCTGGGATGTGTGGGAGTGGCAGCTGGTCTTTATCTGGCATTATTTCTCCTTCCTTTTATGAAACGAAAGGGATGATAAATGGCCATTGTTATTTTTAATATATACTTGGCATAATAAAAAGTTGGCAACCATCTCTAACATTTCTTTGCTGTTTTATTGATCCATGAAATCTTGATTCCCAAATCCTGGGAATCACTGGATGGATTATTAAGGTCAAGAACTCCCAGAAAGGAGAGATGGCTCGTGGCTGATCTGCACAGTCAAGGGAGGCTTCCAGCGGAATGGGCTCTCGCCTGGGCCTAGAACGGCTAGCATTTTGTGAGGCATGTTTTAAAAAGCAAAATAATGCCCACTTTGGAATGTTTATGCTGTATTAGTGACTCCTTGTTTCAGAGCTCTCAAGTTGAGAAACGCTTTCAAAGGAAAGGCTATCTTGTATTATTTGCTTGCAACTTAAAAACCTTTTTAAATTATACCTGAAAAGTACTTTCATACGATTGATGTATGCTTTATTGGTTTAACACTGCCCTCAATATCAAGCACCAGTTTTTTTCACGGACAGTCACAGCCGCCCTGGTGGGGCACGTTCCCAGCCTCTGTGCCAGTGCTCCCAGCGGGCCCTGCTGTGGCCAGGCCTGGCGCCCTGTGCTCCCCGGGCTTGTCTGACCATGGAGCCTCCCCACCCTTCAGCTTTCTCCGTTACCCCTTCCTCAGTGCTCAGTTCTCACACCGCCTCTCTGGGAACCCCCACTTCCGGGTGCAGCTGGCTGTGGCTTTGGCTGTCTGTGTCCCTCAGTCAGTGTTTAGTTCTAGCTGTGAAGAGTATTAATCCTACCTGCCTAGACTGCCGCCTCCCCGAGGGTGCAGACCTGTCTTCCCAGTCCCTGCGTGCCCTGCAGCGTGCGGCCCTCCAAGCATGCAGCTAGTATTTGTGTGGCACGGTGAGAGCTGGCGAGATGGCTATGGGACACATGCGTTGATAGGAGAGTGGATCTGGCTCCGAGGGCAGCTTTGCTCACCTGAAAGGGGCCAGCACAGCAGGAGTACCCACACTGCGGGCCCTGCATGTACGTCGTGCTGCCTACTCTGCATGCGGACACCCCCGCCCACTGAGCTCGCAGCCCGGTGGGCTGTGCTCCTGAGTGGCTGGACATTCGCTCAAGGCACTAGAGAAGGAAGGGAGTTTATCTCTGCGCTGGGCGGTGGCTTTGCAGTGGGACCGGGAGACTGACATTTATCCTGGGTCCAGCCTTGCTGCACAGGCTCTGTGCAGACAGACACTGGGAGCACCGTTTCCTGGGGATGCTGTGACAACATCCTGTGAACACGGTGGCTTAAAACAACAAAATTTATTCTCTCATGTTCTGGAGGCCAGAAGTCTGAAATCAGGTGCTGACGGGGCCATTCTTTAGGGGAAGGTCTGTTCTGTGTCTGTCTTTCAGCTTTTGGTGTTGCCAGCAGCCCTTGGCATTGCTTGGTTTGTAGACACATCAGTTACTGCAGTCTCTGTCTCTGTCGTCACATGGCTTCTCCCTTTGCGTGTCTCTGTTTTCCCATCTTATGAGAACACAGCATATTAAATTAGGGGCCCACCTACTCCAGTACGACTTTATCTTAACTAATCACGTCAACAGTGAGCCTGTTTTCAAACAAGGTTACATTCTGAGGTCCTGAAAAGGACTTGAACCTGGGGAAGGGGGAATACCATTCAAGCCGGTACCAGCCTGGGCTCTGTAACAACTGCCTTAGAAAGATCCTGGGCTCGCCCCGGCTAGCGGGCAGAGCTCAGGGGTGAGCATTTATTCAGCAGGTGTGTGCCAGGTTCATGTGGGGGGGAAGCACTGGATTCGGAGGTAGAAAACTTAGATAGAAACCTTCTCTCCACCATATATCAATCAGCCGGGCCAGTTTGGTTCCTCATCTTTCACACAGGGATGATAATATCCTTTCCTCCCTCACAGGGTTAAGGTTAAGAAAATCCACTCGCACGTGCAGGGGAACAGCGCCGCGCTTCTTGTCCAGGAGATGGCTTTATATGTCAGGTTCAGAAATGTGCCGGAGGTGCTAGGATCGGTGACACATGCCAGTCCTTCCGCTTGCTCCCAGGCACTTCATGGCCCTCCTGCACACGAGACCCAGCGCCCACTCAGCCCGCCCTCGGGGAGCAGGGCGCCCAGGCCCGCTGCGGCGAGGAAGGGCCTCGCATGGTGTGAGGGAAGGCTGTTTACACAAAGGCCTGAGGTTGAGCAGTGTCTTAGTTTGTTCGGGCTGCTGTAACAAAATATCATAGACGGGTGTTTTGTGGGGCTTATAAACAACAGAAATTTAATTCTCACAGTTCTCGAGGCTGGGAAGCCCGAGATCAAGGCACAGGCTGACTCAGGGTCTGGCTCGAGCCCATTCATAGGCGGCTGTCTTTTGCAGTAAGCTCACGTGGTGGAGGGAGCGAGCTAGCTCCCTTGGGCCTCTTTTACAGGATCACTGATCTCGTACATGAGGAGCCCCACCTCCTAATACTTCCACCCAGGGGTTAGGATTTCAACATAGGAATCTGTGGGGGACACACACATTCGGACCATAACCAGCTGCAGTCCTGACTTTCCATAGAGCTGCTGTGCTTTGTTCCCTCCTGTGAACTAGCAGAACATGTGTTCTCACTAGAATCTAGAGACACTGATGTCTTGCCTAAGGATCTTCAACGAGTGACAAAGTGGCCCAGATCCCTTGACTCGCGGTCCAACATGGTCTTTTCCCAGGACTGTTAGCAAGAAATAATAGACCTGTCCGCCCTTGCGGTTGTCGTGGGTTTGCCTCCCCCACCTGGAACACCACCCCCCGAGGTGTGCCTTTGCTCCCTTCCTTGGACAGGGCAGACGGTTTAAGAACCAGCAAATCTTGTAGCTGAAAGGAACGATGGAGACCCTGCTTCTGCCCCTCAGAAGCAGGAACGCCTGGTGGGAATGCGGCTTCCCGGGTCCTCCACAGAATATTCTGGTTCAGCGGATCGGGGATGGGGACCCAGGAGGCTATATTTTTAACAAATGCCCCAGGACGCTTGTAGAGAGTCATCAGTGAGCCGAAGTTTGGGATCTATGGTAAATGTGCCCCAACATTTCCATTGTGTGGAAGGAAAGGAATCAGGTTCACAGAGGCTGTGTTGCTACCCAAGGTCACCCAGCTTGGGAGTAATGAAACTCAAATTAGAGACCGAGATTTCTGACTGCCAGGAGGATGCTTGTTGCCACAGCTCGCTCACTGCCCTTGCTGTGTTTCCTGCAGGAGAAAAAATAATAAGAGGCAATATGGAACCCAGAGATCCAAATGTGTTGCTGCATGCCAAGAGGTCAGTATAACATGGCAGTTAAGACACCGGCTTGGGGCCAGGCAGACCTTGGTTCCAGCCCTGTGAGATGAGAACAATGACTATACCCACCCAGGGTCATTGAGAGATGATCTGCAGAAAGCGTCAGAGCAGGGCCTGGCCCTGGGGAGCTGAGGGTTTGGCCTGTTGGGGAGGCGTTTGGGCCCGGTGGTATCACTTGCCTGCCACTACAACAGTACAGTGGCCACAGCATTGCTTTCTGCAGCAAAGAGTCTCCAAGTCAGGGCTTAGCAGGTGCCAGGGTAAATGTGGGGACCGCTGGGCACTGTGGCCCCTGGGGCTTGAGACCCCAAGACCCCACCACCCTGCTCACCTCTCACAGATCTCACATTTCTCTAGGGAAGCCAGCTCAGGCCCAGCTCACCCCACCAAGGTCCCCAGAGAAAAGGCCGTGACTCCCTTTCACCACAACCCCTCTTTTTAGGGTAGGCCCCCTGTTTTTATTGCCCTCTGTTTTGTTTCATTATAATTGAACTGATCAGCAAGGAGAACAGGCCATTTTTACAGGGGGAAGTAGACACCCACAAAAAGCCAAAATTATGACTGTTTACAGCTCGCAGGAAATGCTTTTTAAATTAGATCTGCCCGTGGTACAGGCGTCAGGCAGCTCCTGAGCAGAGCCAGGCGCAGGGAGCCGGCCTGGCTGGAGCAGGGCCCTGCAGCCCTTTCAGGCCAGCGGGAGGCTGGGAGCACTCCTGGATGTGGAACTCACTGGCTTGGCAGAGAGGACGTGGAGGGAGGCTCCTTCAGGGCAGAGCCCTGCCTTTGGCTGCTGGTGCCTGGTGCCCACCCACGCCTGTGGGCCCGAGGGCCGGGGAGGGCGGCAGCTCAGTCCCCATCCCGAACGCCTGGGAAGAGGGACTCCAGCGTTCAGCCTCTCTTGCTCTCAGTCTGCCTGCCCCGCCCCGGCTGTGGTGGCCCTGCGCCGCCTTGGGGAGTGAGGGGTGAGTCTGAGGATCAGTGAGGCCGGAGCAGGGGCATGGGGAGCCTTTCTGGGTGCCCCCGCCTCGCTGTGCAGCCGGGGAGGGCACCTCTCTTCTGCACACTTCAGTCTTGACTGGGAACTCAGTTCTTCTCACCTCTTGTTCACATGTTTTAGATTTTTTCCCCTGTTTTGCTTACATTTTTAGTAATGCTAACTCCTGCTTGTATAACACTTTGGTAATTACAAAAGACCTTAATAAATCACATTAAAATTTTTTATTTAAAAACACCACATCTCTGTGAGGTAGGTTGTATCATCCATGTTTTACAGATGAGGAAAATGAGGCTTAGAGAGGTAGCGTGATGTGCCCAGGAACCGTGGGAATGGCAGCAGGTCCGGTGAGTCCTTGTGACTCCAGGTCCGACATCGTGCCCTTGCGTGGTGTGTGCTGCCCACAGAGCGAGCCCAGGCCCGGCCTCTGGAAAGCGCCATCTGGGAGGGAGGTGCGCTCACAGCTAACTGTAGCACGGGCATCACCCAGCAGGGCCTTCCAGCACCAGTCCCGTCAGGAAGAGAAGGGCTACCAAGTCCAGATAACAGAGCCACCCACCCCCTGCTCTGGGTGGTGCATCGGAAGAGGCACAGGTTCAACCTTCTTTTTTAAAACAAACGGAATGTGTGAATCAGCTTTATTACCATGGCATTTTTGTTGCGTGGCTCCGCGGCTTTGGGCAAGCCCTCTGGCCCTATGTCTTACCGTCCTCACCTGGAAAACTGAGGCAGGTGAGCTTGCAGGTCCCTTCCAGCATGGTGCTGCTTACCACAAAGCCTGTGGTCTTCTGCCGCCTGTGGGTGAACCACCAGGAGGGAGCTGGAGCCTCAAAAGGGCAACCAGACAGACAGTACTGGGGTAAGACAAGTGCTGCCATAGAGCCAGTAACCTGGCGCCACTTGGGCAGGGAAAGTCCCCGTCCACAGCAGCCCACGCCACAGGAGGCCAGGTGCTGACACTGGGCTCTCGTTCCTCTGTGTTTGATGTTCATGCTAATGTCTCTGCAGCCTATGTGACATCTGTCCTGCTTGCCACTAGTGGGCATGTCATTTCCTTACCTGGCAATTTTTAAGGAGCCTGGATAGATTCTGCCTTGTGCCTCTCTTGGCATGGGAGTCAGGGCTGAGGGGCAGAGGCAGAAGGCACACAGAGGCCAAGGAGGCATCCAGCCCGGTAGAGCTGGCGTTCGTAGAGCCACAGGTGGTACTGCGCAGGGGCGGATCTTCTTGTGGGGCCACAGACCTGGAGCAGTCTTAGACCTAGGCAAGCTCGGGTGCTGGAGGAGGAGGAGGAGAAAGGATTGCCTAAAACAAAAGAGGTCCTACACTGCCTTAGATCCATACCTGCCTTAAAATAGCCCTTCGCTGCCTCCATCCACCTGCCCACCCAGCCACCCACCCCACCACCCATCCACCCATCCATCCACACCTCCACCCATGCATCCATCTATCCACCTATTCACCCACCCTCCCATCCATCCATCTACCTATCCACCCATCCATCTATTCACCCATCTACCTTTGCATCCATCCATCCACCCATCTAGCTACTCATCTCCCATCTACCCATCCATCTGTCCATCCATCCACCCATCCACCCATCCATCCATCCATCCACACCTCCACCCATGCATCCATCTATCCACCTATTCACCCACCCTCCCATCCATCCATCTACCTATCCACCCATCCATCTATTCACCCATCTACCTTTGCATCCATCCATCCACCCATCTAGCTACTCATCTCCCATCTACCCATCCATCTGTCCATCCATCCACCCATCCACCCATCCATCCATCCATCCACACCTCCACCCATGCATCCATCTATCCACCTATTCACCCACCCTCCCATCCACCCATCTACCTATCCACCCATCCATCTATTCACCCATCCACCTATTCACCCACCCTCCCATCCACCCATCTACCTATCCACCCCTCCATCTATTCACCCATCTACCTTTGCATCCATCCATCCACCCATCCAGCTACTCATCTCCCATCTACCCATCCACCTGTCCATCCATCCAACCATCCATCCACCTGCTCACTCATCCATTCACTTACTCATTTATTCATTTACTTCTTTCCTCCTTTTACTTCCCTCTCTTGTGAGGACACCCCATGGCATCAGGGCTGTGGGTCATCAAAAGGAACTTGGAGGAGAGTGGTCTAACTATCTGAGGCCTGAGGCCGAGTCTCACCGTCTCCACACAGCCATGCCGTGTCGGGGGCACATGGCTCCAGAGGCAGCCCTTCTCTCATTGCAGAACTCCAACTCTGGAGAGTTCTTCCTGAGACAAAGTCGGCCTCCCTCTTGTTTCCACTGCCTAGGCTTGCTGCCTTCCTCCTGCCATCTTCCTCCCTCTGGAGCCACATGGATCAAGTCTGATCCCTTCAAGGGACAGCCCTCAAACCCGGTGTTTTCCCAAGTGTGGGATGGGCACCTCAGGTGGCAAGGAGGACAGCTAGGTAGCACATGGACGAACATTCTTAATAGTTATTTTTACTGTCTCCTTTTGTCATAGCGAGCAATAATAATGGTGCTTCTTTTTTTTGAGATGTAGTCTTGCTCTGTCGCCCGGGCTAGAGACACTGGTCTTAAGCGGTGAGACAGTCTCACTTTTTGCCCAGGCTAGAGTGCCGTGGCGTCAGCCTAGCTCACAGCAACCTCAAACTCCTGGGCTCAAGCGATCCTCCTGCCTCAGCCTCCTGAGTAGCTGGGACTTCAGGAGCATGTCACCATGCCCACCTAAATTTTTTTCCACTTTTAGTAGAGATAGGGTCTTGTTCTTACTTGGGTTGGTCTCAAACTCCCAAGCTCAAGCAATCCTCCTGCCTCAGCCTCCCAAAGTGCTAACATATAGGTGTGAGCCACCGCGCCCAGGCTAATAGTGGTGCTTCTGATAAGAAATTTCCTTTCTTAATGTCTATGTAAGAAAAGTGAGTAGATTTAAAGAGGAAGTAAGTGAACAATACTATACTTATATGGACATGGCAGCAGTTACACTGGTCTTAAGCGGTGCTGGGCCGGACCACCCCGCCCAGCCTCTCTTTCCTGGGCCTGTTCCCTCTGCTCCTGTCACTTCACACTCTCCTTTGGTCATGGGTCTCCCATACAATCACTGCTTCATCACAACATGTTGCTCACAGCCACGCCCGCGGGCAGCGCTGAGCACCAGGGCAGGTCAACACTTGGATGTCGTTGCCTCTCTTCTCCGTGTCATGCCTGCAGTGAGCACCTCAGACATCCGGAATTCTAGGACTGCTGGGCGTCTCCTGTTACGTCTTAGTGTCCATCCCCCTGAGTCCTTAGTCTCTGCAGGAAGCTGACATCTCCTCTTTATAACTAAAGAAATGGGAAGGCTAGATCCTGTGTCCGAGGTGCAGTGCTCATAGGAGACCTAAAATTTAAGGCTTGGATTCGTCTCCTTGCAGTGCCGTGAAGGCCCCACTCTGCTAGGTGGCCTGCTAGCCAGAGGCAGGAAGAGGAGTGGGGATTATGTGGCCTATCTCTGCATTTGGTGGATAAAGAAATGTGTCCGGCCCCTGGCTAGCTCCCACTTTGGACTCTGCTGTTATGTATGAGCCTTTTGTTCTTCCCGGCGTCCTGAATGAAGTCTGAACGTCATATTTGAGTGTCCCCTCTCTGCCTACCTTGGGCCTAACATATCCTGAGTCTGTCTTCTGTCTCCCTGTGGTCCTTCCCACGGTCCGCACTCATTGCCTCGTTGTTGGGCCACTGCAGGGGTCTCCCCGCTTCAGTCTAGTCTATCTAAAGGTTGCTTTTTCATTTATCTTCCTAAAACATAGCTTGGTGCGTATCACCCTTTGGTCACAAGCTGCCCTCGGCCCAAGTCACCATGGATCTTAAGTCCCAGGTGCAGCATCCTCAGTAGGAAGTACAAACTCTTTATCCTGCCACTTAAGACTGCTTTAATTGAAACCTCACCTGCTGGCAGACGCCTCGTCCCCCGCCATGCAGGCTTTCCAGAAACATGTCTGCTCCTTGTTGCTCAGAGGGAACTTGTGTTCTCGTCTGGGTGTCACCGTCCCGTACAGCCTCCTGCCAGCGCAGCCTCAGGCCCAGCTCACACCGCACGTCCTGACCACCAGCCCCTAAGCGGCTGGTTCTCAGCAGTGCTCATTCGGCAAGTAGCGCCCGTGAGCCCGCGTTGCCGTTTCCGTGCTGCACGTCCTGCCTGCCGCCATGCCCGGGCGTCCCTGCAGGTGCCCTCTGCCACGCAGCCCTTCCGTCCACACTCGGGGTGGGGTGCCCAGCACGCTCTCCCTGCTGACGGTGCTCGATGTTCTGGTTGTGCACCCCGTTTGAGGTCACGCGGTGGCGGCAGGAGGAAGGCCTGTGCCCCGGAGGTGTGAAGCGCGTTGTCAGCCGCGATGTGCTGCGGGCACGGCTGTGGCAGGCAAATGGACCTCATGGTACCCGCCATCCTTCCAGGACCACACCAGAGGACGCTGTGAGCCGCCAGTCCCTGGCACTGCACAGGCACCGCAGAACAGAGAATTGTGACGCTGTGCCTGCCCTCAGAGCACGTGTGCTCCTGAAGGGGGAGGGGGGTCCAGGACTCTTGCTGCAGGAGGGGAACCTACAGAACAGGCCACCATGCCATATATGAGTGTCCCAAATGAGCAGCACGTGTGCGCTGGCCACAAGGCTGTGGCCCAGAGGGAAGGATACCCGGAGAGATCAGAGCAGCTGTGAGGGGAGCAGGCCTAGCCGGCGCTGGAGGAGCGACAGCTTCCCAGACAAGGCCACCGAGGCCACAGGAGAGACAGGCGGTCAGGGAGGCAGCATCTTCACTGGAGCAAGGGGGCTGGGAGAAGACAAGGCACAAGGTGGGGAGGGAAGGATTCGAGCAGAGACGTTCGGGCCAGACCGGTGAGGAATAGGGAATCGCTCTAACTTCCTGGGGAGGAAAGTGACATGATCAGAGTGAGATTCTGCAAAGTTCCTTGCTCAGAAATTCCCTGCTCAAAAATTCCCTCATCCTTTGAAGGCAAGAAAAAACCTCCGCTAGGGAGGGAAGCACCAGGACTGCATCCCTGCGCCCTCCGTCTGTAGGCTCTGGAGCTAAGGTGCTGAAGGGGCCCTCCCTGTCCCCACCCCAGCCTCCTTAGGAACTGTTGTGCTCCTGCCTCCGCATTCCCCTCTCTGCTGACAGCCCTGCTCTGCAACAAGAGGCTAAGCACAGAGTGACACGGTACCCTCTGATAGGAACTCAGGCTGGTCTCTCCAGATCTACTCTGAGACCATAATCAGAACTAAGCGTCTCACATGCAGGCCAAGAACTAACGGGGAAAGAGAAGCATTTGTTTTCCAGTGTTTAGGAGCTCCTGCCTTCTCTGGTTGAGCGAGACTAAGCTTAGTTTTAATGTGCCCAGATGGCTGATAAGGGATGCACCCACTGAGCAGCCGGGTAGAGATAGCAAATAGAGCCCATCCAGAGGGATGCTTTCAGACGCAAGTACTAGAAAACTCAACTCAAAATGGCTTTGACAATAAGGAAGTTTTATCTCACATAGAGGAAGCCCCAGATTAGGGTGGCATTAAAGTTGTTAATTTGTTGGTTCAACAGCTTTACCAAGGACCTCAGTTCTTCCTGCCTTTTCTCTTTGCTGCCCTTAGCATGTTGCTCTTGTTCTCAACTGCCAGTCCTCATAGTTCCCTGATGGCTGTCACAGTTCTAGACTTCACACACAGACATGGGTATGTCCAACTAAAGAAGAGATTATAGTGCTTTCATGTTGGGATGCCTCCTTCTCTTTTTGAATCAGTGAAAAACTGTCTCTTCCTGCCACATTGGTGGGGCTGGGTCACAGGCCACTTCCGAAGCCAGTGGATGGAGGAGAGGAAGAGGATGACTCTGCTGGGTTGGAGCAGTGGTGGGCTTATAGCCAGCAGTGCTCTTCACAGTGTGGTGCCCATGTCTGCCCAGCAGTGGGGTGAAGAGACCATGGGAGTCGCTGTAGCTGTGTGTCCTAGCCCCGTCAGTGGGAATGCAGAGTGCCTCAGGCCAAGTGGGCTCTGAGTGTCAAATGCTTGCTTAACATTGTTGGATTTCGCACAGCGATTAGGTCTTCATTGTAGCTTCAACAAGGCCCCAGTGCACTTCCTATTCTAATAGCAGTGCCAGGTAAAGGGGCCCTGGGGAGGTTGAAAGGTGAGCTGGTAGAGTCCAGCTTTCTCTCTAACCACAGCAACGGGAAAACATTAAGAGTCCCGAGTCTACCACTTATTAGCTGCATGGCTTTCTGGAAGATTTCCTAGCCTCTTTGATCAGTTTGCTCATCAATATATTGGAGATAATCTTTTTTTATCTATCATGCAGATTTACTGCTAAGATTAGAACTAAAGTTTCCAGACTCAAACTGTTGTTAGTGGCAGCTATGGTGGAGGTGGTGGTGGTGGAGTTGATGATAATAGGGGGATGGTGATGGTGGTAGAGGTTGTGATGGTGGAGGGGGTGATGACGGTGGTGGTGGTGGAGTTGATGATAATGGGGGGTGGTGGGGGTGGTAGAGGTTGTGATGGTGGTGGGGGCAATGACAGTCATGATGGTGGAAGGTGGTGGTGGAGTTGATGATAATGGGGTGGTGGTGATGGTGGTAGAGGTTGTGATGGTGGTGGGGGTGGTGGAGTTGATGGTAATGGGGGGGTGGGGGGGTAGAGGTTGTGATGGTGGTGGGGGCGATGACAGTCATGATGGTGGAAGGTGGTGGTGGAGTTGATGATAATGGGGTGGTGGTGATGGTGGTAGAGGTTGTGATGGTGGTGGGGGTGATGACGGTGGTGGTGGTGGAGTTGATGGTAATGGGGGGTGGGGGGGTAGAGGTTGTGATGGTGGTGGGGGCGATGACAGTCATGATGGTGGAAGGTGGTGGTGGAGTTGATGATAATGGGGTGGTGGTGATGGTGGTAGAGGTTGTGATGGTGGTGGGGGTGATGACGGTGGTGGTGGTGGTGGTGGAGTTGATGGTAATGGGGGGTGGGGGGGTAGAGGTTGTGATGGTGGTGGGGGCGATGACAGTCATGACAGTGGAAGGTGGTGGTGGTGATAACAGGTGGAGGTGGTGGTGGTGATGGCAGGCAGACAGGGTTTGAGAAGTCTAGACAAGGCGACAGTCCCTGAGCTGCATCTTGGAGGAGGAGGACATCTCCAGGTGGAGAAGGGGCCATGGTGGGAAGGGCATGAAGACGAGAGCTGCCCAAACCAGCCTGTCTGGTTTGGGTGTGGTGAGCCTTTGGTGTGACTGGAGTGCAGGTTGGTGGCCAAGGACAGGGCAGGGGTCCAAGTAGGGGTCATACTGTGGTGGACCTTGGAACCATGCTAAGGAGGCTGGACTCCATTTAAAGGCAGAAGGGAGTTATTGACAGTTTTTTAGCAGTAAAACCACCTGGGTTTCAATGAGACCAGTTAGGAAGCTGCTTTACTATCCAAACAACCAATGATAGGGGCCTGTGTGGGGACAGGTTGTGGCGTGGGGCAGAAAGTCAGGGTCCACCTTTAAGATCCACTCTGACACGGAGCTGCCCAGTGACAGGCAGGCAGCCTCACGAGAACACAGTGGCGTGGGGATGGAGGACGCTGGTGTAGAAGGAGCGCCTGCTCTGGGTGGACGGCTGGCCCGCAGGGCACTTGACTCCCTCTCAGCTCCGAGAGGGCAGCACAGGCCCCAGTGTGGCAAAGGTTGGTTGTTCTCTCTGGACCATCCAAGTGCTGGACACCAAATAGGGAAATCAAATGGGCCGCGCTTGCATTTGGGGAAACAGCCCAGGAGGAGGCTACGGGGTGTGCACCTGGCTGCCCCGCCCCAGAGAGGTCAGCACAGGCATGTTGCAGGGCCAGGGAGGTGAAGGGTCCCAGAGGGCCGGCAGCACCCGCGCCCGGCAGCTGAGGCAGCTCCTCGGGCCCTGGGTCCGAGTGCCTGCGCCCACGTGCTGGGGCGGCAAGGTAAGGCCAGCCTCTGGGGAGGAGACGTACGTGTAAGAAATTGGTAAGTGTGTGAGTTGCTTCCACTCTGCATCACGGGCAAGCACAGAGGAGCAGGTCGGTTTGAGGAGCCACTGCAGAAACGGCGAAGCTAGTGCACTGTTCAGCTCGCCCAGCCTTGCTGCTGCCCACCCTCGATACGCGGGTGACTTGTTCTTTAAGGGCTGCTTTACTCCTAAGCTGTTAAAGGTTTTTCCTGCCCCTTTCTCCTTTATAAGAATGTCCTAAGTGTAAGGCCAGACACCTTCTAAAAGAGGCTTCTGCATAAGGCCCTTGGAAAAGGCCTGCCCTGGCACAATTATGAAATCAAATCAGCTCCCTGTCCAGCCCCCTTCTTCTCAATCCAGGCTCCCCGGGGACCTGCCCACCCTCCTGCTATAAAATTCCAATCTGCTGCCTGGGCGCGGTGGCTCACGCCTGTAATCCTAGCACTCTGGGAGGCCAAGGCAGGCGGATTGCTCGAGGTCAGTTCGAAAGCAGCCTGAGCAAGAGCAAGACCCCGTCTCTACTAAAAATAGAAAGAAATTAATTGGCCAACTAATATATATAGAAAAAAAATTAGCCGGGCATGGTGGCACATGCCTGTAGTCCCAGCTACTCAGGAGGTTGAGGCAGGAGGATCACTTGAGCCCAGGAGTCTGAGGTCGCTGTGAGCTAGGCTGACGCCACGGCACTCACTCTAGCCTGGGCAACAAAGCGAGACTCTGTCTCAGAGAAAAAAAAAAAAAAAGTCTGTGCTGCTAACTTTGTGGTGAACCAGCCCAGTCCCCATTAAGGTGGCACCTAATACAGGCTAAAACATGACTTTAGGTATTTTAGATGGAGATCCTTAAGAGTCAGAAAACATTTAAGATCCAAAACAATGCTTCTTTTTAATTTGTAGCGTGGTCAAATAAACAAAATAAAATTTGCCGTTCTGACTGATTTTAGTTGTACAGTTCAGCGGTATTAATTGCGCTCACAATGTTGTGCAACCATCACCACTATCACCAAAGTTTGTCCTCCCCTCAAATGGAAAGTCTGTCCCCATTAAGCAGTGACTCCCCATCCTGCCTCGCCCAGCCCCTGCTAACCTCTAATCTACTCTCTGTCTCTATGAATGTGCCTATTTTAGATCTTTCATCAAGTGGAATCACACAGTATTTGTCCTTTGTGACTGGCGTCTTTCACTCAGCCTGGTGCTTTCGTGGCTCCGCGCACTGCAGCACGGGGCACAGTCTCGTCCTCTGGGAGGCTGCGCCCGCCGTGCGTGCAGGCCACGTCCTGCGGGTCTGCTCCTCTGGGGGCGGAAGAAAGACTTCTCAATGGCTGGACCTCAGGCCCAGGTAGAGATCCCAGGAGGGAGGAGGCCTTCAGGGTGGGATGCCTGTGGCCACCCCTCCAGCCATACCTTGTAGGTGGCCCTTGCCTGCCCAGTGGCCCCTGTTGGACTCATAACCCAGGGTTTCGGGCGCCACGGACAGGGACGGCTGCACAGGAGGTGCCAGCCCTGCACGGGCCCCTCACTTCTGTGTCACGAGGAGGTTGGGCTGTGTGTCCTTGTTTGTCTTCTAGCTTCTTACGTTCTACAAGTCCGCCAGTGTCCTGAGAGGGTGATGCGGGCGGCAGGTGGCACAAGGCAGGGCAGGAATCCTCGCTGGGTGGCAGTGAACGCGCATGAAAGGAGAACTCACCAGAGGGAGCTGAGGCCCCACAGCCCCTCGCCACTGGGTTGGGGAGTGGGCAGGAGCCACATGTAGAGGTCAGGCCGATTAGTGCTTAAGTTATGAGTCAGCATGGAATACAACACGCTGCTTGAAGTATCATTGTGGTGTGTATTGTCTTTGCACCTTGTACAGAGATGGAATTGTATAACTGGGCTTCTTGTCGACTCTGTTTGGTGGAGAATTCTTGGCAGCTCAATACATACACTTGCGTAAATTTAAGCGGGCACACACAGGCTCCCTGGTCTGGATTGCACACCTGGGGCTATCACGTAGCGGATGCAGCCATGCAGAGTCCAGCACAGGCGGGGTGCTTGCTCTGCTGTGCACGTGTGTGCTGCAGAAACATGCAGACGCGGACAGACAAGCCAGTCTCTGCAGGACTGTCCTTGTCCGTGGAGATCTGTCCTGGCATGGTTTCTGCTTGTGAGGAGTCTGTGTTCCCGTAAAGCACAAATATTAATTGTCTTATTATGAAGGCTCTTTCTATTATGAAATCTCTTTTTATTCATGGTGATCCTCAGAGCAATAAGGAGAGGAAGTTAACAAGAGGAGCTCTCCATTCCATTCCAGTCCTGGAGTCCAACAGTGCCTCAGTCAGAACTGCACACAGACCAGGGACTGGCATCTTTACTTGCCGTAGAATTTTGGAGGGGCTTTGGGAGTCGTCTGCTGCCTAGGAAGTGGTGTTGAAAGTTCCAAGAAGGACAAAAAAAGCACTGATCCCTCTTCTCAAATAAAATCATATGCAGAACCCGGCACATAAAGTCAAAAAAAGTCTTCCAGAGTGGTGAGAGGTAGCTACTTCTTTGTGTGTGCTCTCTGTCCACACCCCATCATACTGGCTGCCTGGACTCTATTCAGCTGCACTGGGACCCTCGGACAGCTCAGCATGTGGGTTAAAATGGCACTGCTCTGGTTCCAGAGTGGGTAGGTGTCAAAGCCCCTCTATGCCGCCTTTCCCTTGCCTGTACCTGCTCCCAGAGCACCGGCTGGAAGCCTGGGACCCCTGCAGCATTGTATTGTTTACATCCTCCTGCAGATGAGGATACAGACCCAGAGAGGTGAAGTGCTTGTCCAAGGACACACAGCCAGTTAGTGCTGGAATCAAAATAATTACCCTCAAAAGATTATTCAGTTTCTGTCCTCTAGAAGCTTCTAGTGTAGCTGGAAAGGCAGCTCTGTGTACGTGAGAAGACAGATGGGAAACTAGGATGTCCTGCCCTCCGCGGTGTCTGCCCAGCTCCACCAGTGTCCAGAGGCATGGTGATTCCTAGGGCTGGGCCCTCTGTCTCCACCAAATTCTTCTGGGTGTTTCAGTCATGGGTGCGACCACCGGCTCCCAGTTGCTGTTATTCAGTGTAAGAAATGAGCAGGGCGAGAGGAAAGAAAGGGAGGAGAAGATAGTAACAAAAAGGAAGTGATAAAGGAAAAATAGTGTTGGATCAGAAGAGAAAATGAGAGAAGGAAGGAGACAGGAGCCGTCTGCCGGCAGAGTCACCGCGCTTGCCCTCGGCAGGTGGGGGTGCACGCGCCATCCGAGGAGCGGGGCCCCCGGAGCCTGGGCACCCACGCCGGCCCGTCTGCAGCCTTGAAGCCTGCGTGCTTCCGTGCTAGTGTCCTGGGCTTTGCCCTCTTTTCCGAACCCTAGCGCAGAATGGCGGGAATGGCTCTTAGTCCATTCCAGGCTGGCTCCCAAAGGTTCCCAGTTCCCAAGACGGCAGCGAGGCTGGTGTGGGTGCTGAGCACTCGGTGTCTTCTCGGCGAGCTCTGTGGGCACGCGGATGCGGAGGGCACAGACCTGGATTCTGAGCCGGGCGTGAGGAGAGCCAGGAAGGATTGTGTGTCCGAGAGCCCAGGCACTCGGGGTGTCAGCACGCGTAGGCTTTGACAGGCTTTGGCTGCTCTTACTCGCCCTCAGCTATTTCTGGGGCAGTGCAGCGCGTGTTGGGAAGGGATGGCCAAGCTGTTTCACTTGTGTGAGTTGTCTGTTTGTCCAGGTGGTCCTGGCCCTAGCGTTGGCTCACACGCCGCCTGTGCCCAGCTGTCCCTGCTCTGGGTTCCGGTCCATACCCGCTCCCACCAGCTCCGTGGACCCTTTTCAGTTCTAGCTCAGATCCTTAAATGTCTTAGCTTGAGCAGTCTGGACCCAGCTGCGTCTCTGGGACAGTGGGGGCCAGTGAACAGTGTGCTCCCAACACCCAGGCAGGCGAGACAGGGGACGACCTTGGACTGCGGTCGGGAAGTCTGCATCGCCATCCCCTGCGTGTGCGTCCCGGCCTCCGTGTCGCATCAGCGTCCGAGCTCCTCAGGTGAGGAGGCTCATTAGACACCCTGTACGATCCCTTCTGTCTCCGGACTCCGGTTTTAAGCAGGACCTTGTAACTCCTGCTTGGAGAGGACATCTGTGATGTGAAGGTGCTTTCTTGGGGTGCAGTTTCTGACAGGACACACATTCAGACTGGGGTGTGTAGGGGCCGTCCTTCCTGGGTGGGGCCCAGCCTCGGAGCTTCTCTCTTTAGTCTGCACACACTCCCAGGGCACCTCATTCAGCCCTTCCCTGTAAGCTAGACTCTGCTCTGACCCCACCTGTAGATCCATTCACCAAAATCTCCCATTCAGCAAGTCCATAACCAACGTCGCAACCTTCCTCCAAATGCCCTCCTCCTCCTCCGGAAGTCCCTCCTGCAGTGAGAGGCGTCAGCATGCACGTGGTCATCCAGACAGGAGCCCTTGGGGGGGGTGCTGTGCACACCTTCTTGCACTGCCTCTATTCTCCTCCCCCCCCCCCACGTGCAAACAGAAGCCAAAACCACAGCATATCCTCTGTCTCTCAAATCTGTCAGTCCCACCGCCTCTACCTTGGTTCGAGCCTCGTGATCTCTGCATGGGTCACTCCCACACTCCCGCCCCCCATTCTCCAGCCAGTGCCAGGCTGCAGTGCACATCTGACCGCGTCATTCCCAGTCTCCGCGGAATGGAATCCGAGTGTCCTGGTATGGCCACAAAGCCCCAGTCTTCTTGCTGCTGCCGCCCTCCAGCCCTGCTCCCTCAGCACCCCTCACCCCGGCCAGATCAATGCTGCGTTTCCAGGCGCTCCACACCTCTGGTCTCCTCTGCCTGGAATGCCTGACACTCCCTCCAGTTCCCTGACTCCCCTCATCCCCTAACCTTACTCACCTGAATAACTCTTCATCCCCCAAGACTCAACTCAGAGAGCCTTACTTTGGAGTCCATGCATAGCCAACTGTGCTTGCCTCCAGACACCGCTTACCTACTGTACTGGCATCATCTGTCCTTTCACCCCCAACTGTACCAGCAGACCCTTAAGGTCAGTTTCTGAGCCTCTTTTCATAAATCTCCGCACCCGGCACATACGTAAACATGTTTGTGAATGCTTGAGTGAATGTTCAATTGAATGACTCACTGTCATGTGGGGCAGGTACTTCTGGGTCTACATGTGTGATCTCTCAGGGTGTGGGATAAATATATCATGGCATGGATTAATAATTAGGCTTTATTGGAAAAATTTACAAAGGCCAAAGGCCAACAAGAGAAGTCGCTGATCCTCCAATCCTCCGATCTCACAAAGACAACTGCCAGGTCCAGGAAGCCACTGGGCTTGCAGTGACTCTGTATCCCAGTGGAGGGACTCCTCCTCACCTGTGGTCCTCTCTTTCTGTAGGGCAAGTAAACAAGGGACAGCAGCCTGTCACTAAGGGAATAAACAGACTGCCTGGTGCCAGGAAGTCTGGATTGGAGGTGCCAGCTTTTTACAGGAGTTGTCTAGGAATGCCAACTTCCCAGCACATAGGGCCCTCAGAGCTTTAAGGACATTGTTACTGCCTTTGCCAAGGGGAGGAGGGGCTCTGAGCTTGGGTGCTACCTCTCCCAGAAAGCTCACTGTCTAGACAGACCAGGGGGAGCTTCAGGGTCGCTTTCTGAGAGTACAGCTGGCTGTACCACAGGGATCATGAATGACTGAGTGGGTGGGTGGAGGGATAAATAGATGAATGGGTATGTGGGAAGATTGATGGATGGACGGATAGATGGGTGGGTGGGAAGGTAGATGAATGGATGGATGGATGAGTAGATGAATAGATGGATGGGTAGATGGGTGGATTGATGGATGGATGGATGGATAGGCAGGTGAATGAAAGTGTGAAAGCAACTAGCACATATGTGAATAAGTGAAAGCACAGGACACCTAGTGGCCACCAACTTGGTTTGTTTCCCTTTCCTTTTCTTTCTTTTCAACCCGGCTCTAACTTTCTGGGAATACAGAAGGAGGTAACCCTGTCATCTGGTGCCGGCTCTAACTTTCTGGGAATACAGAAGGAGGTAACCCTGTCATCTGGTGCCAGACAGGAAAGCTCTGGACCATCATGGGGCGGGGTGAGGAGACAAGGCCTAGTGGCTATTTGATAGCTCCTCTCCTCGCCTACTCCCACGCATCCTCAGATTCCCTTGTGCCCTTTTGTCATGTTTTCACTTCAGCGCTGCCCTGGTTACATTTTAATCCAGTATCACCTGACTTTAAATGATTGGAAAAATCATTTAAACAAATCACACACAGTGATTTGTTCTTGGGCCATGACCCCAAGGCAGACCCCATGTCCCCAGACCAACTATGTGGTATTCAAATGGGCCGGAAGGAAGGACAGGTCCACCTCTGAGGTGCTGATTAAATCTGACCTGCCTCCCCCACCTGCCTCTGCCTGAGCTGGGCGTTCATCAGCACATAGGCTGCTGGTTCTTGAATTCCAGGTGCCTCAGAAACACCTGGGACACTTCTACACTGTACGTTTCCAGGCTCCATAGCAAGGGATCTGCTTCGGTAGTCCGGGCAGGGCCCAGAATTCTGCGGGTCTTAACTGCATCCTCACGCCGCTTCGCAGTGAGGCAGCCTTGTGGAAAGTGCGGGCACAGGGAACAGGGACAGGAGCTCACGGTGCTGGCGTGGCCGCCTCTCCCCACAGGGCTTCCCGCCAGGCCCCCAGTGCTGCAGCCTTGGGCCACCGCCCAGCAGCGAGGCGCAGGACCTGGGCCTTTGCGGGCAGTGCCCTCTCCGGGACACGGTGGGCCTGGAGCCCCTCACCACTGCTCCACACGCACACTCCAGAGCCCCAGCCTGGCAGAGGAGGGGAAATGGGCCTGGGGGCTCTGAGCCAAGTGTCCGCTGGGCACTGTGGGTCGGCCTGCCCTGCCATGGAGCACCTGCGCCTGCATGCAGTGTGGACAGGCGTGGCTCCTGTGAAAGATGGCTGAGGTGCCTGCAGAGGCGAGCGGCGGAGCATGAAGACATCCAGGCAGCCTGCGCCTGGCTGGGCCACTACGCTGCACTTGGGACGGGCGTGTGGGAGGAAGCAGTTACTGGCGAGTGTAGGGAATGAATCAGCATGGAGCCGGCTCGCTCTAATTGAGCCAGCATGTTTGTCCTTCTTCACAAAGCGCGTCTTCATGGCGGCAGGGAGGAAAAAGATGACCTTCTGCCCCTTAAGGGAAGAGACGGGCCTTTCCACTCAACACCCACCCCGTGCCCACCTCCACCCTAAAACTGCTGGGTCTGCTCTGTGGACCTGGCCTATGTCTTTGGACAGAGAGTTTTATTTTCTCAAGAAAGAGGTTTCACTTTTCTGGATCTGTGTATGTGAGCAGCCCGCCTCCATTTGGACCACTCTGAGAAGATGCTCAGCATCACGGCTTCTTCACAGCTATGTCTGTGCTCTGTCCTTCGGGGGAATTGGGCCAGTACCCTCCCAAGCCCGAGGCCACAGCCTTCGGGTTTGTTCCCGCAGAATTGTGTCATGGTCTCCCTGTGCTTCTGCCTCAACCCCTTTCTCAGCAGCCTTCTCTTAGGAGTTCTATGCTGGGATGGTACAAAAAAACGTTAGCTGGTCAACTGAATAAAATGTGTGAATTGTCCACCACCCTAACATTGAATTTTAATAAGGGACCTTTGAAGATAAAAGGAATCCTGTGATCCCCAGTGGTCGGTGCTGTGATGGTGGAACAGGTCTTGGAGTTGCTAATTTGGCTTCGGTTCCCAGCCCCCCGGTCCCGCCACAGAGGGGCAGCATTCTCTGCCATCTGCCTGCGAGATCTGCTGGTTCAGACCTTTCCAAATCCCAACCTAATTATTTCTTTTTCTCTCTTTTCTATTTTTGTTTCCTAGGAACGAGTGGAATATCTCTTTCTCATAATTTTTACTGTGGAAGCATTTTTAAAAGTAATAGCCTACGGACTTCTCTTTCACCCCAATGCTTACCTCCGCAATGGCTGGAATTTACTAGATTTTATAATTGTGGTTGTAGGGTAAGTATAACTGTCTTTCTGTTTCCCCTCACTTTGCCAATGCATAGTTCTTCCTTCTGAATTTATATCTTTTTGATTTGGTCCTAACTGTGCTGGGCTTTGGGCAAGATGAAAGGATTTGTTAAAACTTACCTTGAAGTCAGACTTTCCCCAGAGGGAGAGGAGCTGTTACCTAAGAGCAGCCCCGCCACTGCTTCCACGTGGGCAAGCACGTGCACCTGCACACACAGACACATGCACACACATGCACGCGCATGCACACGCACACACACACAGACACACACATATACACATGCACATATAGACACACAGGCACACACAGGCATGCACTCATACACACAGAGAGGCATACACATGCATGCACACATATACATGTATACCGATGCACACATGCATGCACACATATACATGCACATACAGGTGCACACATGTACACATACATATGCACATATGCACACACATGCAGATGCACACACACATGCACACACACAGTTGAATCTGAGTGCTCTTAATGGAACCCAGGTTCCTCTGTGCCACTGAGGAGATTCCTCTCCTTAAGGACTTTAATTTTGTCTCTCACCACAACTAGCCCTGCAGTCCCTCTGACCAACTTCCCTGTGGGATCACTGAGCAGATTTGGGGCAGTTTGCCTGAGAGCATGCAGTCTGCAAGCGGGGTAAGGATGGGGTGTACACAGAGCTGCCAGGCTGTGTGTGGGGCCCACAGGATGCTCGTGCATCAGCCCTGTCTCCATCCTCACCGCTACAGTGGGCCTGGTTCTGTGGCCCCAAGAAACCAGGCTGCTCAAGACAGGTGGTGAGAAGAAAACAGGGAGCTATGAAAGGCCAAGGTGACAGGTAACCAAACCCTGACCAAACGCACCTTTCCCCAAGCACCCTGCTCCACTTGAGTATAAGATGAGGCAGAGTCAGTCTAGGTTTTTGAAAAAGCAATGTGAAACATTTTAAATAAAATGTAGAAGTGACGATGTCCTTATAAAGAAATCAGTAACTTCACCAGAAGATTCTCCGTTACATATCTGTAGCTGACAGGCCTGCATGTACCGGGTGCAGTCTCATGTGTTAAAACGCAGCTGGTGATGTTCCACCCACTCATCTGCTTTGCAGCAGAATCTACTTAAAGAACACGTGGTTCCTTTGGACCGATCCTTCATGACTTTGAGCCCCGCGAGTGGCGGCCACCTGTGCTCTCATTTCCTGAGAGTCCTGACCGTCATTCCGTGTCAAGGTCAGAATGTCAGGAGGTGAGTCTTTTGTGCCTCCTGGCGGCATGTGGGCCTCTGGACTTCTCTAGAGCCCTGGCCGTTTGGCCTCGTGGGAGCGCCCAGCCTTCCCTGCAGGAAATAACACAGGAGCGCATGGAGATCATTTACAGGTTATTTCCTCATCTCTGGCCATCTGCACAGCTCATGTGGGCTGTTTGGAACTGTGTTAGGGTTTTCTCTTTGTTGCCTTATTTTGCCTGGCCAGTGAATGATGCACTTTAGCCACGTGAACATCAGGGATATTTGAGTGACCTGGCCTTAGGAGCGCTCAGGTCATGAGCATTACTAGCCTGTTAGCCAGGTATTGGTCTGACTTGCAGCACTCAGGGAGTGCTTGCGGCTATCTGGAGAGTTTGCGGCTTCTGTCCATGCCAGATAAACAAGGAGCTAAACAAACGCCATGAATGAACTTGGTAAACCCCAGCAAAGGTCCTTTAGGTTTGCTGCTCCTCACACCCCTAAGTCCTTTTTAAACTCAGCGTCTTTCTCAAGTCAAGGCCTTGGTCTCCTGGGAGCCTTTCACCTGAACATAGGAAAGAGCTTCAGGAATGAGACCTGATGTTTCTGGGAATGGAGAGATGAGGGTGACTTCAGGGATGAATTTTGGAATGAGTTGGAGTTGACTCCATTGCGCTCTGCCCATTTGTGGCCTTAACTAAAGCACAGGAGGTGGGGACAAGGAATACAGGTTAGACATCAAGCAGGATCCCAGGGCGGGGGCTGGAAGGGCTCTGGGAGGGCCAGTGCCTCAGTTGCGCCAGGAGGCCATGCGTGGCCTGCCCACACTTGCTCGATTTGTCCCTTACGCTACTCCTCCCAGGACCACGGAGGCAGACGTTTTGTGAGGGCAGACTAGGTGCCGGTCACACCTCCCTGGGGTCTGGGGTAGGGGTCTGGCAAAGGGGAGCACATCCAGATTTGGCACTCCTCTAAAAGATGTCTCTGTTTGGTTATTTTTTTAAGAGGCAGAGTCTTGCTCTGTTGCCCAAGCTGGAGTGTGGTGGTATCATCATAGCTCACCATAGCCTTGAACTTCTGAGCTCAGTGATCCTCCTGGCTCAGCCTTCCGAGTTACTGAGTCTACAGGTGCACACTACCATGCCCAGCTAATTATTTAAAAAATTGTTTGTAGAGACAGTGTCTCACTAAGTTGCCCAGGACGGCCTTAAACCTTAGCCTCAAGACGATTCTTACAATGGGATTATAGGCATGAGCCACTGCACCTGGTCATGTTTGGCTTTCTAAGCCACAGAGGTAATGATGCTAGCACTTGCTCAGCTTCTGGTTCACCATGACCCTTTGGGTTTTTTCCCCCATTGATCTCACACTTGGCTATATTTGTCACCTTGTTTCCCTTCTCCAGAGATATCAGTCCTAGGGGCTCACCATCCAGTCTAAATCTCAGCTCATCCTTCTAACCAGAAAAATGACCTGCCATCCTCAGAGGGTATAGCTCACCACCTCTGTTCAGCCATGTCTCTCTTTCCTGTCCTCTTTGCAATATTAAGTGGATACGCCTTTGTTTCCCTCTCATCTCTTGGGAAAGGTCTGCTCTCCTTGGCCCCTCCTCTAGCTACTTGGTAGCTCCTCTGTAGCTACTTAGGGGGAGGCTTCTTCTGGCCTCCTACAAATCAGAGGGGAGCCTGACTTGCCCTGAACAAAGGTGAGCTTGCCTGCTGGCTGCCCACGTGCCAGGCGGGGCCCTCTCACTGCCTTTCTGGTGGCACATGACAGGCAGCATATCCTCTTAAGGCAGAGGTGTCTCCGTGGTGTGATGGGAGGTGGGACTGCTGAGTGATGTGAAGGGACTGCTCTGAGCCCCCTCTCCCACCCCACCCTGGAACCGTGGAATCCTCAGTGGCTGCTGCCCGGGAGATCCCACTGCAGCCACCGCACTGTGTCACGTCCCTGCCTCTCTCACAGTGCTGTGGCCCTGCCTTGCCCATTCTCCGGGCCCTCTAGCACCATGCTGTCCTCCTCTTTCAAAGACTCTACTGCCCGCTGCAGATGTGCCGGCCTGGCGTGCTGGAGCAGTGCCCGGCCCAGCCCGGCCCGGCCCCGAGAGAACAGGGAGCTGTACTCTCCAGCCACTGCAAGCTGAGAACACCTCCTACACCCGGTTCTGAATTTTCTACTCCTCCAAAATTAAAAACAGATACTTAGTAAAGAGACTCAAGTTGGGGCAGGGGTTAAAAGAACAGAAAGTTATCCAATCTCCACTATTCTCACTGAATAATATTTTATGAACATCTTGTACTCCAATAAGCATATTGCTTTTTTCCAGGAAATACTAGGAATGAAATCTGGTTTGGATTTGGAACGTTGTTTTACAAATTTGCAAACTGGTCTTTATTTCCTCAGGTTTCTAGACTTGAGTGGAAAGAACATTTCCCCTGTAGAGAGAGGAGCCCACTCCCCTCTCTCCTGGCAGCTTCTGCCTAGGCTTCGAGCATCCTAGCCAATGTGTGAAACTCCCAGCTGCCAAGCCCAGGAGAAAGAAAGGAAGAGCTGAGAGAGACTATAAATGTGGCGCGGCCAGGGTTGTCAGACTTCTTTTAACTACAGAACCCACGTTCAGAGTCTTACTTGATGGTCCAGTACACAGAAGAGATAAAAGGGAGGCTGCTCTGTTAGATTTGGGGCCAAGGAACAGAGCCCCGCCACTTGGCCCCAGCCCAGCCCCTCCATAAGTCCCCAGGGCTCCTGTGAGCACAGTTTGAAAATCCTTCACCGAGCCCCACCCCCATGGCTCAGCCCTGCCTGGATCTGAGCTTCTGCCAGGCTAAGCCCCCAGCGGCACCCCCCTTCTTAGGTCCACTTCCCCGGGGCGTGTGTCATTTACGGGCCTCAAGCCTATTGCTTAAGAATCAAAGTCACCCTGGCTCACTTCAGGTCTGATATGGGGACCCAGTTGTGATGCCTGGGCTTCCTCCTGGACCCAGGCCCACTGATGGAGGGACTGACCCAGTGCAGACTGCGCTCTGCTGACAGGGACTCTGTAGAGTCATCGCAGGTATGAAGGACAGAAATTGCCACTAGGTGCCCTGCCTCTATTTTTCTTGGCTGTCACAAAAGGCCCAGGATGCCTGCGTCCACTCTAATACCCCGGGCTCCTGTTCTTACGTGGCTCTGTGCACCCTCTGATCTAGCCCTCCTCCCACCACCCTGCTTCCGAGATCTGTCCACGGTGGCCACTGTTCTCAGTGACTGTTCAGGGGTAAAGGGCCAGGTGCTGATTTCCAGCTTTGCAAGCCATGCATGTTCCACCTGCTCAGCTGTGTCCTGCACTGGCAAAGGGCAGTGTATGAACGAGGGGCGCAGCCGAACCCCAGTGGGGCTTTATTTACACAGCAGGTAGCTGGTCCCTCCTGTCTCGGGCTCTCTGCTGAGGGTGCAGTTGCCTCTCTCATGGCCTGGCAGTTCCAGGGCGCCTTGCCCACTCCTCGGTTCTGCATTCAGACCACTGCCCCTTCCCCGGGTCCCCAGCTTTGCCGAGCGTGTCATCAGACACTGCACCTGCGTCTTGCTCTCACACCCTCTGCACACCAGCGAGTCGCCGCTCCTCCTGTCTGGAGGGCACCTGCTCCTGGCGGCCGCCTGCTCACGCACGCGCTCCTCCTCCACCCTCTCTGATGGCTCCTCAGTCCCTGCTCAGCTGCTGCTCCAGGGAGCCCGACCCGCAGCCCACCCGCGGCCAGTGTCCCCTGCAGCCAGCACCCGCAGCCACTCCGGCACAGCGCCTGCCCTCGCGGACGCGCGCGGCTCTCCCTGCGCTCGCGCCGCCCCGTCTGCCACGTTCTCGCCGGCCCCGCCAGCTCACGGCTCTCCGCTTCCTCTCTCCTCACTCTCTCTGGGTGTCTCCACGCCTGCAAACGCCCCCCGCCCGTCCAACCCAGGTCTGCGGCTGAGAACCGCGGCCGAGCAGCCCCTTCCCCGCCAGCCCCGGAGGCCCCTGTGGCTCCCTTGGCTCCTCACACCTGCCTCGCCCCTCCAGCCGCGGCTCCCTCTGCTTCCACCGCTCGGCCTTGCAGCGCGGCCCTGAGAAAGCAGTGCCACCAGCGGGGGCTTTCCTGTGTCCCACCGCGCCTTCCTCCCTACCAGGGCAGGCGGCTCGGCCCTGAGGCCGACACCCTCAGCCTGCGCCCGTCCCTCCTCCTGTCCCCGCCAGCAGCTGCGTGTCCAACGTCTGTCCCCTCAGGAGCCTCTCATCGCAGGGAGACGTGCTGTTGCATCGCCCACTTACAGACAAACTCTCTGGACCCCACACCCACTTCCGGTAGCCCTCTTTTTTCTCTGTTCACTTACAGCAAAATTCCTGGAAAGAGCGGTGTGTGCGCAGCCACAGTGGCCGTCCAGTGCTTGAGATGTGGCTGGTCTGAATTGAGATGTGCTGTGTGTGTAAAATATACCACATTCTTCAAGGGTTGAGCCCCAAACAAAGAACGACACATATCTCATGAATAACATTTTATATTTATTACATGTTGAGATAACAATACTTTGGCTCTGTTGGGTTAAATAACATTGTCACCGTTAATTTTACCTATTTGTTTTTATTTTTAAATGTGGCTGGCAGCACAGCCAAGTCGCGTGCGGCTCATGCCTGCCTTGCTTTGCGTTTGTGCTGGGCGGGCTGCCCGGTCCCACTGACTCCAGGTCCTCCCAAGCCTGTGCCCCATCGCTCCCCCAACACAGATGCTTCCAGGGTCCCCGTGGTCTTCATGTCGCCAGGTCCAGCAGTCATCGTCCAGCTGTGTCTCTGCAGCGTCTGGTGCCACTGTCCCTCACTGCCACTCTCCCTGCAGGGCACTGTTCTCTCCCCTCCTCCTGCCCCCGGGCCACTCCCTGTCAGCTTCCGTGGCTGGTGTCCCTCACCGTGGGAGCACCCAGAGCCAGTCCCTGCACATCCTCACCCTCCGCGGGAGCCTCCCGGGCGATCTCCTCCGACCCGACTTTCAAGACAGCCTGTCCACCCACCCACGCGTGTCCCCAGCCTGGGCTCCCCACCTCCAGGCACAGGAGAGCCAGCACAGGCACCCGTTGGCATCCACTCCGCCTGTCTCAGCCTTTTAGTTGCTCAAGCCAAAACGGTGGGCATCCTCTCTGATTCCTCTCTTTCTCTCGCCTCACACTGCTCCTTCAGCCGGTCCCATCAGCTCCAGCTTGAGATAAATCCAGTGTCCGGCTTTTCCTTGCTGCCACCACCACCACCTGGGCTAACCCCCGCAGCCCCTGCCTGGGTCACTCAGCAGCCTTCTCTGGCTGCCCTCAACATCACAGTGATTCTTTTAAAACTAGTTGGAGCTCTCCTGCTTGGAATGCCCTGGTGCTTCTGTCTTAAAGGGAAAAAAAAGGCGCCTAGGGCCCCCGCCTTCCTCTGCAACCTCCTCTCCCACAGCCCCTCCCAGCCCACTGCAGCCGGCTGTGGCCCTGACGCACAGCGTGCTCCTCCCTGGGCCCACAGGAGGGCCGCTGCCCGCTCTGCCTAGCACAGTCCCCAGGTAGCTTCATGGGTCCCTCGCTTGCTTCCCGAAGGTCTCTGCCCATGTCCCAGCCTCCCGTAACAGGACGGCCCCGCCTGTCTCCGCAGAGCCCTCCCCGCACATCTTTGTCGGCACTCACTCACGCCGCGCGGCATCTCTTCGCTGACTGCTCAGTTACTCTCTGTCTTCCCCCAAGAATAGGAACTCCGTGAGGGTAAGGGCTTTGTTTTGCTATGGCCCATGTCTGATCGGTGCCTGGCTCGTAGTAGGTGTTCACGTTTGGAGGAAGGAATATACCTGCACAGACACGAGGTGGCAGGGCTGAAATTCACATCCACATCTCAGGCACGTCCTTCATGTGCGCTCTGCTCCACCCGAGCCCTTGCCTTGAGCACCCGC
The DNA here is from genome assembly GCF_040939455.1 of Microcebus murinus. NCBI lineage: Eukaryota > Metazoa > Chordata > Mammalia > Primates > Cheirogaleidae > Microcebus > Microcebus murinus. The sequence goes on along the minus strand of NC_134113.1, from coordinate 99,890,227 downwards.
GTTCGTCATGCATTCCGCAGATGTCCCCCAAGCTGTGTTGCGCCCACGTGGAGTAGGCTTCTCTGGGCTCATTGTTTGTGCCCAGGAGCAGTCGGAGACAGGGTGTTGTCAGGAGGAAGGGGCAGGCAGGGAGGGAGAGGATGTGGCTGCTGGTGCCCGTGGACGGGAGCTGGGATGCCACGGAGGGCGCAGAGGGCACTGCAAGGTGACGGGCACGGATGGCAAACACCTTCCCACTTTTGTTCAGCTCACCCAAAACTAGATGAGCTGTCACACCATTACAACTGCCAGGGCCTGGCCTCCCGTCACTCGGACCTCCCTGCTGGGGTTGCACAGGAATGAGGGCCACACTGAGGAGTGTGGCCTATAAACTCGTGGACCGTCGGGCCCACTCCTGGGCTAGGGACGCCTGCAGACTGCTATTCCCAGCTGCATTCCGCGTTAGAGCCCCAGTCGGGCCGTGAAACGTGATCCTGATAGCTCCTTCTCCCTTTCCTCTCTTCTAGGCTTTTTAGTGCAATTTTAGAACAAGCAACCAAAGCAGACGGGGCCAATGCTCTAGGAGGGAAGGGGGCTGGATTTGATGTGAAGGCGCTGAGGGCTTTCCGCGTGCTGCGCCCCTTGAGGCTGGTATCTGGAGTGCCAAGTAAGTAAAGCCATTATTCTTGTTTACAGCCTTATCTTGTCACCACCTTCCGCTTCCTTCGCTGAATTACAAAGGAACCTGATTCTGTATAAATGGAGGTCTTTTTTAAAAATGAGTTCCTTCATTTAAAGAACCCATCTCTGATGTAAGTTCCTTAAAATGCACTGTGGTCCCAGCCCCGTAAATCCCTAGAGAAAGGGCCCAGCAGTGACACAGCCAAATAAAGACAGCTGCACAAAGGAGACACCCCCATGGCCCTCTGAGCGCCCTGCAAGGCCCTGGCTAGGGATTTGCGTGTTTGCAGAGAAGAGCCGGGTGAGCAAAGTGGGCTAATCCTTTAGCTCCAGGGTCTTTCAGCCAATGAGATTATCGCTACTTTCTGTATTTTTCCAAAGAACAATCAGAAAAGCATCAATAGATATTCTAAAAGTTCTATTTTGCCATTTCTCCTGACCCTTGCCTCCTTTCACGTCGAACAGGGCATCCCAGGCCCTATTTAGGGCCACGATACCTGTTGTGAGAACTGGTTTCTCCCAAGGAGAGGGTGCTCGGTTCTCTGAATCAGGCGAAGGCCTTTGAAGAGGTGTTATCTATCCAGACAGCACTCACGTAGGCCACCCCCTTCTGCCTCTGTGTGGAAGCCAGGCCCATTACGGATATGCCCAGGCACCGCACACAGTGGCTTCAGCACCTTGCGTCTGCTCCAGCAAACCCCAGCCCAGGGTGCTCCTGGGGCTGAGTCAGCTTTGGGGGACTACTCCTGCTCTTCTGTGTTCCACGTGTGGTGTCTGAGAACAATTCTGGACTTGTATGCAGAGATTTTACACTTGCAGTTTAGCTCCATCTGATTGCTGGAATAGCTCAGACTCAAGACATAGGAGACTCCTGAGATGGGCTGGACCCAGACGAGCTTGGAGCGTGGGGAGGGTGGGGAGGGTGGGGAGCCCAGCCCTCTTAGCACATAGCCTCTCTCCTACCCATACGTGCACTGAGCACTGAGCTACACGTGCTGCTGGTGGTATCTCTTAGAGCCATAGAATCGTGGAAATGTGAAGAACCTTGTATTAACCTCTTCATTCCTTTTGTACATGCTGAGAATAGTGAAAAGCTCTTCCTGTGATTTGAATTAACTGTTAATAGCACCAGAGTCAGGACTGGCACTGGGTCCCCTGAATTTCAGACCAACTCTTTCCTACCACACGGTACCACCTCTTTTAAAGAATTGAGTATATGCCTCTGAATTATCTTAGATTTTTACACACATACCCTGTCTCTTCAGCTACATTATAAGCCCCTGGAAGCCCAGAACTGTGCCCTATATTGCCTCTGATACCTGCTCAACCCCTCAGTCAGTCTCTGAATAAGGTGGGGGATTTCCTGAGTAAATGAACCCAGGGTTTTGGCTACTTTGGTTCAGTCGACTCCCTGAGCAAAAGTAACACAGAGCTAAGTGACACAAGTACAGTTAAAGCAGACTTTCTCTGCTTGCACATGGGGTACTTAGAAATAATCTCTATGATAGCCAAGACTGAAGTCCCCCTTTTGAAGCCTAAATTATTTAGGTTTTTTTGGTCAATCAGCCATAACTCAGTAGACCAAAACCAGGAAGTGGGAAGGAGGGTGAGGGTTACTTTGAACGTGACTTTAAGGATCTTAGAATGGAACAGCCAATGTGCCAGTGATAGGAGTTAATTCCAGATTTGAGCAAACCAAGGCACAGTGGACATGATGGATCTTACCTGTTACAGGTGTGCTTATCAGGAGCCTGCAATCTTTATTAGGTGTCTTGGGGCATATCAAAAAGAGTCCTGTACTTGAGGAGGTCGACCGTCTCATGAAGGAGTATATCAGCCAGCTTTACTGCAGAACGAATAGTCCCAAACTCTCAGTGACTAACGACCAGAAGCATTTCTGCCTGGCTCATGGTACATGCGGATGTTGGTCAGCAGGGCTCTGGGCTCAGCCAGGTTCTGCGTGTCATCTAATTCCAGAGCTGAGCCTAGGTGAAAGGAGCAGCCCCGTGTGGGCCATGCTGTTCTCATGGCAGAGGGCAGGTGCTCACGGGTGCGTAGAGCCAAAGCACACAAGCAGTTTCAGCTTTTGCTTACATGGCGCTGTATCACAGCCGCTCACATTCCACTGGCCAAAGCAAGTCACGTGGCTACCAGAGATAATGGGACAAAGAAGTACATTGTACCTACAGAGAGCATGGGTGAATAATTGTGAAGAAACGGTGCAGTCTGCCACAAAGAGACTGAGGAGGTTGTTATCAACAGAAATAGCTACAGTAATTGCTCTAGCACAGAGATTCTTAATTAGAGACGAATGTGGTTGAGAGGCACTCACGCCCCAGCGCATTAAAAGGGAGAATTGGATTAGACGGGGTAGCTCGGGTTCCGCCGCAGAAGACACTTCCTAAGGAAGGCGCCCTGTCTCCATGCGGACTGGGGTGCCGGTCAGACGGTGGTGGCTGGCAAGCGGTAACGCCCCCTAGAATTCTCTCATCAGGAAGACGGAGACGTGACAGCATGTCACGTCTGGGACCTCGTGTACCTGCCATGCAGCTCAGGAAGATGTTTTTGTCGTTAGAGATGGTGGCACTGAGATGGGTGTGCGTTGTGGGCAGCCTCGCAGATAGCTCTGTGCTTTTACACAGGACCAGCCACTGTGTCTCGGTTTCGGTGGGTCCCCAGTACAAAGAGGGTAGCTCTTCCTGTAGCTTAAAGAAAGGACCAGTCCAGCGCCCCTTTCTCTCTGCACCCGTGTCCATGCAGCTTTGAAATAGCAGAGAGTGTAGATGTAGGCACACTGTGCTGGTTTCATTGATGTCATCTGCAAAAATGTCAGTGATGTCCCTGTGATGACAAACCTGAATGAATGCCTCCTTCACTCAAAGGCTTGGGTTGTCTCCTCTTGTATTTTAGCAGCACTCCTCAAAAGATCTGCCTCTCCCATCGTCTTCAGTCCTTGCCTTCCCATCCTCTCTTGAACCCTTTGCGGGCTCCTCACCCATGACTGCACCAGAGCGTCTCTGCCAAGGCCTCGGTGGTCGCCACGTTACTGGGTCCAGCGGTCAGTTCCTCAGTGCCATTTTACTGATATGTCTGTGGTGCTGGATACAGCTGACCGTCCCTTGTCCCTTGTCTTTGAGCCACTGTTGTCTCTTGGCTGCTGTCTGGGACACTGTTCTTTCTTAGCTATGCCCTTACTTCACTTGTTTTTCCTTCCTAGATCCTTTGATGACTTTCCTCTCACCTTCCCACCCTGTTAGCATCCGGGAGCTCCAGGCCAGTCCCTGGGCCTCTGTACTCCTGCCCAGCCTCAGGGCATTGAACACCATCTGCTTATCTTCTAATGAGCACCAACTATAGATCAGCAGCCCAGACCCTTCCCCTGAACACCAGGCTTGTATACCTAACTGACCACTCTGTTCCTTTCCCATCTGGATAGCTAATAAGTATCTGCAACTTGGCATATCCATAGCAGAATTCCCAGTCTCCCCAAAGCCCTTCCCATCTCAGTATAAATATCAGCCTCATCCTGCCAGCTTCTCAGGCCAAAAATCTTGGACTTATTTCTTTGTATCACTCTTCCCATACCATCCATCAGAAAGTCCCATCAGCTTGACCGTGGACCTTACCAAGGGCTGGCTGTTCCTTACCATCCACACACTCACCTGGAGATCACGGAAGCCTCCGCCCTCGCCGCAGCCAGCCTGGCACCGCCACCAAGTAGTCCTCTTAAATCCAAGTCAGATCAGGTCACTTCCCTGCTCAGCGGCGTCCACAGCTTCTGTAGTTCACCCAGTGTGAGAGCCACAATCCCGCCAGCCACACGATCCCACCTGCCCTTCTCCAGCCTTGCTCCCTCCTCTGCCCTCCTCCCTCCCTCCCCTGGGTCCCCCTCCTCCCCTGCCCTCCGCAGTGCAGTGACCCCCTGCTCTTCCTTCAGCATGCCAGGCTCACGCCACTGCAGGTGTGGCACACATGCCCCATCTGGAACACCCCCTGCCGTTCTCCGCGCTCTCCGCGGTGCCTGCCCGCCCTGCAGCCTGCGCAGAGCTGCCATCCCCGTGGCCACACCACCCACCCCTGCTCTCCCCACGCCCGCCCAGGCTCTGTCTCCCACCATCGTTCTGGGTGTTTACGGGCTCACTGGCCTGTTCCCTGGCCTCTCAAGCATGTAGCCTCCACGAGGGCAGCAGGTTCGTCACTTGTGTTCAGGGCTGTGTCCCCAGTGTCCACAACGATGGCAGATAAATGCCTGTGGCATGAATGGGCATCGTTGCACAGACCCTTGTGCACATGGCGGGCTGAGCACTAAGCAGCTCGTGACACAATGCTGGTGCCAAAGACTATCACGTAGGCATGCCGTCCACAGCCTCCCAGAGGCCTTCCCTTCATCTGTCTTCCTTGCTTTTCGTGACAATTGGTGATATGTAGATATGTAGAGTATCTTTGGTAACAAATAGGTTAATTGGGTGGTTTTTGAGATCTGCAACTCTAAACCAATTGTGTTAGAGGCCCAAAAAGTTATTATTTTTTAAATGCCCATATATGTACTAAATGCCATTGAAATCTTATGATTGCAGATTATGGAAAGAGAGAGATGATTGTGAGGGTACAAGTCCATGAGTCATTTATCAGTTTGTTCAACAAAATCTACTGAGTACTTACTTTATGTAAGATTTTGCTAGCCTAATATTATAGCAGATACAGAAGTGAGTCAGGTGCTAAGTGTGTTCACAAAGAGCTTGAAGTGTAGTAGAAGGAAAAAAATGTTCATAAAAATGATTGTATAGAATAAAAAATTGGAGATGCTAAAAAAAATGTTTAGGTAATAAGATATGATGAGTTCTGTGACAAGTGTGCTTTGGAGATGCCATACTATGGGGGGTGGGACAGAGAATCAGGAAAGCCTTCTTGGAGGAGGTGGCATTTGGGTTAGAACTTGAAGGATGAGCAAGAGGAGGCGTTCCAGGAAATTATGGGAAGGAATGAGCATGATCATGGCCCTGGACATGCACACAGTGAGGCTGCAAGGTTTAGGGGCTGATTACGCTATGGACATAAAAATCAGATTAACCCTTTCAATGAAATTCTGCGTAATTGGAAGATTTGGCCATTTTGTCTCATAGACACTCTCCCACAGCAGCGGAAATCAGAGTTCACTGCATGTGGCATTCGCCCTCCCACAGCAGAAGTGCTGTGAAGCTGCACATTGCACCCAAAGATAAGCCATCTGGAACAATAAACATTATACCATGGATGTGAACAATAAACACGGAGAGTTGTGGTTAAATATTTGCGATACATATACAAGGAGTATGTTTGTCTGCGAAGCAAAGGGTAAGGGGATGACCCCCTCCTTTCCATACAATCCCACATGCTCTTTGGGAGAAGCACTTTCAGAGGTGGATTGAAGGAAGGGCACAGGCAGATGGAGTGAGAAAGTGTCTTCCAGACCGTGCGGTCTTTGATGAAAACTCGAGCAGCCCAGACGTGATCTGATGATGAAGGACTGACAGTCGCGTCCTTACTCGGCTGGCCCAGCCCTGGAAACACTTCCCATCCCACGAACGTGTCTCGAGTACTCTCCACGCCCCAGCCCTTAGCGGGGGACACGCGGAGATGGGCAGGGTGCGCCCCCCTCTGCCAGGCAGTGATACCTGAGTGCCGTAAAGATTTTTCATGGGATACGACTTTCCTAATATGTGAGCTTTTATGAGATGGGCTTTCTCAGGATGTCCCTCTTTTCAGTTAAAAGTGCTATTTCTGGAAGTACACAGAATGGAAAGCAGCTTATTAAACAAAGGTTGGCTTCCTTCCTGAGAGGTGAGGAGGAACACTGGAGGGTCAGGTGTTTCGGTTTCTCCTTGCTCGGATAGGACTGTCTCCTGCACACAGATTGGCGGCGCTCAGCGGCAGGTATTGTTAAGTGGATACCATTATGGAAGGCACGGGCGAAAACTTCGGACACAGTTGTGTCGAACATGGACTCTTGAATCAGACAGCCTGTCTCCTGCCACTTACTCTGCGACCTCAGGGAAGTTACTAAGCCTCTCTTGGCCTCAGTTTCCTCATGTGTAAAAAACAGGAACAATAACAGAACCTATTCCATGTTGATGGAAAGACGAAACGAGTTAATGCATGCAAAGCACTTAAATGGTGCCTTGTTTATAGTAAGTGCTCAGTTAAGTGGTAGCTATTACATTATTATTAATATATTAATACTCTATATGTAGAATACAAATAAATGACAACATCATTATTAAGAAAAAACACATATACTTTAGAAAAAAGTGTTCATAAATATTGTTAAATATAAGAATAGTCATTAAAAGATAAAGAGTTAAGTAGCAACCTGAGACCAAAAAACACCCAAGAGCCAGGTGTACAGTTACTTGATTTGCATATTACAGATGATGAAATGGGTTCAAATCAGAGATGAGGCCTGAGGTTTATGTAACAGATGGAGGGATGGAGGTGGAAGGACATTTGGGGGTGAAAATCTGTTCGTTTGGGTCACCAACCCAGACCACCCCAGCCAGCACACAGGTCCGTCCCCCTCGGGGAGGAGTGCAGGTGGCGAGGAGCAGGTGAGAGGAGCCCGCCGGAGCAGACTGCGCTGGGTCCCAGCTGCCACACCCAGAGCAGTTGTGCACAGCCACTGCTGTCCCTCCCACTGGACGTGCTCAAAGGGCTGCACTAGAGAGAGCCAGATGTCTCGGAAACCTGCAGAAGAGTGCCAGAGCCGACGACGGATCTTGGATTCCAGGGAGGTTCATTAACCCACCCTGGGCTCAGCTGGCGGGTGGCAGGGCTGGGGGCAGAGCAGAGCACTGCGGTCTCCCGCCCTGCACTGCCTCTGTCTCAGAAGCCACTTCTGGGGCACCTGCTATGCCTGAGCACTCTGCCAGATGATCTGACACTACTTAACACCAAACACTCTTTTTAAAAAAAAAATGCTTATTGATAGAATGAATCCTTGACTTAAAAACTCCTGCTGCAAAAGTTACAAACTCACCCAAGTGCCCAAGTCCGTAGCAGACCACATCCATCCTTCAGCGTGATTTTTCTCTCAGGACGGTTCTCCACACCTGGGAATCGGTGACTAGGAACTGGCAGGCTCGTCAGCCCACCAGGGCACGTCAGAGCCACTAAACCACTTCTCTGAGTGTTGTCACACTTCGATGGCTTAAAGGCTGTCAGTGCTGTTCTATCTGAAATCTGCTCTTGGTAAGTCGAGCCGCAGTGAATTTGCAGTTCCCATCGCTACTCCCAGGCCAGGGTTTCTCAGCCCGGGCTGGTGCCACGCTGTGCTGGAAAGGAGGAGGGCTCAGCCCAGACGCAATCCCGGCAGATAGCTCGTTACCCCGCTTGCATTTAAGGCATCTCCCCGTCCAGCTGTGCTGAGGGGCAGTCTCTCTAGGGCAGATACTCAAAATCGTGTAACTCAGCGCCTGAGACCAACACATTTTGGAGTCCCAGAGAAGATCCAGAGTCAGAGCAGAGGCTCCAGACCATATTGCTTCACTCCCCACGCTGTGCGGGCAGAGGACCCAGTCTCCGGGGACCTTGGGCAGGCCAGTGCTCTCGCTGGACCTCTGCCCTGCACCTGTACCATGGGGGCCTAGACTGGCGGGCCTCACGTGCCTTCCTCCTCCTGCTGCTCCTCCCCTGTGCACCAGCCCACCCGCGCTCCTGCAGACCCGGCCTCTCCGCACGCTGCACTGTCCCCACTTTTGTTTCCTGGGACTTGCCCTCTGTGGCCCTCACTTTCTATTTTGCCTTTTCTGCCATTTCATCCCTTTTGTCCTAAAGGAGTCTTACATGCCCTAGGACCTTAAACCAGACCGAGGGACACCCACAAGGCTATCCACCAGATGGGGTGTGGGGGGGGCCACCCTCAGGCCAGCCCCATTCAGACACCCTTTCCGGCCCCCTCTCCCCACTACTCCTTCCACCGAAACAGGAGGAAGTGAAACCGTGTCCCAGATGTGCATCACGGCACCTTCCTGAGCCAGGGGTCTGAGTGGGCGGGGACTGGCCTAGTCCCCCCAGGTAGGAGTGCTGCTGCCAGGCAGGTCACTGGCCAAGGTCACAGCGACCTGCAGCACAGGGCGCCATCTGAAGGGCTCTGGTGGTGAGCGTGGGGACCACGCAGGAGGGAGCGCGTCCTCCAGCACCTCCCAGGAGGGCCACGCGCAGCCAGGGGCTGTCCCCACCTTCTCTCCGGCAGCCGAGCCCTCGAGAGGACAGCCAGGAGCAGCTCGGCTTGCTGAGGAGAAAGCCCGCTTTGCCCGGAGGAGTTTGACTGAATCAGCTCCCTGACGTGGGCTGCCTGCCGCTCAGAAACAGCAATTTAGAATAAGGTCCCGCACACCCGGCCCCAAGCCCCAACCCCTAACCGCTTCCCAGTGCGCAGCAGCGGGGAGCGGGCGCCACATGCCGCAGTGATGCCTGATCTGTGGCCGAGACAGCCACAGATGTCCCTTCGCCCCTCCCTCTCCCTCCTGCTGCCTCCGAAGACCCCTGGGTGGGAGAGCAGGTGCAGGTGTGGCCCCGGCTCTGCTGTGACTTCTCTGTTTCCTGCTGCCCGCTTTGCCTCAGTTTCTCACTCTACAGAGTGAGATTAAAGGTCGGCACACCGTGGACAAGGAGGAGACTACCTGTAAAGCCCCACAAGCTCCTAGCAACAGAGGTCCCTGGAAGAGAGACTTTGTGGGTTGTGGCGAACCACAGCTTCAGGTAGCATGAAGGGGACGGTGAGGCCAGGTCTGTTCACGCAACAAACATGTCTCAAAAGCTCTAGTCTCTGCTGTCACGGAGTTTTACTGAGAGCTTATTGAATGTCAATGAGAGTGTGTGACTGAACTGGGAAAATCTCTGTTATTTGGAGTTCTAGATGAAATGGAGCAAAAAAATGAAAAATGAAGCAATCACACAGTAATGTCTCATATTTACTAAAGTACACAGACCTTCCCCAGTCATGAAAATGTCCCTTTTTGATTTGGGAACAAAATGTAGACCATGGTGTTAGGATTACCACCAGCTAAAAGCACCGTTGAGTACCAGCATGAGCTTTCAGACTCAAAGAGCTCGATTAGCTGATTAATCGGCCCAGTGGCCCGGGAAGGCAGGGACATTATCCCTAATTTAGAGATAGGCAAATCCAGCCCCAAGTGTTTCTCCCAAAGTAATGAACAGAGATGGGTTCAGACTGTTTTCCAGTTGGGAGTAACTGGTCCAGGACACAGGTCTGTGCTGTTTGAAAGACAGTGCAGCTTCCCTGGTAGGTCCCCGACCTCAGCCTCCTTATCTGTGACGTGAGAGGGTTACACTCTGTTAGCCCTAAAAGTCCTCCGAGCATGATCATTCTGTGCTTCAGAATGAAGCTTCAGCAGAATGTGCTTCAGCAGTGACCGCGAGTTTCCTTTTTCATCACTAATTCCAGACCTGAGGTGTCCTCAGTAGGATGTGACCTTGGGCACATCCTTTCAGTCTTTCTGCTCTCAGAGCATTGCAATCTGACAGTCCAGAGGTGGGAGAACAGGCCCTACAGTAAGTCCACAGGTGTTTATTAAGCACTGGTCATGAGCCCAGGCCCACGCATGGCAGGTGGCAGGATAGTCACAAGACAGGGGAGCTTCTTAAGCTTAGGAAGCTCCATGACCGATTTTTTTGTGCCCGGCCCTTTCCTGCAGGTCCCCAAACATGAAGTGACAGCCAAAGTGACTACTAATCAAAAATAATGGTAAAAATAAAGGTCACTTAGGCTTATAAGTGACTCATACTTTCTAAATGTTGGAAAGAAAAATGAGGGGAGAATGAGAAGAAGATGCAGTGAGGCCAGTGTCCGAGGAAGAGATCAGTGTGTAGAGCATGAGCCCCATGCACCTGTGTTCTTGGTTCATTTTCTCGGCTGATTCATGACCGTTAGTGGTTAGGGACACTGATGGTGGAGTCCCACTACTTAGGTTCAAATTCCCAGAGCCACCATTTATTAGCTCAGTTTCCTGATCTATAAAATAGGGATTAAAATTGCACCTACCTCATGGAGTTGTTGTATTAAATAAGTAAATGCTTGTAAAGCATTAGAATTGTGCTCACACACAGGAAGCATGTGGCAGACATTAGCTACTAGTGTTCCTGTGCTCCCAGCCCCTATCTGCATGTCTCGGGCACCAGCTAGACTGATTAGAGGAAAGTGACCTTCTATACTTGATTTTTAAAATAATTTTATTGAAGCGCAATTTATTTTCAATAAAGTTCACATATTTAAGTGTATGGTCACAAATGTAATAACCTTAAAATAGTATAATTTCATTTACCTAACCCCCATCCTGTGTGACTGTTACACGTCTTTTACGTACACATACATTATAACCCCACCCTACGATGTTATTATTTTTACTGTAAACAGCCAGTAGTCTTTTAAGAAAATTATGAGAAAAAAATAAAACATAGTCTTTTATATTTACCTGCTTATTTACTGGTCCTGGTGGTTCCATTTATTTTTGTACATCCAAGTTTCCTTCTGATGCCATTTCCACTCACCCTGAATTACATCCCTTAGCATTTTTATAATGTGGGTCTGCTGCTGCTGAACTTGCATTTATCTGAAAATGTCTTCATCCATCGTCTTATTAAAGAATATTTTTGCTGGTTATAGAATTCTTGGTTAAGAGGGTTTTTGAATTTTTTCTTTCAGACATCGTTCCATTTTCTCCTGGCCTCCATTGTCTCTGATAAGAAGTCGCTGATATTGTCATCGTGGTCCCCTTGTAAAGTGTTCTTTGTTTGGCTGACTGCTTTCAAGATTTTCTCTCTATCTTTGCTTGTCAGCAATTTGACGTATGTGCCTCATTGTCCTTTTATTATATTTGCCCTGCTTGAAGTTTGTTGAGCTTCTCGGATCCATCCATATATTAGAGGTTTTCATCGGGTTTAGGAAGTTTTGGGTCATTATTTTTCAAAATTTTTTTCTGGCCCAATATCACTGTCCTCTTTCTGGGACTCCAATTATAGATATGTTTGGTCATTTTACATTATTCCATTGGCCCTGGCGGCTTTGTTCAGTTTTCTTTAGTCTTTTATTCTCTGTGTCCCACAGATTAGATCGTTTCTGTTGATTGTTTTTTCAGTTTGCTCACTTTTTCCTCTGCTATCTCTGTATTCATTAAGCTTACTCAGTGAATTTTTCATTTCAGTTACTTTTTAATTATGGAATTTCCATTTGGTATCTTTTTATAGTTTCCATTTATCTGTGGAATTCCCTATCTGTGCCCTCTTTGAGACCATATACTCATTTATTTCATTGAATATATGTTTCTTTCATTCTTTAAAAGTATTACTCTGGAAAGGGATGTCTGGAAAGTCTCCATGCAATATGAAAAATGTAATATGAAACGGCTGGTTACTTTCTGGACTGTGTGTGTGTGTGTGTGTGTGTGTGTGTGTGTGTGTGTGTATGTCAGGAGGTTGTTTTATATATGTATATATAAAACAGCTGTTTTAAAATCCTTGTCTGCTAAGTCCAACATCTGAACAATCTCATTTTCTGTTTCCTATTGACTGTGTTTTTCCTTGACAGTCACATTTTCCCATTTTTAAATATATCTAGTGATTTTTTTTTTACTGAAATTAGAATTATAGAAAATATGTTGTGGAGACTTTAGATGTTACCATCTTCTTAAGAGTATGACCAATTACTGGCTGATCACTGTGAACTGGCACAGGCTTGGTTTTATGTTTGTTGTTGTAGACCAGTTGAAAACCCGGAACCGTCAACCACCAAATTCCATTTCTCCTTCAGATCTTGCCAGGGTTTGGTTTTAGGCTTTGTCAGGTGGGGCATAGAGTAGGTCTTGCTCTAGGGTGATGTCGTTACTCCTAAGATGTGCCTTGCTGGTGCCCGAGCCAGTTGCCCAAGGTGTTAATAAGACGTTAACTGCATCTCTTCTCGTGGCAGGGCCAGAGCACCAACCTCCTGACACTGCTTGTCCCTCAACACTGGTCACCCTACAGTATCTCCTTCTGCTCTCGGCCCCATAGCAGCTGCTATCTGATATGCCTCAGTGTTTTCGTCTTGCACATGTACAGCTCAGCTCTGAGCCCTGGCACACAGGCAGCCCTGCCAAGCTTCTAGGGCCCCTTAGCTACCTAGCTGTCTCCGTTCTTTTTTTTTTTTTTTTTATTTTATTTATTTATTTATTTATTATTTTTTTTGGCATATTATGGGGGTACAGATTTTAAGGTTTCAATAAATGCCCATTCCCCCCCTCCCCCCAAAAGTCTGAGTCTCCATCATGACCATCCCCCAGATGGTGCACATCTCACTCACTATGTATGTATATACCCGCCCCCCTCCCCCCTCCCACCTGCCCAATACCCTATTACTGTAGCACCTATGTGTCTACTTAGGTGCTACTCAGTTAATACCAGTTTGCTGGAGAATATATCTGGTGCTTGTTTTTCCATTCTTGGGATACTTCACTTAGTAGTATGGGTTCCAGCTCTAACCAGGAAAATATAAGGTGTGCTATATCACCATTGTTTCTTAGAGCTGAATAGTACTCCATGGTGTACATATACCACATTTTATTAATCCATTCTTTGATTGATGGGCACTTGGGCTGTTTCCACAGCCTTGCAATTATGAATTGTGCTGCTATAAACATTCGAGTGCAGGTGTCTTTTTTGTAGAGTGTCACTGGATCATTTGGGTAGATGCCCAGCAATGGGATTGCTGGATCAAATGGTAGATTCACTTGTATCGCTTTAAGGTATCTCCATATTGCTTTCCACAGAGGTTGAACTAGTTTGCAGTCCCACCAGCAGTGTAGGAGTGTTCCTCTCTCTCCGCAACCACGCCAGCATTTATTGTTTGGAGATTTTTTGATAAAGGCCATTCTCACTGGGGTTAAGTGATATCTCATTGTGGTTTTGATTTGCATTTCCCTGATGATTAGAGATGTTGAGCATTTCTTCATATGTTTGTTGGCCATTCTTCTGTCTTCTTTAGAAAAATTTCTGTTCAAGTCCTTTGCCCACTTTTTAATGGGGTTATTTGATTTTTTCTTCCTAATTTTCGTGAGTTCTAAGTATATTCTAGTTATCAGTCCCTTATCGGATGCATAGGATGCAAAAATTTTCTCCCATTCTGTAGGCTGTCTGTTTACTTTCATGACTATTTCTTTGGCTGTGCAGAAGCTTTGTAGTTTGATCATGTCCCATTTATTTATTTTTGTTGCTGCTGTGATTGCCTTTGGGGACTTCTTCATAAACTCTTTGCCCAGGCCGATGTCTAGGAGAGTGTTTCCAACTTTTTCCTCTAGAGTTCTAATAGTTTCATATCTTAGGTTTAAGTCTGTTATCCAGCGTGAGTTGGTTTTTGTGAGAGGTGAAAGGTGTGGGTCCTGTTTTAGCCTTCTACAGGTGGCTATCCAGTTTTCCCAGCACCATTTATTGAAGAGGGATTCTTTTCCCCAGCGTATGTTTTTGTCTGCTTTGTCAAAGATGAGATGGCTATATGAGGATGGTTTTATATCAGGATTCTCACATCTGTTCCACTGGTCAATATTCCTGTTTTTGTGCCAATACCATATTGTTTTAATTACTACAGCTTTGTAGTATAGTTTGATATCTGGCATATTAATGCCTCTCATTTTGTTTTTGTTGCCTAGAATTGCTCTTGATATTCGGGGTCTTCTTTGGTTCCATACGAAGCGTAAAATTATTTTTTCTATATCTGTGAAGAATGCTGATGGGATTTTAATAGGTATTGCATTGAATCTGTAGATCAGTTTGGGTAGTATAGACATTTTGATGATATTGAGTCTGCCGATCCACGAGCATGGTATGGATTTCCATCTGTTTACATCCTCTGCTATTTCCTTCCTCAGTGTTTCATAGTTCTCCCTGTAGAGGTCTTTTACCTCTTTGGTTAAATATATTCCTAAGTACTTTAATTTCTTTGTTGCTATTGTGAAGGGAATTGAGTCTTTGATTTGGTTCTCAATTAGATTGTTGTTGGCGTATATGAATGCCTCTGATTTCTGTGTATTAATTTTGTATCCTGAGACTTTACTAAATTCATTGATCAGTTCCAGGAGTTTCTTGGTTGAATCTTTGGGGTTTTCTAGATACAATATCATATCATCAGCAAACAGTGAAAGTTTGATCTCTTCGGCCCCTATTTGGATACCTTTGATTCCATTTTCCTATCTGATTGCTGTAGCCAAGACTTCCAGCACTATGTTGAACAGAAGTGGAGATAGTGGGCAGCCTTGTCTGGTTCCAGTTCTAAGTGGGAATGATTTCAATCTTTCCCCATTCAGTATGATGTTGGCTATGGGTCTGTCATATATGGCTTGTATCATTTTTAGGTATGTCCCTTCTATGCCTATTTTCTTAAGTGTTCGTATCATGAAAGGGTGTTGAATTTTGTCAAAAGCTTTTTCTGCATCTATTGAAAGGATCATGTGGTCTTTGTTTTTGCTTCTGTTTATGTGGTGAATTGCATTTATAGATTTACGTATGTTGAACCATCCCTGCATCCCTGGGATGAAGCCCACTTGGTCGTGGTGGATTATTTTTTTGATAAGTGTCTGGATTCGGTTAGCTAAGATTTTGTTGAAAATTTTTGCATCTATATTCATTAGGGATATTGGTCTGTAGTTTTCTTTTTTTGTTGCATCCTTTCCTGGTTTTGGTATCAGAGTAATATTCGCTTCATAAAAGGTGTCGGGGAGGTTTCCGTTCTTCTCGATGTTGTGGAATAGTTTCTGCAAGATAGGTACTAGTTCTTCTTTGTAAGTATGGTAAAATTCAGGTGTGAAGCCATCTGGACCGGGACTTTTCTTTTTAGGGAGATTTTTAATTGCTGTTTCTATTTCAGCTGTTGAGATTGGTCTGTTCAGGGAATCTATTTCTTCCTGGTTGAGCCTAGGGAGGCTGTGTGTTTCTAGAAATTTGTCCATTTCCTCCACATTTTCCAGTTTGTGTGCATAAAGATTTTTGTAGTATTCATAAATTGTATCTTGTATCTCTTTGGGATCAGTTGTGATATCTCCTTTTTTATTCCTGATGGAGCTTATTAGAGATTTCTCTTTTCTGCTTTTCGTTAGCTTAGCCAACGGCGTGTCAATCTTGTTTATTTTTTCAAAGAACCAACTTTTTGTTTTATTAATCTCCTGAATAGCTTTCCTGTTTTCAATTTCGTTTAGTTCTGATTTGATCTTGTTGATTTCACTTCTTCTGCTGGGTTTGGGGTTGGTCTGTTCTTCTTTTTCCAGCTCTTTGAGTCGTTTCATTAGATTGTCTATTTGTGATCTTCTTGCCTTTTGGTTATAGGCATTTATGGAGATAAACTTTCCTCTCAGAACTGCTTTAGCTGTGTCCCAGAGCAGTTGATAACTTGTCTCTCCATTGTCGTTTTCTTCATAGAAGTTTTTTATTTCCGTCTTGATTTCTTCATTTACGAAGTAATCATTTAGTAGGAGGTTGTTTAATTTCTACGTTTTTGTGTAGAAATGTGAGTTTCTGTTAGGGTTGATTTCTAGTTTTATTCCGCTGTGATCTGAGAAGGTACATGGTATGATTTCTATTTTTTTAAATTTCTTGAGATTTTCTTTGTGTCCTAGGATATGGTCAATCTTAGAGAATGTCCCGTGAGCTGATGAGAAGAACGTATATTCAGTGGATTTTGGGTAGAATGTTCTGTAGATGTCTGTCAGACCCAATTGTTCTAGAGTTTTGTTTAAGTCCATTATTTCTTTATTAATTTTCTGTTTGGAGGATCTGTCTCGTGCCGTCAGTGGGGTGTTGAAATCCCCGGTGATTATGGAGTTGCTATTAATCCATTTGCTTAGCTCCAGTAAGGTTTGCTTTATGAATCTGGGTGTACCTAAGTTGGGTGCATATATATTTAAAATTGTTATCTCTTCTTGTTGGACTGTGCCCTTCACCATTATATAATGACCCTCTTTGTCTTTTACTACTTTTGTTGGTTTAAAAACTAAATCATCTGAAATTAGAACTGCCACACCAGCCTTCTTTTGGCTTCTATTTGCTTGGAATATTGATCTCCACCCTTTTATTTTTAGTCTATGTGCATCCTTGCAGGTTAAATGTGTTTCCTGAAGACAGCATATACTTGGCCTGTATTTTCTTATCCATTCAGCCAGCCTATGTCTCTTGAGTGGAGAGTTTAAGCCATTCACATTTATTGAGAGAACTGATAGGTAAGGTAGATTACTGATCATTCTGTTGGGTTGGATGTTGTTGCTATGATTTCTGTCTTGAGCCATTGTAATATCTGGCCTTTAATATCTTTGGGTTTTGGTTGTTTTTATATCCGTGGATTATTATTATGATGTTCCGTGCATAACGCTGATTTAAGTACTTCTTGTAGGGCTGGTCTTGTCTTGGTGAATTCTCTGAGCCTTTGCTTGTCTGCGAATGTTTTTATTTCTCCTTCATATATGAAGCTTAGTTTTGCAGGGAATAATATTCTAGGCTGGGCATTGTTTTGTTTCAAAAGAGTGAGAATGGGGCCCCAGTCTCTCCTTGCTTGTAAAGTCTCATTAGAGAAGTCTGATGTTATTCGAATTGACTTTCCCTTGTATGTCACTTGCTTCTTTTGTCTTACAGCTCTTAGAAGGGCCTCTTTAGTTGATACTTTGGTCAGTCTGATGACTGCATGACGTGACGTCTTCCTGTTTGCATTGAATCTCCCAGGGGTCCTCTGGGCTTCTTGAACTTGTATATCGAGATTTTGAGCAAGGCCTGGGAAATTTTCCTCTATTATATCTTCAAAAAGCTTGTCCAGCCCTTGAGTGTTGTCTTCCTCCCCTTCGGCTAAACCTATGACCCTCACGTTAGGTTTTTTCACATAATCCCACAGCTCTTGTAGACTTTGCTCTTTTCTCTTGTTTCTCTGCTCTATTTCTGTGACTGATTTATTTAATTGGAAGGTGTTATCTTCAAGCTCTGAGATTCTTTCTTCTGCTTGATCTACCCTGTTCTTGAGACTTTCCACAGTATTTTGTAGTTCTCTGAGTTGATTCTTCATCTCCAGGACTTCGGTTAAAGTTTTCTTCACTGTGTCAATCTCTTTGTTGAACCTTTGTTCCATTTCTTGGAGGTTTTTTGTGTTTTCTTGGTGTTGGTTATTGAGTTGTTGTTGCAGCTGGGTGAGTGTTCTTATGATCCACATACGAAATTCCTTTTCTGTCATATTGGTTGCCTGATTTTGGTCGGTGTCCGTTTCTAGGGGGCAGGTGCTCCTCCTTGGGGGTGTGTTTTCCGTTTGGTTCTTCATATTTCCTGAGTTCTTTCGCTGATTTCTTCCCATGTCGATCAGTTGTTGTTTCTATCCTTAGGTTATTGTTTGGGTATTCACACACCTTGTTTAGTTTCTGAGGCGTTAGGTGGTGCCTGTGGGTGAAATTGGACCACTCCCTGTATATTGAGTCAGTGGGTGCCGTGGAAAGGCTGTGCAAGATGCCGTCCCTGTCAGTAGGTGGCGTTTGCTTGGAGGAACAGGCTATGGTGTTGATTTTGAGTCCTGTTATCAGCTCTCGTTCTGGGCGGAGCTGGGTTGGGTAAGCCTGCCCTCAGGCCGTTAGCAGGGGTCAAAGTTCTGTTCTCTGCTGTCAGGGCGGGGCTGGAATGGTCCCGCTCAGCCAGAAAGTCTGGGTGTGGGGGTGGGGCTGTCTGAGACCCACAGTCTGCAGCAGGCCTTGCTTCTTTCCACCCTCCCCAACTCCGCAGCTACTCCTGGGCCTCTGCCAGCAGGCCAGACCACAAGCCACCAGGCCTCCCCGGACTGTGATGCCGGCGGGGAGGTTCCCTGCACAGGAACGCCACCTGGGTTGGGCGCACGGCCTCCTCCTTGGAGGAGGGTTGCCCTCTAGGACGCCGATCCGCCCCTGGAGGCACACAGACCTCAGTAGGCTGTTCACGTATAATCCTTCTGTGCCCCGGGCAATGCTAGCCCTCGGTGCAGGGGATCTGGTCTGCAGGTCCGACCTCTGGGTCCCAGAGTTCAAACTGTATTCCCACCAGGGAGAGGGTTTCCGGTCCTAATTCACCCACAGGGAGCCCAAGCTGGGTCTATGTCTCTCAGCCTCTGAGTCGGCACCGTTTTCCTGGGAACACGGTGCCAGCAGCACCTGGGAGGGCGGGCGGGGTCCCAAACGGGAAGGTCCCGTTCCCTGGAGGTGCCTCCGGCTGGTGGCTGTGTTGTCTCTCTGGGCAGCCGCGGGTAGGGTCGGCGGAGGGGAGGAGGAGGCAATATGGCGCCTGCCGCGCGGCTCTCCGTGCACACGGAGGTGCCCGGAGGAAGTTGCGAACCTGGTGCCACGTCTGCTACAGGCTCACCGTTGGCAGGCGGCGGCAGTCTCTGGGCAGATGTCCGCAGGTCTCTCCACCCGCTTGGGAGCCCACCAGCAGTCCCGAATGCAGGGGAGGGGAAACAGCGAATCCACCTACCCTTGCCGCTGGTCTCCGGGCTGCTCCGGTGGTCTCAGCCTCCAGTTCTCCTCCGCAGCCTCCTCCCGTGGAGTCTCCCGGGGTCTCAGGTACCCCTCCTTCCGGCCCTTGTCCGCTGTATGCTCGTCTTCTTGCTTCTTTCCTCTAGTTTCTGCTAGAATCGGTCTTTTCTGCAGAGACCCTCTGTCTGGCCGTGTTATTCGTCCACCATCTTGCTCCGCCCCCGCTGTCTCCTTTCTGATGTCCCACCCCAGGCACCTCAGCTGCCCAAATTCTGATCTGATCTCTTCTTCTCGGACCATTCGGACTGCAGTGGTCTACTTGGACTATAGCTCATTGTGCTGAAGTCTGGAAATTGTTCTCAGTCAGAGAACCAAGACAATTATGGTGTTCACCCCATGAGTTTCAATTCTTGAGAGATTATCCTCCTGTGCTGCGTTATGTTCACTTTACAAAAACAGTAGCCTCTTCTATTTTTGTCCAGTTATTATTTTGGTTTGGTTTGGTTTTTAGAGGCAGGGTCTCACTCTGTTGTCAAGGCTAGAGTGCGATCATAAATTACTACAGCCTCAAGTGTAAGCCTGAGCTCAATGGTCCTCCTGCCTCAGCCTCCTGAGTAGCTGGGACTATAGGCACATGCTGACATGCCTCTAATTTAAAAAGAATTTTTTTGTAGAAATAGGGTATCACCATGTTTCCCAGGCCAATATTGAACTCCTACCCTCTACTAAGTAGTCCTTCCACCTTGGCCTCCCAAAGTGCTAAGATTATAGGCATGAGCCACTGTGCCTAGCCTCCAGGATTTTTAAAAATTTTTATGATGAAAGAGCTAGTCTGGTATCAGTTACTTGAAAATGGCTAGAAATGGAAGTGTACTTGATTTTTAGATCACAAAATGAATGATTAATATGTTAGTATATGTAAGGTATTCTTCATTGCATAATATGGTATATTAATATAATATAATGCTATACTATATAAGATATATATTAATTTATTTGTCACACATTTATTGAGGACTTATTGTATATAAGGCACAGTAGTAATTGGAGGGAGAAAATATACTAGAATCTTTCTTAAGATATTTGGAAAATAACAGCCCAGCAAATTTTAGAGCCAGAGTGAGCTTTCTCATCCAATGTCCTCATTTTTAAGATGTTGAAACCTAGACCCAAAAGATGACATGACTTGCCAAGGTCACACAGCTATTAGTGGGAGGAGAGGAAATAGCCTGGCATTTTCCCCCACTTAATAAAAAACATTTATTTTTAAAAACTAATCATAATGTTTGGATATTTTTCCCACTATAGACAATTTGGCTAGTGCCAATATCCCTATTGATTCATGCGATGTAAACCAGAATTAGGAAGTAAGTAAGTCTGGAATCCTACGAGCATTTTGTTTGAGTTGCATAGAAAGATTAACTTAATAGTGTAGAGTCACCATAAGTTAGCCAGGATAAACAAGCTTGGTTCTCTGTTGCTCTCCACCTCAGGAACAGCCAGGAAAGAGGAAGATGTTGCCTGGGTGTAATGGTATTTGTTGGAAAAATAATTGGAATGATAATGGTGGCTAGCTTTAGTAACTTATCCAACTTGATAACTGTATAGTGAGTATGCCTATCTCATTTGCTACCAAAACCATGAAGATATTTTGCATTTTCCCAAAAGCTGCATTTTTCATACATTTCTGAAGGAAAGAGTGAGAATCTGCAGTGAATGCAACCAAACCACCATTCTGTCCTATTTGACCTTATTACCAGAGCTATCACTCTGCATATGGCTAGTCCCTGGAAACTTCCCTCTGGGAAGCTCTGTCCAGGGTCTGGCACTAAGAGAATTTGACTGGCAGAGATTTCCAGGGTTCTAGAATATGTTCTTACATCCAAAAGACCCACTTGTCTGGTTCTGGGGGTGGGGTTGGCAGGAAAAGCTATAATAGTACTGAGGGCTTTTCCCTAGGTAGTTTCTCCTTTAAGGAAAAGCACAGGCCACCTTTGCTTTCAGAAATGGCAGATGAGATCATTTGGATCAGCTGACCTGCTGAGGACAATTAGGAGTGCTGGAAAAAATACTGTAACTCTTTTCTGAAACTTAGAAGAGATGCCTAATAGAAACAAATATGAATCCTCTCTGAAGAAAGAATGTTATCTTCAAAGTTTTCAAATTATTCTGAAAAGTGATTTTGTGAAAATAAAGTCTCACTCGTGATACAAAATAACTGGACACACAAGGAGACAAAATAACATCAATGAAAATGGGGAGAAACTATAGACCATAGAAACAGACCCACAGGGGATCCAAACATTATCAGAATAGACTTGAAAATACTGTATTTACTATATTCAAAGAGATCAAAGACAAGATTGGTAATTTTCCAAAGAGCCAGAAGATATGGAAAAGAACTAATTGTAAATCTTATGCAGTGAATGGATCAAACAGAAGACTTGGCACAGCTGAAGATAGTTACTGAGCTGCCGAGAGGGAGCGAAAGGTGTGATGATCCGGCACAGAGAGTCAGAGGCACCGGAGCACAGGGAAGAGTGTGAGACGGGGGGTGGGGGGTTGGTAAATAGATGCTGAATTTCATGAAATGGTTTTTTCTACCATCGATGGACTCGATTTTCTCTATTAATGTGGTGAATTACATATTGACTTGTTATTGAACTACAATGTAGTTGTTCTCTTGCTGTAGGAGGGTGAGGGGGCTTTTGTATAGCTGGTGATGTTCTGTTTCTTGACCTGAGTGGTAGTTACGTGACTGTTTTGTGACAAATCATACACTGTAACGTCTTCCTTTCTTGCATTTTTATATGTATGCAAATTTTTTCAAAAAACGTTTAAAAAGAATAAAAAGTGTCGGCTCCAGCATGTACATGACTGACAGATGCCAAAAGAGATCTGCTTCCGCTTCTGCCTATAGCAGGAAAATACAGTTTGTCTCCAGCAGGGAGCAGCACAGAAGGATGTGATCCAGTGCCTTCCCATGCATTCCTGTTGTCATGAGAGACACACTGTGGAGGAGGATGGTGCGGCCCCATCTGGGACCAGAGGAAAAGTGCAATGATCAGTAGCAACATCTGCCATGGCACATGACAAGGGAGTGGTGCCTGTGTGCACTGTCAGTGCCATTTGGCCTGGGCGGTGGCCAAGGGTCAGGGAGTGCGTGTGTGCAGTTGAGTGCCATTTGAACTGGGTGGCGGCCAAGGGTCAGGGAGTGCGTGTGTGCAGTTGAGTGCCATTTGAACTGGGTGGCGGCCAAGGGTCAGGGAGTGCGTGTGTGCAGTTGAGTGCCATTTGAACTGGGTGGTGGCTAAGGGTCAGGGAGTGCGTGTGTGCAGTTGAGTGCCATTTGGCCTGGGTGGTGGCTAAGGGTCAGGGAGTGCGTGTGTGCAGTTGAGTGCCATTTGAACTGGGTGGTGGCTAAGGGTCAGGGAGTGCGTGTGTGCAGTTGAGTGCCATTTGGCCTGGGTGGTGGCTAAGGGTCAGGGAGTGCGTGTGTGCAGTATGAGTGCCATTTGGCATGGACGGTGGCCAAGGGTCAGGGAATGAGTGTGTGCAGTTGAGTGCCATTTGGCATGGACGGTGGCCAAGGGTCAGGGAATGAGTGTGTGCAGTATGAGTGCCATTTGGCATGGACGGTGGCCAAGGGTCAGGGAATGAGTGTGTGCAGTTGAGTGCCATTTGGCCTGGGTGGTGGGTAAGGGTCAGGGAGTGCGTGTGTGCAGTGTGAGTGCCATTTGGCCTGGGTGGTGGATAAGAGTCAGGGAGTGCGTGTGTGCAGTTAAGTGCCTTTGGCCTTGACGGTGGCTAAGAGTCAGGGAGTGCATGTGTGCGGCTGAGTGCCATTTGGCCTGGGTGGTGGCTAAGGGTCAGGGTGTGAGTGTGTGCAGTTGAGTGCCATTTGGCCTGGGCAGTGGCTAAGGGTCAGGGAGTGCGTGTGTGCAGTTGAGTGCCATTTGGCCTGGGTGGTGGATAAGAGTCAGGGAGTGCGTGTGTGCAGTGTGAGTGCCATTTGGCCTGGGTGGTGGCTAAGGGTCAGGGTGTGAGTGTGTGCAGTTGAGTGCCATTTGGCCTGGGCAGTGGCTAAGGGTCAGGGAGTGCGTGTGTGCAGTTGAGTGCCATTTGGCCTGGGTGGTGGATAAGAGTCAGGGAGTGCGTGTGTGCAGTTGAGTGCCATTTGAACTGGGCAGTGGCTAAGGGTCAGGGAGTGCGTGTGTGCAGTTGAGTGCCATTTGGCCTTGATGGTGGCTAAGGGTCAGGGAGTGCGTGTGTGCAGTTGAGTGCCTTTGGCCTGGGCAGTGGCTAAGGGGTACCAGTTATAAAGTTGGTTTTGCTTTTCATCCCAGCTGTACCATTTCCTATGCATGTGGTCTGGGACAAGTCATCTGTGGTATGTAAGCTTCAGTCCATTTATCTTTATCAAGATGGTTGGAGAATTAAATGAAACAATGGATACAAAGCACTTAGCACAGTGCCAGTGCGTGCTGAACCCTGGAGAAATGGTAGCTAATATTATCATTGTTGTCATTTGCTTTAGATCATGTTGTCTCCATTTCACCCTGTGTCATTTTCTTCTTAATATCAGGATTTCTTTTAAATATTTTTCTCTGAGCTTCTCTCTCTACCACATATTGCTAATACCAAAAGAGTTAAATCATCATGAAGGTTGATATTTTAATTACTCTTAAAGTCTTTAAATATTAGGCAACCAAACTATACCATCCCTTCCCTGGGGCAGCAGCGCTTTAGCTTTCATCAAGACACATGTGTGCTGCAGGATTTATCAGTATGGAAAGGGTCAATTAGAAATAAATGAAAATCTCTAATGAATAAAGACATCCTAATAAGAATATGCAAAAATGTTAAAATTTCACACCTCGGGAAAGCTGTCCAGACAAGAGTTCTTCTCCTGTTTGACAGGAGACTGGTTTCTGGTAAGAAAGGGCGTTGGACACCTCTGAAGCTTAACGTGATAAACTCACCCCTTAGCCCAAGGGAGAACTACCTGCTTCTGGTTCTAGACCTATTTTTCTTTGAAAAGCTGTTAAGCCTGTGAGACCACTAAAAGTCTCTGTTGCTCCATCAGGCAAATAAGGCACAGAACGTGGTCTGTGAGAGACACCGTGGGTCCAGTTTCTAGCCAGTGCAGAAGGGTCTTCGAGATCAGAAGTGAGCATGGGCCAGTAGTCTCGGCCTGAGGATGGTGATGATGATGGTGACAGTTCTCATCACCACAGGTGCTGGTCTGCTTTTGTTTTCAGACTCAGTCAGGTATGACTTTGGAAGAGGAGGACCCTGAGGTGGCTAGTTAGTGAGTTAGAGTCAGAGGACATTGATATGATCACCCTCCCTGGGAGGGGCTCGTTGGCTCACAAAACTTAGAAGCCCTCCAGATAGGGTACCGCCTAATGGAATGGTGATGGTGACACACAGACAGCCGCTCGTCATCCTGTCTACCCGACTTCTTCCACGCGCACCGCCACGCCGCCCTCTGCCCTTCTCCAGCCTGCTCTCTGTGGGGCCCTTACTGTCCGCGTATGGACCACACGAGAAGGCAGCCTTCTTCCCAGCCTCTTGTTGGCTCCAGGCAATGAGAGCTGAGCAGGAGTTCAGTGGGAGGGAGGAGGGGAAGGCCAGGGTCTTCCGTGCCCAGATCCTTCTCTGCAGGCCGTCAGGGGCCAGCTTCCTGCCCGCTCCCTGCAGCCACTCCCTCCACAGCTCGTTCAGGCCCAGGGCCGTAACAGACTGCCGTTGTTGCCACCCAGGACATCGCACTGTCCTGTGCGGTTCTCCCTGCCCTGCCTCACCTCCATAAAGAGCACCGGGCACCTTGGATTATCTTGAGCATGCCAACTGTTCTGCTGTGCTGTTGGTAACCTGTTTCCAGTCTTCCTGAAAGTAAACACTGAGTACCTACGATGCGCAGCTCTTGTGGAAGGGGTTGGGCCTGCCATCTGTGCCGCAGTTTCTGAGCAGGGCGAGAGTGCGACCAGAGTGGTTCCAAGGGCGAGTGATGATGCAGTGCTGCACTGCAGTCCAGGAACGAGGGAATGGAGCTAGGAAGCTGGCCGCGTGGGCCAGGAGGGATGGGAGGGACCACAGCCGCCGTGAGAGGAAGCACACCCATGGTGGATGTCATGCATGTGCAATTGCTTGCATTTGGTGAAGGAGCAAACAATGTGACTGCCAGGTTTTGATCTTTGTGGGGACTGGTTCTAGGAAGAGATGATTTCAGGCTTTGACTTCTTCACTGTGGTGAGACAGTGGAACAGCCTGGTAGAAATGCCCGGTAGGCTATGGAGAAGCGTGACTTGAACTCACAAGAGAAGGCAGAGAAATGCAACTACAGATTTGGACTTGTCTACTTGGTGGTGACTATTGCCCTTAGAGGGAAATGAAGTGACTGAATCTTCTGAGAGGAGAGAGAGTGTTTAGAGAAAGCACCACCAAGGGCAGCAGATTAACAGAACTAAAGAACAGAAAGCAGCTGACCACCGCCACAGCTCCTATGTCCATTCCTCTGGGAACCGTTTTCTTATTTTCCCAGATTACGTTGGTGTCTCTCTCCTTTCTGTTCCCACAGTCCCTTGGGCATCATTGTTAGCGCCGTCATCACTAGATTTTGCAATTAGCTGTTTCCACGTCTGCCTCCCCGTCTAGCTGCAGGCTCCCCATGGGCAGGGACCATGCCACCTTTGTCTTGGTGGTGCTCCTTGGACAAGAAGGGGCACAGAGGGAGGAAGGGCATAAGGAGGCAAAGACGACGGAGCTGGAGGGAACTGGAACTGCTGTCGTGGGGAGGAGGAGAGAAGAAGGTCTTGCAGGAAGGGCGTAGTCTGCAGTGTCACATAGGCCAGGAGAACAATGGCTGTGGCAAAGGCCATCAGCGGCCCTGGGTGCCCTCGGGAAGGGTCAGTAGTAGAAGAATCCCCTGCACTGCCTGTACCCCTAAAGTTGCAGCACTGGGTGGCACAGCGAGCGTCCCTCCCATAGCCCCGTGGAGCAGCTTTTCCGGCTGCCGGGAGGGAGGAGAGCGGCTAGCGAGTGTCACTCAGCTCCCCGGCGGGTGGTGTGGGTGTGTGTCTCCCAGTGAGCATGCTCACAAAACAATAAAAATAAAGAATTTAATAAACGACTCTGTGATAATGATCCTCAAGCCAGTCAGTGTGTGGCACTTTCTGCATCCATGTTGGCTGCATGCGCTTTGCTGATTATACAGTTTTCTGAAAAAGTGATGTGACGAGGACCATCCCCTCCAGCGACAGCCGGTCATTGCTGAGAGTCTCTCACAGCCTCCATTGACTGGGTGGGGTTCCTGGGCCTCCCAGGTGGCTGGAGAGGCACGCTCCAGGGCATGGCTTTGGTGTCACCTGGGCCCTGGTTAGAAATGCAGTCAGGTCTCACCCCAGGTGACTGAACGAGAATCAGCATTTTAACAGTCCTGAGTGAGCGTGTGCACATCCTGAAGGGTTCCCTGAGACCCGTGTCACCTCACGCCTGTGAGACCACTTACAGAGACAGCGCTGTCACCTGTACACACCGACTGGGCCAGACGCTGTTCTGAGCGCTTTGGATTGGTGTCAGTCTCAGCACCTGTAGAGGTGCTGGTGTCACCCTCCCTCCACACCGGGGTCACGCAGCCTGTCCCAGGACACGTGCCGAGGGGCGGTGGGCTGGGGTTCAGTGGGGCCCTGGTCTCGCACCACTGCACGTCCCTTCCCTCCCTCCACCTTCCAGGGCAGGCGCAGGGTGCTGCGTGGGTCCACAGGTGCACAAGCGAGGGGGACATGGGGTCTGTGGCGGCAGCCTTGACCCCAGGGAAGAGCTTTCTGCAGTCCGAGCCCCTGTTTCCCTCTGTAGGGAAGGGGAGCCCACCAACGGCATTTTCTTAGGGCACTTGGCTTCCTTCCAGCATCCCCTCCCGGCAGAGGCCCGTGTTTTATCTACTCTTGCCCAAAGCCCACATCCCAAGTGCAAGGTGCAGCTTAGTGGGCATGGCGGGGACGTTGCCCTGCACGTGAACACCTGTCTTAAGGGAGATCTGTTCCTTTCAGACGGCATCCAATTCTGAGACGAAGGGCTCCTAAGGAAGCGTAGAATTCGTTCACCATCTAGTGACTCTGTCATTTTGTTTGAATTTGGTGAAAAGCTGGTTGGGAAATACAGAAGGCATGACTCACTTTGGTGGGGCCAGCCTCTCAGTGAGTCCTTGTGCGGCTGACCCAACCTCTGGGTTGCGCGATCTGGCTGTCTGCTTCCCTTCTGTGGGACAGCCAGCTCAAACCAAGGAGTCACTTTCTCAGACTCCTCAAGGGGCAGAAACTTGCAGCCTTCGGATTTCAAGGTTGGTCATTTTAAGGACCAAAGGAAGCAAGAAAAGCTTCATCTTTCTCTGCTGCACCCTTTTTAATAAAAGGATTTGTCCCATGAAATTTGGATTCAGTCAAGAGCCTGCACTAGAAGACCCAGAAGGCCACGTGTGGCCCCAAGGCTCGGGTCCCCACCTCCGTGCCGGCTGGTCTCCCGTGGTGCCGCAGCTCTCTCTGCAGCTGGCTGAGTCTGCGGAGGCTGTGGTTCAGGCAGCCCCGACAGAGCCCGCGGAGCAGCGGCTGCTTGGCCGACTGCCTTCCTTCCTGTGCTGCCTCTGCAGCATCGGACGGGGATTATTTCCTCTGCTTGACCAACAGGGAAGTTGCCAGGAGAGCCTTTCTCATGTGCTTTCTGAATTATTTTCCTTGCAATTAAAAGTGACTTCTGCTTCCTCTGACTTCAAACAGAAGCAATGAACTGGTTTCCCAGATCTCCTTCCAATAATTTCTTTTAAGAAGCAGAACAAAGCCAGGGGAGAGTTTGGGGCTGACAGAGCCACAGGTGACCCCCCAGCCATCCAGGAGCCCTGGAACCCAAGGCCCCTCCACCTGCGCTCACCTGACCAGGTCCTCTTCATCGTTCAGCCTTCAGTTCTGGCGTCACTTCCTGAGAAAGGCTGCCCGCACCTCTGCCCAAGGAGGACCCTCCCAATAACCTGTTCTGTTCCTTTAAGGCTCTTCGCAGAGTTTGTAATTATACATTAACTGTGTGGTCGTTGATTAACATCCAAGCTCCTTACAAGCTCTGGGAGGGCATGACCTACAGACGTCTGGGTCACCAGGTACCCCATCCCTAGCCCGGGGACATAGCACTATAAATAGTCTTCAAGTGAGTGAGAATGAAGGCGTTGGGTTAGGTGATCCCAGAGTCCCCTCTCTATTGTGGCACCCTTTGAATCCACCCAGGAGAACTCGTACCCACCCCACCCTAAACCCAGCCCAAACCCTGCCATCAGCCTCCTCTATTACCCTTGCTGCTTTCCTAAGATGCTGCTGGAGCCTAGAACCTTCTAGTCAGAAGAGTTGGGCATGTTCATTCCTAGCCACCAACAAAAAAGCTACAAGTCAGCGTGGGATCTGAACAAAGAAAAATCACATTAGCAGTGATCTCCAGTTTGGGGGCCTTCAATTATTTCTTTCTTTCTTTCCCCCTCCTGGTTCATGCCAGAATGACTTCATCTGAATTCCCGATAGGGGCACGGGGTGAGTTGGCAGAGCCCTTGGGCAGCGCCCTGCGTCCGCAGCTCCGTGCGCTGCCTGCAGCCCGTGGGTTCTCAGGCTCCTCTTCTCCTGGGCTCTTGCTCGTAAAGTCTTTTTCAGACTCTTTCTTGATACTGCCCCTGGGTCCCTGAGCAGAACAATCTGTCACCAAAGCTCCCTCATAAAGCAAGGCATGTGTGACCTGCCCTCAGCCCTCCGCCCGTCACGGTGGCCGTCTGAACCAGCCACGGAAGCGCCAGCGTGAGCCAACCTCGGCATCTCCACGCCAACGCCAACCCACCTCAGAGAAAGACACCAGGTTTTGCTTTCCATGAGTGATGGTTTCTCTTGACCTTTTAAGAAAAAACAGGATGATTTATGTAGACAGGTCATCTAAGCCTTTCCTGACCTGGGATTTTCACGCCGTGCCCCAGAGGGAACGCAGCAGCAACGTGACGGGGGAAGGAGAGAGCCACGTCTGCCAGCTAACCCCACCGTCCTTCTCCTAATCCCAGCACTAATGACACCACTTCCCAAAGCCCCATTGCCCTGGACGGTCCTCCTGGCATCTTGGGAGTCTTTCTGTCCACCAGGCAGAGTCATCTGACACGAACTGCGGATTAGCGAGACTGGATTTCTGGATGTGTTGTTTGATTCCTGTGTGGGGCCGTACGGTCCACATTGCCCAGTGCGGTCCTCACCCTGCACATTCCGCCCGTCAGCCCCACAGTGCGCGTGCGTCCGTCAGATCTTCCATCCCCACGGAGGGCTAGGAATGTAGGCTCCTCCTGTGTGGGGGCCGGTAACGGCCCTGTTCAGAGGGCACTTGCCGGAGCTGCTTCCCCAGGCTTATCTGGGGCCCATTGTCTTCCTCCGCCACAAGCAGCCAGCCCTAAAAACAGGCTGAGCATTGCTGTCAGCCTCAGGCATGGCCCGTCAGAGGAGAGCACTTGGGTGGAACAACGCCGTGTGTTTTCTAAATTAGAACTCGAGTTGGAGGAGCTGTTTCTGGGACAGCTGTGAAGCTACTAAACATCCAGGCCCCGAGAGCCAGACTGCGTGATGGGGTGGAGAGGAGGGATTCCGGCCCCGTGCCTCCACACGCCAGCCTGGCTCCGCCACCCCAGGCAGGCCTCGAGGAAAGCAGACAGAGTCCACGAGCCTTTCCGGGGCCAGCCTTGGAATTTCTGGGCTCTCCTGGAGGCAGGGCTAAGCTAGGCTCACATACTTCCTGGCAGATGCTACAAACGTGTCGCTGCTTTGCAGATGCACACTGTGGAGGTGGAGAGCCGCATCGCTGGGGCAGAGGAGGCACTCCACACGGCGGGGAGCCACAGGCTCTGCAGCCAGACCCCTTGCCACTGAGCCATGCCGCCACTCCTAGCCGCGTAACTATGGGCAGGTCGTTTCAGCTTTCTGGACTCATTTTCTCATCTGAGAAGTATTGTTAATAACAACACCTACTTCATAAGGCTGTTGCCAGGAGGAAGTGGAATGATCCAGGTAGAGTGTTGAGAGCTGCGCTGGGCCAGTGGCGAGTCTTCAGAACATGTGGGTGAGGTTATAGGGACCTTGGGTGTTCCAGGACGATCCTTCACCCAGTGGTTGAATCCCCACCAGAGTACTCCCTCAAGAGCTTTTTAGTTGATGCTTGAATACCCCTGAGGATGGGGAACCCACTACCTCCTGAGTCCATCCACAGTAAACTCACATAGCCCCCCCCAACCCTGGACCCCAGGGTCCCTTCCTAGCTTGTGATTCTCAGCAGCTTCCTTACGCCATCTGTCATGGACGGCCTGTTTCTCCTTCAGAGGAGTCTGTTTCTTGGACAGCTTTTGTCTGTGCTGAACCTAAGTCTTTCCCAGGTGCTTCTTAGTTGGTCCTAGTTGCATCCCTGTGGTCAGACAGAAATCATCTAACCCGTCATCCTAAAAATGGCGGTTTCAATCACGCGGAAGCCATTGGCACTGCCCTCCCCACTAGCACCTTTCCGGACAAAGCGTCCGCAGCTGCTTCTAGTGGGTTTCTGTCTGTCTTCTGCCGGATGCTGTGGGTTTCTGTCTTCTGCCAGATGCTGTGGGTTTCTGTCTTCTGAAGGCACCTTGTGCTTATGAGTGCGACTCAGCTCGTGCGTGCGAACCCCCACTGCATGCCGAGACACGACTTTGGGCAGACACCATGAGACTCACGGAGCCCTGAGCAAGGCAGGGAGAGCAGCGTGTGCGGCAGGGGGTGGCGTGGAGCCAGAGAACTGTGGACTGTGGGCAGATCATGCGAGTGTAAGGCAGAAACTGGTATCGGGTGAGATCAAGCTGGGGAAGGAGCCGGTGAGTTTGCCCACAGGTGGTAGGACGTCGCTGGGTGACTTCCCGCTCAGACGGGCCCCTCCAGAGTGTGCTTGCGAGAGCATCGAACGCGTCTTGAAGACGGGGAAGCTGGAAGTAGTTACCCGCATGACAAACCCAAGGCAACACCGAGAAGGAAAACGACCCAGGATCATGGTGTCAGAAATCTAGGCCAGTGGTGGGGTGATGAGTGATTGCTTTCTTTTTTCTTCCTGTGTTTTCTAATTTCTCTATAATAAGTATTTTCCATTTTCTCTGTAACTCACATGTATTGTTCACACGGTAAGAATAATTTATACATGTCTAAAAATTACTTCAGAACCAAACCGGCAGGACTTGGTACCTGACTGGATGCAGGAGCCTTGGGGGCGAGTTTGCGGGCCAGCTGCTTAGGCAGGTGCTATGGTGCCGACCGGGCTGGGGACACGAGCACGGAGCTGTCACACGGGAATCGCGTGACAGCTTGGCCTCGCCAGCTGCTGGAGTGAGGGCACAGGCCGCTTTGACGCCCACGTGGCCTCACTACAGCCCACCTGGCAGCCTCAGTCCCCTGCAGGCCTGAGCCTCAGCTGTCCCTCACACCCTGGCCGGGACAGCAGCCTCTGGTACAGCCCACAGGGCTCCACGGCAGCAGTGGCATTTGCCTAGGTTTTCACTCCTTAGATAACTGCCTACTGAGCACCCACTGTATGCTCAGCACCAAGCCAGGCCTTCGTGATGAGACAGCGAGAAGAGCAGACACGGCGCCCAGCCCGGCATGCCACATGGATAGGAAGGTTCTAAAATCACTTTAAGCTGCACAACATTGCAAACCGAGGTGCTTCCTCCAAAGGAAAGGAAACGGCTCCAAGAAGAACTACGGCACAGGAAACTTCCCTGTCTGGCATCTGGGGAAGGCCTCTGGGCAGGGCTCAGGCCAAGCAGAGGACACACAAGGGAACTGAGAAAAGCATTCCGGTCAGAGGGAACACGCGTGTGGCGCCCTGCGGTGGGAAGGGCGTGGCGTAACTGAGGCTCTGAAAGGA
Source organism: Microcebus murinus (assembly GCF_040939455.1). Lineage (NCBI taxonomy): Eukaryota > Metazoa > Chordata > Mammalia > Primates > Cheirogaleidae > Microcebus > Microcebus murinus. Next base: position 99,858,143 of record NC_134113.1, on the reverse strand, counting down.
AAGGTGCTTGCTGGAGGGCGTTCGTGGGGCAGACCGTGGGTGCGGTGGTGGGGTGGACCCTACAGGCCCTTAAAGGGCACAAGAAGGACCTGGTCTCTACCCTAAGAGCAGGAGCAGCCACCAGAGGTCCCAGCAGGCCTAGCGCAGAGCTCCCGACTGGCGTCTCTTCTCTCCCACACCCCCGCTCTCCTTGCCACCTGAGCCTGCGGCACCGAGGGCTGACGAGACATCCTGCGAGGTCACGGCAGCCCGGCTTCGGGCTTCCCCCCCTTTCTGGCAGCACTTAGAACGCCCTCCCCCGAAGACGCCTCTGAAAGTCGCTTTGCAGTTCGGCGCTCAGCTTTCTTCATGGCTTCACATACTTTAACTCTGATGTGTGCACAGCCTGCTAATCAGTGGAATCACTGGGATCCGAAAACATCTTGTTCTAATGGGAGGCTACAAAGCACTCTCATTAATTCACAGGTAAAATTATTCCAGCTTTTCTCTTTTATTTTATTTTTTTCTCTCCCCAGTTTGCCTTAATAGCTGGGGAGAATTCTTCTAATTAGCCTGGTGAAAACCACTCCACCAGAGCACGGAGCACTGGTCTGCCTGTGACCCGGTTTTGTTTACTGGTGGAGAGGTGGCAGGTGAACACAAAGGTGACACCCCCCATCCGCAGCGTGGTGAAGGCCGTGGCGGGCTGGGAGCACGGGGGACAGGCGAGTCGCCTAAAGACACTGACAGTGACCCACAAGACGTGACTGCAAGGGGTGTCCTTCCTGCGTGTGTCAAGGGTGGCCCTCAAGGCGATTTCCTGCACAACCGGCCCCACGGGAAGAAAGGTGGGGCTGCCCTCTCCACGGCCTCCGTCCCGGGAGGGGAGGGCTTGGGTGCGCTGTGGCGGCAACCTCACAAGCGACTTTCTGGGGCTGGGTGTAACCTGGGGCAGCTTGCTGGTAACCACCTGTGCGCCACTTGCACAAGAAGATTGGCAGCGTCGCGTTGACGGAGCAAGCTCTGGGCGCGGTGCTGTGGCTCGGGGAGCCCGTGAGAAGGGGCTTCTCCACCAGGCGGCGCGCAGCCTGTGGGCCCACGGCACTGACAAGCCGTGTGCCCCACGGGGCTTCTCGTTGAAGTTTTGTTTCTGAAGGGATCTGGGTACTTTGTAAACTTTTTTTTTTCTTGTGGTAATATGTACATAACAAAATTTACCATTTTAACCATTTTTAAGTGTATAATTCGGTGATCCTAAGAATAGTCACATCGTTGTACAACCATCACCACCACCGATACCAGAACTTTTTCCAGAGCCACCGTGAGGGGACCTGGGAGACACGCCCTGCACGTGTGTCTGGTCCGCGTGGCGCTCGCTGCTCTGAGACGCTGCTCTTGGAGGGAAAGGTGCTCGGCTGCTGCTGAGACGGGCACGAGACCGTTGGCGGCTGTGGGTGGAAACAGCATGCTCTTCCCTTGCAAGTGTAGCAGCTGCCAGTCCTTCTCTTGGATTTGCCTCCAAGACAAATTTGGATCAGGCCACGCGGGGTTTGCATCACTGTTCTGCCACCCACTGGCTATGTGACCATGAGCCTCTGTTTCCCCGTCTAAAAAGTGGGGCTTGTGATGCCCACTGGTACAGTTGCCCGGGAGAGCTCACGTCAGCGCGCGTCCAGGCCAGCACTCGGCGCCGGCGCCCCTGCTCACGACTCTGTCCTTGCAGGTCTGCAGGTGGTCCTGAACTCCATCATCAAGGCCATGGTCCCCCTGCTGCACATCGCCCTGCTCGTGCTCTTCGTCATCATCATCTACGCCATCATCGGCCTGGAGCTCTTCATGGGCAAGATGCACAAGACCTGCTACAACCAGGAGGGCATCACAGGTAAGGGAGGGCACGGGGCAAGTGCTCGGGAGGCTGTGGCTTCTCTCCTGGCTGTCCCCACGCAGCAGGATGTGCTGGCACCACATGGCCAGCAGGCCCAGGAAGCCCCCGTCATTCCAACACCAGCTTTCCATGCCGTGGTGAAGTGAGAGGCAGAGATCGGGATTCTTTTTCTCTCAGTTCTAATTTTAGTTTTCATCTCTGTTAAACCAACCAGATGTGGCTGGGCATGATGGCTCACACCTGTAGTCCCAGCACTTGGGGGGTGAGGCAGGTGGATCACCTGAGACCAGTAGTTCAAGACCAGCCTGGGCAATATAGTGAGACCCTGTGTCTACAAAAAAATAAAAATTAAAAATAAAAGTTAGCCGGGCATGGTGGCTCACATCTGTAGTCCTAGCTGCTTGGGAGGCTGAGGCAGGAGGATGGCTTGAGCCCAGGAGTTTGAGGTTGTAGTAAGCTATGATCACACCACTGCACTCCAGCCTGGGTGACAGAGCGAGACCCTATCTCTAAAAACAAAAATACCAGCCAAATGTAAACTTTGTTGGACACTACTAAACACTGTTTCAACATACTACACAATTTGAGAAAACTTTTAAAAATTAAGAACCTGTGTTTTGTCAGTTTATCACTTTTTAAGCCAATCATGAGTACCTTAACATAAGAATCAGAGCGTAAGAATCAGTGCTGCTCCGCCAGCACTTCTGTTAGCTTGTCATCAAAAGCCCCTTCAGGAAGGCCACTTGCCCTGAGCCAGCAGGCTCATAGCCCTAAAGGTCTTTTCACCGTCTTGGGGCTCGTGCCAACTCCTCTGCAGTTCAGTCCTTGTGTCTCCACTCACAGGCAGAGGGCTGGCGCCCCTTTCCCGGGTGGCAAAAGAGGACAGGCTGGAATCACCCCCTTGCTGGAAGCCAAACTGCTTTTCCTCAAAAAGGGTTAGCTCTACCCGGTGACATCTCAGTCCTTTCCTTTTTGAGACTTCTCTGTTTGTGTTTCTTCCATAAATCAATATATTTAACAAGCAGTGTGGCTCATTAAGCATCTCCCTGAATAGAACTGTAGTTTTGGTTTGCAGGGTATGCTACAGACTGCTGTCCTAAGTTGCCAACATCTCAGCTTGACCTTTTAAAAAACATTTAAACAGAAATTGACAAGGCCTTTGAACAGACACATAAAGCATTTTAACACAAAGAACTTGCTGAAAAAAATAACCCCTACCCGCCCCAAAGGGGTTAGCAATGTGAAATTTAGATGATTTTTTTTCAAACAGTAAGATCCATCATCTTAGTTTTGGCATCTTGGTGGAGAAAGGGGAGCATCTGTCTGGAGCGTTTGAAGGACACCTCATTCCTCCCTATCTATACTGCATCTTGTGTCCGTTCAGCCCAGGCAACAAGTTACGTGTGACCCCTCTCGCTTTGGGGGGTGAGGAGGGATGGTAGCATGTATATAAGGAAGAGTGAAATTCACATTCAGAAACCAAAATAGACTACTTGGCATAAATGAACCAGTTTGATTGGATGGATTGACCAGATATTTGCAAGGTTTCTAGGTCATTGCCACATGGCCACAGTCCTACAAAAATAAAAATGAAAAACTACATATACACACAAAACCTATAAACCCAAAGTCACAGAGTCACACAATTGTTTTTATTTCTTTGATGGAGGGTCTGTTTAAGAAGAGACCATTATTTCACTCTAGAGAGAATTTCTGAATCGCTTGAGTTATATGTTTTTAAAAGTTGAGTCTCTTTAAAATTGGAGGAAAAAATAGGTCTTATCTTTAGCTAAAATTCTGAGATTATTCAGCCTTGCTTTGAAAAAAAATCAAACAGTATAATGAATAATATTTTCTCCCTTAATTCAAATCCTTCCTTTTATTCAGTTTGATCTGTAGCTAGTCCTGAACCAGTAAATTTATACTAATTATATGGCTTTGTAAGAGCTCATTTTAAGACCTCCTTAAGAAGTGACTGTAGCATGTCTAAAGTTTATGCAATTGCACTGAAATTATCAATGACACATTTGACCCAAACTCCTCAGGCAGTCACGGAGGCAGGGGGTCTCAAAGATTCCCTGTCATCTCAGCAGTGAATAACAGTGTGGCATTCACCAACAAGACGCAGGAGAGGGAATGGTGACATTCCGCCATGGAGCCAGAGACAGCAACCCTGCCGCGCAGTCAGATGTCTGTACCATGAAGCGAAAGAGAACTGCTTCAAAAACTGCATACGATTTCTATCATCATGACGGGAAAGTAGGCCAAAGGATGTTTTCTGGTCGTGCAGGCTCCTCCGGGGGTCTGTGGACCTTGGGTGGAAGTCATGGGTGAGCCAGTCCTCAGTGGTCTCCGGGACAGGAAGTGGTGGGTGTGGGAGACAAAGAAAACACAGGAGGAAGCCCTCCTCCGGCAGCGACAGGGCAGCGGAGGGCTGCCTCAAGTGCTGAAACTTCTGTGGCCTCTTCTGGTCCCCAGTGACAGTGGCCAATGTAGGAGCTTGCCGTCCCCCTGGATAGCAAACAGGAGCACCTGAGACGTTGCCTGCCTCCTGCCATGAGCCTCATCCACTTATCTATGCGATGGGTTTTATCTCTGCCCTGCATGTTCAGAAGAGAAGTAGACTCTCATTGTGGGAAAGACCAGGAGCGGGGGAGCCAGGGTGTCGGAGAACAACGAGAGGCTGGTTCCAGAGAGAGCATGCCAGGCTCCACAGGGCAGGTGGCCTCGCTGCAGTGGGAGCCAGACTCCCTGCCGGGAAGAGGGCCGAGGACCCCGAGCAGCGCAAGCCCTTCCTCTCAAATGCTCTGCAGTCAGGAGCTCCTTCTCCCCTCGCCCCAAAACCTGCTGTCTCTTGACAATCCAGAGGCCCACGCCTTGGCGCCTGTAGGACAAACATTGCTGTATTCAGCCCTGGTCCACCTACGCGGTGACTGCCACTGCCCAGGAGGGCTCAAGCAGGAACACGACCTACTCGTGCACCCGTAAGGGAGAAGAGCAAAAACCCGCAGTCTCTGAAACCAGCCCCCAAGTGTTCTGGAGAGTTCTGTATCACCTTTGAAATGGGTCATTTGTTATCTATTTTTTTAGGTTTCAGACTTTGGATTAAATTACCATATTGCCTGCAAATTTTAATTATACAAAAGTGCCTTGTGAGCTGTTGTTAAACATTTTTAATGAGATTTACATCAAATTCTTCTTTTTATACTTTGATATTATTTCACAGACTGTGAATTTTCTGTATTTTTAGATTTTAGAACACACTGGATTTTGAGCCATGTTTCCTATAAAGTCGTACGAGAAAGTAGTGGTGGAGCTGGCCAGGTGGACCGTTAGGCTGCCCTTCCAGTGGCCAGTTCCTGGTGAAGATGGTCTCAAAAGAGGCAGTTTTTCCCTAATCCCTGAGACATCTGCCAGGTGCCTTCTTGATTCCTCAACAGATACATCACCATATGCCAATACCTTTTGTTTCTGGTTGTCCCATCTGTTTGATGCCGTGTGGAGCCAGGTCATCTGAACAGCTCTCCCAAGCACAGTAATGAGCCCTGAGACTGGCAAAGAATTGGTTGGCTAAAACCTGGAAACGAAATCATCTTCATTCTATTCACTCCTTAAAGTTGGATCCTGAAAAAGTAATTGGTTTTGTCTTTGGTAATTCCTCCCTGGAACCACTAACCAGAGCTTTCCCAGGATTTCATGTTTTTGTTGGTGTTCACTGCATCTCTAAATTCCCTCCTAATTTTTGCCTCCATTATTTTACTGAGAACTTAATTGGACTCTCCAGAATGACTCTTACTCTCTTCATTTCTGCTTTAAAACGTGGAGCCTGCACTACTGTGTCTCTCTCCCCTCGTGCCCTGCGCCCCTCCCGGGATGTCGTGACTGCAGGAGACCAGCCCATTTTTGCCGGAAAGCTGCTCCCCTCACCCGAGAGCGCGTGTCGCTAGGACCTGCTGGTCTGTGTGTGTTCACATATTTCAAGTGTTCCCTGTAGCGCTTTTTATAGGATACCTATTTTTACCAGATTATCGCTGCTTCTTAATTGTTCTCAAATCTTTTTTATTGTTGTTCAAGACAGATTTAAAATAGCAGAGCAGCACTTGAGCTTTTAGATAATCTTTCTGAATCTGCCCCTTTCCTTCTTATTAATGAGACCACTTCCCCTTGATGCCATTTCTTTTAAATGTTTATTTGTAAAACCTCCAAATATGTTTTCTTTCCTGGAGGAGGCGCAGAACTCACCCGGGCAGCCTCCCCTCGTGGGTCCCTGCGCGCCTCAGGCATCAGAGTGCGGGGAGGGCTGTCGGATGTGCAGGCCCAACGCGAAGGTCAGCCACGTCCTTATTCTGCTAAAAAGCAAAACATAAGAAAGGAAAAGCAAGCTTCTTTATTCTTGCCACCTTCTCCCTTTGCCCAGTCCCTCTGATGTGCCAGCACTCCTGTCACAGTGACCGCACACCTCCCTCTGGGAAGCTAGTGCGAAGATGGGGGAGAACTGAACAGAATTTATGGTCCATTTGGTTATTGGTTTTCCAGTCTCTCAGCACTCAGCTTTTAGGTGCTCATCACCCACTTTTTCATGTATTATAATATCTAGGTTTGGGAGTCACTTTTTAGTTTCTGTCTTCACATCCAAATTTCTAAAGAATTCACAATTTCAAAAGTCACAAAAAAATTGTGACTAGAGGGTGGCTTAGATGAGCTGCATTGAGGGAGCCCTCCTGGGAGCCAGACCCCAGAATAAGGAAGAGGCATGGACACTCTCATTCCTCCAGCAGTGCAGGGACCAGGAACGCAGGCCTTTGCACCTGGTCAGTGAACAAAGGACCTCCACGCGACGCTAAGCACCAGGCCAAGAATAAGCCAGGGAGCAGCGTGATCCATAACAGCCCAAACCTGGAGTCAGCCCAGATGCCCGTCAGCTGGCAAATGGGCAGACACACGGAGCAGCACTCTGCTCAGCAGTGAAGAGCCGCGGGCTCTGCGGAGACCTGCAGTGGCACGGACGGCGCCCGGAGACTCCGTGCCAGGGGAAAAGCTCACAGTGTGTGCTTGCGTTTATGTGGAAGTTCCAGAAAAGGCAAAGTGATGGAGACAGAGTGGGCCAGGCTGCTGGGGCTGGGGGTGGGAGCAAGGACCGGCTGTGAATGGGCACATAGGAATTTTAGGGGGCGATGGAAGTGCTTTAAAATGGATTGTGCTGATGGCTGCACAACTATGCAAATTTACTAAAAATAATTGAGCTGTACATTTACATTGATTAATTCCAAGGCATGTAAATTATATTTCAATAAAGCTGAGAGAGAAGAGGAGGAGGAGGCCACAAAGATGACCAAGAAGATGATGATGACAATGAAGAAGAAGAAGAGGTGGAGGAAGGGGAGGGGAGCCACTGTCACTGTCACTGGGAAAACACAACCAGGCACATATTTTCAACCATAGCATTCAGCTCCATTCTTCTAAGAATTATCTCTTAGTTAAGGATTAATGTTCCTCCTCCTGTCTTCCTATTTGGAGCCAACAGTTTCAAATTTAAAGCCACAAACCGAGAAACAGCCAACCAGCTGACAGTCCCCAGCACACGGCCTGCGCCCTCCAGCAGGACAGTCACAGCTGTGCCCGTGTTGACACTGAGGAAACAGAAGCGACCGCCGGGGACCTGCTGCCTGCCAGGGAGGCACAGACGCAGGCCCTCTCCGGAAGTTTCCCTGCTGCCGGAGGCTGTCCTTGTTAGAGTGGCGCTTTCTTCTGTTTGGTGCTGTCATTACTTTCCGTGAGGACACGGCAGTGTCCTTAATTTCACAACTCCTGTGAGTTCCACACATCACCTTCCACGGCCGGGGCTGAGCGTAGTGAAAATGATCAGACCTGTCAGGTCTCATCTAGGCTTATCAGCGATCCCCCTGCGGGGACCGTAGGCCACACCTTACTCCAGCGATTTGCTGGCGGCATTTCCCAGCATGGAGAGCGAGCCCGGCGCCGCCACGCAGTGTGCCTCCACGCAGTGTGCTGGCGTTTCCTGGAAGCCCTGTCTGTGCCCAGCAGGCGTGGCCCGTCACCCCCGCCGCGTCTGGTCCAGAGGCCAGAAGGCGACTCTGCTCTGGAAGGTGTCACTGCTGGGAGCGACGGGCGGAGCCACAGGCCCCACACGGGAGCAGGGGACACAGGCCGCGGCACCTGCGCTCACACGCGGGGCCGCGCTGCTCCCTGCAGCCACCGCGCATCCTGTCCTCCAGCTGTGTGAGGCTTCACTGTGAGGGACTCGGGTCCCTGGCACTGCGTCCTGCAACAGGGAGCGGGCCCTACGTAGTCAGAAAGCGCTGCTAGACCCGATCGATGTAGCCCTCCCTCTGTATTCCGGTGGAAGTGTCTATAGAGAGAGAAGGTAGACTTCCTGCCATTTTCCAGGACAATTTCCACTCGAAATGGTGGCACCATCATTGTTTTTTGGTTTGCCATTTGTCTATGATGCTGACACCATAGTCAGGATGGGCACTGGCCCTGCCGTCTTTGAAATCAATCACTGAGGGTAAAAGGCAGCTTTTATAACAATTTGTTGAAAGAACTGATCTTTTGAATGGCTGGCAGCCTGACACAGGTGCCTAGTTTCCAACGTCTGACTCCCATGGGACTGAGTCGCGTGCGCTCTGCATTGCCGTTGCCATGGCAGCGGTGTCCGTCCCATCCACTGATCCCATCACTTTCCCTCTAACTCCTTTTCTCCTTTCTCTGCCCGCCTCCCTCGCTCCTGTCTGCTTCTGTCTGCTCTTTCCCTGTGGCTATTCGAGATGTCCCAGCAGAAGACGACCCTTCCCCTTGTGCATTGGAGACCGGCCATGGGCGGCAGTGCCAGAACGGCACGGTGTGCAGACCCGGCTGGGACGGGCCCAAGCATGGCATCACCAACTTCGACAACTTTGCCTTCGCCATGCTGACGGTGTTCCAGTGCATCACCATGGAGGGCTGGACGGACGTGCTGTACTGGGTACGTAGCGGGCGGCAGGCGAGGCCGGGCTGCAAGCCGTCCCTCAGCACCCCTCCGCCCGCCCCCTGGCTTTGGGGTCACACACCCTTCTTCATGGAGTGGTTGAGGAGTGTCTTTGATTTCTCCCAGGTCTTGCCTGAGAAACAAAGCTTGAGCTCTTCCCCTACCGAGTCCTCTCTCCCTGATCAGACGTCGGCCCTCAGCGTCTCCCACGCGCGTGCGAGGCACCGCGTGTGCCCGGTGTCCTGAGAGAGCTGGCCAGGCCCGCACGTGGGCTGCTCAGCCACCCTCCCGCCGTACAGCCCCTGTTCTCCTCTCTTTCCAAGGAGGCCAGAAGGTGGAATTATGAATTCTTTGGGCTGAAGAGTCAGGCTTGGTCTAAAAAGAAACTATTGAAGGAAACCACTTTCATTGAATAGCGTAGTGTAGCATTGTGGTATGCGATTATGTTTTTATTTTTCATATTAATCTTACCTTAACATATTAGAATTATCCATCAAACAAATGCATTGGCATCATTTTCACTGCTATGAGAACACTCCGCCAGCTAGGGGATACCTGTCTGGAAATACCGCTTCTTGAGCACTGACCAGTCAGCAGTGAATCTTCTTTTACTTTAAAGACACCTCCTTATCCAGCGGGCTACACTGCCTTGGAGCCACTGAAAAGCCAGATTTTCATGCAGCCTATCCCACTGCAATTGTACACACCATATCTGAGCTGTCTTCATTCTGGCAGAGTCAAGTCCATTATTAGGACAAACTCCAGAAAATATATTTTTTGTAGTATCTCCTACTTCAGCTTGGGACATGACTTACCAGAATCCAGTGTTGTTCTCCAGAATTTGAGTGAATAAAGCATGTTGCTAGTCTTAAAAATACCATCTTTCCCAGAGTTTTGCAAATAGTCAAATTTATTTGGCCATTATGGAAACAATCTAGAGCCTGCTCGGCAACAGGTCTCCAGGGAAAGCAGGGAAGAGTGAGAGGGCCGCGGTGCCTTCCCGCGGAGCAGAGCTGCCAGCTAGACAGGAGACAATGCCAAGAGACCTGTTGACTTCCTAAATCAGAAGGAAGAGTTTTATAGCAGTTCAGAGATGTGGTGCACAGTATTCTGTCTTCTAATTGTTTTTTTATAGGCACCATGTCCTGTTGATTCGAAAACTCTCTTTTCTCAGTTTTTTATGCCAAGACCCAGTGTAGCTATGAAATTTGTACCTCTCTGTAAATGACTACTTGAAACTTGCCTGGATACCTTGTACGCAGCAAACATTTTTTGAGTGTCCTTGCACGGCAGGGCTGCTCCTGGGCTCTGACGATTAAGTCCTAAACGAGAACCAGTCTGGAAAGCTGACTAAACTCTAAACTGGATGATGGTGGCATAGCTGGGCCCATACCACAGCAAAGGTGCTGAGTCGTGATACTTTCGGAAAGAAGACAACAGTCCAGTCCCCTCTGCCTCAAACTAAAATGAAACGCTGGAAAGCATTTCTCAGGCTAAGTTCTCAATAAGAACTTAGTTTTGAAAACTTTGTAAGGCAGAGAGAAGGAATTGAACTTATTACACTTAGGCAAATTTATTTTACTTAACAAAGCAAATCAAGTTCCCAAGTGGCCCTAACTGGTCCTTCTTCCTTGGGTGGGTCCCTCTGACCAGCCAAGGACAGAAGCATCCTTGTGCCAACAGGCAGTTTCTGCCCATGGGCCGTGGTTGCATGGGACTGTGCTTTGGGGCCTTGTCCCCTGCGCTTCAGACCCGTGCCTTACGCTGCTGTGGCAGCGCCGTTCATGGCACCGAATTGAGGGTAGGTGGCAGCAGGTGGGTGGGGGCGGGGGGGGGGGCTAGGTATAATTTCCTTTGCTGATGACTGTGCTGTGTTTTTGTGATCTTCCTTCATCACTCCCCCCTCCCCACCACGAGTCATTGATACCCCACCAGCCAGATGTGGCCCAAAGAAACCCTGCCAGGGTGACAGCCAGAGTGGGGACGAGAGACGCACACAACTGCAACCGCCAATTTGCAGCAGCTGTGCTGTGCTCTTCCCTGGGGGCCTGGCAGCGCTCGGGCTGGGAATGGAAGAAGTGTCAGAGGTGAAGGAATAATCCCAGGCTTGTGGGATGTGCCTCTCTCTGATTTTCCCAGCGCCTCTCCAGCATGGCTATGTCATGTATGTGCACGTGTGTGTGTATGCACGTGTGTATGTATGCACACACGTGCACATGTGCACATCTTAAACAAGATGCCTTCTACTTGGGTACTCGTGATAGCAGCACGCCCTAGCCCAGTGCTCCTGCTTTTGGACAGTTTCTCTAATTGCTTTGGCCTTTCTGTGGCCATTCTTTCCTTTCTCCCTCCACCTCTTCCTTTCTTTCCTTCCAGTTTTCCCCTTCCTTATCCTCTAGGCCTGCATCAACAACCCACAGACTCTCAAACCTCAACGTGTTTTAGCATCAAACATGGAGCGTTCTAAATATAAAATAGCCAGACCTTCCTCCAAGCCATTGAATTAGAAGCTCCAAAGTAAGGACCCTGGTACCTGCATTTTGAGAAAGCTCTCTAGGGGTTCTGATTTCCAAGCTGGAGTCTGAAAACCCTTGAGGTCTAGCCTTCTGAACCCACATGGTGCTGCTGTGATGCCACTGGATCTGAACTCACCTGGAGAGGCAGTTTCTTTAGAGAATGGGAAAGTAGTGTCTTGCATGCAGAATAATGAATTTCCCTTCAAACCTACAGGGCATGTCAGGGGGCTTGGGAAAGAGCAACTAAGACCTTCAGGGTATAGCAGTGAATGGAGACCCAGGAGTGGGGCCTACTCCAAACCACCAACAGCCAATAGATGCTCCTGAGTCATTAAAACATCAAAGAAGCAATTGACCAATCACATAGTACGGCCTGAGATAGGAGGGAACAAGGAGGTCACCAGTCGCAAATGGCAGACTCCTGCCTCCTGCTGTAGGTGACATAGGGTCTATTGCTCTTTTTCTCCGACATCTGTTGTTGCATTATACTATCATGTTCTCGAAGAGTTACTGGACTAAAAATAAAATCAGACTTGGTCAAATAGTACTTGAACATTGCCTCAGCTAGGAAAGCCATTGGCCACACATTGAGTAGAGGCCAATTAAAACATTCCTTGTACCCAGTGCCCTGCTGGAGGGGTCTGCAGGTAACAGGGTAGGAGGGGGTGCTGCGCATTTGGAGACTAAACCAAAACTCAGGCTTGGGTTGTGGTTTCCTTGGGGAATTACTTCTTAAGCCAAAGCCTCACCGATTACTCCCCAAATCTTCAAGCCTCTTAAAACATAGGTGGGTCGGCGAAGGGTGTGGTCAGATGAGCAGCGCTGGCCTTCCGCAGGCGAAGTGAAGCGCCAGGAGAGGGAAGAACCCAGTGCTGTGTCACGTGACTGTTGGTTTCCATTTCTACTTTCGGGTGTTTGGCCTTTTTTTTTTTTAAACTAAACATCCTCACCTTCTGCATATATTCCGGACTGCCTGTCCCATGTGGTCTGGGCATGTGCCCTCGTAAAGACACAGGCGGCTGTCCGACCAAGCTGATTGACAGGACTCTATCTGTAAGATTCAGACTGCTCTGAGAACTCGGGTCGGCTTGAAGCGCTATGCAATGCCGCTTCCACACTGTAACCGGATCACAACTGGGTAGCTTTGCCACCAATCAGTTAAATACCTTTTGAGTGCTGACTGTGCCCAGCACTTGAAAGAGCCCCATGCTGATGGGAAACAGGATGACCTGGCCACCGGCCTGGGGTTTAGGACACCTGGAGAAGGTTGCATGTGAGAATTGCAGGGAAGGGGAGCAATTGAGTGTGCTAGAACACACGGTTCTAGCTCTTTGGGAGTCTGGAAGCCTGAGCAGTTCTTCATCAAATGCTGTTGTCCTCTGTGCACCCCATGCCCTTCTTAGCAGGGCCCTGAGAATGCTGTGCGCTGCAGCACAGTGGAGCAGCACTGCCCTGCGCTGTCCAGGGTTTGCGCCCTCCATGCCCACTGGGGTCACCCTCTTCTGACACCTCCTGTTACCCCCCAATCAGTTTCTCCATGATCAGTTTTTCTACTGATTTTTTTTAAAGTTAAAAATTGAGCTTAAAAATAAGGTTAGAAGGAATACATAATGAGAAATCCTCTGAAGGAAAGATTTTTAGAATCACAAATGATATCTTCTCTAGTATCTGGGATTACTTTTGGTTCAGCCAACAGAAGACCTTAGGAACAAAAGTCAAATATTTTGATTTGTTGTAAGTCAGTTGTCAGCTCCACACTTCATCTCGCATCCCACCCACTTGTCTGGACGTGCCGAGAAGGTATCCCCTAAGTTCACACACACACACACACACACACACAGACAAGACAGCACTCACCTCTGGTCTTGGTGCTGCTGAAATATCCCTTGTTTATGACAAAGGTCTTTTTCATTGAGACAGGTTGAATCTGGGTGTTTTACCCTATTTTCCCACTCCATCTTGCCTTCAGAAAGCCACCTCCGTTCACTACAGAATATAGACAATGAGTCTCTGAAGACATCGAAACACCAGATGTGGTGGGGCCGAATCCTACTGAGGTCACTCCAGGGAAGAGCTGGGACAGCCCCTAGCGGGGCGGAGACAGCATGCGGGGCTCTGCGGGCATCAGGGGAGAGGGGTTTGGTCTTGCTTAGGACTCTGCCGCCCGGAGCCTTCAGTCTGCCCCAGAGCGTCACCCACTTAGCGCGCCTGCTGCTGAAAACAGACCCCGTTATCTAGGCAGGAAACGGGCCCTTTAGGAACGTATCAAGGAAGAGAATCAGCATCTCTCAAAGCCATTATTTATTTATTTGAGTTTTATTTTATTCATTCTGCTGGTATTAGATGACTCGTTATTATTCAGTTATTCAATTTAACAAACATTTATTGAGCATTACTATGTTCCCAAGACTGAGCAGGGTAGAGGTGGGGGAGCAGAGAAGAACAGTCAGGCTGCCCTGCAGACATGTGGGGCTCACGGAGGGCGAGGGTAAGGCTGCAGGGCACCCCAGGAGCTGCAACCCACAGGGCTCACAGAGGGCGAGGCTGAGGCTGCAGGGCGCCCCAGGAGCTGCAGCCCGCAGGGCTCACAGAGGGCGAGGCTGAGGCTGCAGGGCACCCCAGGAGCTGCAACCCGCAGGGCTTACAGAGGGCGAGGCTGAGGCTGCAGGGCGCCCCAGGAGCTGCAGCCCGCAGGGCTCACGGAGGGCGAGGCTGAGGCTGCAGGGCGCCCCAGGAGCTGCAGCCCGCAGGGTTCACAGAGGGCGAGGCTGAGGCTGCAGGGCGCCCCAGGAGCTGCAGCCCGCAGGGCTCACAGAGGGCGAGGCTGAGGCTGCAGGGCACCCCAGGAGCTGCAGCCCGCAGGGCTCACAGAGGGCGAGGCTGAGGCTGCAGGGCGCCCCAGGAGCTGCAGCCCGCAGGGCTCACAGAGGGCGAGGCTGAGGCTGCAGGGCACCCCAGGAGCTGCAGCCCACAGGGTTCACAGAGGGCGAGGCTGAGGCTGCAGGGCGCCCCAGGAGCTGCAGCCCGCGGGGCTCAGAGCACTCCGGAGCCAGGTGGGGCTCTGCAGACCTCGGAGCTGGGTGGGGCCTGGAGAAAGCTCCTCTGCCCAGGGAAAGGACGCTTTGTGCCCATTTGGGAGACCAGGAGGCCTGTGTTTTAGGCTCCCTCAACACAGCCCTTTGGCTGTGAGCCAGTGTCCATTACACAGATCTGCAGACTGGGGGCCGCCACTCTCCATGGTCTCCTAACCTCCCACTCAGTGTCAGTGCACCATCCCATCTGGTTTTAGGGGCTTTTTTCATGCGTGGAGGAGTTGATTTTGTCGGCTTCCCTCGGCGCTAGGAGCCTGCTGCTGCTCCCCCACGGAGACGAGGCTGCCACACTCCGAGGCGCTCCCAGGGCCTCCGCCTGCAGCAGGGGCAGGGGCAGGGGCAGGGGCAGGGGCAGGGGCAGGGGCAGGGCAGGGGCAGGGGCAGGGGCAGGGGCAGGGGCAGGGGCAGGGGCAGGGCAGGGGCAGGGCAGGGGCAGGGGCAGGGCAGGGGCAGGGGCAGGGGCGGGGCAGGGGCAGGGGCAGGGCAGGGGCAGGGCAGGGGCAGGGGCAGGGCAGGGGCAGGGCAGGGGCAGGGGCAGGGCAGGGGCAGGGGCAGGGGCAGGGCAGGGGCAGGGGCAGGGGCAGGGGCAGGGCAGGGGCAGGGGCAGGGGCAGGGCAGGGGCAGGGGCAGGGGCAGGGGCAGGGCAGGGGCAGGGGCAGGGGCAGGGCAGGGGCAGGGGCAGGTGCAGCCTGTTCCCTGCCTGCTGCTCACCCAGTGACCCATGAGGTGGACGCCTGTGTCCCAGCAACAAGGTGACCTAGGCCATGAGTGGGCACAGACTGGCAGAGCCCTTGCCCTGGGCTGACTGGCATTCACTGGCAACAGCAGGTCCTGCCCTCTAGTGACACTCGGTTTAAAGCCCTGTGACTTATGGGTTTACACCTCTGCCTCTTGATGGCGGGTGACAGTGTCTCCCAACATTCGCTGGAACCGTTCAGTCCTTTTGGACCCACAGCACCTGTGGGAAAGGATGCGCACAACTCAGAACGTGGGGACGTCAGCTCGGACCAAGAGCAGCCTCGAGAGGACTGGGCAGGAAGGGGTTGTTCCTCCAGTTTATCTTTTTGGGGAAAAACAAATGGTGGATTTGAAGGCTTGAGGCTAGAGTTCCCCTCAAGGAGTTAAAACAGTGGTTTCAGAAGAGCCTCTGGTGTTTTCCATTGAGTACCCCCTTGCTTCTGGCCGCTCACCCTTGGACTGGACAGGCTGTGTGTTTCAGCGACCCGGCTTCGTCCTGTGGGTCTTGGCCCGAGGCCCTCGTGGCTGCAGGGCGGACAGCAGGGCACATCTCGGCGCCTGCCTTAGGAGAGTCACAGACCCCAGGAATGTCCAGCCTCATGGTTTGAGCAGACCTGGCCTGTATTTCACCTCCAAATAAGGGTGTCAGCAATTTGGGGCACTTTTAAAAAATATGGTTTTATCTATTCTTTCTCTCGTTAGTAGCCCCATTCCAGATGATTTGAGACCTCAGTCTCCTCGCTGCAGCTGTCACCCGTCACCCTACTTCAGAGCCACCCAGCTCTGCATGCTCCCTCCGAGTCCACCCCCAGAAGTAGGTGGTCCAGAACAGAGAGGAGAAAGTAGGAGAAACAGAGGGGCCCTTTCCTTTCAGACCAGAGCTGGTGGCCAGGGACTCACCTCCCGGTGGCTGGAGGCACCGCCCCAGGAGGCAGTGGTTCTCTGAGGCCCCTGGAAGCTCAGTCATCTTCATTCGCCCTCCTCCCACCCCCACCTGCTGTCCCCACCTGCTGTCCCTACTCGGAACTTCAGAAAGAACTGGCCACAGCAGGGGCGCAGAGCAGAAGCGTGGGTAGCAGTGGGGCAGGGACTGTGGTCCTGAGGTCTGGGCTGCCCGACCAGAGTCCCTCGTGGTCTGGGAGCCCCGCCTACATGTGGCGCAGGGCAGCGCAGACGCCCTGGGCCCGAGGGAGGCCCCAAGGTGTGTGGGCCTGTGTGGCCTTGAGGACTGCATTTTCCGCAAGGTTAGGTGTTCGCAGAGGACCAGCGAGGAGGGGTTTCATGTCAAGGAGGTTGGCTGAGCGCCACCCAGCGCCCTGCCCACGGGCCGCTGACCAGGCTCCGGAGGCAGCTCCCTGAGGGGAGCGGGTGAGCCTGCCCCTGCCTCCTGGGGCTGGCTGTCCCTACCAGTCCTGAGGACAGCAGGATCTGGGATCCAGGGAGGAGCGGGGCGCGTGCTCATAGCAGACCCCTCTGCCCCTCCGTGCCCGACCTGCGCTGGGGAAGCGCGTCTCTGGGCTCGGGCAGAGCAGCGGGTCCGTGGCAGGCCTGCGCACGGCTCTGGGGTGCACCCCCGAGGCCATGCACACGGTGCTCGTGCATGTGCACTTGTTCTGGCGAGAGTCTGCCGTTCCCACCAGCCCCAGGGAAGCAAAGCAGCACTGCTTCCTAGAGGGAGAGGAAGGCGCTGCTTCTGACTGGCCGGGCCTGCTGTGAGAGAGAGAGCCACAGGACACCAAAGGCTCCGCACGGCCTCAGACCCAGGTCTCCAGCTCCCTCAGCAGGGCCTGGGACTCCCAAGCCCTGGGCCATTTCCAGCCCCATGTTCTCACAGTAGCCGTGAGCCCAAAACAAAGCTCAGCATCCTACAGGTAGTCGACACTCAGCAAATTCTTGTTGAACAGGTGTGGACTCTGACATGGCCACTGTGAGGGATGACGTCACAGCCCCGCATTCCCCGAGACCTGCAGACCCTGGCCTGTTGTGGCCACGTGGCAGTCCTCGTGGCGCCCAGTGGTCAGCTAGCTCCCTGCAGCTCTCCTGCCTGCCCCTCCCTACACTCGTTTCATCAAACCTGCTTCCCCTCGCGTTGGCGCAGTTTCGTTTTTCTGTTCTGCAAGATGGAGGCTTTTATTGAACGTCCCGCTGCAGGCTTGCTTTTGCTGCACTCTTGGTTCAGACAGTTGCCTTCTGGATACAACAAGGCTCCCAGGCTCGCTGGGATAGGCACCGGGTCTGACGCACAAAGACCTCCCACCCTGCCTCTCCCAACAGCTGCTATTTTGCTGGATATTTTAGTGGTTCAGCCGCTGGGAAAATCCTCCATCCTGCAGCCAGGGAGTCTGCACCGCTGCGGGCTACATTTTTAACAATTGCCAAGTTCCAGAAACCCCCGTTCATTGGTCCTTCACAGGACCACAAGGACTCTGGGCTTCCCTCCTGCCCCTTCACTCCTTGCCCACAGCGGCCCTGCAGAGCAGGGTTGGCACAGGCACATGGGACGCACCAGTGAACACAGCAGCCCAGGCCCACCTTCTTCATAGCACTCCCATTCAAGCACGGGAGACAAAAATGAATAATGGTGGTACGAAATGAGTAAATGACACAGTTATAAAGTGATAAGTGCTGTGAACAAAGTAGAGCAGGGCACATGGGAATGACGTAAACTCAGGTTAAGTTGAACTTCCTGACTTCATGGTTACGTGGCGTGTGTTGGGAGCTGTCCGGCCTCACCTACTCAGTCCAGCAACCCCACACGCGGTGCTTCTCCAGGCCCTGTGGCTGCGTTTGCTGGGTTTCTCCAGCCAAATATAGTAATGTCAGATGCTATTAATGGATCAGTAAAGAACATGTAACCCTGCAAACCAGCCAGACTAGGTAGGTCTCTCAGTTCTTCTCAGTATTTTTTATTCCTGGTACACAAAGAACATAGCATTTATTCAGCTACTTGGGTAAATGGTCAAGTTGCTCAGAGCCACAAAGCCATTGATATCTGCCTGTCCGAGGTCCCTGGGGTAGAACCTGTAGCAGTGCTTATCAAACTGTAGCACACCTTGGACTCACCTGGGGTGGTTAATATGCAGGCTTCTGAGCCACAGTGAGGACGTGGGGCAGGGCCCAGGGATCTTCTTTGTTAACAATTCTCCCAAATGATTCTGCGGCCGGTAGCCTTCTCAGCACACCTTGAGCTACACTGCTGTGCACCTTAGCAGAGGTGTGGTGAGTCACAGCACTTGTGTGCTTATGCTTGAAGTTGGGAGCTGCAGATAGAATGACGTAGGGCAGTGGTTCTCGGGCATGTATCAGAATCACTGCAGGGCTTGTTAGAACACGGGTTGGGGGGCTCACCGGGAGAGTGTCAGGGTGAGTCCGAGTATGTGCATTTCCAAACAGGCTCCCAGAAGACATTGATGGTGCTGGCCCAGGGGCCACATTTTGAGAACCACGAATATGCATCATTCAGGAAGCTTGTGTACCTTAGGAAGTTGGGTTTATGTGAGCTCGTTTCACAAGGACAAAGTTGGAGCTCATTTTGGGAAAGCTAAGACTAAACCCTGTTTAGTCAGAAAGCATCAGAAGAAATAAATTTGAGAAACTGAATCAGAATAAATTTCCTTTTTGATAAAAGTCTGCTCTGTAAGTCATCTTACTTACATTGCACTCGGGTGAGTGGTGAGCTGGTGAATGCCTAACGACCCCTCCCCGGGGTGGGGTGGAGGGGCTGACTCACAGTGCTTGCCCATTTCAGTGGTGTGAATACCCACGTGGCTGTTGTCAAGCTGCCACCCTGAAGCCACTGAACATGGACTTGGGAGGGGACACTCCGGGTGAGCTCTCCCTAGCCCAGAGGGTCCAACCCTGGTCCGTGACTGTTCCAGCCATGGTAGGGGTCTGCGAGCTGTCTCCACCATCCAGGCAGCTCCAGTCCAGGTCCCAGGTTAAGGGCTGTTTCCATCTAAGCTTCAGTTGCCGACTGAGGAACCTTTCTCGGAATACATAAACCAAAACGGCTGCCTTTCCTGGGCCTGGCCTGCATGCTCACACGGCACAGGGCTTAGCCCGCAATGCCGGTGTGGGCCAGGACCAGGTGCAGGCCCTTCAGGAAGATCTCCTAACTCACACGTGCTCCAGAGTGTCAGTCCTCCAGGCCACACTCCGCACGCCGAGGGCACTGTGCCTCAGAGTGCACCGGAAGACTTAGTGGCCACATAAGCCCAACTCAGCTAAAGCCATCCCATGCTGAAGAAATCGTTTTTCAAGGTGACCCACCTTCTCAGACGAGTGAACAGGAAACATTGGAGGAATTTTTCTGTTCCAGAAAATAAAACAACAGAGAGAGCCAGACATTCCTCTTGAAGCAGAGCCCTGAGGGTCCTTTGCAGTCACAGGGAAGTATTTGAATATAGATGGTGCCAAGGGTGACAGTGGGTCTTGAGCCAAAAACCAAATTCAGCCCCATTTATCTCCTCGAGACCTGTCCACACACCTTTCTACCTGCCTCTTGCTCTAACTCAGTTCTGCTTTCTCTCTTCCTAACTTTCCCTCGTCTTTCCAGATGCAGGACGCTATGGGCTATGAGTTACCCTGGGTGTACTTTGTCAGTCTGGTCATCTTTGGATCCTTTTTCGTTCTAAATCTGGTTCTCGGTGTGTTGAGCGGGTAAGCTGACCGTTTCTACGTCCTCCTTACAGTGCAGCCGAGCAAGGTCTCAGGTCCCAGCAGACCATCGCCAGGATCCTCAGGGACAGGACCCTAACAGGCCCAGGAAAACCAGAAACAAAAGTCTCTATTCAACCACAAATCCTGACCCCGGCTGGGCAGGCTATCTGGCCTCTGATTGGCACCTGGAGGATCCGGCCGGCGCTGCTCGGGTCAGCGTCCCGGGCGCCGGTGAGGGGCACTGGCCGTGCTCGGTTGCTGAGTGTGTCTCACTAACTATCATTCCGTTCTTCCAGGTCAATGATGCCGTAGGAAGGGACTGGCCCTGGATCTATTTTGTTACACTAATCATCATAGGGTCATTTTTTGTACTTAACTTGGTTCTCGGTGTTCTTAGCGGGTAAGCAGGACCAAGGAAAAAGGTCTTAATTTTTTTATTTATTTTTTATTTATTCTTTTTACTCTTCCTGGCTCTTCTTTTTCTGGCTCTTTTGAACCTTGGGTAAGGGGTCACCTTGGGAGCCTTGAAGTGAATGTCCTTGGCCTGGCTGGGTGAAGGTCAGACGCACAAGAGTGAACCCACTGGTTTGGGTGGTAGACAGGGGAGACACGTCTGGTCCTCTCTGTGTCCCGCCAGCTCATCCGATGCCTGCGCAGCCTCAGGCGGTCGTTTGGGTAGGCAGGATACGTCTGTTTGTGCCTTGCTGACATCCTTAGCTTGAGCGGGACCGGTGTGGCCACATGCATTTGAGGGGTTCATAGATGGGCACTGTCCACATACACGGCAGCCTGTGGGTAGGCACTTGCTTGCCCTCTTGAGCCGGTCACCACTTGTGGCAGGCTGACGGAAAAGATTTCACCTCACTGTTACCCAGTGGTGAGCCGGCCGAGGTAAGAAGGGATTGGTTTCAAACACGAACAACAAATACAGGCTCAAAATCTAATTATTTTCAGTCCTGACTCCTGGACTGATCCGTCCATTTCTCGATTTCCTTTTCTGAATGGGAGGGACACTTACCTGTTGAAGGCCATAGGCTGCTTGAGAACAGAGATGGAATACACTTTCCTTTAAATTTACCTGGTCTACCTGATTCAGCCCGTATTCAGACGTAATCGTAAAAGTAGCATGTGGCTGGAGCGCCCGGTAGCCCCAGGTGGCCGCCTCTTGTCTGTGGAAAGGCACGGAGTGTGTCCTCAGTCCGCTCTCTTTGGAAGCGCGTCCGCCACGCCAAGGCCTGACACCCAAAGGCTCCTGGTGACCTGCTCCCGGCGACCCCTCTGTTGCCTTTGCTGCGGGGTGGGGCGGTCTCTCTCTGCTCTGCTTGGGACAGGTCAGCTGCTTTGAATGGCTGTTCCTAGAAATCTAGAGACCTTAATGCTGGGAGACATTTAAGCATAAGGAGAAAGGTTTCCCTTCACTGTCACTCGGTGTGCAAATGGGGCACAGCTACTCCACCTCCTGTGCAGTTTAATGCAGGGCAGGAGCACTGAGGTCACCTTTGGAATCGGTGAAGGGAAGAACCTGCCGCTGCCCTCACCCCTTCAAGTGGTGGGCAAGGTTAGAGACCCGGGTGGCATCGTGCCCTTTGCCAAGGTGAGGCCACACAGGACCAGTTCCCTCCATCAGGGATAGAAAAGGACAAGTAGAGCAATATAAGTTCCTGGTTAGTTGCCTGGAGGGCAGGGGGGTTTTCATTTTTATGTTCAAACACAAGAAAATGCCCCGTTTTATATGTGATTCTCCAAGGAAAGCATTGAAAAAACCGCCCCAATTTAAGAGAGAAACTTGAGTATCCCAGCTCTGCACTTGCTGGATGCATATTGTTGAACAACTTCACCTTTTTAAACCTTCCTTCCCCATCTGAAAAAAATTAAGGCGATGAAACCAGCTCCAGGGCGTGTGACGTGAGATGGGCGTCTGTGTGAAGCACGCGGCGCGGTGACGCGCACGGTGCATGCTCTGTCGCCCTGCCACTGCAGCGACTGTTGTTCTTGGTGCCTATTGTAACCGGAACTATTGAATAGAATCATCGAATGTTATAACTATTCCAGCCTTTCCTTTCAAAGATGAGGAGTATATACTTAGACATGTTAAGTGACTTATACAGTGTCGCTTTGCTGGCAAGGAGCAGAGCCAGGGCCAGAGCTCGGCACAGCTCGGCTCCCGCCCTCCCGCCCTCCCAGCAGGCGTACATCGAATGAGGCTGAACAGCAACACAAGCCACAGCTTGAAACTTTTAGAAAATATAATTCCACTGTCTTCCCTAGAGATCAGGAACCAAATCTGAGCAAGTGAAGTTCTGTGCAGGAGTCTGACCCTGCGGGCTGGGTAGCAGAGCTGTGCCCATCATTCCTGTGCCCCCCACTGCAGGCGTGCTCCTCCCGTGGTGTCAAAGCAGAGGAGTCAAAGGACAGAAGCTGCTGCTGTTAGAGAAGAAGTCATTTTGAAGGCCATGGCCTGACTCCGTTGCCATGAGACAGGTGTGTCAGTCCGTACACTGGTCTTTCCTGGAGACCTTCCCCAGCATCTGCTCATGGCAGCTCCAGAGTCACTGGTAGGACACCTGCCCAGAAGGGCAAAGAGGTGTCTCCGAGTGAGCACCTCCACTTCCTGGTTTAAGGAGGTCAAGGGCTGGCCACCCCGCCCCATGTAGTGACAGAAGCTGGAGTCGGGCTGCTGGTGGCTGAGCACGCTGTGGCAACAGTTTCGAGTCGGCCTCTTGATTAGCCAGGACAGTAGAGCAGCCACCACAACCGTGCAGTAAAGCACCCACTCACTCCTCAGTCAGACTTCTGATTAAGCCAGCTTTGCAGAAGAATCCACAGACGTCTCAGAGCTCCATGGCACGAACAGTCACTCCCATTCTATGTGTCAGGCCCTGTGCTCGGTGCTGTAGCTGGATCGGCTGGGCTGATGCTCCTGACTGCGCTCTGAGATAGGTGCATTCCAGTCTCCATTCTACAGAGGAGAAAAGTGAGGTTTACTAGAGAAAACTACCTCAATTCTAACAGGTGGGAAGTGGATCCAGGGCTGAGCCCAAGCATCATGAACCACAGCCTCTATCCCCAGCTCCACGTGGTGCTCTCCCCAAACCCACGGGGAAACGGGCCACTTCCCTGTTTTTAGAAGACAGGAAGTGGGGAGGGAAGAGCAGACCCTGCAGCGGCAGGGCGTGCGCGCAGCGGCAGACACAGAAGCAATGCACAGCTGGCTCCTGGGGACAGCCAGTGGGACAGAAAGGGGCACCGCCTGGAAGCCTGCAGCAGGCCAGGGCTGCTTAGCATGGGTGCCGGCAGCCCCACAAGCCTTCACGGTCTTTGGGAGGGCACAGAGCCACCAACTCAACAGCACTGCAGTTTGGGAGCCTGTGGGACTGGCGGTCACAAGTGTGAAGCCTGCATCCATCAGTCGGGGATGATAGTTTACAGCCCAGACAGCCTCATAACTCATCATAAATGGCGTCCTTCAGTTCCTGAGGAAGGCTGCATTGTGCTGGGTGTGTTCTTCTCACGAAGGTAAAGAAGATGACACTCTATAGCTTCCATTTAAAAGGTGGAAATTCAATGATTTTGGGTCATCAGAGGGCCAGGCCTCCTTTATCTGGAACATTCACATGTCCAGGACACCTTACGTCTGATGAGGCCAGGTAGGGCTGGTATAATGAGCACACATCTCTTGGATTTTTTTCAAAATACTTCTGTGTTCATTATGTATTGATTCTCATATCAACCCTATGCAAGACACAGGATTGGCATTAGTATAAATGATAATCAGATCGCGGTTACTTTCTGCTCTAGTAATCTCAATCTCCAGCCTCCTAGAATTAGAATGATAATAGTGACCATGAGATTCTTGGAATTGCACTTGAAGCTGTAATGAGGGGAAAGTCTCTGGACTCTGGAATCGGTTACTTTTGTTTCAGTGGTTGCAGAGGGCTTCGGCTCTGTGCCTGGGTGGTGCGAGGCCCAGGCTGTCTCACAGGGGTAGACATGCCAGCATTTTTCCATTGGGAGATGGGTACGTCTCCTGCTCCCAAAAGGCAGACAACCAGACATTTTACGACCTGGAAGTATGACTGGGTCCTGGCACCACAGCTAAGACACAATATCCAGGTGCAGAAGAGAGCAGCGGAAGGATAGCACACAGATGCCTCACGGGCAGGAGTGGGCGTGACGACAGCGTCCCTAGTCGCCGCTCCTCATTCACGCCCAGTACAGTCACCAGGAGCCAGCACTGCATCAGTGAGCACTGAACTGCCAGTCCCAGGGAAATGCAGGGTCAGGTTCCGAAGCCTAGGGTCACAGCATTTTGTCAACCAATCAATACATAACCTTGTTTTATGGTGCTTCTGTTAAAGACACCTTATTTAATATGTACTGTTGACTCATTAACATGAAGCTCCTGGCCAGCACTTATAACTCACGCCTGAATGAAGCTTATAAACACAGACTATTCTCTGTAAGGCACAGGGCACGTCACAGCCTTCTTGTACTTAGGGAACTAGACAGTCGTTCAGCAGTATGCCTGGGGCTATTTAAAACAGTGAAATCACCAACAAAACACACAAAAATGCCAAAATCATGGCACTAAGTAGACCGTAAAAAGAACACTTGTTTACAGCCTGGAGCCAAAGCAAGAAGGCAGAGCATCACCTCGTTCAACCCCAGCTGGGAACTTTTGCCATCTGCACATGTCCACAGATGACTGTGAAAGTGCCCAAGCACCGACGCTGGGGCTATAAACAAATTCCAGTGAGTAGGTAAATTGGTAAATATGGATCGACTGTATTGATTATCGGAGGGCCTAGAGCCCAGCTATCTGCACTGATGGGATTTTCCACATGTACGCTTTGCATGACTGATCTCCAGCCCCTGGCTTTCCTGCAGCCCTCGTCATCAATGCTGGCCCTTGCTGGCGAGAGACACACTTCTGTCTTGTGATGAATCCCACCACTGTGACCAATTGTCTCCCCCGCTCCAGTCACTGAGCCCTTCAGGTTGGGCTCTTCATTAGCGCAGCCCCCAGGGCAGGCACGTGGCTGGCATCCAGGCAGGGAGGTACAGAGAACCAGCGCTGCCACCCACAAATTTCTCATCTAGCAGGGCCTGCCGAGGGGCCTTACCCCCCATCCTGCCACCAGCCTGGTTGTGCCCGTGCTCCGTGGGAGCCGGTGGCGCTCAGATCTGACTGTGCCACTCCTCCATCCCTCTCAGCCCCATAGCCGTCCTTCCTCTGCAAGAGAAGCCGTCTTCAGGCCAGTCAGAATCATCAGCATGCCTCCTCTTCTCTCCTCTTGCTGTTTGTTTTAGCTCCCCATGGGCCTAGGGGTATAGATGGTGAGCTTTCAGCCCATGGGGGGCGGGGTGCTATAAAACAGGACAGGGCCAGGTGGATCCCAGCTCTGTTCTCCCAACTCCAAAAGAAGTATGGGTAGGTGTGTTGTAACCAGAACGTGAACCCTCTGCAAAATCATCCAAAAGAACTCAAATGAGCCATTGGCTATTTAGTCCCTTGCAGCCTCAAACCCACTCCAGAGGAAAGGAACAGAGAATGCAAATGGGTGTAGGCAGAAAGGCAGTCAAACACAGGGCTCTTGAAACACAGTTTTGGTGTTGGTTTGCAGAGGGAGGGAAATGCTATAGGAAGTTACTGTCTCCAAGGAGCAAGGCCAGGGCCCTGAGAGGCCGGACCAGGTCCAGGGAATAAGAGGTTTGGGCATCTTTCCGTGCCCAGCCCCGACAGTGAGAGCAGCGGAGGGCAAAGCAGCACAAGGCCTCCGTCTCCTCTGTGAGCTGTCAGTCGACCCCTCTTCCCTGGCATAAAACTCCCCGGGTAAGAAATGAAGGTACTCAGTTGGCAGGATGCCTGAAAAACAGCAAGTTCAATCCAATTGGAATTGGATTCAATCAGATTTAAGAAGAAAATTCAATCCAGCCCAGAGCATCATTAAGGCAACAGTAAAAGAGAACTCGTTAGCTTATAGCCCCCACATTCTGCCAATTACAAAGTTCCCTAGACCCCGCCCTAGCCCCATTTCACCATAGAAATGGTGTGTGCTGAAATCTGTACCCTCCTGAGCGGCACAGGCAGAACGCAAATGCTGGATGGCGTGTGGTGATACAGCCGTGCCACATGACAGTGGGCTTCGTGGAGCTCTCGTCCCCTGTGGTTTATTGCTGCTGTGCTTCCTGCCACAGCACTTTCCTTAGTGCAGCCTGTGCAGGAAATTCTTCCAGGTGGTCTCAGCAGCCTCTCCTCCCTGAACTGAGCCTTCACTGGTGAGAGGAGGAGGGGTCGAGGCTCCAGGAGTTAGCCCGGAGGCCCATGCATGCACACACACTCACACACCCAAGGGGCACTCCCCGCGGCCTGCACAGTGAAGACAAACCCTCCGATCGGCCTCTTCTGGAAGAAAAGGCACAGACTGGCTTCGAGAGTTGAGAACGCACCTTGTTCGTGACTGCTTTCTGCTGCCAGCCCCTTCCTTGCCAGAAAATGAATTTGAAGTCAGAAAATTAGGACAGAATCATAGAAAATAGAAAAAAAATAGTCATTCTGTCAAAACTTTTTCAATAGGCCCTTCCAACAAATCCCAAAGTAATTCCAAATTCTACTTATTATTACTTTAAACTGAATGTATCATTTAATTTCTATATCATCTTGATTTTATGTATTCTTCTATTGATTAGATTTTTTTTTTTTTTTTTTATCAAAAGAGCAGGCCCTGGGACATTTTCTTGTGTTTGAAATCCTCATTTGTCTCCATGTGGGCAAGAGCCTTCTCTACTTTAGAAACCCTTCCAGGCATGCCAAGAGCGGCAGGTTGAGCTCTAGCAGCAGGAACAGTGACTGAGCAGGTTACCTCTCCTGGTCCTCAGCCAGTGGCGTGCAGGTGACTGTTCGTAGTCGGCTCTAGGGAAGCCCTGGTTCCCAGCACCTATTTGCCAGTTACTGTGGTGTCAACACTCCCACCGTGGCCGGGCTCAAGCTCCCCACGAGACATCTCTGAAGCCGGAGTTGGGAAGAGACACGTTAGCCGCTGGCTCTCAGGACCCAGTGCAGCGAGTGGGCTTGGACACACTGCCCACCCAACACCTGGAGTCCCCTGCACACTCCTGCGGGGTTTCTTAGTTACCACCCGGTCTGGGTGGGACGAAAATGCAGCTTCTGTAACTGTTGTGGGCATTTTCAGTTCCATCTGGAAAGGTTTGCAGGCCCTTGGAGAACACTTGTTACTGAAAGGCAAAGCCAGGAAGAGGACGATGGACTTTATCCGCCCCTCAGACTCTCGCAGCCTGTGTCAGGGTTGTCCCCTTCGTGCTGCTTTCTGTGCGAGGGCGACTGGGCTGCTGGGGAGCTGTGCGCGGGCGTGTTTCTGGGCGCAAAGTGGCTAACACTGTTTCTCCCTATCTCCCTCTCCTCCCACGGCCCTCTTGCCGCTCCCCTTCCCTGCCTGCTCCTCCCGCTCTCGCCAGAGAGTTTTCCAAAGAGAGGGAGAAGGCCAAGGCCCGGGGAGACTTCCAGAAGCTGCGGGAGAAGCAGCAGCTGGAAGAGGATCTCAAAGGCTACCTGGACTGGATCACCCAGGCAGAAGACATCGACCCCGAGAACGAGGACGAAGGCATGGATGAGGAGAAGCCGCGAAACAGTGAGCAGCTGTCTTCTGTCTTTGGGCTGGGTTCTGGGGCGGGACAGCACCCAAGTCGGCTGGAGACTTTGCCAGCCTTTCTGTACAGCCCAGGCTCTGTCCCCTGAAGCAGCGTCCTCTCAGTGATCACAGTCACAGCTGCTCATGGAAGTTAGTCACACGAGAGAAATCGTTGCTGCTGCTCTGTAAAACCACATATTCTTCTCATAATCTTTGTCCTTACAAGACAGTTGAGAGTTTGCTAAGGTGAAGCCTTTTTTTAAATCAAACATCTTCCTCCTCCTCCTCCTCCTCCTCCTCCTCACCCTCCCCCCTCCCCTCCTCCCCCCCCCCTTCTCCAGGCTCCATCTCTTTGGGCAGGGGAGCAGGCTTCCTGCTCCAGGCTAGTTTGAAAGGAACAGTTTCTCCCAAACAGTCACTTGGAAAACTTCATGCCTGCGTGGGGTTCTCCCCACCTTCGCAGCAGACTTCCAGGCACTGTTGAACTTCCTCATGGGAGAGGGAAGCAAAGCTTTCTTCTAAGGAAGGTGGATTCCGAGGTCTGGGGAAGACCAGAGGGGTTGACAGAAGAGTCGGATTATAGAAATTGAGCCAGATCCCCTCTTCTGGGGTTTCCCAGGGCAGATGGTTGGGCAGGCTACTGCTGGGATGGAAATGGGTGATAGAGGATATTGACTTGCAGAGTATCAAAGATGATGAACCATGGAAATTCAGGCTCTCATCAGATCAGCCCGGTGGTTCTCAAAGTGTGGTCCCTGGACCAGCAGCGTCACATGAGAAAACTCTGGGATGGGGCCCCAGGGGTTGGGGATGCGTGAATTTGAGAACCGCTGTCTGAGCTCTGCCTACTCTGTGTGTCTCGCTGGGCCCTGATCTCTGTGACTCTTTGTCCCTCTTTCTGTGTGCAGTATCTCTCTCTTTCTTTTCACAAGTTGGCATAGGTGCACTTCTGTCCTCTCAAGCAGCCTAACCAAACACTAGGTTCCTAAAGGTTGAGCATCTAGAGTAGTCGAGGAACCAAACAGGTTAAAGAGCTTACCAGGGTGTTTTTACAAAACAGGGAGCCGGCACTTCACCCTAAGCAGAGAGGGCGATGCAGAGACCCCCAAGGGCAGGAACAGGTGGAGAAAAAGGGAGAATGCAGCCAAGATGTTCGCAAAGAACAGAATCTCTGCTCTCTCATTTCAAAGATTAAGTTAATGAATCCATCAACTCCTCCCTTTCTGATAACTACTCAAGGCACAAATACAAAATTAAGGCACACCAACCACAAGGGGCTGGTGACAACATAACTCAGTGACCTAAGGGGGCCTTCATGCTTTGCTAAGTAGCTTTGCAAGCTGGAAGTTGGGGCCTTTGATGGATTATAACAATGAGCAATGATGCCATTGAGGGTCTTTCTGGAAAAATGCCTGACAGCTTCTATTACACTGTTGATGCAACTGCAGAGTAGCTGATTAGTTTGTGGGATGGAGTGGTATGGCAAATAAATAAACTGGCCCATGAGCCATAGAGAAGCCTACCTCTAAACACAGGAATTCTGTCCTGGCCCCTTGCTCCACCTTAAGCTAGAGTGGAGCCCCTAGCTCGTGATTAATGGTGATAGGCATGTTTCTTAGCATGTGTCATTAAAAATGTGCAATATCCACCTTGTCCTTAGCAGCCAGTTGCCATCCACAGAGACATGGCTATTCTGTTCTCTGCCTGAAGCAAGAGCAGCCAAGGGGAAGTGTGCTGCTTCTCTGCATCACCCATTATATGGATAATTTCCAAGGAGAGTTCCCAGCGTGGAGGATTCTTTGCCCCTGAGCAGATCACATTGCCAAGGCCCATCTCCCCACACTCTGGTCAGGCTTTGGGAAGAGCATAATGAATTGCCTACCCTAGTAGGCAGAGTCTCTGTCAAGGTTGTCATAAGCCCAACTGTGGATGAAGCCAGACTATTGTCCCTCTCACCTTGCAGCTCTTCCTGGTGGCTGGAGGAGCAAGGGGTCTGCCTCTTGTCCCTTGGGGACTGGAACGGAGCCTGGCTCCTTCACTAGTGGAAATGCGGGTGGGACAGTTCCACAGGGATGGGAATAGGATGTAAATACCCAAAGCAGCAAGGTGCAGAGAGTAAAAGACATGTGTGAGACTTAGGAACAGAGCCAGGATGAGAGTCCAAAGGACCACGTCTACTGGGGACATCCAATCAAAAGTAAAGTTCAAGTGGTTAAATGATTAAGGACTTGGAGTTCTAAGAGCAAAAGAGGAGATTCTGTGGCTGGGAAACTATGTTCTTATATTCAGGACTTCATAGTTTGCCCTTTGAAACAAACACAAGGGGAGAACTGTGCAAATTGAAATGTGTGTTTCAGTTAGCCTAGTAGTTCAGCCTTTGAAGTTTCTAAAAGATTACAGCATGGGATATTCACCAGTTCTTTTCAGCTCAAAAACTGAGTAGTCCTTTAAGACAAAAGGCCGATTGCTTTGGTCGGCGGCTCTGGTGCTGCTTCTGCCCCGGCAGTGCCCCGCGGCCCAGGCATGGTGCCCAAGAGGTGGAGCTGGGTGCTATGCGGGAAAGCTCCCAACACATCACTGCGTGGTCGCCAAGCACCCCTAAGGAGAGCCAGCCAATTGCCTTCCCTGGGGGAAAAAGCCACCATGGAAGTGGAGGAAACGGGCGAGAGGATACTAGAAAGTGCATGGTAGGGAGGGGCTTCTCTAAACAGAGTAACTGAGGTGGCCAGTAAGTCATATACAAAAATATATCCCAGCTCGTCCGTACATCCGCCCACAAGTGAAAGGTCTGCTCTCTGCCGGGCACTGCTCTCGGCCCTGGTGAGTCAGCTATGAGCAAAGGAGTCAGGGTCCCTGCCTCGTGCAGCCGAGCGCGGCGGTAGTCTAGTCAGAGCGGGGAGCGCCCCGGAGGAGTGAAACAGCAGTGCGGCGGCGGCGGCATTGTACTAACAACCCGCAGGTGGTTAGGAGAGGAACCTGTGGATGTTTGGGGAAAGAGACTTCCAGGCAGGGGAAGCTGAGGAGAAGGCCGCAGGGCGGTGCAGCGGGAGAGGGTGCGGCCGAGGGAAGGGCGGGGGCGGCCAGGGCCCGGGCGACCGCACGTGCTGCCCTGAGCACCCGGACTCCTCCCGGAGCAGGCCGGCCGGCCGCCTCCGGAGGTCGAGCGAGCGGCGCAGTGCGCCCTGACCTGACGGACGCGAGCAGAAGGAAGGAGGTGGGCGAGGAGAGCGGGCGCTGGCAGGAGCGCTGGGCCTCGCCCCGGCACCGGTGAGGCAGGTCAGACTCCAGGATGACGGCACCTGCAGACGTCTCAGATGTGGGGTGTGCGAGAGGAGCTGCTCCAAGGCCATTGTCCTGTGCGCCAGCAAGAGTGGAACTGTCCTTTACTGATGTGGGGACACTGAGAGGAGAGGTGTCAGGGCAGGAGCCCACGAAAGCCACGTCCTGCCTGTGAGCCCGGGACGCCGCCAGACGTCCAACTGGAGACGCTGGGCAGCAGCGGGGGACAGAGCTGAGTCCAGGGCAGAGATCTGGGAGCGAATCACTGGGGAGTCAGCAACATACAGAAGATACCTAGCCGCTTTGACTGGACAAGATCACTAGGGAGTGAGTGTGGGCAGAAATAAGATGAGGTCCGAGAACTGAGACCTGACCTCCCAGGGTGTGGAAACCGGCGTGGCGAGGAAGAGCCAGCAGAAGAGACTCGGAAAGGCGCGGTCCGAGAGGGAGATGCAAAGGAGGGGTGCCAGCGCTGCTCCAGGACGGAAGCTGGCCACTGCACGCGCGGTGAGCTCACTGGTGCCCTGACGAGGGCTGTTTGGTAGGACGGTGGGGGCAAAAGCTTAACAGTAAACCAGAGTCTTACTTTGTGAGTCCCTTGAGTCCGTAAGCTTCCTGGAATGGCACTGAGCATTGCTCTGCGTGCTTCCCACTTTGCTGGCGTGGCCTAGCTGTCAGCGATCTGGGCAGTTTGGCCACCAGGAAACCAGAAAGGGGAGAGAGGAGACTTACCTCCTCACTCCAACAGGCCTGTGGCCCCACGGAGGTCAGGGTCTAATGCCCAGCCCTTCATTTTGCAGTGGTTACAGACGGCCTTGGAGTAAAGGAAATGATACACAAGAGCTATTTCAGGGCCAAAAAGGCAGCAAACAAGCAAGAAGGGGCATGTATATGCACTGTTGCCCTGCATGCAGCCTCCAAAGCCCTCTCCTCACTGGGCAAAGATGAGGGTAACATCGAGGCCTCTCCTTCTGGCCGCTGCTTCTCCTTCCCCTGCAAGCAGCCGTGGGCACCCCTTTTAAAGGCCTAGTTGCAAAGGATGGGGTGGTTGTCATGTCTGCATGGGGTGGTTGTCCTCAGTAGAGATGGTTGTCGGTAGAGATGGTTGTCATCAGTAAAGATGCACTGCTCCCAGGGACAGGGTCCGTCGTCCAACTCCGACATCAAAGATGATGGAAGGCCAGACATTAGAGGAAGAAGCCATATAGTAAGAGAAAGAGTAGGGGTTTTCTTCCCACTTTCCCACCCTCAAGATCAAAAAAATGCATTTATTAAGTATTCAATCATGTGGGAATCGCTCTCTCATGTCATTAACATGGTTTAAATGCAGCCCCAGCCCTCCAAAGCTTGTGGTCTAAGATAGGCGTTTTTGTGGACAAGCATATAAAGACAGAAAGATGGTGGAACCCAAACAGTGCATTTCCACCCAGATAAGCAGGATTAAATATTTACACTCGTGGTGCTCAGTTATGTGACTCAGGAGCCACTAGTGCAATCATCACTAACCAGCAGAGCCACAGGGCTGCGCCTGCCCTGCAGTCTGGACCGCGTGTTACTGAGATGCAGAAATGTGAGGGCTCGTGAGGGCGGCAGCTGCCCACAAAAGGGCCCCGTGTGGCCGGAAAGCAGTGCTCTGAATGTCGGCGATTTATATTGTATACGTCTCAAGGACATGTGCATAGTAATTTGCTTTTTCAAAAAAATTAATCAGTATAATCAATATTTACCCTGGACCTAGTGTGGCCGTGAGTTGCCACATCTTCATGTCCATGACAGAGTCCCATGAAGCATCTGGCAGGAGAGGAAGACTAGCATTTGTTTTTGTCACTGATTCTGTTCTTAGTTTGCATCTTAAGTGACTGTGCTTCAGAGGGCCCTGTTGATCCCTCAGATGGAGCAGATACCTCTGTGCAGACTCTAGATGTGGCCCCTGAGCCTCCCGGTAACTCCCAGCCGGTCCTCATCAGAACCCTAGAAAACCCATGCTGGAAAGTTAATGTAGAGATCAGGTGAGGAACTGGAACCCAAGATGGGAAACGACTGCCCAGGCCACACGCTGGGGAAGTCAGCCCTCACGCCCCGTCTCCCGGTCCCTCTCAGGACTCTGCCCAGCAGCCAGCCTTCTCGAACATCCCGGCCATGGCTCCCTAACAGTCCCTCTCGGCGGCTCTTGGGGCATGTCCCCACTCACCTCGTGGAATCGTAGCCACCTCTCTGTGCATCTCTAGCTGGGCTACACTGAGAGCTCCTTTTGCCTTTAATTCACCTATGTCCCTGTGACCTGACGCAGCCCAGCGCTCGAGGGTGCTATGACCCAGGGGAGTCAAATGCACACACGTGCTTTCGAGCGCATGCCTGGACTGGCTGTGGCGAGTCCTGCGCTGCCCTGAGCTGACGGGACAAGTGAGCTGAGCCCAGCACTGGACCTGAGCCGCGCATTGTTCTGTGTTCAGAAGTGACTTCCTTGTGGTGTCATTAATGACTTCCTTTCCATTCATTTCCTTTCATGAACACATTTTCTTTCCAATAGCTTCGGATCATTCTCCACTCTTGGAAAGTGCCATAGGAAAACAGGCAAATGAGCCTGTCAGCAGGGGCAGTGGGCGGGCAGGAGCCCTGCCGTGCTACGGGAAGAGTCGGGGGGGTTCTTGAGAGATGAGATTAGGGGTGCTGTACCTGGGGCTCTGCGGTGAGGCTGTGCGTGGGTTTCTCCGGTTCTGGTAGTAATTAGTGCCCCTGAGTAGGGCCCTGTGGACTTGGTGGCACATGCAGCACGTCAGTGGGGGGTGCTGTCATGGCCAGGGGCCAGGATGCCCACGGCAGCACATGCCTTTGGAGCACGGTCTGGCCCCGCAAGCTCGCAGACGCCCTCTCCTGGCCGGTGAGCAGGGGGAGCTGCCCCAGGGGCTGGGCTGCGTGTGCGGTGAGCAGTGGGCACACCCAGCCGATCTCCACGAGCTGCCCAACGTTCCCGCCGGCCGTGGGCAAGGCTTGCTGGCCTGGAGCTGTCAGGAGGCCGTGGCAGTCTCGCTTTATGTGCCGTGTGCTTCTGGGGTAGGGAGGAGAAAGGCACATAACATTCTGACAGGAGACTTGCATGGGCTCCTGTGGTCAGCAGAAAGGAGCCAAATCTTTGGTAACGAAAGCTCTGGTCCCCTTCGGAGGACACTGTCCCCCACCCCCATGAGGCTCTCAGTCCACAGCTGCTCTCCAGGCAGGAAGAGAGCCCAGGCCATGCCCCGAGGACCCAGGCAGTGCGTGGGCAGCTGGCACAGACTTCAGCACTCCCAGGGCTGTGACTTTGGGCAGTGTCCCAGGCCAAGACAGTGACAGCAAGCCAGCACGGCCCAGAATAAGAGCGGTTTATTGATTGTGGAGAGTATGGGCAGCACCAGCCGAGGAACACGCCAGCAGTGGGGTCCCGCACTCCTTTTAGATACCTGCCTTTGTGTGGGTCCAGCTCTCACTGCTGGTGTCCGGGCGGGAGTGGAGCAGCCCGTGCACAGAGCCCAGCAGCAGCAGGGTCTGAGCCCTATTGGGCAGCTGTGCGGTTTCTTAGGGGCAGGGGCCGCTCCTGTGGTTCGGAGGGGATGAGTGGGCAGCTGGGTTCCTGGGCCACTGGCTGGCCAGCCACCCTGCAGGGCCTGAACAAACGGCTGTCAGCTCTTGAACCCCAAGCACACTGGGAGTCCTGGGGGAGTGGAGCCCAGAAGGCCCGCTCTCCCCCAGGGTGGGAGGGGAGCATCCTCTGCCTTCCAGCCAGGTCTCAACCCAAACCAGCACCTTCTGAGTCTACTTCTCTCTCCAGTGGCTTCACCACCTACCCAGTTCCCGGCTGTAGTGCCTCCTGCCTCCTCCCCTCCCTGGACCCTCCGACCCTCCATAGTTACCATTCCTGCATGCTGTCAGTGCAGTCTCTCCAGTCACCTCCCTCTCACCTTCCTCCTCTCCCTCCACCTCCCCTCCCGGACTAGCAGCCACCTCACTACCGCCCTCTAGCCCCGCCCACACAACATGTGCCATGCAGCCAGGTACTGTTTCTAGAGCTGATGGTGACATTCCCTTGCTTTGAATGTCCTCCTTGGCTACAGAACAAAGCCTGAGCATCTTCTCTTGGTATCTAGGTATCTCTGATCTGTCCAGCCAAGAGCTTGAACTGCATTACTCCCTGCTCCCCGAAGCAAACCCAGACAGCTTCCTGCTCTCAGACCCGCTCTCTCTCCTAGACCTTCACACGTCTCACCTCCTCTGCCTGGAGCACCCTTTCTCTGCTTGCCTCCACTGCTCCTCCCGGCCTTCCAGCCCAGCACAGAGAGCACAGCTCAGCTCGGCCCCCCAGACCGTTCCTCTCAGTCAGGCACTGCCTCCCTCATGGCCTTCTGCCTGCTGCCCTGGCCGGGGGTGGAGGGCACCCCTTGTCGCGTGGAGAGCCTTCTTGGGAGGCGAGAGCATGCGTTACTACTCACTCACGCTTCAGTCTTGCTTAGTTGACCAAGTATCTTTTGTCTAGTTTTAGCCATACTTGTGGTGGCCCCCAGGGAGTAAATTGTGGTTGACAGCATGGGCTGAAATTATTTAGAGGTGAGAAAGTGGGCCAAGGAGGACAGCTGGAAGGAATTGCAATTATAGACACATTAGGAGAGAAAAGTGGGTTGCTGATGGAGGAAGGGGCAGAACCTATTAGCCCCATTTTGCAGATGGGAAAACTGAGGCTCGGGAAGGTTAATGTGGCTGTGGCTTACAGTGGGTAGGTTGCACCATTAGGCAGGCCTGCTGCCCAGTTCTGCAGTCGCCATCCCACACTTGTCTCTCCCACAGTCCCTGCCGGGAATGTGTGACTACCCTCCTCCTCCAGCAGAAGGGGCTAGCAGAGGTCCCTCTTACCCACCCAGCAGCCTCTGCATCTCCTGTTTTATAGCCTTTGTCACCTCAGTCTAACCCACAAGCAGGATAGATGGAGGAAAAGAGGAAAGGGGAGGGGAGGAAGTGTAGGAAAAACTGGTCTTAAATTATAACAGAAGGGGCGTGAGTTTGATTTCTTTAAAAAGATGAACTTTATGATTATAACAACTATGTTTGAACTGGAGCTGAAAAGAAATAATGTCATTGTCTTGCTCACGGAGGAGCGAAAGTTAGCCTGTGTGTAGTGGTTTAAGAGACGGTCTTGTTTGGAAGGCGACATACCTGTTGCGTGACCTGTCAGCATCTCCTTTGGGCCAGGGCTCCTTTGGACTTGACTGGAGGTGTTGATCGCCCTGAGTGCTGTGGACGGGCATTCTCGCTCAAGGCCACCCTCTGTCCTCCTTGGCACACACGCCGTGAGGGGCGTGGCGGAGGCTGTGGCGGCGCAAGCCCGTGCAGGGCTGCCCCACTTCTTGAGCCTCTGATGGAACCTCGGCCCTGGGAGTCCCTGAGCAGGGGAAGCCTCAGGGAGGAGCTGGCAGGTGGTGTGTTTAGAGACGCCCTACCACCTAAAGCCATGGTCCCTCTAATAAATGGGTCTGCCTGTGGCCACTGAGCCTTGCTCAGGGCAGCACCCAAGAAAGTGCTGATTTGATTTTAATTTGGTGCTTTTCAAACAGATCAGCTCACCTGGGAGCTGGAAGTAGCTCAGCAGAGGGTGGCAGAGGCGACCGATCATCCTCAACTTCCCTTTGATCCATGTCCTCCCAGAACCAGGGCTGAGCCTGGACACAGAACCACCGCACGGCAGCGCCCCTTGGCTGCCCGGCCCCCTTCCCCATACCAGGCCCATGCCCGTCAAGAGGCGTCCCCCGCAGGCTGTCGGTGGAGGAGAGTGGCAGCTCTTGCCTGTCTGGTTGCTCGCTGAAGTGGAGAGGTATCACCTGGCAGCAGGCCATTAGCCATGTGCTGTCCTTCCGTCACCAGGTGTGCGGCGCGCATGGCTGTCGTGGCACACGGAGTCCTGAAGCCAGAGGGAGCAGCACAGAGGCCGGCGTTGTTGGTCTCAGAGTGGGGGGAGTGGGGGGGCTCCCAGAGTCACATGCGTGCCAGACTGTCCTGTGTGCTTGAGAGAGACATGGGCACATTCATTCAGCACATTTAGGCACCACCTGGGTACTCAGGACGCCATGATGGGTAGACACAACCTCTGTCCTGGCTCACAACCCAGTTAAGGAGGCAGAGACCCCTGCCTGCGGGTGAACACAGGAAACACAGAGAGAATAGTGCTTGGAAGAGGCAGGAAGGGGCTGCCTACTCAGAGGGTGATTCTGGAAGGTGCCGTATCAGTCAGGGTTGGCTAATTGTTGTCATGAGCAACCCCAAATCAGATCTCAGTCACTTAACACATTGAGGTACCTCGTACTGCGAGTAAGTTGAGTGTGGGTTGGGGAGGGGAAGCTCAGCTCTGCAGTCCTCGGGGCTCGGCTGTGTCCTCCTGTGGCTCTG
The DNA here is from genome assembly GCF_040939455.1 of Microcebus murinus. Taxonomy (NCBI): domain Eukaryota; kingdom Metazoa; phylum Chordata; class Mammalia; order Primates; family Cheirogaleidae; genus Microcebus; species Microcebus murinus. The sequence continues at coordinate 99,820,947 of NC_134113.1, read as the reverse complement.
CCGATCCCAGCCCAGGCGGCTCCATGGGCCCTCGGAGCCCAGCCAGCAGAAGAGGGCGTGCGGGGCCGGCTGGAGGTTTCAGCGGCCAGGCCTGGCAGTGTGGCCCTCACTTCTGCCCGCCCAACTTCCAGGGCTCTGGGAAACAGCTGCTAGCTAAGTGCCTGGGGCAAAAAGGCTGGGGGAGGGTGGACACCTAGCAGTGTCTCTGCCACAGATTGGTAGCAGGTCACATGGCTGGGAGAAGGAAAAGGACAGTCTGAGCTGAGGGGTAAAGTGAAGTGTGTGTGAAGTGGTAGAAGCAAGATAATTTTAAAAAGAAGAAAAGAAAATGGAAGTGCACATGTTTTGGGGTGACTTTAGGGTGCACAGGGGAGAAGCCAAAGATAGGCCAGAAATAGAGACTGAGGCCTGGTTCCAAAGGGCCTCACACTGGGACTTTATCCTATGGTAAGAGGCCACTGAGGAGGTTTAATCAGAGGAATGACAGGGCACACGTTGAGTGTCGCAAGGTCCCCACGCAGCTGAGTGTGGACAGTGGGCTGGCGGAGAGAAGCTGGTGCGGGGAGCCCAGCCTGAGGCCAGCGAGGCCTGTGCTGGTGGGCCTGGTCCCGAGGAGAGTCCGGGCCTGCACGTCAGGAGCTTTGCCCTGGGGTCACCAGGACAAACAGCCTGTGCTCGTTAGCCCCAGAGCTCGTGGGGGTTACAGCAGTGCCCTGCCCGGAGAGGGGTCCTTCTGGGAGCTGGGCCGTCCCTCGCCCATGGTAGGAGCTGCCATGGCCCTCTGCCCCTTGCTGTTCAAAGGCCTGTCTTCTGTCCCTGACTGCAAACACACGCACAAGCTGTCCCCTACCCTAAAAGGTGCCACACGTAGAATCCCGAGCGACTCTTTCCCCTCACTGAGTCCCTGCCCTCATCATTAAGTGCCTTACGAAAATATGTTGAGTGACCACCGCACACACAGGGCGTTGGCGGCGTCATTGCTCTGCATGCCTCTGCGGTGTTTCCGGGAGAGATTGTGCCCCATGTGATGGAAGAGACTCTGTCGTCTTAAATGGCTATAATACCTGCTGTAAGGACTGGACTGTCAGTCTCTGTGATCACTCTGTGCTGAAGCCACAGTTAGAGGGGCGGGACTGAAGCCAGGTGGGAAACAACAGAGAACTTGCTTGAGGGCTGGCCCTGCGGGGAAACCGCGGCGTGAGGCTGGGGCGACGGTGGGGGGAGGTAGGAGGCACATCTGCGTGTCATCATCCTTCCGTATCCGGGGTCAGGCCCTAGATTCCCCCCTCAGCCACGCGCTGGCTCCTTCACAATGCAAAGATCACAGAACCCTAAAACCCGCTGGGACAGAGGGGCCCCAGGTCCCTGGGTCTGGCCCTCCTCCCCGAGGTGCGCTGACCGTGTGAGTGCTGCCAGGCTGTCTCCCGTCAGCATGGGCCAGTCTCCACCTCACTGGCAATGCCCCCAATTCCGCTTCTCTAAAATACACGGGCAGCTTTCAACGCTCTCTCCAGAAAAATCACAGGACACGCTCAAAGGCAGCAAGCAAGATGGGAACTGGGCAAGGGCTTCCAGAACAAAACAGGCAGTGTGTTCATTTCCAAACACCTGACTCTGAGGCTACACTTGGACTTCACTGACAAGGCCACAGACTTTCTTCTTCCTACTCCTAGTGTGGATCCACCAGCAGGCCCTCACACATGGTGACAGTTAAGCAAAGGACAGGACCGGAGTCTGCACATACAGCCCTGAAGGAATGGCCCCAGGAAAGGGCCTCAAGGCAGACGAGAGTGAAAGGGCAGGACTTCCTACTCTACCGACAGCCTAAGGAGAAAGAAGTAAAGATTTGGCCATTTATGTAGTCATAAGAATAAACATTCATTATAATTTAGGCTCAATTCACATTAGTTCATCAGACTGGCCAAAAGTACCCCAGCAAATATCTTCAGGGATGATCCACTGGGCAGATGAGCTTTGATGAGAGGACTTGGAAGGTTTTTCCTTTCCAAGAATATATATTTGAATTTTGATAAGGTTCTTCTTGTTTCCTAAATCATGTTCTAGAAGTTATTTCCCAAGCCTAAGGCTGCCAGCGTCGACCAGCACCCCAGAGTCACACCCTGAGGACTGCAGTGAGGCCATTAAAGAGTGACTGCACACCTTTAAACCTGCGGTGTGAGACTATTAGAATTCTAGAGGAAAACGTTGGAAACACTCTTCTAGACATTGGCCTAAGCAAATAATTTATGAAGAAGACCCCAAAGGCAATCACAGTAACACCAAAAATAAATAAATGGGACCTGATCAAACTAAAAAGCTTCTGCACAGCCAAAGAAACTGTCTCGAGAGCAAACAGACAACCCACAGAGTGGGAGAAAATTTTCACAAGCTACGTATCCGATAAGGGAGTGATAACTAGAATCTATTTAGAATTCAGGAAAATCAGCAAGAAAAAATCAAACAACCCTATCAAAAAGTGGGCAAAGGATGAACAGAAATTTTTCAAAAGAGGACAGAATAATGGCCAACAAACATATGAAAAAATGCTCAGCATCTCTAATCATCAGGGAAATGCAAATCAAAACTGCAATGAGAATGACTTTTATCAAAAAGTCCCAAAACAATAAATGTTGGCATGGATGCGGAGAGATAGGAACACTCCTACACTGCTGGTGGGACTGCAAACTAGTTCAACCTCTGTGGAAAGCAATATGCAGATACCTTAAAACGATACAAGTAGATCTACCATTTGATCCAGCAATCTCACTACTGGGCATCTACCCAAAAGAACAAAAGACACTGTATAAAAAAGACATCTGCACTCGAATGTTCATAGCAGCACAATTCACAATTGCAAAGTTGTGGAAACAACCCAAGTGCCCATCAATACATGAATGGATCAATAAATAAAATGTGGTATATGTGTATATATATATATACATACATACATACCATGGAGCACTATTCAGCTATAAGAAACAATGGTGATATAGCACCTATTGTATTTTCCAGGATAGAGCTGGAACCCATTCTACTAAGGGAAGTATCCCAAGAATGGAAAAATAAGCACCACATGTACTCACCAGCAAATTAGTTTCACTGATCAACACCTAAGTGGACATATAGGAATCACATTTATCAAGTGTTGGGCAGGTGGGAGGGGGAAGGAGGGGGATGGGTATATACAAACATAATGAGTGCAATGCACACCATCTGGGGGATGGTCATGCTTGAAGCTCTGACTCCAGGGGGGAGAGGGGCAAGGGCAATATACGTAGCCTTAACATTTGTACCCCTATAATATGCTGAAATAGAAAAGAAAAGAAAAAAAATGACAAAGTGGAAAAAAAAGTGACTGCAACTGCTCTGGGACTGGTCTGTGCCTTGTGCTTGGGAGTGATAGACAAGGTCTGTCCTCAGAGACTCGCTGACAGGTGGAGAGCCTTAATTACATGCTTGACAGGCTGGCTTAACGGAAAAAGCCTTTGTTTACTTTCTCACTTCCAAGTTTCACATCAGCCTGTCCACCCATTATATCTCATGTCAATGACTCATGAGATATGATAATGGTGGCCAATATCAGGCCAGTTATTATGCTAACAAAACTCTCTGAGAATAACAAAACACCAGTGTACTCACACACTAAACACAGGGGCAAGAAGAAATTAAGGACCCCTTTCTTGTCAGGAATGTTTAGAACTAGAATCTCATTGTATTTATTAATGTTCTCTAAGGCCGCCTAGGTCTGGCTTTAAGCAGAAGCTTGGCATGATGTTTGCTATGCCCAGTAGAAGAGAAAAAAGGCCCTGCCACCCCCAGAAGGGAGAGCATCTGCTTGGCATGGAAAGTAATGTCCATGGGAGAGGGTCCTGGCCCCCTGGGCCCACATCTGCATTGACTAGGAAGCTCAGGTGGTCAGTTGCTGCCCGCTGGGCAGGGTGCCCTAGGTTTTCATCGAGAAGATTCCAAGCTTCAGTACAAACAGCAGAACTTCTTCTGGAGCCTCTTAGATGGTATAAAGTCATTTTCACTAATTATGAATTCTGTAATCCCTTGATTAACTCATTCTGTTTATCCATGAAGTCATACACCTTGATTAGATGAGTTGAGAATACAGCAGTATGAGATGAATGACCCCCTTTCTCTGCCCTGACAGCGTGCCCGAGTTTGGGGTCTGAATAGTTGCTGTGTGTTGTAGAGGGACTGATGCTAGCCTGAGAAAAGCAGGCAGCCTGACTTTCAGGCCTCACTCAATAACCAGTTTGCCCCTCCTATGTTTGTAAAATGAGGGATCAGAGCAGCAAAAAACTCTTCCAGCTCTGGTATTTTGTTTCTGTAGTTCTAAGCTGACGTGCATTAGCTTTAGCCCTAGGAGTCTGGGACAAACCTGGACCGCTCTAGTCCATCAGACCCTGGGGAATTCTGCTGATGCTAGACCCTATGGTCCCCAGACTCTTGGCATTGCACTGGGTCTGCTGCTGGATCACCTGCACTCTGAAAGCCAGCCACCCGCCCAGAGGCCCTCCGCACACCTGCACACACATGGAGCCTGCGTGGAAAGCCTTATGAACTGCCACCCCCTCTTCCAAGCCCCACTCGGGCATCCCCACCCTTCCTGCCTCCCTTGTCCTCGCTGCCCCTCCTCCCCCGCAGAGTCCTTCTGCCTCCTTTGTGCTCCCAGAACAGTGGGCTCCTACCTGCGTTACAGTTCTTACGGCACGTAATCTATTGCATCTACCTATCAATTGTATTTATTGTGTTTTATCTGCTGTGTTTGTCTATCTTATAACATCTGCTGGGGGGTATACACTCTTAAGGGTGGGGATTTTTGTATTCCCAGTGGCAACACAGAGCCTGGTACTGGTACGTATGCAGTCAATGAATATTGGTTGGAAAGGTATTTGGAAATTGGGGTATAATAGTGGGATGTTGGCTTGGAAATACTTGGACCTAAATACTTGGACACCTGGGAACAGATGACTTAGGCCTGCTTTGTCGGTGTCAGACCTAAAACCAGACTGAGCCAGATCTGGTCCAGCAGAGGTTATATAATGAACCAGACACACAAATTAATTTTTCATCTGCCATTCCTTGTCTGTCAACATTTCTTTTTCACTTCTGAGGGAAGACAGGATTATTCCATGATGTTTTTCTTTGTGTACTCATTTCCTCTCCTGTTTCTTCTTCAAATATGTCCAGGGAAGTGTTGGAAATATTACCCATTTTATTCTGTCTCAAGAAGGCCAGCTAGCCAGCCTGGCAGTCAGGAAATGGTTAAGAGAATACCAAGAATAAATTCCAAGCTGCTTCCTTAGGACTGGGAAGCTGAATACGTTTAGGGCTTGAAAAGGTTAGCTCCTTTCACAAGGGCAGAGGTTTGAGTCTGTCCATCGTGCGGTCTTTGGAGTGACGCTGTTGCCTTTGCTGGCTGCGGTGGAGATATATGAAGTCAATGTTATCACAAGCTGAGAGTTAATGAGATCGCAACTGTCTCTCCTGGATGTAGTGGAAAGCAACTATTTTGGTAATAAATAGAGAACAGCATCTAATTTGTAAATTCCTCTTTCCATTGCTAAGTTTAATCAGATCGGAGAAACTGAAGGGAATTGTTGATGACCAGAAATTATTTTCCATGCCTTAATCTGGCCAGGAAACATCACTCCTAATGGGAATGTCATGCTGCTCTGGCAGTGGTGGGAGGTGACATTTGTCATTAGACTAACCCAATTGTTGCATATTGAGAAAAAATGTTTAGACCAAAATCTATTTAAAACCAAAGTGGAGCCAAGGCCCATATTGCTCTATTACTGATGTCGCTGGTTCATAGGACCAGAAACTCTTCCCAGTTAAACCACAGAAGTCCGTAGCAGGGGCATCCTAAAGATTTCTTCTTGACTCCTCTGGACAGCCAGATGGGCCACCAGGGAGCTCAAACTGTGGTCACAAGTAACCTTCCTGGCAGAGAGCAGGTTAAGAGAACAGAACACAATCTCTGGCAGGGCCTTGCCTCATTGAGGGTTAAAAAAAGGATTCAAGAGACACAAAAAGGGAGATGAATGAAACTCTCTCTTTTCCCGGTTGTGTATAAATATTGTTTTTCATGATTAGTCCTACAAGCTGTCTTCTCACAAGCTATTAAGCACCTCCAGGACAGGGACCGTGCCACGGGTGAGTTCCTGTCAGCGCACAGTAGGAACTTCCTGGCTGTCTCTTGCTGAGAACGACGGCCGTGACGGGCACAAAGGAGCATGGCTAGCTATGGCCATCCCTAGGGGCTGGCCCTGAGAACACATATGGCGTCATGAACAAGGGTTCTGACTCCAGACAACCTTTCAGACACACAGTGAGCGATCCAGGTTCTTCGTCTGGCCTGCACTTAGCTTTTGCGGCTCCGGTAAACACACAGCATCCAGGCGTTCTGCACACACACGGAGGATTGTGGGCTATCGTGAACCACAGCTACCATGTATGAAGCACCTCCTCTTACTCTTTTATCCTTTTCTAATTATTATCTTTAATCTTCACTCCAAGATTGGTATTTCCATTTGCAGACAAGAAGGGTGAGGTTCAGACACAAGGCCAGTGGCTAACAGGTTTACCTGGGCTGGCTCCCAGCCCCTCTTTCTCTTTTGTGGGAGAGGTAAGCACAGGACACGGCAGCCACAGAATCATGAACCTGGTGGTAGGAAGGGGAAATGAGGTGGAAAGAAGTCCTAGAGAGGGAGTCGGGAGACCTGGTTAACTAGTCCCAGCTAGTAACTGGTAACTAGTCCTAGCTCTAATACTAATAAGCCCTGTGACCTTGGACAACCCGTCCCTCTCTGGGCCTCAGTTTCTACTATGTAAAAGTAACACCCAAATCAGCTGTTATTTTCTATTAATCTTTGAGTATTCCAATTCCTGTGAGGCCCCCGATAGCACTTCCTTTCTGCTGAAGTCCCACATTCCAGAGCGGATGTAAGGCTGAGCCAGGGAGAGGCTGCCCTGTCTTGTAGGCAGTCCCGCCCCATCTTGGCTGGGCTGCAGGCGCTGCAGGAAAGGAAGTATCTGCTACTTAAGAACTTTGGCAGCCTGTCTCTGGCTTCCTTCTGGCAGCTGGCCTCTTTCTGCAGGGCCTGCTCTCTTCTGCCCTTTTCACAGAGCCACTGTCCTGATAGCGTCTGTCTTTGCCGTGAAATCACTGAGCAGTGGAATCTCCATGCTCGAAGGTGTCCCAAGGCTCTCCTTCTTCACGACCCCATCTTGCCATGAAACCTCCTACAACATCTCCAATACAGAGCCTCACCAGCACCCTTCTTAAGCACTCTGTAGTAGGAACTCACTGCGTCACAGAAAAAACCTTTCATTTTTGTGCAAGTCTGGTTGCTGGAAGATTCTTCCTTTTCTTGAGCTGATACCTGCGGCCGGAGTAGAAACAGCGGTCTGAGGTGTCTGGGTGCAGCAGCGTCCTCCTGCTGGGCTGTGCATTATCCTGACAGGGTTACGCTAATTGCTCTCTGCCTCTGCTCCCCTCCTGCCTCAGTTTCCATGAGGGGCTGTGCCTTTGAGATCTCTTCCCACCCGTTCTCACTTGGCCCCCCGGCAGCCCCACGCGGGAGGTGCTGAGCCGTGCGATGCTGCGCCAGCTCGGCTCGAGCCGACTGCGCAGGGTGGGGCCCCCCGACGCCCGCCCCGCCCGCATGAGCTACAGGAGACCGCACCTCGCTCCTTCCTGCCCTCCGGCCCCCACAGTCTGTTCTGGGCACCCCTGCCTGCAAGGAGGCCCACACCCCACAGTGTTACTGGGACCCACCGATGCACTGTCTCCTCTCTACTTTCCCCAGCCAGGCACCCTTCTTGTCACCACACCTCAGCCCCCTGCGGCTGTGGGCAGTGGGGCAGTGGAGAGAGTGGTGGGAACTCGCCCCAGCCCATGCCCCTTCCTCACACAGATAGGACTGCCAAACCCAGAACCTCCGTGTCCTTTCCTTCCTGCTGGGAATCCCGGATGGTGAGCCCACAGCCACCCCCACCCCCACCCCCCAGGATCTAAAGCTGGGATGGAGAGAGGAGGCTGTGCGCCCCAGCAGTGAGGCCCAGGGGACCCGAGGGCAGCCCTCCCTCAGGGCCGTTAGCACTCCCACTCTGCCAGGGCCCCTGGCGTTTTGCTTGTTGAAGATGGCACTCCGTGTTCTCTGGGTTTCAAAACCATTTCTCTCTTCTGAAGAGAGAACAATCAGCCTCCCCAGCAGGCCAGGTCTCGGGAGAAATGAGGAAGAGTCCTAAGACAGTGCAGAGGGCGGAGGGCCAAAGGGGGAGCCATACCCTTGCATCGGACTCAGCCTGGCGAGGGCGCTGGAGGGAGGGCTGCTCAGTGCAGCAGCGGCAGTGACGCCATGGGTGTGGAGCCACCTGTTCTCTCACATCTGTTTGGAGTCGGCTTTCCTTCTCTGTGCTTGGCATCGGGTGGCCCTCTCCACAGCTGCTCAGGGGAAAGGTGGGCTGGTGGACGGGTGGCGGCTGCACAGTCCTAGTCGTGGCTGGGCGCATGAGTGGAGCAGTGCCTGCCGGACAGCCCGGACAGCCTCTTCCACGCCCTCTCTGAGGGTGAGCAAGGAAGGACGAAGGAAAACCGAATTTGGGCAGGGTCTGTGCTCTAGTGCCAGCCGATCTTTGCAGGGTGCCCGGGCGCCTCCCATGGAAGTCACCAGCCATGCCATGCCCCAACCTGGAGCGCTGGCCAGGCCTTCCCCGGGAGGACAGCCTGGCGGTGCTCTCGGAAAGCTCCGGAGGGGAGGAGGGTGGGGAGGAAGGCACAGTGGGGTCCAGAGACGAGGGCGGGAACCCGCCAGGCGGGACTGGGGCGGCCTCCTCTACCCTGCAGTGGCATGGGGCAGAGGGGAGCAGGCTGGGCCTGGGCTCCGCTCACACTCACCCGAAGCCTCAGTTTCCCGCCTTGGCTGAAGGCCCGTCCCCGCCTGTGTCCTCAGGCTGCTGTGAGCAGTAAGTAAGGTGGTGTCATATAAGTGCCTGAACACCACACGTGGCTGTGCCCGTCTGACAGGAAAAGAACTGTACGTGCATCAGAGGACCAAGCCCCGTGGCACAAATAGCAATGTCTTGGGAAAAAGGCATTTTTCCTTTCCTGGGATGCTGTGTTGGTCAGGACGGCTTCATGAATCCGGCAGGGCGTAGAGGGCAGAGGAGGGTTTGTGCATGTGGAGGAGCCGGGGATTCCGAGGGGGCCGCAGGGCACCCCCAGGCACAGGTGCACAGGCGAGGAGGCAGAGGGTGGGGCAGAGCGGGGGTGGGGGTGAGGGTGGGCGGGGCACCGATGCTGGGGAGAGAAGGGAGGGCAGGGGAGGGGACTGGCCAGCCGACCGATCTCACAGGGCCTAGGAGGCAGGCACAGATTGCTGGCACACTAACAACTGGCTCCTGCCGACCGAGGAATCCGGTGTGGCCTTCAGGGGCCCTCCTGTCTGTGCCCGGAGCCCCTCACCCACAGCCAGCAACTTAGTGCTTCGTCCAGCAGAGCACTCGGGTTTTGTAAAGCTCAGTTTATTTTTCTATGGCAAAAGAAACCTTAGGGATCTCCTCTCAACCCCTTGGTCCCCAGGAAATGCTTACCCAGGCTCTGCCTTAAAACTTCCAGTGATGAGCAACTCCTCCTCTCTCTTCCTCCACTCTGGGCTGGCAGCCCCTTCCTCCATCGTGGACAGACCTCAGATGTTCCAGGCCGGTGACAAGGCCTCTCAACCGAGCTCATCTAAAACTAAGCCTTTCCAGTTTCTTCAGCTGTTCTTGCCAAGTCATGGAGCATGACCCTGACCCTTCCCTGACCCGGAACTCTATGGTTGTCCCCTTTAAGCATCCTGAGCGCTGACCCTTCCCCCGAGGGCCTGAGACGGAGGGAGGGAGCCCACCTCCCTGCTCTCTGCTGCACTGCACGGGGCCGCTCAGTGAAACTCGGGCGATTAAGTGGCCAGACCGACCAAGGACCCGTGCACACCAGGGCGGGGAGGGAGGCTCGACTGCAAGCACCCAGCAGGCAGAGACGGGAGATGAATTAACATGAAGAGCTCACTGCAGAGGGGGCACCGTCACTGATGTTCTGACAGCTGCCCATAAACTCATTCAAGAAATTATGGAGCTGAAGAGGCCCCATGGGGTTGGGAGCTGAAATGACTAACTTCACATAAATGCCATTAGTGGCAGCAGCCTGGAGATTTAAGGCAGCAATTTACTTGCACGCCAGAAGAGGGACAAGCTCAGACCCTTTTGAAGAAACACTCTGCCCCTCGCTACAGATGCCCCTCTGGGGCACCCGCCAACCTCAAGGTAGTGCTGGGCCCTGAGCCTCCTTGCAGGAAATCCAACCCAGGTCAAAACCATCTTGAGTGGCAGAAAGCAAGGAAGGGGAAGAAAGAGCCCAGGAGAAGAGAGAAAATAAGAGTGACCTGTGAGCTCTGTGTAGCTATTGTGAACAACAGAGACCAGGCTACAAAGTTGAAAACTCATCCACAGTGGAACGCTGGGATTCCAGACCAAGGGCGAGGGGAGCCTGGGCCGTGTGATCAGGTGTGACGCCTGTCTGACCAGGGATGGACTCTCAGCCAGGTGTGAGTCTGTGGAGAAGGAGAAAGGGAGGGCCCTAGATGGGAGGAAGAAGTTGGGAACTCTGTCACTACCTGGCTGTGTGACCTGGGCACGTCACTGGCCCTCTCTGGACTCAACATTCTCACCTGTAAAATGGAGGGCTGGCCTGTAGTCTTACCGGCCCCTTCTGACTCTTCAATGCAGCTGTGATTAAGACCTCCATTTTACAGTGGGGAAACTGAGCCACAGAGGTGTGAGGTAACGTGTCTGAGGTCATACAGCTCCAAAGTGGCAGGAAAGGCCTTGGGCAGGACTGCAGAGTAGGTGGCTTCTCTCCAGGACCTCTGCCTGCACACTCTGCCCTCCTCTTCCCCTGGCGATCCAAGCACATCCCCAGGGGTCTCTTACCCTCATGCTCTCGTGATGGGGAAAGAAGGGACTTTGTGGGCTCCTCCCACATACACAATGGCTACGTGGATAGACTTGGCATCGGATCTGCCTGGGTTCAAAGCCTGATTTTATTAGCTGCTTGCTTTGAATAAGTGACTTAATTCTTTGAGCCTTAGTTTCCTCATCAATAAAATGGGGATGTATAATACCTTCCTCATAGGGTTAAATCAGTTAATGTATGTAAACTGCTTGCAAGAGTAGCTGACATATAACCAGTGATCAAAAAACTGAACGATTATTGGTAATATTAAGATAGAAATGACTGAGATTGCTATCATGCACTCTGAGGGGACAGGCCTTAAAAGGAAGGAATGGCCACTAGACATCACTGGACCAGGTTGGAAAGGGATTGGAGTGTAAATCATGTCCCTTTCATATCGTACCACGTGGGTGGCCATCTCCTGCTAGCCTGGCCTTGGGAACTAAAACAGAATAATGCCCTCTCTCCAACCTAAAAGCAGTTGGGTCTCCCAAGGAGTCCTGTGGAGGACAGCCACCATACCCCGCACGTAGAAGGCCCCTGTCTCGGCCTCGACAGCTGCAGGTGAGCTGTCTTTTCCCTTTGGGATGTGTAAGCCTCCGGTGTGGTCCTGGAGAGTCTGCAAATGCCCCTGCTGCCCTATCGAAGGTGAGGTGGGGTGGGAAGGCAGAGAGAGGGGTGTGTTCTGGAGCTCAGTTGTTGGTTTGGGGTGGCTCAGCCTCCCGTCCGCCACCTTCCCCCACCTGAAGTGGCGCCCGAGGTGGCCTGGCTCCATGGTGCCGGTGTCATAGTGGTGCAGAGAAGTTTTCTGCTTGGGAGCGCTGGGTGTTTATGGCCTGCTGAGAGCGCAGCGACCCTGGTTTTCTTCCTTGGATTATAGCTGCAGATCAAGGGCTGGTGTTCACACCGCCTCCCAGTTTATGACAGTAATAATAAGTATGACGGCTGTGCTTATATTGTGCCTTTTTAATAATGCCACATTGTTTGGCTTCTTAATATTGAATCCTGTTTTATATTTACTTTCTGATGGCTTAAAATCAGCTGGGTTTTAATTGGTTGTGGGGAGGAAGCCCAGCGGGGCCTGGGCAGGCCCGGAGTTGCTGAGAAGGTTCTGGAGGCTCCTTCCTCTGTGACCTTTCCACCCTGGCAGGCTGTGGCCCGGAGACCCTTGGATTTTTCCCTTCTCTTTCTCTCACACCATCTCTTTGTTCTTTTTCCTACAACCTGCTTCCCCCCTTTTGATCTTCAATTCATCATCCTGTTTGGTCTGTCCATGTATTAGATGAAGAAAAAGGAGCCCAGCCTTACCACGTGACTTGTCAAAGCTTCGGAGCCGTTTAGCGGCAGGGCCAAGGCAACGCCTGCCCTGGCGTTTCCTAGACTCCCAGCCAGGCACAGACGCAGGCAGGGCTCCTTTGCCCGTGCGTTTCAGACGACATGTGCCTGGTCTTGATCTGTCAGACTGCAGAGAAGTAGTGGGGACGCACTTTCCAAGTTATTTTTTCTGCAAAAAAAATTAAACCAGACAATGTATAGCACTGCCTCCCAGGAAACTTCATGGGGCAGCAACTACAACCAGAGTGTTCCGTTCTCTTCTGCTGTGGGGCTACAGCAGCCCTGTCATGGTACCCTACATCCCCCCTTCCTATCAGTAACTCGGCCTGCAAATGTGTACCTGATCAGAGTCATTCCAGAGGTTGCCTGATACAGCCGAAAAAGCCGTGGGCTCCAGACCTGCCCTTCTCTGCCGCTGACGGCTCTCACCTTGGGCATCGGCGTGGGCCGCCCTCTTCCTTCCGTGGGCGAGAATCTCTGCTTGCCTGCAGTCAGGGTCCTTGCAGAAAGAGAGCACTCTCAAGCTGGGTGACTTAGGCAGAGTTTAGTACAGGTGCAGGGGGGGTTTAGGAAGTCAGCCAGCAAGAGCGCAACACCCAGGGTCACAGCGTGGGGAGTTGTTGCCACTGAAGACGTGAGGGACAGGCTGTGGGAGAAGTCACAAGTCAGAGAGGGAGGATAGCTGTGTGGAGAGGATCCCGTGGCCAGACCTGTGGCTTCAGCAGCCAGGTGCTGCCCATCTACGTCCGCGGCAGCCCTGCGAGCAGGGGCCAGGGGAGTGAGTGCCCGCCTCTCTCTCCCCAGCCTGCCACCAGCACCCCGCGGGGCCACCCAGCCAATGCCAGCAGGAAGCGCAGGCACAGGAGAGCTCCTGACCCGCTTCCGAAGGTCAGCCTCCCGCGGCCAGGGCCAAGAGGGGCCAAAGGGTGAACTCTCAAGCGTCCAGCACACGGGAGTCCTTAAAACCCCATGAAGAGGCCGGGTGCGGTGGCTCACGCCTGTAATCCTAGCTCTCTGGGAGGCCGAGGCGGGCGGATTGCTCAAGGTCAGGAGTTCAAAACCAGCCTGAGCAAGAGTGAGACCCTGTCTCTACTATAAATAGAAAGAAAATAATTGGTCAACTGATATATATATAAAATTAGCCGGGCATGGTGGCGCATGCCTGTAGTCCCAGCTACTCAGGAGGCTAAGGCAGTAGGATCGCTTGAGCCCAGGAGGTTGAGGTTGCTGTGAGCTAGGCTGACGCCACGGCACTCACTCTAGCCTGGGCAACAAAGTGAGACTCTGTCTCAAAAAAAAAAAAAAAAAAACCCCATGAAGATGCGAGTGTTGTGATGGTGGGCCCACATCCCACGCTACAGCACCCGGGAAGGAGGCTAGAGGACTCCAAGACACAGTCTCTGGCCTTGAGAAAGTTACAGTTTGGTCGGGGCCACAGATCTAACACTTGTAAAATAATAGCAAACTGTAAGAAAAACACAAAACTTAGTAATATTAGCAAATATTTATGGCACTTACCATTTTACAGAGATTTTTTACAAGTATTATTTCACCTAATCCTTACTAAAGCCCTTGAAATAAATAACGTCATTGTTTGCATTTTATAGATGAGGAAACCAGGGCCTTGAAAGGTTGCATAACTCACTCAGAGTCACACAGCTAGGAGGGGGCGGAACTAATTCTTGGATTCAGGTTTTTATTTAAAATTCTCACAGACCCCAGTGTCGAAAGAGCTCAGAAAAGAGGTCCAGGGCAGTTGGATGGCCTGGAGGCCTCCACAGATGAGAGCCGGGCCTCCAGGCGTGGAGGAAATGTAGCATGTCAGGGGCATGGCCTTCTGCAGAGGGCCAGACGGCCACCCCTTCAGGCTCTGCAGGCCACGGGCCTCCACCGCGCTGTGCTCGCCAGCACGGTGGCAGGCTGCGCTCGGCCCCGGTATGGTCTGCCGACCTGGGGTTCATGAGGGAGTGCACAGGCCCTCTGGGGAGAAGACACAACGTGTGATACCACACATAGAAAGGCCCGGAAGCGGGAACGAAGGTGGCGCGTTCCAGGGACCATGAGGAGGGCAGCCCGACGTGGTGGGAGAGTCTCTGCAGGAGTAAGGCAGGTGAGGGGGAAGCGTGCACGGGCTGGCGGGGCTGCCTGGCACAGTCCCACAGGCCGGGGGCTCGAACAACAGAGAGTGACTTCTCCCGCTCTAGAGGCTGCCGTCAGAGGCGGAGGTGTTGGCGGGCCTGGCTGCTCGTGAGGCGTGCGGCAGCGCAGCCCGGGCCCCGCGGCTGATGGGGCGGCCTTGCCTCTGCGCCTTCTCGCTGTCTGCCCTCGGCCCCTGCCAGCGTCCGCATTTCTTCTTCTTCTGAGGACACCAGCCATAGTGGCTCAGAGCCCACCCTCAGGGCCTCGTTTTAATTTAACCACCTCTTTAAAGACCCTGTCTCCCGATATGGCGCACCCTGACGGGTGGGGGTTAGGGCTTCAACGTAAGAATTTCGCCTGCAGGACGCAATTCAACCACTAGCAGACAGGATGGAGCCAAGTTACAGGGAGTTTTGGATTCCAAATGAGAGTTGGTGAGGTAGGAAATGAGGAATCCTTTGGCTTGTTGACCATAATTCTGATTAGTACTTTGAGAATAATACTGATTTTACCACTCATGCAGAAAATATGATAAAATGGGCATCTGGCCAGGGACCCAGGAGTGTGTAGAAGCCTGGGCTGTTGGACCCAGTGGGCTGGGTGGCCTGGGACAGAGTCCACTGGCTCCATGTGACACTGTCCCACCCTGGAGAAGGCGGGCGGGTGAGCGGTGCCCTAAGCTCCTTCGTGTGCGCCACCCCAGCCAGCACCCGGGGTGTCTGGCCCTCGTGCATAGACGCTCTCCCCATGGGAGGTAGTAAGGGATTGGCGGTAGCTGATGGGTTCTTTGGCCTTGGATGATGTGCTGCCGGCTAAGCTCCAGAGTTAAGACTGGGCCTCTCTCTTAGCAAATCCCACGGGAGGCAAGCCATCCCTGCTGGCTGTCACAACAGGACACCGCAAAGCCCCATCCCTGGGACAAAGGCAAAGCTGTGCTGGGTGACCAACGGACTCGGAAATAGGCAGATTTCTTTCATGTCTCCCGGAGTTCGCTCCTCATTGTTTCACATGGGGCTTTGCTCTGATGCCACTCAGTCATGACACGTGAAAAGATCCGGGACAGGGACCTCAGGAGCAGGCCAGGTGTTTTATATGCAGGTGGTTCTCCACCAGCCCCTCCCAGTCCCAGGAACAGGGGTAGGGGGCAGGTGCAGGGGAGGGAAGAGGGAAGAGAATGAAGCAGGGATTCTTTGGAAGATTTTGCTCACTGTGTCCTTTGTGGATTTATTGCTAAGTAACCTCAGTGGCCTTTTTCTTTTTTATCAAAACTGAAGTTGCTCTGACTCTCAGACTTTTGCCAGACCCCTTCTGGAGTCATTTTTCATTCATGCGGATAGTTTTGGCCATCTTTGGACACACATCTTGTTAGCCTAATGAGATCCAATTGCTTTTTAAGGAAAGCATGAATGTTAACGCACTGGCACAGCCTGCAGCAGACTCGCCACTTGAAGATTTGTTTTAAGCAGTATAAGGACCTGTCAAGAGCCAGTGGTTAGTTTTACTGAGCATTCATTCGCTTCGTCTGGGGAAGGTGAGGTTGTGCTGTGAGCCTGCTCTTCCTCTTCTGAGGCAGCTGCGGAAGGGCTGGCCAGCTGATCTGGGCGGCCACACTTTCAAAGCACCAACTGGTATTTAGTGGATGATTCCCAAATTTCGGTGAATAAAGCCTCAGAGGGTTTGCAAGCCCAGACATACCAGCGAATGCCAGTCTTCACAATGGCTGCAAGTCCTCCTCCCCCACCATAATTTGTATGATTTCTAGTTTTAGGAGATTATCTGATGGAGAAAATGACTTACTATAATCTCCCCAGTATCCACACAACTGTTCTCCAAGCAGGCTGGGGAGACTTGGTTGCTGTGCAGCACCATCTGCACACCTCTCCTGAGACAGAAATTGTCCTGCTGCTACCGTTCAAGCAAGAGTGGCCAGCAGGAGTAGCCGCTCGGAGGTGAGGGGGAATAGACATTAATTCAGGGGTGTAACCAGTTGTTGGCAAAATGGAGTCTTTACAATGCATTGTAGCCATTGATGATGTTTCTACAAATGCAGTGATATTATCCGTCACTTACAA
The DNA here is from genome assembly GCF_040939455.1 of Microcebus murinus. Taxonomy (NCBI): domain Eukaryota; kingdom Metazoa; phylum Chordata; class Mammalia; order Primates; family Cheirogaleidae; genus Microcebus; species Microcebus murinus. Next base: position 99,804,393 of record NC_134113.1, on the reverse strand, counting down.
TGGCAGCTGTTCATCACACTTTCAAAGAAGTCTCATTTTCCTCTGGAATCTTCTCAGCAGAAGCCAAGAAATAGAATATCTTGGAGACCTACAGTTGGTCCACAGCACCTGGTAATGGTAAAGTTGGAAAGTGGGAAAATAAGCTCCATCTTCAGCATTCTCCTTCCCAACTTTGTTAGATAAAGCACGTTGTGTCTCACTGAGGGTGTGTTATCATGACGTCTGCAGATAGCAGACAACCAAGCTTCGCTTCCGAGGGCAATGGAGTGGGCTGCCTTTGGAGAAAACATGCCCTTGGCCATCTTTTTGCCTTCGTTGCCAACCAGGTCATTGTTTGAGTGAGCAAAGGAGGGATCAGCTCTTCCATGTCATCTATAGAAGAAGTATCTAGCATTTATGGTTCTAAACTTTCAACGGTTTGGACATTCAGTTTCCTAGAAGTTTCCCCAAAAGAATCAGGTATAATACCACTGTCTAATCCCTTAGTAATAGGAACACAAATACCATTTCACCTGTTTTAATCCCTCAGGTGCTTATGGTATAAACTATTACAAATTAATAGACACTAATATGTTAAAAATATTGCTCCTTCCAGGTGAGATATTTCATTTCAGCAAGGAACATTTAGATATATAACTTGACTCAAAAGAGCAGATCTAATGGAGACCTCTGCAAGCCATCAAAGGAGATGGCTTAGAGGATCTCCAAGTCACTTTTCACACAGGTGGCTGCCAACCTGGCCCCCATGAAAGGCCAGCCCTGGTCAAATTCAGTCATACTTAAATGGCTGGGTATTTATCAAGCTCTTCCTATTGCTTTTAAAGTTATCTTATGGTTACTTCTGGAATGAGCAGGATGGGACACTCAGGGCGTCAAAGCCAGAAGCTGGATGACGCCTCTGGGCGAAAGGCCTCGGTGGCCCGGCTCTCCTCCACTGCCCGGGGCTTCTGCCCTCAGCCAGCCCTGGGGACAGGTAGAGCCCGGTGACTCCCCCCCACGCTCCCGAACAAAAGACCGTTCACTATGAGATTCTCACGCTAGTGACTGTTACCATCCTAAACGGAGACATACCTTTCTTCAGAACTTGGGCCAAGTCATTCATTTCCATTCCTAACTCCCAGTGCTTTTCTCACATAGCATTTTTGATAAATGGAAAAGCAAATGTTGCTGGTTGTGATGTTTCTGTTTATTCTATACTTTATATTTTAAAGAAGAGTGTGTTTGAGACATGACCCTTTATGTAGGTTAAAAATAAGCCTGGCCTTTTTCTGTAATGAAGTAGTGTTCAGAATTCTCACTGAAAAGTGGCATTTGAGGAAGTTCTGAAAACAGTGAGTTCCAGGAGAGTAGGTGGAAATAAAGAAGCTCCTAAAGCCCGGCTTGCCCTCCCCTCAGCCCTTGCTGGCCAGGGCGGCCGTTGGCCCATTCCTGGCCGGCGGCCGGCGCCCGCGGAGGGGCCGCAGACTCCCCGCCTCCCCAGCTGCCACTCCGCCTTGAGAAGCCGAGACTGCCTCGCAGGCCTCTGGTTCAGCAGCCTGTGTGGTGGCCGCGCAGACGCTGTCCACGCCGGCTCCGTCCGATGAGATGGGAAAACTCTTGAGCAATTAGCTAAAGTGTTTGGCATCCAGAACCCCAAATCCACGCAGAATCCAGAGCTCCGCTCCTCCCCATGCAGTGATTGGGGGCTTCACACTCTGCCAGGGCACCCTCCTCCCCAACAGCAGCCCAGACCCAGTGGCAGAGTTCTTCTCCCTTGTTTACCAGCCTCCTTGGAAGATCACTCCTGGATGGCAGCTTAACTCCTGTGCCCATTATACTGATGAAGACCAGATCTATCTGTGTTTCAGACGTGGTCAGGCCCAAGGTGTTCACTGGGACTTTGCAGAACGGAATTGAATGATGGAATTGGATGCAGGGGCCAGTGGGTCGGTGGGTTGTTTTTCCACCTGCAGGTGACATGGTCCAGTTGTGGGTGGTGAGGGAGCCCCTGAGTCCATGGCAGATGGAATTCTGCAATGTAGCCCTGTGTGGGGAACAGACAAGTCACCTGCCCGTAGCGACGGGTGAAGGGTACCAGTGCCACAGCTCGATTTTATTGGTCACCCGCCTGAGCCTGCAAAAGAGGCACCTCCCTCGGGAGGCAGCATGGTCAAGTGGCAGCTCCGCTCTCAGAAGCCATCTCCTCAAATCACTAATTAGATCCACAGTTGCAGACCAGAGCCCTTGTTGGAGTCTCCCCTTCCTCCGGGGCCCCTCATTTGTTCTGTGTTGTTAATTCATGTGATTTAGGGGTTTAGTTATATTTTGTGATGTTTTCTGTGTGCTTTGGTTTATTTCTTTTCAATTTTTTTTATTTTGGTTTATTTTCAGAGATTAAAATGGATGTTCTGTGTGAAAGCTGAGCTCCTTGTTTTTTATTTTGCCCATGGCTGACTGCATGTTCTCTGTCAATGTCTTGTCCCTGGTTCTTGGCACTGAGTCTTGTCTGTGCAAGGAGGCACCCCGGCGGGCATGCTTGATCAGAAGAAGGGGAAGTTTGCTTAGTTTAGTCAGTCCACAGAAACCCATGGTGATGTTCTCCTGTGCCCCGTGTGCGAATGTGTGTGGGCGCCTGCCGGAGCGGACGGGAGGACGTTTCTCTTGCTGGCTGGCGCTGCGGTAGTTGCGCGTGTGTGTGCGCGCACGTGCATTCTGTGTCTGCCGAGGGCTAGCGACCTTCCTACCAGACGGGGAGTGCTGTTCTGGAAGGAGAGCGGAACCGGCACGGATGGCCACTCTAGAGAACAGGGCTGGTGAAACAGGGACTTGTGTCATGTTCAGAGGGGCATAGAAGGTGAAGAAGAATTCTGTGAGTCAAACTTTTATTTAGAAGAAAAATATATTAATAAAAAGAAATGGCTTCCTCTAACCCACAAACCTGGGTTCTAAGCTGGAAGACTGTCACTGTTCTGGAAATCCAGCCCCCCGCTACCTTGGGAAGAGGCTGGGTCTGGACTGGATGAGTTGGCTCTAGTGGAATTAAATGGCTCATACCCAGATCAGCCTGGAGTTGGGAGCATCAGGGTGGCTAAAGGGGAACAAGTGTCCCTGCAGGCTGCCTTTAGGCCACATTTAAAGTTAATTTTGTGGATTCCACACTCACCCCTCCTTCACTCCTGATGTCCACAGTGCTAGTTTGAACCTTAATCTATGATTCCCTCTGAGCTCTCTGTCCTGGGCACAGCCCTGCATGTACTGGACTTGGGACCCAGCACCTGCGAGGAATGGGGGGCCCTCCACACCATGTGATCGCCCACACAGGCGGCAGTGTGCCCTTTCTACCAGTGAACTGGGCCCTGGTCTCGGGGAGGGACCCCCTCAGAGTTGGTGGGTGGAAAGAAGAAAAGGAAATACCATATTTTCACGAAAGCTCCTCTTTCCATGGCGAGCAGCAGAAGCAAATGGGAAAGCCCACAGCTCTTCTGAGGCCACAGAGTGGAAGGCAGAGAAAGGGTTCAGTGGTCAGTATTTCTCCGCTCAGATGTCCTCCCACATTCCCACTGGCTTACAGCACCCCTACAGCAAAACCTCTCCAGACAAGAGCAGGCGGTTGGTGCAGGAGATCCCGAGCCTGGCTAGGCCAGTGCGGGGCCCTGACCCTGCCGGTCAGTGGCCAGCACACTCAGGCTCTCCTCCTGCCGGTGCTGGGTCTCGGCACTGGGTGTGTTGCAAACTAATGTTCCTCTCTCCCCGCTCACGCCTTGCCTGCATCCCATTGACTCTTGCAGTGAGCATGCCCACCAGCGAGACCGAGTCTGTCAACACCGAGAACGTGGCTGGAGGCGACATCGAGGGCGAGAACTGCGGGGCCAGGCTGGCGTGAGTAGGCACCGTGAGCCCAGGGGCTGGGCTCTTCCTGGGGCGTGGGCAGGGAGGCAGTGTCTGGGAGTCAGGAGGGTGGCTCGCCACCAGGAGGGGCAGAAATCAGAGCTGCAGCAAGAAACAGCAGCATTGGGGGCAGCCCTGCGGGGAGCGGAGGCCTGGGGTGCTCTTACACTGCTGAGGCTCGTCTCAGCTCTTCTGCGAGGCTCTCTGAGATCTTGAGCCCTTTTCATCACTTCAGAGAAATTCAGAGTATGTGGGAGTGGCCCCAAAGTCTGTTCTTCCTGGTCCTTTCGCCCCTCCTCGTAGGAGACGGCCAGGTGGGGTCCTCGGGCCTGCTCCTCACACTTCCATTCTGAGTAATGTGACCCAGAAGAAAAGCAGATGGTAAGAAAATGCGCCAGGAGATGACAGGCACGTGTGTCCTCACCTGCAGCAAAAGGGAAGCAGAGATGCCTGAAATGCTACCAGAGTCACCTGTGGTCATAACAGCAAGCTGCTGCTTTTCCAGTGACCGGCACCTGAGGAAGCAGAGTGTGGGGTTGACCTGTGCGGTCAGGAGCCGCAATGGCCTGAGTGGAGCCCCCAGCCCGTTCAGGTTCTGCTTTGGGGAGTGGGCTGTGTTCCTGCCACGTTGGGGTATAAGGCACTCAGCCCGGTCACCGAAAGGACCTGCAGACGAGGTGCCGAGCAGGACCAGTCTGAGCCGCTCCCTCTGCAGAGCAGCATCTTCCTCCCCTCCTCTGAGGACGGCCTCAGGCTCTGGCGGAGGGCATGAGGGCGGCCGTGGGTGAGGCTGCCTGGCGATGCTGGCTGCGAGAAGGGCCTCGAGCCCGCAGCAGGACAGGGAGATGAGGCTGCGCGGGCCGGCAGTGCTCCCGGAGTGCACAGGGTGGCTGGCACTCACCCTGGCAGCGCACAGGGAGGCTGCACTGCAGCTTTCTCAGCCTTGTCAGAGAGCAGTTATTGTCAAAATGTTGTTAAAATACGATGCTAATTACAGTTTAAGCAGCAGTCCAAACCTTTTCCCACCTCTTTTGGAATCATGCAAAACAAGCACTTGAGTTTCTGGAAGTTGGCCCCAGACAGCAACCCCAAGGAAACACATCTAGGAAGGCTTCAAAATCCATAAATTCTAGACCTTTCTGTTGTCTTGATTCCAGGAGCAGGGTTGGAGAGAAGATGATCAAAGACCCTGCAACTCTGGCTTTTGGGCATGGCCCAAGTTGCAGACCAGCAGGGACTGGGGAGCTGGCACCAGGAAGTCACTTGAGAGTGCATCTCAGGAGAGCGTGAGGCTCTGCTGGAAAGAGAACACGATCGTCCCCGTGAAGGGAAGCTGGCAGTCTCTAGTCTGTCATTTCCTCAGAGGCTTACATGCCACCATCTTCAAGAGCTCTATAGAAAGGGTCCCTGTTGTCTCCATGCACATCCTCACTTACGTGTCTGCTTTGTGCATACGCAGCAAAGTTGCAGTACCAGGATTACAACATGCATTCAAGGCATCCTGGTCTGGCCACATCCCCTGCCCCCACCCGCCCAGACGGCAGTGGGACACAACTCGGCTGACACTCTGGTGGGAGAAGCAGCCTGAGGGCCGCACCTCGGGGGCAGGGAGAGACCGCGCTTTTAAAGCTAAGGGTTTAAAGTCTTAGTGATGAGGCCTGAGTGAGGGCTGCTATGCGGTGAGAAAACCTGGATGAAAGTGCGCCCTGCGGGGCGGGGCGGGGCGGGGATACAAGAGCTGCCTCCTGATGTCTGTGGGGGCGGCAGCAGGTGGGCAGGGAGTTGATGAAGAGAGGGAGCCGCCTGGGTCTGAACGGAAGTCAAGTCTGCAGCAGGCCTGAGGGACCTGCAGGTGTCGTGGAGATGGCAGGCCTCGCAGCGTGGGCTCCGCCCTGGCCAGGGCTGGGCATGCACTTGAGGCTATCAGGATAAACCACGAAAAAGGAGACAGGACAAGGCTTGTTCACAAAGGACTGGACGGCAGAAGACCGAGGCCGAACCCAACGCACAGCAGAATAAGACGGAGCAAACAAGACAGCAGCGCCAGCCTGGAGGCCCTGAGAGGAGGGATTGCAGCACGGGGCGGCCGGCTGGGCACCAGGCGATGGCAGCATGAGGGGACGCAGCGGCTGCACATGGAGAGAAGGGCGCTGCTGTGGGTTCTGGAGCGCCGTGTCACAGCCTGGAGGGCTGCTGTGGCACCCGCCTGCTCGGGGCATGGCCAGGACGGGGCGTCTCTCGGAGGGAGGGGGAGCGTGCAAAGGGGAGGGACGGCACAGGAAGGCTAGCAGTCCCCGTGGCAGGGGCGAAGGCAGAGCCAGTGAGGAGCTGGGGAGGACACGAGGGCTACAGGAGGCGTGGCTTGGGAGAAGGGAAGACTGACATCAGAGACAGTGAGACGCTGAACGTACACCGGGAGGAGGGTTCCTGTGCCTCCGGGACGAACTGGAAGACGGAAACGGAGACCTGGCATCAGGAGTCCTGGCAGCCCTGTGACCTCGGCCACTCACTCACTCTGAGTCTCGGCCCTCCCCCGGGAAGCAGAGGGCCAGACTGACCACGGGTTTCCAGGTGCTCTCAGCAGAGGCCGGGGGGCCTGGAAACCGCCCGCAGGGGCTGCTACAGAAGGGACGTGCTGGGCCTCCATGGAAGGCCTCGCACGAAGAAAGCACTCTACAACTGGAGAAATTACAAACTGTAGGTCCACGTGGACGTGGCAGCCAAGGTCCCTTCCAGCTTTCAGAGCTTTGGCAGTTTTATAAAGAACGTGAGTCAGAAAAGGCTCTGATGAAGGAGTCTCTATAGGGGTCATGCCAAGTGGCCTCTGAAAGTGAGGGTGAGGTGGCGTATCAAGGTAGAGGACAGCACTGAACACTCAAACCGCTGAGTCGCCGAGAGGCCACTGAAAGAGCAGCACCAAAGCGGAGTGGAGAGGACCCCTGACTGCGGGGTCCGCCTCGCAGAGCAAGTCCACGATTTGCCGGCGGACTCGGTGGCCTGGGAGCAACCGGCCGCGGCGGGAGCCAGGGCGGGGCTTAGCCACTCAGGCCCAGTGGGGTGGGGGCACCGTCATGTGAGGGCAGCACTGGCCTGACCGTGGGCCCAGGCTGAGTGCTAGAAGTCAGTCTGGCACTAAAGGGTGAAAGGCTGGGAGGACCAGTGGGGACAAAGGTTGGGTTCCGTGAAAGAGCAGGAGGGAGAATAGAAAAGGAGGCTCCGGGCAGACGCGGGACCACCAGGCTCAGCACCGAGCACCGACAAGGTCCGGGGACCTCTGCCGTGATCACGGCTGTGGTGGTGCTGAAGTCCTGAGTGACGGGCGCTGAGCCAGACGTGTTGTCAGCATGGTGTGACTGAGGGCCATCTGACTTGTGTTAAGGCAGACTTGGGGCAATTCAGGGAAATACTGTTTTATACAGTAGGTAGTAAACATATGGTGCTCATTACAGTAAGAAGGAGGAGAGGCTGAAAATATAAATAGCTCCCAAGAAGTTCGAGTATTTGTCAAATAATGACAAACGCAAGGTGAGCAACTAAGCAAAAGTTTTGGCTTTGTCTCTAATTTTGAACCTCAAAATCAGGGCAGAGCCTCTGGTCTCCCCGCGTCCGTGTGGGCGGCCTGGGCGGAGACCGTGTCTCAGCAGGAATCAAGCCCAGGCGGGGGCGGGGTTCTGGTGCCTCCAGTGTGGCTCCGGCTCTCCCTGGAGAGTCCACCTCACGGGAGCAGGCAACCAGGGAGCCGGGAGCCGTGCTCGCCCCGCGCCTGCCCGCTGGGCCGCAGCAGCTGGAGCGCTCTGCTGTCCAGAGGACGCTCAGGAGTCTGCGGAGGTTTTGAAAACCAGGAGGAGGGAGGGTTCGCCTAGGCTGGGCGGCCCAGGGTGTGGACTGGCTCCGCGGTCCCGGCGCTCCTGAGCTCTCATCCTCGCACGGCGGGAGCGGCTCTCCCAGCTCGGAGCCCTCCGTTGTCTTGTGGGGGTCCTGCCATGCAAAGGGACTTGACAAAGGGCTCTGAGCTCACCGAGGGCCTGGAGTGAAGTTCTGTAGTCTCCAGACAAATGCCGGTAGAGCAGCACCCTGCCCTTCCTAAGTCGAGATGTGTGAGTGACGTGGTGCCTGACAATTCTGCGGAGTACTTGTAGCATGTGCCAGTCTTAAAAAGGGAGGAACGTTTTGGACCCTGTAAACTTAATATTACGCTCACAATCCCCTGAGAACAGCAGCAACAACCAAAATGACCTTCAAATGAGGTGTCCAGGCTTGTACGTCAGGTCTTGCATCTGAGTGGACAAGGAAATTCTGCTCCGTTCCCTGCTCAGAACGTGCCAGGATGCCACAGAAGGACCCATGGCCAGTGACCAGGCCTGCACTAGGACCTTATTCCAAACAGCCTCCCCTGCCCTGCACCCATGTCCCAGAGTCCTTCCCTGGGAGGGGAACACTCAGGTTCAGATCTCTCCATATGGGAGTTTTTAAGAGCCCACTTTTGTTCATGACCCCACAGACTGAGACGGGGATAGCCCCACAGCGAGGGCCAGAGGTCTGCGTCACAGGGCACCCCAGCTGGGACCACGGAGGCACTTCTGGAAGAAGGCCCGAGCCAGCCTTTGGAAACAGAGCGACAAGCCTGGAGGCCAGGGTCACCCATGTGGGCTTGTGTTTGCCAACAAGGAGAGGCCCCTGCCCAACAGCAGGCCTGGGGAAGAGGCTGACGTCTCGGGGGCGGCGTGGCTCTGCCAGGCAGGGAGCAGGCGGGCTCCCCGCCACCCAGCGAGCAGCTGGAGACATGGGCTCCCCCTTAAACTGGCTCTAAAATAACAGCGCTGCCCTTGGTGCCGGGCCCCTCCCACACGCATGTTAGCGTGTGATTAAGCCCTCCAGCCCGCACAGGCAGTCTCCGGGGTGGGAAAAGGTTATTAGCTAACGGTTCCGAGCAGTAAAGGCACTTGGCTCTGATTCTCAGTGCCCCAGAGATATAATCATCTCATGCAAGATGCCTTTGCCACCTGTCACGTCTTCTGGTTTAATTTTTCTTTAATAAAAAGTAATGAGAGGGGTTGATGTTTTCTTGCCTCTGCGACATGGCTCGCTCTGCAACGGGGGTGGCACAGTGGAGGCAGTCACTGCCCAGACTACCCTCTCCCGTTGGCTTCCTGCGCCTCCTCGTCTCTCTTGCCATCTCTGTACCCTCCTCCGTCTGTGACTCCAGCTCTGTCCTGTGCTTGTCCAGCCAGGCGGCATCACCACCTGCACCCTCCGGGGCTTGCTCCCTTGTCCCAGCACAGAAGCCAAGCTGGCGTGTGCCTGCCAGCCTCCGTGTCTGTGCTGACATCCTCTCCTCTCTCCCACTCCCTGCCCCTCGCGCGTACACGCCCCTTTTACAGGCTCTCTCTTGCCCGCTGCTCCCGGCCACCACTGGATGCCTTCCTGATGAACTAGGTAGTCCCAGGACCTCCCTGAGGGTCCCGCCTTTCAGTGGAACCTCCTGTCCCATATGATGACCCTTCCAGGCAGCCACCGTCACACTTGCCCTGTGCTTCTGCCCAGACACCCCCAGGCCTCAGGGCCGCGTGGGGGTCTCTCCTTGGAAGCCCAGCTGATTCTCCAGGCTGTTGGCAGCTGGGTGGCCGCTCCATTTCCGGCTGGCTCCTTCTGCCGGCGCCACTCATAACCCCACTGTGGTTGCGCTTCTGCAGACAGCCATGGCGGCTGTGCCCGGGAGTTCCGGCCTCCACAGTGGGGTCCTCCTGCCTTCAGGAGAGGCCTTCCCTTCCTCCGTGGCCTTTCTCAGGGTGCACCTCTTCCCAACCTGAACTCGTGGGGCAGACCCTGGTGGTCTGAGGACGGTGCTGCCCCTCCAGTGAGGACTGTCTATACTTAGAAGATGCTAGACATGCGCGTGCCAGCTGGGCCAGACCTCAGGCTCTGCAGCTAGATGAGCACGCAATGTTCCTTCCCTCCCAAGCTGTTCTGACACACACCACCCACCCTTTCCGCGCCCGTGCACGGCGACCTGGAGACACCACACTTCCCTGGGACTGCTAACAGCTGCACACAGATGAAAGCGTGTGTGTGTCCTTTGGTAATGTGTCCTTTTTCTCTTTCAGCCACCGGATCTCCAAATCAAAGTTCAGGTGAGTGAGATGCGGCCGCCCTCCTTCCCTCCTGCCCACAGCTCTGTCCTCGCCCCTTGGGTGGCCTGGGGGAGGGATGTGGTTCCAAGGGGGTAGCTGCTGCTTTCTGGGCATCAGTCAAGAAGTGTGTGAATCAGACTGGGGAGTAATTCAGGGGTAGATGTTGGTTGAATTATCCCGACTGTCCGTCCTTTGGGCAGTGCCATCCCTACAAGGTTGTCGGACTGAACGTGTCTTAACTGGTGAAGTCCAGTTAAATTCAGCAATAAGGGAACCTTTGTGGCTATGTTGACCTACTTCACGTTTGTAGAACATGGTGAGATATGAGCTTCAAGGGTGATGGAGAGCACATAGGGTTGTGATACCTGTCTGTGTCACTGCTCAGTGACAGTGTCAGAACCTTCCAGAGGACCCTGAGTCTTCACCATCTGCCCCCAGCCTCGCCTCCTGCACTTCCTGCAAATGCCCTTCGTTCCCACTACAGGGGATTCTTACAGTTACCCAGCTGTTCCCTGTCCCCGCACCAGGGAGGCTTCCTCGCGGAGCCTTTGCTCCGCCTAAATTGCACGTGCCCTGTCTTCAGGAACCCAGACTTTTGTCAAGAATCTCACACGTCGCTGCCTCTATGACACTTTCTGCAGACTCCAGGGGATCTGCTCACGGCCTATCCCCAGGATGCTTTGCTGGCACCTCTGTCACAGCGCTGACCCGGCTGGGCTGCGTTGCATTCTAATTGTTGGCTCACAGGCCTGTTCCTGAGGCTCTGAGGCCTCAGAGGCATTCCAGCATCTGTCCAGTGTCTGTCCAGCGTCTGTCTAGCGTCTGTCCAGGGTGGACTGTCCGTGCGTGTGTGATGTAGGGATGAGTGGATGAGTGTGTGGAGGGGAATGTGAATTCATTCCCACAAATCCTGTGCATGCCAAAAATATTGGTAGAGCTAATCTTGACTCCCTAGCCTTGTTTATTATGTCTCAGGAGCGTAAGTGACACCGCATTTTAGCCCAGCTGGGTGAATGTAGCCCAAGGCTGTATTTTAAATGGTCCCTAAAGGTGACATGGAGTCTCCCAGACTTCCTCCCCCACCTCCTCCTGGGCATGAGTCTGGACACCCGGGGCAAGGGGCTTGGTGAGAACTGGCTTTGGAGTCTTGAGCCTGCTGGACCCTACTTCCCTGCTCAAGGAGTGCCTACAGGCTCACCTCGCTGGGCATCCCCCACTAGTGCCCTGCCCCCATTCACCTCTGGCCTTGAAATCCCCTCCTTGCCCTCTGCCCTGTGCCCTGTGCCCTTCGCGCCACTGGCTGTGGATGCCTCCAGCCCTCACCTTCGCACAGACACCTCCAGGTCCCTCACTCCCCGGAAAGAGCAGGGCAGCCAGGGGCTATGACAGGGCACCTACCTACCTGTGCCCCACCCACCCCACACCAGCCCGCTGGAGCTCCTGGCTACGGGGTGACATTCCCCCAGGGCCTGCAGAGGCTCCCAACGGTCAGGGCGTCTCTAAAGCAGCACCCCAACCTCTTGGGCCTTGGTGCTGAGGGCTGAGAGTTCAGTGAGGACCTCGTGCCGACTCTCTGTGCCACGCTGACGCCCTCGTTCTCCCATGAGCTGCTGGGGCTGGGGGTGCAGGCTTTTCTCCTTTTCCTCTTGTCTCAAACCAAGACCCTGTTACGTAAAAATCTAGGGTCGGGCCCAGCAGACCTAGGTCTTATTACATGAAAGGAGCTCTAGAAATATGAAAACTCCTCTCTCAGTGACGCTTGGACTTTACTGCTTTGTCTTCGGCATCTGGAGCAGTGGCTGGCACATAATGGACCTGATCACAGCGCGTTTGCTGAGGAGTGAATGAACGGAGGAGTGGCCTTGCTCCAGCAAGACAATAGGCTTGACACAGATCCAAACAAAGCATCTAATTTGACAGCCAAAGCTGAGAAAGCCTGTTGTACTTCTAGCAGTTCCAAAGCCCCCACACAATAAGAGAAAAGATAGAAAAATACATTTGAAAATACTTCCAAAATGTCATTCTCATTCCATGCAAATGAGTGAATCATGAATGAATGAATGAACATGATCTGGAGTATGGGAGAGAAAATCACACACAAGTTGGACTCTCTTGCTAACGCAAGAGATTGCCCGTGGGAACAGTTTTCACCCACTGATGCATGGCGTGGCCTGTGCTTTAGAAGCCAGGAAGCGGCCGGTGTGCCTGTCAGCCTCCCTCTGCGCTCCTGGCTTGGAGACTGCTCGCCCTGCTGCGCACCGGCCATGTGGCCCGGTCACTGACCTCTGGGAAGGGTCTGTCCTTCAGCCGCCACTCAGGACGCAGTAGAAACAGGGGAGGGGAGCAGACCTGTACTACTCCCCAACGGCTTATTATTACTAGTAAGTCGGCACTGTTGTTTAAACACATTTTCAGATGAGGATCCTGAGGCCTAGAGAGGCCCAGGGTCACGGGCTTGCATGTGGCCAAGTCAGGACTCATACCCAGGCCTGCTGCCAGTCATGCTGCCACCTCGTGATGAGGCTCTGCCCCAGAATGTGGTCCCTGTTCTTGCAGAGCTGGTGCCTCTCGGGCACCCAGTGGATGACTTCAGTGACCATGTTAACAAAGTAAAAAGAAACGGAAGACTTAATCTTAACATTTTTATTTAAACTGGTGTCTCTAAAATATTATTTCAATATGTAATTAATATAAAAAATTATTAATGAGATAGTTTACATTCATATTTTTGTACAAAGTCTTTGAAATCCAGTGTGTATGTTATACTTAATGCACATCTCAGTTCGGGTTGACCACATTTCATGTGGACAATAGCCACATGTTGTTAGCGGCTGCCACATGGGACAGTGTCACCCTAGAGATTCTGAGCAGATAGCAGACAGCAACCATCTAATCTGGATTCTGCACCCACTGATGGTGTCTGTTTAGGGATTCTCAAAGGCTAGCAATAGATTGAAAATGCCATCAAATTTATCGAAGTATTTTTAATCATTTTCTGAGATGAAACAGTTTAATAATGCCAACAGAATTTAAGCTTGAAAGTGATCTATTCCAATATAGAACTGACTAATACCAAGTCACGGTTTATTTAAAGCAAATATTAAAATGGAACTTTTACAGAAAATTCACCAAATTAATTGGCTCATTATGGCAATGCTTGGGTATTATCTTGGTAATCCAGGTCTCTAGTTAGAGGAATTAGTTAAAATAGGGAATTGGCAACATTTGGAGCTCACTGTTCAAAATAGCATGTGAACAGTCATGGAAAAAAAAGATTCAGAAAGTCTTTTGCAACCGGAAGGGATTGATTGGATAACCTTTAGAGTTTCTGAATGTCAACTTCATGGAGTTCTGAGATGGCCCTGGCAGGACTCAACCGTGGGCTGGCCCAGCCCTCAGTGGAGTGTGCCTCCAGCACTGTGCCCGACACGCCGCAGCAACAAGCACAGATCCAAAGCTGCCCCAGTCTCCAGTGGTCCCTTTTTGAGTCATTTATAAAAGAATGAAATTTAGTGATGTTTAATGTCCTTTGTTCTTGGTTCTGTGAAAGAAAAGATGGGAAGTTACTCTAGCCCCTGGAAAGGGCCTGCAGTGTCCGTCACTTTGACACTGCTCCTCAGCCGCCTGTCGGCAGTTGCACCAAGCCAGCCGTCCTGGCAGCTCTGCCCTCTGCTCTCCCTTCCTCTGCCCTGGGTCACGAGAGCTTGTCTTCCACGGGGAGCTAGTACATAGAGTCCGTCTCTGCAGCACAACCAGCCTCTCAGCCCAGGGCTCCGAGCGGGTGGGCTGTGCTGAGTGCCACGGTCTATAACAGAGTGAAAGGCACAACCACTTCCTCCCAGGGGCCTCATCGTTGGACAGGCAGGAACCATACAAATAAAAGATAACTGAATACAAGGAAACAGCAAGTCATTTCCTCTGGGGAACGTTTCCTGGCTAAGATGTCCTTCTGTGCACTTAGCACCCCCTGCTGTGACTGCACACTGAGTGGCTTGTCTCTGTGTGGTTTTGTGCAGACAAGGCTTGTGTCTGCTGTGTTGCCTGTTGAACATCCTAGGTTGGTGTTGAGTGTAACAGTGAGTAACGCAGACAGTAAGCGCTACGGGAGTGCCAAGGGGAGCAAGGCGAGCAAAGGTCGTCAGTGTGAGCCTCGTCGCGGGCAGGACGGAGGCAGGTGGCTGGGAGGACGTTCTGTGAGCTGAAGAGGCAAGAGCGAGGCCCGGAGTTGGGAGAAGGTTAGGCAGAGACAGGGTGCGAGGGCAGAGATTTCCCATGGAGTGCGGGATGTGGAAGTTCATGGAAGTAGATGAGACACATTCAGATCCATCCCTCTCTCCTTTGTCTGCATATGGAAGGTTCTATTTCTAGAGTAAATGACTTCCAGTTAGTGCGAAGGAAACATGAATAGCAGGCAAATTTCTCCTCCCTGTTTTATCATTTAATTTCTATATCCTCCATGCATGTGTAAACACAAATAAATTTACACATTCTAATAAACCATTACACTTATTATACAGTAGGAAGTGTTGCCAGGAAACCAGTTGTCAAGAAAGCTATATTTTGAAGAGTGGGAGGTGTATAATTATCTTTAAATACTTTCTCTGGAGAGAAATTACCCGCCCCCCGCCCAGACCCACGTGAGCGCTGCAGGAGCGCGCAGGCGCAGCCCCGAAAGGGCCCCGTCCAGCCGCCACGCGGCCACGGGGTCTGTGCAGAGCAGCTGCAGACCACGCGAAGGCCTGGCCACGCAGCACCGGTGTCCAGCCGGACCAGGGACTTAACCAACTTCTTGGTATCAGAGAGGGCACCTTTGGTTGCTTCGGACTGTGAGGAACAATTTTCAGTGATTTCTGTAACTTGAGAGTATATCTATTTGAAAAGTATTCTTTGTAAATAGAACATAAGCTATTTAAGATCAGATATGAGTTTGTCCTAAAAATTCATTTTCGTAGGGAAAAAGGACTATCTTACCATATCTATAGTCACAGTCACGGAAAGCAGCAGAGCCATGTGCTGGCAGGGCAGGCCTGCAGAGCACCAAGATCCGGCGAGGACCCCCCGGGACTCTCCGTCCTGCTTTCCACCTCTCTCTCCTCACTCGTGCCCAGGGTGGTGCGTCTGAAGGGCGCAGGGCTCTAGGGAGCATCTGCAAACCTGGCGTCTTTCCTGGCTAGGTAGTGGATTCCCCAGGTGGCAGGTGAGTCTCCCGGGCAAGGTCTGCACTCGCTGGAGAGGGCCTCCGAGCGCCCGGTGGTGGAGGGTCAGATCAGAGCACTGCCCAGACGAGTCCTTTCTTCCCTCCCTGCTCTTCAGGCCAAGAACCAAGTTCTCCCTGCAGTTCTCAGGAAAGAATACCCCTCGTAGATTACGCCTCACTTTCCTAATCTCATCACAGATTTTGACAAAGCTTTGGTAACAGGATTTTCTGTAGCAGACCATAGGTAGGAAAATGACAGAGTAAAAATATGGATTCAGTCAGGTTGCCCCAGAAGGCGATTTGGGGGTCGGTGGAGGAGTCCATACAGCAGAGGTCCCCATCCCTGGACCCCTGGGAAATCATTGTCCCTGGCATGCTGGAATTTGGTGATGTTTGGAGGGACTTCCGCTCTGGAAGTAAAGGATGAAGGCTGAGCAGCAGAGTGTGAATACACACAGCTGGCCCTGTGCCCGAGGAGGGCACACCCGAGGACAGTGCTGCGCGACCCAGGGGCTGAGAAGGAACCCGCCATGCACGGAACAGCTTTTCCCCATGAGTTGCGTGTGCTGCGCCGCCAACGCGGCACGCAGAGGAAATGACTCTGAAGGCTTTCGGTCCTCCCAGCCAGCACATGGGAGGGCACGCTCGTGCCGTGGGCCCTGCTCTAGGGTGTAGGGCCTTGGTTCAGTTTTCACTGCCCTGAAGTGGAAGGCCGGTGTTTACATCATGACTCAGCACACACACACACCTGAAACAAAGTTTTATTTTAAATATTTTTCCTTACTGTTTATTTAAAAACAATTTTCTCACTATATGATATGCACTGTGATATTTTCCTTTGTATTCCTGTTTTCCGTGCCAGTCATGACCTCCTGGGCAGATTTCATGACCCACCAGTGGGCTGCGGTGTGAGGTGGGCAGCTCTCTGCTCCGGGACAGACCATGCATGCTTATTTAGAGGAACGTCTCTCTAGACGAGGGGGGTTCATAGAAAGGAGATCATTTTATGGAAAAGTGCAAATACTCATGGACGACTGTTCCAAGATTCTGCTTTGTTTCTCCTCCTGCCTTCTTCGCCCCCCAAGCAGGGGCTCTGTCTTCAGTGCCTGCTGGATCTGTCTGTGCAGCCGCCCTGCCCGGAGCACTGCCCCTCCCGCCCACGTTGTTTGAGGGTGCCGCCTGCCAGACTGCCCAGCTGGATGTCCTGGCAGTGCTCCTGTGCCTCCCCCCCCAACAGAGCCACTCGCCTCAGAGTCCGCTGGCTCCGCCTGCAGACTGCTGCCAAAGCAGGGTCCTCTTTGCCAGTGGTCAAGCGACTGCCTACGTCACTTCCAACCCGTACAGCCGGGGAGCGCCCCTCACACTAGCCCTGGCCTGCAAGGCGACAGGCGGGCTGTTTTGTGGGGTGTTCGGTTTCTGGAGTCCAGGGCCCTCTCCTCCCATGCCCTCCGCAGGGCTCCCTGCCTCCCCCTGCAGCTCTCTGAAGCCGCCCCTCCCTCTCTCCTCCACCCCTGTAGGCATTTATTAAATACGGTGTCTCCTGAGTTACCAAATACAGCTGAATATTTTCTCTGTATCAAGAGTGTGAAATTAGGGACAAACTGTAAACCCCTCCACCAGAGAATCATAAAGTGTGTTTCTTTGGGATTGTCTAGCTAATGGTTCTCAGCCATAGTTAGACATTAGCGCCACCAGGGAATCTTTCAGAATGCCAGTGGTATTTGGGGAATATTTAAAAGCCCAGCCCCTAGAGAATCAGATTTACTTGGTTTGGTGTTGGGGCCTGGAGACTGGTGGGGTTGTTCAGAGGGTTTTTGGAGCTTCCCCAGGTGAGCCAAGGCACGGCTGGGTCTGAAAGTCCCTGACAGCAGTCCTAACCACGAGACTGCGGGGACATGCACAGCAGTGGGTGAGCGTCAGGGCCCGTGTGCTACACGACTTGCACGTGAGGGTGTGTGTGGGGGACATGTCTGCTTTTCTGAGCAGAGGATCTACACGTTCATCAGATTCTCAAAAGATTCTATAACCTCGTAAAAGCCTGTGCTCCAGATGGCCCCTACACCGCACAGACAAGGCATCTCGGGGTAGGCCAGGGTGTGGGCGGGGCAGGAAGCTCACCTGGCCCTGCCGCTCTGTGACACTGGCCGAGGCACTCGCCCGCCACAGCCTTCAGTCTTCCCCTCTGCAAGGTCAGGATAGTATAACCTGCTTTGTGGAGTTAAAGAATGGGCAGAAGGTGTGAGAAATGCCTAAAGGATACCAGGCAGCAGCACCACTATTAATAATAAAGCTCTTGATATTTACAACACTATTTCTAATAATGCCATTATTAGAAAACACAAACGTTTCCATTTATAAAGCACCTTCAACTTCAGTGCAGCCAGACACATCATAAAGTGTTTGATCAATCCCTGCAGCAGTCCCGTGGGGAGGGCCCTAATCCCATGCCACAGGTGAGAGAGCCGAAGCTTAGAGGAGTTCAGGGACATCCCCAAGGCCCCACAGCTAAAGGGTGTGGTCTGGGCAGCCGGGCGGGAAGCCGGCTCCTTGGGCTGCTCTACTAAGGCCAGGTCAGTCACGTTGAAAAGAACCACAGTGGCACGTCTCCGATTAGAAGAAATCTGAATTCACAGCTAACCCTGTGCTTTTTTTCCAGCCGATACTGGCGCCGATGGAATCGGTTCTGCAGAAGAAAGTGCCGTGCTGCAGTCAAGTCCAACGTCTTCTACTGGCTGGTGATTTTCCTGGTCTTCCTGAACACACTCACCATTGCCTCCGAGCACTACAACCAGCCCCACTGGCTGACGGAGGTCCAAGGTGAGCGGCGGCTGGGCTCTGTCCCGCTTTCCTCCTGTTAACTCCTTGCTGGGTCCTGGGAGGGAACAAACACAGGCAGAAGGTCAATGGGAACATGGCCAGTGGCGTGGCTCTTGGCAGGCACCATGCTGGAGATGCCAAGGGCCTGGCAGCTCCCAAGCCTCCCGATAAAATACACAGCCTCGTTAGGAATAAGCGTGGTTAACCCAGCCGGGCCCACGCTATCTGCCTGCCCCACAGTCACTGTCGGGTCCAGGTGACAATGACACGAGCTGCAGCTTGTTTGGTTATCTCAGACTCTTGGCTGCCAACTTCCCGGAGTGGTTTCCAGATACCCCTGACCTCCAGGGAGCCTCAGCCAGAACATGCGAGGACAACACGAACAAAAGGACAGGGAAGATGTCAGCGGTAGCCCGAGCACAAGCGTCCTCAGTGGGCTGTTAATGCTCCTCACCCTTCCCGGGACCCCTGAAGGGGCCCCACTAGCCAGGGCTCGGCATCAGCCCTGGGAGTCCAGCAGACTCCCGTTCCCGGTCCTGGGAGGCAGTGAGGCCAGTGGGGAAGAGGTCAGCTCAGACGGCCCAGCCTCAACTCCCAGTCTTGGCCCAGGCAGATCCTCGCCTCTCCAAACCTCGCTTCCCATCTCTGAAAAGCACGCACAATTTTAACAGCGCCAGCCTCACAGGCTGCTGCGTGGAGTAGAGAAGAAAACGCATGCCAAGCCTCTGAGAAACGTCTGTGGTGGTTCCGACGAGACAGCCCCTCCCCATGGGCTTGGCCCCAATCGTCTAGCTCTGGCCGGAGGAGACAGGAGTGGTGTCGAGGTGGGAGTGGGTGTCAGGTCTTCTTCTCCAGGGTGATAATTGGCGTTTTCCTCCTCCCTGCCTCCTCCTGGGCCTCCAGACACAGCCAACAAGGCCTTGCTGGCCCTGTTCACTGCGGAGATGCTGCTGAAGATGTACAGCCTGGGCCTGCAGGCCTACTTCGTGTCGCTCTTCAACCGCTTTGACTGCTTCATCGTGTGCGGGGGCATCCTGGAGACCATACTGGTGGAGACCAAGGTCATGTCTCCCTTGGGCATCTCCGTGCTGAGATGCGTCCGGCTGCTGAGGATATTTAAGATCACAAGGTACGTGGCTCCCCTTTCCTTTTGGAGATGGAACTTGGGGAGAAGCCCTTCCAGAAGGCAGGGGAGGCGGAAAGGCCGGCGGGAAGGGAGACAGCTGCTCCTTCCTGACGGTCTGTCTTCAGCTCTGGTGCAGTGGAGGGTTGTTCACTTAGATGGCGGATTGTCGCTTTGGCTGCTAATACCAGCGACTCGTCTCAGTGGCGTAAGCAAATTAGGGATTTATTCAGTCACAGAGAAGTCCAGGGGCAGACAGTAGAGGTGGTTTCAAGACAGTTTCAGGGACTCCGTCTTCTCTCTCCTTTCTTCCCTTGCCCTGGAGCTGGTTCCTCCCCAGGGTCACAAGGTGGCTTCTGCAGGCTGGGCACTTGAGTTTGAATTTGGAGAAGGAAGAGAAGAAAGAAGCAAAAGGGTCACTTTACTCCTGAAAGTCTCTCCCAGACACACCCTTTAAGATGGCTACTCTCAAATAATAGAAAATGACAGGTGTCAGGGCCAAGTGTGGTGGCTCACGCCCATAATCCCAGCATTTTGTGAGGCCCAGACAGGAGGATTGCTTGAGGCCTGTAGTTCAAGACCATCCTGGGCAGCATAGCAAGACCCCATCTCTACTAAAAATAGAAAATTAGCCGGGCATGGTGGCATGTGCCTGTAGTCCCAGCTACTCAGGAGGCTGAGGCAGGAGGATGGCTTGAGCCCAGAAGTTTGAGGCTGTAGTGAACTATAACTATGCCACTGCACTCCAGTCCAGTGACAGAGCAAGACTCTGTCACCAAAAAAGAAAAGGAATAAAGTAAGAGTTGGCAAGCTTGTGGAGACATTGGAACCCGTGTGCCCTGCTGGTGAGAATGTACAATGGTGCAGTTGCTGTGGGTAATGGTATGGTGGTCCCTCAACTCCACTTCTGAGTATATATCCAAAAGAATTGAAATCAGAGTCTCAAAGAGATATTTGTACATCCCTGTTCATAGCACTGTTATTCACAATAGCCAGAATGTGGAAACAATCCAAGTGCCCATCGACAGATGAGCGAATAAACAGAACATGGTGTGTGTGTATAAATACACAAATAAACAAAACATGGTGTATGTATGTGTATATATACACAAATAAAACATGGTGTATGTGTGTATATATACACACATGTGTGTGTGTGTATGTGTATACAAAATGGAATGTTATTCGGCCTTAAAAAGGAAAGAAATTCTGTAATGTGCTATAATATGGATGACCCTTGAGGACATCATGCCAAGTGAAAGAAGCAGAAGGACAAACACTATTCCACGTCTTTGAGGAACTTAGAATGGGCAAAATCCTAGAAGCAGACAGTGGAGTGGTGGCTGCCGGGGGCTGGGCATGGGCACGTGGGCAGTTACTGCTCGGTGGGTGCAGCTCTGTAGGGTGAAGAGAGTTCCAGAGGCGGTGCTGGTGGAGATGCACAGCTTTGTGAATGTATTTAACACTGCTTGGATAGCACACTTAAAAATGGTTAAGATGGTAGTTTTTATGTTATATGTATTTTAACACAATAAAAAATAATTGGAAGGAAGAACTCCCCAGAAATCTCACCAAGGGCTGTGTTCTCCTTGGCCACCGCAGCTGTGAGGAAGGCTGAGAAGTGCAGTCTCGTAGCAGGGCATGTGCTGCGCAGACACAGCCACGATGGCGGGCGCGGAAGAAGGTGCTGCACATGGCCTTCGTGCCTCCCGCCGCGGCCCCCACCTGCCTGTCCACCACCCACCGGAGCTGCGGCTCCCTGGTCAGGCGGCGGCTCCCATGGAGAGCGTGGGCGGCACAGCGCACTGCGGGACAACAGTTCTCGGCTGTGTGGGCAGCGGAATCAACTTGCCCATCACCGCCCTCACGTTCAGTCGGCCTCACTGAGTATAATCCACGCACCATACATTCGCCCCTTTAAGGTGTGCAGTTCGGTGGGGGTTTTGCACATTCACAGGGTTTTGCAACCATTACCACATTCCAGTTTTAGAACATTTCCTCACCCCCAAAAAGAAATTCCACACCTCCCCTCCCCCACGAGTTTACTTTGTGTCTCTGTCAATTTGCCTATTCTGGACCATTCACATAAACGAAATCACACGCGATGTGGTCTTCTGTAACTGGCTTCTTTCACTTGGCATAATGTTCTCAAGGGCCATCTCTGTCACAGCATGTATCGGTACTTTGTTCCTTTTATGACTGAATAATAGCCCACCGTATAGATATGGTACATTTTGCTTATTCATTCTTCAGTGATAGACATTTGGTTGTTACCATCTTTGGTTACTATGAATAATGCTGCTATCAACATTCATATCAAGTTTTTAATATAGATATATATTTTTTTAGTTTCTCTGTGATACATACCTAGGGATGGAATTTCTAGATCATTTGGTAACTCTGTATTTAAGATTTTAAGGAACTATCAAACTGTTTTCCAAAGAAACTGAACCATTTTACATGTCCACTAGCTATGTATAAATATTCCCATTTCCCCACATTCTCACAACCATCGTTTTTAATGAAAGAATTAAGTAAAACAGAAAAACATCAGAAAGCCTCTCATGAACGTTAAGCATTGTTTCATGAAAACATTACAGATATATACCTGATTTGCAGTGCAATATTTATTTCTTACTGTGGGTTATGGTCATCCTTGGAAGATATATCAGAAACACCTGGAGGGAGTTTTTCAAACTGTGAACCCCCTTTCAAGATACAAGCCCCTGTCCTTAAGAATCTCTACTTCAAAAGCCCAGAAAACCTCTGATTTGGGGAATCTTTGATAACAGGAGCACTCAATTGCATTGTATTGGGGCAGAAAAGGGGGAGGTGAGACGTTCAATGTGTTCCACCCAGTGCCAGGCACAGGAAGCACTCGGTGACCAGAAGCTCTTATTAGTTATTAAGATTGCTGTTATTGGAGGAGGAAGAAAGAGAAAAGAGTTAACGGTGACCTTCACATACATATACTCCTATTCTTAATTATTTACTCACCATGTGCATATTATGCGTCAAGCTCTGAGAGACAGAAAAATGAGGTGCATGGCATGAACTGTGCACATGCGGTTAAAGGGAAATTTAGGACAGAATAAACGGAGCTGGCAAAATTCCTGCTGTGGGAAATTGGGAATAGAGGCAAGTCTTGGGGAAGTTTTAATATCAGATGAGAGATTTGAAGGATATGTAGAATTTAAATCCACAGGTTTAATGCTCTTGAGCAACAAACTTTTTCCCCTTTATCCCCTCGAAAAAAAGCTCTTCCTGAATGTCCTTGAATATGTCAGCATTACAGAAAATCCTTGGTTTATAGTAAAAGTAGAAATACTAATAACAATAACCATTAACATGTGTCAGTGCTGACTGCCAGACAGGGCCATCTGAAAGCTTGCTTGTGTTAGCTTGATTAATCCTCACAAGTGCCCATAAGAGGATGAAGGTAGGGCAGGTACTATTGTTATTATTCCCATTTTGTAGATGAGAAAACTGAGGCTTAGAGAATTAAGTCATTTGCCCAAGCTCACGAACAAACTGCTCAGGGCAACTCTGGGATTAAAAGGCAGCTCTGCCAGTCTGACTGCAGGTGCCACACCCCTAACCACCACGTGGGCGGCACAGGTGATGGGCTGAACCGCCTTATCTGCCCCCCGAGACAAAACTTAAAGGACCTTTACATACTGATTCTCATTGTTAGATAATTGCTGATTGTACTTGCTCCTCCTGGGGTCTTCAAAATCTACTTTTAGCTTGAAGTTTTCAATGCCTCTTAAATAATTCTTGAAAGTCCATGTGTTTGGGGTTTTATTTCTTAGATTTCTATATAAAAGAAATTTTCTTAGATTTCTATATAAAAGAAATCTTGCTGCTAGGTATTGTTATGGCATCTTGAAGAAATTTAACTTTCATTCTATTTTTTTTAATTTAAGTATATTATGGGGGTACAAATTTTAAGGTTTCTATCTTTAATCACTAATTTATTTCTAATCTAAAAATATTGCCAAGAAACCATTTTTCCAAATCTATCTCTTTTTTTTGGCATATTATGGGGGTACAGATTTTAAGGTTTCAATAAATTCCCTTTCCCCCCTCCCCCCACAAGTCTGAGTCTCCATCATGACCATCCCCCAGATGGTGCACATCTCACTCATTATGTATGTATATACCCGCCCCCCACCCCCCTACCCCCTGCCCAATACCCTATTACTGCAGTACCTATGTGTCCACTTAGGTGCTGCTCAGTTAATACCAGTTTGCTGGTGAGTATATGTGGTGCTTGTTTTTCCATTCTTGGGATACTTCACTTAGTAGTATGGGTTCCAGCTCTAGCTAGGAAAATATAAGATTTGCTCTATCCAAATTGTTTCTTAGAGCTGAATAGTACTCCATGGTATATATATACCACATTTTATTAATCCATTCTTGGATTGATGGGCACTTGGGCTGTTTCCACAGACTTGCAATTATGAATTGTGCTGCTGTAAACATTCGAGTGCAGGTGTCTTTTTTGTAGAGTGTCATTGGATCATTTGGGTAGATGCCCAGCAATGGGAATGCTGGATCAAATGGTAGATTCACTTGTATCGCTTTAAGGTATCTCCATATTGCTTTCCACAGAGGTTGAACTAGTTTGCAGTCCCACCAGCAGTGTAGGAGTGTTCCTCTCTCTCCGCATCCACGCCAGCATTTATTGTTTGGAGACTTTTTGATAAAGGCCATTCTCACTGGAGTTAAGTGATATCTCATTGTGGTTTTGATTTGCACTTCCATGATGATTAGAGATGTTGAGCATTTTTCGTATGTTTGTTGGCCGTTCTTCTGTCTTCCTTAGAAAAGTTTCTGTTCAAGTCCTTTGCCCACTTTTTAATAGTTATTTGATTTTTTTCTTGCTGATTTTCATGAGTTCTAAGTATATTCTAGTTATCAGCCCCTTATCAGATGCATAGGGTATAAAACTTTTCTCCCATTCTGTAGGTTGTCTGTTTACTTTCAAGACTATTTCTTTGGCTGTGCAGAAACTTTTTAGTTTGATCATGTCCCATTTATTTATTTTTGTTGCTGCTGTCATTACCTTTGGGGACTTCTTCATAAACTCTTTGCCTAGGCTGATGTCTAGGAGGGTGTTTCCAACATTTTCCTCTAGAATTCTAATAGTTTCATACCTTAGGTTTAAGTCTGTTATCCAGTGTGAGTTGGTTTTTGTGAGAAGTGAAAGGTGTGGGTCCTGCTTTAGCTTTCTACAAGTGGCTATCCAGTTTTCCCAGCACCATTTATTGAAAGGGGATTCTTTTCCCCAGCGTGTTTTTGTCTCCTTTGTCAAAGATTAGATGGCTATATGAGGATGGTTTTATATCAGGATTCTCAGATCTGTTACACTGGTCAATATTGCCATTTTTGTGCCAATACCAGATTGATTTAATTACTACAGCTTTGTAGTATACTTTGATATCTGACATATTAATACCTCCCATTTTGTTTTTGTTGCCTAGAATTGCTTTTGATATTCGAGTTCTTCTTTGGTTCCATACGAAGCATAAAATTATTTTTTCTATATCTGTGAAGAATGCTGATGGGATTTTAATAGGTATTGCATTGAATCTGTAGATCAGTTTGGGTAGTATAGACATTTTAATGATGTTGAGTCTGCTGATCCACGAGCATGGTATGGATTTCCATCTGTTTACGTCTTCTGCTATTTCCTTCCTCAGTGTTTCATAGTTCTCCCTGTACAGGTCTTTTACCTTGGTTAAGTATGTTCCTAGGTACTTTAATTTCTTTGTTGCTATTGTGAAGGGAATTGAGTCTTTGATTTGGTTCTCAATTTGATTATTGTTGGCGTATATGAATGCCTCTGATTTCTGTGTATTGATTTTGTATCCTGAGACTTTACTAAATTCATTGATCAGTTCCAGGAGTTTCTTGGTTGAATCTTTGGCGTTTTCTAAATATAACATCATATCATGAGCAAACAGTGAAAGTTTGATCTCTTCTGCCCCTATTAGGATACCTTTAATTCCACTTTCCTGTCTGATTGCTGTAGCCAGGACTTCCAGCACTATGTTGAATAGAAGTGGAGATAGTGGGCATGCAGCCTTATCAGGTTCCAGTTCTAAGTGGGAATGCTTTCAGTTTTTCCCCATTCAGTATGATGTTGGCTATGGGTCTGTCATATATGGCTTGTATCATTTTTAGGTATGTTCCTTCTATGCCTATTTTCTTAAGTATTCGTATCATGAAAGGGTGTTGAATTTTGTCAAAAGCTTTTTCTGCATCTATTGATAGAATCTTGTGGTCTTTGTTTTTGCTTCTGTTTATGCGGTGAATTGCATTTATAGATTTACATATGTTGAACCATCCCTGCATCCCTGGGATGATGCCCACTTTGGTCGTGATGGATTATTTTTTTGATGAGCATCTGGATTCGGTTAGCTAAGATTTTGTTGAAAATTTTTGCATCTATATTCATTAGGGATATTGGTCTGTAGTTTTCTTTTTTTGTTGCATCCTTTCCTGGTTTTGGTATCAGAGTAATATTCGCTTCATAAAAGGTGTCGGGGAAGTTTCCGCTCTTTTCGATGTTGTGGAATAGTTTCTGTGAGATAGGTACTAGTTCTTCTTTGTAAGTGTGGTAAAATTTGGGTGTGAGACCATCTGGACTGGGACTTTTCTTTTTAGGGAGATTTTTAATTGCTGTTTCTATTTCAGCTCTTGAGATTGATCTGTTCAGGAAATCTATTTCTTCCTGGTTGAGCCTAGGGAGGCTGTGTGTTTCTAGAAATTTGTCCATTTCCTCCACATTTTCCAGTTTGTGTGCATAAAGATTTTTGTAGTATTCATAAATTATATCTTGTATCTCTTGTAATCAGTTGTGATATCTCCTTTATTGTTCCTGATGGAGCTTATTAGAGATTTCTCTTTTCTGCTTTTTGTTAGCTTAGCCAAGGGCGTGTCAATTTTGTTTATTTTTGCAAAGAACCAACTTTTTGTTTTATTAATCTCCTGAATAGCTTCCCTGTTTTCAATTTCATTTAGTTCTTATTTGATCTTGTTGATTTCACTTCTTCTGCTGGGTTTGGGGTTGGTCTGTTCTTCTTTTTCCAGCTCTTTGAGTCATTTCAATAGATTGTCTATTTGTGATCTTTTTGACTTTTCGTTATAGGCATTTATGGAGATAAACTTTCCTCTCAGAACTGCTTTAGCTGTGTCCCAGAGGGTTTGATAACTTGTCTCTCCATTGTCATTTTGTTCATAGAATTTTTTAATTTCCATCTTGATTTCTTCATTTATGAAGTAATCATTTAGTATGAGGTTGTTTGATTTCCACGTTTTTGTGTAGAAATGTGAGTTTCTGTTAGGGTTAATTTCTACTTTTATTCCGCTGTGATCTGAGAAGATACATGGTATGATTTCTATTTTTTTAAATTTCTTGAGGTTTACTTTGTGTCCTAGGATATGGTCAATCTTAGAGAATGTCCTGTGAGCTGATGAGAAGAACGTATGTTCAGTGGATTTGGGGTAGAATGTCCTGTAAATGTCAGTCAGACCCAATTGTTCTAGAATTTTGTCTAAGTCCATAATTTCTTTATTTTCTGTTTGGAGGATCTGTCTTGTGCCGTCAGTGGGGTATCAAAATCTCTGTTGATTATGGAGTTGCTATTAATTCATTTGCTTAGATCCAGTAAGGTTTGCTTTATGAATCTGGGTGCACCTAAGTTGGGTGCATATATATTTAAATTGTTATCCCTTGTTGTTGAAATGTCCCCTTCACCATTATATAATGACCCTCTTTGTCTTTCACTACTTTAGTTTGTTTAAAAGCTAAATTGTCTGAAATTAGAACTGCCACACCAGCCTTCTTTTGGCGTCCACTTGCCTGGAATACTGATCTCCACCCTTTTACTTTTAGTCTACATGCATCCTTGCAGGTTAGATGTGTTTCCTGAAGACAGCATATACTTGGCCTGTATTTTCTTATCCATTCAGCCAGTCTATGTCTCTTGAGTGGAGAGTTTAAGCCATTCACATTTATTGAGAGAACTGATAGGTAAGGTAGATTACTATTCATTCTGTTGTGTTGGATGCTGTTGCTTTGATTTCTCTCTTGAGCCATTGTAATATCTGGCCTTTAATCTTTGGGTTTTGGTTGTTTTTATATTCATGAGTTTTTATTATGGTGTTCCGTGGGTAACACTGTTTTGAGTACTTTTTATAGGGCTGGTCTTGTCTCGGTGAATTCTCTGAGACTTTGCTTATCTGAGAATCTCTTTATTTCTCCTTCATATACGAAGCTTAGTTTTGCCTGGAATAAGATTCTAGGCTGGTCATTGTTTTGTTTCAGAAGAGTGAGAATGGGCCCCAGTCTCTCCTTGCTTGTAAAGTCTCATTAGAGAAGTCTGGTGTTATTTGAATTGGCTTTCCCTTGTATGTTACTTGCTTCTTTCATCTTACAGCTCTTAGAAGGGCCTCTTTTGTTGATATTTTGGTCAGTCTGATGACTGCATGTCGTGAAGTCTTTCTGTTTGCATTGAATCTCCCAGGGGTCCTTTGAGCTTCTTGATTTTTTATATCGAGATTTTTAGCAAGGCCTGGAAATTTTCCTCTATTATATCTTCAAATAATAGAAGACAGCTTGTCCAACTAATAGCTTGTCCAACCCTTGAGTGTTGTCTTCTTCCCCTTCTGGTAACCCTACGACCCTCACATTAGATTTCTTCACATAATCCCACATGTCTTGTAGGCTTTGCTCTTTTCTCTTGTTTCTCTGCTCTATCTCTGTGACTGATTTATTTAATTGGAGGGTGTTATATTCAATCTCTGAGATTCTTTCTTCTGTTTTATCTACCCTGTTCTTGATACTTTCCACTGTATTTTGTAGTTCCCTGAATTGATTCTTCATTTCCAGGAGTTCGGTTAAACTTTTCTTTATTGTGTCGATTTCTTTAGTAAACTTTTGTTCCAGGTGCTGGAGGCTTTTTTTGGTTTCTTTTTGTTGGTTATTGAGTTGTTCTTGCAGGTCGTTGAATTTTCTTATGATTCACATTCGAAATTCCTCTTCTGTCATTTTGGTTGCCTGATTTTTGTTGGTGTCCGTTTCTAGGGGGCTGGTGCTCTTCTTTGGGGGTGTGTTTTCCGTTAGGTTCTTCATATTTCAGGAGTTCCTTCGCTGATTTCTTCCCATGTTGATCAGTTGTTGTTTCTTTCCTTTAGGTTTTCATTTGGGTATTCCCACGCCTTGTTTAGTTTCTGAGCCGTTAGGTGGTGTCTGTGGGTGAGATTGGACCACTCCCTGTATAATGAGTCACTAGGTGCTGTGAAAAGGCTGTGCAGGATGCCCTCCCTGTCAGTAGGTGGCGCTTGCTTGGAGGAACAGGCTACGCTGTTGTATTTGTGACCTGTGACCAGCTCTTGTTCCCCTGGAGAGGCACTCTAGTGCCTCAGGTGGTCAGTGGGGCCCTGGGACTTCCAGGTGTGTCCTTTTCTCCCCCTCAGTGAGGACTGGTCTCGGAGAGAGTCTGGGCGGAGCTGGGTTGGGTAAGCCTGCCCTCAGGCACCACCAATGCAGTTAGCAGGGGTCAAAGTTCTGTTTTCTGCTTCCAGGAAAAGTTACCAAGGAGGGGCTGGAATGGCCCCGCTCAGACAGGAAGTCTATGTGTGGGGAGGGGCTGTCTGAGACCCGCAGTCTGGAGCGGGCCTCGCTTCTTTCCACCCTCCCCAACTCCGCGGCTACTCCTCAGCCTCTGCCAGCAGGCCAGACCACACGCCACCAGGCCTCCCTGGACTGTGATGTGGGCAGGGAGGTTCCCTGCGCAGGAACGGCCACCTGGGCTGGGCACATGGCCTCCCTTTGGGGGGAGGGTTGCCCTCTAGGACGCTGATCTGCCCCTGAAGGCACACACACCTCAGTAGACTGTTCACAAATATCCCTCTGTGTCCCAGGCAATGCGAGACCTCGGTGCATGGGATCTGGTCTGCAGGTCTGACCTCTGGGCCCCAGAGTTCAAACTATATCCCCACCAGCGAGAGCAGTGCCAGTCCCAATTCGCCCATGGGAGCCCAAGCTGGGTCTATGTCTCTCAGCCTCAGGGTCTGCCCCATTCTCCTGGGATCACTGCGCCAGCAGCACCTGGGAGCGCTGGCAGGTAGGGAGCTCACTGTCTGAGTTCCCCTCAGTCAGCTGTAGGGCTCCAAAAGGGAAGGTCCCGTTCCCTGGAGGTGCCTCCAGCTGGTGGCTATATCGTCTCTCTGGGCAGCTGGGGGTAGGGTCGGGGAGGAGAGAATGAGGCAATGTGGCGCCTGCCGCGCGGCTCAGGTCTGTGCACACAGAGGTGCCCCGAGGGATTTGGGAGCCTGGTGCCGCGTCCGCTACTGGCTTACTGCTCACTGGGTGCGGTTGTCTCTGGGCTGGTGTCCGCAGGTCTCTCCACCTGCTGGGGAGTCCACCAGCAGTCCGAGATGCAGGGGAGGGGAAACTTGGCCGGTCTACCTACCCTTCCCCCTGGTCTCCGGGCTGCTCCGGCAGTTTCAGCCTGCAGTTCTCCTCCACAACCTCCTCCTGTGGAGTCTCCGGTGGTCTCAGGTACCCCTCCTTCCGACCCTCGTCCGCTGTATGCTTGTCTTCTTGCTTCTTTCTTCTAATTTCTGCCAGAATCTGTCTTTTCTGCAGAGACACTCTGTCTGGCAATGTTTCTCGTCCGCCATCTTGATTCCCCTTGCCATATCTATCTTTATGTATGATAAAGATTCCTGTAGTCCCTCCACAAGAAGTAGTAGTATTAATAGTATTTTCAGATCCACATGAAGCCTATGAACAGAGGGATTTCACTGTCTAATTGCAAGTTACTTTAGCAAAGGCCATAGTCTTCCTGTTTTCAAATCTCCGAGCCCTCTGAGAAAACTGTGCTCGGAATCCCACAAACCTCATCTCAACACCTACCCTTGGGAGCACAGAGCACCCCGATGACCAAGAAAACGCCTAAGATATGGGCTGAGAGTGGACACTGTGTTCTCACGAACTGAGCCTCGAGATGGGTCACCCATGTGTGGTCCTTCCATGCCTCCCTCTTCTTTTAAAATCCCCAGAGCACACTTGGCAGTGCCTCACTGCTGTTCATATGCAGAGGGAGCATGTGTTACAGTGTGCTCTGGCCGCTGGCTGCAAGTCTCAAGCTCAACAGACCTCAGGAAGGAGCTGGCCTCTAGCGATTCCAGCCAGCAGCTCC
Source organism: Microcebus murinus (assembly GCF_040939455.1). Lineage (NCBI taxonomy): Eukaryota > Metazoa > Chordata > Mammalia > Primates > Cheirogaleidae > Microcebus > Microcebus murinus. Next base: position 99,774,042 of record NC_134113.1, on the reverse strand, counting down.
TGGAGGGTCCATGCTAGTGGCCCAGCAAGCCCAGTTTAACAGCCACTGGCCGGATTTCCTGCTGTGTCTTTGGTCCACTTTCCTGTTGTAAAATATGGCCCTTCAGCTGTGATTAGAAAACTTGGTTCTTCCGGTTCTGTCTTCTCTGTAGTCTAGTCCCTAACCATGTCCAGATTGTGCTTTTGATAGTTCTTGGCTTAGAAAGCACATAATGGTAAGAGCTACTCTGAACTCTGCAAGGCTTTCAAATGAATTTGAATTTTATTAATTCCCACATATCTGTGTATATTTGAAAAGTGTTAATGTAAATGCAAGACAGGCTCTTTAGAGTTCCATAATGCTTGGTATATACATGGATTCTTGGATCCCTTTCAGTGAGTCCCAGCTGCCCTTCCCTACCCAGGGCCCACTGTCCAATACTTGGCAGCATTGATCTGCGTCAGTGGCTCTCAACCACGAGGCCATGAGACATTGATATGTCCACAGCAGCTGAGCAGTAGGTACCAAGTAATTCACTATTACTAAAAGCTAAAATGCGTAAGTCTGTGAATTATGTCTTTAAATAGAATAAAATAAATTTAATATTGTCCTTGTAACACCATCACTCTTTGCTACTGGCATTCCCAAATGCTTTTATGAATGGGCAAGAACAAGGAGGACTGGCAGCTCATCCCGTGTACCTGAAGGGAGCAGAAGTCTTGGCTATATCATTCTGATGAAAATGAATTATTAGCATAGTTACATCTTTGTATCTTGTCAAAATCTGAGAACATCTGGGAAGCATATTGTGTGTATGAATACCATCCATCCTATGCATCTCATGAAAATGAAGAGACCAGGAACTTTGTGGTAGACTGTGAGTTGCTTGATTGCTGAGTGTTCATGGTGCCATGAGTGGGAAGTTGCATGATAGGAAAGACGAGATTGCTGCGTCTGAGCACATAGAGAGGCACACGCGGCCAAAATCGTCGTTGTCTTTGAGCACATTGCGTGTGATGGTGGGCCTTCCAGCCACGTGGTGGATTGGGCTCTCTGTTTATGGAGCTCTAACTATTGCCAAGACTCGTACCTGGGTGTCTGCTCTTTGGCAGCCCAGCCTGACATAGCACTCCATGGGAGGAAGAAAGGCTTCGTCCAGGAGGATTAAGTCTGGGTGTGACTCCAGTTGAATAATTGCATCTTGTTTTTGATACAATTGGTTTTCTTATTTTTTTTTCATTTTTTTTATTATCTCATATTATGTAGGTACAAATATTGTTAGGGTTACATATCTTGCCCCTGCCCCCCTCCCCACCCTGCTATGCCAGAGCTTCAAGCGTGCCCAGCCTCCAAATAGTGCTCACTGCACCCACCATGTGAGTGCGTACCCTTCCCCTTCCCCCCCTTCCACCTGTCCACCTCCCAGTAACAGATTTTTTTAAGACATTTTGGTTACAGTGTGTATCTTTGCTTCTCCCTAAAAAGGGATAGATACCCTTCCCCTTCCCCCCCTTCCCCCTCACAATGTTCACCACATCCTTAAGATGTGGGTCTCCCCCCAAAAATCCCTGTTGAACACTACCATTTTTTGAGCACCATTGTTTTAGGCTGTCAGTACCAATTTGATGGTGAGTAGATGTGTAGCCCATTTTCCAGGTCTTGTGTCGTCTCACTTTGTATTACAGGCTTAAGCTTAATCCAGGATAGCATAAACGGTGCTACCTCACTGTCGTTTCTTAGGATTGAGTAATATTCCATTGTGAGCATATACCACATTTTAGTTATCCACTCATGAATTGACAGGCACTTGGGTTGTTTCCATGACTGTGCAATAGTGAATTGTGCTGCCATAAACATTCGAGTGCAGATGTCTTTATAATAGAGTGACTTATGTTCTTTTGGGTAGATGCTCAACAATGCTATTGCTTGGTCGAATGGTATTTCTATTTCTAGCTGTTTGAGGTATCTCCAAATTCTTTTCCACAAGGGTTGCACTAATTTGCAGTCCCACCAGCAGTGTTGTAAGAGTGTTCCTGTCTCTCCGCATCCTCGCCAGCATTTGTTGTTTGGGATTTCTTGATACAGGCCATTCTCACTGGGGTTAGGTGGTACCTCATTGTGGTTTTGATTTGCATTTCTCTAATGATTAGAGATGTTGAACATTTTTTATATGTTTGCAGGCCATTATTCTGTCTTCTTTGGAGAAGTTTCTGTTCATTTCCATTGCTCATTTCTTGATGGGGTTTTTTATTTTTTCTTGTTTATTCTTTTAAGTTCTAGATAGATTCTTGATATTAGACCTTTATCTGAAGTATAGAGAGCGAATATTTTCTCCTATTCTGTGGGTTGTCTGTTTGCTCTAATGATCGTTTCCTTGGCAGTGCAGAAACTTTTTAATTTGATCAGATCCCATTTGTTTATTTTTGCTGTGGCAGTGATTGCCTTGGGGGTCTTCCTCATAAATTCTTTGCCTAGACCAATATCTGATAGGGTTTTCCTAACATCTTCTTCTAGGATTCTTAAAGTTTCATGCCTTAGGTTTAGGTCTATTATCCATCTTGAGTGAATTTTTGTGAGAGGTGAGAGGTTGGGGTCCTGATTTGCTCTTCTGCATGTTGCTAACCAGTTTTCCCAGCACCATTTATTGAAGAGAGAATCTTTTCCCCATCGTATATTTTTGTCTGCTTTATCAAAGATTAGGTTACCGTATACAGATGGTTTGATCTCTGGAATCTCAGATCTATTCCAGATATCGATGTTTCTGTTCTTGTGCCAATATCAGGCAGATTTTGCTATTATTGCCTTATAGTACAGCTTGAAGTCAGGAAGACAGATGCCTCCCAGTTTGTCCTTTTTACTTAAGATTGCTTTGGCTATACATGGTTTTCTCTGGTTCCATACAAAGTGAAGAATTATTTTTTTCTAGATCTGTAAAGAATGCTGGTGGTATTTTGATGGAGATTGCATTGATTCTGTAGATCACCTTAGGTAATATTGACATTTTAACAATATTGATTCTACCAAGCCATGAGCATGGTAGATTTTTCCATCTGTTTAAATCATCTGCAATTTCTTTTTTTAGTGTTTTGTAGTTCTCCTGGTATAAATCTTTTGGATCTCTCATTAAATATACTCCTAGGTATTTACTTGTCTTTGGGGCTATAGTAACGTGTACTGCATTTTTGATTTGAGTTTCTGCTTGATGGTTCTTGGCATATATGAATGCTTCTGATTTGTGTATATTGATTTTACACCCTGAAACTTTACCAAATTCATTTTTCAGATCTAGGAGTCTCTTGGATGAGTCCATGGGGTTTTCTAGATATAATATCATATTATTGGCGAAGAGTGAGAGTTTGATCTCATCTGATCCGACTTGGATGCCCTTAATACCCCTCTCATGCCTGATTGCTATAGCTAAGACTTCAAACACTATGTTGAATAGGAGGGGAGAAAGTGGGCATCCTTGTCTAGTTCCGGTTCGAAGGGGGAATGATTTCTATTTTTCCTCATTTAGAATTATGTTAGCTGTTGGTTTGTCATAATTGGATTTGATATATTTAAGGTATGGGCCTTCTATGCCTATTTTGTTAAGAGTTTTTATTATAAAAGTATGTTGGACTTTATCAAATGCTTTTTCTGCATCTATTGACAGAATCATATGGTCTTTGTTCTTGACTTTATTTATAAAGTGGATTGCATTTATAGACTTGCATATGTTGAACCAGCCTTGCATGCCAGGAATAAATCCCACTTGGTTATGGTGAATTTGGTTTTTTTGTTTTTTGTTTTTGTTTTTGTTTTTTTTTGATGTGCTGCTGAATTCTATTTGCTAAAATTTTGTTTAGAATTTTTGCATCTATATTCATGAGGGTATTTGTCTGTAATTTTCTTTTTTTGTTGCATCCTTTCCTGGCTTTGGTATCAGGGTGATATTGACTTCGTAGAATGAGTTAGGAAGAATACTATCCTTCTCAATGGTGTGGAATAGTTTCTGTAGTATAGGTATGAGTTCATCTTTGAATGTTTGGTAGAACTCTGGAGTGTAGCCATCTGGCCCGGGACTTTTCCATTTGGGGAGGTTTTTAATTACTGCTTCAATTTCTGAGCTTGTGATTGGTCTGTTCAAGAACTCAGTTTCCTCCTGAATGAACTTAGGGAGGTTGTGTGATTCTAGGAATCTGCCCATTTTATCTTCATTCTGTAGTTTTGGGGCATATAGATTTCTATAGCAGTCAAACATAATGTTTTTGTATTTCTGTGGAGTCTGTTGTGATCTCTCCTTTTTCATTTCTTATTGAGGTTATTAGAGTCCTTTCCCTTTAAGTTCTCGTCAGCCTAGCCAGAGGGCTGTCAATTTTGTTGATCTTTTTGAAAAACCAGCTTCTGGTTTTGTTGATCTTCCATATAATTCTCTTATCCTCCATTGCATTTAGCTGAGCTTTGATCTTAGATATTTCTTTTCTTCTGCTAGGATTGGAATTGGTTTGCTCTTCTTTTTCCAATTCCTTGAGTCTATTGATTCGGTTGTCAGTGTCTAATCTTTCTGTTTTTTGGATGTGAGCGTGTATTGCTATTAGTTTTCCTCTCAGATATGCTTTTGCTATATCCCAAAGGTTTGGGTAAGATGTGGCTCCGTTGTTGTTTTGTTCGAAGAAATTCTTGATTTCCCTCTGAATTTCTTCCTTGACTCAATAGTTATTCAACAGTAGGTTGTTTAGTTTCCATGACTTAGTGATGTGGTGTGTATTTCTGTTAGAGTTGAACTCTAATTTTATACCACTATGGTCAGAGAAGACACAAGGTATTATTTTTATTTTCTTGAATTTTTTGAGATCTGCTTTGCAGCCTAGTATGTGATCAATTTTTGAGAAGGATCCATGGGCTGCTGAGAAGCTTGTAAATTCAACTTTATTTGGGTGAAATGTTCTGTATGGATCTGTCAGACCTTTTTGGTCAATAGCTTTGTTTAGGTCCCTTATTTCTTTACTTAATTTCTGTTTGGAGGATCTATCCAGTTCATTTAGTGGTGTATTGAAGTCCCCTGCTACTATGGCAGTATTGTTTAAGGTGGTATTTAGCTCAGACAAGGTTTGCTTTATGTAATTGGGTGCTCCTGCATTGGGAGCATAAATATCAAGAATTGTTAGATCCTCTTGTTGGATCTTCCCTTTCACCATTATGAAGTGGTCTTCTTTATTCTTTTTAACTTTTGTCAATTTAAAGCTAATGTTGTCTGCAAATAATATAGCAACCCCTACTTTCTTTTGACTTCCATTTGCCTGGATGATAGTTTTCCATCCCTTGATCTTCAGCCAAGAGGCATCTTTATGGTTTAGGTATGTTTCCTGTAGACAGAAAATACTAGGCTTGTGGAATTTTATCCACTCTGCCAGTCTGTGTCTCTTCAGAGGACAGTTTAAACCATTTATGTTTATTGAGAGGATTGAAATTGGAGGAAGATTTCCGTTCATATTGATGGGTGAAGTCCTATTGCTTTGACTTAGAGCTTGAGCCATCATAAAGTTTGAGATCTAGACTTTAATTCTTTGAGGATTTCATTTTGAGGAGTGTCTATTGCCCTGTTAACTGTGGAAGGCAGGTCTGAGAATTTCCTGTAGTACTGGTCTGGTCTTTGCATATTCCTTAAGCGATTGTTTGTCTGAGAAGGATTTTATTTCACACTCGTAGATGAAACTTAATTTTGCTGGATAAAGAATTCTAGGTTGGGCTTTGTTCTGTTTTAGAAAATTAAGGATAGGCACCCACTCCCTCCTGGCTTGTAAGGCTTCAGATGAGAAGTCTGAGGTTAGTCTGATAGGCTTTCCTTTATAGGTTATTTGTTGTTTACTCCTTGCTGTATGGAGGATTGCTTCTTTCACATTTACTTTGGTCAGTTTAATAACCACATGACAAGGTGATTGCCTATTCACATTGTGTCTCCTAGGAGTTCTGTGCACTTCTTGAATTTGGATATCCAGATTTCTAGCTAGGCCTGGTATATTTTCCTCCAGTATGCCGTAAAATAACTTTTCCAACCCCTCTGAATGTTCCTCTTCCCCTTCTGGAATGCTAATCATTCTGAGATTCAACTTTTTTACATAATCCCATACTTCCTGTAGGCTTTGATCTTGTCTCTTGTTTCTGTGCATCCTTTCTTCGTCTGATTTGTTTAGCATGTAGGTATAATCTTCAAGCTCTGAGATTCTTTCCTCAGCATGATCTATCCTGTTTTTGAGGCTTTCCACTGTATTATGGAGTTCTTTGAATGTTTTCTTCATTGCTAGAATTTCTGCTTGGTTTCTCTGAATTACTTCTATATCTTTGGAGAATTTTTCATTCATTTCCTGGATTGTTCTTGTGGTTTCTCTATGTTGGGATTCTGTTTTCTCTTCAATTTCGTTGAGCTTTCTAACAATCCATATTCAGAATTCTTCCTCTGTTAGTTTAATCATATCATGTAAGTTGTTGTCTGTTGGTGGAGAATGAGTATTTTCTTTTGGAGGTGATTTTTCTCTCTGATCTTTCATGGTTCCTGATGTTTTTCTCTGGTTCTTCCTCATCTGGATATTTTGTTGAGGACTGGAGGTGCTGAAAGTCGATTATAAGCTGTGTTCTTAGGTTCCCAAGGAATGATCCTTGGAAGAGCTGGGGAGGATGTGTTCTGGTCCTGTATCATCTCTCTCAAGGGTTCCTCGAGTCCTCAGGAATAGCAGCCTCCTTCACTTCTCTGCCTTGCTAAGACAGGCTCTGCTCTCTGGGCACAGAACACCAACCGCTAAGTGCAGCGAGATACCACTCAGGTTCAAACTTGTGAGATAGCTGCCAAACAAAGCACCACTCTCAACTTTCCACCCTCATAAATTCAGCTTCCAAGGCCACCTGCCAGGTTAGGGCAGAGGGGAAGACTGAGTTTACTACCAGGGCAGCCCTCTGCAGCGTTTTCATGCTAAGGAGCGGCTCAGTGGAGCTGGGAAGCAGCTGCTGGGTTCGGACCCTCTCCCACTCACTACTGCTTCAGCGGAGCACTGGGAGCTCAACAGGTTGCCTTCTCCAGAGGCCCAAACAGTTCAGCCAGTTTAGGGTAGAAGAGGTACCAGAGAAACGCTTCTAGCGTGGCCCCCCATAATGTCTCCAAGCTTCGGGGCAGTGTGGTGGTGCTAGGAAGTGGCTGCAGGGTTTGGATCCTTTCCCTTCCTGCTACTGGTTCAGTGGGGCACTGGCGGTTCAGAAAGGTGCCTTCTCCAGCAGCTCAAAGAGTTTGTCTGCTTTAGGGTAGTGAGGATGCCTGGCAAACTCCAGCACGGCCCTCCACAGCTTCTCCAAGCCTCGGGGTGGGGGGTCGGTGCTGGGAAGTGGCTGCAGGGCTCGGACTTTCACCCCACCCACTACCGCTTCAGCAGCGCTGTGAGCTCGAGAAGCTGCTCTCTCCAGAAGCAGGAACAGTTCAGATGGTTTGGGGCAGTGGAGAAGCCTGGAAAACACCTCCTGCGCGGCTCTGCGTGGCGTCTCTAAGCCGCAGTGGCATGGCAGTGGGGCTAGGGAGCAGGTGCAGAGCTCAGACTTTCTCCCCACCCACTACCGCTTCAGTGGCGCTGGGAGCTTGATAAGCTGCCCTCTCCTGAAGCAGGAACAGTTCAGCTGGTGTGGGGCAGTGGGGAAGCCCAGAGAACACCTCCCGCACGGCTCTGCGCAGCGTCTCCAAGCCGCGGGGGCGGGGCGGCGGGGCTGGGGAGCAGGTGCTGGGTTCAGACCCTTCCTGCACTCCCCACTGCTTCAGCGGGCGCTGTGAAGAATTCAAAATGCTGCCTGCTCCAGACTCCCCTCCAAACCGCTCGTCTGCCCACGTTGCCACCTCCCATCAACTTCAGGCAATTCCCTGCCTGCGTGGGCGTGGGGACCAGTGGGGAAGGGATCATCTCCCTGTGGGGGGAAGGGATGCCTCCTCTGGCCAGCCTGTGGGGCGGCAGACATGTGGCCCCGCTCCTTCCCCACTAATATTTCCGACTCCCCGGGTTTTGTGGAAGAATTTCGGTTCACCTTTGATTGTTGTCCACGATGTCCGTATCGCGGTATCTCTTTGCAGTCCTGCAAAGCTGCTCCAGAGTAGGTGCAGATGGCCCGCGTGTGGTCGTCTGTCCTCTTCGCCCCTCACCCCAACAGCCGTGAGCCAAGAGATCAGCCCTATTCCGCCATTTCTTCTCGATCCTACAGTTGGTTTTCAAACACCACAAAGTCCCTGCAGCATTTGCCATGCTCCCTCTCATACCTGTGTCCCCTCTGTACTTCTGCCATCTTTCCCTGCAGCTCCGCCCAGGCCCTGAAATGTGAGCTGGGGCTGATGGGCACACAGAGATTGACTTGTGCATCGTGACCACGTGTGGGCTCCACCAAGCCCCCTGCCAGGCTCCGAGTGTCTCCTTTCTCCACCAGAGTCTGCACGAGATCAGATCTACGCCCTCCTCCCTGCCCCTCCCCCGCTCTTCTAGCACCTTCACCCATCCACTCTTCTTGGGCCCCTCTCAAGCATGGGGAACCTGCAGCCTTGAGGCCACATGTGGCCTTCTGGATCTTTGAGTGTGGCCTTTTGACTGAATCCAAATTTTACAGAACAAAACCTTTTAATAACAAATCTTTTTAATAAAAGGATTTGTTCTGTGAAATTTGGATTTGGTCGAGGGGCCCCACTTCGAGATCTGGAGGGCCACATGTGGCCTTGAGGCTATAGGTTCTTGCCCCTGAATGGTGGCTTGAGCTCGTTAAGGGCCATTATTAAAGAAGTCTGTGTGGCATGTGCCCAGATCCTGGGCAAGAGCCTGTGGAGAAGGCAGCTCAGATCTTGGGGCCTGCAGGTGGGCTGTCAGCATGAGGGTGGCCTTTCTCTGGGGCGGTAAGTGGACTGGTGTCACCTACTGGGGATTAAGATGATACAGGTGGGGGTGCTCCCTCCCTAAGCTGACAGCCTGTGGTTGTGGGGCCAACTGGGTGACACTGAGCAGCCCCACGGTCCAGAAGCTCAGAGGAGCACCTTACTAAGCCCACCCCAAGGTACAGGCCAGACCTCCTTGCCGGCTGCCCAGGTCCGATTCCCTATGCAGGTTCTGTTCTCGCGGTGACCATGCCATGTGACGCACACAGGGGAGATAAGACCTTCAAACTTGTTAGCCAAGTCAGGGTTTGACTTGAAAGTAAAGGACATAACAAGGCTTCCCAACCCTGCTAGAATGGAGGGGGCAGGGCCAGGTATCAGCAGGAACTGACCCAGGAGATGGGGCTGTGGGCACCAGGCCATCCCAGGTCTTGACCAAGATAATCTAGATTTCTGTGTGGTGCCTTCTGGCCCCTCGGATGCCAGCTCAGCCTCTCGCCACACTCAACCTTCCAGGCTCCATTGTGTCTTGAGGGACCAGGGCTCAGCTCTACCGAAGCTCTGGTCCGAAGATACCCACCCTTTGCATCCCTGTGGCTGGCCCAAGCGGAGACGAGGCGAGGCTAAGCTCACCCCTGAGTGGCTTCCACCTGCTCCCCCAGGTCGTCTCACCTGGCCCTCATCCTCCTCACTCCGTTGCTGCCCCCCAAGTCCAGTGCACAGATTTACTGCATGGAATTTGCTTTATAAATACTCTTCCAACAATAGATCACTTGCCACCAAAACTAAGAAGATTTTTTTACCCTTCAGGACAAGAACGGTCAGGGCAGGTATGATTTTAGTTGTGACCCTTTCTGGAGCACAGAGGGAATGGGCTGCAGCATTTGCAAAGCATCTGAAAGCGATTGGTGCTGTTATTTGAAGATCTCTTATTTATAGCAAGCTCAGTGCTCAGCTCCACACAAGGATAAAGACAAGAGACCCGGGCCGAGCCCTTTGAAGCAAGAAGTTCATGAGATGAAAAGTCCCAGTTCAAGGAAGCCTCAGGTCACTTTCTGTTTTAGAAGAGGAAGAAGAATTCCACAAAGCCCCAAGCCCAGAGACAGACTTGGAGAAGGGAAAACAAATGGAGATGAAAGTGTCCCTGAACAGATGGTGGGAACGTGACCCAGGAGAGGCAGAGGGATGAGGCAGCAAAGTGAAGCGAGGTCAGCAAGAGAGCGAACTTAAGGGAATGCGGGGGCTGTGTGGGGTGAGTATCGGGATAACAAAGAACTCGGTCAGGTACAAACTCTCACATGCACTGAACTTTAAAGAGAAAACCATGACCTGTGCGGGTTGGATGGGGCACAAGTGGGCAAAGATGCACACTTTGGAGACATGATTCCACAGGGCAGGGAATGGGAAGGAAAGGTTATTCGAAGGCTGATGGTGCAGTGTGGGGTGCTCCCCACGCTGTGACCCGATGCTGAGCACGAGCGTGTGTGCGTGGGGTGTGCGTTGTTCTGCAGAGAAGCGCTTTGCTTTCTCCATTTCTCTGTGATGTCTGCAACCAAAAGACCTTAAATACTGTGCTCTGATGCTGCTCACTTCTCTCCAAAGCTCTTTCTTTTTGGGGGGTGTGAGCATGTGTATTTCATATTTTTGATCATTTAGGAGAAAAGCCTCCGTTGATTGCTAACGTGCCATTAACCCTCCAGTTCACCACCAGCAGTCTTCTTGAGGAGGAGGGCGCTTCTGGGACAGGAGGCTGCCAGCCATCTTTGGCCGCAGCAGTGTTAGCCAGGGAGAGTCAGGTGACAGTGAAGACAAGAGAGTAAGAACATGCAAACTACCAGCCACTTCATGTCAGCATACCCACCTCCAAGGCTGCCACTGGACACCTGCAAATCTCCTCTGTTCGGTGACGATGACACCCCACCCTGGACCCTGCCATCAGCCAAGTACACTAGGCTTAGAAGCCCACTCTTCTCCTCTGGACCCTGCTGGCCACCCCATCGTTTCGGCAGCTCCTCAGTCCAGTGTCCTAGAGCATTCACAGCACATGCCCACACATGTGCATGTCAGGGGTGCACCCTCGTGCTTCCAGGCCCTGGCTCCAGCTCTGCCCTCTTGATCCTGCGCCAGAGGCAAAGAAGGGACAGGCGGCAGGCCAACCATGGGCCCAGCCCGCCTCTGCCTCTGTTGAATAGGGAGCAACAGTAGGTTGAAGACAAACAGCACAAACAACCAGCATCTGCATTTGTCTTTTTTTTTTTTTATTTCAGCATATTATGGAGGTGTAAATGTTTTGGTTACATGGATTGCTGTTGTATTGCTTGAGTCAAAGTTATAAATGTACCCATCACCCAGATAGTGTACATTGAACCTGTTAGGTGTGGTTTCACCCATCCCCTCCACCCCCTTCCCACTTGCACAATTTCTGTTGAGTTTTACTGCCATCTGTGCACTTGAGTGCTGATCGGTTAGTTCCAATTTAATAGTGAGTACATGTGGTGTTTGTTTCTCCATTCTTGTGATACTTAGGAGAATGGTCTCCAGTTCCATCCAGATTATTGCAAAAGGTATTAGTTCATTTTTTATGGCTAAGTAGTGCTCCATGGTATACATATACCACATTTTATTAACCCACACATGAATTGATGGGCACTTGGGTTGTTTCCACATCTTTGCAATTGTGAATTGAGCTGCAGTAAACATTCTACTGCAAGTGTCTTTTTGATAGAATGACTTTTTTTCCTTTGAGTAAATCCCCAGTAGTAGGATTGCTGGATCAAATAGTAGGTCTACTTTTAGTTCCTTGATGTATCTCCGTACTACTTTCCATAGAGGTTGCATTAGTTTGCAGTCCCACCAGCAGTGTATTAGTGTTCCTATCTCTCCACATCCATGCCAGCATCTATTGTTCTGGGCTTTTTTGATAAAAGCCATTCTCACTGCAGTTAGGTGATATCTCATTGTGATTTTGATTTGCATTTCCCTGATGATTAGTGACATTGAGCATTTTTTCATATGTTTATTGGCCATTAGCCTATCTCCTTCTGAAAAGTTTCTGTTCCTGCATTTTGCCCACTTTTTAATGGGGTTGTCTGATATTTTTCTTGCCATTTTGCTTGAGTTCTTTCTAGATTCTGGTTATTAGCCCTTGATGGGATGTATAGCATGTGAATATTTTCTCCCATTCTGTTGTTTATCTATTTGTTCTGTTGTTTCCTTGGCTGTGTAGCCACTTTTTAATTTAATCAAGTTCCATTTATTAATGTTTGTTGTTGCTGTGATCGTCTTTGGGGGTCTTCTTAATTTCTTTGTCTCAGCTGATATCTAGGAAGAAATAGGGTGAGGGGTAGAGAGGTGCGGGGGAGGACCCCCTGGCCAGGCATCCTGTGGGCCAAGGCCTGAAGGGGCTGAGGGCCGAGCTGGCTGATCCTGCGGTGTCTGCGGAAGAGCCCAGACAGCGGGACCAGCAGGGGCCCAGCGGAGAGCTCTGGAAGCTGGAGAGACCATGAGGAGGCCCAAGAGGAAAGGAGGGGTGTAGCCAGCTGCTTGGAGGCAGTGGGCTGGATTCTACAGGTTCTGCAGGCCTTTGTGAGGACTCAGGCTTCAGCCCTGAGGAGGAGACGAAGGGCGAAGGGCTTACGTAGGCTGGAGGCTTGGTGTGGCGTGCATCATGACAGGTGTGGCTGCGGTGTGCAGAGCAGCCACAGGGAGCCAGGGTCTAGGGAGGGCAGCCAGTGAGGGTGAGAGAGGCCAGTGGCCTGGGCGGGTGATGGAGGTTATGGACATGGCCAGATTCAGGATTTGTTTGAAGATGGAGCCACAGGATTTGCCAATGTGGGGCGTGAGAGAGAGGAGAGCTCTGAGGATTTGAGCTTAAGCCACAAACCATGGTTCTCACTGGCTGAGATGGGGAAGGTGGCAGGTGGGAGATAGGAGTTCAGTCATCCCACAGTCTGGACGTTGTGAGCCGCCACCCGAGTGACTAAGAGAAGCCCAGACTTGGCCCAATACCTGCTGAGGGAGGCAGGGGCCTGGGCAGGCCCTTTAATCACATGCTCGGCCCCACTGGTGGCCCCTCGACCACACGGCTGTCACACGGCTCCACACGGCTATCACACAGCTCCATGGGCAAACTTTCCAGAGGAGTCCTGTCCTCCCAGATGACTTGATTTGTTTATCTACCACAGCCTCCTCTTCCCTGGAAGCCCAGGCGCCCTGGGGGCTTGTCAGTCAGGAGATGTTCTTCTCACCTCACTTTCCCTCTCTGCCCCTCATCTGGGCCATTCTGCCAGACTTTGTCCCACTTATGGTAACTTTCTCTCTGAAGTCAGGGCCTCCTTATCTGTCTCCTGCTAGGATCCCAGGACTGTCAGATGCATCTGAATCTCAATTATAAGCCTGGTTTGAGTTACGTCCCTTATGGCTGTTTACCTCATGAAAACTAAGGCTGCAGCCTTCCATGCCTGTGGAGACTTTTCCAGAACATTCCATGACAATTAAGCACACAGAGATCTCTGGGGGGATCTGTGACTTCAGTGCACAGCTGGAGATTCTCACTATCAATATACTCTGAAACTACTGGTTCCTAACTCCCAGCTACGGCAAGTGTTGGGCTGGCTGTGTGAGGGTCAGCACCCAGCGCCAAACACTAGGACTTTGTGGTTCCAGGTTGGGACCTGGGAATCAGGGTTTAGGAAATGGTAAAACTCCCAAGTGGTGTTGGACCTGCAAGCTTGGGAATACTGCTGCACATGTGAGAGGAGAGAGTGCTCCACCCCAGGGAGGCTGTCTGTGGTCCTTCCGTGAGCAGGTCACAGTAGCCTCCAGCCCACAGGGGCCAGGCAGCCCGGCACACCAGGGTCATACGGAATTTACTTGAGGACAAAGACTGGGGAAGATGGAGGGAAGAAAACCTCTGGGCTCTGCTCCCTAAAACTTAGAGCCTGTTTTCACAAGTGAAATATACCTAAGAGCATTTCTACAACAGATACCAATAAATGTATGCTCATATTCTTCAATGGGCGTGGCTGGCAGGCAGAATAGAAGTGGGGAGGGGCTGGGCTGCGAAGGAGAAAGGGGTGCGAGAGGACGTGTTGGCAAGATGCTCATGTCACCATCCGCGCTGCTGCTGTCACTTGATACTGACCCCGTCTCTGGAGAGACATGAGCCATTCACTAGAGCCGCAGAAGCCATCGCCGTGTGCACTGACGGTGAGCTGGGAGCCCCACGGTGTGGCCCGTGGGCAGACAGGCCAGAGGGCTGCGCTGGCTGCCTGGGGCTGCAGCCCTCTTGGTGCAGGGCGTCTCCAGTGCTGGGCAGGCCCTGGCACAGGTGCCCGGCCGTGTCCAGAAGCCATGACCTCTCCCACTTTCCCAAGAAGGGCCCCCAGGCTGTGTGAAGGGGAGGGCCGGGGGACTCTTCCCCAGGACCCCAGTGAGGCCGTGCCACGCAGGGCAGAGCCCCACTTGCTCCCGGTGCGGCCCGGCTTGCTGTGCCTGGGCCTCCCAGACTCGCTGCTGCCCGGAATCCTGCAGGATGCTTGTTAAAAACACAGATATCAGGGCCCCAAACTGTAGCTGCAGAATCAGAATTTCCAGGGGAAAGGCCTTTTGAAAACCAATTCTTGGGACAGGATAAATTTGGGAAGTTTCACCAAGCCACAGCCCATGGGTGACTTAACTCATGTCTCTGCTGGCCACTGCCACCTGGGCTGAGCTCAGACGGCATTCTTGAAAATAAAAATGTTTTGGTTTTTTTGCCCTATTTGAAGACCAGTGGTGACAACAGTAATTACTAACCTTATCAACCGTGTGCCAGGGACTATACTGGGGGCCTTGGGCAGGTTAGATTGTCTCATGTTATCCTCCCAGTAACGTAAGGAAGCATGTGCCACCACGGTCTCCACTCTACAGACAGGGACGCAGACAGAAGGGAAGCTCAGTGGCTTGTTCAAAAGGGCATGGCGGCAGCTGGCAGAGCTAGGTCAGCAGCCTGGCTTCAGACCACTGTCCCTCCCTTCCCCGTTCCACGTTGCTGACTCTGGGGCTTGAGGGAGCTTAGCGGCTGATTCCCACACTCATCAGCACCCCTGCCCAGGACAGGGGAAGGCAGCAGGTGTGGAAATGCACCTGCAGTGGGCAGGTGGGCGTGTGAATGGGGCAGGGACGGCAGGCCCAGGGAAGGGTGCTGACCTCCTCCCCTTGGCTCGCAGGTACTGGAATTCCTTGAGCAACCTGGTGGCATCCTTGCTCAACTCTGTGCGCTCCATTGCCTCCCTGCTCCTTCTCCTCTTCCTCTTCATCATCATCTTCTCCCTCCTGGGGATGCAGCTCTTTGGAGGGAAGTTCAACTTTGATGAGATGCAGACCCGCAGAAGCACATTTGACAACTTCCCCCAGTCCCTCCTCACTGTGTTTCAGGTATGGACTCTTCTCTGCTGGGACTCGCACTGGAGGGAGTTTGCAGGGGTAGGGGTGGGAAGCTGCACCCTTCACTGGGCAGCCAGAGCCAGCCGAGGTCAGCCCTGGAAGGGGCTCTCCCGGGAGAGCCCTATGTTCTTTCTGTAGCGTCCTCTACCCCAGGCCCCATGAAGCTCCACTGGTGGGTGGATCATTGGGGGAAAATCTGAGGGTTCAGAATGCTTTCTTAGCCATGAAAGCCCAAAATACAAACAAAGCAAAACAGACTGTACTCATCAGGGGTCCGGAGGTGGGGGGGTCATGGGCATTATCTTGCCCACCCACCATGCTTGCTCCTGGAAAAATATAACTAGCCCATCAAATTTGTGATTTCACAGATATTTTGACTTAGGGCAAAGTGAAAGTAGCATGTATTTAAGTTTAAAAGTAGATAAGTAGATTGACTTATAGATAATAATGAATATGAGCATGTTGCCAAAATCTTCAAGATGGTGCCCCAGTGACTGAAGTTTGCCGAACACCAGTGTTGCAGGCATGTCACTGTCTCTGCGAGCGCATTCACAGCTGTAAAGGGGCTGCAGTGCCTCCCGCCCTTGAGGACAGGCTCACTGCAGTCACTCACACACATGGGAGACAGCCGGCCCTTCGGTCATCCCCAAACCATGCATGCCAACGGCCGTGCATTTTTGTCTAAAGATGGGCTCAAACTGGCCCAGGTCAATAGCGCAGAGCCCCTGGGGAGGAGAATTGGGGGCCAGGAGGAGGGAAATGTGCAGAAGAGATTTTGGACATTTTTGTGAACATAGTGGGCAGGGCAGGGTGGTTTTGGGGTTTGCTGTTGGTCTAACGCTGTGTCCCTTATTGGTGGGAATGTGTCATTCAGATCCTGACCGGGGAGGACTGGAATTCGGTGATGTATGATGGGATCATGGCTTATGGCGGCCCCTCTTTTCCAGGGATGTTAGTCTGTATTTACTTCATCATCCTCTTCATCTGTGGAAATTGTATCCTTTGCAGCTGCCTCCCCACCCCCGCTGCCCGCCCCCCCCCCCCCGGCCTGCAGCACAGTGCCCTGTGTGTGCCCCCGATCCTGCTGGGGCTGCCCGCTGCCTACCACAGCCCCCACCCCTGCAGGCCCAGGCGAGGCCGCAGGGGAGGAGCAGGCCCAGCCTAGAACACTGGTGGTGGAGGTGGGTCTGGGTGGACCACCAGCTCTGGCGTGGTGAAGGCCACCTTCCAGAACCGGTCAGGGCTGCAACGGAGCAAGACTCCCAGAGGTGTGTTCTTGTGATCTAGGTGAGGGACACCCCCTGGTGTTGTGGCTTGTGCAGCCACTTGCGTGGACTACGGTGGGACCGTCTGGGTGGGCTCCCCAGGACGTTGCATTGCTTAGCGGTAGGACGGTCAGAAGAGGAGGGTCTCCAAATGATCTTTGACTCTCCTCCCTGCGTTTTGGTCGGCACCCCTCTCTCTGACGCTGCCCCCCAGGACTCTAGTCACAGGCAGGCTGCACAGACCCTTCCCGATCCAGGCCGCAGGAGGGTTCTGGGGTCACAAGCCACGGGTGCTTCTCCCCTCCCCTGCTCACAGCCCCGTGAGAGCTACACCCAGAGCCAGTGGAGACATAGGAGGAGCTCTGGGCCAAGACTCGGGCTCTGGTCCCAGCTTAAAGTAGTGCAGAAAACGCCCTCAGTGGTGCCTACAAGCCAGTCCTCACATTTCCCGGCTGGGTGGCCTCCGCACATCTGAGGCTCCTCCCTCAGCGTCTGCGGCGCGCGGTGATGGAATGACACCACCTGCTACGGGAGGGGTCATTGGGAGTTTTGATGGGATAACGGATACAAAGCCCCTTGCACAGCTCGGGGCCTGGGGAGGTGCCCAGAAGCACCCTGGACAAGCCCTGTTCACCAGCTTCACGAGCTTGAAGGCCCCGTGCTTCCTTCCGTCTGCAGTGTGTGACCGCTGTTGGGAGGGCAGGGTGGGAGAAACAGGCAAACAACTGCGTCTGTCAGGAATCCCCAAGCTCTGCTGGCTCAGCCAGACCCTGCAAGGGTCTTGTATGCACGGTCCACAGCAGGAGCGGGCAGAGATGGCAGGCCGCCTCCTCAGCGCCCGGTTACGACGAACCACTCTTAAGAGCACTCTGCACCCTGCCAGAGACGGTGCTGTTCACAGTGTCAGCTACAGCCAGTCCTCTCGGCGAGACACAAGTAATGAAACTCAGCAATTAAAGAGTTGAGAGCTGAGGCCGGCTCGCCGCCTCCTACCTGCCCGCTCCGGCCGCCAGCCAGCCTGCCTCGACCCTTCAGAGAGCTCCGGGTAGCTAGCAGGGTGATGCGGAAGCAAGGGACACCCTGGGCCCCTCCAGGTGGCCACCCAGCTCCCTCTGCCACGGAGCTCTACCTGCCTGCCCCACACCCTCCCTGCATCTGTGCCCACCAAAACCCCAAGGCCAAGGGTAATTTTCTTTAAGAATGGACACAAACAGATATCCTACTGAATGTGTTCTTGGCCATTGCTGTGGACAACCTGGCTGATGCTGAGAGCCTCACATCTGCCCAAAAGGAAGAGGAAGAAGAGAAGGAGAGGAAGAAGCTGGCCAGGTAACCCGCTAAGCTTGCCCCATCCAGGGCCCCAGGGACCGCTCCAAGCCGCCGCTTCCACCGGCAGTAAGAGAGGCTTGGGCGGTGGCCCCCAGGTCCCCATGAGGTCAGGCCTTTGTCCTGATCCCTGGCATTGCTTCCTGGGGACTGTTGCGAGTGGCAGTCTCTGCAGCGGGGGCATGCTCCCCACCTGTGTAGGAAGGTGAGGGGTCCTCTTTGGAGAAGAGAAGCCATGATGGGCGGTGGGAGGACAGGGTGGGGAGGACCAGGGCAGCCCCCCTCGCAGGGTCACCTCCTCGCTGTTACGGTCCATCTCAGTGCTGAGAAGGCCAGACCTGGCCTGCACCGTGCCCCGTCATTGTCTGGGCAGGATAGTCCCAGGCCGTGCATCTGCTGGGTACCCAGCAGGGTCCCCAGGAACCAGTCCAAGATGAGACCCATCACCCTCCTCTGATTTAGGGCTGAGGTGGCCGAGCAGCTGGAAGAGGCTGACGGAATGCGGACAGGACGGGGGCAGTGCAGCCCCTAGCACCTGTGACAGCTGCACACGCAGTGCCCTGGGGAAGAGGGACACAGTCCCAGCGAACCTGCCCCCACTGGCCCCCAACAGACCGCAGGGCAGTGTCCTTCTACTCTGTTCCCCGTGACTCCAATAAACACTTGTTTCTGTTTTCCTCCTGCTGACCGGCCAGGACTGCCAGCCCAGAGAAGAAACAAGAGGTGGTGGAGCAGCCGGCCATAGAGGAAGCCAAGGAGGAGAAGATTGAGCTGAAATCAATTACGGCTGACGGAGAGTCTCCGCCCACCACCAAGGTGAGAGCTGGGGGCCAGTGCAGAGGGAGGGAGGCCACAGCCTTCCCAGGCTGGCCCCCGTGGAGAGAGGGAGAGAAGGAAAGACTCCCAGTGGGAGAAGCCCCTGAGGGTGGACAGGAGAGGGCTGGGGGTGCAGAGAGGGCAGATGGTAACCATCTCAGGCTTCTGCTAATGTCCAGAAGGGGATGTGCAAAGTGACAAGGACACATTCTTGAGCTCAGCCACTGGCTATAATGCAATGTAAAGGCTTCTCCAAGCCTCTCAGACTGTGGAACATGCCTAACTGGATTCTTCCTCCTTCCCCTCTTGGCCACGCAGATCAACATGGACGACCTCCAGCCCAGTGAAAATGAGGATAAGAGCCCCTACCCCAACCCAGAAACTGCAGGTACCAGCCCCACCGCCTGACTCTGAGATTGGGAGCTCTGGGGGTGGAGATCTGGATTGTAAAGCCATATGGGAGTAGCATATATTAGGGACAGGTGGCTCCAGTGTCCCTTGACACTGAGAAATGTCTGCTGTCTGTACATTTAAGCATTACCAGTTATCATCTCAGTGACAGCCTTGCTTCTGGCTTCCTCCCAGTAAGATCACATTTGAGCAGTGCTTTCATGTCCTTTGCAAGCTGGGTTCTGTGTACATTTGCAGTCTTACTATGTCACTTGTGAAATCATGATTAACTTGTATGATGTATTAGTTCAGCATGTGTTTCAGCATTATGCCCACTTAACAATAATAGCAAATCCCAAGCCTGCTGGCCCCTGCTCAGGAGGCAGCACCAAGTGCAGGGACAGCTGCCAAGGCAGATGTCCCACTTGTTGCTTTAGAAAGTGCTTTCAGGCCTCTTATTACAAAAAGAGCTCTTACCAACTCCGTCTTGTGCTTCTGTCCGATACGTAAATTGGCAGGCAGTCTCCTTTTAGAGCATTTTAATGTCAAAGGTCCTCCCTCCAGAAGTCACTTCCTTTGCTTCCTGAAATCCCATGCCCTGCACATGCCCTGGGACTGCCTTCTCTGACCTAGAATTGTAGATACCATCACCAGCTTCAAGCTTGAAGTCAGTAATATGCCATCAGGGACTGCTGATTTCACCGACATGCCCCTCTCTGTATAGGTCAGGCTATATTTGGGTTGGTACCAAGTGAGGTGGCTGAGAATCTTCTATGCTCATGAGCAAAGCAAGGCTTTCCAGCTCACTTTCCCTCCACTGACTCTCCGCTGGACCTGCAGGGACACTAGTGGGCATCTTCTGTGGTCCGTGGGAAACAGGTTCCCTGTGGTCACACCATCCTCATCCCCCTCCCCTTGTCCTGCGAGGGAAATGGGATGTGGTTTCCTGGGGCGTGGATGGAAAGAGCAGGAAGGGTGTTTCCATGTGAGGGGCTTTAAGCTTTTGAAGTCCTAAAAACCCTTCTTGGGGGAAACTTACAGGATTTCAAAGTCTTCCTAGAAATATTGCCCAAATGCAATGAGAGGACATTGTCTTGATCTTGAATGAACAATAAACTTCAAAATGACATTTTCAAGGTAATTAAAGAAAATTGAATATGAACTGGGAACCAAATGATTTTAAGGAATTTGTGTTAATCTTATTGGTATAATAATATTTTTGTAGTTCTGTTTTTAAAAGCTAAAGTGTTTATGGATGGAGTCTAAAATGTTTAAATGCTTTTGAAATACTCCAACAACAAAATAATAGGGGGAGAGAAAATAAATGAAACAAGATCATAAATGAATGAAATGAAATGAATGAATCATCAATGAAAATAAATGAAAGATCAGCAAAATGTCAATAGTTGTCAACTGCAGGGCCACAATAGCTCACACCAGTAATCCCAGCACTCTGTGAGGCCAAGGTGGGAGGATTACTTGAAGCCAGGAGTTCAAGACCAGCCTAAGCACGAGTGAGACTATCTCTACTAAAAATAGAAAAATTAACTGGGTGTAGTGGCATGCACCTGTAGTTACAGCTACTCAGGAGGCTGAGGCAGGAGGATCGCTTGAGCGAGGGCAACAGAGTGAGACCCTGTCTCCAAAAAAACGTTGTCAAAGCTGGGTAAATGGAGGTTCACTATAGGAATCTCTGCTCTGTATACATTTTAAGTTTAATAAAACAAATCCCTCTGGGCCCTGCAAAAAGTCTGTCCCATGCAGGCCAGGTCCCTAGGATGCCTCCTCTCCACACACAGCAGGAGAGATCTGGATCCGAGGGTCCTTTCACACGGGCACTCAGCTGCAGCCGAGCTCACACCTGTTTGTTCTGCGTGGCCATGGGGCAGACACACCTCTTGCATCTGTTACTCTATTATTCTCAATATTACACTCCCAGCTTTTCTCTACTTTGTTGAACTAATTAAATCAAAGAAGAGAGTGTCAAGGGAAAAAAGACCTAATGAGGATATTGTCACCATGTCAGCCGTCCTAGAAGTGCTTCCCTGTTTGCCCAGCATGTAGTGGAGCCCTGGGAAGCTGATCTTCCACCTGAAAAGCTCTTCCCACACTCTGCCAGGTCCTCGGGATTCCGTAGATTTTTTTAGCCTGTGTCCCTTCCTGGATTCTCTAGCCTCCTCCAGATCTGGCCTTCGCTTCCCTTGGTCCCGTACATCTTTTTACCTTTGCGTTGAGACCTCTGGTCTGTGGCTAATTGAGGCTGTCCTGCCCTTGCCACCCCTACTCAGGCCTTTGAAGCCAGCCCCTGTGGTCACATTCACTCACTATTCCCAGTTTCCATTTTCTCACCCAGGAGGCCCCAGGACAGCTGCTCTTAAAGCTGGTGGCTCCATACGTGCCCACCCCCAGAGGCTAAGTCAGCCTGTGCCTCCCAGCTCTCCCGCTCCCTGTCCTGCCCCTCTTCCCTCCCCTGCCTATTCCTGAAATGACTGCTTCTGCCTCTTCAACTCCCCGATTCAAAGCCCAGTCAAGACCACCCTCCTCCACTCCTCCCAGCCAAGCCCCCAGCCTCCACCACACCGCTCGGCTCCCCTTGTCCTCGGACCCGGCAGCCATCAGGGCCTCCTGCAGAACGGCCTGTGCCACACACGCATTGTCGGGTGTGTGGTCAGTCCGGGCTTCTCTGAGGACACAGCACTCGGGCTGAAAGCTGAGTGATTCAGAGGAGCAAGACTGGCATCAGAGCAAGGAGTGCCAGCCCCCAAGTCTCCTCTGAAGGGCTGTCGTCTCCATCCGGCCGACCTCTCACTCCCGGCTGCTTCTCTTCCTTCTGAGCTGAGAAAGGCGAAGAGCCTGATCTACTGTTGTCCTCCCCACCTGTCCGTTCTGGGCACCCGGGCTGTGGCACCCAGTTCACACTATGCCCCTTGCCGGCAGCACTGGCGAGCCTTCCTGCCCCCGCCCCAGCCAGACCCTAGAGAGAAGAGGGCTGACGCCAGGGAGCACACTCTCGGCCCTCCCGGGCTCACCCTCCGCCCGCTCTCCAAGGTGTGGGGGGGTGGACTCCAGCCTGCACTCTGCAGGCCCTGGCCTGCCCTGCACACCCAGAGGAGGAGCCTGTTTCTGATTCTCACACAGGAGCCGGGAAGCCAGCGCTGGGCCTGGAGTCCCTCCCTGTCTGCTTAATCTCAGAAGCTGGCCAGCTGGCTTAGCCTCCCAGGCTGGGACACCCTTGTAGCACAGAGAACCTCAGCTCACCAGGAAGAAACAAATGGTGCCCAGAGAAGTGGAAGCTAATTCTGCTTTTATTTAGTTTATTAATGTATTTGCATGAGCATACAGATGTTCGCAGTAGCCACTAAGGACTTAAAGTTAAGAAGCACACATTAAAAAAAAGTGACACCGACAATGAGTGTGTGGCACCGGCCGTTCTGGGGAGACCCTGATGGCTGCCGGGTCCAAGGACAAGGGGAGCCGAGCAGTGTGGTGGAGGCTGGGGGCTTCGTGGAGGGTGGTCTTGACTGGGCTTTGAATCGGGGAGTTGAAGAGGCAGAAGCAGTTTATCAGGGCTGTGTGACTGTCGTGGACGCTGGGAGCTGGGAGACACCTCGGAGGTGCTCGTCAGCTACCCGTGAAGCGCCTCCTGTGGGCGGGCGCTGCGCCAGGCCCAGGGACACAGCTGGGCGCAGGGAGAAGCAAGCCCGTGGGAGGCAGGCGGGCAGAGGCGGCGGCAGGCGGCCGGGCGCCGAGGCTGTGCGGGAGCGCTAGTGGGCAGGCCGCCCTGGCCTGGCTCAGCCCAGGCTGCTCTGAGGCGGGCCACTGGGCAGAGCGCAGAGGGATTCAGAGGAACAAGAGGCGTCAGAGCGAGGAGCTGTCAGCGGAGGCGCTAAGTGCAGGCCCTGGGGGACGGCCGGGCTGCCGTGCCTGCATGCGGCAGAGGGAACCCGGCAGGGTGGCCCGGACGGCCCTGGAGGCCACGCCACAGGCTGGGTCTGGCCCCACGTGTGGGGAGCCGCCGTCTGATGTCCGGCTTACCCCTTCAAGGATCGGTTTGGCTGCCGCGGGCCAAGGGCGGTGGGTGGTCCGGAGAGAGCCCGTGGCGGGGAGACCTGCCCAGTGTCCGGGCAAAGCCTTCATCATCGCTGAGCACACCCGCAAAGACGCCATTTCCAAATAAGGCCACATTCTGAAGTTGTAGGTGGGTGCGGATCTGGGGCCACTCTCCAGCCCAGCGCAGAGAGTGTTCAGAGAGCCTGGCGTGAGTGGACGGCTGGCGGGGCAGCAGCGGCAGGTGAGGATGAGGCAGGAAAAGATGCTGAGCACCAGCTGAGCATCCGCGAGCAGGGATGGTGATTAACACCGCTAGCGCTTACGTAGCAGCTGCAGTGTGACAGGGACCCCTCTGAGGTCTGTTTGTATTATTATCAATATTGCTCCACCTTAGGTGGAGAAACTGAGGCACAGAGAGACTAATAAAATGCCCACAGCGAGGAAGAGCCAGAGCCAAGACGTGGATACAGACATCTGGCTGGAGAACCCACACTCGTGACTTCTGTGCTGTCACCTTGCCTCTTCTGGACATTTTTAAACACATTTGGCCAGAACAGGACATGAGTGGCTCCTCCCATGGGTATTGTGCTCGCAAGAACAGGAGTAAGCTGCCTGAGTTGTGGCCACTGGCTGGGAGACAAAGGAGCTTCTTTAATTGGTATCAGTGTCTCAACCTTTGAAGGAGGGGCCTGTTGTGGTCAGCAGTATGGTCCTGTCATGTCCACAGCACATGACTTTCTATCGTTTCAGAAATTGGGAATGTATTAGTTTTAAATTCCTAGAACCTCCAAGGATGGGGTTATTTGCAAGGGATTCCACAAGCTGACGAAGCCACACCCTTTCCCTGCAGCCCAGATAGACGAGTGACAGCTGGCAATGCCCTGCTCTTACCTGGTCACCTCTTCTAGTCCCTACAGCTA
This sequence comes from Microcebus murinus, assembly GCF_040939455.1. Classification (NCBI taxonomy): domain Eukaryota; kingdom Metazoa; phylum Chordata; class Mammalia; order Primates; family Cheirogaleidae; genus Microcebus; species Microcebus murinus. The sequence continues at coordinate 99,750,001 of NC_134113.1, read as the reverse complement.
GGATGACCAAGCAGCCCAGTCTGCCCAGGACTGGAGGGTTCTCCGGGATGTGGGAATTTCAGTTTTAAAGCCAGGACAGTCCTGGGCCAACTGGGCCCAGTTGGTCACCCTACTTAAAGCCCAGCTTACTATGCACTGCCAGCAGAGTCTTCCTCCAGTGGACACAGGCCCCCGCAGCACCCACGGGCAGAGCAGGAGGCCCGTCATGGTTGGTGGCCTATATGTTCAGACACAATGATGGCTCGGTCTCTGCCGGGGCGGGGGTGGGGTGGGGGGATGTCAGTGGAAATAGGTGGCACACTGGTGAAAACAGGTGGGCGTGGCAGAGTCACTTAGAACAGTGCTGTTCTCCTTACAGAAGAGGATGAGGAGGAGCCAGAGATGCCTGTCGGCCCCCGTCCTCGACCGCTGTCTGAGCTGCACCTCAAGGAGAAGGCAGTGCCCATGCCAGAAGCCAGCGCCTTCTTCATCTTCAGCCCCAGCAACAGGTGGGCGGGACGGCGGGCTCTTTTCTCTCCACGGCACAAGCCCAGCAAGTGCCTCCATTTTACCCGAACCCCTGGGTGGAGCCTGGGACCCCCCAGCTCTCCACAACTTGTGTAAACAGACACCGATTTAGGGTCAGAATCCTGGATTCTGAATCAGAAGATCTGTGTTTACTTTGCTCTTCACTTCTTGAAATGTGTAAACTCTATTTCTGTGCTTTTGGTGATGAAACTTGATAAATTACTAAGTTTATTAGCTTAAAATATGAACAATATTGTAAAGCTCCTCCTGTGCAATAGAAGGACCTCAGACTACGCTAACTCACCCATTGCTTCCTGATTTATATGGCACTTTTGGTTAGTATTTTAGTCCTAACCTTTATTTTTAACCCAAGTTAGTGTTTTCATTATTATCTTATCATATCATGACATATATAGGTGTGTGCATTGGAATTTGCATACAACTTACCATTTTATTTCTTCACCATTTTTTATGCAGCTTGGTCTATCCTCCTGCAAACATTTTCTTTCTTCCTAAAATATATTTTTTAGAAGTTCCTCTTGTTGCTTTACAGTAAGTTCACTTGGCCTCCACAGATAAGTATCTGTGATTGTTTTCATTTCTTGTTCTTGAAGGACAGTTTTGCTGTGTACACAATTTTGGATTGACAGTATTTGTCCCTCAGCACGTTGAGGATGTTATTTCACTGTGCGGTCAGCTGTCATCCCAGTTCCTGTCACTCTGTGAGGAACTAACCTTTATCTGTGGCTGCTTTGAACTTCTGTCGCCTTTGGCGTTGGGCAGATTTACCACCACGTGTCAAGGCATGGATTTCTTTCCATTTATTTTGCTTAGAATATGTATGCTTCCTAGATCTGTGGATTTATATTTTCCTTCCGTTCTTGGAAATTGGCAGCCTTAATCTGAAAGTGTTGCCTCCCGTCACTCTCTGTTCCTTCCGCACGGCGTCCAGCCCGCCCTCCCGCCTCTGCGCGGGCTTGCCTCTTTGGCCTTGTCTCTCTCTGCACTCCTCGTGATTTCTTCAGATCTGCCTTCCAGTTTCCCATTTCTGTTTTCAACGTTATTACTGTGCAAGCCATCATTTTTATCTTGACCATTATGTTGTTTTTGTTTCAGCCAGTTCTGTTTGTTGTTTGATTTTTCAAATCCATCTATCTATATCCAATAGTTGGTGCTGATTCATCATCTTTGTGAGAGAGTCCTTTATTTTATCGACTATTTCAAATACAGTTTTGAATGTTTTATATTCTGTATCCAATATTTTCAATATGCACCATCTTTGGAGGTCTAAATCACTTATTTGGTGTTTCCTCTGATTCTCACCTTATCCTCTTGTGTGTTTGATGATTTTTGACTTTGACTTCAATGCTCTGTCTTGGTGAGAGTCCTGCGGACTCAAAGTGGGATTGGGAGGCTCCTCCAGATGCCTGCACATCCAGGCTTCCCTGCCCACTCCCACCCCCGGCTTGAAACGCAGTTTCCGGATAGCACTGCTGTGGCTAGCATCCGTCCTCAGGCAGTTCTGCCCTCCCAGCCACCCGCACACAGACCGCACTCATGGGTGGGCTGGTTGGTTTGAAGGGGATGATCCTTGCAGACCTCTCCTAACTCGCATGAAACCAGACTTTTCCCAGAGAGTGTCCTTTCCAAGACTCAGTGCTGCTGCAGCAGGGGGACCTCTCGGAGCATTTGATCCACCGCATGCCAGGAGAGGAGTCTGAAGGCCTGGCTTCAGCCCCAGTGGCCCACACCACAGCCTGTGTTCCTGGGCAAGCCTCTCCTCCCTGGGTTTTGGCGTCTAGCCATGAAATGAGGAGGATAATGGCACCATACTTTCCTTCCTGTATTGCTGTTGGGAAGAGATGGTGCACACGATACCTTGGCATTCGAGAATCGGACATTTGTGCTACTATCCGTGGGCACCCTGAGGCCCAGATGAATAGTTCTTCCTGACGGTGCCGAGGTGGGGACTGAGCTGCACACTTGAGCTATGGCACAGGAGCAAACCACCAGACACACAGCCGCTCAGCGGCCTCTCAGCAGACCCATCTCCAGGTAGCTGCGTTGTTCCCTGCGCATAGAAACGGGAAGTGGATTTCATAAATGATAGGGAAAACAAGCCCCAAACAAAAGCCAGTTGTTAATGTCACAGCAGTATTTGGAAGTTCAGAGATTCCCGACGGTCTTGGACATGACCCTCCAGAATGCCAAAGGTGACTGGCTGTGAGAATGCTCCTGACCAAGTTCTGTAGAGATGTGCGTCAGGTGGGTTGGCGGGTGGTAATGACAGCGGCCTGGCGGCAGAAAGACGTCAGGCTCAAGGGCCACTCCCCAGACCGACAAGCAGCTTTTGTAAGCAGACGGGAGGAGCTGGCGTCTGCCCCCATTGTCTTTCCTGATGTCTCTCTCCTCCTCCTTCCCTGCAGGTTTCGCCTCCAGTGCCACCGCATCGTCAATGACACGATATTCACCAACCTGATCCTCTTCTTCATCCTGCTCAGCAGCATCTCCCTGGCCGCTGAGGACCCTGTCCAGCACACCTCCTTCAGGAACCACGTAGGCATGGCCCGTTACCCTCTGCGCCCCTTCCGCCTGGTCCCACAGCTTCCGCTGCTGATGCCACTGCTCAGTCAGTAGCCCAGTTCCAAATCTCATCCTCAGATGCACCAGAAACATTTCTTTAAGGGACTAGGGCTTGACAGAAACCCATCTGAGGACCACAAGCAAGTAAGAGAGCTTGTGCCCAGATGCCCAGGCTGGCTCGGTAATCGGCAACAGTCAGGACTTCCATTGCCCTGCGGATACTGCCCGGGGCCCCAGTTCCTGGCAGACTTAGAAGCACAGCCACTGGCTTCCTGCCCTGCTCCCGTGTGCTCTGCCACGAGGGAAGCGTGGGCAGATAGGTGCCCATCACAAGGCTGGCCCTGTGTAAGAGAGAGCCTTGGTGCCTCTATAGGGACGATCCAAACTGGGAGACCCACCCAAGGCTCTGGTGAATGGCATTAAAGGCTAGTTTAAGAATTGCTGTATCGTAACACCTCAAAACTTTGTCAGATGCTGACCGAGTGAGCATGAACAGAAGAGCCCACTGACCTGAAGCCATGCCATGCCAAACCTGTGGGTGGTCCTGGAGCTTGCTGGTCCAGGGCTGTCTCACTGAGGCCAGCAGGTGCTGGCCCCGTCCCTGGTCCATCACCTGAGATATAATAAGATAGGAAACTCTGCGGCTGGTCCTCAGGGTAGCCCTGACCTGGAGGATGCTCGTCCCGTGCCCAGTAGAGATGTCTGCCAACATGGGCATCTGGCCAGCTCAGTCACACCCATGCATTTCAAATCTCCATGCAACAAGACCAACCCTGTCCTCTGCCCTTCTGACGAGCATCCCAGTGGGCTGGTTTGGGTTTGTAAGTAAATTGGATTAACGAAATAAGTATCAAAACCGACGCTGCCCAGACCCAGTACCAGCTGGGGCCTAGCTGGAAGCCCCTCACTCATCTGGGAAATCAGTGGGCAGCTGCTGGGCTGCCGAGGCCAGCCCACCCCGGACTTGTTGCCGTGTGTGCCGCTCGCCCAGCCCCGTGTCCATCCGTGCTCGCATGGACATCCACTGACCCCGTCCTGCTTCTCCCCCACCCTGTTCCTGCCCTCGTCCTTTTTGTCTTGCAGATTCTGTTTTATTTTGATATTGTTTTTACCACCATTTTCACCATTGAAATCGCTCTGAAGGTAAAGCTCCCTCCATCCCTCTCTGCTCTTCCTGCCGTCCTGCCAGCGCCAGCCCTCTGCCGCCTGCTGCTGCTAACGCACATGCGCCTGCTGGTGTCGGCCTCACCCTCAGAGCCACTAATCCAGCTGTGCTTGTCTTTCAGATCCTAGGCAACGCAGACTATGTCTTCACTGGCATCTTCACCTTAGAGATTATCCTAAAGGTAACGCGCCCTGGCGATGCGCGCTCTCTGTCTGTCTGTCTGCTCCGTCTGCCCTGTCTGTCCTCCTGTTTCTTTCATTCTCTTCTTTACTCCCAAGCCTGAAATTGGGAGAATGAGTTCCCCGCAAATTGTGCTGTGCGCTTTGCCCAGGCTCAGACCCCACCACAGTCCCTCCCTCCAGCCACCGCTGAACGTCCCTGGCCTCGAAAGGACACACAGCTGGCTGTGCCAGCGTGATGCCATCACGTCCCTGATTTGGCACCGCAGCTGTCCACAGTCCTGACACATGTCTGTGTGCACCAGCACTGGCTGACTGATGACTGGCCCGTGTTGAGCTCTCCTTCCCTCCTCTTGCCCCACGGAAATGCCACACACACTCAGAAAGTAGAAGATCCTCTGGGGTGTGATAAAATGGCTTTGGCTGCTCTCTGAACACCCACCCCCAGCACCTCCCTCAGTATTTGCGGCAGACATCAGGCCTGGGCTGGGGCCAGGGCCACGTAACAGAGCTCGTGGGCCTAATGCAGGAGCTAGAGCCAGGCTCCCCACTGAGGGCTTTCAGCAGACAGCTGGAGCCTACCTCTGAGCCTGGTTCACCTGCTGAACACCTCCGTCACCGTGCTCCTTGCCCAAGCCATGGGGAGGGACATTGTGCTGGAGAGTGAAGTACAGTAGGGGACAGCTGGCACTGAGTGGGAGCCCCCAGACCCCAGCCCGGACTCCAGGCAGCAGGCTCAGCCCTGCCCTCTGCTGGCCCAGCTTGGCTCTGATTAGGGACCTGCTACAACATTGCTACCCTCAAAGCAGATGGAGCCTACCTCTGAGCAACCTTGGGATGAGAAAGAGTATTCCTCAGTTTTTCCGATATAATTCTGAGCCTCCACACCAATGCATTGCCAAGCCAGTTCTCCCAAGATTGAGGCTGTGAGTTCCGAGACCTCAGGGAAAGGGGGTAGATTTCACCCTTACCCCAAACAGAAGAGTTAAGGCTCTGAAGCCACGCTTCAGCCTTCTCATCTTCTTCCTGGGAGACTAGCCTGGGCCTCCCCTCCCAAGGAGTTCAGCTCCCTGGTCATCCCATCACTGTAGCCAAAGCAAGCCAACATCCACACGTGACCACATGCCACTGCCAGCCAGTGAGACTCCCACGCTGTGGCTAGCCCTTTGGTGTGCATAACAGCCTGGCCATGTGTAGACGCAAACTGAGCAGCTCCCATGCACCCTCCGTGGTGCCTTGTCCCAGGGAGGCTCAGTTGCCCAGATCCCAGCTTCCGTTCTGGCTCCCGCTCACCAAGAGTATGCAGCTCTGACCCCCTTTCACTCCGGAGAGTAGATCTGGAGGTGGGGAGCAGGGACCCAGAGCTGCACCAAGGTGGGGAGCAGGGACCCAGAGCTGCGCCGCTGCGCTGAGACGCACAGCAGGAAGACCCCTTCCCTGGTGAGCCGCCCTGACTCCTGAACGCCAGACTCTGGGAGGCACAGACGCCCGGAGCGCTTCCCCAGGACAAGACAAGCGCTGAGGCCCGATTCTCAGACCCCTTCAGCAGAGCTCCCCTTGTGGGTTTCCATGTGCTGTTTCTCCTTCAGAATTGCCATGCGAGCAGAAGTACAAGGTCTCTGCAAGCGTCGTCATGGCCTAGTCTTCCCTCCCTGTCCACCTGCCCCCATCTTCTGCTCTCCTCTGTGCTCAGTGTGTTTCCGAGTAGAAGCCCCAGTAGTGGTGCGTGTCCCTGCACCTCCTTCCTCGGGGGCCCTCTTCCTGGCCTGAGGGCCGGCGTCGTGCTGTGGCACAGACAACTGTGGCTATCCACAGAATAGTTGAAGGACCTGGGGGTGTTGGGCCCTAAAAAGAAGCCCATAGGACCACAACATTTGGCCTGAATAACGCAAGGGACTATTACGTAGAAGAGGGAGAAGGCAGAATCAGGACCAATGAGTGGAAGTTACAAAAGATAAGGCACAGTTAATGACCAGAAGGGCTGCCTAGAAAGATGGGCTTGCCCAAGGCTGCACACGCGGTTTCCTTCCAACTCAGAGAGCTGGCGCACCCACGTCCCAGTCCTCTTCTGTACTCAGGATGGAAATGGCCCGGCAATAGGCCTTTTCCTGGGTGATGGTTAGAATTTAGGCAGCTGGGACCAGGGGTGGCAAGCAGCAAAAGAGGGCAAAGGGAAGACACTTTGCTCTGGGTTCCCGAGCCTGGCTTTGATGCCCTAAAGGCCACAGATGACTTGAATAAATGCCCCATTTTTCCAGCATCCACTTCCCCTTTCTCCCACGGCCACCCTTCCTCTGACCTGGCCTGGGTGCATGCTCCTACCCCATATGCACACACATGTACTTTCTGAGGTGCTGGTCTCATTCTAGGGTCCCCTGACAAAACAAGAGTCCACCAAAGGACAGAGAGTGGCACCCTGAGCCCTGCTAGTCCAACCCTCCAAGCAAGCTTTCCCTCCGCACAGAGACTCTGTTGGACTCAGCAGTGGCCTCAGAAGATCTAAGAGAGAAGGAGTCACCCCCAGCGACTTCCCTAAGACTGGCAGCAAGGTGGCTGGGCAAGGTGTGGCCTTCCATAGGTTAGCGTGTGCTATGGCCCACCTGAGTCCAGTCTTGGGGTCCCAGGCCTTCTCTAAGAAACCAAGCAGCAAGCCTTCAGGGGAGATCTGCAGCCATATTCCCCTGCAACTCTTTATATCATCTGCCTACTTCTAAAAACCGTGCAGAACGCAGGTTCCTGAGGCCCCCAGGACTCCCTGCGGCAAGAGATAAATGGAAGGAATTAGGTTGCAAGAGCTATTTTTGCCCGTTTCCCCCTGTGTTTGCTTTTCAATGGCGCTGTGGACACGCTGCCCTGGACATGCTCTGATTGCAAAGAGAAAAACTGGACCCTGGGCGACCAGGGGCCGCTCTCAGCAGCCCAGGTGCCTCCCTCTGCCGGGCGCTCCACGGCCTGGCCTCTCTCGGCCCTCATCCTGGATATCCACCGGCCCCATTCGAGCCGGCAGAATGGGGAAGGCTGGAAAGGGCATTTGCTGGGCACCCACGGCACAGGCTTTGTGCCGGGCTCTGCGGAGGCGCCGACGGTCGGGCCTTGTGACAGTCTTCATCTCGTTTGTTTGCTTTTTAAAAGTCTCCAAAGGGCTTTCATGTTGTCCTGGGTGAGCCTCCCACCTTATAGATGAGGGGGCAGAACTGCCCTCATGCAGGAAGAGCCCAGAATTCACATCCGAGCTCTAGCGACAGCTGGGCTGGCAGGGCGCCTGCTCTCGGCAGGGTGGTGGTCTGAGCGGTCTGCGTGTAATCACTCCGCCGATGCTCACAACCCTATAGGGAGGTGTCACCGTTGTCCTCGTTTTAGATGAGGAAACTGAGCACAGAGTAGTTAAGTATCTTGCTCCAGGTCACACAAACCGTGACAGAATTTGGGTTCCAGCCCGGCTATCTGGCCTGAGCCTGTGCTCTCAGCCGCCGCGCCACCCTCTGAGCACACGGCGCTTGCGTGTGCGGGCCCATTGCCGTCAGGAAGCGGGCGGCAGGCTCGGGTTTGCAGTGCTCGGCACAGGTCACAGCACCCACCGAGGCCAGGGGCCGGGATGCCCATTGCCAGAGTTGTCGGTAGACCTCCTCCCAGGACACTAGGGAGACCAGTGCCCAGCTTGTCTATGGGGACTTCCAGTGACAGAGCCTGCCCAACCCAGGCAGGGCAGTTGGTCGCCCTGCTGGGCATGCTCCCTCCCTCCCCCAGATGCCTGGTGCCCGGGCCGGCCGTGGACGAGAGAGCGTGGAGAGGACGCTGGGAAGTGTGCGCCAGGGACACAGCACAGCGGTGTCAACACGGGCCTGCGGGAGCACGCACAGTTAGAGGGCAGCGGCCCATCCGAAAGGGCTGTGAATGTAGCGTTGAAGAGTCTAGCGTGGTCTGATGGGTGCAAGGAGCCACTTGCAGGGCCCGAGCCAGGGGTTCTTTGGTGGTTGTGTGGTGGCTTGCAGAGCCCTTTCTTGGCCTGGCATCTCTTCCTCTGGTCCTTCCTGTTCCTCTTGGGGTGCTGGAGGCCTGCCCAAGGGCTGCTGTAGAAGGAAGGGTGGTGTGAGGGGTCTCTGGAGCTTAGCTAGGGCCACTCACACCCATCTCTTTGTGCTCCCTACAGATGACTGCTTACGGGGCCTTCCTGCACAAGGGCTCTTTCTGCCGGAACTACTTCAACATCCTGGACTTGCTGGTGGTCAGCGTGTCCCTCATCTCCTTTGGCATACAGTGAGTAGGCCGTCCTCCAGGACTGTCACAGTGTGACTGATGAGAAGGGGCTGGGGCCTCTGAGGTTGTACCACAGGACAGCTTTGACTTCTTGTATCCATGTCCTCACTGCTGTCACACTTGGGGGCATGCTGATCCAGCAGGAGTATATTTAAATGCCTGGGTTTTGCTGTGACAGGCAGGGCTAGGCCCAATTATTAAGAAACAGGTGTCTCCAGCACTGTCCTACCTCCTCCCCGTTTGCCCTGCACCCTCCAGCCTGCCCTTGCTGTGGCCTTCCCTGGCCTCCTGGTCCACCCTCCCCTGCTGTCTCTCTAGTTAATGCACCGTGTGTGTGTGTGTGTGTGTGTTTGTGTGTGTGTGTGAAATCACCAGGGTAGCTTTAAAAAAAAAAAAGACATTTGCCTGGATCTCACTCCCAGAGTTTTTGGCTTAATTGGTCTGGGATACTGTCTGGACTTTAGAAGTATTGAAAGCTTTCCAGGTGATTTCCTTATGCAGACAAGGTTGCTGGTTTAAAAGGATCTGATTACTAGTTTCTACCCAGTTCTAAAAGCGGATAGTGTGAATCCTGCACTTTAACTTTCGACGCACTTTCCCATTCACATTCTTCTACAGCCCTCACAAAAAACAAACTATGGAGTAGGTAGGGCAGGTGTTGCTATCACCATTGCATAGATGGGAAAATTGAGGATCCGGACATCATGAGACTTGTTCAAGGTCACAACGAGGCAGAGAAAGGCTCTGCCCCAGGGTTCCTGGGCCTCCCTTCCCTAGTTGCTGTCATGGTCAGCCGGGCTCAGGTGGGGATGGGGCCTTAACAAAGAGACTCTTTTCTGTGATCATCAATTAGATTACCCCAGATTTTCTGCCCGTGAGCCCACAGGTCTAGATTCTAATCCCAGCACCACTGCTAAATCATAATCTAACCTTGAACTAAGAATTCCTCCTCTTTAACCTGTGTTTTCCCTGTCTGGCCTTTAAATCCCTTCCACATGATTACGTGCAAACTGCCTCCCTCACAGCTACTGTGGGGAGAGACGCAGTGCTGGGTAGGGATGCCTTCTGAATCTTCCGGAGTGCAAGAGCCACGTACCAGAGGAATGGCGTCTTTCTGCCAGCTCCTCTTGAGTGCCCCGCCTGGTCCCGCAGACAGTGAGCTGAGCCTTGCTGGCGTGCGCACATCCCCTAGGTCCCCGGTGGAAGTCGGGCGCTCCAGACGCCCGCAAAGGCGTCTCGTCCGACAGTGGCGTGTGAGGTTGGAACATGCTTCAGAGTCACTCACCAGCCTGGCGCAGTAAATAAGCCCATGTGGGATGCACGTCACCCCACAAATCGTCCAGGCGTCTTGCCTTCCCTCCGCCTCTGCTTCCCTGGGCAGTAGCAGCAGCCTGGGCCCCAGGAGCTCTGGCTTCATTGGCCTTGGCTTCCCAGGTGTGTGGACCCTGTGGTACGGGGATCGCTCTTTCTTGGAGCCTAGAATGTGCTGTGAAGCAAAGTGGGTTTTGCACACAGGTGTGATGGAGATGAGCACCAAGAGACCTCCCCACACCTTCACCTCCAGCCACAAGCCTGAGGTCCCGGTTAGTGTAGTGTTTCTTTAGGTACAGTGATGTCCTCAGCAGGCATGAGAACAGAAGCTTCCATCTGTTCAGTTCCTGATACGTGCCAAGCACACGGATGGCTGGATGATTCGTGTAAAATTCCCACTTAATCTTTGCAGTCACCTTCTGAGCTGATAACTGCCCCACTGTACAGAAAAGGTAGGGAATTTGTCCTTGGTGATTTGGCTGGCAGGTGGCCATACTGGGGTCTGAATTCAGGTGGCCTTGCTCCGAGTCTCCCCTCTTTGACCCTACAGATGCCCCATGAGTAGCATGGGAGATCGCTAACGACTCGTGGTTCGTTGCTTTTCATGTTATTTACTCACGGGCAGGGGCACAGGCAAGCTCCAGGCTGTTACAGGGGGGAAACAAAAGTCGAGAACAGTCCCAGAGTGGGGGGTCTGGGGGGTCCCCAAGGCAGACTGCACCTCCTCTCAGGGCTGCCCTGACTTGCCCATGCGGACACTGAGCACGTCGCCTCTTGCTCCAGCAGACACAGAAGTCACCACTCGCCTGTTTCTCCCTCCCAGGTCCAGCGCCATCAACGTCGTGAAGATCCTGCGAGTGCTGCGAGTGCTCAGGCCCCTGAGGGCCATCAACAGGGCCAAGGGGCTAAAGGTGAGATGCAGCGTCTTCTGGCCTGTGGATTAGCGAGAGCACAGAGGCAAGGGCTGGGTGGAAGGAGGGGTGACCGCCAGGCCAGGTGGCTCCTGTGCTGCAGCCTGGACACTGGCCCCGCTCCACGGCCTGGTTCCATGATGAACAGCACAATCGCAGAGGCAGCGTTCAAAGCCTGATCGCTAGTCGGAGCTGCACAGGGCCGTGAGCCCGGTGTCCCACGCGGGGACGCAGCCCTGTATTCCTACTGCTGTAAAATGGAAGTCAGCAGGGCTCTTGTCCTTGCAGTCACTACTGTCCAATGGGGACCCTGTGTCTCATCAGGGCCCATCACTCCCCACGTGACCCTGGGAAGGTTGCTTTGCCCCCTAGCCTGATTTGTCCCACTGCGGCAAGGGGCCGCTGTGCTACCCCCCGGAGAGGCGCGTGGCTTGGCTGGCGCTCAGGCTGCAGCCGTCTCCTGAAGCCGCGTCCTGCCCCACCCCCTTCCCACTGCAGCATGTGGTCCAGTGTGTGTTTGTCGCCATCCGGACCATCGGGAACATCGTGATTGTCACCACACTGCTGCAGTTCATGTTCGCCTGCATTGGGGTCCAGCTCTTCAAGGTACGGCCTGGCTCTGGTGTGTGGCCCGATGCCTGCCCCTCCTGTCAGCATTCCCAGCAAGGGGGCTGGCAGATGTAGCAAAGACAGGACAGTAGCTGGTCAGACTTGGCATGGATGTCGCCTCCATGTGCAGCCCGACTCAAGCTCCCAGACCGGAGGAGGACATGGCTGGAGGGAGGCCTGGCTCCTCCAGGCAGAGGCCTCTTGCCTCTTCAGCTTTGCCTGTCCCCCGGGTCACTGCTCTTCCTCCTAGCAAGAAAGGGAGGGGGACTTTCATCCTCTGGAACCTCCATGCCAGTCACTTGCTGAAACCCACAGCACTGACTTCTTACTAGCAGCCTCAGGTGCCCCTGCACTGCCCAGTGTCCAGAGCCCTGCACCTGTCCAGGCCAGCTCCTGCCACCCCCTGACAAGGCCCTCTGCTACGAGCAGGCCAGAGTTCTCCTGGGGCCCTGCTCTTTCCTGCCTGAACCCTTTAAGGTGTTTTGCTGTTCTCCCCCAGGAAGCATTCTCCCCCTGCACCCCCACGCCGCCATGTCCTCCATCTAGTTCATCCCTCTGAGCCCAGCTCTGCCTCTCCTGTCCTCACGAGACCTTCCTAGAGAGTCCGCCTTCCACAGAGTGCAGCTTTCTGTTTCTGCGCTCCAGTGGCACTTGCCACCCTGAGCGCCTGTGTGTGCTGCTGCTCTATCCATGGAGTCCTGTCCTCCCCATCTGGACTCTGCATGCTGCCCACGGCCACTTGCTCCATGCTGGGCTACGGAGATGCTTGGGAATCATTTCTTGATTGACTCATTGATCAGTGAACATCCCTAATCACGTCCTTCTGCCCTCCAGGGAAAGCTGTACACCTGCTCAGACAGCTCCAAGCAGACGGAGGCAGAATGCAAGTGAGTCGCAGCAGGAGGGTGCCCAGGGTACTGGCCAGTCAGACCTGGGAAGCTGGGGACTTGGCTAGAAAGGATGGACAGCTCATTCTTTCTCTGACCATGGTGGCACCAGGGCTTTCACCCATATGTCATCTGGTCTTATTGACAGGACATGTAACCTTTCTATTTCTGAAGGTTCTATGCACTGAGGTACTTCCAAATGGCTAGGACGCTAAGGTTGAAGCCTGGCCGATCTCCATCATGCAGGGGTCAGGTGGGTCAGGAGTGAAGGGGATGGGAGGGCCCAGAACTAACTCTTTCTCCTCCTCTCAGGGGTAACTATATCACGTACAAGGATGGGGAGGTTGACCACCCCATCATCCAGCCCCGCAGCTGGGAGAACAGCAAGTTCGACTTCGACAATGTCCTGGCAGCCATGATGGCCCTCTTCACGGTGTCAACCTTCGAGGGGTGGCCAGAGTGAGTGAGCAGACCACGGCTTGTCCCCCAACATCAGAGGGCCAGCATAGTGGCCCTCAGCCAGTCCTCAAATTCTGTTGATATCTGTCAATATCCCACACACCTTCCCAGTCCTACTTACCCGTGTCCTCCCCAAGCAATGAGGGAGTATGTCTAGAACCACCTTAGGCCACAGTCACTGCTGAAGATGTTGCCATTTTATTTTTTGAGACAGGGTCTCACTCTGTCACCCAAGCCAGAGTGCTGTGGCAGCCTCGAACTCCTGGGCTCAAGTGATCCTCCTACCTTAGCCCCCGAGTAGCTGGGACTACAGGCATGTGCCACCACACCCAGCTAATTTTTTTTCTTTTTCTTTTTTCTTTTCTTTTTTTTTTTTTTGGTAGAAACAAAGTCTCACTACTACATTGCCCAGGCCTGGTCTCAAACTCCTGGCCTCAAGCAGTCCTCCCACCTCGGCCTCCCAAAATGCTGAGATTACTGGCATGAGCTACCATGTCCACCCAGATATCACCATTTTAGGAACTTCCACCAAAACTGAGCTTTTTTTTAGCTCTCTTTCCAACCTCAGCAAGAGCTACAATGTCAGGGTCTCTGCCACCCTGATGGCACCCAGAGAAGTGGGGCATAGGGAACATTTCTCCAGTGTGGGCCCTCTGGCCACATGGGGTTCAAGATGACCACTCCCAGCACGCACTCAGGGTGGGTGGAGATGGCTGCAGTGTGCTGCTGTGCTCATCTCTACCCCACTCCATAGAGAAAGCCTGGTCTACACATGTGGTGCAGGCGAGCCCCGGCCCCCTGCGGAGGCCGTGCATGCATGCCTGGCCAGCTGTGGCCTCACATGCTGAGCACCCTGCCAGGCAGCTCTGCTGCCCGTGCTCCAGATAGCGTTGTATAGACACCTGCTTTTCCACCAGTGTGTATTCCAGTGAAATTATGACATAAAAAATCAGAATATCCTATCAATATTTCTAAGTCAGCAACAGCGCATGGATCTTAGATGAGAGTCGCCATTATTATGTGCTCAAATATAGGTGATACCCAGAGAACAGCCACATACCGTGCAGGGTTACAGAGGAAGGGAGGAGATGATCCCTGACCTCCAAGAGTGACAGGCTTCCTGGGCACAGCGCAGGCCTGGGTGGACGATGTGCGTTTGTAAACAAACCGCTTAGGTATAAACCAAACCACCACTGACGATCTGAACAAGCTTTGTCACGTCAGTACTTTTATCTAACTGGATATTTGCTCTCAGAGAGATTTACTTTATGTTCCCTCTAACATCCTCTGAGTCCATGCTGGTTTGCAAAGCTGTTTCAATATTTACCAATATTTCCAGTGTTTGCAATCAATGTCCATGACTTGTGTCATATTTAAATAGTTTTTCACAGTGTCAGAGCACCTTCATATACATCATATCAACTACCCTGCAAGGTAGGAGAGTCAGGAATCATTGTCTCCCTCTTACAAAGGAAGAGTCTGAGTCTCAGAGAGATTGAGCACTTTGATCAAGGTCACACGGCCAGCAAGTGGCCAGGCTGGGGACTTGAGCCCAGACCTTCTGGCTCCAGCCTGGAGCTATTTCCTGCACCCTCATCCCAGAGATCCCCAGGGCAGTGGTGCCACCATTCCTCAGAGGTGACACTGCGCCTCCAGTGCCCTCTGTGGGGCCTGTCTCCCCCTCCAGGCTGCTGTACCGCTCCATCGACTCGCACACAGAAGATAAGGGCCCCATCTACAACTACCGAGTGGAGATCTCCATCTTCTTCATCATCTACATCATCATCATCGCCTTCTTCATGATGAACATCTTCGTTGGTTTCGTCATCGTCACCTTCCAGGAGCAGGGCGAGCAGGAGTACAAGAACTGCGAGCTGGACAAGAACCAGGTAGCCTCCTGGGAAGGGGAAGCAGGGCTCGCGGGGCGGTGGAGAGTGAAGGGCTGTATAGACACACGGTCTCGGTCTTACAGAGGCGCCTGTGCAAAAGAAATGCAAATCCCTGCAAACCCCAGATCTGGCAAACCCATGCAGCCAGCAAATATGTGTCAAGCTTCGACTTAAGGGGCCTCTGTGATAGGCTTTGTAGAAAGAATCTTATGCCCTATGAGAAGCTGACAAGTTAGCAAGTACCCAGGTGGTGGCATTATTGGTACAGAGGAGAGACACTGGAACTTCAAGAAAGTAGCACTTTGGGAAACTACTCTTACATGGTTTCTTAAGTAAAACGCAGAGGCCTGTGCAGGAGGTGGGACAGAAAAGGGCTTAAGTGAGAGTGAAATGGTGATGCCAAGTCTACAACAGGTTCCGGTGGCCCATGAGAGACAGCCGGCAGCACCGCCGGTGACTCAGGGCTGCTAGGGTGGGACGGAGGTGTAGTCACCGAAGTCTGTTCCCCAGCTAGGTTCCCGGTGGGGAGAGTCCCTGGGGAAATGCCTGGGAATAGGACTGCTTGTGAGAAGGGACAGGGTGCAATCATACATGACAGTCCACATGACGCTAGTCGGGCGGCTGAACCCCTTGTGGGTTTCCACGTCTGCATCTGAGGTTGAGGCTCGACCTCTGGCTGCTGCACAGACTGTGGGTTGAAGATAGAACAGGGAAGAGGGAGGCCAGTTAGAAGGTGGAAATGTCAGGTTTTTGATAGCAGAGGTGGGAGAGTAGAAGGTGGTGACAGTGGGGAGGCTTAGGGACAGGACACCAGGCTAGGGGAGCGAGAGAAGGCAGGGGTGACCTGGCCCCTGGTTTGGGAATCGGGGCACGGTGTGGAGAAATGGACTGGGCCTTCACTGGAGGCCTGAGAATCCAGTTAGCCCAGACCTCCTCCCGTCAGTGGGCTGTGTCTTCCGATCTTGTGGACACCTGCAAACAAGGACAATCGATTGAGACAGGAAAGAGGAGTGGAGTCTGTGGCATAGGGGCTCTTCAGTGGGAAGACCAAGCCTCAGTCAGTCAGCAGCCACTCGGGGGTCATGCAGGCATTACCAAGGTGAGAAAAAGAAACACTTGCTCCTTTCCGATCTAGACAAGGAGTTTGGACTAGAAGGGACTCTCTCCTTGATTAAGGGAGCGGCAAAAAGTCCAGACATTTTCAAAACGCCTTCTCAAACCTGTAAGTGAGCTAGAGCAGTAGGTGGTACCTCTGGCTTCTGCAGAACCTACCGTACCCAGGCCTGTGACTTCATCAACATCCTACCCTCCTTGCCATCCCTCACCTCATCCAGGTGGTTAACCCCTCTCTTATGTCCCCGCCCCGCCCCCACCGCCCTCCCAGCGACAGTGCGTGGAGTATGCCCTCAAGGCCCGGCCCCTGCGGAGGTACATCCCCAAGAACCAGCACCAGTACAAGGTGTGGTACGTGGTCAACTCCACCTACTTTGAGTACTTGATGTTCGTCCTCATCCTGCTCAACACCATCTGCCTGGCCATGCAGGTCAGTCCAAGGGGCCCCCCCACGACGCCTGTGGGAGGGGTGGCTACGAGAGGGCAGAAAGTTGAGGCAGCAGCAGGGCCAGCTCATTGCCCTTCTGGTCGCCAAGGGAGACAGAAAGATGAGCGTCCCTTCTCACAGCGCCCTCCTCTCTGGGCCTCAGGAACGAATCCGCAGGACTCCGAGTTGAGGGAGGGGAGAGGGAGGAGACGCAGAACGGAGAGGGTGAGCTCGGCATGTGAGGTGTGGTGTGAGCCGGGTGGTCTCACAGCCACCTATTTTCAGGGGGCAGCTGTGGCCCAGCCCTCCTGATCCAGAGTTCTCCACAAAATCGTCACAGCCCAAACTCTGCCACTCTGTTTCTAGAGACGGTGAGGGGGAAGAACGTGGGTGCTCCCTGAGTCCACCCGACTGCCCGTGGGAGGTGGTGGCCTTCGGGGTTGGTCCAGGGAGGACTGAGAATCCTCAGGCTATTGAGATGAGAGCTCTGAGAAAACGGTATGGAGGCGGGGAGAGGAGAGGCAGCCCGGCCTGTGTTCACGGCTCCCCTCCCCATGCAGCACTACGGCCAGAGCTGCCTGTTCAAAATCGCCATGAACATCCTCAACATGCTTTTCACCGGCCTCTTCACCGTGGAGATGATCCTGAAGCTCATTGCCTTCAAACCCAAGGTAGGCCTCACAGGCGGCAGGGCCGAGCAGGAAGGGCTGGGAGCGCGTCGTGGGAGCAGGAGGGTGAGGGCACAGCCATCATGAAGGGCCACCCTTCTCCAGGGCAAATGCTCCAACTCCTGCACCTGCCAAGAGCCACCCTCGAAACAGACTATCAGCTCACGGTCTTGGACCTGGCTGGGACATGCAGGAAGGAGATTCCTCCCTGAGCTGGGCCTCCTTCTAGCAAAGGCAGATGATAATCCCTCTCCCCATTTCCCATCCCGCTCTGCCCCCGCCCCAGGACACAACCTAACAGAAAGTGTGCCCACAGACTGGCAGACCAAACCTCTCCGGCCCAGCCCCCCAGATCCACTCGGCCTCTGTTCTGCCCTCTGCCCACTCTGCCAGCCCCACAGACCAACTTCGTATAAGAATATAGGCCAGGGCTGCAAATGTGTGGGGCGCAGGGCTCCTGCCCAGGGGCACCTGTTCACTCACAGCGCCCATGCAGGAAGAGCAGTTACCTGCCCATCACCTTGCTCCTTGTAAGGGAGAAAAGACTGGACCCACTGGCTGAACGAGGCAGGGTAGGGAAGTTTGGATTGCCTGTCACTTTGGATTATCTGTGCCCTTCCTGGCTGGCCCAGCGCTGCTGTCCTGGTGTGACAGGACAGTCACCATGTCCACTGGCCTGGGATTCACCACAATGGCAGCTGCTTCTGAGGGAGGCCACTCAGCGGCCCCCCGGCTGCTGTAGCACCTTCTGGAGAGCGATGAGAAGGAATTCTAGGAAAGTCGTGCAATTACAGACGAGAAAATGCCTCCCACTTTCTGAGCCCTCCCCTCACCCCCTTCAGTAGTTCTCCCAGGCAGCACAGGTCAGCAGGAGGCCAGAGGAGGAGGCTAGTGATGTCTCCTGTTTTTATTCAAATTCTTACTTTTCCCAGGACTGATTGGGGTTGGGGAAGGGTCCTCCTTGGCTGTTGTGTCCATGTTCATTGACAAGATATCCATAGCCTGCTTTGAATTCATATTCAACTAACATTTTTGACACCGTATCATGTGCTACTC
This sequence comes from Microcebus murinus, assembly GCF_040939455.1. NCBI lineage: Eukaryota > Metazoa > Chordata > Mammalia > Primates > Cheirogaleidae > Microcebus > Microcebus murinus. The sequence continues at coordinate 99,731,980 of NC_134113.1, read as the reverse complement.
ACACATCTTTGCGTGCAATCCTCAAAACACCCTGTGCGGTGGGTATTTGCGTCCCCATTGAAGGGCGGAGGAAAGTGGGGCTGGAGAATGAAGTGCCCGGCGTTAATTACACCGCTAATCAGCGGCAGGACTGGATTGGAATCTAGCCCCTCTGACCCTGTAGTCCACGGATTTCCACCACACTGAGCTGTCAGCCAGCACTTCTCCATGCCAGAGCTCTGCCGGCTGTTTTTAAGAAAGAGGGAAATAACCTTTGGGTGATTTAAAAGATAAGACAGACAGTACCCTTACGGTGCTGATTCTTCCCCTCACTCAAGAATGCGCAGGGACCGTGGCTGATGTGCAGCGAATAAGACTCCCCGTGAGCAGATCTGGTGAGGAGCACGGTGCTTCCCGCCTCCTCCGGAGAAGCAAACTTGCTCTTTTCCACTTTCCTGTCCAAGTCCAGTCCCATTTAGGGGCTCACATTTTGTCCTGGTGTGGCGAGGACCACTGAGTGGCCCTGGCCACCTTCCTCAGGGCCACAGTGTCTCCCGCACAGGCCCTGTCCCAAGGCCCAGGCCCGGGAGCACCGACAGGCCCACTGCCCACAGCCCCATGACCGGGAGCCAGGAGTGTGGGCCACTGCCAAGCTGCACTCCGCCTCACCTGGCGTCCTGGCAGTGGGGAACGGGCATCATTTTCATCTAGTGTTATGAGACGCACAGCTTAAATCTTTCGAAGTCTTGAGTCATCCCACAGTTGACTCAGCCATGTTTCTGACGATGTCTGTGGCAGTCCGTGGGGCCCTGCAGCGGACTCTCGGAATCGTGTCTCACGCACACAGGAGAGGCACTGGGCAACCTTCCCTAGGAAGCACACGAAGTTGACACCTGCAGGAGCCTCCACCTGAAAGACACTCTACCCAAATCCTGCAAGTCAAGGAACGAGCCACTTTCCTAGGAAGTACCAGTCAGGGTGGCCTGACCACACAGTGGCCCCTGGTCTCCTCAATCCCTGGTTTTCTATTGTAAAAACATGGAAAAAAAGAAGAGAGACTTTTCCCAAAGAAGGAAGAGAACCATCTGGAGCCACCCTGCATCTCATTCACACCAGGGTTGATCTGTGGCGTGAAGAGAAGGGAAACTGAGGACACCGTGAGCTCCCATAAGGGAACTTCTGGCAAGGGAGGGATCAGGGAGGCGCGGAGTGGAGCCAGGGTCTCTGGATTCTCCCTAAGCTGTTTTCTTCACTCACAAATAGACTCCAGGGAAAGCATCCCCCAAATTTTCAGGCAGAAAACCAAACCAGAAACCACTCAAAGTTGTGGAAGAAATATCTAGCTGGGTCTGACCCAAGAACCAGCAGCTTCTAACAGTGACCTGAAACCCACAACAGCTTCCTGGTCTCGCCATTTACTGGGATTCTGTGCAGCACTCTGTGTGTCACTGGCGTGACCGTGCACACGGCACAGCTGTGTTCGGGCTCCCACAGTTCACAGCACAAGGACAGCCAGGCAGCAGGGAGCTAGAGACTGGTATTCGTGGTCATGGGGTGGGGGGCAGTTATCTGACATTGTCCTTGCTCGAGTTTGCTTCTTTGCCCGTTAGTCTTTGTGACTAGCGGAGGGTGTGGTGGCCAGAGGGTCTGCTTGCTTCATTCTCTCACTTTTGTCACCGCGTTGGCCACTCCCGGTGTCTTCCTTTCCGTCCGTACTCACCACACTGTGGAAAGCAGACTCAATAAGTTCCTGCCCTAAATCCAGGCACCCCTCCCTGCGTCCACACTCTTCACACAAAACATCTAGGGGTGCATATAAACCAGCTTAGAAAAATTCAGCCTCCCACAAAACCTCGGGACTCTGTGGGGACGGTCTTTGAGAGCGGTGGGTGATGGTGGCACTGGCGGGACCCCCTCCCTGGACGTGTGACAGCTGTCTGGAGGTGGCCAGAGGGTGCGGGCCCAGGTGGCCGGCATGGAAGTTCTGGCTGGCATGTTCTGCAGGCAGCTGAGGGGCTGGGCTGTCCTCTTGTTACGAACTGAAGTTTACCAGCAAAGACAGCAAAAAAATTTTTAAGATACCCTTAAAAATATGATAAGCACTAAAAAATATCCAGTGCCTAAGAATAAATCTAACAAAAAATGGCTAAGACCTCTACAGAGAAAGCTGTAAAATTTTAGAGAGAAGAATCAAAGACAAGCTAATAGCTGGAGATATATATCAATGTCCGTGAGCTGGAAAGCTCAATATTGTTAAAATGTCATTTCTCCTCAGACTGATCCATAGACTCAATATAATGCCAGTTAAGTGTCCCAAACGACCTTGGCCTGAGGTGACAATGGCAGGGCCACACTGGCGTCCTTCAGGGCCAACAGTGTGAGCGAGGCAGTCCCTGGCTGCGCCCGCTTTTGGCCCTGCTGGCGCAGCCCTGGAGGGCGGGCGCGGAGCCTCAGCCGCCCTGGCCCGCAGGCCGTGGTGCTGGCAGGAGTGACTTGCTGTTGATGCTGTCGCAGAAGGACGTGGGTGCTGCAGGAGACCGTGAGGGACAGGCAGGGATGGAGTGTCTCCCCAGCCGGGCAGAAGGTTTGACGACGCCCCTCCTGGCAGGCTGCCACGGGCGTGGAGGGCTGAGGCCGCAGGGCCCCGCCCGGCCCTCACTGGGCCGCTGCCCACTCAGTGAGCAGCAGGACTCTCCGCCCCTCAGGCCTCCCCGGGGCACCAAGGCGGCCAGCGTCTGCAATCAAGTCCTTGTGTGTCCTCCCCCAGCCTGCGAACAGCCCTGGCCCAGCTTTCCTGAATAAGAGTGACTGAAGCCTCAGGGCCTACTTTCATGTCACCAGACTAATTAGGACCCAAAGGCATTGCAAACCTAAGGGATGAAAGAAGCCTCTAGACCAGCGCTAACAGAACATTCTGCGGTAATTAGAGTGTTCCGCACACAGTCTGTAACGTAGCGCTGGCCCGCTGTGGCCCTGCACGCTTGCAATGTGGCCAGTGCAACCAAGAACTGATTTTTTGGATTTTGTTTATTGTAACTCACTTCAACGTGCATTTACGTAGCACCACACCTCCAGCAGCACCGCCGAGGCCCTGCCCCTTTCCCGTGACGCTCTCCCCTGTCCGTCTGTCTTGGCTTCCTCAGCCCAGCTGCTCCGGCTTCGCAAAGCCGTCCTCCCTGCCCTTGCTTCATCTGGTGGTTTTCTGCCAGAAATGGACTTGTTGCGGAGCCCCTCTTGACAGGGCAAGACTGGGCCCCCAGCGTGGGTTGTCTCCTGACTCCACCCTTCCCCGGCCACCCCCAGTCGCCTGTCCCCGCCGCGGCCAGGGCCGAGGCCCGCCCTGCAGACTCTTCGCGGCCAGCTCGCACCTGTCCTGAGGGAGGCAGAGAGCGGTCAGGAGCACTCGAGGGTCTGCATTCGGTCCTGCTGCTGCAGGCCCATGTGGGCTGTCTCTGGGGAGCCCTGGGGCTCCCAGACACTCTTCCCCAGTGCCTTGGGCTTCTGACTAGGTTTCCTGTCAGCATTTTAGTGTCAGCATTTTAGTGTGGCGCTGAAACCTGAGAGCCTCGGTCCCTCCCTCTTCCCACCTGACCCATCCTCAGGATGCAGAGCCTTGTCCTTGTACCTCCCAGTTGCTGGCCAGAGACTTGCTGCCTAGTGCCCTCGATGCCACTTCCAGAGTGGGGGCGGCCTTCCCGCCACCCGGCTCCCCCAGCCCACTCCACCTGCACCCTTGCCCTGCGCCCGGGCCCCCGTGGCCAGGCAGCCCGCCTTGCAGCGATCGTCTGAAGTCTGGGGCTGTGACTCGGGCCTGCCGCAGACACAGAGGCTGTGGCTAGCGTTTTCAGGGTGTCAGCTGACAGTGGGGCAGTAATTCAGTCGCCACTATGTTTTCTCTGCTTTGGGGGCTTTTCAGAAGCCCCTGTTATCATTCAGGAAAGAGGAAATGAGGGCAGTAAAGTCGTGGCTGCTTCAGAGGGCGGCGGAAAGAGGGGAGGTTCCCCGTCCTCATCAGTAAGGCTCTCAGCATGCCGGCGGCTGGGAGCAAGGCACAAGTCATAACTGGGATGAGACGCTAGGAGGTCAGAGCTGCATGGACCGTGGCGTCAAATGCCCTCTCTTGGTTGGAGCCACTCCCAGAGCACCACCTGCTCCAGTCCCACTGACAGGCGCAACGGCGCGCAGCTCTCAGGAGAGCGATGGTGCCCTCGGGGTCGCCCCGCGGAGTGCCCGCCGAGGCCCGTCCGCTCTGCTTCTGGGTCTGGGAGAGGGCGTTGCTGGCCTGGACCTGCCGGCACGAGGCAGCTCTCCTCGCATCTAGGCGTGCCTGTGGGGCCATCTCTCCTCTGCAGGCTCTGTCCTTAGGCATAGCTTTCCCTCCTGAGAATGACTGTCAGCTTTGACATGGGGGCACAGGCCCCGCCAAGGTGAGGAGTACTGGGGGAGCCCCGAGGATGTGGCCAAGGCGGAAAGGGTCCCCGCAGCTAGCTTCTTTCCACTTGGGGCTTTAAGCTCACGTGTGGACAGGCAGAGGGAAAGCTCGGGTCGGGAGGTGGGTGCTCTGGGAGCCCTCACTGCAGCAGAGAGCTCAGCAGCCCAGTTCCACGTCTGCTCTGTCCACTCTGTCAATGTCTAGAACCTTCTTTCTTTAAAGATCTAGCACCTGGGCTCCCTTTGGCAAACAGCTTTCCTCACACAACTGGAAGATGTCGTGACACACGCCCTGCAGCCACGCGGGGCTCTCCGGGCGTCTGCGCCTTGCATGGGCAAAGGGGCTTCTTAGGCAGGGGCCAGGTGCCCGGGTGTGGAGTCCTCTGTCCAGGGCCAGCTGCTCCCAGGAAAAGGACCAGGGTTCTGACGTTCACCTGGCAGGTGGACAAGTTGGGAGGACAACCTCACCAGACAGTTCGAGCCCCAAGTCAAACAGTAGATTTACTTGTCTGAACCAGGGAAGAGAAAGCATTTTTACCAGCCATAAGCCAGGCCTGCTTTCCTGCTCAGGCCAGGGTGTTGATTTGCATGGTAATCAGATGTGTTTTTTTGTTCCTGGGAGGAGGCTCGTAGATGGCATATGGAAGGATAGGCTCCTAAATGTCTCCCTTGTATGCAGACAGCCACGGGAGAAGAGTTCATGAGCCCGTGCCAGAGAGGGGCTTGTCAACGCAAGGAGAGGCCTGGCCAACACCACCAAGGCCCCGCACCGCCCACAGGAGAGCGCAGGGCCAGAATCCCTCCAAATGCATCTGTGCAGTCACCGAGGGGCTGGCAGGACCCTGCAGGCACAAGTCCAGCAGGTCCCCAAGGGCAGGAGAGACTCCAACTTCCTTAAACTCTTCCTTGGGCTGTTGAGAGAAATTAGAAGACTCTTTCTTTAAAGCTCAGTAAAGGACGAGACGAATGAATTGGAAAGTGAGATGATCAATAGGAAAAGATGCAAATTGGGGTATTCTCTCTTTTTGAAAACTGAGAATCTTTTAGAAACCTGGTTATTTTTTACTAAACAATGACTTTGCCGGCTGCAGTGTACATCTGTCCAGCCTCACCCCCAATGCCTCTGACCGCAACTCTCAACAGGAACTGCCCTCCTCCGATGATTTAAAGCTAGCCATATCCCTCTGCATGACACAGTATTTGTGTGAGGCTTTAATTTTCACAAAGTAAATTTCACTTTATTTCTTTGCTTAATCATCTGCTGCCCCCAGATCACACCCAGAGAGAAAATTCTGGTAGATTGAGAGCCAGGAGGCCTAGGTCCCCCTGGCCCACGCATCACTTTGCATGAGCCTGGGCTGGGCAGGGGGGCGGGGTGAGGAAGCTCACAGAAGCACTGTCCCCTCCATGTCTGTTCCTATGTAAAATAGGAAGCCTGGCTTGGCAGGCTGTGGCAAGACTGGACGGGTCATGCCTGCAGAGTGATGAAGGCTTCAGGGAAGGTGAGTCCAGAGCAAACTGGGCCGCATCCCAGAGCCGGAGGAGTTTGCACCCAGCCTGGGAACTTGGTTCCTCAGAGTGCCCTTCTCCACGACTGTGCTACAGCGGATTGTTTGCAGTCCTGCTGTTCTGTCATCTCTTACCCTGAACTCATTCATTCTATTCCTCCAGCCAGACTTCTGCCTCATGCCATAATATACCTTCAAGGCTCATCTTGATGCATCTTTGAGGTGGAGTCATGTGAGACGCAGCATAGACCACGCTACTCAAGCCTAAAACTGCCACTCCCCGGGCTGTGGCTTTACAGGGTTCCAGCTCCGTTCTTCACCATTTCCTCCCCTCTGTCTGCTAGGCTCTGTCATTCTTCATGTGTTTTATTTCAAGACCTCTGTGCGTGTGTGGTGCTTGCTAGTGCTGTGCTGAGGGTGAACTCACTGACGACCCATTGAGCGCCCAGCACAGTGGGCAGTACACCTGGCCCCCAAGACACGGCTGTGACACAGCAGGCGGGTGAGCCCAGACGTGCTGGGTCTGACTCTGGGGTCTTGTAGTGTCCCCTGCTCAGCAGCTCATTTGTCCTTGGACAGCCTGCTGTTCCTCCTGCTACTCATATTCCAACTTTAAAAGCAGCAATCAATAAATACATTGACCCATTTGTATCTGTAACATTTAGAAGCAAAATGGGGAAGGAAGTTATATAGATTGTCAATGAAGAGCCAGACACTGGGCTAGTGTACTCTCTCCTTATCTCGTTCAATCCATATGACAAATATTATAGTCTCCCATTTTGCATCTGAGGAAACTGAAGGTCAGAGGAAATCTAAGTAGCATGTCCAAGGTTGCAGAGCTAGTTTTTTGTCATTATTATTTGTTTATAACAAATACTTAGTATCATGCTTATTATGTACCCCCATACAGCTCTGAGCGCCTTAACAAATATTAATTTGTGTAATCCTCACAAAAATCCTGGGATTTTAATGCAGGTTTAGGTGACTCAAAAGCCAAACTGTGGCCAGGCAAGGTGAACACACCTGTGATCCCAGCACTCTGGGAGGCCAAGGCAGGAGGATCGCATGAGGCCAATAGTTCAAGACCAGCCTGGGAAACATAGCAAGACCCCATCTCTACAAAAGACTTAAAGATTAGCTGCACATGGTGGTACACACCTATAGTTGGAGGCTGAGGTGGGAGCATCGCTTGAGCCCAGGAGTGCAAAGCTATGGTGAGCTATGATCCTGCTACTGCACTCCAGCCTGGGGAACAGGGTGAGGGAAAAAAAATCAAGCTCTGCACCACACCCCTATTAAAACAAGAAATGCGAACAGACTGAGTTGTTTCTATGCACTTTGTGGGTGCTTAGCAAGTGTTAGTTTTCTTCTTCGTAAGAAGAGCAGAGACAACCGAAGTAAGCTACTGTCACGTAACAGCCCTGAGGACCTAATGTATTCATTCCATTCCTGCCCTTCTGCCCTCGCTGGGGCCCCTGTCCCCCTTTACCTCTCATTCGGCTGTTCTGTCCGTGGCCCCTCTGTTTCCCCAGGTTTGTTTGGACCTTCTGGATTTTCATTCCAAGTCTGCATTGACAGGTACTTTCAGGAGAGGGGACAGTCGCCTGAGAGGTGGGCTCAGGAAAGTGAAACAATAGTCTGATATTCATGAGTACATATGAATGCACGCATATTCATGAATATGCACACACATGCACAAACACATATGCGTGCTCATTTGCAACAGGAAGACTTGCAAGTTATGGAGACAAAAATCAAATTGCTGAGTTCCTTGAAGGCAGGAACTGTTTCATATTCATTTTTGTGTTCCATGGGAGGCATTCAGTGAAAGTTCCATGCATGCATGAATGAATGGATGAGAATTAAATAGAGCTGGAGAATGAGGAAAAAAGACAGTCAGAATATTAACGTCAGAAAACATTAAGATCATTGATCCTCCATCAGTGCAGAAATGTCTACACAGCCCTGCTTTCTGCCGTAAGAGACTCCCCGTTTCTAGAGCCAGCTCTTGGAAATCCTTCTTTATACTGCATTGAATTTTGCCCCTCTGTAATTCCTCGTATCTGTACTTCCTTTTCCATCTTTCCTTTCTTCAAGCAGTTATTGCGCACCTCAGTGGTGATGTTGAAACACGGTGCGGTCTTTATGGGGCTCACAGTGCAGTGCAGGAAACGCCACACACAGATAAACAGAGCAGTTGCAGATGGGGCGGGCCGTGCTGGGGCCCGGGGAGCGGAGGGGAAGAGGCGCCTGGTTTAGTTGAGGAGGTCAGGGAAGCACCCGTTTAACTGAACCCTGGAAGTTGAAAAGGAGCCAGAAGAAGAGCATTTTGGGCAGAGGGAAGAGCTAAGGCTCTGGGGCAGGGGCAATGCAGCTGTTCTGGGACTTCAGAGTAGGGGTGAAGAGGAGGGCCAGGCAGGGATCAGGGCGGGTGGGCCTTCAGGACCACGCAAAGGGCGTGGGTTTCCTCTGACTGCCCTGGCAAGCCACAGGGGATGGGCCCTTTGGGTAGTTCTGGAATCTGATTTCCATTGTTGGCTGCGTCAAGATCGGCTGGTGAGAGGGGCGCAGCCACGGAGCCCGGTGCCAGGAACGCAGCGCCACGCAGACGCAGAATGAGGTCGCCAGGATCACGCTGCTGCTTGATGGTGAATCGGATGCGACAGTGAGGAAGAGGAGTCAAAGAGGGCTCAAAGGTTCCAGGCTTGTCCCTGGGTGGATCTAAGGGCAGTGCCATTTGCTGAAAGAGAGAAGAATAGGAAGAAACCAGCTTAAAGTATGTATTAGGTTGCAAAGTGTCACAGAGGCAGTCTGAGCTGGAGGCGCATTTTAGGAGTCAGTGCCACACATCCCTCTGGACGTGGAAACTCCAAGAATCCTGTCCAGAAGCCTCTGTGTCCTGGGAGAAGAGGAGCTGGAGAAGGGGCAGAATCAAAGGAAAGGGGGCAGAAGGGAAGAGGAGGGAGAAAAAAGGGGGTCTGGAGGCTGAGAACCAGGAAGACTCACACAAGGGGGACAGAGAAAACGCCTCCCGAGGATGAAAGTGTGGCGAGCTGCGCCAGCTGCAGAGGGAAGGAGGCTGTCCTCAGGCCTCTGGACGCTGAGCGGGGCGGAGAGAGGCCAGAACGCGGCCCTGCTCTCTGGGGGATGGGGGTCTTGCATTTTGTCCTTACAGTGTTGCCCTCCTCCACCTCCTCCCCGAGGAGCGCTGTGAAGGCCCCAGCTCTGCTCCCTTTCTCCCGTGCTAGGAATCCTGGCCAGGAGGACCTCAAACCAGGCCTCCCAGGGCCGGTGGGCTGCTTGCAATGGAGCCAGGCCCTTTCCTTTCCACAGCTCTGCAGGGTTGACTGTAGAGGCCTCACGATTCCATGAACGAAGTTTCCAAGGCAGGCCTTCTGCACTTCACTATTGCTGAGAGATCTTTGCTCTCAAAACCCACGCAGTGCTTTAGCTAGGGGCCAGCACAGCCACTCACGCCATCCTCTCATTCCCTCTCCGTCTTCCCTCTCCCCGTCTGCCCTCACCTCACTGCCGGGGCAGCCCCGAGGCTCAGTTCCCACCTCCTGTGGCCTTTCTGTGGGCTCAGGGCACGTCCTTGGGGCTCAGTGGCTGCTCTCAGCCTAGTGGGGACAACCAGGCCACCAGCAAGAGGTGCGCAGTCCTTGGAGTCCCTTCTGCAGACGAAGTTTGCATCCCCACATACTCAAAGTGCAGGGAAGTGCCTTGACATCTTTTCCAGGAAGCCAGGGCCTTGGTCGCTCAGTGCTCTGTTCAGCACCACTCTTTGGGCCGGGATTCCAGAACAGTCTAAGCTGCTGACTGAAGGAAAAGGAAGTGGCAGTCTAGTGGGACCAAGATTTAGGATTTGGGCTGAAAGGATAGTAGTCACAATTAGGTCACGTTCACATGTCAAGACCATTGGCTTTTGCACGCGCTCTCTCCCATCCAACCACCCCCCTCCCGGGACCCCGCTTCCCTCTGTCACAGCCTCCTTGTCTGTCCCCTGGGTCCTGCAGAAGCTCCTCCTTCCTCCTGGTTCTGATTGGTCCCAAGCACCTCCACTGGCCTTTCCCCAGTGCCCTGTCCACTCTGGGCCCACGCGTGCTCCAGCCCTTATGTCTTCTTCCGTCCTGCCCAGGCCCGGGCTTCATGCAGGAGGAACGGACAGTAGACACCCTACACCGTCCTTCCAGGCGCAGCTCCAGTGTTGTGTCCTCCATGCTGCCTCCCCAGATCAGCCCAGCCAGAAACAGTCTCCACCACCTCTGAGCTCCCAGAATGCCTTTTACCTCCTCTGGCTCTTAACCAGAGCTCCTGATGGAAACGCCATGTCCTTCCAGCAGGACTGGATAGTCTCTGAGCAGAACCTGCTCCTGTCCACTTGGACCTCCTTCCAAATGCTGGCACAGAGCACCTTGCTCCTACCAGTGCTGTCAGTGCCACCTAAGCGAAAGCCCGCTGGCACTGGCTTGCACGGACGGCACCCGTGCCCTTCCTCCCCACAGCAGCCTCAGCCCGGGGTCAGGGCTCCAGCATGTGACGAGGACACTGCCTGCACTTCCCACCGGCCCCACGAGCTTGCCACTCTCCAGCTGGTCCTTGCTGCACTGCTGGAGGGGAGAGCAGAGATGGAAGATGAAGACAGTGGCCCACAGAGCCACCCCTGGGGGCAGTGTTCAGCAGGACCCAGCTACAGGGTCACCTGAGTCAGGGACGTCCTCGCTCAAATGTGACCAGACAGGCTGCTTCAGTGCAGAGTTCAGAGCCTGTGAGATGTGATGGCCGTGAGCTCACCCCACTTCAGAGCTCTGGGACTGAGCGCTTCCCACCTTATTGGAGGATGGGTCCCTTGTGTGATGGTTTTGTTTTGTTTCATTGGATTTTTGTAATTCCAATAAGCATCCCACAGACCTGATGTTCTACAGAACACAGTTTTGGAAACCATGGGGAATCACACTGATTCAGGAAGGCAAAACTGATGTTGAGTATTTAGGCCTAAGGATGCTGGACACCCTCTAGTGCACAAGACGGCTCTGCCCAACAGGACTACCGGCAGGTGCTAGGAGAGCACTCGGGAAAGTCCCTCTATGGCATGCCTTTTGTGGTGACGTCCAGTAGGAACGCTGAGGTCACCTTCCGTGACTGGTTAATGGCCAAGGTTCAGTGTGGATAAAACCACCATTAGAAATGAGAACGTGTCTTGGATTGCCTGACTTTGTATTTCCTCACTAACCTGGAAAATTCAGCTTAAAAACCCTCAGAAGCAAACAAGAATATTTCTTTTTAAAAGTTGTATGGAGGTCAGGTACAGTGGCAGGTGCCTGTAGGCCCAGCTAGTCAGGAGGCTGAGGCAGGAGGATTGCTTAAGCTCCAGAGTTTGAGGCTGCACTGAGCTATAATGACGCCACTGCACTCCAGCCTGGGCGACAGAGCGAGACCCTGTCTCGGAAAAAAAAAAAAGTTGTATGGTAACAGACATCCTTTTGGGTGAGTGGTCTTTAATCCTTTCTGGGCACAAAGCTCCTTTTTGTAACACATATTTTATAACATTAATACCTCCTTAATTTCCTTTAAATAAATTTCAAAGGAAACTTAAAATCCACATCTGTACTCATAATGTCAAAAAAACTATATGATTCCTTAATTATAATATAATGGGAAAGTCTGTTTTAGTAGAAGTAAGAACTCATTCCACAGGAAAAGCAGAGGATAATGAAGGGGGTGGTCCGAGCCGCCAGAATAAGGACTGAGGTCACAGCTGGGAGCTGTAACGATCTGGCCCGTCCTGCGCAGGACTGCCCCTCGCAGAGCAGGGCGCTGAGCATCCGGGTCCCCCCACTGAAGCACGGAGACGCCCCGCAGAGGCGCAGGGCGCTCCGGGGACCAGCGTCACTCCCTGCACTGGGACCGCGCCTCCGGCTGGCTCGGGAGAGCTTCACTGCTGCTCCTGTTGAATTGTGGCTGAAACCTATAGTGGGAGACACCGTGCAGGGAACCCCCAGGCCCAGACTTGCCACGCGCCACAGTAAAAGGAGTAGAAAAGGGAACAGGAAGGAAGGAGGCGGCTGGGAGGAAACAGCAACCCCAGCCCCAGCCCCACACCGCACGGAGAAGCGGTCGTGCTGTGCGGGCGAGGCCCTGCCCGCTGCCTAGCAGCTGAGGGGCGAGTGGCAGTGCCCGGATTACTGTTTGCTGTGGGGCGCCCACGGGGTACCTGGTGGCGCAGTGCGCAGCAGACAGGCACGCACGGGCCCTCCCCACCTCCCTCTTGTACCCAGGGATCTGCGTATTGTTGCAACATTGTGACAGGTTTCTTTTCTGCCTGGTGCTTGAGAGCTTTATAGTCACTATGAATGATAAAAAATAATTATATGACTTGCATAAAGCCATCGTGTGGGAAGGGTAGTATTAGCTATTACATTTAATTATTTAATGCGGAAAATGATTCACACTGTAAAAAAGCCTGGTGGAAAGTACACTGTGGCTCCCCGTCTCCACCCCTGCTGCAGGGAGAGGAAGTGGAGCACACCCGGCCTGGTGGAAGGAAAAGAGATTCCCAGAGCACCTGCTCAAAGCCCAGGGGCCGCCCTGCGCTCAGGCTGCCTGTTCAAGGGCAGGAACAACTTGCGTGATGCCAGGGGCTACGGGCAGTGCAGGGAGGCGCCAGCAAGGCCCAGAGAGGGGGCGTCTCAGCAAATGCTCAGACAACAGTGACGGCAGCAAGGGCAGCGCCAGTGGGCAGTGGGCATCCCTCGCTGCCAGACGCAGCAGGTGCCTTTCCTGTGGGACACAAATAATTCCCACCAAGCCCTGTGTGGACACCCTGCTTTGCAGCTATGGCGGTGGAGGCACAGACAGGGTAGGTGGCTGCCCGCACAGCTCCAGGCTCATCTCTGGAAGAGAAGGCGGTCCAGTGTTCATCCACGTCTTGTTCACGGAAGTGGGTACAGGTCACTAGCTGGGTCATCCCTGCCCCTTAGCAAAGGAGCAGCCCACTAGGGCAAGGAGCAGGGGCGATAGGATGGACGTGGAGGCTGCCCGAGATGTCAGGCAGGAAGGAGCCTCTCTGACCTGGGTTTGGAATGGTCTCCCCACACCTCGGTCAGCTGGGTTGGCCCAGGAGGGATGCAAGGCAGGCAGACGGTTTTGGGCACTGCTGCAAGTCCAAGCTCATTCCCATAGCAAAGGGGAGACAGCTCTTCCTTGTTTCCTCTACTCCCAACACTGCCTATTCCCTGCCCTTCCTTCAAAGAGTGCATGGTGCTGTTCATTTGAGCTTAAAATTGCCCGCGTGCATCACAGTGAGTCTGCCCAGCCCTTCGGCACCCTAGTCCTGGAGGTGTCCTTTGCAGAAATCAGCTCATTCCTTCCAGCATGAGTAGAGTGAAGCATCTGTTGGGATCCCCGAGTCTACCTGGGTGCAAACTGAGGCAGAGAAAGGACCTTCTTGGGCCCCCAGAAGACTGCAGGCTTCAGCAGGTCTGATTCATAACTGCACGGCTGAGCCTTGCAGAGGCTCCTCCTGAGTGCTTATTATGTGTTGATGGGATAAATAAATGAATGAGTGAATCAATGAAGGCCTTCAAAAATTTCCTGGGGAGGAAAAGTATAATTCCAAAGAAAGCTGGAGTAGAAAGTGTCTAGTTAAAAGTATGTGTTCCCGGGAGTGTGTGTTCCTCCCGCAGTTATGAGAGTGGCCCCCATCACTACCACCCACCTGAGGGCTCCTTGCACAGGGCAAGGACCCAGCCCCCTGCCCACTCCTACCCTTCGTCAAGAGTCCTCGAGCCATCTGTGCGGCGTGTGCCTCTGGGCACATCCGAATTCACACATCACAGGACGGGCTGCTGCCCACAGCCGTTTGCCCCAGTTACGCCTCCTCCACTAGACGCCACTAATGTCCCTGATTACTGTATGTCTAAGTGGCACCCTAATATAATACAGTTCCTATCATCTCTGCTTGGTGTCAGTTACATTGTGCTCTAGGGTGCTCCACCCATGGGATCCGCTCTTCACAGACATGCTAAGAGTTCGCCGCCGCCGCTGCATTCACTGCCGGCAGGACCCAGCCCCTCCCAGGTCCATCAGCCCCCGTCTCAGTCGGACAGCGGCCGAGAGACCGGAGTTTGCAGGAACTGGCTCTGTGCCTGCCCCAGCCGCCCTGCTCAGCCGCTCACACCCCTGCTTTCCAGACCTGCTCTCGCAGGGGGGACTGTTGCTCCCTTGTGGGGACCCCTCCCTTGGTGAGCACAAGCCATCTGTCACCCTCCCATGCTGGCCCTGCCCCATTGGGTAGCCTGGCCACTTCCCCCGGTTCCATGTCGACGTGTTCCTTTCCCCATGTGAGTGGCAGGTCACTTCAGAGGCCCTGGACCTGGTCTGGGGACTTCACATCCCCGTTCCCCAGCCTCTTCCTTGCTCTTCCCCCACCCATCCCTCTCTCCTTCGTCTTCCCTCTCTCTTTCCCAACCCCCCACCAGCCATGGTTTCTCGTCTCCTGCCATCACCTCAAGGGACTTCTGCCCCCAACGTCCTCTGTCGCCTTCTCCTGTGACCGCAGCGGTCCCTTGCCCTCCCCGCCGCTGTGCCCTGTGCCCGTCTCAGTCCCCGCAGCGCCACTACTGCTCCCAGCCCGGCTCCAGCGCTGGCCTCTGCGTCCTGGGAGGGGACGGTCCTGGCCAGGTGCTCCTGGACAGACTGGAAGTGGAGTCAGCTTCCCTGTCGGGATGGGAAGTGTTTCCTGGCCCGCCTCTCCTTTCCCTTCTCTCAGCCGGACTGTCTGCGACAGATAAGGGGGCCGGCGGGAAGGAACAGAGAAGAGAAAAAAAACAAATCTTGCCCCTGAAATCACCGTTTATCTCAAAACCCTAACACCAAGCCGCACAGTCCGGACGTCAAGGAAGCGTGCGCAGGCCTGACGTGCCTCTGGCCGCCGCCTGTGCGGGCTCCGCCTGCGGAAGATGGCAGGGCGCCTCTCTCCGCAGAGAAGCAGCCGCGACCCAGAAAGTGCGGCAGGGGCGTGTGCGGCAGCGGTCCTTCACAGCGCTCCGGCTCAGAGACGGAAAACCGGCCCACGGGGCAGTCCACCCCTCTGCTCCCAGCCCTCTGGCCCAGGAAGAGCGACCTGTCTTCCCGGGCAGGAAGAGCGGTTTCTAGGGACCTGGAAGTTAACTGTCCACATGAACTGACTCTAATACATTCGGCCCTGAGGCCCCGAACCCTGCCACCAACCCCGATCTGCACTGGCCAGACTTCATGAGAGCGTCGTACTGATGCCCAGAGGGTGGGCGGGAGAGGCCTGAAATGCACGAGAGGAGGCCGGAGATCCAGAGCCTCCTCCCTCCCCCACCAGGCTTGGCTTCTCCTCTGCTCAGCGCTACTAGCAGTGGCACCCGAGAGTCGTCCCCCGCACTAGGAGGAGCAGAGAAGCGCTGGTTAGTGATGCCAGTGGCTAATAATACTCCTTTCAAGCTGACTTCGGGTCAGACACGGTTCTCTGTGCTTTGGATCTGTGGTCTCATTTAATCTTCACCTTAACTCTATGGTTTGTTCCATTTTCTAGGTGGGAAAACTGAGGCAAAGAGAGGTTAAATTATTTGCTCACGGTTACCCAGCTAGGAAGTGGCACCAGTATGGCAGAAGCCAGACAGTCAACCTCCAGAGGCCAAGCTCCTAACCACGACACTGCCTCTCTCAGCTCGGTGTGCCTTCGGTGACGAGCCAGGTCAGGGCACAGATAACCCGAAGAGGAGACCCCTCACGCTTGCAGCACTCCCCCTCCCAGCAGGGCTTTTCTTAGGCTGATCTCACTTCAGTCTGCACTTGCTCAGCCCACACCTGTGAGTGACGGCGGGCCAGCAGAGGTCAGGAGACCCCCTGGCCTAGGGTGTGAGCAGCTCCGGTTGGCAGGGCCGCGGCCCGACCTGCGGGTGCCCACGAGGCCTTCCCTGGTGTGGCAGAGGAGAGGCCCCTTCTTAACACATCCCCAGAGCCAAGCCTTGGGAAGGGGAAATCCATTCCGTCTGTCGGATTGGGGATGGCAGGAAGCTTCCAGCAGCAAAAACACTGCCCCTTCTGGGTGGTCTGCCTTGCCTGGCTCTGAGGAGCTGGACTTGAAGAGGTTTGGTTTGCCGCTTCAAGGAAAGCCAGGAAAACCCTTTCCCAACCCTGACTTCCCAACCATTTGGGACCCAGTCACCTGAGAAATAAGGGGCCACAGGCATAACCTGGCTGCAGGTCAAACTGACTTCATAAGAAAAGAGTATGACTTCCCCACCTCCATCTTCCATCACACCCTACAGCCCCTATTACCAGTGGCTCCCAGCAAGTGAGGGATGGCCAAAGACAGGTGCATGAGAGAGAGACAGAGGCCACCAAGCTCTCAGACTGCAGACGGCACAGGGGAAAAACAGTCTTCCTAGGACCCACCCATTTAGGGAGTTGTTGACCACAGTGGAGGACAGGGGCCATGTTTCTGGGAAGGGTGTGGATCAGTGGGAGGAAAGGGCTGTAAAGTGGTGGGGGTGGGGCTGACAAAGGGGATGGAGCCCTGGAAGCTGGCCCAAACCCATCTTCATGGCCGATCTGGGAGGATGCCGGGTTCCTGGCACAGAGGGCGGGGAAGCGGTGTGTGGGTCAGGGGGGAAGCCGCCTCTGAAAGGGACCCTGTTGCCCCCTAGACATGCTCCCTCACCCCTGCCAGCTCTGCGTAAATCTCAGAGCCGGGGCCACAGTAGCCCTGGTGACAAGGGAGCGGGTTGGCTTTTACCGCCAGTGCAGGCCTGCCACAGGACGCAGAAGTCGGCCTCAGCCCCCAGCAGCACAGCCTGGTGAAGGCGGGGAGGCACAGGCGGTGATCCCGCAGAGCCCAGCCCGCCAGCCGGGCCGGTGTGGCACCGTGGGCCGGGGAGGGCAACGGCCAAGGAGCAGCCACCTGGCATGTGTTTTCCTTCTGGCTGCACATCTACAAAGAAACCTGGGAGAAAGGGTGGCCAGGGACGCAAAGCCAGGAGGGTGCCAGGGTCCCTTTCCCCTGGCACGTGCCCACCTATGGGCCATGTGTGTTGTCCTGGCTTTGATCTCTGTGCATCCGTCCTCTCCCTCCTGTCTCTCAGAGGTGCCGCAGACCAAGGCCAACTCGCCGTTCTGTTTCAGGTCTCTGGCGGATGAAAAGATTCCAGCCCATCCTCCTTTCTTGAGCACTGAGGCTTCCACCTTCCTCTCTCCCCCTGGCCCCCATACCCAAATAATGTTTCCTTACACATTTTCTAGGCTGCCACCGAGCCCTCCTGGATCTGCTCTTGTTCTGTTTCTCTCCCTTCTCTTCCTTGACTTCCCTTCCTTCCCTCCTGAAATAGCTCTACCCACAAGATGGCATTCCTATCGAGACAGTCCCCCAGTGTTTCCAAAGCCTAATTCAGAAGCGCATGTATATTTATAGTTCTTTCAGGTCTTCACTCTCTACCTCCCTTCCCCCAAAGTCAGTGCTCCCCTTTGCCCTGTGAGTGACATCTGAGACCTGGGAGGGAACTGACTGTTCCTGCTCACAGCATGTGACTTAAATGGGAGAGAGGAGTCTCTGCCTCCACAGCTCTGGCATATTCGGAAAAGTGCTCTACAAGGACAAGCAAGCCATGGTTCCAGGCTGACCATACCTGACCCATGCCCGGCCAGCCTCTGCTCCCGTCTGGCAGCCCAGTCTCCTCGGTGGCACTTCTGCTTTCTTTTGGCAGAAATGTCTGGGAACCGAGAGGCCTTTCCCTGTGACCTGGCCTCCCACACTAGGAACAACAGCCCCAGGACAGCCTGTCTTGTGTCCCTCTGGAAAGAGGGCATGGCTGGGGGTGGGAAGTTCAGGGGCTGGATAGAGCCGAGCGGAAGTGGAAAAGCACAGAGTCTTGGCCAGTTGGCAGCCTTCGGGAGAGCTGGAGAGAGTGGGGCCCTCGCAGAGGCCCTTCCTGCTTCGTGCCCCTCACCAGCCTCTAGAATTCCATCTCCTGGAAGCCTGAGAACAGGAAAACGCTGCTCCTGCTGAACGGCAGTGGCCAGTCCCGGCTTGTCCCCTTTGCACAACATTCCTTGAAAAACTAAGGAGTGAATGTCCTTTCTTAAGGCAAATCTCTTTAGTACTGGGTCCTCTGCATCCTGCCCGTGGGAAGTGTGACTGTCCTGTTCCTGGGCTTCCTGAGCGCTGGGTGCCCCACGTGGCACGGACTTGGCTGTCTGGCTCCCTCCCACAGAGGACATAGTCCAGGCCGAGACGGAGAGTCCACCGTCCAGGCCTCCTGGGCCCTACCGGGCATCTGGGACCACCCATTCCTTGGTTGACCAGTTGTCCAAGTACTTCAACTAATTTTTTCAAGAATATTCATCCCTTCCCTTCTCCACATGTGGTATAAAACAAATAGAAGGCACACCTACGTAATAAAGTGGCGAAGTCAGGACACTGGTCTTCCACTTCTGTGCCAGAATCGCCCCTCAGGGCCCTGCCCCCACCTCCCTCTGAGGAGCCAGTGCCCCGTGCCCCCCAGCCTCCACCAGCAACCCTGTCCCAGGACAGGCGTCAAGGGCGCCACTCCCTTGGGTGGCGTCTGCGCCGCAGCGCGGCCTTGCGTCAGACGACGGTGCCGGGAGAGGAGCCTGGGCGCTCGGGGGCACCCAGAGAGCACTGTCTGGAGCCGCAGGAGACGCCCCAGCCCGTGAGGCGGACCGGCCTCGCCCCTCTCAGTCAGCACAGGCGTCGGCAGGGAGAGCCGCCCGGGAGACGCCCAGCTCGGGGACCAGGGCTGCACAGTCCAGCTGATGCCAGAGCTCGTTCTCGTGATTTGGCCCGTTCCCTTATTTCTGAGCTTGACACAAGTCACTGCTGGGCCAGATAACCTGGCCCCGCTGCTGGCCCACACTGGCCGCTGTGGCTTTCCGGGCCTTTCCGTCCCCAGCCTTGCCTGTAAGACTGCAGCCCACTGTGACCCACTAAGGTCCCACGCGTGGGTCCCCTCCCCCGTGGCCATTGTGGCGGGAGAGGACGAGGGGTGTGGGGGGTGCTGAGCCCAGGGCTTGCCCCGCCTCGCCCCCACCCCTCCTGTCCCTGCGGAGGGCGCTGGGGGTCTGGAGGACAGGGCCATGTGACCAGGAAGGCCGCAGGGGCTCGGACGAGATGCCCTTCGGCTCCTGCCGCGGCGAGGTGCCCAGACCAGCAGAGCGCTGAGGTGCCGGCGGTGGTTCTGATAGTGATGTTGCTCTGTTCTTGTCTGTCTAATATTCCTTTTTAATCCCGTCCTGCCTGCCCCTCCCTTATGTAGGGTTACTTTAGTGATCCCTGGAATGTTTTTGACTTCCTCATCGTAATTGGCAGCATAATTGACGTCATTCTCAGTGAGACTAATGTGAGTATTACTCTGCCCTCCCCAGGAATCCTCGTCCTTCCTCCTCTGCCTCCTCCCTCTCTCTTTCTCACTCTCTCTTTACTTCCTTTTATTTTGTTTTTAATTTCCTGTTTTTACCCGCCTCCAGTCATGCCTTATATTGAACCTGCCGTCGTCCTGTGGGGAAAAAAAGTGGGAGCTTCTCCTCCTTTTTTTCCACTTGTCCGAGCTCTGCCCAGCCGTGCTGGGCCCAGGCGAGGGCTGAGCGGGGACAGTGGCGGTGCGGTGGCAGCACTGCCCGCCCAGGGCTCAGCCCGCCACCTCTGAACTAACCCAGCTTTTATCAGGCCTCCGCACCTGCGAAAACCAGGTCACCAGGTTTGAGCCGCCAGAGATGTAGAGTGGTAAGAGAGTATTTAAAATGCCCACGTAACCTCTTTCTTTTCTCATTTTTTTTTCTCTTCTCTCCCTTTCTTCATGCCTTTTTTGTTTTCATTTTTCCTCTTCCCTTTTGTTTTGTTTTTCTCCTTTGTTGTTTTTTTTTTCCCCCCTCTTCTCTCTCTCTCTTCCTCGGCTTCTCTGCCCCATGCAGCACTATTTCTGTGATGCATGGAATACATTTGACGCCTTGATTGTTGTGGGTAGCATTGTTGATATAGCAATCACCGAGGTAAACGTAAGTACATGGCGTCTGTCCCTAACTGTCCGTGCCTGCTCTAACATTCGTCTTTCCCCGGTTTTTTCCCTTCATTTTATTTGCTCCTCCCCACCTCCTTATTTTGATTTCATCTTTTTGTTTGTTTAATTTCTTTAAATTGGTTTGAAGGACTTTTTTTCTTGTTGCTTTATATTCAAATATTTTTTATTCTTTTCTTTTTTAACTTTGGAACGCTTTAGGACTTCCCTTTTCCTGTTAAGTTTTGATTGCTGCATTTTTTTCTCTCTCCCTTTACAATCAGCGTGGCATGACTCACACTGTATAGGCAGATGCAGCTCTGGGAATCGTGGAGTGAGAACATGCGGATGTTGGCCCGCTGGGTGGCTGCTGGGGCAGGGACCCAAACCTCTTCTGACCCCACCTTCTCCTCCAGCCTGCTGCCTCTCCCCTCCTGCCCCTCCGTTCCCACAGCATCTTAGAAGAGAACTCTTTCAAAGTGGCACACCTAAGTTAAGGCTAGGACTTCGCCTGCGATGTCAGCCATGGCCCACCTTTGCCTGAGGGGCTCCCATTATCTTACACTGGTTTCTGTTTAACATCAGTAGCCTATGCGGGCAGCCTGGCCCCTGCAGGCTCATGTGAGAGAGAAGAGAACCAGTCATGTTTGGACTTCTGTTTGTATGCCTCTTCTCTGGAGCTGGTGAGCGCTCTTCTGGGTGGACCTTCCCTCCCAGTTGCTGTGGAAGCAGCTCCATGTAAGCCCCTCCCTCCCCCTTTACCCGCCTGGTTCTCCACCCCATCCCCTGACCCCCTTCACATCCCGCTCCTAGCTCCCTGGCCTCAGACAGAGCCCCAGCCCTGAGGGCCTCCGGCCACCCTCTCCTCCCAAGAGCTGCCTCCTCCAATACAGTTCCTACCAGTCCCTGCACTGTCTCTTTGTTACCTGGCATGTTTAAATCTCCTCTCTCTATCTATAGGCAAGCCCTCTGCGGTTAGTCTTTAACATGTGTTGTTTAAGTTTGTTGTCATTATTGTTCCTTAATTAAGAGATGCACTGAACCTTGAATAACAGCATGGAGCAGGCGCTTTAGAGTTTTGATCTAAGGTGTTTGAAACTACCTGACCACCCACTGTGTGGCCCCTGTCCTTACCTCCACTCCAGTCAGCCAGACTGCCATGTTACCTCATCTGTTGCTCCCTGCCCCCACTGGAAGCCTGTCTGCCACTCTCCAGCAGGTGGATTTGGGAAGGGGGGTTACACTTGCTGGGCACCCCCTTCCTACTCACACTGTAGCTCCAGATTTGGTTGCCCCACTGTCTCCAACAGCTGTGGGTTGTCTTTGTCGTGTGTGTGTGTGTGTGTGTGTGTGTGTGTGTGTGTGTACACACTCTCCTGTGACTTCTTCCAATGAATCCGACCTATGCTCTGAGCCCCCTCCCCGTCTTGAGTGGACTCCCAGCTCTGCAGGCTGGGCCAGCCCTAAGCTGTCTCCCAAGTGCCATCCAAGCCCCTGTGTTCGAAGGTCAGCACTTCTGTGCTCAGAGCTTGTGCCACGTGTGCCTTGAACAGAGGGCAGCTGTGGGAGAGCAATGGCAGTAGTATACTGCACCACAGATCCATGTGCAAAGCTGCCCAGCAGGACCCAGAGCCCCGTGGCAGGGAAATCCTGGAAGGTGACAACGAGCTATCCCTCTGCGGGCAGAGTAGCCCCACTGCAGTCCCAGGGAATTCTCTGGGGTTCTTCTCCCTGTTAGCAAGACCCCCTAGCACTCAACCTGGCATTTTCTCCCAAAATATTCGTGTTTTAGAAAAACAAAACAAACATTTTTTAGTATATAAAATTCTGCAGAAAAAGTGGCTCCACTGAGGGTGGGGAGGGAGCCTGAACTCATGCAGCAGCCCTGACATTTGTAGAAAGGCTTTCTGTTTACAACTCACTTTTGCATTCCTCTCACTTAACTCTTAACTGCCCTGTGAATCTGACAGGCAAGAACTCCTGCCCACTGCTGCTGGGTGATGATGTGGAGATTAAGCCCTTTCTCTGCTGGGCCTGCTGGGCTGCCCGTTCCTGGCTCTAGGCCAGAGTTCCCCTCTCTAACCACGTGCTGCCACCAGCCAGGATTTGTTCAAGCCTTACATTCTGTAATTGATGTTTTAAATAACCATAGGGTGTTTCACTTTCTCAGTAAGAATGATTGATCAGCACACTGTGAGAGTTCTGCTGGACCTCTCTCCTTCCCAGCAGCCCCTCTCACCTCGAGAGTGCCCAGGCTGCTCCAGAGTGAGGGCTGTGGGTTTGGAGTCACACTCAAGGATTGTCTGGGATAAGATGGCAACAGTACATGTGGCTGAGAGCAAGAGCAGGTGTCCAGAGACTCAAGCCCTATTTCTGGACCACTTTTTCACCCTCTCCCACACAACTCATGGCTTCTGCACAAAAACAACAAACATCACATCACCCGAGGCAGGAAAGTGGTTTGGAGAGGGAGAGAGAGCTGGTCTTGAAGTCAGAAAAGTGGCAAGTTGCTGAGTCTCACTGCTGCTTCCTATCAAAGTGCTACCAAAATGCCTTGAGACTTAGGATTTTTTATCTGTCAGAGGAATGTGATATTTACAGTGGTGTGTCTTGAAGCTTAAATAAGAGCATCTATTTAAAAGCTGTATGTAAACTGTAAGGCACTGTGGAGTGGGAGAGATGCACCCAAGCAAGTGACATTCTTTCCAAAACCCCTGCTGGTGTGACAAAGGCCCAGTCTCTAAGCAAGACCGTTTCATTAGTCTGATTATAACTGACACCCGCGGACAGTCAGAGCCCGCATTTCCCAAATAGGTCAGACACACGGAGTAGGGACAGCCAGACCAAAGCAAGCACAAGCTCACCGACCACAGTCTGCAACTTTGAAGCCTCAAGAGGCCTGTTCCGAAAAGCATAGTCCTGGCATGACCTGCGCTCAGCAGCCAGCACTGTGGTGACAGACGACATGAGAATAATGTCTGGCCTCAGAAGTAGCTGCCTGCACCCTCTCCTTTGAGTCATTAGCAACTTATGGGCAGCTCTAGGGCTTTCTTCCTCTGGTTTTCTTCAGGCCTTCCCAGATTTTTCTAGCCACATCGTCATCGCAGGACTTACACCCCCAGAGACGTCTCCTTTGAAAGAGCCTACACTGTAAGCTTCACGGAATCTGAGGGCTTTTCACCTGTAATTGTCATCTCCGATGCCTTCAAACCTACAGGAGTGGACCCCCATCCCCCACCGAGCACCGCGTTCGCCCTGCCGTCTTCCAGACCCGCCCCCACTCACACTCGTCTCCCGCCTTCTCCTCGCCCTTGCCAGGCCGTGTGCCCCCGCAGGAATGGATGCCCACCAGCCTCGGAACACTCGTTCCTTCCACAGCACCTGTAGGCCCACCTGCTGTGTGCTGGGCACTGGTTTAGGCACCTACAATCCGTCATTGGGCAAAACAGAAGCCCTGCCCTCATGGGCTTGTGGCGTGGAGAGAGATGACCAGACACAGGCAACGCAATAAGTATAGAAAATAAGGAAACCATACAGTGTGTTAGGAGATGACAGGGGCTTCAGGAGAAACAGTGCCAAGCAAGGGGGCTCAGGGGTGCCAGGGAGAGGTGAAGGCAGGTGCTTCCTTGAGGAGGTGGCATCTGAACAGAGCAAAGCTGTGGAGGAGCTGTGGCATCATCCAGGCAGAGATTTGGGAGAACTTTGGAGGCAGGAGGGCGGCCTGCAAGGCCCAGGCACCCACACCAGTTGGAGCAGGGACGGGTCAGAGGGCAAGGAGTGGGGTTAGGGGTTTCACTCGGAGCGAGGAGGGGACGGCTTTGAGTAGAGTTCTTGTGTGATGTGACTGGGGCCTCTAAAGACTGCCCTGGCTGCTGGCAGGAGTCACAGGGGGATGCCAGAGGCCATTTAGAAGGCAAGTGCGGTGATCCAGGTGGGAGGTGTGGCGGGTGGGAACAAAGTGGCGGGAAAGGTCAGATCTTCCACCCGTTTTGAAAGCAGAACCGCAGCATTTCCTGGCAGACCGGCCGTGGGGGCGGAGGGAGAGGCGCGCAGGCTGACCGTGAGGCCTGCGCAGCGGAAGGGTGGAGTCGTGTGCACGCACAGGCCGTGGGCAGGTGCCCTTGGGTGAAGATAAGCCAGGGCACAGTTCGGACGTGTCCGTCGGCCCTTGGACTGGAGATGTCGGGCGGACAATCGGACGCACTCATCTGAGGCCCGGGCATGGGGTCACCACAGAGCCGGGCACTGGCGCGGGGCACCGGGTGGGGCCCCTCCCACTGCGGTTCACTCGGGGCCTCCAGCCCCAGCGGTGTGACTTGCTGAACCAGCGTCAGGGTCGCACTGCCTCGTTCTGAGTCCGAGCGCCTCTTCCTCTGTGGCCCAGGGAGCTGTGCGTGCAGGGTCAGGCCCCTCACAGAAGCCTTCTGGGCTTCTGCACTGCTTGGGTCTAAATCATATTTTGCTGAGGGAAAACTTGTGGCTATTGATGAAAGTTACTGTAGCATCAAAAACTGCGCCCTAAGACCCCAAATCCCAATCAGTTTAAGTGCTGGGCCATCAGCCTTTCCCAGCCCCTTCCCTTCCGTGCTGTGACGCGTATGGAGCAGCGGAAACTGCCGGGAGGCTGGATTCTCGAAGTACGGGCACAGAGAAACATTCTACAGCTGTGATTAAGAAGCCCTGGCTATGTCCCCACCTCTGGCACTAGAGTCACTCTGGGTTGGGTGACTTAGAACTAACCCCATTCTCCAGGCCTCAATTTCCTCGAATGCAGGTGGGGCTGCGGAGGGTTTGCAAGGGACTGAATGGGGTGTTTCTGATGGCTGGAGGCAGCCCTGTCGTGCCCCCCAGCGCCGGGCCGGATTCTACAGTGTGTTTCCTTTTGCGACGCTCCCAGGCCTGGCAGGAGTTGCTCCCGTGGCTCTGGTGTGGCTCCGTGGAGACGCTCAGGGAGGCAGCAGCAGAGAGGCTGCAGGGGTGGCGCAGGCACAGGGACCGGGGAAGCCACACAGCCCCAGGGAGCTCCCAGCACAGGCCAGAGGAGGGAAAGCCAAGGGTTTGCTTAGAAGCCACAATGTGACCAGAGCCGCCAGTGCAGCTCCGTGACACGGCTCTGGCTCTGACTTGGCCAAGGAGGCGGGCAGGGAGGGGAGAGGGAAAGGAAGACGAGAGAACGACTGGGATGAGTGCGTCTCAGGCCCCATGCTAAGGACATGCCGCGAGTGATTGGATTGAGTCCTCAGGCGGGACGTACAGTCTGCCCGAGGTCGTGCAGCGAATGGGTGGCAAGTCGGGGATTCAAGTCCCTTTCTGTCAGAGGATTGACTCTTGCCTTTGCACAGAGCCCCGCTCATGCCTGGGCCGAGGGGTGGGGCCGTAGCGTGGGGCAGAGCCGAGTGCCCGCGGGTGCTGCAGGCGCGGGGCCCAGGGTGCCGGCGTGCCCTGGAGATGCTCCAGCAGAGCACAGCTGCACGCCAGACCCACGGGCCCAAGGACAGGGCCCGGAAGACAGGGCCAGGGAGGTGTGGAGCGGCACCACTCCCCTCACCCTGCTGGCGTCTGCAGTGGAGATGGGACGGGAGGTGAGAGAGACGGTAGTAACGAGGCGGGCTGGTGTCCCAGGACAGCCACGTGAGGACGCTGGCCTCACACCTCCCTTTCCACCACAGACCGACAGGCACAAACCATCGCTGGCAACTGTCCCTCACTGGCCAGTTCACAGAGCCACACTGGCGCCCAGAGGGGCCAGCATCTGGAGTCAGTGTGCCCCGGGCTGTCTAGGGCCAGGCTTGCTGCAAGGGCCGGTCAGAGCCAGGCCCGGAAGGTGGCCTGGTGCAGCCGGCCTTCTCAGGAGCTGTTGACTGGAGAAGGGCCCTGCAGGCTCGACCAGAAGGCCCTTGGGAACCTCGTTTCTCATGGACATCCTGATCTGGGTTCTTAATCTGGCTTTACTAGGTCACCTGGCTGCCCAGACACAGCTCTGACACGTTGAGGTTCCCCTTGCCTTCTGCCTTCTCATCAAAACCATGGCCTTTTTATTTTCCTCTAATTCTCTTTCTTTCCCTTCCCTATTATCTTGTCAACCCACATACAACCCTCTCATTTCCCCTAAACAAAAGAGTGGGAGGAAGCTGTCCCAGCGCACCCCGTGGCCAGTGTCTGATGCATCAGGTCTTATGGACTCAGCAAGCCTCTGTCAGGGTCTTTGCCAGAAAGCTCTAGGGAGAAGGCACCTAGAAGATTCCATGAGCTAGTCATGAGGAAACATAGGCATGCTCATAGATGCCCGCAGTGCCTCGAAAAGGACTGCCACCTCTGCTGACCTATCCACCCACGCTCAGCGCTCCCGCCCGAGAATCCTCTGTGTCAGTTTCTTTCTGCCCATCCCTGCCTCGGTCTCTCTGTCTCTCCCTCCCTTTCTTCTCTGTCCTTCCGACTCTCTCTCTCTCTCTCTAGCATAAGGAGTTCTTTGATACTGTTAGCACTTGCTGACAGGGCACTTTCATTCTTTGACTCTTCACAGGCTGGTTGGTTTGAGTGAGTGGACGCTGGCTGTCCTTCCCGGGGGAGGTAACCGCCTGGCGATTCCGTAATCAGCCTGTCTGGCGAGTGTTGCAGAGGGTGATGGTGCCCAGAGCCGGGCCTGCGGAGGAACAGCAAGGGACTCCGCATGAGCTGGCCACCGCGCAGGGAATCACACCGGTCACGGCCCTCAGCCTTCCGCACGGCAGCACAAAAGGACTAGAGCAGGAGAGAGCCGGGAACCGGCAGACCCGTGCTCTGCGCCTCTCTGGAAGTCCCTTTGGGGCAAAAGACCCTTCAGAAGGAGTTCTGAAGGGGCCTTTCAACCTGTGCCCGTGACTCCAAAAACAAGCCAAGCTCTTCCCCTTGTAGCTAGGGGTTCACTTCGAGGAGGCAGAAGCCAGAGGTGGTGGCGCACGGCTGCGTTCTGCATTCCTCTCCTTCCTTCTCTGGCGTGTCCCTTGCTGGGTCCTGTGCTTTGCCACGTCTTCTGCTCAACACGCCCCCACAGATCGCCCTGTCCAGTGCACACTAGAGCCAGGATGGGGATTCCGCTTGAAAACCGCCTCCATCTGCGCGCACCTCCTTCACTCACCCTCAGTCTGTATGTCCCAGTGGACTTGTGCTTATTCAGACCTTGCCTCTGAGCACGCAGCCTCTCCGGTCAGCTCCATAAGACTCACAGCTTAAAACACGTGTGCTCGGGCCCCCTCGCCCTGCTGCCATCCTGGTGGCTCCGAGGTTCAGCACCTCCCAACAAGGCCACAGCACTAGTGCACACTCCTGAGATGCGTGTGACTCCTGGAAGAAAGGCGATTCAGGGATAACAAGGCGATTCAGGGATAACAAGGCCCCCTCTCCCCCCACACACCTTTAACCCACACTGGCTGGCTCCCGGCATGCTGGCCCCAGAAGCCCCTGACCCTGCCATTCCCAGTCCTCTCTGTGCACCAGCCCGATACCGTCCTCCCAACCTCGGCTACCTCTGGGGTCTCACCACCAAAGCCCCACCCGCAGGCCCCTGGCTATCTCCCAGCAGAACTAGCGGCACTGTCCTGCAGATCAAATCGGAATGAGGCTGGCCACGATAAGGGCAGAGAAGCAGGGCCTGGGCAGGACATGGTGCCAGCTGGGCCTGGACCTTCAGGTGCTTTGAAAAGAGATCTGTTACATGGCCGCTCCTCTAAGTCCTAGACAAGAGTTTTTTAAAAAAAACACAGCAAGAGTTGTGAAGTCTTTCACCGGCAGCTGGTGAAAGACTCACGTACTCCCACGACATCGCTTTTGTTGCCTGTTTCAGGGGAGCACAGCATCTCAGGGCCCGGAGGCGGCAGCACGTGGCCCGCGCATGGCTTTTCTGCAGGGCCGAGGGCCAGCCTGCCCTGGAGAAACTGGAAGGGAATCTGCTCCTTCCCGGTTGCCGCGTCAAGGAGAGCGCTGCCACGGCCCTCTGCTCACCTGGCCTCCAGAGAATACCCTGGAAGACAACTTGGTTGGCTGTTCCGATCTAGATATCGACTGCCTGGCCCCTAAACTCTTAGTAATCCTTACCCCTGACTGTATTTCAGAAAAATACTTTTTAAAAACCTTTTTTGTTTTTGAGACAGAGTCTCGCTGTGTCGCCTGGGCTAGAGTGCTGTGGTATCAGCCTGGCTCACAGCAACCTCAAACTCCTGGGTTCAGGTGATCCTCCTGCCTCAGCCTCCCAAGTAGCTAGGACTACAGGCATGCACCACCATGCCTGGCTAATTTTTTCTATATATTTTTAGTTGTCCAGCTTTCTATTTTTTTAGTAGAGACGGGGTCTCGCTCTTACTCAGGCTGCTCTCAAACTCCTGAGCTCAAATGATCCTCCCGCCTCAGCCTCCCAGAGTGCTGGGATTACAGGTGTGAGCCACTGCGCCCAGCCTGAAAAACTTTCATATGGTGAAGAGCTGTTTTCCACTACCTTTCAGTTCTCCAGGGAGAGAAGTGACCCCCAGATATTCCAGGCTACCAAGTAATTCTGAGTTGAGATCCAAAAGTAGGTAGGTGGATGCTAGATGGTCTCTCAAGGTGGTATTTAAGGGGAGCAACAACACAGATGTATGTCTGGGCTACAAATGCTGAGCCTGGACATGACAGCGGCTCAGCTCGCAGAGGATGCACTTGTAGTGGGAGGGCACAGAGACTCGGCGGCTCTGGGGCCGCCTGGGACCTGTCCGGTGTGTCGGTGGCCACGCGTGCTCAGAGGGCAGGGCTGTATCTTCGGCTTCTTCCGCCGTCACCACAGAGAAGCTGCTCAGGGATTGCTTTATGGCTTTGTTGGGCACACTTACTCATTTGTGAGACCAGGCACCGGGTAAACTCACTCCTTGCACGAGAACAGGTTCACTGTGTTAAAGGCTGCGCCGCCGCAGCGAGCCAGCAGCGTGCTCTGAGCGGCAGGCTCGAGGCTCAAGAAACCTTAATCTGAGTCTCCAGACTTTTCTGAAGTGAGGGTCTGTGAGGACTGTCATTGCCTGGGCCAGAGAGCCCCACCACGCTGGCTCTCCACTGCCCTCACAGCTCCCGACAGACATACTGTAAGGAGTGTTCAACTAATACACACTATTAAAGCCGTAAAATATTATCCAGATTATTAGAACAGGCCTAATGCTAAATCTTGAAGTGAAATATCATTTAAATAGATGAGATCTTAAACGGGAGCTATAAAAGGATAAAAAGCAACAAAAGACAGTTAAATGTTTCAGAATCCTAAATGAAGGATCCTGAATATTTAAGAAGTGCAATGAAATAAATAGTTCATTTTTTTAAATAGCTACAAGTTGGTTCAGTTAGGCCAGGTCAGTTCTCAGAAATGTCTCCATTTGGGTCCTATTCAAGATAGGATTGACCCAGAAGACCTTCATGCATTTGCCCAGAATTCTTAGAAGTCATGGGCAGCTGTGACAGTTTTCAGGGTGGACCCGAGATGACAGCAGTGGCCAAGTGTCCTGGGGACCTTGCCCAGAGACCTGGCGTTCTCCACAGTGTGGACAGCCTCTCACACCCCACTGACACCAAAAAACACAGAACTCCTTATCCATTAACATGGAGCCCAAGCACAGGACCAGCCTGGGGGGTGGGCAGGAAGATGCCAGAGGATATGCTAAGCAGCTGTCACATGCCAACAGAAAAGAGGTTTTGGTGCTTTGACAAGAAATTTCTCGTGTGAGTGTGTATGTGTGTGTGTCTTTGCCTATGTTCGTTTCTGTGTTCAATCTTGCCCCAATAGCCAAATTCTAGCGACCCCACACCCTCCAGGCATGTGGATTGACCTGGCAACCTGAAGCAGAAAATGTAACTCAGAGATCTAGATCTAGAATGTTCCGTGAATGACTAGAGAAGTGTCCCTTTTTTCTTCTTCCCTCACCTTAACCTACATGTCCACCATTCCCCAGAAAGGACATCCTACCAACTTGCTATGGATAAAAAGAAAAGAATTTGCTGAGAAATCGTTTGCCAAAGAAGTATTTCAGGCTACAAGCAAATGTCTAGTTGTGCACATTTCCATCCTTCAAAAATTCCATTATATGTTTTTCTTGTTTGTACCTTAAAAACAGAAACACAAGAGCAACATCTGAAAATGGAGAGTAAAAGCCAAGTCAGGAGTTGTAGGAAGAGCTAACAACCAAGACAGTCCAGATCAGTCAGTGGGGAGCCCGAGAGCAGGGCGCTTCCTGGACACAGGCGCGGGGCCCTGGGAAGAGGGGCCCGGGACACTCGCCTGCGCCCGTTTCTTGGCTCCTGTACCAAAATGAGTTCAGCAGTCAGCCCCGTGAGGACAGCTTTTTGGGGTGCTAATAACATCCTAAACTGTGTGCAGAGCTTTCAGGCTTCAGAAACAATCCAGCACTCGTTATTCCATGCCTGTGGCCAGGGCTCCCCATGCCGTAGACTAGCTGAGCTAGACCACCTCCTACCTGAGCCTCGGCTGCAACAACCAGCACGTGTGGAGGGTTTGAGGCCACCTCCTGATGTCCTCATCTTCCTCTAACCCTGATAAACCGTTGCCCTTGGGCTGCTTTGTTTAAGGATATGCAGGCAAGGACGGGCACTGAGGCCAGCAAGACCTCTGTCCTTCAGCTGGCCCTCCCTGGGGATGCTAAAGGGCATGAAGTGCGGGCCCTCAGGGTTATCTTAGAGCTAATTTTTTAAAAAAAACAAAGCTTCCGTCCACAAAACCTTGAGTACCTCATCTGCCCATCTAAAATGGGTGTGAGCTACTAAATTTGTGGCCAGGATGGCATAGGCAGGAAAGTGCCTGTGGCTCCTTGTTAGATGGGGCACCCAGTGACATGGAGCCCTCACTCACGGGATGCCCCAGCGCCTGCCAGGCCCACACTTCCTTGTTCCTTTCACTTGTTTCCTTTTGCTCTCTCCTGCCACCATGTTGCTCCTGTGTTAGCCAAGACCTAGAATAGCAGGCGTCTTCGTGGGGACTCATTACAGCTTATCTCTATCTGCCTTTCTTTAAAGCCAGCTGAACATACCCAATGCTCTCCCTCTATGGTAAGACTGAACCCCCAACCACACTCCCAGCTTCTTGACCCCTTAAAGACCCCCACTCTCCCTGCCCCAACCTCCAGAGTCTCCCGGAGCCCGCCTGGCTCTCGTTGCATGCGGCCACCATGTCTGTCGTGTGCCTTGCCTGCCTGTCCCGGTCTCCTGTGCAGGTGCTGTGTGTGCAGTGGTGTTCTTTCACCTCCCCAAGCTTCCCTTTGGGTGATGATTCACCGCAACCTTGACTATCGAACTAACCACTGGGAGAGAATTGGACCCTAGGGCCTTTTCCTGTTAGATACCCCAACGACTCCACTGGCTAAAGCCTCCAACCTTAATCTGATGTGGGAAATTTGTAGAGGGTATTTAAGACAGCCGTGGTAGGGCCTCCAGGGAAAGGAGGGAAGAGAGAAGTGATCCAGCCAGGAGACACAAGGGCAGACAGTGGCTTCCTGCTGACCGGTATCTATAGCCACTAGCCTCCCTGTTCTCTGAGCGTAAGGCCACACAGAAGGTTTAAGCTGTGCTTTGGTATTAAGAGCATGGTTGAATTTCCAGGCACTCCAACCATGTTTCCCCTTGCATTTTTCTAAATTCCTGAAGTTCATTAAAATTAGACTATAGCCGCTTTTCTGAAGCAAGCTGGAAGCAAAAGACAAGTTCAATTGATTGGGTCACTCCTGGTGTAGGAGTCTATGATTCGAACTGGCTCAACTGATGCCACTCAGTATGACCTTGAAGTCTCCTTGGAACAGCCTCCTCCAAAAGGCTGTGGTCGCACATTTCAAACTGCGTTAAACATGAGTTTTTAAAAGGACCAGTGGGTTGATTCCCTGTGCCCCAGAACCCAGCAGGGTGGAGGCAAGATTTGGTGGGTTGATGGCACTCCCCAAGGCTGCCCACCCCAGACTGGCTGAAAGGCTGCCTGGGAGTACTCTGCCCCAGTGTCACAGCCACAGCCATTTGGATCTGCTGCTGCTCTGCATCGTCATTGTGTTTATTAGAGGAAATTAGCGTCCAAATGGCAACGTGTTTATTCCCCCTCCCAAGCAGCATTAGGAAACTGCAGCATCTGTGGAGGGTTCTGAACAGCAGAGTGAAATTCAAACAGCACACCTGGATTTTGGTGTGCATGTGTTTTTTTGTTTGTTTTGTTTTTTAACTCAGCAGATCCAGAGGCCCCTGTGGCACCAGCTTCTCAAATTCTTGACACTCACAGCTGAAGTTCCCCACTTAAGCTTGTTCTTTCTCCTTTCCAGAACATGGGGGAACTGACAGCTGAGTTAGAAAACCCTAAGCCACCTCTGCATCTTCCTCTGAGGAAACACAGCCTCCTTTTAAGGAGTGAAAACAGAATCTCCAGCAGAAATGGGGGTAGAAATGCAGAGGTTAAGGGCATCGGGGTCTCCAGGCAGGGCCAGGAGGCAGGCTAGGGCTGCTCCCAACCTAGCCCCGGGCACCACGGGGCAGGCCCGGACACCGCCAGCCTGTCCCCTGCCTTGGGAGCCCTAGGAGGAACCAAGGCAGCTCTGAGTTTGCAATATAAGAAATATGCTGCCTCTTCTCCTTTCTGGAGGGTCTGAAAACCAGAAGAGACCTGGCTTGGTTCCATGCAGGGCAGGCATGCTGACATGGAAGCGCTGCCTCTGGACTTCCCGGCGTCCCTCGTGCTCCCACCCTGCATGTGAGGGGATGATGCCCGCTGAAGCCTCCTCGGGAACGGCCACGGCAGGCCATGGCATGAGAGTGGACGAGCCCATGAGAACCTTGGGGCTTCAGTGCCAGTAGGGTTTCCAGGGGGTGTACATGGGACATGGATGTTCCCAGGGAGGGTCTGACCTGGAAATAATAAAAGTAAGGCAAGAGGAGAATTGACACGAGGAGCAGGGAGGGCTCCGATGGCCCCAGTGGATGGAACAGTAACAGGAAGCCACAAGGGTCCGTTCTCTCCTGGTGCCGGCAGGGCTGGGTAAGCTGCACTAGCCCGGGGTGGTGGCAGTCGCTCCCTGGTGGGCTGGCCCCTGACAGGCAGGCGTGGGCAGGAGAGGGGCCAAGGGGGCAGTGGGCCATGCTGTTCTCAGGTCTGGACGCAGAGGGGGACAGGGCAGCCTGTCCTGCCC
Organism: Microcebus murinus; assembly: GCF_040939455.1. Taxonomy (NCBI): domain Eukaryota; kingdom Metazoa; phylum Chordata; class Mammalia; order Primates; family Cheirogaleidae; genus Microcebus; species Microcebus murinus. Next base: position 99,698,857 of record NC_134113.1, on the reverse strand, counting down.
CCGAGCCCTGGCCAGGCACGTGTCCAAGCCCCTGGGCTCCTCCAGGGCAGCCTCGGCAGCCCGAAGGTCATAGTCCACTCAGGGTACCGGCCTCCGTCCTACCCGCCACAAGGCTCGCTGAGGGAGACGGCCTGCCCTGAGCAGGACCCTGTGGTGCTCACATATCAGGCCCCGGTCTTGTCTAGGATGGGCTCTCTTCCCTTCCCCTGTCCCCTGCCCCCACCCACTCCAGGGTCTTATGCAGCCTGGAGAGGGTTGGAGCACCCTGGAGGCCCCAGGGCCGGAGGAATAGGAACGACAGTGCCAAAGTGAGGGCGGCAGTTCCAGCACTGAGCGCACCCTCCCCAGCCCTCCTCGAGTCCCGTTGGGACAGGGGCTGTGGGAAGTAGAAGGAGGTGACTCAAGACAAGCCAGAGTCCTGAGCAGCCAGGGCGTGAGACCCCTCCGTGGGCAGCCCCCCAGGACCCCGACGTGCGAGCACACCTAGGGCCAGGAGAGAGGCCACCCCCGGGCAGCCTTTTTGCAGAGAGCCAGGTCCCATACAGGGCGCATACCCTCAGCTATGCCAGACAGGAGGGAGGTGGGGACTGCTTCTGCCACACCAGGGCAGAGGCAAGGGCAGCTATGTCTGGGCCTAGAAGATTCCAAGGCATATGGTAGTTCCCCGTGGAATCTTCTGTTGCCCATCCAGGGCACTAAGAATTAGGAATGAAGGGGAAGAGGAGAGGACAGAGAAACGGGGCCTTGGGCAGCTCAGGGGCCTGGGCACAGCTTGGCTCAGTGGAGACCACCAGGCTGGGTGTGGACAGCTGCCCTCCTCCTGGGCAGGGACGGGTCTAGTGCAGCGAGCCCCTCCCTGCCTCCCCCACCGAGGGCTATTTCTCTGAGTGGGACCGCCCCTCTCGCCCCACCGCTTTCTGGCGGTGCTAATTGCACCTCCTGTTGCCGATGGGTTCCAGAACGCAGAGGAAAACTCCCGCATCTCCATCACCTTCTTCCGCCTGTTCCGGGTCATGCGCCTGGTGAAGCTGCTGAGTCGAGGGGAGGGCATCCGGACCCTGCTGTGGACCTTCATCAAGTCCTTCCAGGTAGCCTGAGGGGAAGAGCCTCCACAGCTCCCGGCTGCCCCTGGGCCCGGATGAGCGGCAGGCCCGGGCGAGCTCAGACAGGCCCTCCTGTCTGAGCGCCCGCGGAACACGTGGGCAGCTCCTGGAAGGCCCGCTTTCCCCAGGGTGGGGTGGGGTGGGAAAGTTGGGGCGGGAGGCAGGGGACGCTGAAAGGTCTGTCTTCTCTCGTTTTTTGTATTTTTCTGCAAAAATGTCCTGGACAAAGGGCTTTTGTGGCCAGGAACAAACTTGGAAACCATGGGCCTGGACAGTCTGGTAACCGCTATGGTCCCTCCAATTTTCAGAATCTGTCCCCCCTTTCCACCCCGCGGGCATTTCAGCACTGCTGACCGCACCTGTGTATGTCCTTAGCCCACCTCCAGGCTCCTGGTGTCACTCCCCTCCAGGAGAGGGCCCCCTCCTATGGGCACAGGACTGCTGCGCTGTGTGATTAATTCCTTTTCTCAGCCATTGCTTCCACCTGTAAAAACCGAATAGTGCTCGCCTGGCCAGCTCTGAGGAATGTTATGGAAGTTCGAAGTTAAAGAGAAGCAAAGCTGTCCGGTCACTTGAATTCCTAGAAGATCAGTGTAGAAACGCCTAGATACGGTTTCATGCTTCCTGGGCCTGGTGCCCGTGGAGGTGCCACTCCCACCTCCGGAGACCAGCAGGGACGAGTGGCCTTCCGTGTCCCCTGCCCCGGCCAGCTTGCTTCAGGCTGGAGGATGCAGCCGGGCCGGCTGCAGGGGTGCCCGTGGCTGTAGCTGCCGCCAGGGGAATGGTGGTCTGCCGTGGGCACCGCCTGGAGTCCGGCCCCCCAGGCACAGCTCTCCAGGCAGCCTCCGGCCTGGGACTCCGCCGGGCCAGCAGTCAGGGGCGCAGCCTGGCCCCTCCTAATGGCCAGCCCTCCCCCGACGGGCTGCAGGCTGACTCCCCTGCCCGCGCCCTGCTCAGCGGGGGCTCTGGAGAGTCGGAATCCACAGGCACGAGTGGGCACAGCCCCGGGCTGCCGCGGACGCGAGCGGCCGTGCAGGCCCCACCGTGCGCGCCCTGCGCCCGTTTCCAGGCTGGGCCGCCTGCGAGGCCGCGTGGGCGGGAGTTCCGGTGGTCCCGCAGCGCCATCTGGCGGCGGCGGCGGCTAACACCGCCTCCCCTGGGAGCCCGCGCCCCGCGGCCGCTGGGGGAAGTAGCTGGGACCTGGGAAGTTAAGTCGTCCAGGCTGCCTGGCAGATATGTGGAGTGAATAAAATGTATGGAACCCACCTCTGCAAGGTGTTGCCCTTAAATCATTTAAACTCCACAAAACCCCTGTGAATTAACTATTATTCCCATTTTTCAGATGAGGAGGCAACTCAGAGAAATTAAGTAATATGTCCTAGCTTCTATAGCTAAAAAGTGGAATAAATAGAATTTAAGCCCATGATCTTTCTTTTAAGTGTTTCCTTATTAAATGTTTTAATTACAGGCCGGGCGCGGTGGCTCACGCCTGTAACCCTAGCACTCTGGGAGGCCAAGGCAGGTGGATCATTTGAGCTCAGGAGTTCGAAACCAGCCTGAGCAAGATCAAGATCCTGTCTCTACTAAAAAAATAGAAATAAATTAGCCAGACAACTAAAATATACATACATATATATATATAGAGAGAGAGAGAGAGAGAGAGAGATATTAGCCGGGCATGGTGGCGCAGACCTGTAGTCCCAGCTACTTGGGAGGCTGAGGCAGGAGGATTGCTTGAGCCCAGGAGTTCGAGGTTGCTGTGAGCTAGACTGATGCCATGGCACTCTAGCCGGGGCAACAAACTGAGACTCTGTCTCAAAAAAAAAAAGTTTAATTACAGTAGCAACTCCTGCTCACTGCAGCTAGTGGAACAAGACCAATATGTGTGAAGAAAGGTGTGGCCTGCCTCCCCTGGACCTGTGTCAGCTTGGTGGCATCCTCCATGGCTTTCTCCTTGCCTGTCCAGACCCCCGCAGTGATAGCCCAGGTTCTCTCCTGTGTGCTTGTTTTGCTGGATATCACACCCTGCCCATGACTCTGCAGACAGCATTTGAAACGAAGCTAGAATGAGAAGACAGTGCCCATCTCTCAGGCCCTCTCCCAGCTCCCCAGTACTTTTATGGGGCTCTTGGAAGTGCCCCCTGCCCAAGGCCAAGCAGCCACCGATGGCTGCAGAGCTGGGGACACGGCGGCCGGCGCGCTGCAGCCTCATGACAGCTTTGCACACTTCCTTCCAGGCCCTGCCCTACGTGGCCCTGCTGATTGTCATGCTGTTCTTCATCTACGCTGTGATTGGCATGCAGGTAGGAGGGGCTGTCCCTGCGCTGCCTTCCCTCACTGCGTTCCCGCCACCCTCCTCCCTGGCTTCTCCCTCTTGTTCCTGACTGTCCCTCTCCCTCCTCTTCCATCTTCTGAGCCTAAAGGGTTGTGGGGATTAGAACATCCCCCAAAGGGACATCCCCTAGCTAGCAGGGGGTGGCCAAGCACAGCCCAGAGGCCTCCCTCCCCAGGCCCCAGGCCAGGGCTCTGCTCTTGGTGGAGGATTATGCAGCAGACCCTAGGAGGCACAGCTGTCTTGGGCAGTAGCAGCAAGGTGTGTCTGACCAGCGTCCCTCTTTGTCCAGGCCTCATTGGCCTGAGAACAAACCCCAACCAGTGTCATTCAGAAGAAGCTAGTGACTGAGAGGGAGGCCTGGGGGGAAGAAGAAGGAAAGAGGGAAGGAAGGAATGAACTAGCGAACAAATGAAGGCAGACTGTGCCCCATCGAGCATGCAGCAGATTCCTGGGCCCTCTCCCAGTGCCCACTGCACCTTGTCCCCACACCCAGAGCTCTCCAGCCTCTCCACCCCCAGCTGGGGTCCCAAGATCAGCCTTGGCGACACACTAGCCTGGAGCTCCTCATCAGCAGCTCCTTAAGTAATGTCCCCTGCTTGCTAATTGAAGAAAAACCCAAAGGTCCATAAGCAAAAATCTATTGAAATATAAGAGCTACCATGACGCCCATTGAAGGGTAGCAGCTTCTACTATAAGCATAGCTTTCAAAGGTTAGGGGAAAAAAGGAGGCTTCTGATTTCCAGAATGAATTAAGTTTGCCCAAGCCCCAGATCTCTCACTGTGCATCACTCCAAAATGCAAGGACTAAATTTGGAATAGTGTTTGGGCATATGGAGCTGAAATGACAAAGGAAAGGCCAGTGCACCCGTGTCCCTGGACTGAAGCAGGTCCCGGTCTCTGCGTGCACCTTTTCTCAGCCTCAGCTCCCACTGGGCCACGGGGTTGGGGTCAGACTGAGTGGGGCATCAAGTGCCTGCCAGATCACATCAGGTAGCTCTGTCCAGCTTATAAGCCAGCCAGTTCCAGAATGACCACTGACCAATGGTGGGAAATTAGGACCCCCTCTCTCCACAGGTCACCGAATACCTCTTCCTTCCCTCTGCTAGGTGTTTGGAAAAATTGCCCTGAATGACACCACAGAGATCAACCGGAATAACAACTTTCAGACCTTCCCTCAGGCTGTGCTGCTCCTCTTCAGGTGGGTCTCGAGGACGGGTGCACACGTACGCGCCTGTGTGGCGCTGCTGATAGCCTGGTGTAGAATGAGAGGCAGCTGTCTCCAGGCAAGTGAGAAGGGAGGAGGTGCATGTAGCTCTCTTCTCCTGGACGGGGAGCCATTCATTTCATTGTTGCCTATGACAACTTTCGATGGAGCAGCCCACTGGACACTGACCCTGCTGGTGACCACCCAAAGTCACATGTTAAAAGCGTCCCCATTTGGAATCTGAGCAGGCTCAAAGCCAAGCTGGCAACATGCTGACTTTATGACCTTGAGCAAGACATCTAACTTCTGTGGCCTCAGTGGTCACTCTGCAAGTGTCTGTGCTGTTTGCTGTGGGGGGGCTTTGTCCACATGCACTGAGCTTCACCTTCATTTAAACCAGCCTTGAGTGTTCACGCTTGCTGGAAGGCTGCTGGCCTCATGTGTGACTGGGGAAGGGGTGTGTCTCGTGCCCACCCTGAGTGAGCAGCCACAGCCTGCTTCTCCTCTCTCCTCTGGCTCATGGTAACCCCCTGGGTCTGCCTCAGACTTTGTCTTTCTGACCTTCCTGCTTATCACAGCCTACAGCTCTGGGACCCACATCTAGTCCAGGGCTGGTAGATGATAGGTGACAGCTACTTACCCTATCCCTTGACCACATGACTTCTCAAGTCCATTCTAGCTCATATATTCTACACACTATGGTGCTAGAAGAAGCAGCGAGCCCTTTCTTCTTCCCTGGTGTCCCTTTCCAGAGGGTCCAGGGACTCTCTTTCTGATAGCCCCACCTTCACCATGTTCTTCAGAACCCTTCTCCCCTACCCAATCCCAAGTATCATCAAAATATATCAAAATGGCAGTCTGCCTCCCTCAGACAATAAACTATCAGAACCCAGGGCCACGGTAAGCAGCTGTTTAACAGCCTTAGGCCTCTGCCACGTTTGAATATGGGAGTTGGACACAAATATCAGACTAAACACATAGGTCTATCTTCCCTCCTTTCCCAAAGTCCTTAATGGAAGAAGATATTTTTGAAAAGAATAAATTCGTAACAGTGCTAAGAGGAAAAAGCATGAAAGAATGCTATTGGAGAACCACAAATGTCCAGGAACTCCTAAATGGGAGAGAGCAGTTGGGATTTGATTGACAAAGGAACAAGACCCGAGGAAAGCACACCACCACCAAAGAGGATGAGTGAGGACCATGAAGGATGTGAGAGCAGCCCGGGGACTCTCTGAGCTCAGCATCAGTAGATACACGGCACAGGAGAGGCCTGGGGCCACAGCCAGGCTGGTTTCTCAGAGACTTGCACTTGGAGAGCATTTGTGAATGTTCACAAACTGAAAGCAGCAGTTGGCATCACACCCCTTGGGCTCTTGAGGTCTGAGAGGCAGAGCATGGCCCCCCAGGGGACCCACCCTCAAAGGGAAGCTACCTGCCTAGCCGACATCTTGTCTTTCTTCTGCGATCCCCAGAGATGCTTCTGTGATGAGAACTTGATCCACCAAGATGTGAACTAGGTTCTTGATCACAAAGAATAAGCAACAATAATCCCAAAGTATTTGGGGAAAACCAACATCAAGAAAGAGTGGCACCACACTCAACTAACAGATGAATGAACACCTGAGGAAGAAAAAGAATACATAGAGCCAAAGGATTTGGAAATAAATATAATTCCTATGTTTAGGGAGATTGGAGAACATAACACATCTGTTAAATTAGAAGAAGGGAAAGGAAGTGGAGGCAGCAGCCATTATTAAAAAGAGGAAAGTAAAGCATGAACTTGGGGAAAAAAATACAATCATTGAAATATATTTTAAAAGTAGATGGAAAATATAGCAGAATGGACACAGCTGAAGAGTGAACTAATGAGCTGAAAGATCAAGCAGGGGATTCTCTCATAGAGCCAAAAGGCCAAAGAAATAGAAAATATGAAATAAAAGTTAAGACTTAGAGCTAGACAGATCCCATCGGTGTAATAGAAATTTCAGACAGAACAGGAGGAATGGAGAGAATGAAATAAAGGAATGATCAAATAAAATTTTAAATAAAGAGATGAGCATTCAGATTGAAATGGCCTACTAAGTGCAGAATATGTTAATCAAAAAGACCCTTAGCTAGACACATTGTGATGACTCTTTAGAATACCAAGAATAAAGAGAATAAAGAAAATATCCTAGAAGTTACAAAGAGGAGAAAAGTCCAAAACAATGAAAAGGAAGGAATACTTTTCAACTCATTTTATGAGGCCAGCATTACCCTGATACCAAAGCCAAACAAGGACACTATAAAATTTGAAAATTACAGCCCAGTATCCATGGTGAACATAAAAGCAAAATTCCTCAACAAAATACTAGCAAACTGAATTCAACAGCACGTTAAAAGGATTATTCACCATGATCAAGTGGAATTTAAACCTGGATGCAAGGATGGTTAAACATACACAAATCCATAAATAGGATGTACCACATTGACAGGATGAACAAAAACCATGTGATTATCTCAATAGATTCAGAAAAAGCATGTGACAAAGTTCAACATTCCTTCATGATAAAACTCTCAACAAATTAGGTATAGAAGGAATGCACCACAACACAATAAAGGCCATATATGACAAGCCAAAAGCTGACATCATACTCAGTGGGTAAAAGTTGAAAGCTTTTCCTCTAAGATTAGGAACAAGACAAGATGGTGCCTGGTTTTACCACTTCTATTCAACATAGTACTGGAAGTTCTAGCCAGAGCAATTAGACAAGTAAAAGAAATAAAAAGCATCAAAATAGGCCGGGCGCTGTGGCTCACGCCTGTAATCCTAGCTCTTGGGAGGCCGAGGCGGGCGGATTGCTCAAGGTCAGGAGTTCAAAACCAGCCTGAGCAAGAGCGGGACCCCGTCTCTACTATAAATAGAAAGAAATTAATTGGCCAACTGATATATATATAAAAAATTAGCCGGGCATGGTGGCGCATGCCTGTAGTCCCAGCTACTCGGGAGGCTGAGGCAGAAGGATCACTCGAGCCCAGGAGTTTGAGGTTGCTGTGAGCTAGGCTGACGCCACGGCACTCACTCTAGCCTGGACAACAAAGTGAGACTCTGTCTCAAAAAAAAAAAAAAAAAAAAGCATCAAAATAGGAAAGGAAAAAGTGAAATTGTGTCTGTTTGCCAGTGACATGAACTTATATATAGAAAACCCTTAAGACTCTACCAAAAAAAAAAAAAAAAACCTGTTAGAACTGATAAACAAGTTCACTAAAGTTGCAGGATACAAAATCAACAAACAAAAATAAGTAGTGTTTCTTTACACTAACAATGAACTATCTGAAAAAGAATTTAAGAAATCAATGCCATTCAGAATAACATCAAAAGCAAAATAAAATACCTAGGAGTAAATTTACCTAAGAAGGTGAAAAATCTATATACTGAAAACTACTAAATAAAACATTGACGAAAGAAATAATTGGCAACCCAAATAAATGAAAAGGTATCCCATGTTCATAGATTGTAAGAATTAGTATTGTTAAATGTCCATACTACCCAAAGTGATGTATAAATTCAATGCAATTTGTATCAAAATTCAAATGTTATTTTTCTCAGAAATAGAAAAAAATCTTAAAATTTGAGTGGAACCACAAAAGACCCTAAGCAGCCAAAGCAATCTTGAGTAAAAAGAACAAAGGTAGAGGTATCACACTACCTGATGTCTATTTCAAAGCTATAACAACCAAAACAGCATGGTACTAGCATAAAAACAGATACATTGTCCAATAGAACAGGATCAAGAGCCCGTAAATAAATACATTCATTTATAATCAATTGATTTTTGAGAAACATGCCAAGAACACAAAGTGGAGAAAGGACAGTTTCTTAAATAAGTGGTATTGCCAAAGAGGAAAAGTGAATTACTTTCAAAAGCATCGATTAGCATTAGACCTCTCATCAATAAAAGTGTATACTAGAAAACAATATGTTTAAAATTATGAGTAAAATATATTTTTAAAACTAGACTCCTATATGCAATCTAATCAGCGTTGAAGTAGCAAAGCAAAATGAAGACATTTCCAGAAGTATAAGAACCCAGAAAGTTTGCTTCTCCATATAACCCTTCCTTGAAGCAATTACACAAGGATGTTTTTCCACAGAGTGAAAAATGAATCAAGAAACAAAATGAGCAGAGTAATAATATGAATTTAAAAAATACAAAGTATATAGTGATGAGTTATGAACAAAGAAATTAGAGTAAGTCTAAGTAATTGTTAAGGGAAAATGTCCAAAAGATTGATAACAATTTGGAAGTAAAATCCCATATTATCTCAACAAAGTAGGAAGTAAGATTCTTCTCTTGTTTAGGGAGAAGAAATGGATAGTGATTAACTCTATACATAACTAAGTGAAAAGTGTGTATAAGTACAGATGTTAAATATTTAAAGGTCAACCATTAGGAAAATAGAAATGGAATGTGTACATACCAAACCATTAGAGGAAAAAAGTGGACCAAAAAGGCCTTAGCAATTCATCAAAGGGAAGGAAAAGCAAAAGTAGCAAATAAATAAAATAAAATAAAACATTAACCATCGAAATTAGAACGATAAAATAAGATGGCAGGAATAAGAAAGATATTAATCATTACTAAAAAATTAAATGAGTTAAATTTCTCTATTAAAAGAGATACTCTAATGTTGGCTTGCTAGATTAATGAGAAGCAGAAAAGAAAGGACTCTAATAAGTTCAATCAGGAATGAAAAAGGAGAAATTACAACTAAAATCACAGAAACACAAAATATCTATGAATACTATAAAAATCTCTATGCACATAAACTTGAAAATGTGGAAGAAATGGACAAATTCATAAAAACACATAGCCTCCCTAGGCTCAATCAGGAAGAAATAGAGATAGAAAATGGTGGACGAGAAACACCGCCAGACAGAGTGTCTCTGCAGAAAAGGCAGATGCTAGGAGAAATTAGAAGAAAAAAGCAAGCAGACGAGCCTACATCAGAGGAGGGTCGGAAGGAAGGGTACCTGAGACCACAGGAGACTCCACGAGAGTAGGTAACAGAGGAGAACTGGACACAGAGACATCCTGAGTAGCCTGGAGACCAGTGGCAAGGGTAGGTGCAGCGGTTAACTTTCCCCTCTCTTGCATCTTGGACTGCCGGTGGGCTCCCCAGAAGTTGGAGAGACCTGTGGACACCAGCCCAGAGACGGCCACCGCTAGCGAGCGGTAAGCCTGTAGTGGACGTGGCACCAGGCTCCCAACTCCCTCAGGGCACCTCCCTGTGCACAGACCCGAGCTGCGCGGCAGGCGCCATATTGCCTCATTCTCCCCTCCCCCTTCCCTATCCGCAGCTGCCGAGAGAGACAATATAGCCACCAGCTGGAGGCACCTCCAGAGAATAGAACCTTTCCTTTTGGGGCCCTTCAGCTGACTGAGGGGAACTGAGACTGTGAGCTCCCTACCTGCCAGCCCTCCCAGGTGCTGCTGGCCCGGTGATCCCAGGAGAACGGGGCAGACCCTAAGGCTGAGAGACATAGACCCAGCTTGGGCTCCCCGTGGGTGAATTGGGACTGGCACTGCTCTCCCTGGTGGGGATATAGTTTGAATTCTGGGGCCCAGAGGTCAGACCTGCAGACCAGATCCCGTGCACCCAGGTCTTATATTGTCCGGGGAACAGAAGAGATATACGTGAACAGCCTACTGAGGTGTGTGTGCCTTCAGGGGCATATTAGCGTCCTTGAGGATAAAACTTCCCCCAAAGGGGGGCCGTGCGCCCAGCCCAGGTGGCGTTCCTATGCAGGGAACCCCCCAGCTGGCATCACAGCCAGGGGAGGCCTGATGGCGTGTGGACTAGCCTGCTGGCAGAGGCCCAGGAGAAGCCACAGAGTTGGGGAGGGTGGAAAGAAGCAAGGCCCGCTACAGACTGCGGGTCTCAGACGGCCCCACCCCCACACACACAGACTTTCTGACTGAGCAGGGCCATTCCAGCCCCTCCCTGACAGCTTTTCCTGGAAGCAGGAAACAGAACTTTGACCCCTGCTAACAGCATTGGTGGTGCCTAAGGACAGGCTTACACAACCCAGCTCCACCCAGACCAGCCCTCACTGAGGGGGAGAAAAGGACAAACCTGGAAGTCCTAGGGCCCCACCAACCACCTGAGGCACTAGAGTGCCTCTTCAAGGGAAAAGAACTGGATACAAGACCCAAAAGCAATAGTGTAGCCTGTTCCTCCGAGCAAGCACCACCTACTGACAGGGAGGACATTCTGCACACCCTTTTCACAGTACCTACTGACTCATCATACAGGGAGTGGTCGAATCTCACCCACAAATACCACCTACCAGCTCAGAGACTAAACAGGGCATGTCAATACCAAACAAAAACCTAAACGCAAGAAGCAACAACTGAGCCAGATGGGAAGAAATCAGCGAAGGAACGCTGGAAATATGAAGAACCAAACAGAAGCCACACCCCCAAAGAGGAGCACCAGCCCCTTAGAAACGGACAACAACCAAAATCAGGCAACCAAAATGACAGAAGAGAAATTTCAAACGTGGAGCATAAGAAAATTCAATGACCTGCAAGAACAACTGGATAACCACCACAAAGAAAACACAAAAAGACTCCAGGACCTGGAACACAAATTCACTAAAGAAATTGAAACAATGAAGAAAAGTGTAACTGAACTCCTAGAAATGAAGAATCAATTCAGGGAAATACAAAACACAGTGGGAAGCCTCAAGAACAGGGTAGATCAAACAGAAGAAAGAATCTCAGAGATTGAAGATAACATCTTCCAATTAAATAAATCAATCACAGAGATAGAGCAGAGAAACAAGAGCAAAGAGCAAAGCCTACAAGAGATGTGGGATTATGTGAAGAAACCTAATGTGAGGGTCATAGGGTTACCAGAAGGGGAAGAAGAAAACACTCAAGGGTTGGACAAACTATTTGAAAATATAATAGAGGAAAATTTCCCTTGCTAAAAATCTCCAGGTACAAGTTCAAAAAGCTCAAAGGACCCCTGGGAGATTCAATGGAAACAGGAAGACATCACAACATGCAGTCATCAGACTGACCAAAATATCAACTAAAGAGGCCCTTCTATGAGCTGTAAGACGAAAGAAGCAAGTACCATACAAAGGAAAGCCAATCTGAATAACGCCAGACTTCTCTACTGAGACTTTACAAGCAAGGCGAGACTGGGGCCCCATTCTCACTCTTCTGAAACAGAACAGTGCTGAGCCTAGAATCTTATTCCATACAAAACTAAACTTTTATATGAAGGAGAAATCAAGACATTCTCAGATAAGCAAAGACAGGGAATTCACCAAGACAAGACCAGCCCTTCAAGAAGTACTCAAAACAGTGTTACCCATGGATCAGCACAATAAACACTCATGGATATAAATCTACTCAAAGCTAAAGATCAAAGCCCAGATACCACAATGGCTCAAGAGAGAAAACAAAGCAACGAAGTTCAACCCAAAATAATGAACAGAAATCTGCCCCACCTATCAGTTATCTCAATAAATGTGAGTAGGGCCGGGCGCTGTGGCTCACGCCTGTAATCCTAGCTCTTGGGAGGCCGAGGCGGGCGGATTGCTCAAGGTCAGGAGTTCAAAACCAGCCTGAGCAAGAGCGAGACCCCGTCTCTACTATAAATAGAAAGAAATTAATTGGCCAACTGATATATATATAAAAATTAGCCGGGCATGGTGGCGCATGCCTGTAGTCCCAGCTACCCGGGAGGCTGAGGCAGAAGGATCACTTGAGCCCAGGAGTTTGAGGTTGCTGTGAGCTAGGCTGATGCCACGGCACTCACTCTAGCCTGGGCAACAAAGCGAGACTCTGTCTCAAAAAAAAAAAAAAAAAATTTAAAAAAATTTAATAAATGTGAGTGGCTTGAACTCCCCACTCAAGATATATAGGCAGCTGAATGGATAAAAAAAACACCAGCCAAGTATCTGCTGCCTTCAGGAAATACATCTAACCTGCAAGGATGCAGTTAGACTAAAGGTAAAGGGGCGGAGAACAATATTTCAAGCAAACAGCCAAAAGAAAGCTAGCATGGCAGTGCTGATTACAGATAACTTAGTTTTTAAATAAAAAATAATAATAAAAGACAAAGAAGGTCACTATATAATGGTGAAGGGTACAGTTCAACAAGAAGACATAACAATTCTAAATATATATGCACCCAACCTTGGTGCATCCAGATTCATAAATCAAACTCTACTTGATCTAAACAAATGGATAAACAACAACAGCATAATAGTCAGAGACTTTAACAGCCCACTGACAGCACAGGACAGATCCTCCAAACAGAAAATCAACAAAGAAATAATGGGCTTAAACAGAACTCTAGAACAAATGGACCTGTCTGACATTTATAGGACATTCTACCCCAAAACCATTGAATATACATTCTTCTCATCAGCTCATGGGTCATTCTCTAAGATTGACCATATCCTAGGACACAAAGCACGTGTCAAACAATTTTAAAAAATAGAAATTATACCATGTTTCTTTTCAGACCACATGGAATAAATGTAGAAATTGATCGTAACAGGAGTTCTCATTTCTACACAAAGTCATGGAAACTAAACAACCTTCTGCTCAATGATCACTTCTTAAACAAGGAAATCAAGATGGAAATCAAAAGATTCTTTGAACTAAATGACAAAGGTGACACAAGTTACCAAAACCTGTGGGACACAGCTAAAGCAGTCCTGAGAGGAAAGTTTATTTCCATAAATGCCTATATACAAAAGTTGAAAAGATTACAAATAGACAACCTAATGAATCGTCTCAAAGAGCTGGAAAAAGAAGAACAGACCAACCCCAAACCCAGCAGAAGAAGTGAAATCATTAAGATCAAATCAGAACTAAACAAAATTGACAACAGGGAAACTATACAGAAGATTAATAAAACAAAAAGTTGGTTCTTTGAAAAAATAAACAAAATTGACACACCATTGGCTAGACTAATGAAAAGCAGAAAAGAAAAATCTCTAATAAGCTCCATCAGGAACAATAAAGGAGAAATGACAACTAATGCCACAAAGATACAAGATATAATTTGTGAATACTACAAAAATCTCTGTGCGCACAAACTGGAAAATGTGGAGGAAATGGACAATTTCTTAGAAACACACAGCCTCCCTAGGCTCAACCAGGAAGAAATAGAATTCCTGAACGGACCAATATCAAGTACTGAAATTGAAACAGCAATAAAAAACCTTCCTAAAAAGAAAAGTCCTGGACCAGATGGTTTCACACCTGAATTTTACCACATCTACAAAGAAGAACTGGTGCCTATCCTGCAGAAATTATTCCACAACATTGAGAAGGATGGAACCTTCCCAACACATTTTATGAAGCGAACATAACCCTGATACCAAAACCAGGAAAGGATGCAACAAAAAAAGAAAACTATAGACCAATATCCCTTATGAATATAGATGCAAAAATTCTCAACAAAATCCTAGCCAATCCAATCCAGGTGCTTGTCAAGAAAATAATCCATCACAACCAAGTGGGCTTCATCCCAGGGATGTAGGGAAGGTTCAACATATGCAAATCTATACATGTAATTCACCATATAAACAGAAACAAAAACAAAAACCATAGGATTCTCTCAATAGATGCAGAAAAAGCATTTGACCAAATTCAACACCCTTTTATGATAAGAACGCTCAACAAAATAGGAATAGGCGGGACTTACCTAAAATTGATACAAGCCATATATGACAAACCCACAGCCAATATCATACTGAATGGGGAAAAATTGAAAGCATTCTCACTTAGAACTGGAACAAGACAAGGTTACCCACTCTCTCCACTTCTATTCAACATAGTGCTGGAGGTTCTTGCTACAGCAATCAGACAAGAGAGCAGAATTGAGGGCATCCAAATGGGAGCAGAAGAGATCAAACTCTCACTGTTTGCTGATGACATGATATTATACCTAGAAAACCCCAAGGATTCAACCAAGAGACTCCTTGATCTGATAAATGAATTTGGTAAAGTCTCAAGATACAAAATCAATACACAGAAATCAGAGGCATTCATATTCTCCAACAACAAGTGAGAACCAAATCAAAGACTCAATTCCCTTCAAAATAGCAACAAAGAAAATAAAGTACCTAGGAATATATTTAACTAAGGAGGTAAAAGACCTCTACAGGGAGAACTATGAAACACTGAAGAAAGAAATAGCAGAGGATGTAAACAGATGGAAAAATATAACATGCTCATGGGTCGGCAGAATCAACATTGTTAAAATGTCTATACTACCCAAAGTGATCTACAGAGTCAATGCAATCCCTATTAAAATGCCATCATCATTTTTCACAGATATAGAAAAAATAATTTTACACTTCATATGGAACCACAGAAGACCCCATATAGCAAAATCAATCCTAGGCAATAAAAACAAAATAGGAGGTATCGATTTACCAGATTTCAAACTATACTACAAGGCTATATAGTAATTAAAACATTTTGATATTGGCACAAGAACAGGGACATTGACCAGTGGAACAGAACAGAGAACCCAGATATAAAACCATCCTCATAAAGCCAGCTAATCTTCGAGAAACCAGACAAAAAGATACACTGGGGAAAAGAATCCTTATTCAATAAGTGGTGCTGGGAAAACTGGATAGCCACATGCAGAAGACTGAAACAGGACCCACACCTTTCACCTCTCACAAAAATCAACTCACACTGGGTAACAGACTTGAACATTAGGTGTGAAACTATTAGAATCCTAGAGGAAAACATTGGAAATACTCTTCTAGACATTGGCCTAGGCAAAAAATTTATGAAAAAGACCCCAAAGGCAATCACAGCAGCAACAAAAATAAATAAATGGGACCTGATCAAATTAAAAAGGTTCTGCATAGCCAAAGAAACTGTCAAGAGAGCAAACAGACAACCCACAGAATGGGAGAAAATTTTCACAAGCTACACATCCAATAAAGGGCTGATAACCAGAATCTATGCAGAACTCAGGAAAATCAGCAGGAAAAAAATCAAACAACCCTATCAAAAAGTGGGCAAAGGACATGAACAGAAGTTTTTCAAAAGAAAACAGAATAAAGGCCAACAAACATATGAAAAAATGCTCAACATCTCTAATCATCAGGGAAATACAAATCGAAATCACAATGAGATATCACTTATCTCCAGTAAGTATGGCCTTTATCAAAAAGTCCCCAAAAAATAAATGTTGGCATGGATGCGGAGAGATAGGAACACTCCTACACTACTGGTGGGACTGCAAACTGGTTCAGCCTCTGTGGAAAACAATATGGAGATACCTTAAAGCAATACAAGTAGATCTACCATTTCATCCAGCAATTCCACTACTGGGCATCTACCCAAAAGATCAAATGACACTCTACAAATGGGACACCTGCCCTCAAATGTTTATAGCAGCACAGTTCACAATCACAAAGGTGTGGAAATAACCCAGGTGCCCATCAATACATGAGTGGATTAAAAAATGTGGTATATGTATACCATGGAGTACTATTCAGCTTTAAGAAACAATGCACTTCTTATATATTATAATATATATAAATATAGCACTTCTTATATATTCCTGGATAGAGCTGGAACCCATTCTACTAAGTGATGTATCTCAAGAGTGGAAAAACAAGCACCACATGTACTCACCAGTGAATTGGTATTAACGGATCAACACTTAAGTGGACATATAGGAATAACATTTATTGGGTGTCAGGCGGGTGGGAGAGGCATTAGCAATATATGTAACCTTAACATTTGTACCCCCATAATATGCTGAAATAAAAAATAAAAAGGAGAAATAGAATTCCTAAACAGACCAGTTTCAAGTACAGAAATTGAAGCAACAATAAAAAACCTTCCTAAAATGAAAAGACTTGGACCAGATGATTTCACACCCAAATTTTACCAGACTTACAAAGAAGAGCTGGTGCCTATCCTGCAGAAATTATTCCACAACATCAAGAAGGAAAGAATCCTCCCTAACATGTTTTATGAAGCCAACATCACCTTGATACCAAAACCAGGAAAGAATGGAACAAAAAAAGAAAACTACAGACCAATATACCTTATGAATATAGATGCAAAAATTCTCAACAATATCCTAGCAAATTGAATTCAGGTGCTTATCTAAAAAATCATTCATCACAACCAAGTGGGCTTCATCCCAGAGATGCAGGGGCGGTTCAACATATGCAAATGTATAAATGTAATTCACCACATAAATAGAAGTCAAAACAAAGACCATATGATCATCTCAATAAATGCATAAAAGCATTTGACAAAATTCAGCACACTTTTATGATAAGAACACTTAGCAAAATAGGCATAGACAGGATTTACCTTAAAATGATAAAAGCCATATATGGCAAACCCACAGCCAACATCATACTAAACAGGGAAAAATTGAAAGCATTCCTGCTTAGAACTGGAACCAGACCTTGGCCTCTATCACTTCTATTCAACACAATGCTGGAAGTCCTAGCCAGAGCAGTCAGACAAGAGAAGGAGATCAAGGGCATCCAAATGGGGGCAGAAGAGGTCAAACTCTCACTCTTTACTGAGATATGATCTTATATCTAGAAAACACCAAAGATTCTGCCAAGAGACTACTGGAATTGACAAGTTCAGCAATGTCTCAGCTTACAAAATCAATGTACAGAAATCAGTAGCATTCCTAAATGCCAACAACAGTCAAACTGAGAACCAAATCAAAGACTCAATATCCTTCACAATAGCAGCAAAGAAAATAAAATACCTAGGAATATATTTAATTAAGGAGGTGAAATTATAGGGAGAACTACAAAACACTGAGGAAGGAAATAGCAGAGGATGTAAACAGGTGGAAAACCATACTATGCTCGTGGGTCATCAGAATCAACATTGTTAAAATGTCTATATTGCCCAAAGTTATCTACAGGTTCAATGTAATCCCTATTAAAATACCAACATCATTTTTTGCAGATCTAGAAAAGATAATTCTACACTTCGTATGGGACCAGAGAAGACCGTGTATAGCAAAAGCAATCTTAAGCAAAAGAACAAATTGTGAGGCATCAACTTAAAGCTATACCACAAGGCTCTATAACTAAAACAGCATGGTACTAGCACAAGAACAAAGACATAGATCAATGGAACAGAACTGAGAACCCAGATATACAACCATCCTTATATAGCCATGTAATCTTTAACAAAACAGACAAAAACATACACTGTGGAAAAGAATCCTTATTCAATAAATGGTTCTGGAAAAATTGGATAGCCACATGTAGAAAACTGAAACAGGATCCGTACGTCTCACCTCTCACAAAAATCAACTCACAGTGGATAACAGTCTTAAACCTAAGGCATGAAACTATAAGAATTCTAGAAGAAAATGTTGGAAAAAATCTTATAGACATTGGCCTAAGGAAAGAATTTATGAGGAAGACCCCAAAGGCAATCACAGCAACAACAAAAATAAATAAATTGGGACCTGATCAAATTAAAAAGCTTCTGCACAGTCAAGGAAACTATCACAAGAGCAAACAGACAACCTACAGAATGGGAGAAAATATTCACATGCTACACATTCAATAAAAGGCTGATAAATAGAACCTATATAGAACTCAGAAAAATCAGCAAGAAAAAATCAAACAACCCCATTAAAAAGTGGGCAAAGGACATGAACAGAAACTTGTCAAAAGAAGACAGACTAATGGCCAACAAACATACGAAAAAATGCTCAACATCTCTATTCATTAGGGAAATGCAAATCAAAGCTACAATGAGATATCACTTAACTCCAGTGAGCATGGCTTTTATCAAAAAGTCCCAAAACAATAAATGTTGGTGTGGATGCAGAGAGATAGGAACACTCCTACACTGCTGGTGGGACTGAAAACTAGTACAACCACAATTCACAATTGCAAAGATGTGGAATCAACCCAACTGCCCATCAATACATGAGTGGATTAATATTATCCTGGATAAAGCTGAAGCCTATTTTTCTAAGTGAAGTATCATAAGAATGGAAAAACAAGCACCACATGTACTCGCCATCAAATTGGTATTGATCAACACATGCACAAATAGCAGTAACATTCATTGGGTGTCAGGCAGGTGAGAGGAGGGGGAAGAGGATGAGTATATTCCCACCTAATGGGTGCAGTGCACACCATCTAGGGAATGGGCATGCTTGAAGCTCCGACCTGGCTGGAGCAGAGGCAATATATGTAACCTAAATATTTGTACCCCCTTAATATGCTGAAATAAAAAATAAATTAATTAATTAAAAGAAATCTAGCTCTAGCTTGTTGTAATAGATACAGTAAAACAAAGTAACCTAAAGAGAATTAAAATAAAGGGATGGAAAAGGAATACCACATAATCCTTTCAATGCAGATGTAATAACAATATCAGAAGAAATAGAATTCCAGCTGAAAGACATTAAACAAGAATAAGAGAGATATTTGACACTGGTAAAAGGTATAATTCATCAAGAATATATAACAGTTATAAAACTATATGAGCCTAATAATATAGTTTGGAAATGTATCAATCAGACACTAATAGAACTATAAGGAGAAAATAAACACACACACACACACACAATGGGAGATTTAATAAGCCTGTAGAAAATGACAAATAGATCAAGACAGAAGAAAGTGTAAAGAACATCTAAATACTACAATACCAAATATAACCTATTAATGATAGATTTGTACCCTATAAATTGCAAAACCACACATTCTTTTTAAACACCCAGAAACATTCACAAAAATTAGCCAAGATTTAAGTCACAAAGAACAAATTCTAAAACTTCTCCAACTTCAATATAACAAAATTAAAAATTAACCATAAAAACAATAGATAGCGCTTCCAAAATCTATCCACTTAAAAGATTTAAGTCACTCTTCCGAATAACTCACAGCTGAAACTACAAACTACAGTCATGCTCTATGTAACAACATTTCAGTCGATGATGGACTACATACACAACTGCAGCACCATAAGATTATAGTGGAGCTGAAAATTGTTATTGCCTAGTGACATCATAGCTGTCATAATGTTGTAGCGCAACACATTACTCACATGACGCTGGTGTAAACACCCTACTGCACTGCCAGTCATGTAAAAGTATAGCACAGACGGCTGGGTGTAGTGGCTTACGCCTGTCATCTCAGCACTTTGGGGAATCACTTAAGCCCAAGAGTTTGAGACCAGCCTGGGCAAAATAGCAAGACCCCATCTCTTCAAAAAATGAAAAATCAACTAGGCATGGTGATGCATGCCTGTAGTCCCAGCAACTCAGGAGGCTGAGGCAGGATCACTTGAGCCCAGGAGTTAGAGGTTACAGTGAGCTATGATGATGGCACTGCACTCCAGCCTGGGCAATGGAGCAAGATCCTGTCTCAGAAAAAAAACAAGTATAGCATATACATATACAATTATATGTATATATAGCATAATATGTATATATAGCATATACAATTATGTGCAGTACATAATACTTGACAATGATAATAAATGACTATATACTGGTTTATGTATTTATTACACTATATTTTTATTATTATTTTG
This sequence comes from Microcebus murinus, assembly GCF_040939455.1. Lineage (NCBI taxonomy): Eukaryota > Metazoa > Chordata > Mammalia > Primates > Cheirogaleidae > Microcebus > Microcebus murinus. The sequence goes on along the minus strand of NC_134113.1, from coordinate 99,678,628 downwards.
GAGTATACTCCTCTACTTATTAGAAAAAAAGTTAACTGGAAAACAGCTGCAGGCAGGTCCTTCAGGAGGTACTCAGAAGAAGGCACTGTCATGATTGGAGACGACAGCTCTATGCATGTCATTGTCCCTGAATGCCTTCCAGTGGGACAGCATGTGGATGGGTTTGGAAGACAGTGATATTGATGATCCTGACCCTGTGTAGGCCTCGGCTAAGGTGTGTGTTTATGTCCTAGTTTTTAACAAAAAAGTTTTTTAAAAAATTAATTGAGAAAAGCTTATAGAACAAAGATATGAAGAATGAAAATATTTTTTCAGCTATATGTTTGTTTGAAGCTAAGTGTTATTACAAAGCCATCAAAAAGTTTTTAAAAAATTAAAAGTTCATAAAGTAAAAAAGTTAAGCTAATGTTAATTTATTATTGAAGAAAGAAAAATAGTTTTTATAAATTTAGTGTAGCCTAAGTGTCCAGTGTGTGTAAAGTCTACAGCACTGCACAGCAATGTTCTAGGCCTTCACACTCACTCACTGACTCACCCAGAGCAACTTCCAGCCCTGCAAGCTCCACTCATGGTAAGTGCTCTGTATAAGTGTGCTGTTTTTTATCTTTTATACTGTATTTTCACTGTATCTTTTCTATGCTTAGATACACAAATACTTGCCATGTGCTCCAGTTGCCTGCAGCATTTAGCATAGTAACAGGCTGTTCAGATTTGTAGCCCAGAAGCAATGGGCTATTCTATATATAGAGCCCAGGTGTGTAGCAGGCTGTACCGTCTAGGTTTGTGTAAGTGCACTCCGGGATGTTCACACAACAGCATCTCTTAACAACTCATTTCTCAGAACACCTCCCCATCCTTACAATTATGTAATACATGATTGTATTAATACTTAAAAATGAGAGAGTGAATTGGATGCTTTTATGTAGGAAAATAGGAATTACAAAAATTATCTTAAGAAATTAAAAAAAAATTACAGTAGAAATTGAAAAGGTAGTAAAAATTTTAGCCTTTAAAATGGCCCAAGATCCAACATTTGTATTATGAGGGCTACCAAACTAGCAAGGAATAGATCATTCCTATATTATATAAAGTTTCCAGGAACAGAAAGAGATAGAAAGCCTCCCCACTCATCTCATAAAACTAATGAAAGGGCCAGGCACAATGGCTCACACCTGTAATCCCAGCACTCTGGGAGGCCGAGACTGGAGGATCACTTGAGCTCAAGAGTTCAAGACCAGCCTGAGCAAGAGCAAGACCCCGTCTCTACTTAAAAATAGAAAAAATTAGCCGGGCATGGTGGCACATGCCTGTAGCCCCAGCTACTCGGGAGGCTGAGGCAGGAGGATCTCTTGAGCCCAGGAGTTTGAGGTTGCTGTGAGCTAAGCTGATGCCACGGCACTCTAGCCCAGGCAACAGAGTGAGACTCTGTCTCAAAAAGAAATAAAACTAATAGAAGATCAATGCTAATAAGTAAAAGAGAAAAAAGCAATAAGTTATAAATATGAACATATGTACACATAGCTACCATTGTTTGCAGACAACATGCTAATCCTAGTAGAAAATCCAAACAAATCAATTGAAAACCCTATATAACAATTGGTAGAATAAGTAAAGTAGAAGACTAGCAAAGAAAAATGTCACTTTCCGGTACTGATAACAGCTAATTTGTAAATATAATAGATATCTTATGCTATCACTTTTTCTAGTCAATATTATACTATAAGTTTTATCTAATGCAATGAGAAAAATAAATCAAAGGATAAGAATTGAAGATGAAGATCGGCCGGGCGCGGTGGCTCACGCCTGTAATCGTAGCACTCTGGGAGGCCGAGGCGGGCAGATTGCTGGAGGTCAGGAGTTGAAAACCAGCCTGAGCAAGAGCAAGACCCCCGTCTCTACTATAAATAGAAAGAAATTAATTGGCCGATAACATATATATAGAAAAAATTAGCTGGGCATGGTGGCGCATGCCTGTAGTCCCAGCTACTTAGGAGGCTGAGACAGCAGGATTGCTTGAGCCCAGGAGTTTGAGGTTGCTGTGAGCTAGGCTGACGCCACAGCACTCACTCTAGCCTGAGCAACAAAGAGAGACTTTGTCTCAAAAAAAAAAAAAAAAAAAAGAATTGAAGATAAAGAAACAAAATTAAATGCAAAACAATTAATTGCCAATGTAGAATATACAAAAGAAGCTACAGATAAATTGCTAAAACTAGTAAGAAAGTTCAGTAAATCTTCTGTATATGAAGTCAATTATATTCCCTCTACGTCAGTAGCAAACTGATGTAACTTTTAAAATTACAACTTTTAAACATACCTCTTTAAATGTGCAAGAAAATAAAGAAGATAACTAGCAATAATTTGACAAAGATACATATAGGGAAATTATGAAATTTTATTGAAGACATTAAGCAAGGCCCAAATCAATGGAGAGGTGCACCATGTTCCTGGCTGGGAGACGGCATCACAGAGTTGTCAAGATTCCAGTACAATTCCAGTAAGACTCTGAGCAGAATTCATCTGACTTGACAAATTGATTCTGAGGGTTCCACGGAATACAGAAGGAAAATGAATAGCCGAGGCAAATTCTGAAGGACAAGCTGCAGGGACTAAGAGCGCAGCGTATGGCAAAGCCACAGTAACTACGGCAACACGGTTCCTCAGTGCCCAGATAAACAAAGAACCCCCAGAGGAGAATGCAAAGGTTGGCCTAATGCCCAACACCTGCAGATATGACTTTATGTCAGAGCAGGTATGTCAAATAAGTAGGTACAGATGTACTATTCAATAAATAGTATTAAGAAAATTGATTATCTATACAGAAAAAGATAAAAGAATATTTCTACCTCATATCAAATATGAAAATAAATTTCAAGTTAATGAGTTATCATGAAAACAAAACTTTAGAACCTTTAGAAGAACATAGAGGAGAATGTCTTCATGACCTAGAATAGATAGGAAGGATTTTTTAAACAAAATACAAAAAGCACAAGGGAAAAAACATAAACTTGACCACACTGAAATTTAAAACTTAGAGTCATTAAAATACACCATAAATAAAACTAGAGACAAGCCATAGACAGGAAGAAGATAATTGTAATGTATATACTATAAAGAATGTATAAAGGACCCTAGGCCGGACGCGGTGGCTCACACCTGTAATCCCAGCACTCTGGGAGGCCCAGGCGGGCAAATTGCTCAAGGTCAGGAGTTTGACACCAGCCTGAGCAAGAGCAAGATCCCGTCTCTACTATAAATAGAAAGAAATTAATTAGCCAACTAAAAAAAAAATATATATATATATAAAAAATATTAGCCAGGCATGGTGGCTCATGCCTGTAGACCCAGCTACTCTGGAGACTGAGGCAGGAGGATCTCTTGAGCCCAGGAGTTTGAGGTTGCTGTGAGCTAGGCTGACGCCACGGCACTCTAGCCCAGGCAACAAAGTGAGACTCTTCTCAAAATAAATAAATAAATAACCCTAAAAATAAACAAGATAAATAACCCACGAGTCAAATAAGCAAAAATATGAACATGAAATTCAACAGAAGATAAAATCTAAATTATCAACCCATTAAGCATTTTAAAACCAAATTAAAATATCAGTGAAACATCATATCATGCCCATGATAGGAGCAATATTTTTAAAAATCCACCACTAAGAGTTGATAAGTCTGTAGAGCAATGACATTTCTCCTGCACTGACAATAGGAGTCTAAGTTGGACAAACACATGGACAGCACAGAATGCCTCATAAAATGAAGACATGTACCTTCAACTGTCAACTCCACTTCTGAGCAGACCCCGAGACATGGACCTGCATGTTTATTGCAGTGTTATTTATAATAGGAAAAAAGAAAAAATTTGAAAAACCCAAATGACCTTTAATAGGAGGGTGATTTTTTTAATGGCATGCTCATAGAGTATACTCCTATACAGCAGTTAGGATGAATGAACTAAGTCTAAAATATATGAAATGGCTAATTCCCAAAAAGTTCACATGGACTGCAAGAAGAGCAAGTTTGCAGAAAAGGTACTGTGCATTACAGATAGTATTACTATTTACATAAAGTTGTAGGGTTTTTTTGTTTTGTTTTTTTTTTTTTGAGATAGACGCTTTGTTGCACAGGCTAGAGTGAGTGCCGTAGCATCAGCCTAGCTCACAGCAACCTCAAACTCCTGGGCTCAAGCAATCCTCCTGCCTCAGCCTCCCGAGTAGCTGGGACTACAGGCATGCGCCACCATGCCCGGCTAATTTTTTTCTATATATATTAGTTGGCCAATTAATTTCTTTCTATATTTATAGTAGAGACGGGGTCTCGCTCTTGCTCAGGCTGGCTTCGAACTCCTGACCTCGAGCAATCCGCCCGCCTCGGCCTCCCAGAGTGCTAGGATTACAGGCGTGAGCCACGCGCCCGGCCTACATAAAGTTTCGAAACATTCAAAATGATGCTCTGTGTTTTCATATTTAGTGAAGGTATCCAAGCACTCGGGGAATGAGAAACACCAAGTTCATTTAGTGATTCAGGAAGAGGGCTTCCCTGGCACCTGGGATTGGCTGCATGGGTGTAGCTCTCCGTCTCTCCTGCAGGTGTGCCACCGGGGAGGCCTGGCAGGACATCATGCTGGCCTGCATGCCAGGCAAGAAATGTGCCCCGGAGTCCGAGCCCAGCAACAGCACAGAAGGTGAAGCTCCCTGCGGCAGCAGCTTTGCCGTCTTCTACTTCATCAGCTTCTACATGCTCTGTGCCTTCCTGGTAAGCCAAGTTGGGCTGCACGGCCTCAGATGATGAGTGTGCAGTTCCAGGGCAGCCCGAGCCCTCGATCTCTGCGGCCCCTGGTCAGGGAAGCCCATCGGAGGAGCTGGCGTGGGCAGAGTAAGGTAGTTGGAATGTCCAGCCACACTGAGATAAAGGCGAAAGCCCTGGGCCTGAGTGGGCTTAGCCAGCGTCTTGCTTGTCCATTCTCAGCTCTCGGCATGGTGGCATTGTCCCAGAGGACAAAGGGGGCATGGGGAAGCCTAGAGGGGATGTATACTTTTTTGGCACCTTGCTGTGGAGTGAGGGGAAGGTGGCAGGTATGGTCTGCCTCTATCCTGGGCGGCCTGCCCAGCGGCTTGGTGGGAGGGAAGCTGTCCACCCTGTGTGGGCTCATCCCGCACAGCTCTCACGGAAGCTGTGTCCAGCTGTGTCCAACTGGGTGTCCAAGACACCCAGTTCTAGGAGTGGTGGGATATACTGCTGGCCTTTAGAAATGTTGGCTTCTGCCGTGCACGGCACTGGCTAGCAGAGTGCATCTGTGGCCCTCGTAGAGTGCTTCATGGTACTGACTGTTTCTGCAGATCATCAACCTCTTTGTAGCTGTCATCATGGACAACTTTGACTACCTGACAAGGGACTGGTCGATCCTGGGTCCCCACCACCTGGATGAATTTAAAAGAATCTGGGCAGAGTATGACCCTGAAGCCAAGTAAGTTCCCAGAGGGAAATCCTGAGCCCGCAGGCTGAGAGGCTGTTGGCTGGCCACGCGTGCAGGAGAGGGTCGGACGGGCCAACACCGGGGCCGTTTGGAAATGCCGACTGCCTCGGACCCCAGGGTGAAGGGTCAAGGGCCAAAGAGAAGAGGCCAGGCACCTTCGACTAAGTCAAGAACACAAGAACATAACAACTGTCATGCTCAGTTGAATGGAAGCATAGGAGGTCCTAGTATCAGGAGCACTGGCAAGTGCTCAAGTCAGGGCGATCGGGGCCAGGTCGAGCTCAGCTTTATGCCCTCATTAATCGATCGCATTTGACTGACGCTCAGTGAATACCTTTTGGTCAGCTGGTCAGTTGATTGAAGCAGCAAGTACAGTTTGAGAATTCCGTTGCTCTACTGAAATCCTTCCACCTTGAACGTCATGGACAGAAAGTTGTTTAGTCAAATCCAAACACGTGTAGAGTGGGTTTGCAGTTGTACCACACAATTCTGCAACTCTGCGCTGAGTTTGACCAGTAGTGCCTCACTAGCGTGTTCCCGGCGGGCGGGCTCCACCTCTCAGGACCCCGCGAACATGGCCCTCTGACTGCTCCTCCCTCCCCTTCCTTTTCCAGGGGTCGTATCAAACACCTAGATGTGGTGACCCTGCTGCGGCGGATTCAGCCCCCACTGGGCTTTGGGAAGCTGTGCCCTCACCGCGTGGCTTGCAAAGTAAGAGAGGACCTGGGTTCGCGGGCGCAAGAGACAAAATGTGGGAGGCGAGATGCCCATTTGTCTCAGGACCTGGCTTGGGCCACGTGCCTTAAAGGGATTGAAGATAGTCTTCTATGTGGCTAAAGAAGTGAGCCTGAGCCAGGCTGTATTTCAAGGGTCTTCCAGCTCTGATCCTCAGACCCTCTAAAGGAGCAGCAGAGAGAACACACCCGCCTCACATCCCAGCGAGCAGGTGCTGTCCTGGATCAAGCACTGGTCCAGCCCATGACAGCCCTGCCAGCACTGTCCAGGCACCCTGGGAGGACTCCCAGCCCGGGGGCAAGAGGGCCATTAGAGAGTCCGTGCATTAGTGTCATGAGAGCTGGGGGGAGCGCAGCCTACATTAGCTTCAGCGCAGCCTGGATGGGGCTGAGAGGCATCCACGTGACCCCGAGACGGGCCCGGCAGGCCACGCACTAGGCTCTGAGCTTTCCAGTAGAGCCACTGCAAGGTTCACACTGTCCATGAGATCCAGAAGGATCCAGTCATTCAGGAAAGTGCAGCCTTTGGGCACTTAGCTCATAGGAGCTCGGGGACGGCATCAGGGTGGACACTGGCGAGCCCAGGCCAGGCTTTCTCACCGCGGCCAGCAAGTGCTGGCGGCCGCCCTGGAGCACAGGGAGCGCACCTTGTGAGCGGGAAAGGGGGAAGCGGCAGCACAGTCCCGTCAGCGTCAGCCCTTCTGCCCCTGCGTGCTGAGAGGACATGCTGCAGCCCCTACCAGCACGCCCTGTCCTCCTCAGCCCTGGCTGGGTGTGGGGTGGCTACGGCCAGGGCTCCCGGCCAGCGTCTGCGTGCGGCTGTGCTTTACTGCCAGCAGAGGCCACGGTGTGTGCTAAGCAGACCTCTGGCCTGGTGGGAAGTGCCTGGGCTTCCGTGCTGCTGCGGAGGTGGGGTCTAACCAGGACGCCCGTGGCAAGGCCACGATTCTCTCTGGAAAGAGTTTTGAGCACATTCTGGTGCCCCAGGCTTCACACCCCCAACCCACCCACTCGTTTTGAGTCTCCCCACAGTGTTCTCCTGTTGTGGTGGTTCTGTAGGTCCCTTGAGAACCTTCTGCTGTAACCAGCTCTGCCCCTCCCCCTGCAGCGCCTGGTATCCATGAACATGCCTCTGAACAGCGATGGGACAGTCATGTTCAATGCCACCCTGTTTGCCCTGGTTAGGACAGCCCTGAGGATCAAAACAGAAGGTAAGGGTGCCCGTGGGCACTGGAAAGCCACCCAGAAGGTCTAGTAGAGCACCCAGGAAGGCTCAGCAGCCTGCAGCATGCTCTGGGACATTCATGTCCCATCTGGCACCCCAGCAGGGAGCCAGGGCCAGGCTGCACTCCAGAGCATCTAGGAGTCTCCGCCTACTCGTGTTTTCTTTGCTTGCTGAATGGCCTCCTTGCCTTTAGCTTATTTATTTTGAATTTTAGCCTTCCTTCAACCCCTGGAAATTATTCTGGATGATATTTTGAAGTCATAGGGTATAGTTCGAAAACAGAAGGAGATGGGTTAGCTGAAGCAGGACCAAGCCCCATCTGGGTGGACTTATACTGGCTATATGTGGGTCTCTCAAGTGCTCAATTCTCTTTAAACTAAAAGAATCTGTGCTGGGAAGACGTTCTGGGAAGGGGACATAATAACAAGCAGTGAGCAGGGTGGAGGTCTTCACATACAACTGCGCAGGCTATGCCCAGCACAGGTGCTCAGCTAGCCAGCAGGTCAAGGTTAAGTTCTCACCTGTGCTGCACCAGTCAGGCCACTCGCCCTCAGGGCTGCGTCCATCTGGTGGGGGCTCCTAGTTTGCACAAAGGCACCCTATGGGCTAGTGGGCTAACAGCAGCTGAATCTCTCTTTATAATTGATAAGGACACTTATCACTTACCACTCTAGTGAAAAGGCTGTATAAAATGTGCCTATGACGATTCCATCTCTCTCCAAGAGCTTCTAGCCCCTTGCAGTGTTTCTTAGAGAGTGGTCAAAAGACCACCTGCCTTAGAATGAGCTGTTGGCACTTGTTTAAAACACTACATCCCAAGTAGCCACACAGATCTACTGAATCTGAATCTCTGAGAGAGACTCAGGAATCTGCATTTTGAGCCAGCTGCATAGATGATTCACCACTGGTTAGAGCAGTTAGAGAAAACACAGATAAGACAAGTAGCATGTTTTCTTTCTCTTTTATTTTGTTTTAGACAGTCTTGCTCTGTTGCCCCAGCTAGAGTGCAGTGGCGTCATCATAGTGCACTGTAGCCTCAAACTCTTGCGTTTAAGCAATCCTCCTGCCTCGGCCTCCTGAGAAGCTGGGACTACAGGCATGCGCCTCCATGCCCCAGCTAATTTCTCTATTTCTTGTAGAGACGTGGTCTCACTCTTGCCCAGGCTGGTTTCAAACTCCTGAGCTCAAGTGATCCTCCCACCTCAGCCTTCCAGAGTGCTAGGATTACAGGCATGAGCCACCACACCCGGCCAGCATGTTTTCTTTTCCCCATCCTACACTTAACTTTAGAGGCTCAGGCTGCCAGTCAGTGTTTTCCTTGGTGCAACAGAAGGAGCCCTGGACAGGGCGACAGGAGGCTTGAAGCTGACTCCCAGTTCTCTCTAGTAACATGAATGTGAGCCATTTATTCTGTTTCTACATCAGTTACTTCATGTGTAGAATAAAGATAGGTGATGGTATGGTTCAGGGAATAACCCAGAGAGGGACCTTCTCTTAGTTAGATCCTCCCAGAAAAATAACAAATGTCTGAAATGAAAGGCAGCAAGACCAATCCAGCGAGAAACATGTCAAAATAATGAGCTAATCCCAAAGAAAGGAAAATAGGTCAAGTTCTGCTGCTAAATTAAAAAGAAAGCAAATGTCATTAGTAGCCAGTGCAATAACTCAATCTGAAATGGGTGTAAATAGGCCTATATCTAAACTAAATACACATTTAATGCACACATATGTAGAAGAAAAATTTGGGCCAGGTGCGGTGGCTCACACCTGTCATCCTAGCACTCTGGGAAACTGAGGCGGGAGGATTGCCTGAACTCAAGAGTTCAAGACCAGCCTGAGCAAGAACAAGACCCTATGTCTACTAAAAATAGAAAAATTAGCTAGGCATGGTGGCATATGCCTGTAGTCCCAGCTTCTTGGGAGGCTGAGGTGGGAGGATCCTTTGAGCCCAGGAGTTTGAGGTTACAGTGAACTGTGATTGTGCCACTGCTCTGTAGCCTGGGTGACAGAGTGAGACCATGTGTCAAAAAAAATTAGAAGGAGGCTGGGCGCGGTGGCTCACACCTGTAATCCTAGCACTCTGGGAGGCCGAGGCGGGCGGATTGCTTGAGGTCAGGAGTTCAAAACCAGCCTGAGCAAGAGTGAGACCCCGTCTCTACTATAAACAGAAAGAAATTAATTGGCCAACTTATATAGAAAAAATTAGCCGGGCATGGTGGCGCATGCCTGTAGTCCCAGCTACTCGGGAGGCTGAGGCAGGAGGATTGCTTGAGCCCAGGAGTTTGAGGTTGCTGTGAGCTAGGCTGATGCCACGGCACTCATTCTAGCCTGGGCAACAAAAAAAAAATTAGAAGGAAATTTATTAATATGTTATTATTATCACTGAGTGGTAGAATCAGCAATGACTTTTATCTTCTTCCTTTAGTTTTGTTACTTTCCAAATTGTCTACAATGAATATTATTACATCCATGTTTAGGAGGAAGAGTTTTCTTTTCCAAGGAGAGAAGATGTTGTAATGACTGCTACAGTGAATATGCTATAATACAATGTAAATTAAGGGTTGTAAGTTTTTGTTCCATAGAAGAATAAAAAAGAGTGATGCACAGAGAGAGAGAGACTCCACAAAGTTGAAGATTCATTGTCAAAGCTCACCACATCCCAACAAAATCATACCAATAGCTGATACCAATGCAGAGGAACCCACCAAAAATAGTCAAATACACAGAGCCAATCTTGAAGAAATAGGAATTCCAAAGCAAGGGGGCAAAGCCAGTCGTGTGAGAACTGCTACAGTCAAGTCAAGGATTAGACGCAAAGGCATTTCGGAACAGCCACCAAAGGGCCCGCCATGCGCCCATGAAGGGTGAGCCTCCGTCAGAGACACTCCCCCACAAACTTGTTGAAATCTTAAGGCTGGAAGACAAAGGCAAGTTCTTAGAAGCAACTAGAAAATAGGTCAGAGAACATCTAAATTTGTGATTAAATCCGTCCTCCCCCTTCAGACTTCTGAGAGTGGAGGGATAGGAGAGAAATCAACACCTACTTCAGAGAACCAGAGTCCCACCGGGTCTCATACCGCCCTTTCTCTGGAAACACAGAAGGAAGATACTCAGAAATACTCAGATGACCTGAAACAGTTGTCAGTGAGGGTCCACAGTTACAAAGACCATTCTTAGAATAAATTAAGGCCTGATAAAAATTGGGAACATGTGTTCATTTCCTGGGTCTGCCACAACAAGCGATCACAAACTGGGTGGCTGAAAATAAGAGAAAGTCATTCCCTCACAGTTCGGGAGACCAGAGGCCCACAGTTAAGGTGTCGGCGGGCTTGGTTCTTTGTGGGGCTCTGGGGAGAGCCCTCCCCTCCTCTCCTGGCTGCTGATGGTGGTTAGCGACGCTGCGTCCACCAGGCAGGCCACACCACTCCTCTGCCCCCGCTCTGCGGCCTCCTCTGGTGTGCACCCTCTCATTCCTCACACGGTCTCGATCCACTGTGACCACGTCTTAACTAAGTCCATCTGTGCAGACCCTGTTTCCAACTGAGGCCGCATCCTGAGGTTCCAGGTAGACATGAGGACATGAGATTCCAGGGGGGCATTATTCAACCCAGTAGAGAAGATCAGTGTGTTTGAACTTGCTGTATTTGACCAGTATATGGATTAGGACTCTTCACTTCAAGGGCAGAAACCTCCAACGACCCTACCCACAAAAGAAGCTGATCTGGCCTAAGTGAGGAGTGCTCAGTCACACCCTCTGTCCTGTGGCTCAGCTGTTTGGATCTGATGAGCAAACCAGGAGCTCATGAGCCCAGCGCTTTGTCTGCGCTGTCACCTCTGCCTCCTCTCCCGTGTGGCCAGAGGTGGCACTGAACGCAGGCAGTCTCTCGCTCTCGAGCACTGTTCCATCCGCCTCTCGCCGCCTGTGTGCTGCATGATAAACTGCCACAAACTCTGGCTTAGAACGACACCTACGTGTCAGCTCAGTTCTGTAGAGGCCCAGCTCTGGGGGGGCTGGCTTCTCTGCTCCGGCCGCACAGGGCCACGCTCAGGACAGCGCTCGGCCGCGGGGGAGTTGCCACCTCCAAGCTTATTCCGGTTGTCAGCAGAATTCACGTCTTGCCGTTGTAGGTCTGCGGTCCCCGTTTTCCTGCGAGCTGTCCGCTGGGGTCCACTCCCAGTCCCTGCAGATGCCTTCTCAGTCCAGCTCCCAGCACGGCTGTGTCTCACCGCCTCTCCTGCTCCCAGCTGGAGGGAACTCTCTGCTTTTAAAGGGCTCATGTGATGCGGTCAGGCCACCTAGATAATCTCTCTCTTTTAAGGTCATAGGTGCCGTGTAATGTAACCTAATCATGGGAGTAAAATTCATCATGTTCCTGGTCCCAGGGCCTGGCGGGGGCAGGCAGATATCTTGGAGACATCTTAGAACCTGCCTGCCACATCCCTCGTTCAGCTGCAGTCTCAGTCCTCCTGTTCACCACTGTGAGACCAGGATCCCAGAGGCTTCATGAGACGGGTGCCTCATTAAGTCTGTTTTACCAGAGGAGAAAGTAGACCCAGAGAAAATTCCAAACTGCAGAGACCAGCGTCTCTTGATTTCTGCTTCCACAGTTAGACTCGGAGGACAGAGCCCTCGTTGGCACAAAGGAGCCAGTGCTTGTGGGGAGACTTCTTCCCCCAATCACCCATGTTTTCTGTGGCGCTTCTAGGAGGCCCATAAGAAATGCCTCCCATGGGGAGCACCCCGACTGCTCCCCGCCGGGCTAGTGCATCTTTGAGCCGGCAAGCACGTGCCCCAGTGGAGCTGCCCAGCGGCCAGGCACAGTCCACAGGGAAAAGCGTCGAGTGCCAGGTGGGGCAGAGGGACCCCTGACTGGCCTGAGCAACACCCAGCAGGAGGGAAGAGGAATGGCTCTGGACAGGACACAAGAGGGAAGGGCGCAGGAAGGGAGAGACAGAGGAGGAGGAAGGGGTAGAGATAGGAAGCTGGGGAGAAACTAAGCAAAGAAGAAAGAAACTGACGGGTCAGGGCCACATGTGGGCCAAATGCCACCACCTGTGGCTTCGTGCTTTATTCAGAGGAACCCACCACACTGGAGGGCTCTCCATGGCGCTGACCCTTGCATCTCCCTTCCCCCAGGGAACCTAGAACAAGCCAACGAGGAGCTGCGTGCCATCATCAAGAAGATCTGGAAGCGGACCAGCATGAAGCTGCTGGACCAGGTGGTGCCCCCTGCAGGTGGTAAGTGCTACCTGGATTTCTGCACCTGGGCCTTTCTCCCGCTGTGGTTCTTTCACCTGCCTCTGCTCCAGCAGTGGCACCATTAGAAACATGGCCACACCCCCTGAGATGGGACCTGCATTCTTGAGTCCACTAGGCTTGCTGGAGATCTGTTTTCTCCAGACCCTTCCTGTGGGACCCAAAGGCCCTGTTCGTTTGGAGGGACAGGCTGTGATGCCTGCACGAATACAGAAGCAGACTGTCAGGTTGGAGCCTGGTACAACCTTGCGTTTGACATATGGAAACAGGCAGGTCCCTTAATGCTTAGAGGTTTGTCAGAACTTCCAAGGAAGCTCCACAAAGTATAGGTGTTCCCATAAGCCCGACCACTGTGGCTTGCTGTAGACCCTGGAAGGAGAACCCCCTGGGATTCTACCCCTCTCGATTGAAATTCTTTTCGTTCTTCCTAGAACAGTGTTTCCTGACCCTATCAAGTCCAAAGCCCCTTTTTTTTTTTTTTTTTTTTTTTTTTTGAGACAGAGTCTCACTTTGTTGTCCAGGCTAGAGTGAGTGCCGTGGCGTCAGCCTAGCTCACAGCAACCTCAAACTCCTGGGCTTGAGTGATCCTTCTGCCTCAGCCTCCCGAGTAGCTGGGACTACAGGCATGCGCCACCATGCCCGGCTAATTTTTTATATATATATCAGTTGGCCAATTAATTTCTTTCTATTTATAGTAGAGACGGGGTCTCGCTCTTGCTAAGGCTGGTTTTGAACTCCTGACCTTGAGCAATCTGCCTGCCTCGGCCTCCCAAGAGCTAGGATTACAGGCGTGAGCCACAGCGCCCGGCCCCAAAGCCCCTTTTTATGACAAATAGTTTATATTGCCCCTGCTATGATCCCAAATGAAAAATCATAAATAATGTAACCTTCCTATACATATAATTTCCAAAATATTAATATAATGTTTTAACTCTAATATAAAATATATTAAAAGCAAATGTTTTCAATATATAAATGCTAAGGCACAACTATGCCAGAAATTATTAACAGATGAAATGCTCACATGTACCTACTTATTATGAATAAGTTTGTTTAATGGAAGTAAGACAATACAGATTATTGTTGGCACTTTTTATTTGTCATTTTTAAATAAGGGCTAAATAAGTACGTGTGTATATACATACACACACATACATACATACACACACACAATAACCACTATGTGAGAGTTACAATGGGGGACTCAGGTACACAAAGAGCATTGCCATCAAGGATACAATTTTCCAGTATGTGAACACCTCTTGATCAAGTGCAGTCTTCTGTCAATTTACACAGCAGTTATATTCCTGGAAAATTCTGGGTATACTAAAACCATGCAAAAAAAAGTCTTATGTCCCTATGTAAAACAAAATTAGGTTCTTAGCTCAGATCATTATAAGCATTGTTCCCCCACATGGACGGATAACATAACACTTGAAAGCTGTGCAGTGTACACCTGTGCTTTAAAGCAGCAGTCCGTAACCTTTTTGACACCAGGGACTGCTTTCATGGAAGACAATTTTTCCTCGAATGGATGGGGAGGCTGAGCTCAGGCAGAGCTGTGAGCGATGGGGAGCGGCTATAAATACCAACGAAGCTTCACGGGCTCGCCCGCCGCTCCCCTCCTGCTGTTCGACTGGTTCCTAACAGGCCACAAACCGTTGCTGGTCCATGGCCCAGGGGGTTGGGGACCACAGCTTTAAGGGACACGTCTACAACCACTTAATGCTGGTATCACCCCAAAGTCACTCTGACAACTAAAAACCATCCCACACATTTCCCAAGCATTCCTTCAGAGATCCTGCCACCCCTGTTGAGAGCTGCTTCCTGAAGGGAAAGCAGTACTCAAGCTCCGTGAAAACCCCCTAGAGTGGCCAAAGGCCACCTGACGTCATGTTTCATCCTGACAACACTTCTTTGAAGGCTCCCGAGGAACCACAGCCTTAGACGCTGCAGGGCTGCCCAAGGTTGCCTGGCGAGCACAGAGCAGGCTCCAGGCCCGAGCCAAGTCTGAGGGCACCCAGGACCCCGGCTCTTTCCACAACGCACTTCCTCCTCCCTGGCCACCCTGGACAGGGGCCCTGGGCTCTTCCTTCCCACGTGGGAGTGAGGCCCTCGCCAGACGCAAGGCCCATTACTGCTGTGCCTTCAGCTGTTATCAAGAGAGAGCAGGAGCAGGAGCAGGAGAGCCAGCTCAGGCCCCTGGGTCTGACCCACAGGGAACTGTCTGTCTCCCTCACAGGGAGCCAGGGGCTACTTGCTGGGCATGAAGTGTTCCCCTTGGGCACTATGGCCTCGGCACCATCAGGCTCACTTCTGAGGTAGAGACTGATGTATGTTGTGTGTGATCTTGAGTGCCCAGCCTGGCAGGGATGCAGCCAAGCCACCTGGTACAAACATCTGTCTGGTTTGAAAGAAAAACCCTAACTTCAACAGGAAGAAAAGTGCTCCTTCCACCATCCCCTGCATCCAGCCTTTGAGCAGGACTATATGTACACTTGGGGTCTGGGGGCCGGCCGTTGATGACGGGCCTGTGGAATCAAGCACTGGCAGTGTCAATTAAGTAAAAAAAAAAAAAAATAGCAAGATGGGAAATAATTTTGATGATAGGCTACTTTTTCTGTAAGAAAAAAAGGATAAGAATATGTTCACTTATTTACATAAATCGTTTGCATAAAGAATCTCTGGAAAATACTCAAGAAACTAATAAGAAAAACAAGGGCTATCTGCAAGGAGGTGGTAACTAGGCAGACAGGTGAGTGGTGGGGGAGAACTTTCACCATATGCCTTTATATATATATATCTTTCTCTTTTTGAGCCATGTGAATGTACTGTCTCTCCAAAAAATTAAATTTAAAAAGTTGCCTAGGTGGCACATTCCTATAATCCCAGCCCTTTGGGAGGCTGAGGCAGGAGGATCACTTGAGCACAAGAGTTTGAGGCTGCAGTGAGCTGTGATCCCACCACTGCACTCCAGCCTACCCTGTCTCTAAAAAAAATGTTAATAAAGTTGGAGTGCTGAGAAAAATCAGTTACATCCAACTTGGTCCCCCTGCCTACCTCTAACTCCCTCTCCTCTCTCTGTACATCTCAGATGATGAGGTCACAGTTGGCAAGTTCTATGCCACTTTCCTGATCCAGGAGTACTTCCGGAAATTCAAGAAGCGCAAAGAGCAAGGCCTTGTGGGCAAGCCCTCCCAGAGGAACGCCCTGTCCCTGCAGGTGAGCTGCTGGGGAGGGGTCCACATCCCAGGGAGGTCCTGGTCACTTTCCTCTGACCTTGGCCAGGGTCCCAGTCTCTTGGCAGTCCCTTCAGAAGGAACCTTTCTGAGAGTGCCAACCTTTCTGAATGTGGCTGTGAGGATGGGTATTGTAATCCTCCCCTCCTGCCATCCCCCGCACTGCCCTCCACAGTGCTGCCTACTGCCACTGCCGCCCCCGGAGCTGGCCTGAGCTCTGCTGAGGTCTCTCCTACTGCACCCTCTTCCCTCCTGGGTGGGCTAGTGGTTTCCTCCACCCGAGAGTAGCCAGAGCAGGCCCAGGGACACCTGGCCCTGGTTTGCACATACAGCTGTGCCTTCTGGTGGGTCGGGGGCTGGGTAGGGGCACCAGGGGCCCAGCCCCGGGCAATGACTGGCTAGAAAGCTTGGTGGAAAGGGACCAAGGTCCTCACATGTACCTCTGGGTTCCAGGCTGGCTTACGCACACTGCATGACATCGGGCCCGAGATCCGCCGGGCCATCTCTGGAGATCTGACCGCTGAGGAAGAGCTGGACAAGGCCATGAAAGAGGCCGTGTCTGCAGCTTCCGAAGACGACATCTTCAGGGTAGGTGGCACCATGGCACACTCTGCACCTGTGTGAAGTCCGGTCTGGAGCAGGAGCAGGGGCTGGGGCTCCGCTGCGCGTGCCCCGGAGAGCGGCCTGAGCTCAGGGGCCATTCTAGGCTCTTCCCGCTCAGCTGCCTCCTGACCCTCTGCAGCCCACGCCAGGGCTCCCAGGACCTGGTGATTCACAGGGGGTCACTGGCCCCCAGAAAAGGGGAAAGAGCCATTTTCCTAAGAGAAATGTTTCCTAGGAGAAACTTCTACATTAGAAATTGCAGCGTGAAACTCAAGCCTAGTCTTCAGGGGTCATCTGGAGACATCCAGCCACACCCTCTCCTGGCCGTCCCCACGGGCCTGGGCATTCCTGGTCCTCACCTCCCGTGGTGCTGCAGAGGGAACCTTGGGACCCCGAGTGTCTGGGTCCCTCCCTCTCTGGCGTTGCCAGGCATGAAGTTCCCATCCGCCGTGTGCTCCTGGCATGGCTGCGCCTCGCCCGAGGGCAGGCAGCCTCCCGTGCCCTGCACTGCTCCGGTCGGGGGGCTTGTCCTCCACCTACCTCTCCTGTCTTGCCTGCAGAGGGCCGGTGGCCTGTTTGGCAACCACGTCAGCTACTACCAAAGCGACGGCCGGGGCGCCTTCCCTCAGACCTTCACCACCCAGCGCCCACTGCACATCAACAAGGCGGGCAACAGCCAGGGTGACACCGAGTCACCCTCCCATGAGAAACTGGTAGACTCCACCTTCACCCCCAGCAGCTACTCGTCCACTGGCTCCAACGCCAACATCAACAATGCCAACAACACCGCCCTGGGCCGCCTCCCCCGCCCTGCCGGCCACCCCAGCACCATCAGCACCGTGGAGAGCCACGGGCCCCCCTTGTCCCCTGCCATCCGGGTGCAGGAGGCAGCGTGGAAGTTCGGCGCCAAGAGGTAAGCTGGAGGGCGGGCACCCAGGGCCGTGCACAGGGCCACACTCCGCAGCCCGCAGCGTGCGTGCAGGAGAGGGAGGCCGGGCCGGCCCCGCCCCGAAAGAGCCTCGATGGAGGCCATGGCCCCAGACCCCAGCAAGAGAGGGCCACCACCTGCCGATCAAACAGGGCAGCCACGCTCAGGACAGGCCGGCATCACTGTGGCGGCAGCTCCCTCATCTGCCTCTGAGATATGTGTTCTGGCCACACAGCAGAAACCCTTCTGCACTTTCTCCACTCAAACCTGGCCTTTCACCCAGCCTAGAAGGGAATGGTGTTACCGCCTCTTCATCACAGCCCTTCCTGCCCCTCCTGGGCAGGGCACTTGGGTACATGGGGCCTTCTCTGTAGCTCTGGCTCATTCTGCCCTGGGGGTGTGTCATTCCTGGTGGTCTTGATGGCACTCCCGCCTCCCGGCGCCCTCTTTCCTCCCACCTCCCCATCCTCTGCTCCCAGCGCTCTGGATGCGCTGCCACTCTGTGCTGGGAGGTCAGTGCCTGCTTCTGGCTCTGGGCCGGGGGAGTGCAGCCTGGCCTCTGCCGGCCTCCTCCCGTCTACACCTGCAGCTCCACCTCCCAAGGCGGGGCTGGGAGAGGACACACGCTGCCTCTTGCCACCTCACTCTTAACTGTGCTGCTCTTCCAGAGTAGGCCAGAGTCGGACGGGCTGCACGGTTCCCATCTTGCCGGGTTCTTGAGCAGGTCTCCTTTCGTGCCCTCCAGCTGAGAAAACAGCTGAGAAGAGGGAGCTTCTTTCTAAATCCCTGGACAAATGTCCTGAAGCTGCCTTCATCTAAGAAGCCTGAAAACTTGCCCACTGGCTTTCACATGCCGTTGTGCCATCCCTCTTCAAGTGGCCATATGCAGGTTCACGTGGCTTGACAGACAAGTCACACTGGCCACCCACCCTGTCTCCCTTTCCCTCTGGAAGATGGCTGGTTTCGCCAGGCAGCAGCAGCTCTGGGTGCTTGCAACTCTGGGTGCTCCCAAGCCCTGCGACTTGGGAGACATGCACTGGTGCCTCCTTTGCACAGGGCACTGTGCTCAGCCGATCGGAGAGTGTCTGAGGCTAAGTGACTTGCCTGTGCCTGTCCTCAAGGCCCCCGACCTTTTCTGCAACTTCACCCCTCTTGTACACCCTTTGAGTACTCAGTCCTAGCACCACTTTCTCCCCTGTTCACCTTGTCAAAACCTCTTCATAAAGAAGAGGCTCATCACGTCCATAGCATCTCAGTGTGAATTAAATTACCTCCCTGTAAGGGCATTTCCATATTAAATGTTGTTCTGTATCATGTAAGGGGAGAGTGGATGTTAGAGAGGAGCTGGGAGAGAAGACACCAGGGGATTTCCGTGTCCCCACAGATACATCAGTCCGTGAAATGAAACGCATACAAAGCACCTAATGCAATGCCCTGCACATAGTAAGCGCTCACTAAATGTCAGTTCCCTCTCTTCCCATTGCAGTTGGTAAACACAGTACTCAGGCTGCTAAGCTTCAGCTTGGTGACGAAAACCATAGCCATGTCCTCTATGTCGCAGTTGAGGCTAAGGGCAGTGGCTATGGCACTTGCTTTTGCTGAGAGCAAGGCAGCACACCCTGTGCTCAGCGGTCCCCTGAGAAGTGGAGCTTGCCTGCCTGCTACCAGTCTGCAGCCCATCCTGTGTGCCTCGCCAGAGCTCACCCCACAACCCCTCCCGCCCTCCTGGAGCTCTGACGTCACTCTCCTCCAGACTATAGGTGGGCTGGAGGACGTATGTCATTCCAATTTTACAGAAAGGGAAACTGAGGCATGGGATGGGCTAAGTGACTTGGGCCAGAGGGTAAGTAGGGGTCAGAACTCAGATCTTCTTGGGTCCTAGCCCAGAACCTTCTCCCACATGGAACCCTCACCCTAATCTTAACGCTTCTGTGGCTCCGTGTCTACATCATCGACTACAGGAGGCCGAGGTGCAGCAGCTGCGTCTGTGTGCATCTGCTTGCGGGCTGTGTGCTGTCTTGCTGAGGGAAGGGAGGGGCCTGGCAGTTCCCGATGTATTCTCTGTCCTGGACATCATAGGTGCCACTCCCGGGAGAGCCAGATAGCCATGGTGTGCTCAGAGGACTTGTCTCCCGACAGGACCTATGACGTGAAGACGAGCGAAGACCTCGAGTCCTGCGGCGAGCCCAGCCTGCTCTCCGCAGAGAGGTGAGCGCGCCTGCCTCTGCCCAGGCCAGCCGGGTGGGGACGGGTCTGGAGAGGCGGGGGCAGTCCCTGAAATCCCTGCTCTGGGGATGACCAGGGAGGAGAGCAGACCACGTGTCATAAAGCGAACGCACAGCATCTCAGCTCCTTAGGGGAGGGACCCTCATCACACACAATCCCTTCTAGCTCGGCCCTTCCTCACTGTGAAGTATTCCAGGACAACGTCTAAACATTGATTCTTTAGGCTGTAATCAACAGTTACGGATGTATTTTCTAGTAAGACTCAGTACACATGTACATATACTGACCATTAAGTGTTTCATGAAACTATTAAATACTTAAACAATAAAGCTGCCCAGAAGAGAGCACTGTTGGCAAAGCTAGGGCTGAGATTTTTCTCGATGAAGGAATTTGGGGGTTTGTTCTTGTTTGTTTGAAATAGGATGTTGCTCTTTCACTGGGGCTAGAGTGCAGTGGTATCATCACAGCTCACAGCAACCTCAAACTCCTGGGCCCAAGCCATCCTCCTGCCTCAGCCTCCCAACTAGCTGGGACTACAGACACATGCTACCATGCTCAGTTAATCTTTTCTATTTTTAGTGGAGACAGGGTCTTGCTCTTGCTCAGTCTGGTCTTGAACTCCTGACCTCAAGCAGTCCTCCCTCCTTGGCCTCCCAAAGTGTTAGGATTGCAGGCATGAGCCACTGAGCCCAGCTGCAGTTTTTTAACTGCAGATCTAAACCAGTAAGATTGTGACTTCCGTTTGATCAGTTACAACTGGCACTTTTAAAAGAACAGCACAGCACAATAGAAAATACCAGAGTGTATCAGATGTCGCAAAGGCAAGCACTGTGCTGTGAAACATTTGCTTAATTGCCAATATACATACATATCTTCTGAGTCTTCTGTAAAATGTCTTTAAGACTGTGGGTTGCACTCAAAACAAATTAAGACACACTGTTTTAGAAGCTTGCCTGAAAGTACTTTACAGTGAGGAAGGACTAGCCTTTTAGGCTTCTGAAGACAGGAACAGTGTGGCTGGAAGTGGTGGGAGGGGGACAGCAGCCCCCACCCAAGGGAGTGTCGGGAGAGGCAGACCACTGCCTGCCCTCTCTGGGGTCTGGGAACTGGGCTGGAACAGTGGCAGAGGCATTTCTTTCTCCCCTGGCGTAAAAGGAAGAATCTAGTAAGGAAAACATGGAGACAGTAGCCGAGGCCAGCAACTCCTGGCAGATCAGTTAGCCGCCCTTGCCTTTGCGCCCCATCGGCAGAACAGGGCAGTCGGGTGAATGACCTATTTTTCCGGCTTAATGAAACATAGTATATGTAAAACCAAAGGAACTATCTGAAGTTCCTTAAGAGATAACATTCTCTAAACTGATTTTTAGAAAGTGGGAATTAACGTGTGGCCACCTCTTCTAGAAATCAAGGACAGCAGACCTTTCACCCACTTTGGCTTCTACTGGTGCTTGGGACATCAAGTGCCCTGCCAGCTCAGGACTGACGGGCTTCACCCTCAAGGAGATTTTAGAAACTAGTTAGGAAGCTAAGAGGATCTCAGAAGAGGAAGATGACAGGGAGATTTTCTAACTAATTGCCCACAGAATGGTCCAAACCCTGAGGGGTATAGGCATTCAGAGAAGGTCAAGGGGCAAGGTGACCTTCACGGTACCGCACAAGGTCACACAGAAGCCAGGTCTGCAAGAGTCGGGAGGAATTTCCCAGGAAGGAAGGATAATAGGAGGCTGACCTAGCTGAGAGTGACAACCAGGCTTGGAGGCCGAAATATGTGAGGCTTTCGCTCAACAAATGTTCCTGCATGTCTATAAACACCTGAAGTCCTGGGCTGTGCCAGGAACAAGGACAGATTCCTCAGCAGTGAGGGATGGCACTGGGGACAGAGCCAGCGGCCTCAGCTGGACCCTGAGGTGGGAATGCAACTGTACTTCTTGGACTGTAGGCCACACCGCTAGGGATTATGAGATACATTTGGTGGGTTTGCAGCTGACATCTTTTAATAAAACAGAACAGACTACAGTAGACTAGAACTCACCAGAGTGCAGTCATGCAATGAGGGCAGAAAGCACTTTGCATGAGGATCGCTTGGGTCAAGAGGTTCACCCAGTTAGGGATATCTGTGTGTACTGGGAACATGCACAATGTATTTCTTACCATAAGTCGCCATCGAAAGGCCTGGAAGCCACAGCCGAGACACTGCTGCTCTCGGTGATGACAGGGCTGCTGGGTGGGCAGGGGCACGTCTGGCCTGCAGCTGGCAGCAGCCAGGGTGAACAGCACGAGCATCTGCCGACACAGGGCCTAAGCCTAGGGTTTTCAGCTTTCTCAATACCTTCAACCCAAGAGTGCCTCCAGTGCACTCAGAAATCAGAAGAACAAAGCTCATAAGAGGCTGTGGGTGAGGAGCTAGAAACCCCGCAAGCAGGTTGGATGTCCCTGCCGTGCCAGGACATCCTGCTGCCCCTCCCCACTCCCGTGTGGAAGCACAAAGAACACAGGCCTTCACTAAGGACAGAAGCAAACTGTGTTCTGGGGTGGCAGCTGTCCCAGTGGGTGGCCTTTCTCGGCCGGGAACAAGCCCCAAGAGTTCTCTGTTCCAGGCTTTCCTACCAGGATGATGAAAATCGACAGTTGACGCCCCCAGACGACAAGAGGGACATCCGGCAGTCCCCGAAGAGGGGCTTCCTTCGCTCTGCCTCACTAGGTAAACACTCACCTGCTCTCCCATGTGGCTCATGGTCACCCCCAAGAGGACACTGGTCAGGTGCTCAGCCACGACTGAGAGGCCCTGTGGCCTGGCTCCAGCAGAGTCCACGCGGCGGACTGGGCAGATGTCCAGAGCGAGATTGGGCTTCCAAAGGCAGGGTTTGTGGGGTGGCCCGGTCGTATGCTGTGCAGTGTCTCAGAGGCAAGGTAAGGGCCAGGAAGGAGGTGGGTCCAGGGCCACAGACATTGCTTCTCACACCCCATGTGCGTGTGGGCTGTCTCGGGCCAGGGTCCTCTTGCCCTGCCCTGATCCTGGATCTTTGGCTGGCTTTGCAGGTCGAAGGGCCTCCTTCCACCTGGAATGTCTGAAACGACAGAAGAACCAAGGGGGAGACATCTCTCAGAAGACAGTCCTGCCGCTACACCTGGTTCATCATCAGGTAGCTCTCACTTTGGGACAAGCTACTGGCCACCACCTAGCAAGCCTGACAGTGCCCAGGCTGAGGGATGAATCCTGAGATGCCAGTCAGTCTTCCCTGTCTCAAACGAGGGCCTCCCGCTGACAGCCCCTGGGAGGCCCTACTCTTCTGTGCAGGCGAGGGGGTCTGTCATGTCACTCCTGGAGACCTGGGAGACACTGGCAAGCAGGAGCTCTTCTCTCGATCCTGAGGGGTCAGCAGCACAGGGTTCTGCCCAAGCTTTGTCCTTCCGACGCTGCAGATGTTCCGCACCAGGCACTGGCTAAGGCTGCAGGGTGCCCAGGCAGCTGTGGTTGCACCTAGAAATGTAGCTGCACAGAAATCAGTCCACTGGCACACAGGAATCAGTCCACTGGCGCACAGAAATGACCAAAGAACCCTCCAGCAACATGGTCAAGAGGAGGGAATGATATCTAAGGAAGACAGGACCAGGGAAATTCACTAGGTGAACACTTAGCAGGGCTGACTCTAGCTGGGAGACTGACATCCAACACCGGTACCAAATATATCTTAGTATCTTAGAGCTAACTTCAAAGATTTATCTAAGGCAGGTCTATTAACTGCAGGCAAATTGGGGTCTAAACCTGGTTTCCCAACTTTTTTACCTTTTTAATTATATGCTCCTTTACCACAGACCCACGCTTTAGGTGGGTTTTTTGGTACCCAAAGGCATTCAGCTGCCCAGCAAAGCTTATAATCAGCATAAGAGAGCCAGTGTGGCTCAGCTCAGTTGCTGCTCCTCAAAGAAGCACATTGTTTTGCTTGGCCTGCGCGGCATTGCCTAAATGTGCATGATCTCCACTGGGCTTTCCAAAATGTTGGCGTGGCCTTACACTCCCTCAGATCCCCAGGGACTCTGGAGCCCTAGGCTGGGGACCACCATGGGGGGAGAGGGCGGGGAGGCAGAGGTAAGGACATGGTCTGTGCTACTTTAAAAGATCAATAGCAGCCAGTCACCCCCCCCCCCACGCTGCTGTTGTCACACTGGTAGGCAAGGCTCTCCTCTTGGTGTGGGGCCCTCTTTGTCTGGCCCCTCTCTCCCACACGCGAGCTGGTGGTCTCTTCCTCTGCCTCTCAGAGTTGGCTCTCCCACCACACCGTGTGGCCATCCCAGGGGCACATTGTACCAGCGCCGCTCTCACAGGGCCTCTGTCCAGGGCAGGTCATCGCGACAGCTGCGACACAGGCCACGGTCCCTGCCCTGAGGATGCCATATAGATCGTGTAATTACAATATAGTGTGAGATTTAGACAGTGGCTCAAAGGCAGCCTGAGCCAGAGATTGGCAGGGCATTGTTTATGGCCCAATTAATTATAAAAATTAAAACAACTAACACTGGTTTTGTTTAGCTCTTTATAATGTGCATTGTGCTTCCTTGCGGAGCTGATTTCACTT
Organism: Microcebus murinus; assembly: GCF_040939455.1. NCBI lineage: Eukaryota > Metazoa > Chordata > Mammalia > Primates > Cheirogaleidae > Microcebus > Microcebus murinus. Next base: position 99,654,364 of record NC_134113.1, on the reverse strand, counting down.
GCACTTCACACCGACCCACAGAGCAGATAGAGAGAGCATTAGTGTTCCCGTTTACGGATGCTGCAGGCATCGCCATTCTCTCGAGTCTGCTGATGAGAAAGCCAAGACAGCGAATAGGGCCAGTGCTAAGAAGTAGATTATCTTGGTCCCACTCAATCACAGCTTCCTAAAGTTAGAGGAAAAAGAGATCACTTCAGACCAAGGTGATCATAAAGTATATTTTGAGGTGGTCGAAACTTACGCCAGGTCTGGATGAGGCAGGGTGCAGACGAGGGAAGAAGGCATGCGGATGCCAGGCAGCGCAGCTCGCTGGGGAGCAATAGCCGCAAAGCCGTGGTCATGCAGGAGGCAGGGGCTGCCCTTCCCAGGCTGACCACTCCGATAACTTGTGCTCCTTGTGTGTCCACAGGCACTGGCAGTAGCTGGCCTGAGCCCCCTCCTCCAGAGAAGCCATTCCCCCACCTCAGTCCCCAGGCCGTTTGCCACGCCCCCTGCCACCCCGGGCAGCCGTGGCTGGCCCCCACAGCCCATCCCCACCCTGCGCCTGGAGGGGGCTGAGTCCAGCGAGAAGCTCAACAGCAGCTTCCCATCCATCCACTGTGGCTCCTGGGTTGAGGAGGCCGCTCCTGGTGGTGGGAGCAGCAGTGCCACCCGGAGGGCCCGGCCCGTCTCCCTCACAGTGCCCAGCCCAGCGGGGGCGCCGGGCAGGCAGTTCCACGGCAGTGCCAGCAGTCTGGTGGAAGCGGTAGGTGACTCCCACCGGCCATGCAGCTGACTGGGGGGAGGCCAAAGGCAGCAAGGAGGCTTGGCGTGGGGAGCTGAGAAGGGAGTACCCAATTCCTTCCCAAACTGATTGCATGTCAACCCATTGCACCAAAAATACCTTCCCACTTGGGGCCTGCAGGAGGACGGCATGGCACGCAGGGAATTGTGACCACATAAGAAGCCATCGGCTTCTCTTGAGGCTGGGACCACTGCAGAGGGAGAAGGAAGCTTCTGTGCAACATGTCCGTGCTGCAGGCTAGTGAGCTCGAGGAAGGCCCTGGCCCCCCCTGTGGAGCCATCGTGTGCAGGGACTGCCCAAAATGCACATGTGCTCAGGCTGCATTTGCACACATGGGGGTCAGGATCAGTGGTGCTCACCCCGGACTGCTCATGAGAACCGCCTGGGGAGCCCCGGAAACCCCTGACACGTTAACCTGATACTTGGTAAAAGCTCTCAGGTGTCTCTAGTGCACAGCCGAGGTTGAGAACCTCTAGTCTAGAACAGACAGCTGTCCACTCCGCTGCACTCTGCCTGGCCACAGCATCTAGGACAATCCTGGCACTACATTTTAAGGGACCTTTGACAAATTGGAACAAAGCCAAAGGAGAACAACCAGGATGGCAAGGTCCCTAGAAATCATTCCATAGGAAAGCAGGTGGAAGGAATTTGGGACGTAAACCCAGAGAGATGACCTGTGGTATGCATCTCACACCCGCGGTGAGCAGCACAGGGAAAGGTCACAGCCTGGCCAGGGGGTCTGCAGTGCAGCTCACATGAGGAAGATCTTCCCAACTAAGCGCTCCCAAAATGAGGAGGGCTATCCTACAAAGTAGTGAGGCCCCCAGTAGCTGGACATAGGCAAGCAGAGACAGTGCCCATCTGGCCATCAGGCTGCCGTGCAGGAGGTGGGTAGTTAAAACAGACGCCTGCTAAGGCCCCTTGCAGCTCTACCTTCTGATGCTCAATGTGGCCTTGGAGATCCTTTATTCATCTCACAACCCCCTGCTGAGCACCTGCAGGTGCCTGATCTAGGTACAGAGTACAGCCCAGAACCAGAGCTGCTGCTCTCGGGAGCTCACACTGTGGTGAGAGTGAGTCAGTAAACTAGGCGCCGGGCAAGGAAAGAGCGATGTGGGTGGGGCGGCAAGGCAGTCGTACACCAGGGAGGAGACTGCCCGGCTGACCTCTGCTGTCCCCTCCCACCCCTCGGCTCAGGAGCCGAAGTCCCCCAGAGCCAGGCTGCGTCTCCCCCAGAGCCAGGCACTGACGCAGCCGGGGAAGATGGAGGAGCTTTGGGGTGCCCTGCGGGCCCCTCCCAGCAGGAGCGGAGGCAGGAGCACGCAGCGTTTGCACACGTGCTTCTGGGCCCTCCCCAAGGGCAGCCGGCTGGCGGTGGGGCCCAGCCTGGCAGTCTGGCAGCGGGAGAACGCGCGTCTTGGAAGGGCTGACGCGGGGGGAGGTGAAGGGCAGGCTGGATCTGCAGAGCCCGGCCGCCCTCCGTGGGGCGAGTCTTTACATGTCTGACGGCAGTTTGTGAGCACCCCTGCCAGAGTCCCCTCCGCCTGCACAGCGGGCCGCCTCCACGCTCGCTCGCCCTGCCGGGCGGGCGCCGCCTCCGCCCGCGCACCGCGCTGCGGCAGGCCGAGGGCGCGTGGGGCCCAGTGGCGACGCTCCCTTGGCTCTTCTTCACCTGGGCCTCCGCCTCCGCCCTCCAGGTCCTGATTTCGGAAGGACTGGGGCAGTTCGCGCAGGACCCCAAGTTCCTCGAGGTGGCGACCCAGGAGCTGGCGGACGCCTGCGACCTGACGCTGGAGGAGATGGAGAGCGCGGCCGACAACATCCTCAGCGGGGGCGCGCGGCAGCGCCCCGACGGCGCCCTGGCGCCCTTCGCGAACTGCAGGGACGCGGGCCAGGCCCGGGCGGGCGCCGAGGGCGCCGAGGGCCGCGGCGCGCCGGGCGACGGGGAACTGCGCGGCGGCGGGCTGTGCGTCGGCGGCCTGTAGCCCGCGCCGGTGTCTCCGTGTCCCATGGGTTCGTTTCAGAAGTGCCTCACTGTTCTCGTGACCTGGAGTTAACCGGAGCAGCGTCTCCTTCCACGTCTGTCGGGACAAGAGCAGAGCCGGCGCGGGCGGGCGGGCCGGCCCTCCTCGCCGCATGCGCCCTGCCGAGCGGCGGCCCGCGGGAAGGACCGACGTCCCGCGGCCGTCTTTCACCCCGGCTTGGAAAACATCACTCGCGCACCTTCCTAGCCTCGCCGTCTCCACGGAGCGGGCCCTGCGCCCTGGGCGCGGCGCGGGGAGCAGGGGCCCCGCAGGGCCGCCGCGCACTCCAGGCCGGCGGGCGGCGGGCGAGAGCTGGCGCCGCCCCGGGGAAGGGCCCGGCTCTCCACGACAGACGAGGTGGTGCTGAGCTTCTGTTGAGCGCTCTTTGGTTTGGTTTGACACTTTTCTTGACAGCATGTTGCGGTTTTAATTTTTTTGTGTGGTTTTTTGATTTTTGTTTTTTTAATTTTGTTTTCCCAGGGGGAGGAGAGGAAGAGGAGTATTTACAAAGTCCTGTAGCCACCCAACCTCACTGTTTTCACTTTCCAAATGCAAGTCAGTTTTGGTTTTACTGTATTATTTAAACGGTTGTGGTTTCCTTTTTCCATGGAGGGGTCAATAGGAGCCGTTATAGGAAAGTTTTACCAGCCATTGTGTATGCTCAATAATTTGTTATCATTTCCTTAGGTAGTAGCCGTTTTTTCTGGTTTGGTTTGGTTTTATAATTTAAAGGTTCAGCAGTGCAGTTGATACGCTCTTGCACGCATGGGTGGTTGGGCTCGCTTCCTTGCCTTGCTGCGTGTACAGGTGGGTGCAGGAGAGAGCGCGAGACTCCGCGAGCACGTGTGGCCAGCGGGTTGTCCGTGCATATGTCCTGCGTGTGCACAGCACCCACACTGTGTGCCTGTGCACACCAACCAGTGTGCATTCCCCTTTCTGGCTTAACTGCGGGGAGATCCGAATCTGGGGCCATTTGAAAGCAAAAACAAACCACTGTCTCTGCTTCTGAAACGGGAATCAGTAACTCTTTGCATTTTCTGTCCCACAAGATATGCAAAAACAATGCAATAATATTCACTTTAAAAATATAATTGTGAGTTGTGTTGGCATTAAAACTGTATTTAAGAAAACAGAAATTTAAGGGAAAAACTCAAGAAAGCATTTTGCTTCGATATATTCCGTGTAATGTTTTATTGCATTGATAATGTTTCTGTTGAAGAAACTGTTATACTTGAATTCAGGTCAGTTTCAGTATTTTTCAAATATTTTTTTAAAACTGAATTGCAATTGTGCCAAGCGAATATAACGAATTGAATTAAGTTTGTTTTTGAATTTCACTTCTTGTATATTTTGCTGCATGTAAAGTAAATCATTTTGTATTTGGAGTGTGACAAGCTTTACCTTTGACCTCTTAAGTGCTTTTCTATATGTGGTTGGGGGAAAGGGAATGATTTTTCTTTTAATTTGTAGTGATGAGCAAAAGTTCCACCAGTGTAAGTCATGACTCCACAAACAGGTTTGGACATTACTGTTTTGCATATCTTGTGTTTGCTTCCGTCCCCTCAGTTTTTCCATAATCATCTGATAGGTATATTCGTACCACATTCTGCTTGACAGACCAGGGCATATTTTACTGCAGTCTTTACTCCATCCGTTCTGCTCTGGCTCTCCAATTTGGTACTTCCCCAGGGAGAGCCCTTCACCGTGAGGGGTAGTAAGGCATTCTGTCCAGCCTCCCTGTCACCAGCTGGTGGCAGTGCCCCCCACGGCAGCGGTGGCTGACTATCCATTGACTCCCAGGCACAGGCTTTTCTCGCTGGTTTCCTCAGGAAAGTGTACACCGACCGGGAGGATGAGATTAAGTTGGGCTGGTTCTGACAGCTGCTCTACCTAAACACAGACAGCAAGGGCTTGAGAAAGGCAGGCGGCTGAAACCTTGGTCCATCTGAGCATCACCTCTGCCACTCTCATCCTCCGTCCCCATCCCTTCCTCACTCTAGAGCAGACCTGCCCTGGTGTGTGTGGCCGCAGCGGGGTGGACAGGACAAGGGCAGAAGTGTCTGGAGGTCACCTTGGTGGTAGAAACAGATTTTGTGGGGTTGTTTGCAACTGTCTGTGTGTGCCTGTTTGCAACTACCTAGAACATCACCCTGTTGGTGCTGTGTCCTTCAAATACATTTCAACAGTGATGGCTGAGAAGGAGCCACTTTGGGGGAAATGGGACCCAGCCATTCACCCAGAGCTTACCACTTGAATCTCTTCCAGTCCCAGGGCTTCCTCGCCCCTCTTGTCACTTATGTGAGCAAGCTAGAAATTAAAGTAGGGGACAGTCCATTCCTCAGTGACAGTGAGTTCTTTCATGAAGAGATTCATGAAAATGTGAACAAATGTGTCGGATACTCCCAGGTAAATGCAGAGTCTAGAAACAGTTTCTTCATGGTTCTCCAAGCCCAACCCATCTAGACTTTCTTGGCCCATTCTCAGTGTCATCAGGTCTTCTAGAAATTGAGTTTAGGTTTCATCCTTTGTCCAGTTTCCCTGAATTTCTGCCACTGTGCTGCTAAGATTCCAGGTACGATGGACAGGGAGCCCTTTTGAACTGATCCCTGGCTCTTGCTGTACATTTGGCTTCTAGATACAAATGTGGAGTTTTGATTGCACACATACTCTCTCAGCCTTTCTGCCTTCTGTTTTCCCTTCGAACTTTTCATCTGCATCACCAGATCTCACTGTCCAGTGGCCAGTGGTGTGGGCCACAAGCCAGGTTCAGGCCAGCTATCCCAGGGTCCTGCCTGGCCAGCATGGTCCCCTCACACCCACAGACTCCTTCTCCTCTGCAGACTCTGGCAAGCGAACCAGAGTAGCCGTCCTCCCCGCACCCTACAAACATGGTGTCAGCCGCGACAAGGACACCTTGCCCTGTGCTGCTGCGAAGGAAGGAGGCGTGGGTGCGAGCTCCCTGTCCAGGGCAGTGGGTCTTTCCTAGCCTGACCTCCTGATAGACGAGTGTAAGATTCATGTGTGATGCCTGTCATCGTGACACATTGGTACAATGAGTCATCAAACTCGTGAACCACATCCACAATGCACTAAGTGATGTCCACTCTCCACCTAAAATGGAATCTCACCTGTGGTGCTGTAAGACATAGTTGTCAAATCTTCAATAGCTCTCCTGACAACCCGAGTGGCAAGAGAAAACAGCCAGTGGCTAAGGACCAAAAGGACTTGAAGAAATGCAATTCAGGGTCTGCAATTTGGTGAACTTAATTATTATTTGTCCTCTGACCAGCCCTGCCTCTTTTATTTCCACACCTTGGTCATGTAATATTTATTCATGTGCATGGCCACATTGAGCAGAAAGATCTCTAGCTGTCTGCTTTCTGCCTGTTCCTAGAAGGTTCTTTTGGTCTTGTGGTAAAAAGAGGAGACTTTTTCCCAGGATTTGGGTTGATTCATAAATTTTTCCCTGCTTTGATTCCAAAGCTATTAGTTATAGCTCCCTTCTGTCTTCTTAACCCAGTAGGCTTCTCTCTGGCTGGGAAATCCAGTCAAAGGAACAGCTATTCTCTCATCCTCCCATTTCCCTGGTTCCAAATTTCAGGTGTTTGTCTAGAGTGAAATTGCCAATCACTTCCTCCCAGGCACCCTCCATCCAGAACCCTCCTGGCCACGCAGCTGAAGGTAGTAAGGTGACCCCAGGAGGGGTCCACACCAAAGTTAATATCTTTTTGAGAAATGAGAACACTCTGAAAATGAGGAGTTTGGAAGTGATCAAAAGGATGATGGTGGCTTTACAGAGGCTAGTTGACACATGTCCATCACTCGTAAAAGCAAAGAAATAGAACAGGAATTTAGATTAGGGATAGAGTAGAACCCTAGTAATCATGGTTTTTAGCCTCATCAAACCATAATGGTAAATGTTGTAAAAGAGGGTGATGGCATCTCCATCCCCACAGGCCTCGAATAACTGAAACACTATTGTCAGGAGTTAGCAATAATTTGGCAAAGAGGCCAAGAAAAGGGCTGTCTGGCTTCCAGAAGACCTCTTTAAGCCCCATGAGAGTCAAAAACTTGCTGTGAGAGTCTTGGCTTATTCTGTTTTCCAAAGGGGACGTGGCTCTGGGAGAATGTCAGCGCAGAGAGGCCTGGAGGGTAAGCAAGGGCGTGTTTTGACTCTGTAGGTGTCTGTTCTGTTCTATGGAAAGACAGATTCAGCTCAACCACCCGCAGCACGGCAGAGTGGCTGATGCCCCAAGGATCTACTTGGGAAGATGAGAAAAACCTTTCAATCTGGTGGTGTTTTCCCATCCAAAGCCCCCACCTGGAAGGGCGTGGCAGGAGGTGGAGCCCTAACTGGCCACAGCGCGGCTGTGCTCACCCAGGTCCTGTTCTCCAGCCACTGTGTCTTAAGGAGCTGAAGGGGGAAGATGAGAGGAAGGGGTGTCCTGCCATTATCGGGGACAGGGGCATCTTCCCCCCAGGCAGACCTCCTTCTCCTGCTCCCCTCCCCCAGCCCTTCAAGAGGCCAGCTCGGTGCAAGGAGTCCCATGTGCAGATGCTGACATAGTTTCTTTGTGAAGGCATTTCTGGTTTTAACTTTATTTATGTATTTATTTTTATTTCGAAGCAATGAAATGTTGCTTTACGGAGTCAGATACCAATATACCAGGTAAATGGGTTTCTGCCAGGTTTCTGCATTGTTGGGGAGACACTTGAACAGCCCCCCACACCTCCACACACACACCCTTAGGGCCCGAGGGCTGGGGCTGAGCTCTAGGTAAGGGTGAGCTCTGTGCAGAGGACACAGAGAGAGAACCAGTGACCTCCTTGGGTGGAAACAGTGCCATCGGAGCCATTATTATTATGAAGTAAATATTTGTTTACACTGAGAAAATACTACTGCAACTAAAATCAGCGCTTTTTCCTCAGATGACTTTAAGAGGATGGTCCACAGCACATGAAGTGGTGAAGACCCTCGGTCTCTCCGCTGTGTCAGAGAAGGCTTCAGTCAGTCTCCAAAGGGTACTGGAGGTTGCAGCTGAACTCCTCAAGCACAATGAATTGGTTCGACACAGAGTAGAGTCAGAGTTGGGATTTTCCATGAAAATTCCCTCAAGTCTCTACTAACAATAGGAAGACAAAGACTAGCTAAACAAGACAAAGACTAGCTAAATAAACAACAGTTTGAAATGTTATACCTCCACTACTGGCCACTTCACAGGTGCACCCCCCTTTGTGGGGCATCCTGTGCACGTCAATTTTCAGAATCTAAATAATTTGACTTTGTAGGGCTCCCACAAAGGGGAACATGCCTTCACCTGGCATAAATCAAACATGTACTGCAAATTTGCCATCTAAAAATCACTCATGCACCTAAAACCAAGGTCATTATCAGAGAAAGCTCTGGGTGGAAGAGGTTGCAGGTATTAAGAGAGGGTAATTTCTGGGTGAGGAAATTCAGACATGGACAGAGTGGCTCTTGGGGCTGCGTGAGCCCAGAGCCTCACTTACCGGTTTGTGAGTGGGGCGCGCCAGGAGCAGTGGCAGGCCCTGGGTGAGGGGCGGTTCACTTGCTGAGGGAACCTGAGGGCTGCAGGCTCCAAACTGCCTTGATGACGTCCCTCCCGAGCCCTTAGCCAGGGGAAGGGAGAAGAGAAGGCTCTTTCCTGTAGAGTCGCAGGAGGAACAAAAGAGCACAGGTCACTGGGTCCTGTACCAAGCCCCCAACCCCGAGACTTCCCACATGGAGAAACCATACCAATGTTTGAAAGGGAAAATAAAACCTGAGAATCAAGGGCATATGATTTGTAAACACACAGTGCTGCAGAGAGCTTCTTCAGAAGGCATCCAGCCACCCAAGGCTGTGGGCACGCTCCACTTTCACACGTCACACCACCCAGCACCCCTGCCCCCAGCCCCAACCGAGACTCCCCGCGGCGACCTCGCCACAGACGCCGCTGCCCTCTGCGTCCCGCCTGCCACAGCGCACGCTCTCCCCTGAGCCCTGGGACCAGCCTTGGCCCACACGGCCCACGGCAAGCCGAGGGGTGAGCAGGTGGGGCAGGTGTGCGATGGCAGTGGGCAGGCACGGCTGTGGGACACGCACACACAGCCCGTTAAGAGACGGCGCGACTGATCCCCGCTGGAAGCACTGGACTGTCTGTTACTCTCACAACACGCTGTTTTGTTTTAGCACGCCACAATTAACAAGCAAAACTTTCCTCCACACAAAAGGCTCCTAACAAAGCTCCTCCATCCTCCTCCCTTCATGTCCCACTGCTTAGACACACCTTCACCCCCGAACCACTCTGTGTCCTGCCTGTTACAGAGGTGCAGAAGACGGACAGTGCCTCCGTTGTCACACACCTGCACACCCCACACCTCCCCTCCAGGCTCCACGACTTCACAGTCTTACTGTTGTAAATACTGGTGTACAGTTTGTAATCGTCGGATAATCCCGTCGTCAAAGGCCTCGCCTGCTGCGCCTTCTCACCCTCGAGAAAGGCCAGGGGATCTAGAAGGGGCAACCTTTCGAGGAGAGCTTCAGGGTCATCTCTGTGTGAGACACTATTGTATATTCCTGTAAGATTGCATTTTTATCCAAGGAATGATGTTATTTAAAAAACAAACAAAAAATACAAAAAACAAGAATTGCAAATAAATTTCTTAACAATGTCTACACTGGCTTAATTGTATCTTCCCTCTTCCATGTCCCTACACTGGCTTAATTGTATCTTCCCTCTTCCATGTCCCTTTCTTTCTCCTGTTTCCTAGAGGTCACAAAAATAAGACTTAACTCTCAATTATCTGAATTGTCTCAGATCCTCCAAAGGGGAGGAGGACTGGAGAGAACATGGGAAACTGTGAACCCAATATGAATACCTGACCTCATTGTAGCAATTCGTCTCATCATCTATTTCTTCCTTCCAATAAAAGGGTTAACAGAAGAAAGGCCAAAGGTTGACAAGGAGGCAGAATAGAAGGAATTAAGTGATTAATCCACAAAATGGAAAGTCTGTTCCCTAAATAATAGGGAAAGCACTAAATTGGTTTTGAAGAAGAGAATGAAGGGGGAGGGAGGGACTGGGGGAGGGAAGAAAGAGAAGGAGGGAAGATGAGATCACGCATAAAGTACTATGAAGACTAGATATATGCAAGGTTCTTTTTCTTTTCTTTTCTTTTCTTTTTTTTTTATTTTTGGTTATTATAACTTAGAGTGACTCAGACAAAGCTTCCAGAATAATTTCCTATGTAACAATAATTTGTCCCAGAGGATTTCAGGAAGGTAGCAGAGCAGAGAGCAGCAGGAATCTGTCTCCCCACCCAGACAACAAATGCACTGGCAAAATCTGTCTCATGGAGCTATTCTGAAACTCTGGAGCCTATTGAAGGCTCGTAACTTCCAGGGGAAGGCTTGGATAGTAAATCAAGGTTATTTTTGGTCAATTTCAGGTCTTAGAACAATAGTAGCTCCCCACCTTCCACCTCCAGCCCCATGAAAGGCCACTGAGCACTTGTTCCAGAAGCAACTTACACATACCTTGTGAGGGCCAGGATGGGCAAAAAGTATCCTGTCCTTCAGATTTCAGGGATCTATGCTCAAAATGCTGACTGCTGCTTCTAATCACAGAAGTGGACAGCCACTGTTGTTGCACCTCCCCTCATTGTTGCAAGCCCTTTCCCCACAGCTGAAGTGGTTTCCAGGGAATTTAAAGATTCAGCACCCTTTTCCCCCATTTCACTTTTCTATTTTCCCACTTTGGGAGCCAGACATTAGAGACTAAGACATTCAAAAGCAACTGTATGTGTGGGGAAAATTAGAAATGACTGCACATGCCCAGGGAAAGGTGCAGGCTCAGAAAAGACCTGAGAAGACCTTAAGTTGATACCTCATGCTGATCCTTGGCAAGAGACAGCCTACAAAATTAAAAACAACAACAATGAGTCCTAAAGGAAGGAAAATATCTGATTTCCAGAGTTACTATATTTTTAGATTCAAATGTCCAGTTTTCAACAAAAATCCACAAGGCACACAAAGAAACAAGAAAGTATGGCTCTCAAAGGAAAAAAAAATCAACATGAGCTGTCACTAGAAAAGATCTGATGGCAGATCTACTTGACAAAAGACTTTAAACAACTTTCTTAAAGATGTTCAAACAGCTAAAGAAAAATGTAGATAAAGTCAAGAAAATGCTGTATGAACAAAATGGAAATATCAATAAAGAGAACACCTTAAAAAGAAACAAAAATAAAATTTTGAAGCTGAAAATAAAATACCTGAAATGAAATTTTTCATAGAGGATTCAAAGGCAGATTTGAACAAGCAAAAGAAAGAATCAGTAAACTTAAAGATAGGACAATAGAAATTGTTAAGTCTGAGAAACAGAAAGATAAAATATTGATGAAAGGTAAACAGAGTCCAAGGAACCTGTGGGACATCATCAAGCAAAACAACATATGCATTGCAAGAGTCCAAGAATAGAGGAAGAAAAGGAAACCAAGATTATTTGAAGAAACAATGGCTGAAAACTTCCCAAATTTGATTAAAGACATGAATATAAACATCCAAGTTCAACAAACTTCTAGTAACATGAACTCAAAAAGACTCACACTGAGACACATTATAATCAAACTTTTGAAAGACAAAGATAAAAAGAGAATCTTAGAAGCAGAAAGAGAGAAGAAACTCATCACATACAAAGGAACCTCAGTAAGATTTACAACATATTTCTCACCGGAAACTATGGAGGCCAGAAGGCAGTGGGGCAGCATGTTCAAAGTGCTAAAAGAAAAAAAAACTGTCAACCAAGAATCTGGCGAAACTGGCCAGGTGCAGTGGCTCACGCCTGTAATCCTAGCACTCTGGGAGGCTGAGGCAAGCGGCTCAAGGTCAGGAGTTCGAAACCAGCCTGAGCAAGAGTGAGACCCTGTCTCTACTAAAAATAGAAAGACATTAATTGGCCAACTAAAAATATATAGAAAAAATTAGCCGGGCATGGTGGTGCATCCTGTAGTCCCAGTTACTTGGGTGGCTGAGGCAGAAGGATTGCTTGACCCCAGGAGTTTGAGGTTGTTGTGAGCTAGGCTGACACCACAGCACTCTAGCCCAGACAACAGAGTGAGACTCTGTCTCAAAAAAAAAAAAAAAAAAAAAAAAAGAATCTGGCAAAACTATTCTTCAAAAGTGAGGGAGAAATTAAGACATTCCCAGATAAACAAAAGCTGAGAGAGTTCATTACCACTAGATCTGCCCTGCAAGGAATTCTTAAGGGAGCCCTATAGGGCGAAATGAAAGGACACTGGACAATAATTTGAAGCTATATAAAGAAATAAAGATCTCAATAAATGTAAATATGGGCAATTATAAAAGCTGCCACTATCACAACAATGGTTTGTAACTCCACTTTTTATCTTCTACATGATTTAAGAGACTAATACTTTTATAAATACTAGTCTAAAAGCTGGTATTATTATAACTTTAGTTGTAACTCCCCATTTTGTTTTCTACATAATTTAAAAGACTAATGCATTTAAAAGAATTATTAGTTTATGTTTTGGGGCACACAATGTATAAGGATATAATTTGGAGACAGCAACAATGGAAAGGAGTGGAGACAGAACTGTAAAGGAGCAGAGTATTTTTGTGTGTTATTCAAGTTAAGCTGGTATAAATTCAGATTGGAGTGTTATAATTTTAGGATGTTAAATATAATCCCCATGGTAACCACAAGAAAATAATAGCTATACAATGTACACGGAAGGAAATAAGAAAAGAATTTAAATGTTTCACTATAAAAAAAAAATAATCAACTAAACACAAAAGGGGACAGTAATGCAGGAAAAGAGAGACCAAAAAAGCTATATAGAAAACAAGTAGCAAAATCACAGAAATTCCTCTTTATCAATCATTACTTTAATTTAAATGGATTAACTCTCCAGTCAAAGGCAGAGATTGGCAAAATGGATTGAAAATATTAGAGCCAACTGTATGCTGTCTATAAAAGACTCACTTAAGATCCAAAGACACAAATACATTTTTTTTTTTTTTTGAGACAGAGTCTCACTTTGTTGCCCAGGCTAGATTGAGTGCCATGGCATCAGCCTAGCTCACAGCAACCTCAAACTCCTGGGCTCAAGCAATCCTGCTGCCTCAGCCTCCCCCAAGTGGCTGGGACTACAGGCATGCACCACCATGACTGGCTAATTTTTTCTATATGTATTAGTTGGCCAATTAATTTCTTTCTATTTATAGTAGATACAGGGTCTTGCTCTTGCTCAGGCTAGTTTGGAACTCCTGACCTCAAGCAATCTGTCCGCCTCAGCCTCCCAGAGTGCTAGGATTACAGGCGTGAGCCACTACGCCCAGCCAAGACACAAATAAATTTAAAGTGAGTGATAGCAACAGATATTACATGCAAATAGTAACCAAAAAAGAGCAGGAGTGGCTATAATAAAATAACAAAAAATAGACTTTAAATGAAAAAAAGGTATAAGAGACAAAGAAAGACATTATATGTTAATAAAACAGTCAATATAGCAAGAAGATATAACAATTATAAATAGTTACACACCTAATAATGAACCATCAATATATATGAAACAAAACCTCAGACACAGTTGAAGGGATAAATAGGCAGTTCTACAATAAGAGTTGGAGACTTCAATACCTCACTCTCAATAATGGATAGAGAGAAGATAAATAAGGAAATAGATGACTTAAACAACACAATAAACCAACTATATCTAACAGACATATACAGAACACTCTATCTAATAACAACAACATACATATTCATCTCAAGTGCACCTGGAACATTTTCCAGAATAGACCATATGCTAGGCAACAAATTAAGTCTCAACAGATTTATTTATTTATCTTAATTTTTCTAGATACAGGGTCTCATTCTGTCACCCAGGTTGGTGACAGTTGTGTGATCATAGCTGACTCTAACCTCCAACTCCTGGGCTCAAGCAATCCTCCCACCTCAACCTCCCAAGTAGCTAGGACTACAGGCACACACCACCATGTCCACCCAATTTTTAATAGATTATAAAAGATAGATATCACACAAAGTACCTTCTGAAACCACAACAGGATAAAATTAGAAATCAATAACAGAAGGAGTTAGAAAATTCACAAATTTGTGGAAATTAAACAATGCAGTTTTAAATAACCAATAGATCAAAGAAAAAAAATCACAAGAGAAATTGGAAAATACTTAAAGACAAATGAAAACAAAAATACAACATACCAAAACTTGTGAAAGCAGTGCTAAGGGGAAAATTTATAGCTATAAACCCTTAGGTTAAAAAACAAAATATATCTTAAATTAATAATCTAACTCTACAACTTAAGAAAGTAGAAAAAGGAGAACAAACTAAACCCAAAACTAGAAAAAAAACAGGGAAATAATAAAAATTAGAACAGTGATAAATGAAATAGAGAATGGAAAAACAATAGAGAAAATCAATGAAACCAAAAGTTGGTTCACTAAAAATATCAACAAAATTCAAAAAGCTTTAGCTAGATGGACTAAGAAGAAAAAAGAGAAGACTCAGATTACTAAGATAAAAAATAAAAGTAGAGACTTTACTACTGATTCTACAGAAACAAAAAATATTCTAAGAGAGTACTATGAACAATTGTACACCAACAAATTGAATAATCTAGAGGAAATGAACAAATTCCCACAAAAACAAAACTTACCAAGACTAAGTTATGAAGAAATAGGATATCTGAATCAACCAGTAACTAGCAACAAGATTAAATCAGTAATCAAAAATCTCCTGACATGTATTTTCCTGAATAGAGCTGTGGAACCCATTTTACTAAGTGAAGTATTCCAAGAATGGAAAAATAATCACCACATGTACTCACCATCAAATTGATTTTAACTGATGAATAACTAAGTGCACATATAGGAATCACATTCATTGGGTGTCAGGCAGATGGGAGGGGTGAGGAGGGGTTGAGTATACACATACATAATGAGTGCGATATGTGCCATCTGGGGAATGGACACACTTGAAGCTCTGAATGAGGGGAGAAAGGGAGAGCAAGGGCAATATACATAACCTAAACATTTATACCCCCATAATATGATGAAATAAAAAGAAAATCTCCTGACAAAGAAAAATCCTGGACCTGATGGCATCACTGGTGAATTCTACCAAACATTTAAAGAACTACAACCAATCCTTCTCAAACTTTTTCAAAAAATTGACAAGGAGAGAATACTTCCTACTCATTCTATGAGACCAGCATTACCCTGCTACCAAAGCCAGACAAAGACACTGTAAGAAAACTATAGACCAGTATCTTTTATGAACATTGATGTAAAAGTCCTCAACAAAATACTAGCAAACCAAATTCAGCACCTTATTAAAAGGATTATACACCATAACCCCAAGTGGGATTTATTTCTGGAATGCAAGGATGGTTCAACATATGAAAATTGATTAATGTAACATACCACATTAACAGAATCAAGGGGAAAAAATTATTATCTTAATTGATGCAGAAAAAAGTATTTGGCAAAATTCAACACATTTTCATGATGAAGATACTCAACAAACTATGAATATAAGAAAACTACCTCAACATAATAAAAGCCAGATATGAAAGCCCACAACAAGCATCACACTCAATGGTGAAAGACTAAAAGCTTTTCATCTAAGATCAGGAACAAGGTAAGGATACTTTCTTTCACCACTTTTATTCAACATAGTACTGGAAGTTCTAGCCAGAGCAATTAGGCAAGAAAAAGAAATAAAAGCAATCCAAGTTGGAAAGTATGAAGTAAAATCATTACTGTTCATTTTATTTTCTATGTAGAAAGCCCTAAAGTTTCCTCACACCAAAAAAGTTAAAACTAATAAATAAATTCAGCAAAGTAGCAGGATACAAAGTTAACACATAAAAATCAGTTGCATTTGGTGGCTCACGCCTGTAATCCTAGCACTCTGGGAGGCCGAGGCAGCAGATTGCTCAAGATCAGGAGTTTGAAACCAGCCTCAGCAAGAGCGAGACTCCGTCTCTACTATAAATAGAAAGAAATTAATTAGCCAACTAATATATATACAAAAAATTAGCCGGGCATGGTGGCACATGCCTGTAGTCCCAGCTACTCGGGAGGCTGAGGCAGCAGGATTGCTTGAGCCCAGGAGTTTGAGGTTGCTGTGAGCTAGGCTGATGCCATGGCACTCACTCTAGCCTGGGCAACAAAGTGAGACTCTGTCTCAAAAAAAAAAAAAAAAATCAGTTGCATTTATGTCCACTGCCAATGAACAATCTGAAAAGGAAATTAGGAAAACAATTCTATTTACAGTAGCATCATAAAGAATATACTTAGGAATTAAGTTAATCAAGGAGATGAAAACTTGTACAATGAAAACTACAAAACATTACCGAAAGAAATTACAGAAGACATAAATAAATGGTCACATATACCATATTCATGGATTAGAAGACTTCATATTTTTAAGGTGTCAATACCACCCAATGCAATCTGAAGCTTCAATGCAACTGTTTTTTAATTTCTTTTTTTCTTTTTTAGAGATGGGGTCTCGCTCTTGCTCAGGCTGATTTCAAACTCCTGACCTTGAGCAATCCACCCGTCTTGGCCTCCCAGAGTGCTAGGATTACAGGTGTGAACCACCGTGCCCGGCCTCAATGCAACTCTTATCAAAATCCCATGCTCACTTTGGCAGCCATATACTAAAATCCCAATGACATTTGTTGCCAAAATAGAAAAACCCATCCTAAAATGTACACAGAACCTCAAAGGACCCCAAATAGCCAAAACAGTCTTGAAAAAGAAGAACAAGCTGGAGGACTCACACATTCTGATTTCAAAACTTAGTACAAAAACTTAATACAAAGAACAGAAGTCTAAACAGTATGGTAATGGCATAAAGGTGGACATACAGACCAATGGACTAGAATAGAAAGCCCAGATATAAACCCCATATATAGTCAGTTGATCTTTGACAAGGGTGCCACGGCCATTCAGTGGGGGAAAGGGCAGTCTCTTCAACAAATGGTCTGGGAAAGCTATGTATCCACATGCAAAAGAATGAAGTTATGCCCTTATCCAATACCACATACAAAAATCACCTCAACTTGGATGAAAGTCCTAAATATAAGAGCTAAAATAATAAAACTCTTAAAGGAAGAATGTAGGGCAAAAGCTTCATGACATTGGATTTGGTGATTTCTTGTATATGACACCAAAGGCACAGAGGATAACAACAAAAAATAGCCTAATTGGCTGCATTAGCCTCAGCCAAAGATTGGAAGCTGCAGGTCCCCCTCATCTGGTCCATGTCTGGCTGTCATACTCCAGAGGGTGCACAGGACGAGGAGCATCCAAGATACCTGATTCCAGAACTTTTCAAACACTTTTAATATTTGGGCTGGGTCACTGGAACTGGAGGAGCAATTAGTTTGAAGCATGGCAATGAAATCTACATTGCTCCATCAGGAGTGCAAAAGGAAGGAATTCAGCCTGAAGACATGTTTGTAATATAAAGGAAAGGACATAAGTGGACATTCAACATCTAAGAAGCTAAAAAACAGCCAGGGCACCCCTTTTTCCACGAATGCTCACACAGTGGAAGGGACAGGTGCGTGATTCACACCCACTCTAAAGCTGCTGCCATGGCCACTCTTCTCTTTCCAGGAT
Organism: Microcebus murinus; assembly: GCF_040939455.1. Classification (NCBI taxonomy): domain Eukaryota; kingdom Metazoa; phylum Chordata; class Mammalia; order Primates; family Cheirogaleidae; genus Microcebus; species Microcebus murinus. The sequence goes on along the minus strand of NC_134113.1, from coordinate 99,636,872 downwards.
GGGAATTTAAAATGATACACCGAGAGATGATAAAAGGAACAAGGAAATGCACCTCAGAGGGGATTATAGATATGACGGTATGTTAGTGGTACCCATTATTAAGAACACACCTGAGGAGAAAGACCTGAAAGGGCGAATCGTTCATGCCTGACTCCTGTGCATCCCAGTCAGACGTCATGGAGTACATGAGTGTGGAGAAACAGGGGGAAAGGCTAAAACCATGTGTGAGTGTTATGACTGTTTGTTTGCTATTGCTGTATCAATGAAAAAAGTAGGACTTGATCCTACTCAGCTCCCAGTTGGAGAAAATGGAATTGTATAAGTCAAAAGAAGTGTAATTATATATGTAGGTAAAGCTAAACTTAATTATTACTTAAATGAAACTTGGCCACTTTTTAAATGAACTAAAAATTTCCATGCTAATATTTGTCACTAAGTACTGCAAACAGTCACCTTGAATCTCTTCTGACATTGGATGGTATTTATTTATATTCTTAATTTTAAGTGATAGGAGTGGAATAAAAATTTTATACTTAAAAAAATAGCCTAATTGAACTTAAAGAAAGTTAAAATTTTGTGCATCAAAAGATATTCTCAACAGAGTAAAAAATAACCCACAACATGGTATAAAATATTTGTAAATAGACTTGAATAGATGTTTCCTCAAAGAAGATATACAAATGACCAGTAAGCACACTAAAAGATGATCAAAAATCATGAATCATTAGGGAAATGAAGATTGAAACTACAATAAGATGGCATCTCACGCCTGTTAGGATGGCTAGGACAAACAAAGAAAACAAAGCAAACAGGCCAGGCCCAATGACTCATGGTCCCAGCTGCTCAGGAGGCTGAGGCAGGATCACTGGGCCCAGGAGTCAAGGTTGCAGTGAGCTATGATCGCACCACTGCACTCCAGCCTCACAGAGAGAGGTCTTGTCTCTGAAAACTGTCGCGCCCGCCTCGCCAGCAAGGAAGACGCGGCAACTGGAGTTCTTCTGACAGTGCTTTAATGGGGTTCCCTTTAGACTTACATGATGCGGAAGACCCAGCCCGGCAGCGCGCAGGCTGCTATATACCCCAGAAGCACAACCCCTAAGCTGCGATAGGCCGCTCAGCTGTCGAGCCACCAAAGCATTAGTCCATAGCAGGACCCTTCGTTTGCATGCTCGCGCCACAGGGCAACCGACAATTGCGCGTGCGCTGAACTTGTTTGCTGCTCTAGGCAAAGCCGGAAACAGGCGCCAACTTGTAAATGGCGTTGACACCGCGCCCCACAGAAAACATTTTTTTTAAATAAATGAATAAACACAAGATAAGTGTTGGTAAGAAGGTGGAAAATTAGAAACCTTGTGCACTGTTGGGAATGTAAAATGGCAGTCACTGTGGAAAACACCATGGCAGTTCCTCAAAAAATTAAAAGTAGAACTACCATATGATCCAGCAATCCCACTTCTGGGTATATACCCAAAAGAATTGAAAGCAGGGTCTCAAGGATATTTGTACACCCATGTTCACAGCAGCATTATTTATGTAGCTAAAACATGGAAACAACCTAAGTGTTCATCAACAGATGAATGGATAAGGAAAATGTGGTCTATACACGCAATGGGCTGTTATTCAGTCTTAAAAAGAAGGAAATTCTACAATTTGCTACAACGAGGATGAACCTAGAGGACATTATGCTAAGGGAAATAAGCCAGTCACAAAAATACACACAGTATGATTCTACTTACATGAGCTACTTCATGTAGCCAAACTCATACAGAGAATGGAATGGTGGTTGCCAGGGGCTGGAGGGAGCGGAAACGATAGTTATAGTTTAACGAGGACAGAGTTCAGTCTTACAAGATGAAAAGTGTTCTGGAGATGACGGTGATGATGGTTGCACATCATGAATGGATTTAATGTATTTAATGCCACTTAGAATGGCTAAAATGATCGATTTTATGTTATGTGCATTTTACCACAATTTAAAAATTGGAAAAAAGATCATTTGTCCTAGATGTGTCTTAGTTGAATATAGTTGTAAAACCCTCCCAGCCTCTCGCCATGGATGATCAAGTCCATTCCAGGACACCAGTCAGCCTCCCAAGAGAGGCTGGCCTCCCCACCATACAGCACCTGAACTCTGGGGTCTGGAGTGGGAGGAGGAGAGGAGTTGCAGGGCCACAGCTCTTCTGAAACTGCTGCTTGCCCCAGCTCCAGGAACAGGGTGGAGGTATCCTCCACCAGGCCCTGGCCCACGAGGTCACAACCCATCTGTGGATCACAATCTGTTACAGGATGTCATTTGTTAACAGGAATCTCTGAAGTACCAAAGTTTAAAAATGACAGTTTTAATCAACTAGAACAGATTCAAGATTTACCTTGTAATGAGATGACTCTCTCTTGCATCTTGGCATGCTTTCCAGTAAAAGGAGTGGAGTACAGCCCGTGCCAGGGGCGGAACACAGCCGTGGAAGTGTCTCCAAAGGAAGGGCAGCCGAGGCGTGCAGCCAGCAGGCCTGGCCTGGGCTGCGGCCCCTCTCCCGCATCAGGCCTTCTTCTGCCTGTCTCTTCCCATCTCCCGCCAGAGATGTGGTTGTTGATCCGGCTGATGAGACTACTGGCTATTTATTCACTGGGCCACAGTTACTATAGGGCTGCATCTGTGCAGAGTTTGAAGTCGGTATATACACAGCACTCTCTCGTGCTTTATTTTTCCTGCCTCCATAGACCAAGCAGAACCAAGCCTTCTCCCTGTATATCTCCAGCTCTTATTTCATCTTTCTCTCCCCATGAATGCATGGCTTGCCGGGCCGGGGACTCAGCAGTCTGGCGATTTCCTGCTCTTCAGAGGCACATTTGGATCTATCAGCTCGAGAACAGACTGGGGAAGGCGGTGGAATGCAAGACCCTGAACTGCCCGTGCGCCGCCGTGCCGGGCTCCCATCCAGCATCACAGAGCTCTACATTGTACATTACTCTGCATTATTACAGCTGGTAACAAAACAATACTTGTATCTCTAATTGGCTACAGTTCTGTGTGTATAATTTTCTAGGGGATCCCACAGGGAGGAGAGGCGGGGCGGGGCATGGGAGATTCAATGACACCAAAATCCATCTAACCCCATGTGGTATGTTGACCACTTAGCCCGGGTGTTTCAGTGATGCCCCACTGACATACCATGTGACACAACTTTGGAATCAGAAAACACGGTTCATATATTTGTATGCAACTGTCTCTGTAGCATGATTTTGGGGACCCAACAAAGCCTTCTCCTTCTATAGCCAACACATGCAATTCTAGCATTAGAGTCTCCTCCCTTTAACTTGAGGCATTATTCTCAAAGTGTGGTTCCTGAACCACCTATCAAAATCACGAGGCAGCCTGAGCAACATAGCCAGACCCCATCTCTACAGAAAATTTAAAAATTAGCCAGATGTGGTGGTGCACACCTGTAGCCCCAGCTACTTGGGAGTCTGAAGCAGGGGGATCACTTGAGCTCCACAGTTTGAGACTGCGGTGGGCTCTGACCAGCCACACCACTGCACTCTAGCCTGGACGACAGAGAAATACCTCATCTCTAAAAAAAAAAAAAAAAAAAAAAAAAAAAGATAGAAAGAAAAAAAATCACTTGGGATGCTAGAAGAAAACAGAGATTCCTACGCCCTACCTCAGAACTATTAAATCAAGTCCTCAGGGATTGGAGCCCATCAGTACATTTTAGACGATCTCCCCACATGGTTCCTATTTATACCAAATGTTCAGAACCATTGGTATCAGACTTTGATTCCTGTTAAAATCCAAGGGTCACTGGGAGGGAAAACTTAAAGTTTCTGTTATTCCATTACATTAAGGTGGGAACCCAAGTTCTGAGGATATAAATAAGAGATAGGAGAACATGATTTGATGAAAACTGGGGCGAAGGCTGTCAGCCCTGGGGAAAGGGGACAGAGAAGTGAGAAGTATGAGAAAAGACAGGGGAGAGGGGAATGGGTCCGGGAGAAGGGCCAGGGGCATCACAAGGGGAACTTCTATTTCACCCACCTAGAAATCTGATGTGCTGGGAAGCAATGAAGCCAGCTAGGACAGGTGATCTGGCCTTGGCTCAAAGTAAAAGTGGTTCAACCTTCCGCACATGGCCGCCATCTTGAACCAAAAGTCTTCTGCAGATTCCTTCGAGGGTACCCCAGGTTTCAAAGTGGGCTATTGCCAGTGAGGCTCTCCCCTAGTCCTCTCTGGGGATCTTCAGCTAGAGGAACACCAACACTCCGCAGCATGAATTACACTGATGGGCGGGGCTGGAAGGATGGAACGGGAGCAGGGATTAGGCTTGGCTGGGAGGGTCTTGAGGAATTACCTGTCCTTCAGGTGTCCTCCAAGCATAGCAATGACACAGCTGTCACCTCTAGAAATTCTACCTGGTAATCTTGAAGTTTCAGGCTTGTTTTCAAGAAAGGGGAGGATTCAAGGCATGTTAGAAGTAGAGTGACCATATAATGTGTTCTCTCAAACTAGAACTTTCAGAGTAGAGAGTGAATGGCCCCTCGATGTCCCAGGCCAACTATCTATAAGATATTTGGTCACCCTGGTTAGAACCCATCAGAGAAAGTGCGGCCTGAAGACGCAGGGCAGATTTGCTGCCACTTGGTGGACAGAAGCCTCTACTCCTCCCCTAAAGTCAAGTATCCGCGTGGTTATCAGACTGATCTTTCTAAATGAGCCACATCACATCACGTCACAGCTCTAAACTGTCTAGTGTTTCCCATCACACTTGGATTAAAATCCAAAGTCTTCGCCACGACCTATAAAGCCCATCTCCCACACTGTCCTAGTCCGTTCCCTACCTCCAGCTTGCTGGCCTTCTTGTCGTCCATTGAACAACCAAATTTACTCACTCCTGTGCCAGTTATCAATTTGCCTCTCAGCTCCAAATCCACCACTCTTTACCCTGCTTTGTGATGCTAGAACTGGACCCTATAAACATTTCTCCTTTGCCAGCTTGCTCAATGTCGGTGGAGGCTTTGTCAGCGGAGGAAACTGAAGGGACATTACAAGGCCATTGCAGAATAAAGGGACTTCCTTGCAGTTGGAGTGTGCTTCCTTCCAGTCGGTGGGACAGCCAGTGTAGCCATGTGTGAGAAGCCTGACGGTGCCGTCTCAGGGGCCCTTGTAGACCAGCCCCAGCCTGCCGATGCCTCCAGCAAGTTTCTCCTCCACACAGCAGGCCAGAGACTGGCCTGTGCTCTCTGGGAACTTTGCTTGTCACTGGCAGACGTGTGCTCTCACAGCAGCCACAGCTCTCCAGGAAGGTCTGAACCAGGGCTGAGGTGGGGGGAGCTCTTCCAAGGTCTTACTTCCTTCCTAATTCACCCTCCCTCAACCCTAGCGGTAGTAGCTGCTTTTTGCATTGGCTACTTCCAGTTTGATAGTTAATCACCTATCACAAGTTATGATTTTTATATTAAATTTTTCCTGTTCAAATTACTGGTGTGGTTTCTCTTTCTGACTGAACCCTAATACAGAATTGGTACTGGGAGTGGTCTGAGGAGACAAGCTCTCAAGGATGGGATGTGGGAAAAGTTTCAGCCATGCGTTGGGTTTGAGAGCAGTGCTGGGTTTCCTGCCAATAGGAAGCTGGATGCTGCCTATCTATGACATAGCTTGACATTATAATAAATTAAATTATTCCCCGAAGTTGATTGTGATGAAGCTGCTGTTCCAGATGTGGCATGTTTACTGGAGCAAATCAACACAGCTTCTGACCCTTGATAAGCCACTATGGACCTAACTAGTGCTTTTTCTTTCCACACCAATTTGCAAAAGCTCACTAGAAGGAGGTTGTTTTTACCCGGCAGGGTTAACTGGGCTACATCAGCTCTGCTCTCTAGAAACCTGGATCATGTTAATCCACTAAACATCACGCTGATTTACTGTAGTTATAACATTAGGCTGATTGACTCTGATAAGCAGGAAGTGACAAATAATTCAGATGTCTTCATAAGACATACAAGACCCAGAAGGTGGAAGATGAATATCACAGAAACCAGGAACCCACCAGATCAGTGAAGTGTCTTGTGATCCAGTGGCCTGGGGCATGTTGAGATCCTCTCCAAGGTAAGAGATGAGTTGCTGCACCTTGCACCACTTACCTTACAAAGAAGAGGCACAATGTCTAGTGTCTTCTTGGTATTTGGAGACAGCATCTGTCTTGACTCCAAGCTGAGTCATTCATAAGGCTAACGGTCTTGAGTAAGGATCAGAGCAAGGGAAAGCTCTGTGGCAAGTCCCGGCTGCCCTTCAAGTTGCTCTTCCCCTCCCCCTATAATTCAGTTAATCCACTGATTTTCGAAGTGTCTGCAGAAAATAATAATGTGTTGCAGCCTGTGGCAAGCACCAATAGGATGATCACAGTGCAGACCTCTCAAATTGTTTTATATATCTATGCCCTTCTTCTGTAGATAACCAGTCTCCTTCCTGAGCAACTCCCTCCGGCTTGCTGCCGGTTCTAGGTAGAGATGAAGCATCTAGTCAGAGCACGTTAGGTGATCACGCAGACTGAGCTTCCGATCATAAACTTTGCATTATCCCATGTCAGTCGCAGGTTGGGTGTTCCCTGTAACAATCTGTCATCAAGTGCAAATGTTATGCAAGAGTCCGAGGTCGAGGAGAGTCAAGCTACAAGTAAGTTATGTGAGCCAGTGACTCCAGTCCTTCAACACTAACACCTCCTGCAGTGGCCCCTCCCCCTCAGTTCAGGCCGGTGAACTCACAGGCACCGCTGTAAGACAAGTTGCCTGAGGAAGAAGGAACTAAAGACTGATTTACAGATGGGTCTGCGTGATAATTGGCCACACACAAGTAGACAGCCTCAGCATGAGAGTCTCACCGAGGGCTGGCCCGGGAGGCGATGGTGGTGGGGAAGAAAATGCTCCCAGTGGGCAGAATTCTGACCAGTGTGCTTGCCCAGCCTGCTGGGCTGAGAGATGGCCAGAGGTCTCCCCATGCCTCATGTGTAGTTGGCAGTTTGACCAGACAGTCGGGGACATGGAAGGAACAGGATTGAAAGAGAGGTGACAAGGAACTCTGAGGAAAGGGTGTGTAGAAGGACTTCTCAGAATTGGTACAGATGGTAAAGACATTATTTTCTTTGAGACAGAGTCTCACTCTGCTGCCTGGGCTAGAGTGCTGTGCCGTTAGCCTAGCTCACAGCAACCTCAAACTCCTGGGCTCAAGCAATCCTCCTGTCTCAGCCTCCCGAGTAGCTGGAACTACAGGCATGTGCCACCATGCCCAGCTAATTTTTTTCTACATATTTTTAGTTGTCCAGCTTATTTCTTTCTATTTTTAGTAAAGACGGGGTCTCACTTTTGCTCAGGCTGGTCTCAAACTCCTGAGCTCAAACAATCCACCAGCCTTGGCCTCCCAGAGTGCTAGGATTACAGGCGTGAGCCACCGTACCCGGCCGGTAACGACATTTTTGTCCCAAATGAATGCTCACTGAAAAGCATCCATTGCAAAAGAAACTCTCAGTAATCAAGAGGACAAAGTGGCACACTCCATAGGGGTCAGTCAGCCTCTGCTACCAGCTACCCCACTGATTGCTGACTGGACCCATAAATGAGGTGGCCAGGGGTAAGGAGGGAGGCTACTCATGGGATCAACAATATGGAGTTGCCACGGCACCGGGAACTGCTTCTGATGAGTGCCTACTCTAGTAGCGAGACACCAAGGCTGACCCACTCGGCGCCACGCCCCGGAAGGGGCAGCCATCACCTGATGGCAGGCAGTAACACTGGACCTCTTCCACCACTGAAAGAACAGAGATTTGTCCTCACTAGAGCAGACACCCATGCTGGGCGTGGATTTGCCTTTCTTGCCTGAAATGCCTCTGCCAGCACCCCGTCTATGGACTCACGGAGTGTCTCAGGGCTGTCACACACTCCTCACAGAATTGGGTCTGATGCATCTACGTTTTACAGTAAAGGATGGCAACAGGCCCATGCCTATGGGATCTTACCACAATGCTCCCCCGCCCAGAAGCAGCTGAATGAATGGAAAGGTGGGCTGGCTCACTGAAAACTCAGCTATGGTGTCGATTACGAGAATTGCAAACCCTAAAAGGAGAGGGGATGGAGTCTGTCTTACAGTCTGCAGTATATGCTTTGAATCAGAGACCACCCCGTGATGCTGCATCCCACAGCTAAAATGTACACGCCTGGGAATCAAAGGGCGAAGGTGAAAGGCTCCTCCCACTATCATACCTACTAAAACACTGGCAGCAGTTTTTCCTTCTCACTCAGCAACCTTGAGCTCTTCCGGTTTGGCGGTCTTAGTTCCCAAGTGGAAATTAAAGGATATAACAATGATTCCATTGATTTGGAAGATGATTGCCACTTGGCAATTTGGGGGCCCTTATGCCCCTGAACCAATATGCAGAAGAAAGGTTACCCTACTGCCAGAGTGACCGATCACAATTGCCACAACCGGGAACGAGGAGAACTCTCTCTGGAGCCCAGCATACAGCATGCCCAATAGTGAAGGTTAGTGGAAAGCTACAGCAAATGAACAAAAGAAAAGGTCTAGACTCTTGAGGATTCAGACCCTTCAGAAATGATGGTTTAGGTGATGGAACCAAGTTCATGGCTGAAGACAAAGAAAAAATTGAGTGGGGAGTACAGAAGGGAGACACAGATACTAACTATGACCTTGTAACTAATTGCAAGAATTATATTAGCTCAAACATTCATGTCAAGAGGCAAAAATTAAAAAAAAGAATTATAGTAGGTTTGCATATTTTCTTTTTGTGTGTTTATTTGTAGATAGTAACTTTTCTTCTATGTTCTTCTTTCCCTTATTATTTTATATACAAGTTATTAAAGGTTAAATTTACAATTCAGTTGTTAGCTAACAAAATTTTCAGTAGGACTTCGACTAAACTTGGAAGTACTGAATATACCCAGCAATGGATGTGATGTCTTTGGGGACTGTTTGTCTCCGGGTTGGGGAGTATGAGAACTTCTTCACTCGTACAAAGGGCAGCTGCAGCTTGTTAGATGGGAACTTTGAGTTGTTTCATTATTGTTTGGAAGTTCAAATGTGTGTAGAAGGATATATGTGGAAGCTGAGTAGCCAAAAGGGTAGACTGTGCCAGTTATCAATGTATTGCCTCTTAGCTCCAAATCCACCCTTTCTTGCCCTGCTTTGTGACGCTAGAGCCAGAGCTTGTAAACATTTCTCCTTCGCCAGATGTTGGATGTTAGACTTTGTCAATAGATAACATACGAAGGACGCTGAGCAGCAATAACAGAAAGGGGATTCCTCCCAGAGTGCTATTTTGTGGTGCAGCAGCTAGTTCTTTGGTGTGCTGGAGGCTTGGTAGCATTCACCTAAGTAGCCCTCATGGACTGGCTTCTGCCTGCACCCTCTGGCAAGTTGCTCTGCTGCTGTTGATTAGTTCTGCTGGCAAGATTCTTCATAGGCAGGCTACCCGTTCCCGTGCCAGACATGCCATTCTTACATCCTCCTTGTTCCCTCTCCCTCAGACCTAGAGGTAGAAGCTGCTTTCTGCAGTTGCCACTTCTGGATGCCTTGGAGTTCTCTTTTTGCCTCTTTAAGTAGTTAACCACCTTTTACTAGTTAATGAGTCTTTGTATTAAATTCTCCCTGCTCAAATTACTGGTGTGGCTTCTGTCCCTGACTGAGCCCTGACCAATCCCATCACCTTGGGTCAGGGCCTTGCTGTTCCCTCTGCCTGGAACGATCTTCACTGGGACAAGTACATACTGAAATGTAGCTGCCGATTGATGGCTGTTTCTGTCCAAACTGCCGTTCCACCTCTCCTTTGAAACAAGATGGCACAGATCCAACCATTGGGAACCACTGTCTACAACCAGGACAAGCCTAGCGAGAGTGGGCATGGAGGTTTACCTGAGATATAAACCAGACCGAGTTGGGACTCTCAATGAATCTGCCTGAGAACAGTATTACCACCACCTACAAGCCCTAGAAACAGCATCAAGGTTCTCTGAGAGCATGTGGTTATGCTCCACATGCCCAAACTATTTATTGAACCCCTACTAGGTTCCAAAAACTGTTTCTAGGCACTGGGTATACAGCCAACACTTGGCTGTGATTCACCCCTAAAATGCCCCACAGATCTGAGGCAATTGCTCTTCTACATAACTGCACACATGCATTGGGTACAGCCTCACCCACAGAGTGCTGGCCTTCTCACAAACCCCACTGAGTTTTAGAAGAGGGCTTCCCAGGGCCCTGCACACAGCTGTGCATGCTGCTTGGTGCACACAGATGCCCAGCCCAGGATGAGCACTGAAGATGGCATCAGGCAGTTCCAATGGCTGAGCCTTGTGCCTGCTGGGGGTGTGGGAGTCCAATGGGTCACTTACTTGTAATTGTATGTGCAACTGATGGTGCTGGGATCCCAGGTCCCACCTAGCTGAGCCCAAATGCAGAAGAGGATGGATCTCTTCAGGACAGCGAGCATTTTTCCAGGGCCAGCCTGTGCGGCAGCTTTCTTATCTAGGGTGCAGGGGCACAAGCTGTAGTAGCAGTGGTCTCAGTATTGGGCACTCTCTGCTAAGACTTTCTCAGGCTTCTTGCAGTGTAGCTGGGTCAGCTGCTGCAAGAAGGCAAAGGATAATTGTTTCTAGGATGGAAGAAAAGCAGGTCTCCATAGATGCCTAATGCTGAGACCATTCAGCTTCCCTTGGCTCTTGTACCACTGTGGGGGGCCCTAGAGTCAGTGTTAGTTTTCTAATGTGTGTAACAAATTTCGACACACTGAGCAGCTCAAAACAATACACATATATAATCTCACAGTTTCTGTGGTTCAGGAAACCACATGTGGGTCCTTGCCCATGGTCTCGCAAAGCTATGATGAAGGTATATGCTATTCTCATCTGGAGCCTTGACTGGGGAACACTCCACTTCAAAGTTCATTAAAGTTGTTGGCAAAAGTCAATTCCTGTGCAGTTCTATGACCAAGGTCCCCATTTTGCTACTGGTTGTTAGCTGGGCCACTCTCAGCTCTAAGAGGCTGCCTGCAATTCCTCGCCGTGTCTCCCTCCATCATCCTTCTCATAACGTGGCAACTTCCTTCCTTAAAGCCAGCAAGGGAGAGTCTTTCCCTCTAGGCTACTAACATGGCCTTCCATGTAACATGCTGGGATCACAGGAGTGGCATCCTTTGCCTTATCCTACGGTTAGCAGCAAGTCACAGTCCCCACCTGCACTCAGGAGGAGGGGACTGCACAAAGGCCTGGACAACAGGAGGCAGAAAATGAGTGGGTGCCATCTCAGGGTCTATAGGCCACGGTTGGCCTCAGGACCAAGACTATACTAGAAGAAAATCTTAACTACATTCAACAGGTGATCTGGGGACATCATGCTCACTTGGACAACACAGAGCATACCCAGCAAGGCTGGGCTCCTGGGTGCCCTCTACTCCATATCTCACCCTGGGGCCCTGGAGGGAGCCCAAGCCTTGGGCACAGGATGGTCCCTGGAACTACTCTGGGGGATGATGTGCCTAGCACAGGATGAGGTGACTGACCATACTTTCTTTGCAATTTCCTTATTCTCACCCCCATCTTTGCCCCTCTACAAATGTGAGGAGCTCTAGTCATGTCTGGTAAAGCTCCCTTGTGCTTGCAAACAAGAGGACTCAGCAGGGAGTTGCAGAGAGTAGTTCATAACCTCCGCGTAGACCTGAGCTGGGCTGCAGCCATCTGGGCAGACAGGTTGGGTCTGGGAGCAAGGCACGATTCTTCATGCAGTTGAAACCCAGTGGATTGCTTCCACTGAACCTCATTCCCACCCATCCTCTCCCCAGTGAGATTCATCATGTTTATTTAGTCTTCACTGGGGCCTCCAGCGAGGTGTCAAGACTGAACCCAGACCTAGGAGTTTGGGGAACCCACAGGGGCAGAACCAGGTGAACCTACCCTGCAAGTCCACTCTAGAATTTTCCTTTGGAGAAGAATTGTCTTCTCTGTATTTTAACAGAAACCATACTGGAGAAATCAATTTAAAGCTCTTAGTTCTAAGAGTATGGAAACTCTTCCTGAATGGAAGATCCTGGAAGGATAAAGAAACAAACTCAGTGTCACAGCCTTCTGGTGAGGATGAAATTAGACAGCCTGCGGGAAAGAGCTCTGCAATGTCACCTACTGCATACCACCTACCCGCAATAAGACAACCTGAGCCTGGCTATAAAGAAAGAAAACAAGAACAGCAAACATTTATTTTTTAAAGGAGAAAAATCAAAGAAGGTTAGCAGGAGGAGGCCCTTCCCCAGACACAATATTTAGAGAAACATAAACAACATAGTTCAAGTGGGAAAGTCTTTAAGTAAGAAGGGTGCTTTTCCTCCCAAATGTCAATTCATCCAAAACTTAAAGCTGGAAATGCCCTTCAACAGGTAATGGTGAATGCTGTACATGAAGAAGCCTGTGCAGAAGACGATGATGAGGAAGGACAGGGTGATGAGGGTGTAGATGGACATCCGCTTCTCCATGGTCGCCCGGATCAGGCAGAGGTAGGGGCCGGGGCAGTCATAGGTGCTGCAGTGAATGACAGCTTGTGTCACCAAGGGCAGGTGCTGAAACATGAGAAGGAATAAAAACACACACTGGGTACCAACCTGCAGGAGGAAGTACAGGAGGTACAAAAGCAGAAGCATCTTCTCCTGGTGGAAGTTCAGGATGGACTTCTCCTTGGAAGAGAGGATGTGCTCCTGGATCCCCGTCATGGAGCCCTCCTCTGCTGCACCTACCACCAAGTCCATCGACTTCATCTTGACCTGCTTGTGCCGAATCTGAGCCATGAAGAATTCCATGAGGAAGAAGAGAGTGGCGAAGATGAAGAAGAAGAAGTACCAAATTCCCATGACGGGGTTGCTAAAGTTTTTTTCAAAACACTCAATCAAGCACGGATACGTGATGTTGCCATGGCACCAGAAATCTTCATGGATGTGTGCCCAGGGCATGCGGACCACGTACACCACCACCCCGTACAGGGCGATTAAGCCAAACCATAGCTGCCGCCCAATGTAGTAGCCAGACTTGTCACCAGCCACAGAGTGCAGCACAGGGATCAGTCCAGCCACTGCTGCTGCAGCCATCTCCTCAGACTTTCAGGGGCCAGCACTTGAGACCAGGAGAACTCTGACAGCACCTTAGGAGGGAGAGGAAAGCAAAGAGAATTCGGGGTCACAAAGTGAGAGCAGTTGCCAAGAACTGTAAGCACATCCAAGAAGCCTGCTCGGGTTTTAGATCCACCACCAGCTCTGTTTCATACCTTTACAACTAACCCAAGCAACCGTGTTTGCATGCTCACAACATGGTGCCATTCTGCGTTTTGGCCCGAGATAAGGCCATCCTCCTCGGGACACCACAGCCCAACTGTGTGATAATTACACGTGCGGATCTCTTCTCCTAGAGGTTGGGGGTCAGGCCTACTCACGTGGACAAAGCCCATCTCATCCAGCAGAGAGCATCACATCTAACAAGAACCTAATTAAACTTGGTAAGTGCATAAAAGACAGAAGGAACAAATACCAGAATTCAGCAATTCTTCTTGTGTCTGACTGTTCTAGAAGCTCTATGGAAATCTCTATACTTTGCACTTTTGCCCAAAAATTTCCTAAGCACACTGGCTTCTATCTACAACTCTTCAGAGTGTACCTATCACCACACTTTATTTATAATAATAACAACATTGACCATTAATTGACTGTCTATACATGGTAAGCCTTGTCCTGGAGGTTTAAATAAAAATATCTCTACAGAAGGGTAAAACATTTCAAATCTTTTTATTAGCTTAATTTGTAACTGCCAATGTTTGTCTTCCTTTATGTAAGTTCTTACATGTAAGAGTGACCAGTCATTTGACTTGAGGTTTACATTACTTAATAAGCGTTTAGGTTTTTTAGTGTGGTAAAATATGCATAAAATTTACCATTTTAACCATTTTTAAGGGTACAGTTCTGTGGCATTAAGCATATTCACATTGTTGTGCAACCATTACACCATCCATCTCGAGACTTACCAAACTGAAACTCTGTCCCCATTAAATACTAACTCCCCATTCCCCCTCCTCCAGCCCTTGGCAGCCACTGTTCTACTTTCTGGTAGTCAAATCTGACTCCTCTAAGTGCTTCATATAAGTGAAATTGTATAATATTTGTCCTTTTGTGACTAGCTTATTTTACTCAGCATAATGCATGTTGTAGCATGTGTTAGAATTTCCTTACTTTTAAAAGCTGAATTAAAATTTAAAATTTAAAAGCTCTATTATATGTATATATCACAATCTATTTATCCATTCATCTGTCAATGGCCACTTGGGTTGTTTCCACCTTTTGGCCATTGTGAATAAAGCTATGTACAAGTATCTGTTCTAGTCCCTGCTTTTGCTTATTTTTGATAAATGACCAGAGGTGGAATTGCTGGGTAATATGGTAAGTCTATGTTTATTTTATTTTGACAGAGTCTCACTCTGTTTCCTGGGCTAGAGTGCTGTGGCGTCAGCCTAGCTCACAGCAACCTCAAACTCCTGGGCTCAAGCGATCCTCCTGCCTCAGCCTCCCCAGAAGTTGGGGCTACAGACATGCACCATCATGCCCGCCTCATTTTTTTCTCTACATTTTTAGTTGGCCAATTAATTTCTTTCTATTTATAGTAGAGACAGGGTCTCGCTGTTGCTCAGGCTGGTTTCGAACTCCTGACCTCGAGCAATCCGCCCGCCTCGGCCTCCCAGAGTGCTAGGATTACAGGCGTGAGCCACCGCGCCCGGCCTTCTATGTTTAATTTTTTGAGGAATCACCATACCATTTTCCACAGCAACTGCACCATTGTACATTCCTGCCAGCAATGCATAAGGGTTCCGGTTTCTCCACATCCTCACCAACACTTGTTATTTTCTGGTTGTGTTTTTATTTTAACAATGTTTTTATTGAAAAAATTATCACAGCTAGTGTGAAAGACTCTCTTTAAAAGACTCGGTGACATTTTAAAATTATCCCCCACGCATCAGACCACATCCGAGCAGACCACACAAGGGAATGGGCGGCTCCGGCCTGGCGGGCGTGGCCGGGCTGTCCGCCCGCGGGGAGGGTGGGCCGGCGGGACGAGACCGCGGAGACCCGGCGGGCTCGCTGCGCACTTACTGCTGCCGGCTGCGGCGCGCCCGTGACACAGTAAGGGCGCCCTTGTCTCACAGCAGTCGGTTCAGCACGGCTGAGTAACGCGTGCAGGCGTGCGGCCCAGTAGCGGAGGGCCAGGAGGAGAGCCGGCAGCGCCCGCCGGGCCGGGAGGAGCGGGGCGGCCTCGCCGGCCCGCCGCCCGCTTCGGCCCGCGCCCGCGGAAGGGCAAGCGGGTGCCGGCCGGCCCGCGGACCGTTGCCCTCCTTCCTTCCACGGCAGTGTCGTGGCGAGCCCCAGTGAGCTCCAACTAGAGTCCAAGGCCCACGGCCGTGCCGAGCGAAGAATCTAGCGGGGCTCGCGCCGCACGCCCGGCTGCCCTGGGACCCGGCGCGGCCGCCCGGCCCGCGGCCTCGCTCGGAAGCCCGGCGCCCCTCCCACCTGCGCCCGGCCGGCCCGCGGGGCCGCCTGCCCGCCAACCGCCCGGCGCGGCCCGCCCAGCCGCGCCCATTGGCCACGCCCCCTGCCCGTCTCTGCGGGCTCCACGAGTCACCACTCCAGACAGCGGCGCCGGGACTCCGCGGGCGGCCGCGGCGGAGAGGCGGGGTCTGCGCGGACGGCTCGGGGGCGCCTCCTGGCGTCGGCTGCTGGACGCGCACGCCCCGGCGGCCCGGGCCCGACGGTTGGTAGCCCGACCAGGGTCGCCGGCCCCTCTCCCGCACTCGCGTCTCGTCGTGCACTTGAAGTTGAAAAAGCAAAAACCAAAACAAACAAAAGGAAAAAAATCACAGAAACCGCCGGCCGGAAACAGATAGATCCACAAACCGTTTCCATCTTCTTCCCCGTCTCAATGGCGCAAAGCACGGCCACTCTCCGAGGAGACTCGCAGACCCCTCCCCGGCAGCCGGGGACCCTGCGCGACAGCCGGCCGCTCCCTGAATCCTCGGTGTTTGCAGCCCCGGAATCTCCCCGTCGGGTCCAACCAGCGGCCGGCGCGCCGGCCTCCCCGCGCGGCGCCCCCCCCCCGCCTCCCCGCGCGGCCCCCCCCCCGCCTCCCCGCGCGGCGCCCCCCCCCCGCCTCCCCGCGCGGCCCCCCCCCCCGCCTCCCCGCGCGGCGGCCCCCCCCTCCCCGCGCGGCGCCCCCCCCCCCGCCTCCCCGCGCGGCGCCCCCCCCCGCCTCCCCGCGCGGCGCCCCCCCCCGCCTCCCCGCGCGGCGCCCCCCCCCCCGCCTCCCCGCGCGGCGCCCCCCCCCCGCCTCCCCGCGCGGCGCCCCCCCGCTCCCCGCGCGGCGCCCCCCCCCCGCCTCCCCGCGCGGCGCCCCCCCCCCCCGCCTCCCCGCGCGGCGCCCCCCCCCCCCGCCTCCCCGCGCGGCGCCCCCCCCCGCCTCCCCGCGCGGCGCCCCCCCCCCCCGCCTCCCCGCGCGGCGCCCCCCCCCCCCGCCTCCCCGCGCGGCGCCCCCCCCCCCGCCTCCCCGCGCGGCGCCCCCCCCCCCGCCTCCCCGCGCGGCGCCCCCTCCGGCCTCCCCACGCGGCGCCCGGCCCCCCCACGCGGCGCCCCCTCCGGCCCCCCCACGCGGCGCCCCCTCCGGCCTCCCCACGCGGCGCCCCCTCCGGCCTCCCCACGCGGCGCCCCCTCCGGCCTCCCCACGCGGCGCCCGGCCCCCCCACGCGGCGCCCCCTCCGGCCTCCCCACGCGGCGCCCGGCCCCCCCACGCGGCGCCCCCTCCGGCCCCCCCACGCGGCGCCCCCTCCGGCCCCCCCACGCGGCCCCCCCCCCGCCTCCCCGCGCGGCGCCCCCCCCCCGCCTCCCCGCGCGGCGCCCCCTCCGGCCTCCCCACGCGGCGCCCCCTCCGGCCCCCCCACGCGGCGCCCCCCCCCCGCCTCCCCACGCGGCGCCCCCCCCCCCCCGCCTCCCCGCGCGGCGCCCGGCCCCCCCACGCGGCCCGGCCTGCACCGCTGCTGCCGTCGCCTCCCTGCCCCCACCCCCCCTGGCCGCTCGCTGGTGAGAGCGAACCTCCGAACCTCCGTCCCGGTAGCGGAGTGGCCGACTCGCTGTGCGTGTGTGAGACTGTGTGCTTTGCCTTGCCTGAAACCTCAGACCTACGATTCTATTAGCCACATTCATGGTATATCTGTTTTCCTTTCCTGATAGTTTTAATTTTAATTTCATGGTTTAAAATTATAGGTAGATCATATTATAAGCTGCCATAAATTCTTTGAAGTTAAAATTTCTAAATAGACAAGAGAAACACCTGGCTCAATTTGTGTTTAACTCAAAAGGCCATTTCAAAGGAATGATTATGTAAATGTTGGTCAAAATTGTGAAAAAATAATATGTAGTCACTTAGCTCTGAATCCTCGGCGACTGGCATAAAGTAGGCACCAATGACTGCCTGCTGAGTGTGTGGACCAGTGCGAAGCTAGGAAGGGAAAGCTACAAGATGTTATGTGCTTGATAAACACAACGTCGCCTGGCCATGCATGCCTACCGTAACATTCTAGAAATGTTAGTGACTGAAATGAAAATAGATGAAGCATTCAGATGATGGAGGTGTAGGTGGGTTTCTTTCTTTTTAATATATTTTGATAGTATTACAGCGAATACAAACCGGGAAGGAGCGCCAGGGCTCTCAGTGATACAATTCTGTGTTCTGTGTTTTCAAAACCTAGTGACTTAGAACAGCCATGATTTGCCATTTCCAGTGCCTGGTCGCCCTGCTCTGCTGCACAGGCTGTCAGAGTGGTGTCTCGGGAAGCCGCGTGGATGGCAGCTGGGCTGAGCAGGGCTCGGGACGCAGCCCTCCCGCCAGTGTGCCCCCACAGAGCCCGGCCTTTCCGCCTGAGCTTCCTGACTGCACGCAGCTGGCTCTCCCCAGAGCACAGAAGCAGTGACAGCACTGCCTCAGAAGCCACACAGGGCCATTTCTGCCATCTCAGACTTGACGGGGTAGGAGAGAGACCCCACCTCTTGATGGGAGGAGAGACAAGCCTTGTGCAAACTTGTGCAAGGCGGGAGGTGCAGTTCTGGGCATCTGGTACCAGTCTGCCACTGGGGACGTTGCTGACACTTCCTTCCTGAAGTTGCAGAGTCGCCCATTTGAAGGCACTCTTGCTTAGCAGGCAGCCTAGTGAGTAGCCCGAGTACAGTGTTTCATAAGGCCTGAGTGCGCCTTTTAAATACCTCCATTAAAATGAACACCAAAATGAGCAGCGGAGTCTGGAGCAGGTGCGAGGGTGACCTGAGGCACGGCCAGAGGCAGTGAGCCTGGCTGCCCGGGGACTGTACCTGGTCTGCCCACCAGGGCTCCCGAACCTTGACCACGGCACCCCACAGGGCCATGATCCATTTCTCTCTCTTTGCAGTATTACCTGGAGGTTTTATTTTTTACACGGGAAGTTCATAAAAATTATTTTTAGTGTAGTTATTTTTATTGTTGTAAACATACATAACATGAAATTTGCCCTCTTACCCATTTTAAGTGTACAATTCTATGATACTAAAACCATTCACACTGTTGTGCAGCCATCACCACCATCCATCTCCAGAACATTCTCCTCTTCCCCAACTGAAACTCTGTACTCACTGAGCACTAACTCTCCATCCCTCCTCCCCTATCCCCTGGCAACATTATTCTACTCTCTGAGTTTGACCAGGGACCTCCAGTGAGAAGAATCACAGGTATTTGTCCTTTTGTGTCTAGCTTATTTCACTTTGCATAATGTCTTCAAGGTTCATCTGTGTGGTAGCATGTGCCAGAATTCCATTCCTTTTTAAGGTTGAATGATATTCCATTGTATATTTAGACCACATTTTGTTTACCCATTCATCCATCAGTGGACATTTGGGTTGTTTCCACCTTTTGACTATTGTAAATAATGCTTCTGTGAACATGGGTGTGCAAATATTAAAAACAATTTTAAAAGATAATTAATTCCAACAATATTTATTGAGCATCTGCTGTGTGCCAGTTGTGCTGGGTGTTGGGGCTACAACAAACAAGACTACAAGCATGGCCAGCCACCTCCCAGAGCTTACAGGCTAAATGGGGAGACAGAGAAGTCTATGGGTGACATCAGTGTGTTGCGGTAACTGTCAAGACAAGAGTAATGGGGTGCCCTGCAGGCACATTGGTTAGACCCCACCCAGCCTCCAAAAAAAGGCTTTCCATATTGTATGACTTGGAACCTGAAATCTGAAAAGTGAGCTTGGCACAGGGTACGGGGAGCAGACCAGAACAGGCAGGATGAGTCAGAGGATGAAAAAGGTGGGGCTGGCAGGTAGCCATACCAGAGAGCCATGCAGAAGCCAGAGGGGACTGTGCAGCCCCTGTGAGCCTGTTATCAAGTTTGGGTTGATTTTTAAAAATCACAGGAAGTCAGTGAAACATTTCCAGTATGGAAGTGATAGAATTTAGTCTATGTTTCACACCATCAGCCCGGCTGCGGTGAGAGCAGATTGCACTGGCTGAAGGCAGAAGGCTAGACAGGGAGCTATGCATGCCAAGCTGTCCAGGACGGAAGCCTGAACAAATCAGACCATGGGGAAGGCAGACAAGGCAATCTGGCGGCTGACTGCATGTAGGAAGCATGGGGAAGGAGGCATAGAGAAAGGAAAACAAAGGTAGTTATTTAAACAGTTTAAGCATAAATCGAGGTGCAGCAAAACACTGATGCTATCGAGCAGGGCTCTGGTGTCCATGTCAGTCCTTCTCCAAGGACCTGGGCTGCTTCTCTGTCTTGGGCTGCTCAGATCTTTCTTGTGAGCCTGGTTTGCCAAGACCTGCTTGACCTCCTTCGTGGCCCACATCAAAAGAGCCACTCTCAGAGCACAATCTGTGTCCCGCCATCCTTAAGATAGTTTGTTCTGAACTTAATTCCTCCCACCTGGCGCAAACTTATGTGTTGAAGTCCTAACCCCTAACCTGACTATTTGGAGACAGGGCCCATGAGGAGGTAATGAAGGTTAAGTGAGGTGGTGAGTGCGGTGCCCTAATCTGATGGCACTGGTGTCCATACAAGAAGGGGAAGAAACACCACAGATCTCTTTCTCCACGTGTGTACGAAGAGGCCACGTGAGGACACAGCAGGGCACCCATCTTCTGCAAGCCAGGAAGAGAGGCCTCAGCAGAAACCAGCCCTGTCAGCACCTTGGTCTTCAACTTCCAGCCTCCAGAGCTATCGTGTAAGCTACCCAGTGGATCTTGTTACAGCAGCACAAGCAGATGCATACACAGTCCTAAGAGGTCATTATCATCCCCATCTACAGATGAAGAAACTGAGGCTCAGAGGCTCAAATTCTATTTCTAAAACTGCCGGTCTGCTTTACAGCTTGCCATGCAGATCCACAAAACCATGGAAGTTCAGGGCCCACTCTGAAAAATGCGCCCAGTCTCAGCGGTGTTGCAATCCACTATGCTTCTCTGTCCTCCTGCAGTAGCGAGAGGGGACGCGAGCCGGCTGCAGACCTTGCAGCAGGAAAAGGGCCTCCTCTTGGCCATCCAAGATTCCGCAAGACTACCTCACCTCCCAGGTGCGGCAAGTGCCTCTTGCTGTGACTGTACTGCAGCTAGGTGTGCAAAGGAGCCTGTTTTGCTTTGATCCTAGTTATTTCCATAGATGCTCCCTAAGCTTCCAGGATCCTGGTTTTCAGTATAGCTGGACATTGGCCCTACTGAAGCAATTTCTGAAGTTTTAGTTTGAACCAGATGAAATTACTAGTTTTATTGGTCAAAATTGGTCAACTATCAGCAGCATCATGTAGATCAACCTAACAAATGCACTTGGCCCTCCAATCCTGCCCCTCACTCTCCTTCAGTAACCTCAGGGCAACCAGGACTCTCAGCGCCCCCCATCACCCCAGACCCCCTGGAGACCTCCTTCCACCCGCCCTGGCACTGTCCCACCCTGAACAGGGCCAGAGGCCTGGGAGAGAAGTCCACGAAGGAAAAAAGATGAAATGGTCAGAAAGGTAGGAGGAGAGTGTCGGGGCTCAGAACACAATACCCCAAAATATGGCACCTTGGCATACCAAATATTTTAAGCTGAAGGAAATTGAGAAACCTCAGAAGCAAGAAGGTCACTCTGACTTCTGCCCTTCTCCCAGGAAGCGTGGTCATAAAGGAATTCTTGACCTACCTTGCCTGGAAGTCGGTCGTAAGACCCTCACTCCAGAGGGTCCTGCCTACACCCACAGCCAGGAAGAACTGGGGCCAGCACAACAGCATGTTTACGCAGAAGAGAAAGGGGGGAGTTGTCCGTCTGCATTCTGGGTGCCCCTGTGAAGGGCTTGCGAAAGCACCAGGATGTGAGGCCAGGGCCGGGCCTCACCCTCAGGACCAGCAGGATGCAGGAAGCCCACGCCAGGTGTGCATACAGCAGGTGGAGGGCGCAAAGCAGTGCTCCCTGGCCTCTGGGCCCAGGGCTGCGATCAGAGCAGGTGTCTCAGGGGACAGCTCCTCACTGCGTCACACCAGAGGCCAGCACAGAAGTGGGGAGCGACCGCCATAACGCAGCCGGCCCGAAAGCGGGTGGACACTTGAGGGTGTGGGAGACTGGCACCAGTTTGGAGAGTCAGCATAGGGACCTGCCTGCAGGGTTGGGGGTGCCCCATGGAGACCCCCGGGTCTCCCACCCACCTGAGCAGTCAGCACTCCTCAATGCCACCCGTCAAAGACACAGAGAGGCAGGGTTAGTAGCGCCAGTCGAGGTTAGCACTTTACTCTCTTCTCTGAGGTGTCCCTGGGGACTAGAAGACCTAGGTAAGTAAGTAAATAAGTAACAACCCACTTTGGCCAAGAAAGGTGTTTAAGATGGTCACAGTGCCCTCTCTCTAATTAAATAAAACCATGCCACATGTTGCCCTAGGACCAGGCCAGGTTGCTGAGACCCAAGACTATGACAAGTGTGTGCTCTGCCAAATGAGAGCCCAGACGGGAGGCCCAGTCATTTCAGAAGCAGCTGCCAAGAGGAAATTCAAACCAGATGCCTGCAGAAAGCCCAGGCCGTCCCAGGGGACAGCGTGGTGCAGGGGGCCTAGGCGAGCCAGGACTGGGCCATCAAGGAGCATCCTGAGGTGAGAGGGAGGAGTCATGGTGAGACCGTGAAGAGCTGACCAGTACCCCACGCTAGAGACCAAGAAGTGAGGGGTCCTGCCCAGCTCGGGAACTGAGCCACAGAAACGCTCAGGCAGGTCCTGGTTTGTAAGTAATCGGGACGTTGAAGGCATGTCACTGTGCCGCTCTGATCCGACATGGAGAGGTGGAGCAGGGTGGTTCCAGGACACTTCCTGGACACGGTACTCCCCTGCGATGCTCCAGCCAACGAGGACAGGACCCAGTGGGCCTTCATTTGGCCAGTGGCTGATGTACAGGTCTCACACTGATACACTAGGTGTGAGCAATATGCCAGAACCACGCAGTACATGTGCAGACAACAGGCCACAATTGGGAGAGACCATCTGCAAGTCACAGCATCTTTGTCTTATTGGAGTGGGTACTGCTGCTACTGTGGGGCCTTGCCAACAACCGCGTCTTGGCACGTGGACACTGCAACCACTGCTTTGATCGAGGACTTCAATTCACCACCCTTGAGGGGTGGAATTGGCCCTCTGTCAGGACACAATCTTGACCTTCTCTCCATTATACTGTGAATAAAAGAGGAAATACTTCCAGCACTGCAAATACACTCCCACCCCCAGTCTAAGCCAAGACACACGCTTCCTAGAGAGAGCAGGAGGAATACCCATGAGCAGGTAAGAGGGACATATCCTCAATTCAGCTTTCCCTTAGTGGCCTTCAAGACGGAGGGGTGGATGTGGGCTGGATGTGACATTAGTCTATAAGAACTTCTTTTTCAATTCAGCAGCAGTGCCTCTGAGTGTGTGAAGCTGGAGCCCAGCAACCCATCTGAGAGAGAGTGGGCTCTGGACAACTCTAAACATCCCATAACCTCAGAGTCACCTTCCCTCAAGAATGGTTTAGGACCATCTTGACATCCAGCCCCACCAAGGGAAGGATGGTGGGAGGTGCCAACAATAAAGAAAGCTGACACTAAAGTGATAAGGACAGATTTTAACCAGTAATGCACTATCGTATTATTGTGTGCACTGAACTCAGCTTGGAGGTGTGCAGAGGCACTGGGCATTCTAGAGGGAGAATGAGAGAGTGAGGAGGGGAGGAAATGAAAAAGTGCAAAACACGGGAAGAGGCTTGGCGGGTGTAAAACCCATTTGGGTGTGTTAATGGGCACTTATTTTTTTTTTTAACGAAATTTTTTTTCTTCTCCTTATATTTTTTTTTACTTATTTTTTATTTTTCACCTGGAAGTCCTTAACATTTCTTCAAACGGGCACTTATTGAAGTTGGGCCCCTACCCCAGAGGCTGGAAAGCGGGGCTCTGTCTTCAGATGGTGTCTGGAACAAACAAGATTCCCTGACAGCCTTGAGTTTTCTCAGGTGGGAACTTTAAGGAGGGGCTGCCGAGGGTTATCCTAGGGACACAGCCTGGGGCTGTTAGAGATTATGGCAGTGTTCATTCAAGTCTTCATAGGCCAATGCATGTCCTTCCTCATCGTGTTGTCTAGTTCCATACTAAAAAATAGAAGAAGAAAACAAGGAAGAGAAGGAAGGAAGGAACCTCTTCTGGAACCTCACATACGGTGCTTATGCTGTGCACTGCATAAAGCCAGGGATGCCATTATTTATTTAGACTAAGATTTTGATGGCATTTCCTGGAACTGTGCTCTGTGGAGGCCCTGACTTCAAGTGCATCCAGTGGTCACAGTCACAGTCCCAAACCCAGATCAGCAGACAGTCCATCTGGTTCTGTACAGGGGAGAGTCATGTGACCAACCCTGAATTCAGGCTGCGCAGAGAGGAGGCCAAAAGGGGCTGTAAGACTGGGAGAAAAATGGGGTGTTTGAGGGACTAAAGACCTCCAGGAGGCCCAGGAACAGGAGCAGTGACAGTGTGAGAACAGGAAGAGTTCTCCCATCTCCCCTAAACTGCCCTTTAGACTTCCTTCTCATGCACGCAAGAGCCCTGCTTCATGACCTTGGGTAAATTACAGTCACACGCCACGTAAAGACGTTTCGGACAAGGAGCTACTGCATACACACAATGATGCTCCCATATGGATCATTATCCCGTATTTTCACTGCACCTTTTCTACATTTAGACATGCTTAGATCCACAAGTAAGTACCGTTGTGCTGCACTTCGTTACTATTCAATCCAGAGACGTGCTGTACAAGTCCCTAGCCAGGAACGGCAGCTTAGGCCACACAGCCTGGGCGTGTAGCAGCCTGCACCATCTAGGTGTGTGCCTCTGTGGTGTTCACGTGGCGGGCTATGCCAAGCAGCCTGGGCGTGTGGCGGGCTGTGCCACCCAGTGCTGTGTGAGGGCCCTCTGTGGTGTTCACACAACCACGAGGTCGCCAACGTAGCATTTCTCAGAACATAGCCCTGTTGTTAAGCCACGTGTGACCTCACTTAATCTCCTTGGGCTTGTTTCCTCCTCTGTAAAATACCCACCTCACAGGGGGTGTGAGGATTCAACCCGACAGCCTGGTAAAGCCCGGGCTTCCTGGTTGGTGCTTGGCGTATTCTGGTTTCCTCCTTCCCCTTTCACCTGGGCTGCAGATGTCCTCAGCTTATCTGCAAAGCTGCTCTGACCAAACAGGGAACTGCCGTCTGGGGCTAGAAAGCAGAACAGAGCACTCAGCACCGCGGGTGTAAAGAAGGCAGAGGAAAGGGGTCCTGCTGCCCAGAGCTCCACTCGGAACTGCGAGGGGGTCACCCTGCCACCCCTACAAGCCACCTCCCTGCAACCTGCTCTCCTAAGATTTTTAAGATTCATGAGGTCTGCTTTATGTGCCCCCACCTCGCCTCCTTGGGATCTGGCTTCGATCCCACCTCCGTGCCGGGGCTGTGCTCTCAAGGGCCACACGGCCCTCCAAGCCTCCACCCCATGCCTCTTGCATTTCAGGCCCTGCTGGCTTGGCTCAAGGAGCTCAGCAGATCTTTGTGGACTCCCACGGTGGCCTTCCCTCTCCACACGCTCCTGCCAGCTCCTCTGCCACGACCCCCAAATGACCCAATTGCACTGGAGTCCTGGCATTCCCTGAAAGAATTCCATGCCTTTCCTTTGCCTGAATGCCCTTCTCTCCTGTCTGTCCACTGTGTCACTGCTCAGCACCCTTCTCAAAAGCTGTGTCGTCAAAAAGCCCTACAGACTCCAACAGAGGGGACTTCCCTCACTTCCACTCCTCAAACCACTTTGATTGTGAAATGGTTTTTTTTATAAGTTTTTATCTTAGCAACTAACAACAGAACTCTTCTTTAAAAGGTATTTAAGGTCGGCACGTGGCTCACACCTATAATCCTAGCACTTTGGGAGGCCAATGCGGGCGGATCACTCAAGGTCAGGAGTTCAAAATCTGAGCAAGAGCGAGACCCCGTCTCTACTATAAATAGAAAGAAATTAATTGGCCAACTAATATATATAGAAAAAATTAGCCAGGCATGGTGGCGCATGCCTGTAGTCCCAGCTACTCAGGAGGCTGAGGCAGGAGGATCGCTTGAGCCCAGAACTTTGAGGTTGCTGTGAGCTAGGCTGACGCCATGGCACTCTGGCCCGGGCAACAGAGTGAGACTCTGCCTCAAAAAAAAAAAAAAAAGGTATTTAATATCTATGTTTGGGGAAAATATACTAATAAGCTTGGTTACCTGAGTTTTCTAGGCATTTCAAACTATAGTCATAAATCTAATGTATCTTACTTTCTCATCAAATTCCTAATAAGACAGGCTTACATTTCTTTCCAGCAAAACCATCCTAAGCATTTAAATTCCTTTCCCAGACTTTGTTAAATCTTAATTTAAAGATTCCATAAATCAGGCCGGGCATGATGGCTCACGCTTATAATTGTAGCACTTTGGGAGGCTGAGGCTGGAGGATCTCTTGAGGCCAGGAGTTCTAGACCAGTCTGGGCAACCTAGAGAAATCCTATCTCAACAAAAAAGATTTTTTTTAATTAGCAGAGTATGGTGCTGCAAACTTGTAGTCCCAGCTACTCAGGGGGCTGAGGCAGGAGGAACCGTTTGAGCCCAAGAGTTGGAGGTTACAATGAGCTGTGATGACATCACTGCACTCCAGCCTGAATGACAGAGCAAGACCCTATCTCAAAAAGGAAGGAAGGAAGGGAGGGAGGGAGGGGATTCCATAATCAAATTATTTGAAAGATCTCAATACTGATTACAAAAGTAAATTCTTTTATACGTTTTGAATTATCTGAATCTATCATTCAACTTTTCACATTTTTCAAAATAAGTCATAATATCAAATTAATATTGATTTTAAGTGTTTCAAATTAATATCTTAAGCATAATATGCCAGATTCTCTAATATGGCATTCTCCTAAATATTTCAAATGCCTTAAAAAACAAATAATATGTACAAATTACCATGATAATTTCAAGATTTGTTTCTAACCCTCACACAAAGCAGCAATATCACGGATTTGGTAGACGTTTTTCTTATCTCTGTGCTGATTTCTGTCCCCTTAACCCTTTTCCATGCTTACCACTCTGCGGAGCCCAGGGCCACCGTCTCCATGCGGCTGGGCTGCTCAGTGCAGACTGTGGCTCTGAGCTGGGTCCCAGGCTCCAGTTACAGTCGGGTTCTGAGTCGCCACAGAACAGATGGGGCTGCTTCCAGGATGGACCCCTTAAGTCACATTAAAACGAGACGTGGCTTTTCTTGGAGTCTTACAGAATGGGACACTTTTAGCCATGCCTTTCATTGCGGATCAGTGCCTTGCGCTTTGAAAGCAGCCTCTTGGGCAGCCTCAGCTGCTTAACTTGATAGAACACCATGTGCCCTTTTACTCCCTGACGGGATTCCGCAAGGCTTTTTGTTTGTTTGTTCATTCTGGATAACAACTCTTACATTGAAATGCACTTCTCTCTGGTTATTCTTTGTGTATATTTATCTACATTTTATAAAATTGTTATCACACTATTTGTCATGAGGCTTTTACCCTTGAGTTTTTCCGGGCATTTTATTGTGAAAATTTTCAAACAGAAAAGTTGAAAAAGTATACAGTGAGCACCCACATACCGAACACCTAGATGCCACAGTTAACATTTTATAGTATTTGCATTATCACAAATCTGTCCTTTTATCTATCCCTCTATCCATTCATCAATCCATCCTTTATTTTTTTTTTTGAGACAGAGTCTCACTGTATTGCCTGGGCTATAGTGCCGTGGCGTCAGCCTAGCTCACAGCAGCCTCAAACTCCTGGGCTCAAGCGATCCTCCTGCCTCAGCCTCTAGAGTAGCTGGGACTACAGGCATGTGCCACCATGCCCAGCTAGGTGTTTTTTTTCTATTTTTAGTTGTTTGGCTGATTTCTTTCTATTTATAGTAAGACGAGGTCTCACTCTTGCTCAGGCTGGTCTCCAACTCCTGAGCTCAAGCAATCCTCCCGCTTCGGCCTCCCAGAGTGCTAGGATTACAGGCATGAGCCACCGCACCCGGCTTCCATCCTTAATTTTATTGCATTTCAAAGTAAGTTGCAGATATCAGTACTCTTAGCACTTCAGCCTGCGTATCACTAACTAGAGTTCAATATTTGTTCATAGTGTTTTTAGAACACTTATGTACATTTTAGTGTACAAATTTAGAATGTAACATTAAAGGAGTTTTGACAAACATGTATATCTGTGTAACCTAAACCCCTATAATATATAAAACATCATCATCACTCTAGAAAGTTTCCTCACACCTCAGGTTACAAGATTTAGAAGGAAAAATAACAGGATGCCCAGTTAAATTTGAATTTTGGGTAATCAACATATCATTTTTTTTAGTATAATGATGCCCCAACTATTGCATGGGAAATTCTTGTTCTAAGAATTATTCCTTGTTTATCTGAAATTCAAATTTAACTGGGCATCCTGTGGTCTGTCTGGCATCTCTCCTCGTCTCCTCCTAGTCAGTCCTGGGTCCCTTAACCCCTAGATGCATCCACTGATTTTTTTTTTTGCCATCATAGATTAGTTTTGCCTGTTATCAAACTATCCAACTTCATAAATCAGAATCATAAAGTATGCACTGTTTGGTAAAAGACTTCTTTCACCAACATAGCCTTTTTGAGATTCATTCATGCTGTGTCTAACAATAGTTATAAATACACCACAGTTTATCCACTTTGCTACTGATGTACACCTGGGCTTTTCCCAGTGTGGCACTATCATAAGTAAAGTTTCTATGGACATTTTTGTGCAAGTCTTTTTCTGGACATGGTTTTTTTTTTTTATCTCCCTTGGGTAAATACTTAAGGTGTAATAGCTAGGTTACAGGATAGACATATGTTCAATTTTCTAAGAAACTGCTCAAATTTTGTCAAAGTAACAACACAATTTTACATTTCCACCAACAATGTATGAAAACTCATGTTGTTCCAAATCTTTGCCAGCATTTGGTGTTTCAGTGTTCTTGATTTTAGCCATGCTGGTAGATGTATAGTGGTTTTTCTTTGTGGTTTTCATTTGCAATTCTTTAATGACCAATGATGTTAAGCCCTTTTTAATGTGCTTCTTGGCCATTTATATATATTAATTTGTGAAGCATCTGTTGAAATATTATGCCTATTTTTAAAAGTTAATTTTTTTTTTTTTACTATTAAGGAGTTCCTTATATATTCTGTATATCAATTCTTTGTCAGGCAAAATATTTTTCTCGATCTATGTCTTGCTTTGTTCTTAACAATGTGTTTTGTTTTTTGGTTTTGGTTTTGTTTTTGTTTTTGTTTTTTTTTTGAGACAGAGTCTCACTCTGTTGCCCTGGCTAGAGTGCCGTGGCATCAGCCTAGCTCACAGCAACCTCAAACTCTTGGGTTCAAGTGATCCTCTTGCCTCAGCCTCCCGAGTAGCTGGCACTACAGGCATGCACCACCATGCCCAGCTAATTTTTTCTATATGTATTTTTAGTTGGCCAATTAATGTCTTTCTATTTTTAGTAGAGATGGGGATCTCCCTCTTGTTCAGGCTGGTTTCAAACTCCTGATCTTGAGCTATCTTCCCGCCTCAGCCTCCCAGAGTTCTAGGATTACAGGTGTGAGCCACCTCGCCCAGCCTTTAACAATGTGTTTGATGAACAGAAGTTTTTGATTTTTATGAAGTTTAATTTATCATTTATTGCTTCCTGTGTCCTAAAAAACCTTTATCTATGCCCAAGTCACAAAAATATTCCCCTGTGGTTTCTTCTAGAGGCTTTATAGTTTTAGCTTTTATGTTTAGGTCTATAATACATCTTGAATTAATTTTTGTATATAGTGTGAGGTAGGGCTAGCAGTGCATTTTTTTCTATGGAGATACCCAGTTGTTCCAACACTATTTCTTAAAAAGACCTTCCTTTTCCCATTGGCTTGCTTTGACACCTTGTCTAGAACCAAATGGCCATGGTGTGTTTCTATTTCTGGGCTCTCTACTTATTCCATTGGTTCATTCATTGATTCCTATGCCAGTACCACCCAATACACTTTTGATTACTGTAGCTTTAAAATAAGTCTTGAAGTCCAACAACGTAAGTTACCCAATATTATTTTTGTTTTCCAAGACGACTTTAAATATTCTAGATCCTTTGATTTTCCATATAAATTTTAGAATCCGCTTGTCAAGTCCTGTGAAAAAGGCTAGTGGGATATTTTTAAATTTTTATTGATACATAATACATGTACATAGTCTGGGGATACATAAGATAATTTAATTAACTCATATAATTCATAAAGATCAAATCAGTATAATTTGGATATCCATCACCTTAAATACTTGTTTTGCCTTTATGGTAGAAACATTCAAATTATTCTTTTCTAGCTATTTTGAAATATATAATAGATTATTGTAAACTATAATCACCCTACTGCTTTATCAAACACTAGGTCTTATTTCTTCTACCAAACTGTACATTTGTATTTAATCAACCTCTCTTCAACTCCCCTCCCCCACACCCTTTCCACCTTTGGTAACAAGCAATCTACTCTTTATCTTCATGAGATCCACTTTTCTAAGTCCCACATATGAGCGAGAACATGCATATTTGTCATTCTGTGCTTGGCTCATTCATTTGACATAATGACTTTCTGTTCCATCTATACTTCCGCAAATGACAGGATTTCATTCACTTTTATAGCTGAACAATATTTCATTATGTATATGTACCACATTTTCTTTATCTGTTCATACATTGATGGGCACTTAGGTTGAGTCCATATATTGGCTATTCTGAATAGTGCTGCATTAAACATGGGAATGAAGATATCCCTTTGATATATTGATTTCCTTTCTTTTGGATATATACCCAGTAGTGGGATTGATGGATCATATGTTAGTTCTAGTTTTAGCTTCTTGAGGAACTTCCATACTGTTTTCTGTAATGGCTGTACTAATTTACATTCTCACCAAGAGTGTATGTGTATTTATCTGATAATTAATGATATTGAGCATTTTTAAATATACCTGTTGGCCATCTGTATGTGTTCTTTGGGGAAATGTCTATTTAGATCTTTTGCCTATTTTTGTTTGGTTGGTTGCTTTTTATGTATTTATTTTTTGTTTGTTTGTTTGTTTGTTTTAGAGGTAGAGACTTGCTCTTTTACTCAGGCTGGAGTATAGTAGTGTGATCATAGCTCACTGTATAACTTCGAACTCCTGGATCAAGCAGTCCTCTCACCTCAGACTCCAAGTAGCTGGAACTACAGACTCACATCACTATGCCTGGCTAATTTTTAAAATTTTTTATAGAGATGAGATCTTGCTATCTTGTCCAGGCAGGTCTCAAACTCCTGGCCTCAAGCAATCTTCCCATCTTGGCCTCCCACAGTACTGGGATTACAGGTGTGAGCCACCATACTTAGCCTTGTCCATTTTTTAATTGGATTATTTGGGTTCTGTGAGTGTTTCTTATTTTGCTATTGAGTTGTTTGGTCTCTTTATATATTCTGTTTATTAATCTCTTGTCAGATGGGTAGTTTCCAAATATTTTCTCACATTCTATGAATTGTCTCTTGACTTTGTTGATTGCTTTCTTTGCTGCCCCAGGAGATTTTTGGCTTGATGTAATCCCATTTGTCTATTTTTGCTTTGGTTGTGTGGGCTTTTGAGGTCTTACACAAAAATCTTTTGCCCAGATCAATGTTCTGGAGAGTTTTCCCAATGTTCTCTTCAGTAATTTCCTAGTTTCAAGTCTTAGATTTAAGTCTTTAATTCAATTTTTATATATGGCAAGAGATAGAGGTCTAGTTTTTTTCTTCTGCATATGGATATCCAGTTTCCCAGCACCATTTATTGAAGAATCTGTCCTTTCCCCATTATATCTTCTTGACATCTTTGTTGAAAATAAGTTGGCTGTGTAAATGCATGGATTTATATATCTGGGTTCTCTATTTTGTTTCATTGGTCTATGTGCCTATTTTTATACCAGTACCATGCTGATTTGGTTACCAAAGCTTTGTAGTATATTTTAAAG
Organism: Microcebus murinus; assembly: GCF_040939455.1. Taxonomy (NCBI): domain Eukaryota; kingdom Metazoa; phylum Chordata; class Mammalia; order Primates; family Cheirogaleidae; genus Microcebus; species Microcebus murinus. The sequence goes on along the minus strand of NC_134113.1, from coordinate 99,605,199 downwards.
TCAGGTAGATGATATGATGCCTCCAGCTTTGTTCTTTTTGCTCAGGACTGCTTTTACTATTTAGGGTCTTTCGTGATTCTATATACGTTTTAGAATTGTTTACTCTATTTCTGTGAAGAATGTAATTGGTATCTTAATAGGGATTCCATTGAATCTGTAGATTGCTTTGGGTAGTATTGTTATGTTAACAATATTAATTCTTCCAATCCACGAGCATGGAATATCTTTCCATTTTCTTTTTTATGTCCTCCTCAAATTCTTTCAGCAGCGTGTTACAGTTTTCTGTATATAGATCTTTTCACTTCTTTGGATAAATTGATTCCTAGGTATATTAGATTCTTTGTAGCTATTTGTATTTATTTCTTGATTTCTTTTTCAGATTGTTCACTGTTGGTATATGGTTTTTATATATTGATTTTGTATCCTGAAAGTTTACTGAATTTGTTTATCAGTTCTAATTGTTTTTTAGGGGAGTTTTTAGGTTTTTCTTAGTGTGACATCATGTTGTCTGCAAACAAGGCTAATTTGACTTCTTTCTTTCTGATCTGGATGCCCTTTATTTCTTTCTCTTGTCTAATTACTCTCACCAGGACTTCAAATATTATATTGAATAAAAGTGGTGATCCTTGTCTTGTTCTAGATCTTAAAGGAAAGGCTTTTAATATTTCCTTATTCAGTATAACGTTAGCTATGAGTTTGTTATATATGGTCTTTGTTAGTTTGAGGTATATTTCCTCTCTACCCAGTTTGTTGAGGGTTTTTTATCACAAAGGATGTTGAATTTTATCAAATGATTTTTCAGCATCTATTGAAATGATAATATAGTTTTTGTTCTTGGTTCTGTTAATCTGATATATCATGTTTATTGATCTGCATATGTTATATGATCCTTGCACCCCTGGGATGAATCTCACTTGGATCACAGTGAATGATCTTTTTAATGTGTTGTTGAATTCAGTTTGCTAGTATTTTATTGAGGATTTTTGCATCTATGCTCATCAATGATATTGACCTATAGTTTTCTTTTTTTGTTTTGTCCTTGTCTGGTTTTGGTATCATAAAATGAGTTTGGAGGTATTCCTTCCTCTTCAATTTTTTTGAAGCATGTGACTACAATTGTTATAAGTTCTTTCAATGTTTGGTAGAATTCAGCAGTGAAACCATCAGATACTGGGCTTTTCTTTCATGGGAGACTCTTTATTACTCCTTTGAGCTCATTACTCATTATTGATTTGTTGAGGCTTTCTATTTCTTCATGGTTCAACTTGGTAGGTTGTATGTGTCCAGGAATTTATCCATTAATTCTAGATTTCCCAATTTGTTGATATGTAGTTGTTCATAATAATATCTAATGATTCTTTGTATTTCTGTGGTCTCAATTGTTATGTCTACTTTTTCATTTCTGATTTTATTTATTTAGGTCTCCTTCCTTTTTTTCTTAGTCTAGTTAAAGGTTTGTTAATTTTGTTTATCTTTTCAAAAAACAAACCTGTTATTTCATTGATTTTCTGTATTGCTTTTTTATCTCTATTTTATTTCTTCTCTGATCTTTATTATTTCTTTCCCTCTGTTAATTCTGGGTTTGATTTGTTCTTGATTTTCTATTTCCTTGAGATACATTATTAGGTTATTTATTTGAAGCCTTTATACTTTTTTGATATAGGTGTTTATTGCTATAAATTTCCCTCTTGATACTGCTTTTGCTATATCCCATAGACTTGCATATATTATATTTCCATTTTCATTTATTTCAAGAAATTTTTTAATTTCCCTCTTAATTTCTTTATTGACCCATTGGTCATTAAGGAGCATGTTGTTTAATTTCTATGAGTTTGTGTTTTTTCTGAGGTTCCTCTTATTATTGATTTCTAGTTTTATTCCATGTGGTTAAAGATAGTTGATATGATTTCTACTTTTCCAAATTTGTTGAGACTTATTTTGTGGCCTAAGATATAGTCTATTCTGGAGAATGTCCCATGTGCTGGTGAAAAGAATGTGTATTCTATAGCAATTGGGTGAAATGTTTTAAACTATCTATTAGGCCTAAATGATCTAATATGTAGTTTAACTCCGTTTCTTTGTTGATTTTCTATCTGGATAAGATGTCCATTACTGAGAGTGGAGTGATGAAGTCTCCTAGTATTATTGTATTGCAATCTATCCCTCTCTTTAGGTCTATTAATGTTTACTTTATATACTTGGGAGTTTCAGTGTTGGGTGCATAAATATTTATACTTGTTATATTTGCTTACTGAATTGACCCTTTTATCATTATATAGTGACCTTCTTTGTCTCTTTTCACAGTCTTTGGTTTGTAGTCTGTTTTATCTGATATAAGTATAGCTACTCCTACTCTTTTTTGGTTTCCAGTTGCATGGAATATCTTTTCCCACTTCTTTACAGTGTATGTGTGTCTTTATAGGTGAAGTGGGTTTCTTGTAGACAGCATATAATTGGTTCTTGTTTCTTTATCCATTCAGCCACTCTATGCCTTTTACTGTGTTTCCCTGAAAATAAGACCTACCCATTAAATAAGCCCTAGCAGGATTTCTAAGCATTTGTGCAATATAAGCCCTACCCCAAAAATAAGACCTAGTGATGGGCATGGCTATGCAGTGTATCTGCACAACCCATGCATTACATGGCAGAGTGGTAAAGAAGATGAGCAGCCCTTCATCTGTCCCATCATGACAGCTACTATCCCAGAGGTGACCAGAAAGGTGTGGGCAGCCCCACCAACAAGGTCAGCTCCCCATTTCAGGCCCTGGCCATCCTGTGTGTGCTGCAAGCTGAGGCTTTGAGGGGAAAATAACACATCCCCTGAAAATAAGCCCTAGGATGTCTTCTTGAGGAAAAATAAATATATGACCCTGTCTTATTTTCAGGGAAACATGGTAGTAGTAGAATTGAGTCCATTTACATTCAGTGTTATTACTGATAAGTAAGGACTTACTACTGCCAATCTGTTGCTTGTTTTCCAATTGTTTTGTAATTCCTCTCTTCCTTTCTTTCTTACTCTCTTTCTTTGGGGGTAAGTGATATTCTCTGGTGGTATGTTTCAATTTATTGCTTTTTATTTTTAGTGAAGCTATTATAGATTTTTTTTGAATTGTGGATACCATGAGACTTACAAAAAACATCTTATAGGTATAAAAAGTTATTTTAAAGAGATGGCAACTTACCTTAGATCACAAAGAAAAAAACTGAAACAAAGAAAAAATGAAAAAAAATTCTACACTTTAACTCCATCCTCCCACATTTTGACTTTATTTCCTTTCTCTCTCTCTCTCTCTCTCTCTCTCTCTCTCTCTCTCTCTGTCTTTCATGCTCTGTCTCCCCCTTCCCCCTCTCTCTATATGTGTATGTATATATATATATATATATTTTTTTTTTTTTTTTTTTTGAGACAGGGTCTCACTCTGTTGCCCATGCTGGAGTACAGTGGCCCATTCATAGCTCACAGCAACCTCAAACTCCTGAATGCAATCTTCCACCTCAGCCTGACCAGCTAATGTTTTTTATATTTATGTTTTAGAGATGAGGTCTCACTATGTTGCCCAGGTTAGTCTTTAACTCCAGGCTTCAAGCAATCCTCCTGCCTCAGCCTGCCAAGGTTTTGGGATTACAGGCATGAGCCACTGCCCCTGGCCACAATTTTATATTTTTATATTGCCCATCCCTTAACAGGTTGCTGTAGTATTATTGTTCTTGATAGATTTGTCTTTGGGGCATTATACTAGAGTTATAACTGAATTTCACTTATAACATAATTATAGTATTAGTGTCTTCTTGGTTTGTCCGTATTCTTAATTTTTACCAGTGAGTTTTATACCTTCAAATGTTTTCTCTTTGCATGTTAGTATTTTTTTCTTTCAGATTAAAAAACTCTCTTTAGCATTTCTTGTAAGATGGATCTGAGATGGTGGTGAATTCTCTCCATTTTTGTTTTTCTGGAAAAAACGATCTCTCCTTTGTATTTGAAGCATAGACTTTCTGCATACAGTATTCTTAAATGACAGTCATTTTCTTTAATCACTTTTAAAATACCACCCTACTCCCTCCTGGCCTGTATGGTTTCCATTGAGAAGGCTGTTGCAGACAAATTGGAGATCTCTTATATGTTGTTCCTTTTCTCCTGCTGCTTTTAGGATCCTCTCTTTGTCCATGACCTTTGAGAGTTTGGTTTATATGCCCTGGGGCAGTCCTATTTGGGTCAAATCTGTTTGGTGTTCTCTAATCTTCCTGTACCTGGATATTTATCTCTTTCTTAAGTTTTCAAAGTTTTCTGTTATTATTTTTGAATAAGCTTTCTACCCTTTTCTCTTACTCAACTCCCTCTTTTTTTTTTTTGAGACAGAGTCTCACTGTTGCCTGGGCTAGAGTGCCACTGCTTCAGCCTAGCTCACAGCAACCTCAAACTTCTGAGCTCAAGCAATCCTGCTGCCTCAGCCTCCTGAGTAGCTGGGACTACAGGCACGCACCACTATGCCTGGCTAATTTTTCTATATATTTTTAGTTGGCCAATTAATTTCTTTCTTTTTGTTTTTTATTTCAGCATATTATGTGGGTACAGATTTTAAGGTTTCAATAAATGCCCATTCCCCCCTTCCCCCACAAGTCTGAGTTTCCAGCATGACCATCCCCCAGATGGTGCACATCTCATTCATTATGTATGTATATACCTGCCCCCCTCCCACCTGCTCAATACCCTATTACTGTAGTACCTATGTGTCCACTTAAGTGCTGCTCAGTTAATACCAGTTTGCTAGTGAGTATATGTGGTGCTTGTTTTTCCATTCTTGGGATACTTCACTTAATAGTATGGGTTCCAGCTCTAACCAATTGATTTCTTTCTATTTTTAGTAGAGACAGGGTTTGCTCTTGCTCAGGTTGGTTTTGAACTCCTGACCTTGAGAGATCCTCCCGCCTCAGCCTCTCACAGAGTTAGGATTACAAACATGAGCAACCTCGCCCAGCCTCAACCCCCTCTTGAACAGTAATAATTCTTAGATTTTTTGAGGTAATTTTCCACATCTTGTAGGCAATCTTTGTTCCTTTTCATTCTTTTCTTTTTCTCTTCTGTGTGTTTTAAAATAGCCTGTCTGATAAAAAAAACCTCACTGATTCTTTCCTCTGCTTGATCCATTCTGCTATTGAGAGCCTCTAATGAACTTTCAGTTCAGCAAGTGTATTTCTTAGTTTCAAGACTTCTGTTTGGTTTTTTGATTATTATCATTTCAATCTCTTCGTTAAAGTTATCTGATAAAGCTGGGCATGGTGGCTCATACCTGTAGTTTTAGCATTTTGGGAGGCTGAAGCAGGAGGATTGCTTGAGCTCAGGAGTTTGAGGTTGCCGTGAGCTGTCATGACACCACTCTAGCCCCAGAAACAGAGCAAGACCATCTCAAAAAGAAAAAAAATATATCTGATAAATTTATGAATTGCTTTTCTGTGTTATCTTGGAGATCAATGAGTTTTCTTAAAACTGCATTTTGAATTCAGAGGTTCATTCACATAGCACCATCTCATTAAGATCAGTCACTGGTTCTTTGCTTTATCCATTTAAGGAGGTCATGGTTCCTTGCTTGCTGTTGTTTCTTGTGGATTACTTCTTTGTCTTCACATTGATGGGTTAGTTATTTATTCAGCCTTCTTCGTCTGGCTCGTTTTGGTTTTTATTGGATATGTTTGCTTAGATATTCTTTGTAATTTACCTGTTGATTTTTCCCCAGGTTAGGTTGTTGGCTCCTTTTCAGCACTGGATGGCACTAGATGGCAAGCCCAGGTTTGCCTTGGTTCTAACAAACAATGAGAGTGCCAACCATCTGGAATAAGGGAGGTCCCACAGGGACTATCCCAGAAGTGTGGGAAGGCTGGCTAAAGGTTTGTGCCCAGGGGACCTGTGGAATGAACCTCCTACAGTGTGGTGCTGCCGAACAGCTGGTCTCAGTTGGCTTCTCCTTTGGCTGAGTTACAGAGCAGAGTTTCCAGGGCTGGGGATGGTAGTCCCGCTTCCCCTCTTTGTCTTGGGCTGTCCTCAGGTATATTTCTCCTTCCAGGAACTCTCAGTGCTTCCCATGGGTTGAGGCAGGGGCAGGTATCCTGCTAGGGAACCCAAGATGGTGGGGAAGCTGGTCGTCCACCTCGATCTCACTTTTTCCATTGTGAAAACTGAGTCAGGGAGAAACTTTCCACATTTGGTGCCAGGCAGATTGGGGGCAGGAGTGTCACAGATAACGTAAGTCTGGTTCTCCTGCTGTCTGCTCAGAGTTTTTTCAGTTCTCTGTGGCCCCGGGAATTGTCTCATCTTCATATTTGAGTTCTGGGATATTGCTGGTGATAATTTCATGTATATTTGGTTTTGGTTTTCCATGGGAGAGAGTCACGCTGGCTTGCCTCTACACCACCTTCTAGAACTCCTGGTGAAATTTTGAGAAATACTCTGCAAAAGTTTTATCTGTAGCCATGGTATTGGCAAGCACCTTCACATGGTTCTATGCCTCTTACCACACGGTTCTTTCTACCCCTGCTAAGAACTCACCTCTGAGAAAAACGGTGCTGACGTCCCTCAGCCACATTCTGATAATCAGGATTCTGGAAAGTCCCTGTGCTAAGAATATAAGTGGTTTAGACAAGAAAGCCCTATACATCTGTTTATTTGCCTCTCAGAAATCAAAGTTAATCATTTATAGAATTTGGTGGCATTTTCCCCTTAGGTAATATTTCTCCATCTCTTAATCTGTTCCATAAAATATAAATGATATATTTTGCAATTTAGAACTTCCATTTCTGCTAAATTTAGTTGGGAATGTTGTACTGAATTTAAATCTGCAGTCCCCAATCCCCGGGCCTCGGACTGGTACTGGCCCATGGCCTGTTAGGAACTGGGCTGCACAGTGGGAGGTGAGCAGTGGGTGAGAAAGCAAAGCTTCACTAGCATTTACAGCTGCCCCCCATTGCTGGCATCGCCACCTGAGCTCCGCCTCCTGTCAGATGAGCAGTGGCATTAGATTCTCACAGGAGCGCGAACCCTACTGCAAACTGCACATGTGAGGGATCCAGGTTGCGCCTCCTTATGAGAATCTGATGCCTGATGGTCTGAGGTGGAGCTGAGGTGGTGACGCTAGCGCTGGGCAGTGGCTGCATAACAGATGTTCATTAGCAGAGAGGTTTGATTACACAGAGACCATAATAAATCAATTGCTTGCAGACTCATATCAAAACCCTATCAGCGGCCGGGCGAGGTGGCTCACGCCTGTAATCCTAGCTCTCTGGGAGGCCGAGGCGGGCGGATTGCTCGAGGTCAGGAGTTCGAAACCAGCCTGAGCAAGAGCGAGACCCTGTCTCTACTATAAATAGAAAGAAATTAATTGGCCAACTAAGATATATAGAAAAAATTAGCCGGGCATGGTGGTGCATGCCTGTAGTCCCAGCTACTTGGGAGGCTGAGGCAGAAGGATTGCTTGACCCCAGGAGTTTGAGGTTGCTGTGAGCTAGGCTGATGCCACGGCACTCACTCTAGCCTGGGCAACAAAGTGAGACTCTGTCTCAAAAAAAAAAAAAAACAACCCTATCAGCAAGTGGCAAGTGACAATTGAGCTGCATCTGGTGACAAGCTTTATAGTGGCAAGTAAGCAACACACTTCAGGTGTCACTGTCTCCCATCACCCCCACATGGGACCATCTAGTTGCAGGAAAACAAGCTCAGGGCTCCCACTAATTCTGCATTGCGGTGGGTTGTATAATTATTTCATTATATATATATTACAATGTAATAATAATAGAAATAAAATGCACAATAATGTAATACGCTTGAATCATCCCAGCCATCCTCCCCTGCCACCCCCCTGGTCCTTGGAAAAACTGTCTTCCATGAAACCAGTTTCTGGTGCCAAGAAGGTTGGGGACTACTGATTTAAATAGGTACATTGTAAACAAAATAATTTTAAAATATTTTTATATTCAAACAACAATTAAGCATTGGGTAAAGTGGGAATTATATTGGAAATATCATTGTGACCTGTTTACCTGTTAGAAGTATAACTTTTCTAGCTCTATCACTAAAAATGGTCAATGGCAGAATCAACCATTTTAGACTTAATACGGAACAATTTGGTATGCACCCTAGAACCCGGAATGAAGTCTCTAGGACACCGCTGAAAGAAACCAAAGCCTGGTGCCTATAATATCTTATTCCCAGAAAGCAAGATACTGTCAGACCATCTGGGGTGGCAATGAGAGGACCAGAGCAAGCTTAAAGGATCCTCCACTAGAGATGTTATAACTGAGCCATAAAACGAAAATACCTGTAATCATTATATTTCACTGGAACAAGTCTAAGAAAAATCATGATCCTATCACAGTGTTCCAGAAGGGGTAAAACATAAAGTACACTACAAGAAAATTTCAACTCATGAAAAGATGATTGTGTAGTATATGTTGATGGTGATCATGTTATTCTTTGTTTTCATCTTAGTACAAATATTAATTGTATTGCATTGGCATTTTTATTATACCAAGAAATTATTGAAGCCGCTCCCCTGTGAGGCTGCGGACCGGAGCGGCCGTGGGTCTAGGCGCCAAGGCTGCGAGCGGCCGGCCGAGCCGCCCAGTCGGTGTGAGCCCCGCGCGAGGTCCCGGGCCGGGGCGCCCGCTCAGGTTGGAGATAATATTTAAATGAAATCACTGATGCAAAGTTGTTATCTATAAGGAAGTCAGTTATATGAAAGGATGGATAAAGGAGGAATGTAGAAAATGTAACTGATTCAATTTAGAAAATTTAAGTAATTTTTGGAAGAAATGCTGATAGGAGTCGTGGTTCAGTAAGAAGGCAGTGTGTTAACAGTAGAAAGACACCTGAACCTGACTTATCTTCCTCCTTTCCCTCTAACTAACTTTCCCTCCCAAGATCATCATTTTCTTTGTCTGTAATATGAAGGAATTGTCCTAGATTAGGGCTCACAAACTGAATGTCTAAGGAAGCCATGCAGGGAACATGAATGAGTAAAACATGCTGGGCAGGATTGTGCTGAGCCCTGGAGAGTTTATCTGCCAGGGCAATTACTCAGCTCTGAATGTTGTATCATTACCAGGAACAAGCCCAAGGTTGACAGGTATTCCGATTTTCTCAGGAGGAGCTAAAAATCCAAATTTTTATCCAAAATCCCTGATTTTTTAAATGTTACAGCTGATTGAAGATAATTTAAAATAAGGTGGGCTAAATAAAACGTGTCCACAGTCTGCCAGTTTGTGTCCTCCACCCTCTCACTCTAAAGCTAGGTAATTCTGTGGTTCTGCAGTGGAAATGTTTTAACATAGTTATCACAAATATTAGGGAGACAGTAGAGGGAGCAAGCAGTAGAAAAAGCTCAGCTGCTCTTCAGCTGTTTGTGCTTGTTACAGGGGGGAGTGGGAAGGAGCATATTTCATTCACAGACCAATAGGAAAGTAGTTTGAAGATGAACATAAGAATTGGAACCTCAGTGGAAGCCTCTGCCTGGGCATGTGAGTTATTCCTTCTTGCTGACTCTACTGTAAAGCACATCCATTTTACAGGTAGGAAAAAAGAGTACTGGCAGCTCTTCCAGAATCTGCATTAACTTAGAGTCTGAGAGTGGTCCTTTGAATGATGTGAAGTTAGTGAAAAATCAGTGGTTAGTTTCAAGGACAAGTATAGTTAATATATCCATGTTGAAACTCCAAAAGGAAGAATTAAGTAAACGATCAATATCTTCCTCCATCCCCCCCAAATCTGGGTTTAAACCATCTCATGTTGAGGTATGTGCATGAGCTCTGCCTAGTCCTAGAAATAGAACCAGAATTGCAGCTGGAATCTGTTTTGCAGGAGGGTCAGGAGACTTGGGCAATGATGAGGGCAAATAACTTTTTCCTTCTCACCCAGCCTGAGCAAATAACTGAGATTACTGATCTAATGACCATCCCTACACCCTAACTCACTTTCAGATAGCTTCAAAGGGCAAATAATTTTAGTCATTAGTGGAGAAAGTTTTATTAAAAGTGACTGAGGCAAAACTTGTATGGTATGTCCCATTTCAGTTTTGGGTGGTGAATACAGAAGTTGCCATCAGGGCGGTGCTCAGTGCCACTGGATTTTGACATCTGTACCTGCTGCAGTAGCTGGAGTCCTAACTCCGATTCCTCCTCACGGATGCCTTCATTTCACCTGAGCATTTTACTTAACTGCTTTATAGATAGTGGATTTATTTGTATGGTTCCCAGTGTTTATAAAAAATGGAAAACTAGCTTATCCTTCATACAAAATAAAGCAAAATGGGGAGTCAGAGAGAGGACCAGATAGGGATAACTGAAGCTGTGGTTCCTTGGTTTCCTTAGTCTCATTTCATTGAGTTCGAGGGTATTTTGTGTACACACTGATGTTGGCTTTCTTAGCATAGAGGTGAGGGTATTGCCTTTCTCTCTCTTGTGGGTATTCTCATGTCTGAAAAATTTTAAGTCATGAGTGGACAGACCTCATCCTTTTTTATGAGGGTTGGATTTCTTGGGTGACACTGTTGTGTGCTGGAAGCAAAGGGCTTCTCTCCTCTCAGGTTTATAAAGGGTATCATAACGACTTCAGTCTCCAACATGGGGACAGGGATCCAGGAGAGCTGAGTGGATGTGTGAGGGTTTTAGAGACTCTGTTCCCGTTCTAAAGGAACCTAGTTTCCTACAGCTCCATTATTGGAAGTAATAGATGTTGTCAAATCTGACTCTAACCTGACATTTTAGACCTATCAGGGAAATAAGAAAGACCCTCCGGTGGAAGGGCTAGATTGACTTTGAAGAAGTTCCACAGGAGGGTGCATGTATTTCGACAGCTTTTCAAAAGTGGAACGTGGGGAGTATTGCTATTTTAAGGTTTGCACTTCATTTTTCATAATTAAATAATTACTCTTCTGGCCACTGAAAACACTTGGTAAAGTTGGAATAAGGATTAGATAATCATTCTAGTATTTGCTCGCAGGAGAATGATTACTGCTCTCCATTTGTAAAACAGGGAGAAAGCAAATATCTTTAGAAATAGTATTATTTTAGACATGAAGAAATTGTTTCTGTTAGGGTAGGCATTTTGACCTAACAGAGCAGTTAAGGAACCTGGCTTTGCACATTGCTTTGGCCAAACCCAGCCAGCAACTTGCAGTCATTGTGTGTCCTGGGAGCGGAGAGGTGAATCTTCCCACCATCGCTCTTAAACCTTTCTGTGCCTCCTCCTCCGGGCCTTGGTGTATGAACCACTTGCCTTTTTCTGTAGGGAAGTGAGCAGAATCAGATCATAACCCACAGATGCAGTCTGGGGCAGGGCACACCGTCACTCTTGCTTGTAGGAGCACAGAGCTATCAGGATAGGGTAGAAGCCCTTTAGGTCTGTCCCCTCGACACCGCCTTCCTACCTGGTTTTGCTGGTACTTTTGCCAAGATGTTTAAGACAACCAAGACACTTGAGAATTGCAGTCCCCAGATAGTGATGAAAAGAACAGGTTAGCATTCTTAACAAAATGCCTACTGGCCATCTTTGGCAGTGTCTCTGATCAGAGGTTCCCCAGGCCTGCTCTAGGAAAGTGAAAAATTCTCAGAATAAATCCTCAGATGGATTACTGGGTAGTCTTTACGCTACTCCCATCAGCCTAATTAGCTGAATGATCATGCTCAGTGCAAAAAGGTGTCTTCTTGTCAAGTTATTTTGATGTTTCCTGTCTTTCCTGGTACAATTCAATTCAGTTGTTTAAAGTTAGTATTTCAATCTTGAGCAGTGTAAACCCACTTAATTATTACAGGCTAAAGAATCTAGCTACTTAAACTCATCATTAATGTGCCCAAATAATGTGTTTTTGTATATTCGATCCTGGCAAATTATTAATTCAGATGATAAAAGCTCATAATTTCTTGGTATCCTTATGCTCGCATTGTGAACAAACATATTTTGCTAATTTAGACTTTGCACTCTTGATGAGAATGCTGAGGTTGAAAAAGGCAGGTCTCCCACCAATCCAGCATCTATAGCAACATGGTAAAAGTCATCAACTCATCTTTGATTAATTTGATACGTGTTGTGATCTAGAGGGAATGAGATAAAATTTATATTTGAACTGTGTGGGGTGGGGGAACAAGGGATTACTTAAGCAAATAGTGGAGTGATATGGAACAGGATGTCTCTATAAGATGAGAAGTTATTTTCTTGCATAATAGAATCATTCTTTTGCCCATGAGTGATTGTGCTAACTATAAATCATTTATATCTACACATTAAAGTGGATTCTCTCTCAATTAGGCAACATTTAGTTAGCCAGGCCCAAGTTATTGTTTATACTTGAAAGTAATAAAGCTGCACTTCCTTAAAAATAAAAAAAAATAAAAATAAAAAAGAAATTATTAACACATGAACTGCTGTGTGAGTTGTATTTAACTCATGCTAGTTTTGAGCCCAGGGCCTCAGGAAGCATACGTAATTCACACTCCTCTTCACCTTGGGAGCCATATGAACTATTTTTCAAGTTGCATATAACTCCTGCACAGAAACAATAAAAAATGGCAAATTTTTCATTAAATTTGAAAAGACTGTTTTGTTTTTGAAGTTTTTATTCTCTTTTCATAACAAAACACCATGGCCCCAAGGAAAAATATTTTTTCCTAGTGTGGCAATGTGTTAAATAAATTTATTTGTGTAAAATATCAAAATTTGTAGTTATAAGAGTAATTGGCCCATTGATCACGGGGGAGAGATCCATATAGGACTTTAGAATGAGAGCTGATAAAAGAGAGAAAGTAAAATATTAGAAGGGTATGGAATCCAATCAAGCAGAAAGTAATTAGTTATATAATACAATCTGGATAGAAGACTCATTACCTCTTCAATTCAAATCAGGAGCAGAAAAGTTAGTTAAAAGATCTCTGTTATTATATGAATGGATGCTCCAGGTTTTCAAGGAAAAGCATCTGGCCTGAAAAGCCAGTTTTATAATAACTGCTTTTGCTACATAACAAAATATCCCAAAACTTAGTGGCTTAAGTTCTCTCTTTTTTAATTTTTAATTTTTTTTTTAGAGACAGGTTTTTGCTTGTCTTGACAGGTTCCATCAGCCAGGCTAGAATGCAATCATAGCTCACTCCAGCCTGGAACCCCTGGACTCAAGCAATCTCCCACCTTAGCCTCCCAAAAAGTTTTCTCTTATTATTTCTCCCCATCCTGTGGGTCAATTGAACAGCTCTTCTGGTCTGTCAAGTTTGGTACTGAATGTTCAAGACTGAGTGGTCAATGTCTGGCAGTTGCAAGGTTGGTTGGTTTGGGGAGGTTTCGACTACGATGGCCTGTCTCTCCACAGGATCTCTCAGCCTTCAGTAGGTTAGCCCAGGCTTCCTCACATGGAATCCTAATGATTCCAAAAAGCCACAAGAGAGAACAAGCCCCAATGTGTCACATTTGCTATTGTCCCATTGGCCAAAACAATTCCAATGACCAAGCCCAGAATGAGAGACGACTACTCAAGCAGACATGAACAAATTGTGGGCCAATTACTTTAATAATCTAATTTAAAGTTTGTTAACAGTTTGATTTATTAGATTTTCAGGTGTTGTTTAAATGCTTAGAAATATTTTGCTTGTTAATTTTGTAAGTTTAGCAATTGGCATTTGAAATGTCTAAAAAAATTTAATTAATCAAGTTTTAAGTAGTAGTAAATGTTTAAGGAGAATTTAATCTGTTACATTTATGAGTTAATAGCATATGAATCAAAGAACAAGTAAAAGTGATTGCTTTTATTTTATACAAATATTGTGAGATTACTAAATGGAATAGCAAGCTTTGTAAATTCAATGTAAAAGCCTGAGAAAAACTAGGATTTTAATTTTGCAACTCAATGTAAGTGAATAAAAATTAACACACCAGTTATTGCAAAAAAAATTTTTACACACAAAATCCCCTCTCAAGCATTAGTAAATCTCAGTAGACACATTTATTCAATAGTTTATTTACAACATATTTATTGATCATCTGCTGTGACACTGTGCTATTCTAGGCCCTCGGAATATGGTTGTCTTTATCTGTTTTCTGTTGCTATAGTAGAATACCACCGGCTAGATAATTCATAAAGAAAATAAGTTATGAGAACACTCATTCTACAGCACAGAATGAGGTGTTACCCAATCTAAAATTAATATAAATAAAATATCATTTAAAAAGAAAGAAAGAAGTTTATTCAGCTCACAATCCTGGAGGCTGGGAAGTCCAAGGGCATGGCTGAGGCATCAGGTGAGGACCTTCTGTGTCATAGCATGGCAGAGGGCACACGTGACGAGAGGGCAAAGAGCACTCCACTCAGGGCTTTCTTCCTCTTCTTATGACACCACCAGTCCTGTCATGTGGGCCCCAGAACCCAGAGAACATGCATAAGCAAAGCAGCTCCATGTTGGTATGCACTCAGCAAGTTTCACCAAGACCTCACCCCAGCTAAGCACTGAAGGGGTGAGGAAGCTGGACTCCCTGCCATCGGGGAGGAGCAATCTACTCAAGGCAAAACCATATTTCATCCACTTGAAGACGTTCATTTTTTACATTTTAAAATCTCTAAAATCAGACTTTATCTTACGGTGATGATGCCTTCAATTGGGTAAAATCCATAGCTACAGCACAAAGCAGCCTTGTGCTCTGAGAGACAGCAAAGCTGACAGCAATTGGACCAGTGGTCTAAGGGCACCTGCACATTAGGATCACCTGGGAAACTTCAAAAAAATACTTATACCCAGTCCCCATCTCAGACCACCTGGATCGGGATGGAAGGGTGGAGCTGGGCATGGGTGTTTTAAAGCCCCACGTGCTTTAAAAGGCAGGGCTGAGGACCAGGGCAGCAATTTCAAACAAGAGCACGCTCCTCTGGAGTTGCGTGATGACTTTCCAAGGGACATGCCCACACGAATACTACTAATACTTTAGGGCAAGGGCCAGCAGACAAGGCCTGTGGCCCAAATCTGTTTTGTTGCCTGTTTTTTGTTTTTTTTCAATTTGTTAGTTTGTTTTTTGAGACAGTCTCACTCTGTCGCCAGCCTGGAGTGCAGTGGCATCATTATAGCTCATTGCAACCTCAAACTCCTAGACTCAAGCAATCCTCCTGCCTCAGCCTTCCAAAGTGTTAGGATTACAGATAGCAGCCTGCTCTCTGTTTTTGTACCCTGGGAAGAGGTAAGATGGTTTCTATATTTTTAAATATAGAAAAAATATTGGGGGGAAATCTATGAAATTAAAATGCAAGTGTCCATGAATAAAATTTCATTGAAATACAGCCACGCTTTTGTTTACATTGCCTGTGGCTGCTTCAAAGGCAGAGTTAAATAGTCTACACAGGACCGTATGGCTGGCAAAGCCTAAAATATTTACCATCTGACCCTTTATAGAAAAAACATTTGCTGACCCTGGTTTGAAGGGAATGGACACCCAGAACTTAACATCCCCTCCAGGAAATTACCTGCCTGGAACAGTAGCAGCTGTCAAGGTGTCAGATGTGTGGAGGCTCTTCTTTCCCACACTTTTTTTCATACTTGTCCTCCCTCTTGCTGAAGGAGGGTAGGCTTCACCGCTCTGGAGTATGAAAAAACCCCAGGCACTAGACAAAGGAGCAATCCCAAATACTGGTGTCTAATAGGACTCTGATCATCAGGTAACTGTTAATATATATATTTATGTATCTATATATCAATACATAGATATCAACATATATGCATTTAAATTTTTTTCCAAGTCAAGTGAGTTCCAAGTATTGTCTTACCAAAATTGAAGGAGAACCCAATCAAAAGTTGTGTCAAATCATTAAAAATATTCAGTGGGGCCCAGTGGGGTGTGTGTTTAGTTCCCGCTACTTGGGAGGCAGAGCAGGAGCATCCCTTGAGCCCAGGAGTCCAAGTCCAGCATGGGCAACATACTGAGACCTTCATCTCTAAGCAAAAAAGGGGAAAAAATTGCTGACAGATGCTGTATGATTTTTGGCATATAATTCAGAAGGGAGTTCAAAGAATTGAATAACATGGTTATGACAAAACTAGTGCCATAATCATTTATGTAAGCAAGGTTTTTTTAAGGCTTACATTGAAAATATTTAAAATGCTAAATGTTGCCTCACTTTATTAATAATAATTGTTCACAGATACGCAAACTAATTAGGAAGAAAAAATCCATTCATCTCATTAAAAGGTGAATTTCAAATAACAGCTTGTTATTATGTTTAGCAATTACTTATTAGCATGCGTAGTACATTTACATTATTTTGCTCAGTTGTGCAGAAATCACTGCAGCGGCGAGCGGAGGGCCTCGGCTTGTTACCAGCTGTGGCTCGGCGCTGTGCACTGGGCCCCGGAACTGCGCGAGCGGCTGGCCGGCCGGGAGTCCTGGTCTGCTTGTCCCCTGACCTCGTGCGGGACACGCTGCCGTTTTTGTCTTACTCTAGTCACTTTCCACCCTTAGAACCAGGCGTCTAGGCCGGCCACACCGCGGGGAGGAGGGCCGAGAAGGTCGCCCTCTCGAAGCCGCCTGCCACAGGTGTCCATTTTTACACGACGTTATGTCCACACCTACTTAAATGTAGGATGAAAATTTTAGACGTCATCTTACAAACGTACGAGGGGGTTGGCGACACAAGCAAAGGTTCTCCGAGCCCAGCTTGACGCCTGACTCAGCAGGGCCTGCCAGGCGCGGGCTCACGGCTGGCGGCCAGGACCGGGCTGGGAGGACACCCACCGCCCCAGGCCCGGCGCTCCGCTCTGTCCCGACAGGTGGCAATACCCGGAGGGGCTCTGCGAGGCGGGGCTCTGCGGGCGCCAAAGGCCAGGCAGGGCGGTGGGCGGGCGCCCAGGTCGGGCGTAGGGCGGCGGGCGGAAGGCGAGCGCGGGGCGGCGGGTGGGTGGGCGCCCAGGCAGGGCGGCGGGCGGAAGGCGAGCGCAGGGCGGGCGCCCAGGCAGGGCGGCGGGCGGAAGGCGAGGGCCGGGCGGCGGGTGGGTGGGCGCCCAGGCAGGGCGGTGGGCGGAAGGTGAGCGCCGGGCGGCGGGTGGGTGGGCGCCCAGACAGGGCGGCGGGCGGAAGGCGAGCGCAGGGCGGGCGCCCAGGCAGGGCGGCGGGCGGAAGGCGAGCGCCGGGCGGTGAGTGGGTGGGCGCCCGGGTGGAAGGCGGGCGGAAGGCGGGCGCGGGGCGGCGGGTGGGTGGGCGCCCAGACAGGGCGGCGGGCGGAAGGCGAGCGCCGGGCGGCGGGTGGGTGGGCGCCCAGGCAGGGTGGCGGGCGGAAGGTGAGCGCGGGCGGCGGGGATGCGGGTGGGCCGCGCGGGCCTGGGGACAGAGAGGGGGCGACGGGGGCGGCCTACGTCCTAAGGGACGAGTCGTGGGAGCCGCTAGACGCCCTCGGCGGGCGACAGCCGCCCGCGCAGACGTGCAGCGAGCCTGGGGGGCGCGGCGTCCCAGGCGGCGGGGACCGGCCCTCCCCGCGCGGAAACGAAAGCGAGCGCCGCGGGCCGAGCGGAGGGCGGGACTCAGACCGACTTCCTGGGCCCGCGGCCGGCGCGGCGACAGGAGACTGGAAGAGCGGGCACGGCGGGCGCCGGGCGGGGCGCGCACCCGGGACGCCGGGCGGAGGCGCCGAGGAGGGCGGTCCCGGCCCAGCCCGCCTCCGCACGGCGCTGGAAGCCGGAAGCGGGCCGAGCAGAGCAGACCCCGCTTCGCCTCCGCAGGGCGAGCCCGGGCTCCCTCGCTGCCCCGACGCCGGGCCATGGGGGCTCCGCGCCGCCGGCCACCCGTCGTGCCGGGGGCCCCGCTGGGGCCGCTGCTCCTGCTGCTGGGCGCGCTGGCCGCGGGCCACGCCTCCCTGAGGCTGCTGGACCACCCGGCGCCCGTCTGCTCCCAGCCGGTGAGACCCCGCCGGCCGCGCCGTGGCGGCACCGCGAGGAAGCTGCGGGCGCGGAGGGGCGCGTCCCCGGGCTCGGGCGCGCGGCGGGCGGGCGGGCGGGGAGGAGGGGAGGTCGCGCGGCGCCTGCTGCACCCCTGGGCCGCCGGCGCGGAGCTGGGGAAGGAGACCGCGGCGCGGGGACGGCGGGAGAGGCGGGAAGGGGCGGCGGGAGGAGCCCCGCGCCCTGCGTTCTGCAAACCCCCTTCGCTGCCCGGCGGGCCGCGCCGGCTTCGGGAGAGGCCCCGTCCTCGGAGGCGTACCCTAGCCGGTGCCCTCGGTGCCGCCGGAGGAGCCCGCCAGCCCGCGGCGGCCGTGCGGAAGGTGGGCCCGACGGGCGCCTGGCGGCGGGCGCAGGGGCTCGGCCTTTCGGGGAAGGGAAGCGTGCTGAGGGAGGCCGCGGGCCGCCTCCCCAGAGGGGCGAAGCCCGGAGGATGGGCGGATGCCTCCCCGGACACCGCCCTTCCCGCCAGCGTCCTCCGGGCAGAGGCCCGCGGGCTGCAGCCCCCGCTGCGCCCTCGGGAAGTGACACATGCGTCCGTCATGCGGTAGCTGCGCTGTGAGCCAGCCCATCTTAAGAAATCAGGGCGCCCCTCTCGACAGACAGCTTCCCCTCTTCCCCGGAGCCGTCCGTCTTGCCGTCGTCTCTGAGTCGCAGAATGGAAACGCGGGTGTTTCTCCTTATCTGATTTTGTGGAAATTTTGGCAAAAGAGGGGGGAGGGTGAGTGACTTCAGCAGGAGGAAAAGTGTTTTAATGGGAACGATGTTGGGAATGTTCTCGTGGCTTCCACTGTTGGGCAGAGCGGGGACACGCGCTCAGCAGGTCCTTCCGCAGACTGTCACAGTGTTGCTCGCGTGTCGGTGGCCGTTTGTCAGGTGCCTGCCAAATACAGGCGCTATCCTACGAACTGGGACTATGAAGAAATGCTCCTGGCACCTGTCGTTCAGGGCTTGAGTCATCTCAGAGGGGAATACGGCTTGAGGGCAGGGAGCTCTTGCAAGGCAGCCTGTAAGCAAGTGCTCTTTGTACGACTGGTGAGTGTACAGAATTCCAGGGAAGAGAAAAATCACTTCCAGCTGGGTTGTCCTTCGTGGAAAATACATCTAGGCAGCCCTGAAGGATGACAGGAGCCCCAAAGACAGAGGCTGGCAGAGCATTCCAGGTGATGGGAAGGGTCTGAGCCAAGGCCCTTGGGTAGGACAGGGCAAGGTGTGCAGCCGGAGTAGAGGGCCGGTGCAGCAGGAGAGAGAGAAGGCGGTGGAAAGGGAGATATGGGCTCTGCTGTGGCGCGGGAGGGAGCGGGCTGTGACTTCCATTGCACAGTGAAGCAACAGGAAGTCAGGAGCTTGGCCTGGCTTCAGAGAGGGCCGAGAGGTGCTTGCTGGCCAGATCTGTCTGCAGTCTCTGGTTCTCTTCCTTCATCTCAATCCCTGCAAATGCACCTGGCTTGCACACAGCTCATCTCCACGGACAGACAGCTCTGGGCTCCATCCACTAGTCCTTTTAAAAAGAAAGGAACCACACCGCTCCAATTTCTTTGCCTCCCTGGTGTTTTAGTGGATGCAACAGTAATCTGGTAAGGGACAGCCACCGGAGTGGCTTCTGAGGACTTGGATTTGCATCCCAACTTCACCTTTTACACTCTCCGCAGCCTTGGGCAATTGAGTTGGGTTTCCTCATTTCCACTGGGCGAGCCTTCTCTGATTGAGCCCGCACCAAAATATAGGTGTCTACCGAGAGCCCGGTTAGATTTAGCCCTCACTGACTCCATTCTAAGACGGGGAGGATCTGCATGCCTATTCTGTTCCTGGCTCACTGCTACAAGCACCAGATTTGGGGGGTTGATAAACATATGTTGAATGAAAGAACACAAGAATTCATGAATGAAGGAAAGAATAGTTAGCTGTGCTTGGAAAGCAGTGATAAGCTGAGGCAAGCCATAGCACTGGATGTGGCTGCCTTGGTTTGGCACCTAAAAACCCAGATGACTCTGATTTCCCCACAGAAATCAATACATGGGTAATTGCATTTCCCTGGGTGGTCTCTCAGTTGGCCCTTCTCCCTGCCTGGACTTTGTTGCTGGTTTCCCCTGACTGCCCACCCAGAGCCATCCCTAAGAGGAAAGGCAGCAACAACTTAGAGTTGGTCAGTGTGAATGCTGACACTCCGTTTGTAGGCAGGATGTATGTTTCATTTCAAATTCTTTTTTCCTGAGCACTGCGGTTTTGACCTGTGGTGGAGCAACTGTTCAGTTTAACCCTTTTATCTTCCAGTTGCTAGAAGCTGCTGTCAGCCATGCCACTCTTCCAGAGTATACAAAGTTGTGACCTTTCTACCAGGCAGGCACTGTGCCAGTGGCTCACATGCACACCTTCATCCCACGGTCACAAGCTAGTGAGTGGCCTCTGACCTGAGCTCAGGATCAAAGCAGGGCTGTGCATGGAACTTCAAGACCCACTTTCTTTATCAGGCTTCGTTATTGAATGCACAGAATCGAATACAGTTTTCCATTTCTTCCTTCTCGTCTTCACCACTATGGATAGAGTGGCCTGCCTGTTGGAGGTGTCCCTGTTTTCATTTGGAGAGGCAGGATGGCAGCCATGAAGAGCGTGGGTTCTGGAGCAAAACTGCTGGGTTTGAGCATTGGCTCCATGGGACTTGGGGCACTCAGCTGACCTCCTTGTGCCTCAGTGTGGCCAGTACAAACGGGATAAGGGTGCTTAGCTCTTAGGACTGTTGTCCAGATTAAATGAGATGTGTGTATAAAGTGCTTAGTATGATGCCTGGCACAAAAGAGCAGCTCAATAAACAGTCTGCTGTCATTGTCATTTTCATTGTCGTGAATCTCCTCCTCTGATTTTTGCAAGGCACCTCACATAATGTGAGTCACAAGCAGGTGGCTCCTAAATAATATTCTGATCCTGCTCTACTGTTTTTAAGAATGGGCAGTTTAAATAAAGAAATTAGGGATAACTGTTGGAGATGAAGTTGTTCAACAGAACAAGATGTGTCTTAGTAATATCAAAAGAAGATCCTGAATGAACTTTTTTTTTTTTTTTTTTTTTTTGGAGACAGAGTCTCGCTTTGTTGCCCAGGCTAGAGTGAGTGCCGTGGCGTCAGCCTAGCTCACAGCAACCTCAAACTCCTGGGCTCGAGTGATCCTTCTGCCTCAGCCTCCCGGGTAGCTGGGACTACAGGCATGCGCCACCATGCCCGGCTAATTTTTTATATATATATCAGTTGGCCAATTAATTTCTTTCTATTTATAGTAGAGACGGGGTCTCGCTCTTGCTCAGGCTGGTTTTGAACTCCTGACCTTTGAGCAATCCGCCCGCCTCGGCCTCCCAAGAGCTAGGATTACAGGCGTGAGCCACAGCGCCCGGCCCTGAATGAACTTTTTTACATTATCAACAATTTTATGTTATTGTCTATTCTTTATTAACATTAAATTATAAGGAAAAAATGTTCATTATTCTTTTCCCTAAGCAAATTAATGTTTTCATTTGTTTATCTCACTTTTCGATTCTTTTATTTGTCTGGAAGTTATCTCCTAGATAAACTTCTATCTTTTAATTTATTCTCATCAAGTAATGTTTAGTAATCCTCCTTTGAAAGTGGTACTAAGAAGTTTAAAACAAAGAACAACAGATCCCTGCCCCACCCAAACCTGCTCCCAAAATTATAATTCCTTTAGTTATTTCTTCTGACATGTATCTCCATATTTCTAAATGTACTTCTATTGTTAATCCTTGATCTGTCAATTTTAGATGTTATCGATTGACTTTAGACATTATCTATTAACTTGTAATACATGCAAATTGTCTTACCTTCCTTTCACCACTTCTCCTCCTTCTACTCCATTATAGTTATATCACAATGTTAGATAAATCAGCAGTCAGCAGCCAGACATGATGGTATGCACCTGTAGTCCCAGCTACTGGGGAGGCTGAGGCAGGAGGATCATTGAGCCCAGGAGTTCAAGGCTGCAATGAGCTATGATCATGCCACAGCACTCCAGCCTGGGTGCAGTGGCATGATCCACTGCACTCCAGCAAGATTCCATCTCTAAGAAAACAAACCTAAATCAATATTCAGCATTTATATTATTATAATAAGTAATCTTCACTGCCAAGGCAAGTATGTGCACTTTGATTATACTTTTCTGTTACAGTTTCTTTCCTTCTCCCACTCCTGCCCCAGAGGTAATTGCTTTACTTCTTCACTTACATAATTTCCCATCTTAATAGTCTCAGTTTTTTCTATTAGACTTGTCATAACATTTTTTTCCCAATTATCACATAGTCCATCAATTTCATTCCCCCTCCCCCTGGAGAACTCCCTTCTGGAGCCCTCTGTTCTCCAGCTCCAACCTGGACTGACAGCTCTCTAAACTTGTGGTACAATTGTCATACCAGACATCCTGCCATGGTCAAATCTCCGAAGTCCCGTATCTTGTGTCTTCCTCTGCAGGAGTTACTCCTTCAATTTGCTGGAGCGTATCCTCCTGCAATTTCCTAAGAACGTATATGAGGCATAGATATATATATAGAATACATGACATACATACATATAATGGAGATTTTATGTGTGTGTGTGCATGAAGTCTTTTCACATCTGAAAATCTCCCTATTCTACCCTTGCACTTTTTTGGATAATTTGGCTGGGTATAAAAATTCTAGGTTAAAGATAATTTTCCTTTATACTTTTGAAGGCATTGCTTTGTTGTCTTCTAGCAAATAGTACAGATGCTAAGAGAACCAGTGCCATTTTGTGTCCTGTCTCTTTGTGTGACACCTATTTTTTTCTCTCTGGAAATTTTTAGTATCTTTTTATTCCTGGTATTTCAATAGTTTCATGATGTTGGGCCTTGGTCTGGGTCTTTTTTTTACATTGTATGCTTCATTTAGTGAGTGAACCTTTTTAATTTGGCAATATGTATCCTTAAATTCTAGACTTTTCTTTTAAATAATTTCTTCCATTCTGTAATCTCTGGAAAGCCAGTTAATCATATTTTGTATTTGCTAAATTGATTCTCTAATATTAATGTTTTTCTTTTCTCCTATTTCTGTTTCTCAGTTTTACAGCTCAAACCATCTATTGAATTTTTTATTTTCAAGGTTCATTTCTGTTCTATGCTTACTCATTTTCCCACAGTATCCTGTCCTTGTCTTATGGATGAAGTATCTTCTCATCTCTTTGGAGCTATTATAATTTTATCCGTTTGTTTTAATTTTATTCTGTTCTCAGCATTGTTTTATTTCCTCCAGGAACATGTTTAAAAATTTTGTTTTGATCTGTTTTTCACACAGAAAAGTCATCTTGAGTATCTGGTACTCCTTGCCTGAGAATACTTTAAGAATTAAGGCCTAGGTGGCATGCAGTGGCTCATTCCTATAATCCTAGCACTTTGGGAGACTGAGGCAGGAGAATCGCTTGAAGTTAGTAGTTCGAGTCCAGCCTGAGCAAGAGCAAGATCCTGTCTCTTCAAAAAGTGGACAGAAAAATTAGCCAAGTGCAGTGGTGCGCACCTGTAGTCCCAGCTACTCGGGAGGCTGAGGCGGGAGAATCACTTGAGCCTAGGAGTTTGAGGCTGAGTAATTATCACACCACTGCACTCTAGCTAGGGCAACAGAGTGAGAGCCTGTCTTTAAAAAATAAAAATAAATAAAATAAAGTCCTAAAAACATTGATTAAGTGCTGTGTGTGATTGGAATTAATTGAACATTGGACTTAACTGTATAGGAGGTCAGGCTAATTGTGAAGCTGGCCTGTTGGGTTAACCCTGGACGTTGAAATCTGGAGTTCTTTGCTCTAGGCCTGGCTGCCAGCACTCTGCGATCAGGGCAGGGAAAGACAGAAAAGTTCCCCGCATTTTGTGTGTAGATCTTCACTTGTCCTCCCTCCCTGCCTTCAGACCTGTTGATGGAGAGTTCTGATGAGGCTTTGGCTTCTGTCTTGTTCGCAGCTCCCTGTGCAGCAGCCAGGTGTAAATTTCTCCACTCCTCCTTGCACTTTGATGTCTGTTTTTGCAGTTTTATAATTCTGACAATCAGCTTATTCTCATCCACATTGACTGTGTAGATTTTTAAAAAGGTAACAGGTACATAGGTAACCAGAGTACAGAACTTGTTTGGTGACTCCTCATCTTCATTGCATTTTCTAGACAACTGCTCATGGACATGGTATGGGACAGTCCTTATTCCTTTGGCCTGGGCTGCTTAGTTAAGCCTGGTGTCAGTGAGCACATCTGGAGTCCTTCATGGCAGAGGTCAGGGTCTCTGAGTGCCTGAGGGGCTTGCTCATGAAGCCCACTGCAAGGATGTGTTTGTGAATGCTGATGTCAGATTTGCAGTTGCCACCTCACTGGTGGCAGAATGGCCCGTCTTCTTGCCACCCTTCTTTGTGGGAGACAAAGGGCTCCTGCTGGGCCCAAGATGGAAAGGAAGCCACTCTGACTTTTAAAGATTTGTTCATATCTCTTGTCTACTGAGGTTGCCTCTTTGTCCTTGAGAATTTATAAAAATTTTCCCATTCCTATAATTTCATATGGCTTAGAGAAAGGGAGAAGATAATATGTGTACATGGTCAGCATGCTATCACCTCTAATGGAATTTTTTTTTTTTTTTTGAGACAGAGTCTCACTTTGTTGCCCAGGCTAGAGTGAGTGCCGTGGCATCAGCCTCACTCACAGCAACCTCAATCTCCTGGGCTCGAGCGATCCTCCTGCCTCAGCCTCCCGAGTAGCTGGGACTACAGGCATGCGCCACCATGCCTGGCTAATTTTTTATATATATATCAGTTGGCCAATTAATTTCTTTCTATTTATAGTAGAGACAGGGTCTCACTCTTGCTCAGGCTGGTTTTGAACTCCTGACCTCTAGCAATCCGCCCGCCTCGGCCTCCCAGAGAGCTAGGCTTACAGGCGTGAGCCACCGCGCTCGGCCGGAATTTTTTATTCTATATTCCATTTATGTGCATGTTTTTCTATTTTGTTTGAATCTGTTTCCTCATATTTTCACTCGCTCCATCTCCTCTCCTTCCACCCCTTTGTCCTCAGTAACCAGCATGTTAACGCCTGGTGTATATCTGTCCACATGTTCTTCTATGCTCACACACAATCATAAAACATATATAAATATATTGGGAGGGCCGGGCGTGGTGGCTCACGCCTGTAATCCTAGCACTCTGGGAGGCCGAGGCGGGTGGATCATTTGAGCTCAGGAGTTTTAACAAGATCCCTTCTCTACTAAAAAAATAGAAAGAAAAAATATATATATATATATTGCCAGGCATGGTGGCGCATGCCTGTAGTCCCAGCTGCTCGGGAGGCTGAGGCAGAAGGATCGCTTGAGCCCAGGAGTTTGAGGTTGCTGTGAGCTAGGCTAACGCCACGGCACTCACTCTAGCCTGGGCAACAAAGTGAGACTCTGTCTCAAAAAGAAAAAAATAAAATAAAATACTTTGTTGTAAGCATGTTGTGAGGATTAGTGAAATAATTTATAGAAATCACCCAGAACGGGGTCTGGCACATTTTCCCTAGGGAAAGATTGTAGGCACTCAGTGAATTTTCCATAGCTGATGTGTAATGCGTACGGACTGTAATTTTTGTCCCCCTACACCTGACCTCTCGCAGCGTTGTTGTCCAGACCAAAGACTGGAAACCTCGAGATTCAGAGCCCTTTCCCTAGGGTGCCTGCGAGAAGCTGCTCAGTGTCCTTTAAAGTTGTAAGGCTCCCAGCTCATAAGAGTCACTCATGAAATGCCAGTTCCACTTTGCCTTTGCTGTACCCACACCTCATCCTGTCTGCCCTGGACTGGGCAGAATGGGAAAAGTATGAGGGAAAAGCCCCTCCACAAGCAAGAAGGGGGGCTGTGCAGGTTTCACTCTTGACAATTGGTTGTGGCCTGAAGCTGCTTCCCAGCTGTAATCGTCACCTTCTTTTTTTCCCTAGGGGCTGAACTGCACAGTCAAGAATAGTAAGTCATCCTGCTCTGCTCTCCTTGTTGTCTCCCCATCAGTCAATAAAGCGATGGCCTTGTGCTGAGTGCATGGGACAGCGGTGCCACGCCCCTCCGGTCTGGGCTGAGCTAGGAGCACAGCAGCAGGAGGGGCCCGCAGGGTCTTGGATGTGGGCAGCTGCGCTTCCCCATGCAAGAGTTGGGAACCGAGAAACAAGTGTCGTTTGGATTTTGAAAGTGTTCTCTGGGGTGCTCCCTCACGTGTCGGCAGCACAGTCCGCCTCGCCCCAGCTTGCCCGGGAAAGCAAGAGGCCTCTGTGGTGTTGGCTTTGTTTTGGGCCGCCTCCTTGTAATTCAAGGAGGCGGCGCATATTTTAGGTGCCTTTGCTAATTACAGACCCCCATGTGTAAAAATAAAGCAACTCCTACTTGCCCCCAGCCCTCCCGTGCCCTGTTTCCAACCACTGCCTCCTCTCAAAACCGAGTCGGCACTTTGTCTTCCCTTCCGGAACCCTTTAGACGCAGGGGCTTTCCATGACCGCACGGGAGCGTGGGAGAGAGGGAGCCGGGCAGGGACGCTGAGGACCCGGCTGACGGCCACAGCTGGCAGGCCTTCGGCTGTTCAGGTCTGGCTCTCTGGACCCGCTGCCGGGGCATCTCAGGGCCTCCGCAGCAAGTTGCTGACTGCTGCTGTTTCCTGGCTGCCAGGTACCTGCTTGGATGACAGCTGGATCCACCCTCGAAACCTGACCCCCTCATCCCCAAAAGACGTCCACATCCAGCTGCACTTCACCCACACGCAGCACGAAGACCTGTTGCCTGTGGCTCACGTGGAATGGATGCTGCAGACAGACGGTGAGGGCTGCCAGCAGGGTGCTGGGGGTCTCCCCACCGCCGGGCGAGGCCACGGCCCAGACCATCGGCCACCCCATTCAGGCTCGCAGTCCTGTGCTCAGATGTGAGGGCTACTATTACTATTCTTGACTGTGCAGTTCAGCCCCTAGGGAAAATTGAGCTCCCAGTCCTGTGCTCAGATGTGAGGGCCCAAATTTAGTGCCGGAGAATCTGTCGTTTCCTGAGTTAGTACTTTTTCAGGGTTTTAGATATTAGCCCACAGTGATACCTTCTCATCATACCATCCTTCATGAAAGGCCTTCCTTGAGCCTAAAAGTTTTGTCAGCATGGAAACAAAAAGGCCAAGCGGTTAATTTTATGACTGCAGTACCAAAAATTTACTTAAAAAATGCTAACACATTTGCCAACCTGCTTGTTCCCTTAATTTAGGGGCCAGCGCTGTTTAAAACATCCCCACGCCTCTTCAGGGCTAGAAAGTTTGCAGTACAGACTTAGGAAGATTGGGGCTGATGAAAGGTCTGTGAACAGGGCATGGGAAGTCCCCGCCCGAGTGCTTGCTGCTGCCGCGCCTGGGCCCCGGTGGCGATGGCTGTGCCCGCGCCCGGTGGCCAGCGCCCTAGCCGCACACTTACAGGGCCTTGCTTGTGGCCGGGTTAGAGCGTCGCGTGACCTCCCAGCCGGGAAGTAGCTGTCTGCAGGCAGTGGGCTGAGGCCCAAGAGGGCGCTGAAAGGAGCAGTGGAGAGTTAGGCAAGATGGGGCAGATTTCTTGTAGGAGAGAGCAAGTGTCACAGATGGGGAGTGACACGCCCCAAGTTTGCCTTGGTGATCCCACGTCTGTCTCCTCTCCCCATTGACCTTCAGCTAGCATCCTGTACCTGGAGGGTGCGGAGCTGTCGATCCTGCAGCTGAACACCAATGAGCTTCTGTGTGTCAAGTTCGAGTTTCTGTCTAAACTGAGGCACCACCACAAGCGGGTAAGAACACAGCTCCCGAGTGGATCTCCTTCCTCTGATGACACCACTGCAGACTCCTTGTCCCCAAACTTGGGCTCTGAGTTAGAGCGGGAAAGACCCAAAGGTGCTGGGAGAGTCTGAGGAACTCAGAACAGCTGCCCTCGGGGCGAAGGGCCAAGCCTGCTGCCCGCGGTGCTGGGGGCAGCCGCCTGCCTGGACTCCCCTGCTCTCCCTCCCACTTCCCCAGGCCCTCCGTTCTTAAAGGCAGTTAAGTTAGAAGATAGCTTCCACAGCCCCACCCCTGGCCCCTTTGTGTGTCACTTGGGTTACTCTGGGGCCTACCTCCTGAAAGAAAGGCCCTCCAGGGCCAGAGGACGGCCGTGGGTGGGTCCTGCCATGGTCCAGCCTCATCCTGCTGCCCATGGCTCGGTGCTCATGGCTGGGCGGTGAGACGCTGCCTCTTGCTCACACTGTGGTCCCCGGACCAGCAATGTCAGCATGGCCTGGAAACTGGTTACAGATGCACGTCCCGGGACCCCACCCCAGACATCCTGAACCAGAAACTCGGAGGGTGGGGCCCAGCAGTTGGTGTTAAACAGCCTGGGTGATTCCGATGCAAGCTGTAGTTTGAAAACTACTGGCTTAGCTCTGCAGATCACCACTTTAAAACAAGCTAGGTGGTCCGCAAGCACAAGCAGCAAAGCAGAGCCCCTCTCCAGTGGTAGGTCAGGCCCCCACACCTGACAGCTGTGTGGACGGTTAGAACCAGGTGCCTAGATCTGCTCACGAGCAGAGGACGCCAGGGCCCTCACCAGCGTGGTCAGGATGGGAGTCGGAGTCTACGTGGAGAATCCACGCCACTGAGACAATAACTCCGCACAAATGTGTTATCTCTGTGACAAAGGCCCGCGGGCCCAGAGTGCATGGGGGTCTCTAGCTCACCCTGTGTACCTTTTTGCTCCAAAATGTTCTCAAGAGATCTCTGGCTTTTCCATTTAAGGAAGAAGAATCACATAACCAGTGGTTCTTAGCTGCCTTCTATGTGCCGGCCCCCCTGGCCCCAGGCCCTGGCCCGGCTCCCTCACGCCCGTCCTTCCGGAATTTGAGGGGGCTGATGGCAGAGGAGGATGCCTTCCAGTCCTCAAATTCTTTTGCATTATGGCACTACCTGCTGATGAGGCCAGATCCAGGTTTGTTTAAATAGGCAGAAAAGACCAGAGGAAACAAAGATAACTGGTGCCCCTGGTTTTAGGTTTGTTGTGGTTTTATTCTTGTTTTGAGTGAATATTTGGTGGCTGGTGGGTGAGAGAGGTGTAGTATAACCTGCCCAGTGTCCCTTTCCTCCCTTTAGTGGCGTTTCACCTTCAGCCACTTTGTGGTAGACCCTGGCCAGGAGTACGAGGTGACCGTTCACCACCTGCCCAAGCCGATCCCTGATGGGGACCCCAACCACCAGTCCAGAAACCTCCTTGTGCCTGGTAAGAGCATTCTCCCAAAACAGCTGTTCCCCACTGGGCTCTATGAGCCGAAAGTAGCAGGTCCTGAGATGTCAACCTTCCTGCTTCGCGAGGCAGTGCCTAGAACTGCCAGCCTGTGACACCCACAAAACAGACAGATGCAGGGGACTGGGAGTCCATTGGTGTGCAGCTGCAGCTCTGCTCCCTGAAGGCAGAGCCCATTCACTGTTGGCACAGCAGTAGGCATTAGCCCAATATCCCAGGAGTTTCATGGGAACCACAGTCCCTCTCTGTCTAGAGAAGTGCCCTTGTCAGGAAGACAAGCCACTCATGGAAGAGTCCCAGCCCCTGATCTCAGCCTGGTCCCTGCCTCCATCACTTGTCCTTTTCTCTGCACCACCTCCTGCCTGCGTTCACCCAACACCCACCCCGCAGTGACGGCCCCGCGCCCCACCAGTCCTCTGCCAGCCTTCTCTCCGGCGCCTGCGGCGTGTGCACCTGCTCGCCCTCTGTCCTCCCAGAGCCGCAGCCAGTGCGAGTGCTTCCCGCGGTTCAAAGGCAGCGCGCCTGGAGCCCAGCCTGCCTGAGGGCGAGGTCTGGTCTTCTGCCCATCTGTGTGGCTCCAGAGCCTGGGGATGCCTGTGTGTGGCAGGTGGCAGGAAGTGCTTGTTAAGGAGGTGATCCCTTTATCCCTGGAACACGCTGCACAACATGTGCACACAGTTTACCCTGCTTTGCTTTTCTGCGTGATGTGTGTTACTTGCTGTTATTGGTCTTGTCTGTTGGAGTGTGATCCCCAGAGGACTGGGACTTTGTGTGACTCACCACTGTATCTTTCGTGTCTAGAACAGCGCTTGGCACACGTTAGGTGCTCAGAGTGTGTTTGTTGAATGAGTAAACCTCCCCTGTTCCTAAAATGGACTGACTGTCCCTGCCCCTCCATGGTGGCTCACACCTGTCACATGTCTTCTTAAGCCTAAATACAAATATTGCAGTCCAGGCAGTCTGGAGGAGGACCAAGAAGGTGATTGGAGCAGTGGGCCTCAAGCTGTGGTCCCTGGGCCAGCAGCCTCAGCAGATGACCTGGGCGCTTGTCAGAATGCAGGCTCTGGCGCCGCCCAGACCCGAGTCAGCAACCTGACGGTAGTCACCGGGAAGTCCGCGGGTCCCTGCCCTGGGCGCCAGAGTGCTGCTCAGCTCGAGGAGGCAGCTCTGGAGAGAAGCAGCTGTCAGTGCCAAGAGAAGGGCCCGGCGGGGACCAAGAATCTTCAGTCACCCACAGCAGGCCCAGGAGGAATAGGCTGGAGTCGGGAGGTTCCCTGGGAGAGGACAGGCCCGCCCAGCCAGCCCCCAGTCTGTGGCCTCTGGCCAGTGGCAGCTGTCCAGGCCTAGAGCTCTCTTGAAGGGGCCCCTTTGAATGGCTCCCTGAAGGAAAGAGATCCCGTCCCCGGTGTCAGGAATCCAGAAGAACAAACTTCTAAAGCGAAGGCTTGACGATTGTTCTTTCCGGGCCGGCAGGCTGCGAGGAGCCCAGGATGAAGGTCACCACGCCATGTGTGAACTCAGGTAAGCGTGCAGGCCGGGGAGGCTGGCCCTGGGCGCACACGCACCGCCACCCTCACGCCCGCCTGCGTCTGTGCCCCGGCAGGCAGCCTGTGGGAGCCCAACATCACCGTGGAGGTCGCCGAGGCCCACCAGCTGCGCGTGGGCTTCGCCCTGTGGCACGAGCCTGCCCGCTACCAGCTCCTGCTGAGCAGCTTCCCCCACGCCGAGGACCACGCCTGCTTCGAGCACGTGCAGCGCGTGGCAGCGGTACGCTGCCGCTTCCCGGCCCTCCAGCCCCGCTCAGACGGCCCCCGGCCGCGTCTCCGCTGCTGGGCCTGGCGGGCCGGGCAGCTCAGAGCTCGTGCCAACTCTGTCAGCAGCCACCGCGAGCCGCCTCGCCCTTTTCTTCCCTGGGGGTGCGCAGGTGGCTCCGGAGCGACCTCTCTTGCTGACCTCACAGTCAGGGCTGCACCTGAAACAGGAGCCGGCCCCGTCCCGCAGTGATCGGCCTTTCTGTCCTTCCCTCCCCACGCGCTCCCCGTTCCCTTTTTGTTTTGCTGTGTTTGTTCTGCTTTATCCCAGAAAGGATTTGAGGGTTTAAAAAAAAGAAAGAAATGTGGAAATTAAGGCAAAGGAGAACTAAAGATAAGGAAATAAGATGCAGCCAGGTTAGTGCCGGAAAGGTGTTGTGCTGGTTGGTGCGGGTGCTTGGGTGTGAACACACACACATTTGTGCCCTGATTCCAGGCAGCCAAAGCTAAGAGGGAACACCAGTTCCTAGCTGTGCTTATGAGTTAGCAACAAACCGGCTGCCTTGCAGAAATGGAGTTTTTCCCTGGAACAGAAACCTGAGGAACACGTCTCCCTCTGGGCTTCGCAAGGAGCTCCCTGGACAGCAGAGCGTTCTAGCAGCTTCCTGGTGCTGCCACGCAGGTCCCTAACCGGCCAGCCTTCCCCACCCTCCCTTCTCTCTGCAGCCCAGACGCGAGTATTCCCAGCAGCGGTCCAGCGTCACGATCACTGTCCACAACTCGGACTGGTGCTGCCAGCACCGCGTGCAGGTGGGGGAGTGGCGTGGGCAGGCGTGGGAGCGAGCGCTGGCGGGCGTCCCTGCAGGTGGCCTCGCGCTCACCCCAGCACAAGGCGGGGGCCCTTCAGCACCCTGTTGCCGATGTGGGATCTGGCCCAACAACCCCCCGGGCCGCCGTTACTCTCAAATTATCTCTGCTGGTGAGAAAGCACCGGGTCTCCGCACCCTCGCAGCCCTCCCTTCTTCGCCCCTTCTCTGCCCACAGATCCAGCCCTTCTTCAACAGCTGTCTCAATGACTGCCTGCGCCACTCTGTGACGGTCCCCTGCCCAGACGCCCCAGAGACTCTAGGTAGGAGGAGTGCGGCTCTCCTGGGCCATGTGGGGGTGAGAGTGCGTGAAGGTCTGAGCCGGTTCCTGACCTGGCTCGAGGGGACGTGGGGTGGAGAGTCTGATATAACTTGGAGCCCCTTCAGGGGCTTCGAGTGTCCCTCCCTGGGCTGGAGTCCTGACTGGCTTTCATTAGCTGTGCAGCCTTGGGCAAAATACTTAACCTTTCTGGTCCTCTGCTTCCTTGACTGCACCACGGGGTGGATGTTATCACAGAGTTCTGTCCATGTACTGAACAGAGCATTTTAACATCCGCACAGAGTGCGAGTAATGTTCATAGATGTTAAGTGACTTGTCCAAGATCACACCAAGGACGAGGCAGAGCCCTGTGGTCTGAGCTGCGGCCTTGACACTCCAAGGCTCACAGGCCAGCATCCCCTTCAGAAGCCGTGTGCCCCTCCGTGGAGGCCACGCTGCACACTGGCCAGAGCAGAGCAGGTGGGACACTAGGCTGGAGGAGAAGCCCGGCCTCCCTCCCACAGAGGGGGAGAGGTGTCTCTTCCTACAGCAGCTGCTGAAGGCTGCCCACGGAGGAGGTTTCATTAAGTGTAGCAGAATCTAAAGTGCCTGGAGCGGGGCCAGGCTCATCAAGGCCCCCAAGGGTGTCAGCGGTGGTTCCTGATGACTGCTGGTAATGAAGAGCCCCTTCCCCTTGTCCCCCACTCTCATTGCAGATGTGGTTGCAGGTAAGCTCAGATCTCCCCACAGTGCTGCGGGTCCTCGGGGGCTTTCGGCAGGGGCCACGTGAGCCGCCCCTGACTGAGCCAGGCAGGCAAGGCCAGCCCAGAGGGCGAGCCGTGCGGGCCAGAGAGGAGGAGCCCAGGGGCCAGGGATGCGGGCAGCAGCGCAGCCCGCCACGCCACTCTTGTGTCCTGCTCGCACAGACTCCCCGCCCCTGTGGGTGTACGGCTTCGGCACCGGCGTCTCCCTCCTGCTCGTGGGCTCCGTCATCCTCTTCATCCTCTGCATGACTTGGCGACTGTCCGGTAAGAGGCATGGTCGGGCTGCCCCGGGCTCTCCCTTCTGCGCCCCTTCCTTCCTGCTCTCCCTTATCCCCCTGCTGCAGCCTCCAGCTGGTCCTCTTTGGAAGCCTGTGCTCAGGGGCATCTTCAGTACTAACCTCAATCTCAGGTTACGTCACCTGGCTTCTGCCTTGCCTCGGCCTCAGTTATCAAGAACCTGGAGCCTGGGGCTGACCTGGGCCCTGAGCGTCGGCTTCCTCTCGTAAAATGGTGATGGCAAAATAATGATGCGTGCATTGTAAAGTATTGTAAGGATTAAGTGAAATCATGCACGTGATTTTGAGCTTAGAACCTGGCACGTGATATTTACCACTGTCTGTTAGCCACAGTTATGTTTGTCATTAAAATCAGCAGGCTGGAGCCGGGCATGGTAGCTCACACCTGTAATCCTAGCACTCTGGGAGGTGGGAGGGTCGTTTGAGCTCAGGAGTTCGAGACTAGACTGAGCAAGAGCAAGACCCTGTCTGTATGAAAAAATGGAACTTAGCTGGCCAACTAAAAATATATAGAAAAAATTAGCCAGGCATGGTGGTACATGCCTGTAGTCCTAGCTACTCGGGAGGCTGAGGCAGGAGGATCACTTGAGCCCAGGAGTTTGAGGTTGCTGTGAGCTAGGCTGATGCCACGGTACTCTAGTCCTGGCAACAGAGCAAGACTCTGTCTCAAAAAAAAGAAAAATCAGGCTGGACGGAGCCAGAGTGGAGTTGCCCTGCATCAGCAGTGCTCAGCCAGGCAGGCATAGTGGCCTGAACAGCCCTGTCCTGCAGCCCCAGCGCCCACATCTGGGGCCAGAGCAAACAGGGTGGGACAGCGTGGTGGGACAGAAGGCCGGGGTTTTGACCAGAACCAGAGGAGCAGATCCCAGCCCCACCACCAGCCTGCAGTCATAGGCTGGTTGTGCAACAAGCCGTGCATAGGCTTCGTTTTCCTTTCTGTTAAGTGCAATCCGGATCCTTCCCTCCTGGCCCCGGCTGCGGTGAAGGTTGGCGAGATAGCGGGGTGGGGGGGTGCTGGCTGGCAGGGATCAGTAAATCCAGCCCCTCCCTCCTGGGGCCTCTGCAGCAAGTGCCAAGCCGGGAGGACAGGATGTGGGTGGGAGCCCTTCCCTGCCCCTCCACGACCCTACACTGCCCCTTCAATCTTCTGCGAAGCCATTGCCACACTTGCTAAAGCCCTTCAGGGTTCAGTCTTAATCACTGTTAATTCCCGGAGGTAGAAAGAAGCCACCCAGCTGAGCAGACCTGCGGGAGGCACCTCCTCCCAAGCGTCCCCCCGTGACCTGTCTGTGGAGGTCGGGCTTTTGTCTCATTTCTGCTGTCTGCGTCTGGCCTTTCCAGGGTGCCCCTGTGCGGGGTGCAGGGAAGGGGGAACCTCGCTAGTTATCTGACTGTCTTTCGACAGTTGAGAATGAGGAATGAAATTAAGGTTCTAAACCTCTTGCACGGCCACCTGTGGATTTCAGCTGTCCCTGCTGTCACCGAGGAGTTAACTCCGGCAGTGTCACCACATCTTGAGGGGAACAGTTGCTTAAGTATGTGGGCTTCCCTTCCTCACCTCAGAAATACCAGGAGGAGATGTCGTGAGTGGGCGGGTGCGGGCGGCTTCTGGACAGGAGTGTGGTAAGATGCTCGCCTCCCAAGAGACACTTACGGAGCAGTGTCCCCTCACGTGGAGTCTGCTGAGGTGGCCACACTGCGTGGGGGAGACCAGGACGCTAACGGGGGACCAGGGCACAGCCCCCCAGCACCACTCCGGGGGCCCTAGCTGGGTCGGTGCTACAAAACAGTAATTGTGACCCCAGTTGATTGAGCTGTGCGGTACGCCAGGCACTTCACATACAGTGTCTCATTTAATTGAGATTAAACACAGACCCGCGTTATGGAGGAGGAAACTGCTTTTCTGAGGTGTTAGTCACCGTCTCTGACCACACAGCTCGCAGTGGCAGACCCAGGCCCTGGCTGCGCGACTAGCCACATGGCCTCCACGAAGGCCGGGCGTGGCCAGCGACTGCTGGCTCAGGGCTTGCCCTTACTGCTCCCGCTGACACCAGTGTCTGGTCCCGTTTCTCTTCCCAAGGGGCCACTCCAGTGTATTTCTTTTCCTTTCAGGGTCTCATCATGAGAAATATGATGATGACACCAAACACACAGGTAAGTACTTCCTGGATCGCGTGTGCGTGTGTTGGAAGGTGGGGGGCTCTCCTGGGGTAAGCGGGTGGGTCGCCTTCGCAGTCTGACTCCCAGGTCTCTTCGGGAGACCCACGTTAGGACCCCCACTTCCTGTACCCGACTCAGAGGGCTTGCAGGGAGACCCCAATAGCAAGGCCTGGGTGCCATCGTTTAATCACTCAGACGAGGAAAGGAAGGTCAGTACAATATTTTGTGAAAAGAGGCCCTCCCTGGGGCAGACATTTCTATTCCACTGGCAGGCCTTTGTGCCTCTTTTCTTGTTTGGATTAAAGTGATTAAAGTGCAGGCTAAAGACTAGGTAGGATGTGTGAGCCACAGAGATTCCTCTTCTCACAAGGCACCAGACTGGGATTTTTTCTGGCAGCCAAAGCAAGGTGAAGCAGCAACCTCTGGCTTGTTGCAAAAGGCCTGTGTCGCGTGCCTTCGGCCAGGAGCCAAGCTCGGGCCAGGCCCCTCCCAGGTGGCCAGCAGGGGGCGCCGCCCTCGGCCTGTGGCGGCAGGGTCAGCAGGCGTGTGCCCTTGTTTCCTTAGATGTCCTGCCTGCAGCCGACCTGACCCCCCCACCCCTGAAGCCGAGGAAGGTCTGGATCGTCTACTCGGCCGACCATCCTCTCTATGTGGATGTCGTCCTAAAATTCGCCCAGTTCCTGCTCACCGTCTGTGGCACGGAAGTCGCCCTCGACCTGCTGGAGGAACAGGTCATCTCGGAGGTGGGGGTCATGACCTGGGTAGGCCGCCAGAAGCAGGAAACAGTGGAGAGCAACTCCAAAACCATCATCCTGTGCTCCCGGGGTGCCCAGGCCAAGTGGCAGGCCATCCTTGGCTGGGAGGGGCCCGCCGTCCAGCTGCGGTGTGACCGCAGGAAGCCCGCGGGGGACCTCTTCACGGCGGCCATGAACATGATCCTGCCAGACTTCCGGAAGCCTGCCTGCTTCGGCACCTACATCGTCTGCTACTTCAGCGGCATCAGCAGCGAGGGCGACGTCCCCGCCCTCTTCAGCGTCACTCCCAGATACGCCCTCATGGACAGGTTCGAGGAGGTGTACTTCCGGATCCAGGACCTGGAGATGTTCGGGCCCGGCCGCATGCACCGCGTCGGGGAGCTCACAGGCGAGAACTACCTGCACAGTCCCAGCGGCCGGCAGCTCAGGGAGGCTGTGGAGCGGTTCCGGGAGTGGCAGGCCCGGTGCCCCGACTGGTTTGAGCACGAGAACCTGTGCTCCACGGATGACCAAGACCTCCCGTCCCTGGATGAAGAGGTGTTTGAAGAGCTGCCAGGAGGGGGCATCGTCAGGCAGAGGCCAGTGGTGCGGGAGCCTGCCTCCACGCAGGGGCTGGCGTTGAGCCTGCTCCTTGGCAGGGAAGGGGGCCTGTGGAAGCTGCAGCCTCAGCTGCCGCCAGAGGGGTGGCCGGCGGCCCAGCCCCTGCAGACCACAGTGCTCCCGGCAGAGAAGGCCGCTCCGGCTCGGGCTGCAGAGCCCCTGCCTCTCCCCGACGCTGACGCTGACGGCGGCGGCGCGGCCAGCTGGCTGGCGGTACTGGAAGGAGGCGAGGCCCGCCCGCTGCTGGGGGGCTGTGGCCCTGAGCAGAGTCGTGTGCTCTTCCTGCCTGTGGACTCGGGGGCCCCGCCTCGCTGCAGCGCCCCGCTGGCGTCGCCCGCGCCCCTCCCGAGCGAAGCTCGAGAGCAGCTGGAAGGCTTGATGGTCTCACTCCTCCAGCAAGACGCCTACACGGCCTGCGAGGAGGAGCAGCGGCAGTCAGTGCAGTCTGACCAGGGCTACATCTCCCGGAGCTCCCCACAGCCCCCCGACGGGCTCAGGGAAATGGAGGAGGAGGAGGAGGGGGGGGAGGAAGGCCTGGGGGAGTCAGCCAGGCCACTCTCGCTGGAGGACCTGGAGAGGCTGAGGGGCCTGCAGCGACAGCTGCTCTTCCAAGAGCTGCAGGAGAACGCTGGCTGGGACAGGGCGGGGTCAGAGAGGCCATTTGTGCCAGGGCAGGCCCCCGCCTAGGGGCTGCCAGGTCCCCAGCGTCGAGAGAGGGGTGTGTGTGCTTGTGGGTGTACACGTGTGTGTACATGTCTGCGCACATGTGTGTGAAGCATGTGCTTGCAATTGTAGACATGTTGACTCTCATCCCTAGGCACCCCCTGACTTTCCATTATGTGGCCATCTGGTTATCGTCTGTCCCTATGGACAGCCCGTTTCTGGGAGCTAATGGCAGAGTGACTTCAAGTCTCTGTCATTTGCTCATTCATTCATTCAGCATTTATTTTGCACCTGCAATTCGGATTCAAAGATAAATTGCACAGGGCATGGCCCTGGCCCCAAGGAGCCTCGCACCCATTGAGAAGATAAGCAGAAAAGTCACCTGGCCCGGGGGGGAGGTTCCTAGAGGAGGTGATGTCTGAGCTGGAGGAGAGCGTGTTGCCTAGTGACGGTTGTGGCTGGGCAGGTGCAGTCCCGGGGCAGGGCCAGCCCTCGCTCCATGCTGGGAGGCGAGCAGAGGGAGCATCAGGTGGCTGGAGTGGAAGTGGGGGTGGGGGACTCAGCCAGAGCTCAGCCTGTGGACTGGGTGGGAGCTGGGACGTCAACCGAAGCCTGGGACTCCTTCCTGTGATGGGCTGTCACCCAGCAGGGGGGACAGCTGAGGGCCAGACACACCCAGAGGACACAGGATAGAAATGTGCGAAGTGAAACCCGCATTCAGCAGGGAGACAAATGTGACATCCTGAGCTTGTGTTTTGGCAGTCAGTCAGCGGAGGGCTGCGGCAAAGGATTCTGCAGCCCCCTGAGCTCAGGAAGCACTGGCGTGCAAGGACAGTGTGAGGGAAGGAGACAGCTACGGGCCCGCAGCAGGAGGAGGGAGTGAAGGTCTGGACAGACCCTTGCCGGGGGGACGGTGTGCCACTCTGTACTTCACCGTCGCACGTTTGAGGAGAGACTCTGAGGCCCAGTGTTTGAGGAAATTGTTGCTGAAGTGCCATCTTGGGGTACGGGTCCTGAAGAACACTGATGCCATCGGACCCTGGAATTGCGTGTCTCTGTTCCCGTGCTTGCATCCTTAGCTGTACTTCCAGGAGGTGATTCAGAGACGTGATGGGAAGGCAGATAGCGCAGTGGTGTGCACGCACACCTGTGCACGAAAGGGAGATTGTCAGTAAAGGAACACGCCCGGGCGCGGTGGCTCATGCCTGTAATCTCAGCACTCTGGGAGGCCGAGGCAGGAGTTTGACTCCTGGTCAGGAGTCTCAAGGTCAGGAGTTTGAGACCAGCCTGAGCAAGAGTGAGACCCCGTCTCTACTAAAAAATAGAAATAAATTAATTGGCCAACTAAAAATATATAGGAAAAATTAGCCGGGCGTGGTGGCGCATGCCTGTAGTCCCAGCTACTCGGGAGGCTGAGGCAGGAAGATTGCTTGAGCCCAGGAGTTTGAGGTTGCTGTGAGCTAGACTGATGCCAGGGCACTCTAGCCCGGGCAACAGAGTGAAACTCTGTCTCAAAAAAAAAAAAAAAAAATGCATCCCTGTTAATTCTGGTAAGAATTTCTAGTACTTATTCTGGGTCAGATATTACTGTAGATGGAGAATTCCTAGTTGTCGAGTTCTTGCAGTGAGATTTTGCCTAGTGGCAGCAGGGCCAGCAAGGCTCCACGTCCCAGATAGTGCGTGGCGCGTGGTCGGCCCAGCAGCAGTGAAGGGCCAGGCGAGGGAGAGGAGGAACTGCGGCTTCCCAGCCTCCAGCCTCGGGCCCCATCTCTCTCGTCTCCAGTGATCCTGGAGGGGAGCATCACTGGGTGTGGACACCTGCCAAGCTTCCTGTGACATTTCCCCAGCTTCCGATAAGCACTTACTCCGTGCCCAGGGTGCAGAGTGCCATGGTGGACTCTTCCCTCCCCAGAGCCAAGGCTCTGCCTGGCAGCAAGACAGACCCAAGCCACTGTCGCCCCAGCGTCCTGGAGCACTCCGTCACTTTGATGCCGTTTCTCACACACCTTGAATTCTAGCTCTGCTGGCCTTTGAGGCCATCCCAGTGAACGTCCCCAGTTGGTGTTGTCCGTGGTGTCCCCTTTATCAGGATGGCTGCTTTTGTTCCTGACAGTTTTATTGAGATACGGGTCACAATTGATCTGATCTGTACAATTAAGTGACTTAGAGTAGTCACAGAGCTCAGCCACCAGCGCAATTTTAGATCATTTTATTACCACTGAAAGAAACCCAGCTCCCCTTTGTCACCACCCCTAACCTTCCATCTCTGTGCATTTGGCTGTTCTGGACATGTCCTCTAGAAATGGAACCATAAACTTCCCCAGGGTGTGTTGGCCCTTCCTTAATGTCATCCCTGCTCCTCGTCACGGTGCTGCTGCGCCCCTGGAGCCCTCAGGCTCAGGCTGGTCTTTGCTCACAGTAAGTGCTGGGAATGGGGTCAGCAGAATGTGTCTGTCAGCCAAGAGTCTCAAGAGCGAGTATAAATAAAGCCAGACTTAACACATATTTTTGTGTTATTCTGAACCGTGGCTAATAAAACCCTGTTGCAACCGAGAAGCACCCCTCCAAGAACAGATACCCTCAACACTGTCACTGCCACCTCTGGCCCTCTCCCGGAAAGAGTGCCCAGAGGTGGCCCCGGGCAGGGAGCACCCCAGTCCACAAACCCTGCAGCAGAGCCTCTGCCCACGCCTGGCATCCCCTGCTGCCATGCGCACAGCCAGGCGCTACCCCTGTGTGCAGTCCATCACTTCTCCTGACTGCTGTCTTGACCCTAGATTTTTTTGGAAGGGAGAAATAAGTAGATGGTGGTGTGGACGTTGCTTGATATAGTGCTTTAGTTCAAAACCAGTTTCTCTTTTCTGCTTAGAAAGGTCCTCAGAGGTGGTTAGGTTCTAAAGAGGGTTTTGTTCAGTTCCTGAACCTGCCATTCAGCAGTCTGAGCTGCGATCTCTGAATGCAAGGTGTGATGGATTTACTTCTTTCCTGCTTATCCTTGAAGCTTAAATAGGGTGTAAGAGGCGAGAGGCCCTGCTGTGTCCCAGTGCCTCCTGAGCAGGCCTGCTGGCGGGGGACAGGAGGAGCCAGGGAGCCCCAGCCAGGGTGAGCTGCCATCCCACTGGGCCTGTGTCCCAGGAGGCGGGTGTGTCAGGAGGGCGATGTGCTCCTGCCTGGTGACAGGGCTGGCCGTGCGGAAGAGCAGGCAGATAGCACACGTGGCCCGTGGGGCGCTGACACGCACTAGCCCGCCCTCCTCATGGGCACCTCCAGGGCATCTTGTCTCCATGTCCCCGAGGCCCAGGAAGATGAGGCAGGCGGCCCCATGCACGCTGTAGTCAGGAAGGGAATTCGACTGGACCCGGCTGGCTGCCTCAAGTGTGCCTGGCAGCGGCGCAGCTGGCCCTCCCCTGCGATCCGGCAGCGCAGGGCTGTGCTCAGTCCCGGGCAGCCCAGCCCCGCTTGGCCGCTACAAAGCACCTTCTGGTCTGTCCAGCGAGCCAGTCAGCAAGCGCCAGCGTGCTGAACTAGAAGACATTGGTGTTTGCTACATGCTTGGTCAAATTAATCATCTTATTGCATGTCAGATTTAGGAATAGATGCAGTCTTCTGTTGTTCTGTAAAGATTTTGTGTGTAAATTTTGTCCCCTCTTATGATTGTAAATGTCTTGGGGAAAAGGACCTGTTTGCATACGTTGCCTCATCTTATTCCTACCACAGCCCTGTGAGGCAGGTGAGGCTGCTCCTGTTCCACAGTGATGACAGGGCTCTGGGAGGCCGGGGACTGCGAGTGGGAGGCAGAGCACGCCTGGTCTCCTGGCCTTTCGGCTGTGACGCGCCTCCCTTGTTCCCCTGGACCAAATCCCTGTGTGGCCTTTGGAACCTGTAGGGTGACAACACAAAGTGGTTTCAGTAGTACCAGCTGCCTCTGTGCTAAACAAATACTATGCTTTTGTTTTGGTGCAGACCCAGTGTTCTGCCTTAGACTTCATAGTACCCTCATGTTAAGACAAAACAAAATCCCTGGCCTTGTTCATCTCATACATAAGAACTCATGCTCCGGCTGGGGCAGGGGCGATAAGGGAGGGCAGAGTGTTTAGAAATTAGTTTCTCAAGCCTTTCCCTTTTTGTAAGCTATTCTTAGAAGTGGGAGGCTGGGCGTGGTGGTGCACACCTGTAGTCCCAGCTACTCAGGAGACTGAGGCAGGAGGATCTCTTCAACCCAGGAGTTTGAGGCTGCAGTGAGCTATGATCACACCACTGCACTCTAACCTGAGCAACAGAGTGAGACCCTGGAGAGAGAGGAGAGAAAGAAATGGGAGAGGAAGCTCAGGGTGACACGGAAAGTCACTGTCAGGCCGAGTCCAGCCGAGCTGGCTGTGCTGAAGAAAACCTGGCTAGACACCCACCAGCTCTAGGCCACAGCCTCCCCTGCCCGGACGGCAGGCCCACTGCCTGGAAGGAAAGGGTGAGGTGGGCCCACAGTGTTGACACAAACCTGTAAAATGGTGACAAGTGTCACAGTGACATTTAAGAATTTAGTAAAGAAACCAGGACAGAAAAGATCTTAAACCACACAGGAAGCTTGTCACAAGTCTCAAGTTTTTTATTTTCGGAAGAGAGCCTGGTTTTATTTTTAAAAAGAGAAGGAAAGAAAAAACTGTGATAAATGCTAGTGAGTGCCACTTCCCTCCTCCTTCCAGGCTCTGACCGACAGCCAGCTCTCTTCCACAAAACCCACAGACTTAGAGCCAGGGCTCATCAGAACAGGACGGTCTGTGGAGGGAGCTCAGAGTAGGGAGCTGGCAGACGCGGGCTCTGAGCCCAGGGCTCTTTGAACCGTGCCCACAGTTGGTCTGGCCTCCAGAGACAGTGTGCCATCCTGGTTATCAGATGCGCGGGGGACATTTCAGGCTTGCCCTCGTGCTATAGATGCCCTAGAAAGTAAGGCAAAGGAAGCTTTAGGGGTCGTCTCTCATTAGGAACGGGCAAGGGGAGTACAAGGACTCAAGAAAAACACCCCAGAAGAAAGGGACCAACCCCTAAGCACAAAGTGCTTGCACCAAATGTGTGAAAGATGCCCAGGGGTGAGTTGGCGGCCATCAGACAAGGCCTGAGCAGGCCAGGCCTATGCCACAATTGGCCCAGTTGCCATCAGTCTCTTGACGTGCCCAGGGAAGTGGCAGCTCATTGGAACTTATCACAGCCTTCCACCAAAACCCAACAGCACCCAGAGTTCACAGTCGGGGAGACCCAGCAGAGAGACGGCTGTCTAACAGTAGGGGTGGGGGTTCAGGGCCAGCCAGGGGTGGCCATGGCTCAGACACAGTGTCCCTTCACAGTCACTGAAATTAGGTAGCAGAGAAACAGCAAAGCTGGAGAGAGGACATGGGAACAGAGGGAGCAGCTGTTGGCACCCATCGGGGCCTGGGCTCCAGAGCCGTGAGGACGGGCAAGGGGAGGGGAGAGGAGCTGGCAGGAAAACCCAGTTAGTTGTAGACTCCAGCCAGCTACGTGCGAGCAGGGTGAGTCCCTTGAGTGTAAACATGCCCCCTCATTCCACTTGGAGAGCAAGGGGGAGCTCAGGGAACTCTGGTCAAGCTCTCAGCCCCTCTACATCTGTATGGGGGTCCCCTGCCCACGAGCCCCACCATAGGGAGGGCCCCTTGAGGGAGGAGGGCCTTGGCCTGGGAGCCGAGCCAGTGGTCAGTGACTTGTGGCCCCCGCTCTGGCCAGGGTTCTAGGGAAGGCCAGAGATAGTAGAGCTGTGGCAGGCCCTGAGCGCCTGCCCCGGCCAAGCCCACAGTCCTCCCTCCTGCTTTCCCACTCGGCCACACACAGCCCTGCAGAAGCAGGGAATGTTCTGCAAGTGCATTCTGGCTGGCTCCTCTCCTAGCCAC
Organism: Microcebus murinus; assembly: GCF_040939455.1. Classification (NCBI taxonomy): domain Eukaryota; kingdom Metazoa; phylum Chordata; class Mammalia; order Primates; family Cheirogaleidae; genus Microcebus; species Microcebus murinus. The sequence continues at coordinate 99,561,983 of NC_134113.1, read as the reverse complement.
CTGCACAGGGAGCATTATGACCAGGGCTTTCAAGAGCCACAAATCCAAAGAATGCTAGAGCTGGAAGGCAGCTCAGAGTCACTCATCCAACTTCTAATTTTTAAATGTGAGAAAACTGAGGCCCAGAAAGTAAAAATGGTAAGTCATTCAAAGCTAGTGAGTTGAGGTGGCTCATGCCTGTAATCCTAGTGCTCTGGGAGGCCAAGGTGGGAGGATCACTTGAGCTCAGGAGTTGGAGACCAGCCTGAGCAAGAGTGAGATCCCGTTTCTACTAAAAATAGAAAGAAATTAATTGGCTAACTAAATATATATAGAATAAGTTATCCGTGCATGGTGGCGCATGCCTAGTAGTCCCAGCTACTCAGGAAGCTGAGGCAGGAGGATTGTTTCAGCCATGGAGTTGGAGGTTACAGTGAGCTGTGATGACACCACCGCACTCTACCTGGGGCAATGGAATGAAAGACTCTGTCTCAAAAACAGAAAAAAGAAAGCTAGTGAATGACAGAGTCGGAACTAACTCGAATCCACACCTTCTGGTGGCTTGTCCAGGGTTTATTACACCACATGAAACCTTCCAAAGATATGAAGGGAGAAGGGGCAAAAAGCTCTTAGCGTTTCACCTCCACCCCCTCCTACTGAGGCTGGAAGAGAGTGAGTGTTTCCTGGCCTTGCTCCCCACAGTCCTCCTACACGCTTAGCTCCCTGAAAGTAGTTATCCTGCTTCAGAGATGCCGAGTGATGTCCCAGGACAGTAAGGACGCAACTGCTGGGTGTCTCCTGTCAGCACCCACTACAAGGGGAACACTGGGGAAGGGATTGCGGGGGAAGGTCCCACCGCCTGCCTGTCCCTAGTGAGGCCCTTAGCCAGAACAGAGGAGAAAGGTCACCACTACCTTTTCTGACCTACAGCAGGCTTCCTAGAGGAAGGACGTGGGAAATTGGGCTTCCTACTCCCCTGGGCCTATGGGAAGCCCAACTTCATGTCCATCCTGGAACGCCACCAAACCTGTTGCTCTCAGCCAAGATCTGGCCAAGCCGGCAACAAACCATGGGAACAACTGTCCTGGGTGCAGGGGAAGAACAGAAGGCGGGCGAGCCAATGGCTGATACTCCAGAGACCCTGTAAGAACACTGGCACCAAACCCAGCTGGCTCCAGTGCCATGTTGAATGCAACTGCTGAGTATTTTGTCTTTATGTTTTGCAAGCAGCGTCAGTGCGTGATGCAACAAAAGTTGAAAGCACAGAGGTAGAAATGCTCACTCACCCAAGAAAGGGTGCAGTTTGGTCCTTAGAGAATGGGCCCTCCTCCCTCCAGCTGAGAGAGAGGAGCAGGATGGAGAAAGCTCCTGGGTGAGCTTCTCCCAGGGGCCCCGCTTTTCCTGGGAATTCATGGTCACAACTTCAGGCAGAAAAGAGGAGGGTGGGGGGGGCAAATGGCCCCCTCAGCTCTCCTACCCATTGGGGGGTAGACACAAGAAAACAACACTGCACACTCACAGAGACAGACACTTCGCGTCTACCACCCTGAAGAAATCCAACAGACACATCAGGAGAAGAGTGGGTTCTGGGTCAATTTCAAGGTGTGGGACAATGGCCTCTAACCACAGCCTGAATGAGGCCAGCACTTCCCAGCAGGGCAGCAGCCCAAGGCCCAGCACCCCTGCCTGGGCACCTCTTTCCTCCATTCTTCCCCCAATGGGTGGGAATTAGGGTGGAGGTGGGAAAAGAAAGAAGCAGAGGTGCCAGCCCTTTGGAGGCTGGGCCTGGGGCAGGGCATGGAGAAGGGAGAGCAGGGTAAGTGGACCGACCTCCCTCACCTGGTCTCCTCCATGCTGCCGGCACCCGAGGAGTGCAGAAGGACACATGGGCCCTTAGCCCTATTAACAGCGACCCCTTCTAAACAGAGCCTGATCAAATCTGGGTGAGAGAGGTCAAAGGACAAGGAAGCTGGGCCCTCCTAACCCAGAAGCACAGCCCCTGCTCTTCTCCCGTCAATTCTGGGAGGCCACCGCCAGAGTATTGACGTAGCCGTGGGCGCCCCCCTCGTTCTCCGAGATGCAGTGGCCCAGCTGGGAGCCTCCCTGAGGCGGAGGCGGAGGTGGCGGCGGGGCGGAGGGCGGGGCGCCGTAGCCCGCTCTGGCCCGACTGAGGGAGGCCCGGCTGCCCTGGTCCCAGCAGCCCTCCAGGGCCTCCAGGCCACGGCAGCCGAGGAAGAAGAGGTTCTTGAGCATGAAGACGGAGAGGGGCTGCTGGTAGCTCACCACCAGGAGGCAGCGCAGGGCCAGCAAGGGCACGTCCACCAGGCAGCCGCCCAGCAGGCGCAGGAGGCGGCTGCAGCTGCCGGGCCCCGAGGCCTGGCCCCAGGACGAGGCGTTGAGCTCGTAGAGCCAGAGCACCGGCGAGGCGAGCGTGAGGAAGTAGACGGCGATGAGCAGGTAGCGCAGGTGCGCGGGCAGCGGCACGCGGCCCTCCAGCGTCAGCTCCACCAGGGTGAAGCTGTCGAGCAGGTCCAGACACGTGCCCAGGAAGCAGCCGGCGGCGCGGTGCCGCTGGGGCTGCAGCAGCAGGGGTCCGGCCGAGCCGGGCGGGCCGCCCGCCTCGCTGATGGCCCGCACCAGGCTGTAGAGCAGGGGCACCGACAGCGCCATGGTGAGGCGGAAGCCGGTGGTGCCGAAGGGCGCGCGCAGCTCTATGAGGTCTAGGATGGACGTGCCCAGGATAAGCACCACCTTGGGCGTGAAGGCGATGGAGTAGATGAGCCAGGCCAGGTAGGCGAAGGCGAACTCGCCGGTCGCCCCGGCAGCCGCCAGGCCGCCCCCCGCGCCCCCGCGGCCGCCGCGCGCCTTGGCCCCAGCGGGGCCGGCAGAGGCAGCCGGCAGGTGCAGGGGCGGCGCGGCGTGGTGGTGGTGCTGGTGGTGGCTGTGGGCGCCGCCCCGACGGCCCCGGCTGTTCTTGGCGAAGAAGATGGCCCAGCCCACCACCACCACCAGATCGGTGGCGATCCAGGAGCACCAGTACAGGTCGGTGACGGCGATGAGGTACAGGTCCAGCAGGCCGCCCTGCGCCAGCAGCAGCACCACGGACAGCGCCTGGTAGCCCCAGCGGCACCCCGGGCTGGGGACGCAGCAGCGGCGCCGACCCCTGCGGCCGGGCCGGGCCGGGCGGCAGCAGCAGCAGCAGCACGAGCAGCAGGAGCCGCCGCTGCCCGCGCCCGGGCCGCCCGGGACCCCCGCCGAGCGGCCCCCGGGCCCCCCGACGGCCCCCGCCGCAGCAGCCCCGCCGAAGTCCCCGGCGGTCATGCTGCAGGAGGTGGGCGTGGAGGAGGAGGAGGAGGTGGCGGCTGAGGAGGAGAAGGCGGCGGGCGCGGGGTCGGCGGCTGGGGCGCCCCCCTGACCCGGGGGCCCCGGGAGCGCGGCGGCGGCGGCCGGCACCAGCGGCTTGCTGATGCTGAGGCTCTCGTCGTCGTCCTCTCGCTCCGCGCCCGTGCTGCTGCTCGCCGAGCCGCCCCCGCCGCGTCTGCCGCCGCCTCCCGCCCGGCTGGTGCTGGTGCTGGTGCTGCTGTCTCCCGAGCCTCTCCGGCCGCGGGAGGAGCCCCCCCGGAGGAAGAGGGGCTGCAGCCGGGCGGCGGCGGGGGGCGGGGGGAAGGAGCCGGACGACGACGAGACGCAGCGAGGGTTGCCGAGCGCTGGGCGCATTGTCCTCCGAGGGCTCCGGGGCTGCCCAGCTGCTGCTCCCCGCCAGCCGCGGGCTGGAGCGGCGGCCGAGGGGGGCCGGGGCTGGCCGCCGCCGCCGCCTCCCCAGCGCGGGGACTCGTACCCGGGTCGGGCAGCAGCGAGATCCGGACTGGAGCCACTGGACTGGGCGAGCCGAGCCCCGGCGGGCGGCCGGGCGCGGAGGGCGGCGGGGGCGCGGGCGGGCGGCGACGGCGGGCGGGGGCGAGGCCAGCCCGCAGGAAAGGGAGGCTGGCGGCGGGGAAACCAGGACTGGATTCGAGGGGGAGAGGAGGGGGCGAGCCCAGAGAAGGGGAAAGCCTGGCTCGCTGGATCAGCAGGAAGGAAAGGGGACGCAGTGCTCGGGCGTCAGAGGCGGGGTGGGGCGCCCCGTGGCCCGCGATGAGCGGGGAGGGGCAGGCAGCCTCCAGAATGAGGAGGGACGCGGGGAGCACCCACCGCGGCGTCCGGGTCCCTAAGCACTCGCTCCGGAGTCCCACCAGCTGCCCCGCTGGAGCATTAGTGACCAGAAGGCCACGGCTCGGTGTAGACCATGCCTCCAAACACCGACTCAGGCGACAGGCTGCCCCTGGTCGGCACAGCTTGTGTCTCAGGCAGCAGGGCAGCTCCCTATCCCCGCGCTTGTCCAGGGCCCCCGCACGGGCCAGCCACCTCTCCCTAAGGCACTTGAAATCTAACAGAGTCAGGCCATACTGAAACGAAAGACTAGAACAGCAGCCCAGGCACAGGCCTGCATGGGCTCATGAGCCACCCTCAGGGAGGCCCCAGTTTCCAGTGGACGGAGAAGCTCCCTGAAAATAACTGCTTGGGTACTGGGAACAGGCAAGCAGGCCCTGCCAAGTGGGGCTTCGGGTATTCTCAAAGGTTTTCAAAACAGGAATTGAAAAATTGCCAATAATAGGAAGATGTATCTAGTAGAGAGGAAAATAAAGGGACATTTAGAGGTGTGGTCACCTTGCTAAAATCAAAGGCTCAAAGGAGATGATAGTGACAGTTACAGCTTGCCACAGTAGACAGAGGCATTGTCCCATGGATGGTGGCAACAGCCCTGCATTGACAAGCTCAGGAGCTCACCCATGACTGGGACTGGCTTTCTGTGCAGCAACTCAGGGAGGCAGAAGGTAAAAGTGAAGTCCTTAGGGGCTTAAGGGGAGAAGGAAATGACTAGAGCAGTTGTGGCTCAAAAGAAATCTGAGGTTCATGTACAGCGCAGACAGCCCATTCCCAGCCCCAGGAAGCAAGGGGGGAAGCTTGTCTACCCCTTTCTTCTTCTCTACATCCTTCAGGCTGCTTCCTGCCCCGCCCCGATTTCAGTACCTTTAAAGCTGCTGCTGCTGCTGGCCTCATCTACCCAGATAACACCACACAGTGTGAGGGAGGGAAGTGTAGTGGACCCACAGTGGTTAGTTGCCCAGGCCTTGCCCCTAAATGTGCCTCTTGAATGAGGGTTAGTTGCAGCCAAATCTGCCCTCTCCAGCCTCTTGGAGGTCAGTCTGCATGGCCAATGCATGGTAGGTGTGGGACTTAGAACTCACAACTTGCACCATTTCCTCCTCCAGCACACACCACCTTTGGAAAGTTCTCTGTCTAATCATCATGCAAGGCAGAGCAGGTGCAGCGGTGAGAGCAGGAGCTCTGGGGCTGGCAGTCCCAGCCCTGCCACTTCACAGCTTTGCGACCTCAGCCTGGTTATTTCACCTCTCGGAGCCTCAGACTACTGATCTGTGTAAAGGGACTGACACCTACCTTAACGTTGTGTTAAGAGAGATCATGTGTGTAAAGGGCTTAGTCCAGTGCCTGGCTCAGGTTAGATAGTTAAAGGTAGCTGGTGTTATCATAATTCCACTTCGCTCATGTCCTAACCTCCCAGGGAACATTCACTCACAGCATGAGCCACCAGTGACTTTTTAGGGCTGGATTCCTTCCTGAGGCCACGTTCAGAGTTCTCCCCCACAGCTTTGCATTTTGCTCAGTGCTGGGAGCAAAGCTGCTAGAGCTAGGAGCAGTGGTTCTTGGAGCTGGTCTTCCTAGGCCTCATGGAGCGAAGGGTCAGCTGTGCCGGCTGGGGCCAAGGCCCCCCCGGGGGGGGGGGCAGAATAAACCACTTAGTGGATGCAGCTTCCACTCATGTGTGAGCAACACAGCAGGTCTGGCAGCTGTCAGGGCTGAGCCAGTCCAGGTAAAAAAGTGGACTGGACTGGGGAGCTGCCAAATGCTAATCGGAGTGATTACAGCCAGTCTCCAGGCCCTCCAGGGGACATGCCAGCCAGCAGCTCACATGGAAACCCAAGCCTCCTGCTCAAGCTATGAAGCAGTTGATGGAGCAGAAGCAGCTAAGGAAGGCAGACAACTGCAGTCCCAGGATGCTGCAGAGCCTGTCCCTTGCCCAATGCCCGCAGTGGCCACCCACACATGCCGCTGTCATTCACCTGCCAGGCCGTGCCTCCTCTTATAGGTGCCTTCATGAGCACAGATTTCCTCCCTGGCTACTTACATTTTAACAGTCCTTTGAAGTTATTCTTTGCATTTCTGACTTAGATCAACTTTCTGTAAGACATTCCTTAATCCAGCTTCTTCAGGCCTGAGACCCTGAATCACATTCCACAGATGACCAGGAGAAGTTAGGGTGCAGAACAGAGTAAGTGTGGGTGGGATCTCCTCTTTACATCGGCTGTTTCAATCTTCTGTGTGCACACACACACACACACACTCTCTTCTCTCTCTCTCTCTCTCTCTCTCTCTCTCTCTCTCTCTCTCTCTCTCTCTCTCTCTGCTTCAGCCTGGGGAGGGCTTGTCAAAGACATGACACATATATGACAAGGATGAGAAGAAGGAAGACAAAAAGACTTTTTCATCTAGAAAGTGGGTACAAACATCCCACATCTCATCTAGAAAAGGAAGGAAACAGCGGCTGAGCACTCGCAGTACCTAGGGTCTGTGCTGGACGCCTCTCACACAACACCCAGGAACGAGAGCTGGAGAGGTGGAGCAGTGCACTCCATAGCACACGGCCAGGTGAGGGCAGGTAGGGCTGGATCCAGACTGGCCCAGCCCAGTGCTGTCATCCACCTACCAACTCTCCTCTCACAGCCCAAGATGGCAGGGCCCACAGGGAGACAGGGACAAAGCAAACAGGTTTCAATCTCAAAAATGTTTCCTTGAGCACCTGTTGAGTGCTGGGCACCGGATGAGGCTCCTGTGGCCACTTAACATTCTTGTCCTCCTAGAACTAGAAGGCCAATGCCCCTTGCCTTCCTGAAGCAGTAGTAATGGGTTATGAGGGATGGAGAAATGCCCCAGTCAGCCTGGCAAGAAAGGAAGGCTCAGAGGGGCAGGCCCACCCTTTCCTAGTACGGAGCACAGACCCCGTTTTTTGGAGACAGAGTCTTGCTCTGTTGCCCAGGCTAGAGTGAGTGCTGTGGCATCAGCCTAGCTCACAGCAACCTCAAACTCCTGGGCTCAAGCAATCCTCCTGCCTCAGCCTCCTGAGTATCTGAGACTACAGGCATGTGCCACCATGCCTGGCTAATTTTTTCTATATATTTTTAGTTGTCCAGCTAATTTCTTTCTATTTTTAGTAGACACAGGGGCTTACTCTTGCTCAGGCTGTTTTCGAACTCCTGACCTTGAGCAATCCTCCCACCTCGGCCTCCCACAGTGCTAGGATTGCAGGGGTGAGTCACCGTCCGGGCCCATAGACCCCTTCTTCACTGATCCATGCTCTGTTCACTCTCACTGCCCTCTTTTACCTTCAGAGTGAGAATAAAGAAAAGGAACTGTCAGAGGAATGTGGGGGCCCACAGATGCTCCCTGCATGAACATAAGATGGGAAGAGACACAGCAGGGTCCTCTGGTTCTCAATTACACAATCACCAAACACTGACTCTCGTGACTGAAGCGGGATGAGTCTGCAAGGCTTAGCCATTTGGAGCTTGAAGCCTCAAAACTACCTTGTGAGCTCTCTGAAGATAGACACTATACCCATGCCCAGTCACAGCTCCTTGTTACCTGGAGCAAGCTGTGTGGCTGCAGCTGCCCCAGGGATGCTTCATGGTGATGCCACCACCCTCTGGGATAAAGGGGAAGTCCCAGCATCAGTGTTTCATATATCAGTCCCTAAGCTAGGGACTAGGGTTACAGAGATTTTTTTAAAGTAAGTTCTTTCCTGGAAGGGAGATAGACATATAAGCAATAAAGCTCAATGAAGTATTATGAACACTATGACCAACTTCTACAACAGGGAGCAGGAGAAGGTCCACAAAGACTTCACAGGGGATGGGACATGAGAGCTGTTTGAGGAATAAGCAGATGGTGGTTAGCAGAGAGGAGGTGGAACGAGATCAGGAGAGCATTCCAAGATCCAGATGAACAAAGGACCTACAGTAGGAAGTAGCAAGGCACCATGAAGGAATTACAAATATTTGGCACTGCTTGAATATGAAGTACAAGGAGAATATGCAAAGAAAGATAAGGCTGAGGAAAGAGGCAGGGGCTAGATTACAGTGTACCTCATCTGCCAGGCTGAACTTGGGCTGCATTCTGAGGGAATAGGGAACTCTCAAAAGCAAAAATATAACATGTTGGAAAAATTGCTATGTAGTGGAGATGATGGGTTGGAGAGAATGGAAAATGGATGCACAGAGATTATGTTCTGGTTCTGGCGATACTGTGAACTAAATAATATAAAAATGCCCCTGCTTACCAAAAACACTAAATAAAATATAACATCCAGCCGGCCATGGTGGTTCACGCCTGTAATCCTAGCACTCTGGGAGGCTGAGGCAGGCGGACTGCTCGAGGTCAGGAGTTTGAAGCCAGCCTGAGCAAGAGTAAGCCCCTGTCTCTGCTATAAATAGAAAGAAGGCCGGGCGCGGTGGCTCACGCCTGTAATCCTAGCTCTCTGGGAGGCCGAGGCGGGCGGATTGCTCGAGGTCGGGAGTTCGAAACCAGCCTGAGCAAGAGCGAGACCCCGTCTCTACTATAAATAGAAAGAAACTAATTGGCCAACTAATATATATAGAAAAAATTAGCCGGGCATTGTGGCACATGCCTGTAGTCCCAGCTACTTGGGAGGCTGAGACAGAAGGATCACTTGAGCCCAGGAGTTTGAGGTTGCTGTGAGCTAGGCTGACGCCACAGCACTCACTCTAGCCTAGGCAACAAAGCAAGACTCTGTCTCAAAAAAAATAAATAAATAAATAAATAGAAAGAAATTAATTGGTCAACTAATATATATAGAAAAAATTAGCTGGGCATGGTGGCACATGCCTGTAGTTGCAGCCACTTGGGAGGCTGAGGCAGGAGGATCGCTTGAGCCCAGGAGTCTGAGGTTGCTGTGAGCTAGGCTGACGCCATGGCACTCACTCTAGCCTGGGCAACAAAGCGAGACTCTGTCTCAAAAAAAAAAAAAAAAAAAAAAAAAAAAAAAAAAAAATATATATATATATATATATATATATATGACACCCTTTTAAATGTATAGCTAATATCCCAAAAGAGTAAGGAAAATTCTTGAGGCCATAAATGAAGAAGGAACTAAAACACAGAATGGTGAGTGAAATAAATGATCCTGTAAGGTGCCTTTGAATATGTAGTCCATCTCGGTAAGCCACACTGTCTAATACAGTGGGGACTGGCCACATGCAGATGTCTAAATTTAAATTTATGTTAATTAGTGTTAATTTAAATTAATTAAAATTTAAAATTCAATTCCTAAGTCTCACTAGCCACACCTCAAGCACTCAATATCTCATGTTACTAATGGCCACCATATTAGACAGTATAGGTCAGGGGTCCTCAAATTTTTTAAACAGGGGGCCGGTTCACTGTCCCTTAGACCATTGGAGGGCCGTTGGAGAGTGTGGTGCACATTCCACACATGTGCGCTGTGGGCCTGGGATGAGTTGGCTGCTAAGCAGGACAGGCAGCTATGGCAAAAACACCCAGTGGGCCAGATAAATGTCCTCGGTGGGTCACATGTGGCCCACAGGCCATAGTTTGAGGACCCCTGGTAGGTATATAACATTTCCATAACTGTGGCAAGATCATCTAGACAGTACTGATGGGAATGTGGATAATAGCCAAAAGAGACAGGAGACATAGCATTAGACCCAACTAGGCAAGAAAACTGAGCTGAGCTTCCTGCATAAAACTATGACCTCAATGAAAGGGTAAACTAGAAAAACAATTCTACCACCAAAACAGGGAGACCACATGGAAATGAATGAGCACTGGCCTAGGCTTAAAGTGAAACGAAAACCTTTCCTGGGAATTCATAACCATGGGCCTATACCATAAATAGATTTGGGATTTGAATAATGCCATGCTGAGAAAGTAACATAATTATTGGTCACAGCCTGATAATAACCACGAATCACCTAATAAAAGCAAATATAAATCAGTTTTGGAATGACACACCTTCAATTCTGATCTTATAGGATTCCCATAAATCAAACACCAATAAAAGTGAGCTCAAAATCCCAAATTACAAACTACACAAGGAAATAACCCAGCATAAATGAAAATCAGCAGATGACATACACAAGATTAGATCTCTCAGAACTTCAGATGATAAAGGCTGTAATACCAATATGTTTACCATGCTTAAGAACATAAAAGAATAAAGTTATATGAAAAAGAATAGTATAGAAAAAGAAAATAATATGGCAGGGTAAAGCACTTCCAGAATGGCAGGATATGAATCTCTGTGAATTTACTGGTGAAAACTATAAAATCAACCATTTGAAGTTTCTGAACATTGTTCTAGGGCATATAGCAAATAGGAAAACATTTATTCAAGAAAATCAGTGAAATCTCAGTAAGAACAGCAACAGTCTGTGCCATTTGAACTACAACCTGCTCCCTCCATGCCCCAAGCTCAATGTGACAGCTCTACTCTTATGTAGACAAGAAAAAGGGGCTCCCTCTCCTCACTAGCTTCCATTCTAGCACAACAGTTTCTCCCCGTGAGGGGCTGGCTGCCAGCATTTCTCATTCCCCACCCTTGAGCTTTGTGTTACAGAAACTCTGTTTCAGGTAAGCACAGCTGAGAGGTCTGAGGCTCCCTATATCTACCCAGCCCCCACTTATAGAGTGGAAGCTCTAACCCAGGTATGGCAGGCCAAAAGTACTAGGCCAAATCACCTTATCCCAGCTCGCTTATAGGGCAGAGGTTCCACACAGCAAGAGGCAAGCTGTAAAAACCAAAATGCTGCCATCCCCTCCTCCCATTCCCTTTCTACTCACAGATAAAGCATATGGCTCTGAGAAGTGGGCCACTGTATACGGCTCCAGAACAATGGCACAGTTTCTGCCCAAGAGTAGAAGCACGTATAGAAATAGAGCCCTGCAGCTCAACCTTAAGAGAATGGCTTTATTTGGAACACAAATTAAAAGTCTAAGGGTACTGTTAGAAATCTTGGTAGTGAGTAATTTAGAGGAGGCTGCTAGCTCCATGATGGCAACAAGTGGAAGAGAGACAAGCTAGAAGTTTACCAGAGAGAACCAGGGAAAGAGACAGCTAAAAAGAGCCCTACTGGGGTCAGAGCAAACCTCAAAGACTGGTCTCAAGAACCTTCCCTACAAAGGGACCCAACTTTATTGGATCAGATATCATCAATTTATGCCTCTTAGGCATTGTCAAAAATAACAGAGTGATCAGCTAGCAACTAGTGGAGACTAACAGCTGGATGTAAGACAAATAAAGGCAGGCCAGCTGGATGCTCAACAAGCAGATCAGGGCAAGAGATGGTCAGAGGGAACCCAGCTGTCATCTCAGGCAGGAGGGAGACTGTGTGCATGTCCAGGCTTCATCTTCTGAGAAGTAACATCAGAGGCTTCATACTGCAGGGGAAACAGATTTCACTGAGCTCTTTTGGCCAAGTCACTAAAAAATAAACACCAATAACAAAAATTCTAGGGGAGTGGAGGAGAAGGATTGGGATCATGATCACTTTCTAGAGTTGTTATATTACCTTAAATGTGCAGCTTTCAACAAAAAATTATGAGACATACAAAGAAATAGGAAAGTGTGACCCATATACAATGAAACAAAGCAGGCAACAGTAACTGCCTTTGAGGGGCCCAGATGTTAGACTTAGTAGACACCTAGACTTTGAAGACAAACTTCAAAGCAGCTCTTAAAAATGTGTTCAAAGAAGTAAAAGAAACTGTGCTCAAAGACTTAAAGGAAAGTATGACAATGTCTCATCAGATAAAGAATGTCAATAAAGAGATAGAAATCATGATAATAAAAAGAAGCACCAAATGGAAATGCTGGAGTTGAAAAGTATAAGAGCCAAAATGAAAAATTCAGAGAGGGACTCAACAATTGATTTGAGCTAGCAAAAAAATCAACAAACTCAAAGAAACATTGATAGAGACTAAGCAATCTGAAGAACAGAGAGAATAAAGAGTGGAGAAAAACATAAACAAAACATAAACATAAACAGCCCTAGAAATATGGGACACCATTAATTGCATCAACATATGTATGATGGGATTATCTGGAGGAGAAGAGAGAAAGAAAGGAACAGAAAAAAATTCAAAGAAATAATGTCTGAAAAATTCCCAAATTAAGTGAAAATGTTAATCTACACATCCAAAAAGCTCAACAAACTCCAAGTAGAATAAATACAGAGATCAGGCTCAGAAACATCATAGTCAAAATGTTGAAAGCTAAAGACATAGAAAAAAAATCTTTAAAGTAGCCAGAGAAAAATGGCATCATATACAAGGGGAATCCAATAAGAGTAACAGTTAACTTTTCAGAAAGAGTAGGGGCCAGAAGTCAGTGGGAGACATTTTCAAAGTGCTGAAAGAACACAGTAAGCAGGAATCTTATATCCACCAAAACTATCTTTCAAAAATGAAGGTGAAATACATTTCTAGATAAACAAAACATGACAGAACTCATTGTTAGCAGACTCGCCTTATAAGAAATACTATACTGAAAGAAGTTCTTCAGGCTGAAAGCAAGTGACACAAGACAGTACTCCAAATCCACACAAAAAAGCAAAGAGTTCCAGTAAAGATAATTACACAGGTATCATAAAAGACAGTGTATTGATCCAGCAATCCCATTGCTGGGCATCTACCCAAATGATCCAGTGACACTCTACAAAAAAGACACCTGCACTCGAATGTTTATAGCAGCACAATTCATAATCGCAAGGCTGTGGAAACAGCCCAAGTGCCCATCAATCCAAGAATGGATTAATAAAATGTGGTATATGTATACCATGGAGTACTATTCAGCTCTAAGAAACAATGGTGATGTAGCACATCTTATATTTTCCTGGTTAGAGCTGGAACCCATACTACTAAGTGAAGTATCCCAAGAATGGAAAAACAAGCACCAGATATATTCTCCAGCAAACTGGTATTAACTGAGTAGCACCTAAGTGGACACATAGGTACTACAGTAATAGGGTATTGGGCAGGTGGGAGGGGTGAGGGGGGCGGGTATATACATGCATAATGAGTGAGATGTGCACCATCTAGGGGATGGTCATGATGGAGACTCAGACTTTTGGGGGGAGGGGGGGAATGGGAAATGGGAAATTGAAACTTTAAAATCTGTACCCCCATAATATGCTGAAATAAAAAAAAAAACACTTTAAAAAAAAAACTAACATGAGATATCATCTCACCCCAGTTAAATGGGCTTTTATCAAAAAGACAGGCAATAACCAATGCTGGCGAGGATGTGGAGAAAGGAGAACCCTCATATAGTGTTGGTGGGAATGTAAAAAAAAAAAAAAGACAGTGTAATCTCATATTTCCTCTCCTTTCTTCTCTTAATTTATTTAAAAATCAATTGCAAACAACAATATTATAATTGTATTGTTAAGCTTTTAACATATGTAAATGTATTATATTTGACAACAGCACAAAGAAGGCAGGTGAGGGCAAAGCTGTATGAAGGCAAGGAAATGACACCAGATGGAACTCAATTCACAAAAATAAATGAAAAGAACCAGAAATAGGGTAAAAAAGATACAAATGTAGACATAGTTTTAATTTGTTATGTATATATCATATATAAGAATATCACAAAAAATTTGCAGCGGGTTGGGTGGTCTCGTGGCTCTCTCTCTTGCTTCAACAGTGTTTGGATGGAACAGACCCGAGGACTTCCTTTCTTCCAGCCTCCAACTGCTCTCTGATCGCCTCTCCGAGACTTGCGGTCTCCGGGACCAAGATCTCTGGACCAAGAGACGATCTCTGCCATCTCCTGCTGCTGGCGCCAGCTAACACCTTGTTCTGTGGTTGGCGTCTTCCTGCCGAGCAACCATGAGCTCCCAGGTGCGTCAGAATTACTCCACCGACGTGGAGGCAGCCGTCACCCGCCTGGCCAATTTGCATCTGCGGGCCTTCTACACCACCTGTCTCTGGGCTACTATTTCGATCCGCGATGCGGCTCTGGAAGGCTGGGCCACTTTTTCCGAGAATGGGCTGATGAGAAGCGCGAGGGCGCCGAGTCTCTTGAAGATGAACCAGCGAGGCGGGCGCTGTCTTCCGGGCCGCGCAGAAGCCGTCTGGAGATGACGGGTCCCGCCCGGGTCGCGGTGGAAGCCGCGTGGCCCTGGAGAAGAGCCCGGCCCGGGCTCTTCTGGATCTTCCTGCTCCGGGTTCCGCCCGCACAGACCGCATCTCTGTGACTTCCTGGAGAATCACTTCCGAGATGAGGAAGTGAAACGCATCAAGATGGCGACCACCCGACCGACCTCCGCAGGCCGGCGGCTGGGCGAGTATCTCTTAGAAAGGCTCACCCTCAAGGACGATTAGGAGGCCCCAAGCCCAGCGACCACTGGGGAACCCCTCTCAAAGTATCAGGGCTTCTGCCGGAGCCTCTCCCGCCAGGCACTAGGCAGCTTTTTAACCACCCCGGAGTCCTCTCCCAAGCCTTGGACCAAATGGAAATAAAGCTTTTTGCAGCAAAAAAAAAAAAAAGAATATCACAAAAAAGTGAAAAAGGAAATAGAGCTATATGGAAATAAATTTCTATATCTCACTGGTATTAAGTTGGTATAAATCTGAAGTAGATTCTGAGAAGCTAGTATGTATAAGACCTAAAGCAGGCCGGGCGCAGTGGCTGTAACCCTAGCACTCTAGGAGGCCGAGGTGGGCAGATTGCTCGAGGTCAGGAGTTCGAAACCAGCCTGAGCAAGAGCAAGACCCCGTTTCTACTATAAATAGAAAGAAATTAATTGGCCAACTAAAAATATATAGAAAAAATTAGCCGGGCATGGTGGCACATGCCTGTAGTCCCAGCTACTCGGGAGGCTGAGGCAGTAGGATTGCTTGAGCCCAGGAGTTTGAGGTTGCTGTGAGCTAGGCTGACGCCATGGCACTCTAGCCTGGGCAACAGAGTGAGACTCTGTCTCAAAAAAAAAAAAAATGTAGTTTTAAAAAAATCATTAAAGGAATTAAAATGTTACACTATGAAAATTCATCTAATACAAGAAAGAAAAAGATCAAAAAAAGAACTTCAGTCCCACCTGAGGTGCCTCCTCCCCAAAAAACAAACAAAAAAAACCCTTCAGATTTCAAATATAGTCTTCCCTTATCCATTGGGGATACATTCCACAACCCCCAGTAGATACCTGAAACTGCAGATAGTACCAAAGCCTATGTGTATATAAATAGAGAGATAATACCATGTTTTTTCTTATACATACATACCTACGATACAATTTGATTTATAAGTCAGGCACAGTAAGAGATTAACAATAATAAAATAGAACAATTATAACAATATACTGTAATGAAAGTTATGTAAATGTGGTCTCTCTCAAAATATCTTAATATTTTTGGATGATACTTTACTGTGAGTAGCTGAAACCATGCAAATCAAAACTGCAAATAAGAGGGGACTACTGTATAGTCACTGAAAAAATTTAATGGATGGGTTAAACAGTAAATTAGACATAACTGAAGCAAGTTTGTAAATTTAATAATATATCTGAAGACATTCTCTAGAATGCAGTACAGAGAGCCAGTGATTGAAAATATATAAAAGAGACAAAAGATATGAGAGATGGATTGGGAAGATCCAAAATATTTCTAAGAGAAGCCCCAGAAGGAGAAAATAAAAATAATGAGGGAAAGACAATAAAGAAATTTGAGCTGAGAATTTTCCAAACTTAGTGAAAAAACTCCATACACACAGATTTAGGAATCATAGTGAATCCTAAACAGAATGACTAAAAATGAACGTGCTCCTAGATGTTTTGAAGTGAAACTGTGAAACTACAGAACACCTATCAAGAAAGAGATCTTAAGAGAAACCAGAAAGTAAAAAACAAATTACTTACAATAAACAATTAGCTTGATAGCAGACTTCTCAGAAATAACAGAAGTCAGAATGCAACGAATGAGCCGGGCTTGGTGCGGCTCACGCCTATAATCCTAGCACTCTGGGAGGACAAGGCAGACGGATTGCTCAAGGTCATGAGTTCAAAACCAGCCTGAGCAAGAGCGAGACCCCGTCTCTACTATAAATAAAAAGAAATTAATTGGCCAACAAATACATATAGGAGAAATTAGCCGGGCATGGTGGCTCGTGCCTGTAGTCCCAGCTACTCGGGAGGCTGAGGCAGGAGGATCGCTTGAGCCCAGGAGTCTGAGGTTGCTGTGAGCTAGGCTGACGCCACGGCACTCACTCTAGCCTGGGCAACAAAGTGAGACTCTGTCTCAATCTCAAAAAAAAAAAAAAAAAAAAAAGAATACAACGAATGGTAGAAATAAAACTAAAGAGTCATGTGCTCGCTTCGGCAGCACATATACTAAAATTGGAACGATACAGAGAAGATTAGCATGGCCCCTGCGCAAGGATGACACGCAAATTCGTGAAGCGTTCCATATTTAAAAAAAAAAAAAAAAAAAAAAAAAAAAGAGTCAGAGATTACAATAAACATCCTAGTAAATGACAGACTAATCAGATTGGATTTCTTTAAATGTCCAGCTATATGCTTTTATACAAAAAAAATCTCTAAGACAAAAAATGTAAAGGCTGAAGAAAAAAAATATAAATATATTTTAATGCATTTATATAAATAAACCAGGCAAATATTAACTAAAAGAAAATGGGGCCGGGCGCTGTGGCTCACGCCTGTAATCCTAGCTCTTGGGAGGCCGAGGCGGGCGGATTGCTCAAGGTCAGGAGTTCAAAACCAGCCTGAGCAAGAGCGAGACCCCCGTCTCTACTATAAATAGAAAGAAACTAATTGGCCAACTGATATATATATAAAAAATTAGCCGGGCATGGTGGCGCATGCCTATAGTCCCAGCTACCCGGGAGGCTGAGGCAGAAGGATCACTCGAGCCCAGGAGTTTGAGGTTGCTGTGAGCTAGGCTGACGCCACGGCACTTACTCTAGCCTGGGCAACAAAGCGAGACTCTGTCTCAAAAAAAAAAAAAAAAGAAAAAGAAAATGGGATAGCTATATTAATATTTGAAAAAGTAAACTGTATGCCCAAGAATATTCTTTGAGACAAAGAATTTCACCATATAATGATAAAAGAGACATTACAGCACAAAAGTGAAGGGCACACACTCTAGAATCAGGCTACCTGTTGCAAATCCTGACTCCACCACCTAGAAGCTGAGTGGGCAAGTTTATTCAGTCTCACTTTCCTTGATTCTGCCCTTGCTAAACTGGAGACAATAATGGTGCCTACTTCATTGAGTTAAATGAATTAATATATAGAAAATGCTCAGCACAAAGTGCTGCTATAAAAGGACCAAGTTCCAAAAAGACATCATAATTCTGAATTTGTATGTACTCAATAAAGTAGCCCCAAAATATATAACACAAAGAGGGATAATATTTATGAGACATTGGCAAATAACCTAATTATAGTGGGAGACAGAAACATCTCTCAGTAATTGATAGAACAAACAGATAAAACATTGGTACAGATATATTCAAGTTAAACACATCATTAACAAGCTTGATCTAATGGCTAAATTTAGAACTCTGTACCTAAAATCTAGAAACTATGCATTGTTTATAAATATATGTGCAATATTTACAAAACCTGACCATGTACAGACAGTATCCCCTGACCTCACAGCAATTAGATTATAACACAATAATAAGAAGATAATCAACCACTCCCTGTATATTTGGAAATTTAAAAACATACTTCTAAATAATTTATCTGAAAATTAGAAAACATTTAGAACTAAATGGTAAAAATGCTACCTCTCAAAATGGATGGATACAGCTAAAGCAGAAGAGGAAAATTTATAGCCTCAAAAAGGACAGAGATAATGTAATGAAAACACAAAGAAAAAAAATATTAAAGAACAGAAATAATAAAATCTAAACTTTTTTTTTAAGACAGAGGCTCACTTTGTCACCCAGCTAGAGTGCAACCTCGAACTCCTGGACTCAAGCAATCCTCCTGAGTCAGCCTCAGGACTGGGACTAAAGGCATGCACCATAACGCCTGGCTAATTTTTTCTATTTTTAGGAGAGACGGGGTCTCACTCTAGCTCAGGATGGTCTCAAACTACTGAGCTCAAGCGATTATCCCGAGTTGGTCTCCGAGAGTGATAGGATTACAGGCGCAAGCCACTGCGTGGGCCAAACCCTAATATTTATTTATTTATATTTTAGCATATTATGGGGGTACAAGTGTTAAGGTTACGTATATTGCCCATGAACCCCCCCCCGCCTCCCTCGAGTCAGAGCCTCAAGCGTGACCATCCCCCAAATGTTGCACATCTCACTCATTGTGTTTGTATAAACCCATCCCCTCCTCCCCCCTCCCACCTGCCCGACACCCGATAAATGTTATTCCTATACGTCCACTTAGGTATTGATCAGTTAATACCAATTTGCTGGTGAGTACATGTGGTGCTTGTTTTTCCATTCTTGGGATACTTTCCTTAGTAGAATGGGTTCCAGCTCTATCCAGGAAAATACATGAGGTGCTATATCACCATTGTTTCTTAGAGCCGAATAGTACTCCATGCTATACATATACCACATTTTATTTATTTATTTATTTTTTTTTTTGAGACAGAGTCTCACTCAGCCTCCCAAGTAGCTGGGACTACAGGCATGTACCACCATGCCCGGCTAATTTCTTCTATATATATTAGTTGGCCAATTAATTTGTTTCTATTTATAGTAGAGACAGGGTCTTGCTCTTGCTCAGGCTGGTTTCAAACTCCTGACCTCGAGCAATTTGCCTGCCTTGGCCTCCCAGAGTGCTAGGATTACAGGCGTGAGCCACCGCTCCCGGCCTACCATATTTTATTAATCCACTCATGAACTGATGGGCATTTGGGTTGTTTCCACAACTTTGCAATTGTGAATTGTGCTGCTATAAACATTCGAGTGCAGGTGTCTTTTTCATAAAGTGACTTTTTTTTTTTTTTTTGAGACAGAGTCTCGCTTTCTTGCCCAGGCTAGAGTGAGTGCCGTGGTGTCAGCCTAGCTCACAGCAACCTCAAACTCCTGGGCTCAAGCGATCCTCCTGCCTCAGCCTCCCGAGTAGCTGGGACTACAGGCACGAGCCACCATGCCCGGCTGATTTTTTATATTATATATATTAGTTGGCCAATTAATTTCTATTTTTATGGTAGAGACGGGGTCTCACTCAGGCTGGTTTTGAACTCCTGACCTTGAGCAGTCCGCCCGCCTCGGCCTCCCAGAGTGCTAGGATTACAGGCGTGAGCCACCACGCCCGGCCCATAAAGTGACTTTTGATCTTTTGTGTAGATGCCCAGTAGTGGAATTGCTGGATCAAATGATAGATCTACTTGTATCGCTTTAAGGTATCTCCATATTGTTTCCCACAGAGGTTGAACTAGTTTGCAGTCCCACCAGCAGTGTAGGAGTGTTCCTCTCTCTCCGCATCCACGCCAGCATTTATTCTTTGGGGACTTTTTGATAAAGCCATTCTCACTGGAGTTAAGTGATATCTCATTTGGGTTTTGATTTGCATTTCCCTGATGATTAGAGATGTTGAGCATTTTTTCATATGTTTGTTGGCCATTATTCTGTCTTCTTTTGAGAAGTTTCTGTTCATGTCCTTTGCCCATTTTTTGATAGGGTTGTTTGATTTTTTTCTTGATTTTCCTGAGTTCTAAATAGATTCTAGTTATCAGCCCTTTATTGGATGTGTAGCTTGCGAAAATTTTCTCCCGTTCTGTGGGTTGTCTGTTTGCTCTCTTGACAGTTTCTTTGGCTGTGCAGAAGCTTTTTAATTTGATCAGGTCCCATTTATTTATTTTTGTTGCTGCTGTGATTGCCTCTGGGAAAACCCTAACATTTAAATACAAAACTATCTGGCATGATTTATTAAGAATAAAAGAGAGAAAGCATCAACAAGCAATACTCAGAATGCAGAAGGAGGGCTCACTACAGAAACAATACAGTTTTTAATAATAAAATAGTATAAACAATGTTATACAAATATATTAAAAAACTTATAGAAAATAGAAAATTCCCTAGAAAACTGTGACTTTTCTAAACTGTCAAAGTAGAAAAATCTGAATATACATTTAATTATTAAAGAAATCAAATCAGCAATTAAAAGTATCCTCCCCTAAAATTTATCCGGTCCAGATGGTTTAGTGTGCTCCACCAATAGTCAAGGAACTGAGAACCCCATGTTAAGCTGTTCCAGAAAATAGAAAAAGATAGACTGGGTTGCCATTTATGTTATGAAGGTAATATAATCAATATCAAAAATAGTATAGAAACCCCAATCTATTACTTGGTGGGTACATCAGCCACCTGAGACCCCCACCCCTCACGGAAGACCTGCATCAGCATAATACTAACCTATTACCTGGCACATCAACTAACCTATATTACCTTAGCCACCTGAGACCCCATCCCTTGGACCACTCCAACTTAATAAAAGTGGGAAAAATTGGGTAGATGGGGCTCAGAATTTAGTGGCGAGAGCCCTGAGCCCGTTGGCGAATAAACTTTGACTCTCCAACTCTCTGTGTGCCGCTTGGTTTGTCCTCTGGACCACCCGCTGTAACACTTGCTGTAACAATGTCCCCCTAAAATTCATATGTTAAACCTAATCCCCAGTGTAATGGTATTTGGAGGCGGGGCCTTTGGGAAGTGATACTGGATCAAAGGGAGGGCCCAGTGCGCTGCTGGTGTAGTGGCGAGCACAGCTGCCTTCCAAAGGGAGGGGCCTCATGCATGTGATTTATGCCCTTATAAAAGACTCCAGAAAGAGCCTTTGTCCCTTCCACCACATGAGGACATGGCAAGAAGATGGCCATCTATGAACCCAATTCGGAACTCAGCTGAATTACACTTGTGTGCTAGTGTTTTATGGAAGGTAGAATTTGTGAGCAATGAAATTGGGTATTTTGCTGAGGAAATCTCTAAATAAAAATGTTAAAGGAGTGGCCTGGCACCTCTTGACTGCTTATGGTAAAATTCAAGAAGAGAAAAATGACTTCAAGATGGAAGTGTTAGGCAAACAGGGCAAGACCTTAAAAGTCTGGAAAATTATCAGTCTATCCATATTAAAAAGAATCAGAAAGCTGTTTGGGGGAGAACACTAAGGGTGTGGCCAAGCTCCTTTGATAAGGAGATAGTAGGGATCAGCCATTCTCCCCAGAGCCTGGAACTATTCTAGGGGACAATGGAAGAATGATCCTGAGGCAACTCAGAGATTGTCAGCGGCTGCTCAGTTGGTCCTCGGGACCACCCGATGTAACACTTGCTGTAACATCACCACTTGAAGGGAACAGCCACCTGAACCACATCAGGCTATGACATGAGCAAAAAATATTTATTTTGTTAAGCCACATTTTTATATATGCGTTGGTCTGTTCCTGGGTGCTCTGCTTTGTCCATTGGAATGTGTCTCTCCCTCTGCCAGCAGAATATTGCCTTAACTGCTGTAACTTTATAAAAATGTCTGGTAGCTGACAGGGCAAGTGCATGGCCAAACCAGTGAAGAACTCCTCCAAGATACGGCAGTTTCTCATTTCTTAAACCTAGGCTTAGGAGGTGCACAACACTCATTAGTTGAGTGAATAAATGAAGCCAAAAGAGGAAGTCAGAAAGACCAAAGGAAGAAGCAGACAAGGAAGGAAGAAGGGCCGGATGCGGTGGCTCACGCCTGTAATCCCAGCACTCTGGTAGGCTGAGGCAGGAGGATCACTCAAGGTCAGGAGTTTGAGACCAGCCTGAGCAAGAATGAGACCCGTCTCTACTAAAAAAGAAAAATAGAAAGAAATTAGCTGGACAACTAAAAATATATAGAAAAAATTGGCCAGGCACTGTGGTGCATGCCTGTAGTCCCAGCTATTGGGAAGGCTGAAGCAAAAGGATTGCTTGAGCCCAGGAGTTTGAGGTTGCTGTGAGCTAGGCTGACACCACAGCACTCTAGCCCAGGCAACAGGGTGAGACTCTGCCTCAAAAAAAAAAAAAAAAAAAAAAAAGAGGGAACAAGGAATACACCCTCCACTCTCCAAAGAGAAAGTCCCAGGAATGCTAAGCCTGCTCTCCTGGGGATATAAAACCAGAAGGCTCCAGTCAGAGTGGGAGGAGGCAGGGAAAGGGTTTCCAGCTAGACCCCTGTTCTCTCTCTCTTCCCCACAAAAAGAGACAATGACACAAGACTTTGGAACCACAACTCTCAAGCAAAAGCTGAGGATGTCAGCTGCCCAGCAGTTCACACCCTGAGACAATCTTCTCACTTCAATCTCCAAGGAAAAAGCTACCAAGAGCCCCAGGCAAAGAAACAGGTGTCCCTGCATGGCCTACCTCAGCAGCACGACTAAGCACTGGGGAAGTGACAGAATGATGTTAAAAAAAAACTATTATAACTGAGATATTTTAAAATTCCACCCTCAAGGCAGCATCCCGTTGCTATGGCAACCCCATCTCTGCAGGGTGTCCTGATTACCAACACACTCACTGTACCTGCCTCCCCCGGCGAGAGGAGGCGTCCTCAGGAGCTCAGAAGCTGTTGCTGCCAAGGGGAACAGGGAGGAAGTGCCCCTGTTCTGACTCCAAGGTCATGACTGGAGACCCAAGACGATTATATCTGTTCAGTGTGAACACCTGATGGAAGTTTTGTCCCAGGTTAATAACTTCACTAAAAATATGGGCTTATGCTCTATCCAAATGGACTTGCAGAGTTTTTTTTGTTTCTTATTCACTTGGCTCCATCAAAACACAAAATGGTAACATTTTCATTCAGTTTGGGATTAAACAAATGAAGGCACTGGTTGTTAGTTTTATTTCCCAGGTTTAGACAAAGCCACTAAGGAACAAAATTAGAATTGGCAGAGTGGCTGGCCCCATCTTACACAGATCTGCATGCATTGTTTGGCACTACACCTGCTCTTCTGCACCTGGCTGGAATAGCTTGTGAGAGCTGTAGGAACCCCAAACAAGTAAGAACGGGGAACAATGGCCACAGAGCCCAAAGGACAGCCAGCCAAAGGGACAGGGCCAGTGGCAAGCAGACAGAGGTGCTGCCATTCTGCCATGTTAGTGGAGTGAGCGGTCTTGACCCTGGGAGGGATGCTCCCAACATGGCCTCACGGAGCTTGATTTCCTGGCTCCCTCTGCACTCAGCTGCCATTTCATCTGATGAGGTTGACCTGCTTGGCCCATGCAGAGCTCACCTGGGCTGTATCCACAGCAGCAGCTGCTCCAGGACATGCAGCAATGCTTGAGGACAGGCAGAGGGCTGGCTGGGGGTGGGGAGGACCTCTGATGCGGTGCTTCGGCAGAACTGGGACTCAGAGTTAGGGGACGGCCTCCAGGCCCAGCCCCTCCCTTTACTGTGACTTTGGATACATCATCACTAAAAGGAGTTCACAGGGCAGGTACTGCTGCCAATGACTGATCATTGCTATGGCACGCAGAATGGTGTCTTGAAATGGAAGAATGGTCTCTCCCTTTGTGCTCTAAAGGGTAACAGTGACATAGACAAGAACTGTTTCTCTCCATCTGGGACTTTGTGAGGCTCTAACAACTTATGAACAAATGATCCCTATTTTAAAATGCCTTGGAAAATAATGACAACTATGCAAACATAAGTTAGCCAGACTATTACCCCACCCAGCAGCTCAGATGAGGACCAGCCAAGGTGCTTCGGAAGGCCAGGCCTTGGCCCATTCTCTCAGGGCATTTGCAGTAGTCCTGGGCACTGCAGTCGGCATGCGGGCGCCTACCCAACATCACTCTGCTTGAGCCACGATGTACCAGTCCCTGCCTCCTTGTTGCTAGGGGTGATAGCGCTGCTGTCACAGGACTGGAGACCGCGGGAGCACTTCTGGGGAAGCTCTTATGGGAGGCAAGCTGCACTTGCTTTGCCTCCACTCTCACCTCCTACGTCCTGGAGTGTGGGTGAGGGGCTCAAAAGTCCAGCTGTGCCACCTTGTAACTGAACACAACACACAGGATGGCGAGGCCAGCCCGTGAGTCCTCGAGGACATCCCCGAGTACATTCCCCAGCCTGAAATGCCTACCTCTGAGCTTCCTACTGCTTAGAAAAATAGCCTCCGATTTGGTCAAGCCACTGTAGTCAGACTTCTGTGAGAAGGAGTGGGACAGAATCTGAAATGATACAGTACCATACTTAAAACAGCTCATTTATTTCCCACATAATCCTATGAAACAGGTATTGTCAATGCCGGTTTTACAGATGACAGAACCGAAGCTTGGAGAAGTGACGTCAGCTGCATGAGGCCACAGAGCTAGTGAGAGGGGGGCTAGGACTCCATCTCCAGCCCTGGTCTTCCCACTGTCCCAAATCCCTGAGGGACATGCTAACTCATGAGAGAGAAACCCATAGGACCCCAAGGCTGGGCCCAGACAGTGAGGAGGGAGGAGCTGCCGTTGCCTAAGACCAGGAAGACGGCAGGCAGCGCCAGATCACTGGCTGAGGAGGTGCAGGGCCGGCCTGGCTCTGGACGGGGTTGTGCAGATGCTGGGTAAGGCAGCACCGCCCTCACTCCCTGCCTTGGCCAGCGTCCAGGATGCCGACCCTCTTTCTCCTGTTTTACTGGCCACTTGCTCTCAATCCCTTGTGCTTCCTTACTTTTAAATGCCCATGAGGCATCCAAACAGAGGGGAGAAGTCAGAGCCAAGAGTGCTTTATGAATGAGGAAGGGGTGATCAGCTGGTGTCAAATGCAAACAACCTTGGAGTAAAATAAGGACAATTTACGGACCCAGGGATCTGTAAATGCCCAGGTTGTGGGCAACACAGGCAAATGAAGAAATGGAATTGGACTATTCCTGGAGGAAGGATCTAAAAAGAAACACATACTTTCTAGAATCACTGCAGGAAAAGCCCCTTCCTTTAGAACAAACCACTACAAGATCCCTTTTCTTTTCCATCGCAGGGAAGTTGCTAAGTATCTGCCAAAACTGGGCACCACTCGTTCCTAGACAGACTCAGGCTCCACAGCCCAGACTGGGTGTGGGTGTGGGGTTGGAGGAAGAGCAGAGGCAGTACAGGAGACGCTGGCACCTCAGGGAGCGAGTGCCACCCATCTCTCTGCCCCTGGCCACCCATACCTCTCACCCACTACCCTCTCCCCACCAGACTTTTGATACATTCCAGACAGAGCTTCACAAGACACAGCATCACGAATATTTATTATGATCATTTTAATTTAAAAAAATAAGCCCCACAGTCTGAGAAATAAACTACAATACAGTAAAAAGTGGCATCGCATGTTAGCACACACCCTGCTGCCGTGCAGCGGCGGCTCCTTCGAGAGGGGAAACGCTGCTGTGGGGATGCCCGCATTATCTCTAATGCCCCTCACACATCCCCACTGCAATGAGAAGGAAACTGAGGCACAGAGGTACAGGGACTGGCCTGAGGTTAGACTGCCGGGAGAGACACACAGGAATCAGGCCCAGAAAATCCTGCTAGTTCCACGTGAACCACTGCCCAGGGGACATTTCTGTGGCTACTGCCTAGTAGGGATAAAAACCACTGCCTTCTTCCAGGTGACTAGTAATATCACACCTGTGGGGCAGCAGGGAGAGAGGCAAGGGAGCCAGACCGGCTCTGACTGGGGCACAGTGTCCAGGACAGAGCCCAGCCAATAGGATTCACTTGCAGCTCCAGCCTCACCCACCTCCAAAACCCACCCCTCACTACAAAGCCCAGCCCTCCTTGCGGAAAACCAGCTGCACAGCCTCATTCACATCGTTCACAACGTGGCATGCCTCCATGAGCCCGGGACTGAAGCTGAAGTCCCGGTGCCCATGGAATGGAGACTCCTCTCCTCGCTGGGCAGGCTCTGGGTCCCTGGGACGGTACACGCCAGTGCATACCAGGATGGAGGCACAGCTCTGGGCCATGGAGGGCTGCTGTTTCTGTGAGCCCCCGGGCCCCAGCTCCTGGGCCCCATCGCACCTGGCCTTCTGCAGGTGCTGGTGGAAAAGGTTAGCACCATAGACGTCAGACATGGGGTTATCACTGGCAGGGCAGCCACATGGAAAAGGGAAGAGGAGAAAATCCAAATTCAGTGTGGCAAGGAGCAGAGGAAAATTTGGGGGTAGGAGTGTCAATTAGATACAAGGAAACAAGGGGGTGAGCAAGGACAGGGAGAAGCAAGAGGCAGTTGTGAAGGTATGGAGCAGAGCTCACCCCACGGCATAGAGCTTCTGGATGGGGACAGGCCAGCCCCGCCGCTCCGCCTGCTGCCTGATCAGGCGCTCCGCGTACTGGTAAGTGAGGATGCTGGGCTTGCCCATCAGGCCCTCGTATCTCAGTTCCTTGCCCGTCACTTTCCGGTAAACGGTTTCCAGGCACAGCAGAAAGGTACCGTGGCCAAACCTGCCAGAGAAGAGAGCTCAGCCGCTCAGTCTTCCTAGTCCCCAGGCTCTTCCAGAGAACAGTACTACCATTCTCTACGCAGCGCCCACGGAGACCAACCTTTTCTCTGGGGCCCTGGTGGTGGGGATCAAAGTTAAGTTACTTCTAGTAACTGACATTTACTGAGCATTGTTCTGGCACTGGACACAGTATATCACATTTAATTCTCAGAAAAACCTCATGAGATAGATACTGTTACCCTCATTTTACAAATGAGGAAACTGAGGCATAATGAGATTAAATAACTTGCCCAAGGTAGCAGACCTAGGATTACAGCCCAGGCAGCCTGACTCCAGAAACTACGCTTAAATTCTGCTTTATGGATTTGTTGCCATTCTCCCTGTGTTGGTGTCAGTTTTCAACTAAACATGTTGCCACGACGTATAAAAAGTACATTCCCTTGCCTCCCTTGCAGCTAGGTATGACCATGTGACTAAGCCACAGGTCAATGAAAGCAGAAGTGCTCAGCTAAACTTTTCATAAGTACCGTTAAAATTGGGGAAGGGGTATTCTCTGCCCTGCCCTACTCTTTCCTGCCACCTGGAATGCTCATGTGATGGCTGGCATTTGGGCAGCTATCTTAGATTTGGTAGTAAAGAGCTAAGGACTGCACAGCAGGATAACAGAAGGTGCCAGCATCCCTGACAAGGTAGAGTCTCAACACAGCCCTGGACTTCCTAACCTAACCTAGACATGAGAAAGAAGTAAGATACTTTTGCTTGGGGTTTTCATCCTTGTTGCTAAACCAAATCTTAACTGATATTGTGCTATATGTTAGTTTATGCTTCAGTGCCATTTATTTGTATAAAGAATTCTGTTTTCTATTTTTAAATCATTGAATGAAAAACTAATCTCAAATCTGGTTTATAAACTGAAATTTGCCCCTTGCTACTCAGTTCACAGCTACATAACCAACTCCCTCACCTACTGTGAGCATACCCTAGCTCTAGGAATAATACTTTAGAGACCATTCCAAACCTCAAGCAACAGAAACCCCATTTAGAAGTGAGCAAAGAGAACACCAAAACCCCTGTCTCTCTAGGGCCCTGAGTCACGCGAGCAGAGGCAATGCTGGGCCCAGCCCACCCTCTGCTGGTGGAGCACGCAGCTCATTGCCTGCCAGCCAGCCGCAGGCGAGAGGACTTTGGCCTGGCAGATAAGGCCAAAGAGGACAAAGCAGCCGTCAGCTGGCCTTCCAGTAAGGTACCTCGAGGGCTACTTATACTGTACTCAGCCCCAGGGCAGGACAGATGACACCAACACAGCTGAGCAGGGATGGTGGCTTGCTCAATACCCATGCTGTGCTCTTGAGAAAGTCCCTTATCCACTGGGTTTTTCTCTGGTCTGCATAACCATGAGAATAATGCTTACTGTCCCCTGCCCCTATGTCTTTTTTTTTTTTTTGAGATAGAGTCTCACTTTGTTGCCCAGGCTAGAGTGAGTGCCGTGGCATCAGCCTAGCTCACAGCAACCTCAAACTCCTGGGCTCAAGCGATCCTGCTGCCTCAGCCTCCCGAATAGCTGGGACTACAGGCATGCGCCACCATGCCTGGCTAATTTTTTCTATATATATTAGTTGGCCAATTAATTCCTTTTTTATTATTATTATTTATAGTAGAGACAGGGTCTTGGTCTTGCTCAGGCTGGTTTCGAACTGCTGATCTCGAGCAATCTGCCTGCCTCGGCCTCCCAGAGTGCTAGGCTTACAGGCGTGAGCCACTGTGCCCGGCCTAACCCTGCCCCTATGTCTTAAAGGTCAAAGGAAATGTAGAAGTGAAAGAACTAATGCTGTAGGGTGGAGGCAAGGAAGGAAGAGCAGTTCAATAGTCTACACTGATACAACTCAAAAACTGTCCATTGTTTGGGTTCAACTAGACAAGAGCATGTTCTGCAGAGACTATAGAGTCATGTGTTAAAAAATCATCTCAATACATTCTCAAGTGCTCAGTAATCTGTAGTTCTACTTTAATAACTGATATGTGAAGTGACCCTTGAAATCCTTCCTAGAAAGCCAAGTTACTATGGCAACTATAGGGCTTACCCAGTAGGGTTCTGACCACCCAGGGTGTCAGAATGATGAGTGGGAAACTGCCCGCAGGACTGCCCAGGTAGCAGCTGGAAGTGGACAACAGGGACTCTGTGGGACTCTGTCCTCACCTGGGCATCTTGGCTTCAGCCATCCAAAGGAGATCCATGTTGCTGGCCAGGACAGGGAGATGGGGATAAGGGGCTGTTGCCAGGCCAGTCCCAGGCTTCCCATTGCTGAGGAGGACATCCATGATCAGCTGCAGGCTTGTCTCCCAGCGGACTGGCTCCCCAAGGAGGAGCACCCCTTTAAAGAGCAAAGGCACAGGGGGAAGGTTGCAGGGTACACAGCCTGCCTTTGGTGGCCGGTGAGCAGAAGGCCCTCAGGCCAGCCGGCGCTACCCACCCACAGTGTGCTCATCTGGGTCAGGGCATGGTTCCCTGACAAGCCTGGCGAGCCACTTACCCATCCACCCTGGGTAAACAGGGCCCAGGAAAGAGCTTCCTAAGGGCTCCCATTTTAACTTAATTCCACTGGGATTTCACAAAAAAGGTTAAAAAAAGAAAGCAGCAAGTCTCAGGCCTGCTTTACCCTGCTGGCTGAGGCTCTGCCCACTGTGTCTTGCCCCACGGGAGTTCAGCAAAAGGGCACCTGTTCCGCCAGTCATTTCTCTCTGAGCCCAAGGACCAGCAGAACCCAATGTCCAGGAGAGGGGGATGTGCAGTGTTAGAGACCTAAACTCAACCCCTAACCCTGCCAGTTTTCCTGCATGATTGTGGGCAAGTTACTTACCTTCTCTAAGCCTCAGTTTCCTCAGTTACATAACAGCAACATCTACTTACAGTGCTGTTGTGAGGATACAAATGAGATATAACAAATGAGCACTTACTTAGCACAGTGCTGCACACACAGCAAGCACTGAACAAAAGAGAGCTGCTGATATTCACTATTAGACTGGTGAATTGAAGCAGACCAATGGTTCTCAGTGGGGCACCATCCCTAGGGAAGTATTTTAGAAATTGGAGGATATTTTAATTATCACAATGACTAACACTCAGCAGGTGAGGGTTGTGGAAGGGGGCCAGGGATGCTAGATCCTCAAGACAGCCCTACGCAGTCAAAAACTGTCCCACACCCTAATGTGTGGATGTCCTATCTGATATTCATGCAGGTAAACAACCTGCTTAGAATTACTTGAGCCAACTCCATTTTATATATAATCACAACGTATTTTGTGTATAGTTTTAATAAGCACTGATTTTTTCCAAAAACACAGCTATCACATAAGTCAAGAGAAGACTATATTTTGTTTTTTCAAAACTTTTGTCTCAAACTCCAGGGCTCAAACAATCCTCCCAACTCACCCTCCTGAACAGCTGGAGCTGCAGGCGTGTGCCACTGTGCTCGCAAGTCCCCTAATTTCTGAGTCACCCATAAAACATAACTGTATCACACCTGTAAATATACTTATATCAGTCTGCAATTGTATCTGATGTATCATTCATGATGATTCTATGCTTAGCGCAATCATTTTACTTCTTGGTAATTACTACATATTGAAATTACATTATTATCTTCTTACTAAAAATTTTTCTTTTTATCTCTCCCTGTTATAATTAGGGCTTTATGCTGAACTGGTTAATTTTTAATATATGTACATAGGAAAGTTCTATTACCTACAAATGTCATTTCAGGATAGTAAAGGAGATATTGCAATATTCTTGTTACACAAGGGGAGAATCAGGTTTAAAAGAGTTCAGAAACGCTGGACTAGATTATCCCTAGGTTCTTTTCCACCCTAAGAGTCTCTACATTTGCAGTTTTTCTGGAATAATAAGGTGAGTGACATGGAGAAATAAAAACTAACAACAAAGTCTCGGAGGTGGTGAGTGGCAGACCCAGACCAGAGCCAGCTGTCTGATGTCCAGTGCCACCCCTGCCGCTCCACCAGGCTGCAGGCAGGCAGTCACATGGAGACGGCCTGAGGGTCTGAGCAGGGAGGGAGAAGAAGATTCTGCCCCATGCTCGAGGAGGACCCCTTTTACCTTCAATGGCTGGGAAGTCATTCCTCGGAAGGGGCTGCCAAGAGACAAAGAAGAGGCCATCAGTGCCATGCTCACTCTCCACTCCCAGCCTCCAGGTTCCACATACACCGAGGCCATCCCCACGGTGGAGCCCGAGCCAAGGGAAAGCTGGAGAGGACTGAGGAAGAAGTTGGAGGGAGGAAGGTGGAAAGACAACGGCCAGAGGGCCACAGAACAGGCTGAGGGTGCCACACCCGAAGGACATCCAGGAGGAAGGGCAGGTGCTGTCTGTCCAGTGAGGACAGGACGTGAGACGTGGCCCAAACAAGAGGCTGGAGAATCAGAGCCAGAGACGAAAGTGCCTCCAGAGGCGGCGGCACTGGGTGTGATGGGCCATTTCTCTCACTGTCAGGGCGGGCGGAGTCACCTGACCAGCCTCTGGGGTCCATTCCCTGCCCAGGCACTGCAGCCTCGGCTCTGCCTCTAACCAGCTCTGTGACCTGGGGCTGAGTCACTTCCCTGTGTGGGCCTCGGTCTCTGAGCTATTCTGAGGTCTGGTCCAACTCTCACATTCTGGTTCTCCACGGAATTTGCATGATGCAGGGAGAAAGCTCTCAAGGGAGAGGAAGTGCTGTATTCACTCGGAAACTCCACTCCGGAGGAGGAAGGCCTCAAGCTATGGAAATGAATAAAAGTGAACTGTCCATTTATGACCACATTGCATCAAATTCTGACGGTGGTCTGAGTTAATGTTCATATGAGGAAGAAGTGGGCCAGGGGGCCCCTCAAGGGACTGGCACTCATGCTTTGCAGGGATCCCCAACCCCTGGTGAGTTGTATAATTATTTCATTATATATTAGAATGTAATAATAATAGAAATGAAGTGCACGATAAATGTAACATACTTGAAACCATCTCCCCACTCCCTAGTCTGTGGAAAAATTGTCTTCCATGGATGGTGCCAAAAAGGCTGGGGACTGCTGCTAGAGGACCCACGAAACACCCTGAACTGCTCACCAGAAGAGATAAGAAGTCAAGCCAATAGCTGCGCCAGGTGTGGTGGTGCACACCTGTAATCCCAGTACTTGGGGAGGCTAAGGAGGAAGGATGGCTTGAGGCCAGGTGTTAAGAAGTCCAGCCAGTGACTTGAATATGAGCGAAACCCACAAGGCACGTGGGCAGACTCGCAGAGCTGGCAGTGCTCCTTTCACAAGCAAAGCACTTCTCACAAGGGCAACGCTTTGCACCATGCTTCGGGGCAAAGGAGAAGCAGTGACTAACTTAACAGAGGTTAGTGACCCTGCTGAGCAACACTGGAAAAGCCAGCCAGCCAGCCTCTGAGCTGGAGGGCATGCTGGGGCTCTGAAAGGGGTTTCCAGCTCATAGAACAACGCAGACAGGACGGTGCTGGAGCCTCCCACTTCCCCGGGCCATTCTTGCATATCCAGGGAAAAACTCCCTGGCCGGATGTGCCTTTCCAAGGAGGCAACACAGCCGCAGTGTGGACAAACTGCTGCTGAGCGGGAAGGACTAGGAGGGCCATGGGCAGGGCAGGGCGCAGCAGGATGGACCACATGCTGAGAGCCCTGGGCGCAGCCAGGAGGTGGCATGGCCCAACCCAGGCACCTTATTACCGTGGTCTTTGGCCGCCGCTCCAGATCCACCATGTCAAGCACAGGGAAGGCCATCCGCAGCTCATCCACAGTCACCACATTCCGGAAGCCCAGTCTAGAGCAAGATCAGGGAAGCAACGCTGGGCAGTTCTGGGGGAAGACATCCTTCTGAATGCATCAGATCATGAATGATGAGAACCAGACCCAGTCCTGATCCACGCAGGCAGGAGGGAACTGAGCAGAGCCCAGTAAGCATGACACAGCCCTACAGGTGCTGGCAGGCAGGCTGTGCCGTCCGTCAGCAGTCACTGGGGACATTTGGTGCCAGGTCCTATGCTAGGTACTGCCCAGGGTGCAGAGCACAGAAGAAGCTCTGTCCCCAAGGAGCTCATGCTTGCTCAGAGCCCATCAGAACTGGTGCTCTGTGAGCAGCACTGCCACTC
The DNA here is from genome assembly GCF_040939455.1 of Microcebus murinus. Classification (NCBI taxonomy): domain Eukaryota; kingdom Metazoa; phylum Chordata; class Mammalia; order Primates; family Cheirogaleidae; genus Microcebus; species Microcebus murinus. The sequence goes on along the minus strand of NC_134113.1, from coordinate 99,529,295 downwards.
AGTGCTGAGTTCAGAAGAGACTCCTCAGGGGCTGGGGAGTAGGACTAGAGCTGACATCTTAAAGGATGAACCCAGTTCAGCAGGAAGGGGAGGCCTTGGGGAGGGACAAGCCAGCTCCGGCCTTATCTCCACTAAGACTTGCCTCTACTTTCCTGTCTTCAACTCCAACTTGCAGTTTTAATTGGACATAGTTTCAGATTACTCTCAAAATGATGACTTCATCAGATTACCCCATCAACAATAAAGCCAGCCCTGACTCTCCACTGCCCTGAGAAGTCAGGCCACACTCCGAGTTTGCTTCCAAGGCTTCCTACCCCCTGGCACCACCTCCCTGTTCTCTCTCATCCCCTACCCTATCCCATTCCAACCTCCCATTTCCCCTGCCTGGGAAACCTCAATCATCTCCAGGGCACAGCCATGACCCTCCTCAAAGCCACAGGCAATTGCTGCCCGAGGGATATTCCCTTCCTCTCAACAGCTGTGACACTCAGAACCTACACTACTCTCAAGAGCCTTCAATCATATGTCCCCTTAAATACTCCCTTTATTGTTCATGGGCACTATTCTTGCCTCCTCAAGTGTGAACCCCATGATTAACTCACAATCCCAATGCCCTTATCCTGGTCTCCTGCCCCCTTTAGAGCCTGCAGCATAGCACTGGTACCCAGGAATCACTCAGCGCAAAGTACCAGCCGCTTGAGAACAGGGACCAGGTCTTCTGCCTCCTGAGTGCACACACCCCCAGGGGATGAGTTCCCCGCAGCCGCCTCACTATATGATACTGGCTGATACGCTGAGCACCCAAGGAAGGGGCTAGAGCTGTGGTCCTCAAACCTAGTTACAGAATCAGAGAGAGAGGTTTTTTTTAATACAGAGTCCTGAGTTTTACCCTAGACCTGGTTAATCGAGACTCTCTGGCACGAAGACCCAGGACTCTGCGTCTTAATCTCCTCAGAAGATTGTGATGTGGGAGCATGGGGACTGGCTTTTGGAAATCGCAAGGACTGACCACACTCAGGAGCTGGCCGCCCTGCCTGCGGGCCACTGCGCAACCCCTGCACTGCCGGCAGCCTGCATCCCCACCACGTCCCTACTCAGGCAAGGGAGGGAAGGCCCCAGTCCTGCCCCTTAGCAAAAGGATACATCTCCGCATTTTCCACCAGGGGTCCCTGCCCGGACACTAGCATCCGCTTCTCATGATACTGCGAGAAGAGCTTCATGGGGCTGTGAGAGAGGATAACTTGGTCTGGGTCCACCTAGAGCGAGACCAAGAGACAGAAGAGAGCAGAGGAAGACATTAACAGTGAGGGGGAGAATAATGGGAGACAGGTGGTAGGTGGGAAAGGGGAAGGGGGGAAATGCCCAGAAAGAGGGGGAAGAAAGCCCTTTCCAGCACCCAGCACTTGTAAAACTTATCCAAACAAGAATGAGAAAAACCTGTCTCATTTGGTTCTTGCCACACAAAACAAGGAAACAGAAATGCCATCAGATGGGAGCCCTGCCCCTCTCCAATCCTGTCCAGCTGAATTTACTGATGCTCTTTGGATATCTCAATCCCCTACCTGGAGACCCCAAGGTTTGCGTGCATGTTGTTACTGCTGTAGAAATCTCTTTGACTTTTTTTGTTTCCAGTTCTACTTAAAGACTTAGCTTTTTTCTTTGAGACAGGGTCTCCCTCTGTTGCCTAGACTAGAATGCAGTGGTGTCATTATAGCTCAATGCAACCTCCAACTTCTGGGCTTAAATCATCCTCCTGCCTCAGCCTCCCTAGAAGCTGGTACTACAGGTATGTGCCACCATGCCCAGTTAATTTTATTTTTTTGTACAGAGGGGTCTTGCTGTTGCCCAGGCTGTTCTTGAATTCCTAACCTCAAGTGATCTTCCCACCTTGGCTTCCCAAAACGCTGGGATTACAGACATAAGCCACAGCACCTGGCCCAAGACTTAGCGTCTTAGCGTTATACTAACGCCAACAATGCAGCCTTTACCCGGAATGTTTTTGGAACCCTTTCTGGAAACCACAGCAAGGAACCAATTTTTCCTTTATCCTTTGCATTTGACCTCAAGCAGCAGCATCCAATCAATTAGCCATGTTATATACTCTCTTGGTTCCAAAGGACTCTTTCCAAAAACTAAATTCACTCTTTTTTTTTTTTTTTTTTTTTTTTTTTTGAGACAGAGTCTCGCTTTGTTGCCCAGGCTAGAGTGAGTGCCGTGGCGTCAGCCTAGCTCACAGCAACCTCAAACTCCTGGGCTCGAGTGATCCTTCTGCCTCAGCCTCCCGGGTAGCTGGGACTACAGGCATGCGCCACCATGCCCGGCTAATTTTTTATATATATATCAGTTGGCCAATTAATTTCTTTCTATTTATAGTAGAGACGGGGTCTCGCTCTTGCTCAGGCTGGTTTTGAACTCCTGACCTTGAGCAATCCGCCCGCCTCGGCCTCCCAAGAGCTAGGATTACAGGCGTGAGCCACAGCGCCCGGCCTAAATTCACTCTTAACAAACAAGAATGCGTCAATGTTGGGAAGCAGTGTGGAATGGCAAGTGGGTGAAGACGAACCGCTCCTGGAGGCCAGCACTCATTCAGGTGCATACATCTTATTTACTAAAAATAAGGGCAATAACTTCAGAGTCTCTCCTGGTATGCAGAATTTTAGACAAATGTGACCCTTGCTTTCCAGGGGCTAACAACCCTGTTGCCCAGAAGAAAAGAAATGGATATAAGGAATGTACACTAAAACTTCCAAATACATGGGCAGGATTGTTGTGCTAAACTTTCTGTGTGTGTGTGTGTGTGTGTGTGTGAAGAAAGACCCTATTGGTGATGCTCTACTCATGAGGCTAAGCTTGAACTTCAAGTTATTTTTCCTGCAGGGTTGAAAGATTCCCAATGCCATGACCTAGGACTTAGTGATACTGTACCCCAACCTAAGGGCAGGGACTTGGAGCCGGAGTGGAGATCTACTAGGAGCCAGGTCCTTGGGCTCCCACACCTCTGGTTGCCTCCTTACCTTGCACTCCAGTAAGTCTGACAGCTCCTGGGCTTTGCCATATTGTAATATGTTCCCAGCATTTGTGACAAAAACCACGGGCACCCGCAGCTGTCCCTGGGAGTTCACCAGCCTGCGGAATGCTTCCAGAGCAGCAGGGATCACTCTATGGCCCCGAACCAGCACTCCATCAATATCCAACAGGAGCCCAAAGGTAGGCGAGCTCTGCACAGAAGGTAAGAGAATTCCCTCTGCATGAGTCAAGAAGCAGAAGGAGAAAAAGGAGGGAAAAACAATCCTTACAGAGAGAGACTCAACCTCATCCTCAGGTCACCCAGAGCCCTTGAAAAAGTATGTTGGAAAGAAAAAAAAAGGGACTTCTGATAGGGCAAATCCATCTATAACAAAGAATTATTCCTTTGTCATGTTTTATAAAGTATATAACCATTTTATTAAAATTATTTTGCATAATTATTATAAAACAATTTTAAAATTGGAAAATAGATAAGTCTAAAGAAAATATAATCCTAACCCTTTTTTATTACTTTTTTCATTATTTAAACACAAACATAGGCCAGGCATGGTGGCTCACGCCTGTAATCCAAGCACTGCGGAAGGCAGAGGCAGGTGGATCGCTCCAGGTCAGGAGTTCAAAACCAGCCTGAGACAGACCCCGTGTCTCTACTAAAAATAGAAAGAAATTAATTGACCAACTAAAAAAATATATATATATAAAAATTAGCTGGGCATGGTGGCGCATGCCTATAGTTCCAGCTACTCAGAAGGCTGAGGCAGCAGGATTGCTTGAGCCCAGGAGATTGAGGTTGCTGTGAGCTAGGCTGATGCCACGGCACTCACTCTAGCCTGGGCAACAAAGTAAGAAGTGAGATTCTGTCTCAAAAATAAATTTCACAGCAACCTCAATCTCCTGGGCTCAAGCGATCCTCCTGCCTCAGCCTCCCACACAGCTGGGAATACAGGCGCATGCCACTGTGCCCGGCTAATTTTTTTCTATTTTTAGTTGTTTGGCTAATTTTTTTTTTTTTTTTTTTTTTTGAGACAGAGTCTTACTCTGTTGCCCAGGCTAGAGTGCGGTGGCACCAACCTAGCTCACAGCAACCTCAGACTCCTGGGCTCAAGCAATCCTTCTGCCTCGGCCTCCCGAGTAGCTGGGACTACAGGCATGCGCCATCATGCCCAGCAAACTTTTTCTATATATTTTTAGTTGGCCTGTTAATTTCTCTCTATTTTCAGTAGAGACAGGGTCTCACTCTTGCTCAGGCTGGTTTCAAACTCCTGAGCTCAAGCAATCCTCCTGCCTCGGCCTCCCAGAGTGCTAGGATTACAGGTGTGAGCCACCACGCCAGCCATGAATGTTTTTGTGTGTCATCCTTGCACAGGGGCATGCTAATCTTCTCCATATTGAATCCTAACCCCTTAAAATAACCAATTATTATTTTCTTTCCTCTTTTTATTCTTATATTTGTCCTTTAGCTACAAATACACTTTATTTATTTATTTATTTATTGAGACAGAGTCTCGCTTTGTTGGCCTGGCTAGAGTGAGTGCCGTGGCATCAGCCTAGCTCACAGCAACCTCAAACTCCTGGGCTCAAGCGATCCTCCTGCCTCAGCCTCCCAAGTAGCTAGGACTACAGGCATGCGCCACCATGCCCAGCTAATTTTTTCTATATGTATTAGTTGGCCAATTAATTTCTTTCTATTTGTAGTAGAGACGGGGTCTCGCTCTTGCTTAGGCTGGTTTCAAACTCCTTACCTTGAGCAATCTGCCCATCTCGACCTCCCAGAGTGCTAGGATTACAGGCGTGAGCCACCTCGCCCAGCCTACAACTATACTTTATATATAGAATTTTGTATCTTGTTCTTTTTGCTTGACATTTTAACTGGTTACAAGAGACTTCATAACCATCTTTCAAGATTTTGTTTTAATTAGAACAACACAGTTTAAAAAAAAAAAAAGAACATCTCAATCAGTACAGATGATGTAAAAATGTTTTAAAAGTTTCTTGTCTCCATCTTCCACCTAGTCCTATTCTATCTCTGATAGTAAAATATTTTCCAGAAACCTTTTATGGAGATACAGTACCCACATTTTTAACCTTTTAATTATACACACATACACACACACACACACACACACCATTCACACGGGATCGTGTTTACTTTCTTTTTCCATCTGACTTTTTAGTTGGGATCTCTTGACTATCTTTCCATATCAATATGCCTCCTAAACATCATTTCTGGCTACATAACATTCTAAGTGAATAATATACTTATATTTCCCCTAATTTGGATATCTAGATTTTGAACCTTTTCATAAATACTGATTTATCAATATTATGAATATTTCCTTAGGCTAGATTTTTTTTTTTTTTTTCCCAAGACAGACTCAGGCCTGGGCTAGAGTGCCGTGGTGTCAGCCTAGCTCACAGCAACCTCAAACTCCTGGGATCAAGTGTTCCTCCTGCCTCAGCCTCCAAAGTAGCTGGGACTACAGCTGGGTGTACTACCATGCCCAGCTAATTTTTTCTATTTTTAGTTGTCTGGCTAATTTATTTCTATTTTTAGTAGAGATGGGATCTCACTTTTGCTGAGGCTGGTCTCAAACTGCTGACCTCAAGTGATCCTTCCACCTGAGCCTCCCAGAGTGCTAGGATTATAGGCGTGAGCCACCACACCTGGCCTAGATTCTCAAAAGTAGGAGTAATAAGTCAAAGAGTACAAATACTATAATTATGCAACACTTACTGACAGTTTTCCAAAAATGTGTGTCAATGTACATGGCCACTGGCAATGTACTTTACCCTTACAACACTGATTTTCACATGTATCAGACAGTTAATTATCAAATGTTTTGTTAATTGAAAGGTTAACAAAATGGTATCTCATCGCAATCTGTATTTCTTGAATTCATAAAGTTTAACAGTCTTTTTAAAAAATTCATTCTACTTCTTAATTTATAAACTTCCTATTAACATACAAGATGTTTCTCAATGGTCAGGAAAATCCAATCTAACCTGTTTGCCATTTTTCTTCTCTTGGTGCCAGCTAGGAGAAGTCATGCTGACCGCACATGCCTACTCTACGCAGAGGGCTCTGCCTGGAAAGAGCAACAGGAAATACAAAGGAACTGCGCTCTATCTAGCCCCTCACTGCTCAGCTTAGCGTGACAGCAAGTAACCAATCTAGAAAGCAAACCAACTAAAACTGCAGCATTTTCACAAGTGCAAATCAATTATAAATATTTAAGTTCTGAGTAAATAAATAGAATTAAACAGAGGCAAATTCTTGAATTTTGAGCTGGCAATGAAAGCATTAAATATATGCATTCATGTCACAAAACTCTCTTGAGAGCCCAATCAGCACCAGCCTAGACAAGCAGGACAGATAAGGTCCCTGCCTACACACTTCAGAGAGAAGACAATTAAACAGCAGCCCCAGGACAGTCTATACTGAGTGCTGGCTTACAAGATGAGCCTGCACCAGAGGGTCCTAATCTATCGGGGAGGGAAGGAATGGGCCATCAAAGGTCTCCTTGGCTAATTTAAGGAGTTTGAAATTAGGAAAGTAACATCATCAGACCTGAGTTGTAGAAAAATTTTGGCTGCAGAGAGAAGAATGGATTGAGCAGACTGAAGGGAGTCACGTTGAAGGAGACCAGTTGGGATCAACTGCAACCCAAGACAGAGAGGACAGTGCTTTGACTAGGGCAGTGGCAACATGAACTGAGAGCTGGGGACTGATCATACCTAACAGAACAGCAGGACAGCACTCACGTGCACAGGCAGAGGGAGGGAGGAAACACAGGGACTTCCATGCTATTTTTTTTGGCTTGGAGACCTAGGGCAACAGATGCCAGTATCAGTCACTGATCCAAGGAACACAGGTGCAGCAGCCGGTGGGAGGCTAGGGGAGGACAAAGATAAGGCCCACTGTGGACCTGGGGGACAGGTAAATGGACATATCAGCAATGGACAGAAAGTCCTGGAGATGAGAATCTGGAAGGGTGTAAGATACTGGGCTATAAGGACAATGGACACCTTCCAACTTCTGTTTACTGCTTGTCTGCTAACCGCAAGGCACTATGAGTACATTATGGGATGTAGAGGAGAAAGACAAAGAACTTGGAAACCAGAGTCTCTCAGCTAGGACCTGGAACAGGTTAGAGCCTATCAGGGGCAGGATGAAGTAAGAATCATTGTGGGGGCGGATGCATGACCAGTGTGTAAACAACTGAGTTATAAAAAGGGGACTAACACACAAAGGAGGGTCCCTGCCTGGAGAAGAGGCCACTGCGCTGGCACTCTGGGGCTCAGACCCTAGCTCGAGCTAGACAATAAAACTCCTTTTGATAATTACAGCCTCGGTGACTGTCTCTCTGTCCTGCGGCCTTGTGAATCTCGAATATAACAAGGGCTCTGCTCTCAGAGAACCAGGCAGAGCAAAGCCACTCAAGGACAGGCCAAGAGGGAGCAGCAGTCACATGAGCACGGAAATCCAAAGGGTGTGGGGCGAAGAAAGTGCTGAGGGATGCTTCTAGGTGAGTAAAACAGGAACTGGGGGGCTGGGCACAGTGGCTCATACCTGTAATCCTAGCACTCTGGGAGGCCAAGGCAGCATCACTTGAGCTCAGGAGTTCGAGACCAGCCTGAGCAACACAGTGAGAACTGGCTTGATGGTGCATACCTGTAGTCTCAGCTACTCCAGAGGCTGAGGCAGGAGGATCACTTGAGCCCAGGAGTTGGAGGTTGCAGTGAGTTATGATGATGCCATTGCACTTTACCCCGAGTATCAAAAACAAACGAAACAAAACAAAAAACAGGAACTGGAGTGACTGTACTGATCCCCTCTCTAGCCACTAAACAAGCAGGACCCCTGGTGGAATTTCCAGCTCCTTGATGCTAGCCTGTGCACAGAGCCTCCCGGCTTGGCCAGTGGCAGCCACAGCACCAACTTGGAGGTGGGCAGGGACACTGGAAAAATAGGAGCAAGCAATTGGAACCAAAAAGTTATCACATCTGAACACCAGAAAACACCTCCCAGGGAGAAACCCTCCAAGCCCCACATGCCATGCAGGAAGTGCCTGAACTGTGCCTCTAACGCTTGGCTCCCAAGGCTGACGCTGTTGCACCCTAGACCAGCACACTCACTGTACTAGGCACTGAACTAGGTATATAACGAAGGCTTTTTTTTTTAATTCTTTGTACCAGCACTTTGAGGAAGTGTAGGTCCAAAAGGCATGACCCAGCGAAATGTGGCTGGGTTAGACATGGTGTTCAATATATACACACTAAATAATCTGACTGGTTAAATGAGAAACCAACCTCACAGCGAACAACTAGTCAAGGGTCACCCAGTTCCCAAGGGCTGGATTCAGGGATTCAGCCTCAAACTGAGCTTGTCACAAAGTCGGGGCTCCCTTACCCAGCAGCACCTCAGAGCAAGCAGGGAGCCCAGGAGGGTCCAGGTCCTCTGTCTGGAACACACAGCTTCTCTCACCTGCTGGCCCCCAGCTATGTGCCCCGGTTCTTATCTGTCCTCAGTGCATTCATGTACCCAATGGCCCTCAAAGATCCCTGGAGCCTCTCTCTATTTCTCAGCAAGTCCTACTAGAAGGGGAGTCCTAACCTGGGCCCATGAATAGATTTGGGGGTGACCATAACACCCCTTAAAACTCTATGTAGGCCGGGCGTGGTGGCTCACGCCTGTAATCCTAGCACTCTGGGAGGCCAAGGCGGGCAGATTGCTCCATGTCGGGAGTTCAAAACCAGCCTGAGCAAGACCCCGTCTCTACTAAAAACAGAAAGAAATTAATTGACCAACTAAAAATATATACACACAAAAATTAGCCGGGCATGGTGGCGCACGCCTGTAGTCCCAGCTACTCAGGAGGCTGAGGCAGCAGGATCACTTGAGCCCAGGAGTCTGAGGTTGCTGTGAGCTAGGCTGACACCAGGACACTCACTCTAGCCTGGGCAACAAAGTGAGACTCTGTCTCAAAAAAAAAAACAAAAAAAAAACCTCTATGTGCATTTTTCCTGGAGAAATGAACCACAGTTTTCAGATTTCATCTGATTCTTCTCAAAGAGACTCACTACCTGGGTCTTAAGGGATGAGGGGATGTGACTGGCCCTTATATCTCCCACCTGCACAGTGCTTAGAGCCTCATAGGTGCTCAACAAAGGTTGGCCCGAATGCTGAACGACCCAAAGGATGAACAGTTCAGGAGAAACACGGCATATCTTTCCCTTTGGGCACTTCTCCACCACACTACCACTTCCCAAGGGAAGACAGTTGGTAGCTCTTAGAAAGTCTGTCCCTGGAGGTAAGGACTAGGTCGTTCTAGAACTTCTTTTATACTGTTATGGACACAAAGCATACTGTTCTCAAAGTTTAAGTTTAAAACCCATTTGCTTATAATTTAGAGACCATCAGGACAATTTTAATAAGGCCTGGATTTTAAGTGATATTAAGGAATTACTAGACCAAGCGTGCTGGCTCATGCCTGTAATCCTAGTTCTCTGGGAAGCCGAGGCGGGCGGATTGCTCAAGGTCAGGAGGTCAAAACCAGCCTGAGCAAGAGCGAGACCCCGTCTCTACTATAAATAAAAAGAAATTAATTGGCCAACAAATATATATAGAAAAAATTAGCCGGGCACGGTGGCTCGTGCCTGTAGTCGCAGCCACTTGGGAGGCTGAGGCAGGAGGATCGCTTGAGCCCAGGAGTTTGAGGTTGGTGTGAGCTAGGCTGATGCCATGGCACTCACTCTAGCCTGGGCAACAAAGTGAGACTCTGTCTCAAAACTAAATAAATAAATAAAATAAGGAATTACTGGTAGGTATGATAATGGCATTGTGGTTATGTTCAGAATGTCCTTATTTTCTTAGAGGTATATACAGAAGAACTTAGGGTTGAGATGATAAGAAATCAGGGATTTACTTTAAAATCTTACAGCCAACTAGGCCGGGTGTGATGCTTCACGTCTGTAATCCTAACACTCTGGGAGGCCGAGGCGGAAGGATGATTTGAGATCAGGAGTTCGAGACCAGCTTGAGCAAGAGCGAGACCTCATCTCCACTAAAAATAAAAATAAAAAAAAATAAAATCTTACAGCCAAAAACAGGAGGGAGATGAGCAAGGTGGCAAAATGTTAGTAACTGCCGAATCTGGGAGACAGGCATATGGGGTTCATATTATCCTGTTTTTGAATTTTTGAAAACTTAACAGTTAAAAAAATAAAAAGCCCATTTGTGTTATGGCTGCAAAATTTAACCATGCACAGTTTTATTGGTCACATCCTAAATACAAGATATGCTTCTTAAAAATAAGAAGCCATAGCCTCGGCTACTTCGAACAGGAAGATTTTTGGGAAAATTTAGCAATTTCCTTAAGGCTCCCTCATCTATCATTGACCTCCCTCCCCAACCCTCAGGATGTACACAGAGAAAGAGGCAGCCCAGAACATACAAAGTGAAGGTGCATATAGGTTGTCACAAATGTCCCGCGCTAATGCAAGATGTTAACACAGTCATGCACCACATAATAATGTTTTTGGTCAACAGTGGACCACATATGGTCATCCTGTAAGATAAGAACGAAACAAGAACACATAGCTGAAGCAGCAGCAAGAGAAAAGGGAACTGCAGAAGAAGAAGAAGACAAACCTTCAAGAAAACTCAGTGAAGGCCGGGCGCTGTGGCTCACGCCTGTAATCCTAGCTCTTGGGAGGCCGAGGCGGGCGGATTGCTCAAGGTCAGGAGTTCAAAACCAGCCTGAGCAAGAGCGAGACCCCGTCTCTACTATAAATAGAAAGAAATTAATTGGCCAACTGATATATATATAAAAAAATTAGCCGGGCATGGTGGCGCATGCCTGTAGTCCCAGCTACTCGGGAGGCTGAGGCAGAAGGATCACTCAAGCCCAGGAGATTGAGGTTGCTGTGAGCCAGGCTGACGCCACGGCACTCACTCTAGCCTGGACAACAAAGTGAGACTCTGTCTCAAAAAAAAAAAAAAAGAAAAGAAAACTCAGTGAAGCATTTAGCAGAAGCTTTTGCAGACCTCAACAAGTTCCTCAAAAAGTTTGAAACAAGAACCCCAACACTGAAAGGCTTTCATTAATAGAGAGGAATGTTCATGGTGCATTACCTGCTTACAAGCAAATCTAGGACCAAAAAAAAACCAGAAACAAACCACGATGGACATATTTCTGAAAAGAGTGATGCTTCCTCAAGAGCCTTGGGCAGGTCTTTCAGGGGGTCTTCCAGAAGGCGGCGGCACTGTCACATGAGATGGCAGCTCCGTGCATGTTATTATTCCTGAAGACCTTCCAGGGGTGGTATGTGGAGGAGGAAGACAGTGACTCTGACCTTGTGTAGGCCTAGACCAGGGTCCTCAGACTTTTTAAACAGAGGGCCAGTTCACTGTCCCTCAGACCCTTGGAGGGCCTTTGGAGAGTGCGGTGCACATTCCACACATGCGCACTGTGGGCCCGGGACAAGTCAGCTGCTAAGCAGGACAGGCAGCTGCAGCAAGAACGCGCGGCGGGCTGGATAAATGTCCTTGGGGGGCCACAGTTTGAGGACGCCTGGCCTAGACTAATGTGTGTGCATATGTCTTAGTTTTTAACAAAAAAGTTAAAAATATATATTAATTCTTATTCTTAAAAAAAGATTATGGAATAACGAAAATATTTTTCCTTTCTCTCTTTGTCCTGCTGAGACAAGGGGTCTGGTTATCATCTGTGGTGTATGTGCCATGCTCTGTAAACCTGTATGTTGCTCTTGCCCTATAATCCTATCTTTCTCTCCTCAATAAACCTCATTTTTGTGCTTGGCTAAACCAAAAAAAGAAAATTAAAGAAAAGAAAATATTTTGATATTTTGCTGGGCACAGTGGCTCACACCTGTAATCCTAGAATTTTCAGAGGCCCAGTTAGGAGGACTGGTTGAGGCCAGAAGTTCAAGACCAGCCTGAGCAAGACCCCATCTCTACAAAAAAAAAAAAAAAAAAATAGAAAAATTAGCTGGGTGTGGTGGCACACGTCTGTAGTGCCAGCTACTCCGGAGGCTGAGGCAGGAGGATCACCTGAGCCCAGGAGTTTGAGGTTGCTGTGAGCTATCATGATGCCACTGTACTCTAGCCCTGGGTGACAGAGCAAGAACCTGTCTCAAAAAATAAAGAAAGAAAGAAAGAAAGAAAGAAAGAAAGAAAGAAAGAAAGAAAGAAAGAAAGAAAGAAAGAAAGAAAGAAAGAAAGAAAGAAAGAAAGAAAGAAAATATTTTTATACACCTGTACACTGTGTATTAAGATAAGTGTCATTACATGGTCTCGAACTCCTAAGCTCAAACGATCCTCCCGCCTCAGCTTCCCAGAGTGTTAGGATTACAGGCATGAGCCACCATGCCTGGCCTTGTTTCTTTATCTTACATCCTGTAAATTGGAAATTAATTATAAAGGTTTGATTAGATTCAGGTTATTATGATATGCTAAATGGTAAGCAAAAAGAAAAAAATAAAAATAACAAAATAGATTCAGGTTAAACATTTTTGATAAGCATACTTTCAGAAGTATTTGGTACTGTTCCGTTTACTATCTTGAGATAAAATTCATAGGTAATAATATCTAACCATATAATTTTTAAAAATCAATGTAACAACTCTTTGTAACAATTCTTTGTTGTACAGAACTGTCCCGTGGATTAGAGGACATTCAGTAGTGCCCCCGTGACTGCATTAACCAAAAGTCCCCCCAAATTATACAAAATTTTAGAGATCTACTGCTACTATAATAAAGTAGCAGAATATTTGAGATAGTTGCAGACTGTACATAATAATTGTTTTCTGTTAACACTTTTGTTTCTTGGAGCAATTGTTGCCCTATAAACTGTGGATTAAATTATAGTCCACTTTGAAGATTATTCTGAAAAAAATTATTTTATATTCCAATGCAGTTAGGTTCTTCAAAGGCCCTAACTCAAGAAATTTAAAAGGACTCCCCACTTCTGTGTATGTAACATTTTATTAAGAGTGCTTCCAAATGTGTTTTCTGCTTTAAATCATTTTATTTTCTGAGATCATGCAGTGAGATTCTTTAAATTATTTTTAAGAGACTAATTTCTAAGTTCTTTTGAATCACATAGCTGTTGGGGATGCTGAGTAACCCTTGAAAATTTTTGAGATAAGATTCTTCAAAAATGCCCATACTATAATTTTTTACCTTCTTGCCATTTTAGAAGTCTGTAATACCATTTCTATTACCAAGAGATTTACTAGAATTTCCTCCTTTTTATTTAATAAGTCAAGTAAGTTAAGTACCTCCCACACATAAAGGAAGTTTCCTTTACATCCTTTTGTCTGCTGTATATTAAGTATTATAAATTTTCTAAAGTTAAATAAAATGGTTCTGTACATTGTTATTGCAGAAAAAAGATGTGTCATTACAAAAGAGTCAAAAAGTTAAAAAATTAAAAAGTTTATAAAGTAAAAGTTACAGTAAGCTAATGTTAATTATTAAAGAAAAATATTTTTTATAAATTTAGTGTAGCCTAAATGTCCAGTGTTTATAAAGTCTACAGCACTACACAGTAATGTCCTAGGCCTTCACATTCACTCACCACTAACAGACTCACCCAGAGCAACTTCCAGGTCTGCAAGCTCCATTTATGGGAAGTGCTCTGTACAGCACCCTAAACATGTACCATGTTTCATCTTTCATACCATACTTTTCTGTACCTTTTGTTTAGATATGCTTCTTAGATACACAAATGCTTACCATTGATTCCAATTCCCTATAGTACTCGGTACAGTAACACGTTGTGCGGGTTTCTAGCCCACGAACAGCAGGCTATACCACAGTTTGTGGAAGTATCCTCCGTGACGTTTGCACGATGACATATTTCTCAGAACATATTCCCATCATAAGGGACACAACTGTAATGAGGGAAACTGTGGGCATGGGGGGTGTGTATGGGGACTCTGCACTTTCTGCTTAATTTTTCTGTAAACCTAAAACTTCTCTAAAAAGTAAAGTCTATTAATTTAAGATGGTTAGAAAAAAAAGAGATTTTTTCCCTTTCTTTTTATCCTCATCTGTATCTCTATTTTAACTTTTCTTCTGCATCACTCTCTTTTTTCCAACTAGTCCTGAATATTAGGCCAGATCCTTTAATTCTGCAGTCCCAAAGCCTCTGGCAAGCCGCAAACCAGTAGGGGGCTGTGCCGTTAGGGACCCAGCTGCAGAGCTCCACCTCACTCCCCTGACTCCTTATCCCCCATTCCTGCCCATGGAAAAACTGTCTTCCATGAAACTGGTCCCTGGTGCCAAAATGGTGAGGGATCGCTGCTCTAAAGTTCATTTTTGTGGCAGTGATAAAATATGTGGAATTTTAACATGAGTTTGAAATGAAGGGACCACTAAGATATTCCTTTGTGGTTTTGCTTCTTAATTAGAATTGGTTTAGTATGTTTTCTAGACAGTAACAATCGTACAACTACCACCCACTTCACTATCTACTACTACTTCCACATTTGAGAGAACTTGCTACAAAGTACTCCACATATATCATCTTATTTATTCTGACAGAAACACTGCCCGTGTGCATATATCCATTTAGATGGGGAAACAAGCTCAGAAAGCTAAGTAATTTGTCTTAAGTCAAACAGCTCATGAGCAGTACAGGCAGGATTCAATTCTAAAGCTAGGACTTTTTTTCTTCTTCATTTTTGAGACAGAGTTTCGTTCTGTCGCCCTGGGTAGAGTATCGTGGCATCATCATAGCTCACTGCAACCTCCAACTCCTGGGCTCATGTGATCTTCCTGCCTTAGCCTTCTGAGTAGCTGGGACTACAGACATGTGCCACCACACCCAGCTAATTTTTTCTAGTTTTAGTAGAGACAGGCCCTTGTTCTTGCTCAAGCTGGTTTCAAACTCCTGAGCTCAAGTGATCCTCCCACCTCCGCCTCCCAGAGTGCTAGGATTACAGGCGTGACCCACTGCGCTCCACCAGAGCTAGTACTCTTAATCTCTTTACTACACTACATCCCTTTTTTCCCCTTTTCTACTCTACCTGACAAGTCACTTGGAGGTATCTCAGGACCTGTAAAGACACTAGAACCAATATAATAGTTATAAAATGCTTGAGACCAGGAGTTCGAGACCCCCTGAGCAAGAGTGAGACACAGTCTCTACCAAAAATAGAAAAAATTAGCTGGGCGTGGTGGTGTGCACCTGTTGTCACAGCTACTCGGGAGGCTGAGGCAGAAGGATCACTTGAGCCCAGGAGTTTGAGGTTGCTGTGAGCTGTGATGAATCCACTGCCCTCCAGCCTGGGCAACAGAGTGAGACAAAGGAAAGGAAAGGAAAAAGGAAAAAAGGAAAGGAAAAAGGAAAAAAGGAAAGGAAAAAGGAAAAAGGAAAAAGGGGAAGGGAAGTGAAGGGAAGGGAAGGGAAGGGAAGGGAAGGGAAGGGAAGGGAAGGGAAGGGAAGGGAAGGGAAGGGAAGGGAAGGCGGGAAAGAAGGAAGAGAGGGAGGGAAAGAAAGGAAGACAGGACAGAAAGAAGGAAAGAGAGAAAGAAAGAAAAACTTGACTCCAAGCTTCGCCTTCCTTACTAACACCAAGGTCATACCTTCCTCCAAAGTTCTGAGAGAATTAAATATCACCACAGTGCCTTGCACAAATTAAGAACCCTACTCCAGTTCTCCTCCTCTTGCCCCACAGATCCTCCCCTACACTCAAGCAAGGCCACAGCGAATGGGACCAAGGTAAGACACCTACATCAAACCCAAATTCACTAATGAAGTGTCCACCCACAAGCACGGCTCCTGGAGGGGGGGATCCATCGCAAGACCTCAATCTCTTTCAAATGTAGTTAAAAATCATAACCAAAATGCTACCACTGTGAAAATCAAAAAGGAAAAGCAGTAAAAATATAAGAGGAACAAGGAAACTGCTGAGAAACTTTGGGGTTGAAAAGCAGCAAGGGACCAAGAAACCATCCAGATGAGCGTTTTCTGGGCTTGTTGTGGTCGCCCTCCAGCGGAGTAACTTTTCTTCCAGGACACGGCGCTGCAAATCGCACGCGAGTCAGGGGAGGCCGGGGACACTGGGCCTCCAGGCGAGAACGAAGTGCACTTGCGGTCAGACGCCCGGTCAAGGCCGTTTCCCGGAGGCCGGGATGCCGCAGCGTCCCGGCCGGCCGGCCGCCCTCCCTCTCCGCGTCTCCTGGCCCCGCCGCCAGCCCTGAGCACCGCTCTGTCGGAGCCCGGGCGTTCTCACCTGAGCGTAGCCCCTCTGCGGGAAAAGGCCCCGGAGCCCCGCAGCCGCGCACGCCGCTCTCCAACAGAGCCCGCGCGCCGCTCCCGGCGCCGCCACCCTGCCGAGCGCCGCCATCCGGCCGCCCGCCGCGCGCACGCGCAGACCGCGCCAGCCGGCCCGTGCTCCGCCCCGCCGCGCAGCCAATCAGCGGCCGGACGCGCGGCATCTCGGGAGTCGTAGTCCCGCATCTCGGCCCTGAGTGCGGACACGCGGTACAGAGCCGCGGCCCGCGGAGCCGGAAGGGTTCCCGGGGCGCCGGGCCGCGGGTCCGAGGGGCTCTGTTGCAGCCAAGAGGTGCAAGGTCCTGCCGCTTTGCAGGCGAAGACTGGGGTGAGCAGGCTGCCGTGCACAGTTGGCATGGCCCAGGTGCACCACCCTAGTATCTCTGCGTACCTGCCTGTTCCGGGAACGTGCTTGTCAGGTGGAAGTCCCAGCTCTCTCAGCCTCGGGTTCGGGGCTATGTGGCGGGGACTTAACCTTGATTTCAAGACGAGGTTGGGCAAGCATACCTTTCTTTTCATGTTCAAGTCTACTGAGCTCCAGTCAATGAAGGAGTGAGCGTTGGGCGCCAATTATTAATTATTTTATTCTTTCAGTAAACAGCCGCTGAACCTCTTCTTCCTGCAGGCTCTGTGCTAACTCCTGGAAAGATTATATATGTGAATAACCCCCCAGACTCACACTTTGAAGGGAGGCTGAGGCAGGACTGTAATACAAAGTAGAAAATAACTCCCGAGAGAGGGTCAGATAACTAATTTAGCAAACACCTATTGAACACCAGCTAGTGTTGGGCATGGTGCCAGCTCCCAGGGTAGATACAGAGGTAAATGAGGAAAGAATGGGCTTTGATAATGGAGAGGTAAGGGGATGGGCAGTACTTCCTTGGAGCCTCTGAGCAGAGCTGGGTCTGGCAGTACCTGGTCATGAAGGGGAGATTCTGCTACAGGAAGAAGTCCCATTTCCCACCGCTTGCAATGTGATCCCCCGTTCCTGGCAGACACCTTGACCAAAACCTCATGAATGACCCTGAAAGAGAACCACCAGCTAAGTTATTCCTGAGTTCCTAACCCTCAGAAGTTGAGATGATGAATGTTTGTTGTTTTAAGCCATTAAATTCTGGGGTAATTTGTTACACAGCAAAACATAACTAATACACGAGGTGATTGGGACTGTGTCATCCTCAATGCTGTTTCATCCTCAGGGGTTCTCAGCCTGGGTCAGGTGTGTTCCCCACCTGGGTCTACCTTGCTTTCAGTCTTCCTCAGCTGTAAACTGAATGCCATAAAAGAGCAGCCTTCTCTGGCAGGAACCAGAAACAAGCTGGGTTTTTGTTATTTTCAGGAAAGATGACAGAAGGTGCATTCTGTGAGGTTCCAACCTGATTATTGTATCAAATACTCTGTGTATGTGTGTGTGCAGATATTGATACATCTTCATTAGATTATCTGGATTCTTAAGCCAAAAAGGGTACAAACCGTCCCCTAAGAAGAAATCTAATGGCTAAGCCTTGCTCTGTTAAAGAGTTCACACCTCCAGGAACAAGGGTACTCACATCTACCCAGTGCTGTTCTAAGTGTCCTACCACCCTGCCATCTGAGCTAAGCATGTACTCTGCCACTCTTGGGCAGTGCGGAATAAACACTAATAAACTCAGGCTCTGTGGTTTACATTGTAGGCAGACCCCACCCTTCTGTTACTTAACATGTCTTTATTTTGTTTCCCAGTAATGTTATTCCACAATCAGGTTAAGGTGTTCTTTTATATTCAGGTTCAGAATATTTGCTCTGTTCATGTCCACTGAATTTGGAAGCTTCCCAAGCCATTACACCAACACATCTGACTTTATATTGTTTTGTACCCTCTGTCTTTGTGCAAGTGGACTGTGTGTGTTAATTAGGAGGGTCTATCTGGTCTTCAATCACATTACTACTCATGGGGTTTGTTCATGTTGATTTTTTTTTTTTTTTTTTTTTTTTTTTTTTTTTTTTTTTTTTGAGACAGAGTCTCGCTTTGTTGCCCAGGCTAGAGTGAGTGCCGTGGCGTCAGCCTAGCTCACAGCAACCTCAAACTCCTGGGCTCGAGCGATCCTTCTGTCTCAGCCTCCCGAGTAGCTGGGACTACAGGCATGCGCCACCATGCCCGGCTAATTTTTTATATATATATCAGTTGGCCAATTAGTTTCTTTCTATTTATAGTAGAGACGGGGTCTCGCTCTTGCTCAGGCTGGTTTTGAACTCCTGACCTTGAGCAATCCGCCCGCCTCGGCCTCCCAGAGAGCTAGGATTACAGGCGTGAGCCACCGCGCCCGGCCCATGTTGATTTTTTAAATTGGTTTTTTCCCCGGAGCAGACTTCAGTGCTTGGAGTACATTCTATCTGGAGTTTTCAGCCTCCTATGTGCTGAATTTCCCCACCTTCCTATGTCAGGTCAGAGGTCAAGGATTCTCTAACTTTAGCATGCAACAGCATCACCTGAAGGGCTGATAAAACCACAGCATGGTGGGACTCATTCTCCGAGTTTGGATTTGCATACCCAATCAGTTCCCAGGTGATGCAGATGGTGCTGGCCCATGTGGGGAAGCTGCTCTGGGAGCCAGAGTGTGTCTGAGCAGATACTGGACCAGTTACCTTCTGGAGACTGAATGCCTAGAACAGCCGCTGCCTCAGCTTTCTCCACTCCAGTCTCCCAACCACACCTATGTGGCCAGTTTGTTCAACTGATGTCCTGATACTGATAACTCTGGCCCCTCCTTATCTCAGCTATTCCATATTTACTCCTGGGCAGGCCTTGCTTTCAGTTTTCCTCAGTTGTGAACTGAACTCCATGAAACAGCAGCCCTCCCTAAAATCAGAGATGAGCTGGTTCTTTTCACGAAATGATAACAGAACAGAAAGTGCATCCTGGGAAGTTCCAACCTGATTATCCCTCACATGTGTATGAGCTCAACGTCCCAGACGCTAACCTATCTGAGGGCAGGGTCTCCCTGATTCACCTCTGTCTCCCTCTCAGGTCCTGGTGCCTTGCACGAGTTGGCAAAGGGATAGATATCCATTCTGCTACTTTCCCAGTTAAACTTGCTTACACGTGTGTGCATGTAGTCATGTGTGTAAATCTGCTAATCCCCATGCACGCAGTTTGTATTAGTTAGGATTGGGTTTGGCTGCAAGTAACAGAAACCTCCAAAGAGCAATGGCTTAAATAAGAAAGAAATTTGTTTCTCTCATGTAAAGCTGGGAGAAAACAATGCAGGCATGGTAATGTGGCTGCACAAGCTTACCAGGAGCCCAGGCTCCTGTTTTGCTCCTTCACCTCACAGCTTCCACTTCGTGGTCCAAAACAGCTGCTCAAGCTCTGACATGTTCGCATTCCAGCCAACAGGAAGGAAGAAACAAAGAGATGGGATACCATCTCCCTACAAGTACAATTCTGAGAAGTCTCATACACTACTTCTGATTACATCTCGTTGGCCAAAACTTAATCAAACGGTCATGCCTAGCAGCGAGGAAAGCTGGAAAATGTAGCCTTGTGCCCAGCTAAAAGTCAGGGTTAATTCCACATAAGGGAATAAAGGATATTGGAGAGAAATTGACACTTCCTGCCCCACACCCACAGGAGGCAGACAAATGAGGAAAAGTTCCTGGTAGAGGAATAACAGGGGTATTCTGGCTGGGGGGTAGAGTGGAGAATGAGCAGCAGGAAACAGGAAGTGGGTGGGCCTGCCTGGCTGGGTGGCAGCAAGGGAATCCAGGAGGGTTTATCTCTGTACTTTCTCTCTCTTTCTCTCAACCCTCTTTTCCCTGAGGCCCCACTCCTATGCTGAGGAAGAATTCTGAGAAGAGGGTGGAGATCTTCTCTGTAGGAGAGGAATATTTATTCCCACCTTCTGTTTCCCTGAAAAAGGAACTTGTATTAATAATGCTCCTGGCCTGTCTCTACCTGGGGAAGAGGAAACGTGACTCACGGAGCACTTGTGGCTTGCCCTCTCTCCTCTTTGGGAGCCATCCCATCCATGGGACATGAGTGCTCTGCCTGTCCCTGCGTTGCCAGGGGGTTGGGTTCACGCCTGTGCCAGTGATGACTCAAGGGGGCGTTAGCAAGCCCATTTCGTCTACCAAGTAAACATCGTTCTCTCACAAGGTCTTAGCAGTAATAAAGCTGACATTTTTATTCCCATCCGTCTTGTGTCTATTTTTCAATGGATTTAGATTTAGGCAGAAAAGTGGTTTATTTATTGGCTTACTCTTAAAACCCCAACAGCCTCCTTTCCTGCTGGCCTGAGACTAGAGACCCCGATCATGACTTCCCATACCCTGCTGACTGGGGGAATAATCGACCACCTCTGTCGTGAGAGTTCAGGTGCCCAGGCGACCTCTGGGGCCTCTCCCACCAGAACCCCCACACCCTCTCTGGAGGCAAGGAACCACAGGAAAGCAGGAACACAGAAAGATGAAATCATTCACTCTGTGGTATAAATAACTGATGCTTGCTCCTATCCTGAAAGCAATTTCTGCAGGAGAAAAGGAGGAAGAGAGCAGAGGTGCTAGGAAAATGACTGGGCCAGGCGAAGGGCACAGATGGGGGCCTGAGGGCTCCAGTGACAAGTTTCCTCCTTGGTGTTCTCAAGCCCACCTGTCGTCCCTGCTCAGAAAAAGTGAGGCTGGTGTTAGGGACCGACCTTCCACAGCTCCACCGGACAGAAAAACAGAGACATCGAGGATGCAATCACACAAGAGGAGGTTTATTTTCTGGCTAGCCAGGGTCCAAGCCCCAGAGCACCAACGCAGTGGCCACTCTCGCAGGCAAGGACCCTGACCGGAACAACGGCATGTCTTTTATCCCCATGGTGCACGAGCTGCGCACAAGCTGACTACGCATGGATCATGCGTTGACCTTTAAAATGATTGGTTGCCCACTATTGCCTTTTGAAATAATTGGCGGGTTGGTTGCCCTCTATTGCCTGATGGGCCAGTCGCCCGTGCTTCAATGACCTCATCCC
Organism: Microcebus murinus; assembly: GCF_040939455.1. Lineage (NCBI taxonomy): Eukaryota > Metazoa > Chordata > Mammalia > Primates > Cheirogaleidae > Microcebus > Microcebus murinus. Next base: position 99,507,970 of record NC_134113.1, on the reverse strand, counting down.
ATAATTCCCCTTACAGCGGTGTAGCAAGCAAGCAATGACCAGAAGCAAAGGTTTGCGGTTAGCTCATTGCCCCACCCAAGTAAATTCCCGACAATTGGAAGAATTCCTCTGCCCTTCCTCTATCCTACAAATTCCTCTGCCCTACAGCTGGGAGTGTGGCCATGCTGATTCAGGACCCAGCGTCGAGGGTCACAGGGTCTTGAGCCCTAACCTGCCCCTGGGCCCTTCAAGTATGGCTGTGCCACGGGCACAGGAGAAAGAGTGAAGAGGGGCTGCAGGAGATTCCCCTGGGTGCTGGGGCTGCAGTGGGCTAGGGGCGAGAGGCCAGCTGGCCCAAGGCCAGGAGATGTGGCAGGGGACAGAGGACAGAGGGCATGGCTGGGCCTTAGCAGAGAGGAGGGGAAGGCAGGAAAAGGAAGAGGCAAGAAAAGGCTGATCAAGGAAATTTTAAAAGCTCAACAGAGATGAAGAAGAGGGAGGAAGAAGGGAACACCAGAGGCAGAGTTCTAAGCATTTTGGAAGTGTGCTGTGTCCAAGTTCCTAGTCTGCCTGCTCAAGTCTGCTGCTATTCCCCCGGATTCTCTGCCACCTGCCCCTCCTGGCCACCATCAACTCCCCAGCTCATGTCAGGCTGCACTGCATTTCCCAGCCAGAGCAGAGCCAGCATCCTCCACCCAGGGCCTCTCCCCCACAGCCTAGGGGAACGTGGGGGCACCGATCCCCTCAGCTCGCCCCTGCCACTGGCCCAGGGAGGGGGCAGCTGGTGCCAGGGAACCACTGAGCAGAGCCAGCTGGGCCTCTCCTGCAAGCTCCCTCTGGGGAGGACCAGCACACAGATGAGGGGCTCAGCTCCTGCCTCCCCATGCCCCACGGGAGGGGAGGGCACTCGGGGAGTCTGATTGCCCTCGGAGCCCCACTCACGCGGGGGCTGAGCAGATGGTGGAGCTGCCTGATCCCGTCGGTGCCCCTCCCTGCACCCTGACTCAGAGTGACCCCATTGGCTGCTGCCCTGAGGCTCCAGCCATGGACGGTCACAACTGGCTGTTCATTGGTGTGATGGTTAATTTTCAGTGTCAACTTGACTGCATTAAGGAGTGCTAGATAGCTAGTAAATCATTACTTCTGGGTGTGTCTGTGAGGATGTTTCCAGAAGAGACTGAGGTATGAGTCGGTGGACTCGTGAGGAAGATGCACCAACAAAGGACCATTCAGTTGGCTGGGGGCACAGACAGAACAAAAAGAGAGAAGAAAGGCAAATTTGCTCTGTCCCTCCTGGAGTTGGGACACGCTTGTTCTCCTGCTGTTGAACCTGAGAACTCCAGTTTCTCTAGGTTTTAGACTCTGGGCCTTGCACCAGCAGGCCCCCAGGTTCTCAGACCTTCAACCTTAGCCTGAGAGGTGTTTCAATCATTCCATTGATGTTTCAATCATTCCATTGAAAGAGGTTAACGGATAACCTAGGGCTGGAGTCAGCAAACATTTTCTGTAAAGGGCCAGACAGTAAATATCTGGGGCATATTCAACCTGCCTTTGTAGCAAGAAAGCAGCTGTGGATGGCATAGAAATGAATAAGCACAGCTGTGTTCCAATAAAACTTTATTTATAAAACAGCATCCAGGTTGAGCACGAGGACCATAGTTCGGTTGAGCACAAACACCATTGGCTTCCCTGATTCTGAGGCCATCAGACTTCGACTGAGCCATCCTACTGGCATCCCAGGGTCTCCAGTTTGCAGATGAACAGCCTATAGTGGGACTTCCCAGTCACTGCAATCACATGTGCCCATTCCCGTCACAGATCCCCTCATCTCTCTGTCATCTATCTATCCATATCCTATTGGTTCTGTCTCTCTCGAGAACCCTGACTAATCCAATTGGTATGCAGATAGGAAGGGACACCACCCATTAAATAGTCCTGCTGAAGGAATCCATCCTAAATTTCATCAAGACTTGACGTCCTACCAGGTGCGGTGGCTCACGCCTGTAATCCCAGCACTCTGGGAGGCCGAGGTGTGCGGATCGTTTGAGCTCAGGAGTTTGAGACCAGCCTGAGCAAGAGTGAGACCCCGTCTCTGCTAAAAAAAATAGAAAGAAATTAGCTGGACAACTAAAAAAAAAATATATATATATATAGAAAAAATTAGCCGGGCATAGCAGCACATGCCTGTAGTCTCAACTACTCAGGAGGCTGAGGCAGGAGGATCACTAGAGCCCAGGAGATTGAGGTTGCTGTGAACTAGGCTGTTGCCACAGCACTCTAGCCCAGGCAACAGAGTGAGACTCTGTCTCAAAAAAAAAAAAAAAAAAAGATTTGAGATCTCATTACCAATTAAAAGGAAATATAGGCGGTAGAGGAACATGCGATGTTATGAGAATGCAATCAGCAAATTCCAGACTGAAACGCTTTATAGGACAAATGACTAGATTTCCTTGCCAATAAATTTCAAACAACAAAAGAAAAGAAAGAGAAGAATGACAGACAGTTCAAGAGGTGCTGCTGGAATGGAACAGTCTTATTCAGCTCAGCTATTGCAGAGAAAAGATAAGTAAAAATCACCAGCAGTCCCCATTACCACTGGAGACGCCTGCAATCCTAGTTACGAGAGAGTCCCACAGTCTTCACAAGCCCTGAGCCTGGTGCAGGAGATGCCTTGAGTCCACATGGCTGCATTGCTTCAGAGATAGAACTCATGCTGGGTGCCCCCCACTCCCCAGGACCGTAGCTGCTAGGGCATGGTGTCATTCTGAGAACAGAGCCACTGATGAAGTGCATACTGCCTTGGAGCCCAAAAGCCCCTGTATCTTCACATCCCTGGGCTCCCACCATCGTCCCATCACACTTACACAAAGAGATGAAAGGCTATAACCTAAGCCAAACTAGGTGGTATAACTATAGCCCTGGACCCCAAACCCATACATCACGCTATACTCCAAGGAACAGCTGGTCCAGCACAGTGGGAAGGCCATACCCAGGACTGGGTAAGCCAACACACATGCTCTCCAAGGCCTGTGGGTCAGCTGCCCTATTCCTGCTGCCACTGGTGAGCCACCTCCTTGACTGGCAGAGACATCATGTGCCACATGTGCCCCACAGACCTGGAGACTGGCACACCTGGCAACCCCACCCCCTTGACCAAAGGAGCTGCTGCACCCAATGTGCACAACCCACAGTGCCCCAAAACTGTCCTACCTGGGGCCCATGCCATCAACAAAGTCAAGTCACTGTCTCCACAGCACTCATAGTCTAGGCCCTGAAGGCATTCCCAGACACCAAAGATGTTGATTACAGCCAAAGAAATCACACCAAGACTGCACCACTGTGCCCACTCAGAACCAAAACCAAAGCTCTCTACCCAACCAACACAATAGGACACATCTACATAAAAGTCTTTCCCTAAGAAAGCTACACAAAAAGATTTAAAGAAGTGACAATTCAAACAAATGCAAAGATACCAATAAAGGGACACAAAAATCACGAAAAGGTAAAGAAACATGGCATCTCCAGAGGAATATAATAATTCCCCAGTAGCAGACAACAAGGAAAAAGAAATCTAAAAAATGCCTAAAAAGGATTTCTAGGCTGAGCACAGTGGCTCACACCTGTAATCCTAGCACTCTGGGAGGCCGAAGCGGGCAGATTGCTCCAGGTCAGGAGTTCAAAACCAGCCTGAGCAAGATCGAGACTGTCTCTACTATAAATAGAAAGAAATTAATTGGCCAACTAATATATATAGAAAAAATTAGCCGGGCATGGTGGCGCATGCCTGTAGTCCCAGCTACTCAGGGGGCTGAGGCAACAGGATTGCTTGAGCCCAGGAGTTTGAGGTTGCTGTGAGCTAGGCTGATGCCACGGCACTCACTCTAGCCTGGGCAACAAAGTGAGACTCCATCTCAAAAAAAAAAAAGGATTTCTAAATGATGATCTTTTTTTTTTTTTTATTTCAGCATATTATGGGGGTACAGATTTTAAGGTTTCAATAAATGCCCTTTCCCTCCCTCCCCCCACAAGTCTGAGTTTCCAGCATGACCATCCCCCAGATGGTGCACATCTCACTCATTATGTATATATATACCCACCCTCCTCCCCTCCTCCCCTCCTCCCCCCTGCCCAATACCCTATTACTGTAGTACCTATGTGTCCACTTAGGTGCTACTCAGTTAATACCAGTTTGCTGGTGAATATATGTGGTGCTTGTTTTTCCATTCTTGGGATACTTCACTTAGTAGTATGGGTTCCAGCTCTAACCAGGAAAATATAAGATGTGCTATATCACCATTGTTTCTTAGAGCTGAATAGTACTCCATGGTATACATATACCACATTTTATTAATCCATTCTTGGATTGATGGGCACTTGGGCTGTTTCCACAGCCTTGCAATTATGAATTGTGCTGCTATAAACATTCGAGTGCAAGTGTCTTTTTTGTAGAATGTCATTGGATATTTTGGGTAGATGCCCAGTAATGGGATTGCTGGATCAAATGGTAGATTCACTTGTATCGCTTTAAGGTATCTCCATATTGCTTTCCACAGAGGTTGAACTAGTTTGCAGTCCCACCAGCAGTGTAGGAGTGTTCCTCTCTCTCCACATCCACGCCAGCATTTGTTATTTGGAGACTTTTTGATAAAGGCCATTCTCACTGGAGTTACGTGATATCTCATTGTAGTTTTGATTTGCATTTCCCTGATGATTAGAGATGATGAACATTTTTTCATATGTTTGTTGGCCATTCTTCTGTCTTCTTTAGAAAAGTTTCTGTTCAAGTCCTTTGCCCACTTTTTTTTTTTTTTTTTTTTTTGAGACAGAGTCTCGCTTTGTTGCCCAGGCTAGAGTGAGTGCCATGGCGTCAGCCTAGCTCATAGCAACCTCAAACTCCTGGCTCAAGCAATCCTCCTGCCTCAGCCTCCCGAGTAGCTGGGACTACAGGCATTCGCCACCATGCCCGGCTAATTTTTTGTATATATATTAGTTGGCCAATTAATTTCTTTCTATTTTATAGTAGAGACGGGGTCTCGCTCTTGCTCAGGCTGGTTTCGAACTCCTGACCTCGAGCAATCCGCCCGCCTCGGCCTCCCAGAGAGCTAGGATTACAGGTGTGAGCCACCGCGCCCGGCCCTTTGCCCACTTTTTAATAGGGTTATTTGATTTTTTCTTGCTGATTTTCGTGAGTTCTAAGTATATTCTAGTTATCAGCCCTTTATCAGATACGTAGGATGCAAAAATTTTCTCCCATTCTGTAGGTTGTCTGTTTACTTTCATGACTGTTTCTTTGGCTGTGCAGAAGCTTTTTAGTTTCATCATGTCCCATTTATTTATTTTTGTTGCAATTTGATTGCCTTTGGGGACTTCTTCATAAACTCTTTGCCTAGGCCGATGTCTAGGAGAGTGTTTCCAACATTTTCCTCTAAAATTCTAATAGTTTCATACCTTAGGTTTAAGTCTGTTATCCAGCATGAGTTGATTTTTGTGAGAAGCGAAAGGTGTGGGTCCTGCTTCAGCCTTCTACAAGTGGCTATCCAGTTTTCCCAGCACCATTTTTTGAAAAGGGATTCTTTTCCCCAGCATATGTATATGAATGTATATGAATGCCTCTGATTTCTGTGTATTGATTTTGTATCCTGAGACTTTACTAAATTCATTTATCAGTTCCAGGAGTTTCTTGGTTGAATCCTTGGGGTTTTCTAAATATAATATCATATCATCAGCAAACAGTGAAAGTTTGATGTCTTCTGCCCCTATTTGGATACCTTTAATTCCACTTTCCTGTCTGATTGCTGTAGCCAGGACTTCAAGCACTATGTTGAATAGAAGTGGAGATAGTGGGCATGCAGCCTTGTCTGGTTCCAGTTCTAAGTGGGAATGCTTTCAATTTTTCCCCATTCAGTATGATGTTGGCTATGGGTCTGTCATATATGGCTTGTATCATTTTTAGGTATGTCCCTTCTATGCCTATTTTCTTAAGTGTTCGTATCATGAAAGGGTGTTGAATTTTGTCAAAAGCTTTTTCTGCATCTATTGAAAGAATCATGTGGTCTTTGTTTTTGCTTCTGTTTATGTGGTGAATTGCATTTATAGATTTACGTATGTTGAACCATCCCTGGGATGAAGCCCACTTGGTTGTGATGGATTATTTTTTTGATAAGCGTCTGGATTCAGTTAGCTAAGATTTTGTTGAAAATGTTTGCATCTATATTCACTAGGGATATTGGTCTGTAGTTTTCTTTTTCTGTTTCATCCTTTCCTGGTTTTGGTATCAGAATAATATTCGCTTCATAAAAGGTGTCGGGGAGGTTTCCGTTCTTCTCGATGTTGTAGAATAGTTTCTGCAAGATAGGTACTAGTTCTTCTTTGTAAGTGTGGTAAAATTCGGGTGTGAAGCCATCTGGACCAGGACTTTTCTTTTTAGGGAGATTTTTAATTGCTGTTTCTATTTCAGCTGTTGAGATTGGTCTGTTCAGGGAATCTATTTCTTCCTGATTGAGCCTAGGGAGGCTGTGTGTTTCTAGAAATTTGTCCATTTCCTCCACATTTTCCAATTTGTGTGAATAAAGATTTTTGTAGTACTCATAAATTATATCTTGCATCTCTTTGGGATCAGTTGTGATATCTCCTTTTTTGTTCCTGATGGAGCTTATTAGAGATTTCTCTTTTCTGCTTTTCATTAGCTTAGCCAGTGGCGTGTCTGGTGGATATATTGTCTCTCTGTCTCTCTGGGCAGCCGCGGGTAGGGCCGGGGGAGGGGAGGAGGAGGCAATATGGCATCTGCCGCACGGCTCGGGTCTGTGCACACGGAGGTACCCCGCAGGAGTTGGGAGCCCGGTGCCGCATCTGCTACTGGCTTACCGCTCACTGGCAGCGGCCGTCGCTGGGCTGGTGTCCGCAGGTCTCTCCACTCCCTGGGGAATCCACCAGCAGTCCGGGATGCAGGGGAGGGGAAACGGCCTATCCACCTACAATTCCCGCTGGTCTCCGGGCTGCTCCGGGGGTCCCAGCTTCCAGTTCTCCTCCATGACCTCCTCCCGTGGAGTCTCCCGTGGTCTCAGGCACTCCTCCTTCCGACCCTCATCCGATGTAGGTTCCTCTTCTTGCTTCTTTCTTCTAATTTCTGCTAGAATCTGTCTTTTCTGCAGAGACACTCTGTCTGGCGGTGTTTCTCATCTGCCATCTTCTCTGGATCTCCTAAATAATGATCTTAAGGAAACTCAGTGAGATACAAGAAAATACACATAGAAAATTCAATAAAAATCAAGAAAACAATTCATAATCTGAATCAGAAATTCAAGAAAGAAATAGATACAATTAAAAAAGAACCAAACAGGCCGGGCGCTGTGGCTCACGCCTGTAATCCTAGCTCTTGGGAGGCCGAGGCGGGCGGATTGCTCAAGGTCAGGAGTTCAAAACCAGCCTGAGCAAGAGCGAGACCCCGTCTCTACTATAAATAGAAAGAAATTAATTGGCCAACTGATATATATATGTAAAAAATTAGCCGGGCATGGTGGCGCATGCCTGTAGTCCCAGCTACTCGGGAGGCTGAGGCAGAAGGATCACTCAAGCCCAGGAGTTTGAGGTTGCTGTGAGCTAGGCTGACGCCACGGCACTCACTCTAGCCTGGACAACAAAGTGAGACTCTGTCTCAAAAAAAAAAAAAAAAAAAAAAAAGAACCAAACAGAAACCTTAGAAGTGAATAAGTCAAAGAATAAAATAAAAAAATACAATCAAGAACATCCACAATAGACTAGATCAAGCAGAAGAACTGTAAACTTGATGATAGTTTTCTTGGAATAACACAGTCAGACAAAAAAAAAAAAAAGAATAAGAATAAGCATGAAGAAAGCCAATTCCTATGGGGACACCATTAAGCAAACAAATATTCAATAATGGAAGCCTATGAGGGGAAAGAGATGGGAAAAAGCACAGCTGAAAACTTCCTAACTTTTAGGAGAAATATGGACATCCAGATTAGGAAGCTCAAAAGTCTTCAAATAGATTCAACCCAAAAATATCCTCTCCACTCCACAAGATAGTCAAACCATATTGCGAAATCTCAAAGAAAAACAGAGAATTCTAAAAACAGCAAGAGAAAGTGTCACCACATATAAGGGAATCCCCCTCAGACAAACAGCAGACTTCTCAGCAGAAAACTTACAGGCCAAAATAAAATAAAATGATATATTCAAAGTGAAGAAAGAAAGAAAGAAAGAAAGAAAGAAAGAAAGAAAGAAAGAAAGAAAGAAAGAAAGAAAGAAAGAAAGAGAACCTGTCAACTAAGAATACTATACTCAGCAACATTATCTTTCAGAAATGAAGACAAAATAGACTTTCCCAGACAAGCAAACCCTAAGGGAACTCATCACCACTAGACTGCCTTTATAAGAAATGCTCAAGAGAGTCCTACATCTGGAAGCAAAAGCATGACGACTATCATCATGAAAATACATGAAAGCAAAAAACTCATTGGTAGAGCAGATACACAAATGAGAAAAAGAACAGAATCAAATTTTTTCACTATAGAGAACCACCAGAGCCAGGTGCAGGGGCTCATGCCTATAATCCCATCACTGTGGGAAGCTGAGGCAGGAGGATTCCCGTGAGGCCAGGAGTTTGAGACCAGCCTGGGCAACACAATGAAACCCTAATTCTAACTGAAAAATAAGAAAAATTAGCCAGGCATGATGGCACATGCCTATAATCCTAGTTACTCAAATGCTGAGACAGAAGGATTGCTTGAGCCCAGGAGTTCAAGGCTGCAGTGAGCTATGATTATGCTACTGTACTCCAGCCTGGGGTGACACAGCAAAAGGGAGAGATGGAGGGAGGAATGAAAGACAGGAGGGAAGGAGAGAGGAAAGGAAAGAAGGGAAAGGCAAGGGGGGAGAGAGAGACAGGGAAAGAAAGAAAGAAAGAAAGAAAGAAAGAAAGAAAGAAAGAAAGAAAGAAAGAAGGAAGGAAGGAAGGAAGGAAGGAAGGAAGGAAGGAAGGAAGGAAGGAAGGAAGGAAGGAAGGAAGGAAGGAAGGAAGGAAGGAAGGAAGGAAGGAAGGAAGGAAGGAAGAAAGGAAGGAAGTCGGGCATGGTGGCTCACACCTGTAATTCTAGCACTCTGGGAGGCTGAGGGGGGAGATCACTCAAGGTCAGGAGTTCGAAACCAGCCTGAGCAACAGTGAGACCCCGTCTCTACTATAAATAGAAAGAAATTAATTGGCCAACTAAAAATATATAGAAAACTTAGCTGAGCATGGTGGCACATGCCTGTAGTCCCAGCTACTCAGGAGGCTGAGGTAGTAGGATTTCTTGAGCCCAGGAGTTTGAGGTTGCTGTGAGCTAGTCTGATGCCATGGCACTATAGCCCAGGCAACAAAGTGAGACTCTGTCAAAAGAAAGAAAAGAAGGAAAGAAAGAAAGAAAAGAAATAAAGAAAAAGAAAGAAAGAAAGAAAGAAGAGAAAGAAAACCACCAAATGGCAAAGATAAATAATAAGAAATTAAAAGAAATTATATGCAAAACAATCATTAAACAATTAACAAAATGAAGAGTAAGTCCTCACCTCTCAATAAGGAAATTGCATGTAAACAAATTAAATCCCCCAATTAAAAAATATAGACTAATTGAATGGATTACAAAAAAAAAACCAAGATCCAACTATATGATGCCTAAAAGAACATACTTCAACAGTAAAGACACTCATAGGCTACAAGTGAAGGAACAGAAAAAAAAATTTCACACAAACAGAAACCAAAAATGAGCAGGAGTATCTACACTTGTATCAGACGAAATAGAGTTCAAGTCAAAAACTGTAAAAAGAAACATAGTCGGCTGGGCGCAGTGATTCACGCCTGCAATCCTAGCACTCTGAGAAGCCGAGGCAGGTGGATTGCTCAAGGACAGGAGTGCAGAACCAGCCTGAGGAAGAGCGAGACCCCGTCTCTACTATAAATAGAAAGAAATTAATTGGCCAACTAAACATATATATAAAAAAAAAAATTAGCCAGGCATGGTGGTGCATGCCTGTAGTCCCAGCTACTCGGGAGGCTGAGGCAGGAGGATTGCTTGAGCCCAGGAGTTTGAGGTTGCTGTGAGCTAAGCTGACACCATGGCACTATAGCCTGGGCAACAAAAGTGAGACTTTGTCTCAAAAAAAAAAAAAAAGAAACATAGTCAATTAAATAATGATAAAAGGAATCAATTCAGGAAGAGAATGTAACAGTTGTAAATATATATGCACCAACATCAGACGACCCATATATATATATGGCAAATATTATTAGATCTAAAGCAAGAGATAAACTCCAATACGATAATAGTTGGGGACATCAATGCCGCACTCTCAACACTGGACAGATCACCTACACAGAAAATCAACAAAGAAGTATTGGATTAAACTGCACTAACCTAACAGACATTTACAGAACATTTCATCCAATAGCTGCAGAATACATATTCTTCTCATCAGCACATAGAACATTTTTCAGACAGAACATATTAGGCCACAAAACAGATTTCAACAAATTTAAGAAATCATATCAAATATCTTTCCTGGCCTCAATATAATAACTCTGGAAATCAATAACAAGAGTAACTTTGGAAATTGTGCAAATATATGGAAATTAACATGCTTCTGAACAACCAATGGGTCAAGGAAGAAAATAAGAAGGAAATTTTAAAATGTCTTACAACAAATGAAAATAAAACACAACATACCAACATACCAAAAAAAAAAACAAAACCAAAAAAAACACCTAAGGATACTGTAAGAGCGGCACTAACAATAAACATCTATATTGCAAACAATCTAATCATGCTCCTTAGGGCACTAAAAAGTTATAAACAAACCAACCCCAAATTTGGCAGTAGGAAATAAAAAAGATCACAGAAGAAATAAACAAAATTGAGACTATGAAACAACACAAAAGATCAGCAAAACAAAAAGTTCGTTTTTTGAAAAGAAAAACAGAAGTGACAAACCATTAGCTAGACTGACTATGAAAAGGAGAGAGAAGATGCAAATAAAATCAGGAATGAAAATGAAGACACTAAAACTGATGCCATGGAAATACAATGGCTCATTAAAGACTATTATGAACAACTCTACACCAACAAATTGAAAAACTGAAAGGAATAAATTCTGGAACACATACAACCCACCAAGACTGAGGCAGGAAGAAATATAAAACCTGAACAGAGGAATAATGAATAGCAATGAGACTGAATCAGTAATAAAGTCTCCCAACAAAGACAAGCCTGAGACCACAGGGCTTCACTGCTGAATACTATCAAACTCTTTTTTTTTGAGACAGAGTCTTGCTCTGTCACTGGCTGCAGCTAGAGTGCTGTGGCATCAGGCTAGCTCAGAGCAACCTCAAACTCCTGGGCTTTTAAAGAACTAACATTAATTCTTCTGAAACTGTTTCAGAATATTGATGAGGAAAGAGTTTGTCCAATCTCATTCTAAGAGGCAAGCATTACCATGATACCAAAAGCACACAAGGACACAAGAAAACTACAAGCCAAAATCCTTGATGAATACAAATGCTAACATTCTCAATAACATACTAGCAAACCAAAGCAAATAGCAAATAAAAAGATTATATAACACGATCAAGTGGGAGTTATCACATGGATGAATAGATGATTAAACATATGCAAATCAATAAATGTGACACATCACATCGACAGAATGAAGGACAAAAACCATGATCTCAAGAGATGCAGAAAAGCTTTTGATAAAATTCAACATCCCTTCATGATAAAAACTCTCCACAAATTAGGTATAGAGGGAACGTACCTCAACACAATAAAAGTCATATATGACAAATCCACAGCTAACATCATACTAAATGGGGAAAAGAACTGGAACAAGACAAGGATGTCCACTTTTACCACTCTTATTCAACATAGCACATCCAAATCATACAGGAGGAAGTCAAATTGTCCCTGTTTGTAGACAACATGATCTTACATATAGAAAAACCTACCTAGGCTGGGAGCAGTGGCTCATGCCTATAATCCTAGCACTCTGGGAGGCCAAGGTGGAAGGATTGCTCAAGGTCAGGAGTTCAAGACCAGCCTGAGCAAAAGCAAGACCCTGTCTCTACTAAAAATAGAAAGAAATTAATTGACCAACTAAAAATATATGGAAAATATTAGCCAGGCATGGTGGCACATGCCTGTAGTCCCAGCTACTCGGGAGGCTGAGGCAGAAGGATTGCTTGAGCCCAGGAGTTTAAGGTTGCAGTGAGCTAGGCTGTCTCCACAGTACTTTCTCCCAGGCAACAGAGTGAGACTCTGTCTCAAAAAAAAAGAAAAAAAGAAAAACCTACCTAAACGTTCCAACCAAAACTCTTAGAACTGATAAACAAATGCAGTGAAGTTGCAAGATACAAAATCAACATGCAAAAATCAGCAGTGTCTGTACACATCAATGTGATAGTCAATTTTAGGTGTTAACTTGACTGGGTTAAGGAATACCTATAAACCTAGTAAAGCATTCTGTTGGGGGCTGACATACTTTCCTGGTTTAAGAATTAAATTTAGTGAGTAATGTACGTGCTCTGCCCAGAGCATTTGAGAGTAATGTGTTCTGGAGAGGATCCTTGTGATAAACAAGGTTGTTGCCTAGAGGCATAACAAAGGACCTGAGTTTCTGCACTAAGGCAAGAGCCACCCAGCCCCATGGCAGTGTGGGTCTGGAGGCCACACGATAAACAAATTGTTCCTGTGATTGCTGCTTAGCCCCATGAGATGGCTGGTTAGTCAATGACAGGTAAGATCCCTCAAGGGAGGGGCAACCTAAGCCAGGTACGGCTGCAAGGGATCAGCCTAAGAGGAACTGGGGACGGAAAATGCCCCCTGTGACTGCCTTGCCCAACCTTGCTAATCTCGGTCTGTGATCTATGCCTGGCGCCTAGAGCAACCACCTGGAAACCTTGAGTCAGGGAACATCTGTGTCCTTAAGGCTACGTGTTCTGTAATTTATGACCACTGCTGTAATGCCTGGGTGGTCACGTATAAGGAACTAACTTTAATTTTTTAGAGTATAAAAATAAACTGACCCGGTGCATTAGTCACTCGAGTCATGTAACTATCTTTGTATGTGTCTGTGTCTTCCTTTTGTGTCTCTTTGTTCTGTGATCATCCCCCATCCTGTAAACGGGCCATGGCAGCATTCTTTTTGGGTGTGTTTGTGAGGGTGTTTCCAGAGGACATTATTATGTGAGTCCGAGTGGACTAGGTGGGAAGATCTGCCTTCAATGTAGGTGGCCGCCATTCAATCTGCTAGGGGGCCCAGAGAGTACAAAAACAGAGAAAAGATGAATGTGTTGATCTGTCTCCTGAAACTGGGACACATTCTTCCTCTCCTGTCCTGGGACAACTCCAGGTTCCTCGGCATTTAGACTCCAGGATTTGCACCAGTGTCCCCCCAAGTTCTCAGTCCTTTGGCCTCAGATTGGGAGTTATGCCACTGGCTTCCCTGGTTCTGAGGCCTCCAAACTTGAACTGAGCCATGCCACCAGCATCACAGTGTCTCCACCTCGCAGACAGCCTGTCGTGGCACTGCCCATCCCCCATAACGGCATGAGCCAATCCCCTTTAATGAACCCCTTCTCTTGTATCTATGTATGTGTATCCTATGGATCCTCGCTCTCTGGGAAACCTTGACTAAAACAGATTTTGGTACCAGAAGTGGTTCCTCAGGAGCAGAATTTTATGGATGAGTTTCCTTAATTGGTTTGGGGGTTTCTGGAATTGGGGCCCTACTCTGATTAGACCTAAACATGTAAGGGGCTCTATTCTAATAATAGAGAGAGCACTGTTGTGAACTGTCTATAGCAATAAGCAAAATAAATGTATTTGATACTAATTCATTACTTATAAGAGGCAAGGAATTTAGTTACTCTATATATGATATTAGGTTGGTGCAAAAGTAACCGCGGTTTTAGCATTGTTGAAATTGCTATTTGATATTGGATGTGATTACGTTGTACATCATTTTAATGTGCATTTCTTGCTTTATGTTGTTTTGCTAATGACTTATTACTTGCTGTTTATTTTATATTCATTTTATGATGTTAGACATCATATGTCTAACATATGATGAAATGAAATGATGTTAGATAAAAAGCAAATTCAAGTGATTTTCTTAAAGCAGCAGAGACAACTCGCAACATCAACACTGGATTTGGCCCAGGAACTGCTAACATATGCACAGTGCAGTGGTGGCTCAAGAAGTTTTGCAAAGGAGATGAGAGCCTTGAAGATGAAGAGCGCAGTGGCCAACCATGGGAAGTTGACAACAACCAACTGAGAGCAATCATTGCTCAGCAAGCTGAGCCTCTTACAACTATAGGAGAAGCTGCCGAAGAACTCAACGTCAACCATTCTATGGTTGTTTGGCATTTGAAGCAACTTGGAAAGGCAAACAAGCTCTATAAGTGGCTGCCTCATGAGCTGACCGAAAATCAAAGAAACCATCGTTTTGAAGTGTTGTCTTCTTTTATTGTACATAACAATAACGAACCATTTCTTGATTGGATTGTGACATGAGATGAAAAGTGGATTTTATACGACAACCAGTGACGGCCAGCTCAGTGGTCGGGCTGAGAAGCTCCAAAGTACTTCCCAAAGCCAAACTTGTACCAGAAAAAGATCACGGTCACTGTTCAGTGGTCTGCTGCTGGTCTGATCCACTACAGCTTTCTGAATCATGAAGAAACCATCACATCTGAGAAGTGTGGTCAGAAAATTGATGAGATGCACCAAAAACTGCAATGCCTGCAGTTGGCATTGGTCAACAGAAAGGGCCCAATTCTCCATGCCTGACTGCACGTTGCACAATCAACACTTCAAAAGTGGAACAAATTGGGCTACAAAGTTTTGCCTCACCAGCCATGTTCACCTGACCTCTCACCAACCAACCATCACTTCTTCAAGCATCTCGACAACTTTTTTCAGGGAAAACGCTTCCACAACCAGCAGGATGCAGAAAATGCTTTCCAAGAGTTCACTGAATCCTGAAGCATGGATTTTTATACTACTTTATTTCTCGTTGGCAAAAATGTGTTGATTGTAATGGTTCCCATTTTGATTAATAAAGATGTGTTTGATCCTAGTTATAATGATTTAAAATTCACGGTCCAAAACCTCAATTACTTTTGTACCAAACTTATACTATCTAACATATTATATAGCATTTATTTTTTGAGCCAGAAATCCCACTTCTGAGATTCTGAGAATTCGTCACAGAGATATACTGGCAGAAATACAAATTAATTTATTTACAAGGTTTTTCATTGCAGTATCATAATTTTAAAAAATTGGGACCGGGCATGGTGGTTCACACCTATAATCCTAGCACTCTGGGAGGCCGAGGCGGGCAGATTGTTTGAGTTCAGGAGTTTGAGACTGGCCTGTGCAAGAGCAAGACCCCATCTCTACTGAAAAAATAGAAAGAAATTAGCTGGACAACTAAAAAATATATATGTATATATATGAAATTAGCCAGGCATGGTGGCACATGCCTGTAGTCCCAGTTACTCAGGAGGCTGACGCAATAGGATTGCTTGAGCCCAGGAGATTGAGGTTGCTGTGGCTAAGCTGACGCCACGGCACTCTAGCCCAGGCAACAGAGAGTGAGACTCTGTCTCAAAAAAAAAAAAAATTGTTTTAAAAAATTGTAAACAAATACCTAGTAGCAGGAGATTGGTTGAATAAGTCATATGCCATCCCTACAAAGGAATACTGTGCAGCTTAAACAAGGAATGAGTGAGCTCTCTTTGTAGTTTATGGATTGATCTTGAGCATATATTTTGAAGTTAAAGAAAAAAGAAAGTCAATGTGGTATATAATTGCATAAGAGCTACTGTGTGTGTAAGAATTGAGTACAGGTCAGGCGTGGTGGTGCATGCCTATAGTCCCAGCTACTCTGGAGGCTGAGGCAGGAGGATCCCTTGAGCCCAGAGTTCAAGGCTGCAATGAGCTATGATGACACCACTGTACTCCAACCTGGGTGACAGAGTGAGACCTTGTCGCAAAAAAAAAAAAAAAAAAAAGAATTGGTCCAATTAATGCTGTCCAGCTTAAAAAAAAAGAATGGGTGAACACAAATACATTTTGTATATATAACTATATTTCTAAATATATACAGTTGTGGGTTCTTTGAAAATATAATTAGTCTGAAAAGTTAATAAATATTCAGTCCATTTCATTGAGAGTAACACAGTGGCCAAAGATCATGCCTATTCATATTTTGAAGCCTGAAGACTCTTGTCTTTTATCTGCTGGGCTTTGAGCTACGCCAGTCCCTTCTGTGTCAAGTTAATGGCAGCCTCCCTGAGGCCGGAGGATGCCTTGGGCTTGGCTAGAAAGGCAACATCCTCTCTTCTCTCGTCCAAGGCTCTCTGACTCTGAATCAGGGAGCACCAGTCCCATCTCCTGCTAAGGCTGGGACCAGTTTGAGGTACAGAGCAGCTGGTCTTTTCAACTTGACATAGGTAAGTTAGATGCAGTTCTCCTGAAGAAAGCACCTGTCTTAGCCAAGTAGTACCCCCATTCTATCCATCTTCGCTTACCCTCCGCCTAGCCTAATTTGGAGTTGATCTTTCTCGTGTATGACTTTACTAAAACTAGCAAGGAGAAGCAAATACCAACATTTGAATTTTTCCTACCTTTTCACATACCATTATAGCCTTTTCTTCCCTTCCCTTCCCTTCCCTTCCCTTCCCTTCCCTTCCCTTCCCTTCCCTTCCCTTCCCTTCCCTTCCCTTCCCTTCCCTTCCCTTCCCTTCCCTTCTCTTTTCCTTCCTTCCTTCCTTCCTTCCTTCCTTCCTTCCTTCCTTCCTTCCTTCCTTCCTTCCTTCCTTCCTTCCTTCCTTCCTTCCTCTCTCTCTTTCTTTCTTTCTTTTCCTTTTTTTTTTTTGAAACAGGCTAGAGGGCAGTGTTGTCATCAGAGTTCACTACAACCTCAAACTCCTGAGGTCAAGCGATCCTCCTGCCTCGGTCTTCTAAGTAGCTGGGACTATAGGCTCATGCCACCACGCTTGGCTAAATATTTTAAATTTTATAGAGACAAGGTCTCACTATGCTGTTCAGGCTATTCTCAAACTCCTGACCTAAAGCAATCCTCACGCCTCAGCCCCTCAGAGTGGTAGGATTACAGCCTTGATTGGCACATGATATGCCTTCTGGGATAAAGCAGACACCAGGTTGAATAAATATTTTAGTACTGAACAGGCTTTCCAGCCTGTCAGATTTGACTCCTCTGCTGCCCGACTGCTTCCACAAAGCTAAAACCTGTTCTTTTAGGTTGTCTCTCATGCAGCACTCCAATTCTAGGAGCTATATTCACTATCAGTTAGATTGGGTTAGGCTGTGAGAAACATAAAATCCAAAGTAACAGTAGCTGCAATGAGATAAATTTCTCTCTCAAGTAAATGAAGTCAGTCTAAGGCTGGCATGGTGATCCACAGGGTCAGGAATCCAGGCTCCTTCTATCTGCTTTCTTCAGCAGTTACCCTCAACACATAGCTTCTACCTCATGGCTTAAAATAGCTACCTGAGTGCCAACCATCATATTCACACTCCAACTAGGAAGAAGGTAGAAGGGACAGAAAAGGGTCTGTGTCTTTAAAGACGTTTCCCAGAAGTTATACCCACACCTTTACTCACATGCCATTGACCAGAATAGTCATATGGCCACAGTGCTGCAAGGGAGGCTGGGAATTATAGTCCTCATTCCAGGCAGCCATGTGCCCAACTAAAAATCAGAGTTCTATTTCTAAGGAAAAAGGGAAAACATATACAAGGGGAAAATAACACTCTCTGCCATATTGCTCCTGATGCAGAGTATAAGAAAGGAGCAGGCCCTCTCATCCCAGACCATGAGGCTGCATAATCTCCCAACTCATCCTCAACTAGAAGGTATTTCTTTCAAGATTAACTCAGACTTTGATTTTTATTTGAAAAGATACCATTTCCTTCCCCCTACCCATTGTTGCTATTGCCTTCCCATAGATCATGATTTCTCCCTACAGTATTAATTCCTCCAGAAGCACAGAACGTCAGAGCCAGAAAGGTCCCTAGGAAGACCGCCTGCCCAGCTCCTGCAGTGGAAAAATAAGACCTTCGAGAAGGACACAGCCGTGTGAGCTGCCCTGAGCAGGGTCAGTGCACATGTATCGTGAGCTAGGGATGCAGGCAGAGCAAGCACCGAGACCCAGGCCTGCACTCGCTTCTCTTTCCCAGACTGAACTCCCCAAATTCTGCCTTCAGAACCCATGACTGCTCCTCCAGGCAGGTCCCCCATTAGCCTGGGGGGAGATCCACGGAGGAGCAGAGGGCACAGTCTGCTGACCCCTCCCTGGAGAACAGGTCCCACTCACCTTTACTCCAGTCTCCTTTGCTGCCTTTGGCCTGTGGCGAGTGACAGGGGTAAAGAAAGGAGGGTGTTCTGGGCGAGGTCTGGGATACTGGACACAGCTCCAGGCCTGAGGGGATAAATGGGACAAGGAAGGGGGGAGGAGGGAGGGAAAGGCCATTACCGCAGGGCTCCGAGACTAAGACATTGAAACTTCAGCCCTCCAGTCCCGGCAGAACAGTCTTGCAGGAGTCCCTTATCTACTGCAGAAAATCCTGGCTGTTAGGGAAGAAAACTGATTGGTTATTTTTTCCATCAAAATGATGTTCATAAGTTTTTCTTTTTTCCATTTCTCCTTCTAACCTGCCTATTACTTATGAAGCAAGACCCCTACTTCCCAGCAGCCCAAGTGCAGATGGTTACTGAGCACCTTCTCTGGGCCTCACCTGAGCTGACATTACGGGGAGTTGAAGTGGGGGAAGCTCCGTAAACCCAGCTAAGTGCCAGCAGAACAGGTATGGCTTCAGGGCTCTTCTCACCCAACCCTTATTTAGTCACTCAATAAATTAAGGACTATGTTGCAACTATTTATAGTAACCGGTATTTGAGAACAATTCAGATGCCCACCTTTATAGGGAACTTGATAATTAAACTATGGGATGTTCCCACAATGAAGTACCACCCAGTCAGAAAAAGGAAGTGCTCTCTATGTACTGAAATGGAAAGATCTCGGGGGTATATTGTTAATTACAAAGAGTAGTCCCAGCTACCCTGGAGGCTGAGGCGGGAGGATCACTTGAACCCAGGAGTCTGGGACTACAGTGAGCTGTGGTCACAGCACTGCCCTCCTGCTGGGTGACAGGGCAAAACCGCATCTCCAAAAAATTTTTTTTAATTAAAAAAAGAAAAGAAAAGTTCAGAACAATGTGAACAGCATGCTGCCTTTTCTACTAGACTGGGGGAAACAGCATATCTATGTTGCATTTGTTTATTTTGCATAAAGAAACACAAGGAACTAATAAACTCGGTGGGGAAAATGGGTGGGGTGGGAAAGAGAATGGGGGAAACGGGTGGGCCTCAGCCTTTCCGATGTATTCCCTTTCATAGCTTTGGATGTTTGAAATGTAACTGTACATTTCTTCACATTTTTTATTTTAAATATAGTAAAATTGTAAAACTTGCCACAGCACTACTTTCCCATCCCGCACTGTGGGCTCTGCCCTAAATTTGCAGCGTGCGGGAAGGCGGGTCCAGGCGCGGCGCGGGCCAGCCCTGGCGCACGCGGCGGGCGCGGCGACCCGCGGGACGCGCGAAGACCAGCGCGAGGGCGGCGCCGCGGTCTCCCGGCCGGGCTGCGGGGCGCGCGGCCAGCAGGGGGCAGCAGCGCCGCGCTGCGCCAAGGTGACCCGGCAGGGCCTCTGCCCTTCCCAGGCTCCGCCGAGCGCCATTTGTTTTCCACGTGCTTCCGTCTCGGGCCGTCTCCCACAGCGTGGCGGCCGCTGGGCTCTCGGGGCCGCGGCGGTCCGCAGGCTGGGGCGGGGCGGGGCTGGCCGGGAGCCCCGGGCCGCTCAGCCGCACCCGACCGGGGCGGGCGGCCCGACCGGGGGCGGCCCTTGGGCTGAGGCTGCCGGCCGTCCCCTCCGCGCCAGAGCACGGGACTGCCCCGGAGCTTCCCGGGGAGCCCGTTGCCGGATGCGCCCTGGAAAACAGCTCGGTGTTGTAGGCCGAGCCCCGGCTAGGAATCAAGATGCCTGCGTTCACCTGGAAACCCTTTGTGCGACCTTGGAAGGGTGATTTACCCTCCAGCGCCTTGACTCCGCCATCTGTAACACAGAAAGGTTGCCGAGCCCATCTTCAGGCCTCCCCAGCTCCCACAGTCTGTGAATCGAAACACTCCAGTCCCTCCGCGTCCACGCCGCAGAGCTGGCTCAGCCCAGGGAGGCCTGGCCGAACTGGAACCCAGTCTGCGGTCTCTGGACGGTTCCGCCCCAGCAGATGCCCTTCGGAGGGCCGGACGCGGGCCGCCCTGGCCAGACGAAAGGAAACCGGCGGCGCCATTACTGGGGAGCTCGGGCGGACGCCGGGTGCTCCTCAGGCAAAGCCTAACCGAAATTGCCCCGGGGAGCTCGGGCGGACGCCGGGTGCTCCTCAGGCAAAGCCTAACCGAAATTGCCCCGGGGAGCTCGGGCGGACGCCGGGTGCTCCTCAGGCAAAGCCTGGACGCCGGGTGCTCCTCAGGCAAAGCCTAACCGAAATTGCCCCGGGGAGCTCGGGCGGTCGCCGGGTGCTCCTCAGGCAAAGCCTAACCGAAATTGCCCCGGTGCACCCACCCGGGTCCTGGGACCTCAGCGGCTCCCCTGGCCCCCAGATGTTTTATTTACACCCTTCCCACACAGAGGACACAGGAGTATAAGTTATTTGTAGGATGACTGCTATTTGAAGTAACATATATGTGTGAAAATAACATTCAAAATCCTAGCATGCTAACTTCGTTTGGCTTATTGATACATTTTTATGTAGTCAGTCTTCAAGTGAACAGTTCTTACCAGCTCATTCAAAATCCTGACCCCAGGAAAAGGAACATTTTGGATTCTGGAGTGGGAGGCTGAGACAGTTTTTAGAGTCCTAGTCCAGTAAACTTTAAAAATTAACCAGGTCCGGCGGGGGCACGGTGGCTCACGCCTGTAATCCCAGCACTCTGGGAGGCCGAGGCGGGCGGATTGCTCGAGGTCAGGAGTTCGAAAGGAGCCTGAGCAAGAGTGAGACCCCATCTCTACTATAAATAGAAAGAAGTTAATTGGCCAACTAATATATATATATATAGAAAAAATTAGCCGGGCATGGTGGCGCATGCCTGTAGTCCCAGCTACTCGGGAGGCTGAGGACTGTTTGAGCCCAGAAGTTTGAAGTTGCTGTGAGCTAGACTGACGCCACGGCACTCACTCTAGCTAGGCAACAAGGCAAGACTCTGTCTCAAAAAAAAAAAAAAAAAAAAAATTAAAATTAACCAGGTGCATTTTCTTGCAGGTAGGAAATAGTTTACATAGCCACTCAGGGTCCCTCCAGGCTGAGGACCCTATAGCTTTTCTCTCATTTTAGCTCATCTTTTTAACCCAACATACATCCTCCTGTTCTCCTCATTCCAAAGGAAGAGCTGACCTAGAGCAGATACAGACCTAGGTTCTGTGGGCCCCTGAGGCTTATACATATTTGAAGGCCTTCTTAAAGAAAAAAGGATTAAAAACTCACTAATAATACACATTTTCTCTGAAGCAAAAGCTTCAGTAGCATTACTGTAGTAGCACCCCATCCTAGAGGTCACTTAAAGCTCCAACACTTCCATGCTTTTCTCTTCCTCTTCCAAATCTTTTCCTCATCCCGTCCTTTCTCTTTTTTCTTTATTGGTTTCCTTCCTGAGGACTGGAGTTGAAGAGGCGGCAGAGGGGGTTGAAGGTGTGCTATGTGCAAGGAGAATTAGCAAATAACAAGATGCATGAGGGTAGCAGAGGAGGCAGGTCTCTCACTGCTGGGGAACAGTTACAGATAAGGGAAGGACAAGGCCAGAATAAACCCTGGGCTGTGGAATGGAATTGGAAGTATGGGTGCAAACTCATGGGTTTTAATATACATGGATAAATTTGTAAATGAATGTATTATGTCATTAAGTATGAAATGTCTGATTTCCTTAAGTACTAAGTTTGACAGTTGATATCTCTGACATTTCACTTTGACACTTGTTTTTTTTCCTCCTGTGAAGGTACATCCTCAGTCTTTCAAGGGCATGCTTTAGCTTGTGATTATCTTTCACATTTTGTTTTTCAGAGCAATTTTTGTGAGACCATGGATAAGTAAAAGATTTGTATTATTTTTGAATGCAAGTTCCATCATGGAACCAATGCAGTGCAGATAGCTCAAAATATCATCAAAGTGTTTGGGAAGGATGTGGCTAAGGAATGCACAGTTTGTCGATGGTTTGAGAAGTTCTGTTCTGGTGTTTTTAATGTTGAAAGTGAGCCACCTGGGTGACATGAGACCAAGGTGGATAATGATGAGCTGAAAGCTGTAGTGGAACCAAATCCATCTAAACCTATGTGTGAATTTGCAGCAAGGTTTGACCTTACTATTCCAACAATATTGGACCATTTGAAATAAATCAGCAAGGTAAAGAAGCTGGACAGATGGGTTCTACATGAATTGAATGAGCATCAGAAGAGAAATCATCTCGAAGCTAGCCTTTCTTTGCTGTCACGACATAAAGGTGAACTATTTCTACACTGTACTATGTGTGATGAAAAATGAATTCTTTTTGACAATTACAAGCAGTCAGCACAATGGTTGGATAAAGATGAAGTGCTAAAACACAGTCAAAAACCAAACATTCACAAAAAAAAAAAAAAGCTAATGGTGTCTATTTGGTGATCCAGCTCTGGTGTTATCCATTATAGTTTCATAAAACTTGGTCAATCAATTACCATGGATGTCTACTGCAATAAACTGGATGAAATGATGAGGACGCTTGTGATAGAGCGGCTGAGATTGGTTAATAGAGGCAGGCTAATCCTCTTGCAAGACTACATGTGGCAAAAAACAACAATGTTCAAATGACAGAGGCTGGACTTAGAAACTCTCTGTCATCCACTGTTTTCACCAGACCTTGCACGGACTAACTACCACTTCTTCCAGGCTTTGGACCATTTCTTGCAAGGAAAAATATTCAATTGTCAACCAGGTGTGGAAAATGCCTTTGGCAATTTCATTGTCACTTCTCTACAGGCTTCTTCACTTGAGGCATAAACAAGCTACTGTTAAGGTGGCAAAACTGTGTGTATAGCTTAGGCGCACACTTTGATTAATTGTACTGTTTCTTGTGTGAGATATAATAAACTACACTTTGGATTCAAAATCAGACATTTCATATTTAATGACCAGTTATGTACATATATTTATATGTGTATTTCTTTTCTTTTTTTTTTTTTTTTGAGACAGAGTCTGACTCTGTTACCTGAGCTAGAGTGAGTGCCGTGGCATCAGCCTAGCTCACAGCAACAAAGCAATGAGCTGTGGAGACAGCCTAGCTCACTGCAACCTTAAACTCCTGGGCTCAAGCGATCCTCCTGCCTCAGCCTCCTGAGTAGCTGGGACTACAGGCATGTGCCACCATGCCCAGGTAATTTTTTCTATTTATTTTTAGTTGTCCAGCTAATTTCTTTCTAATTTTAGTAGAGACAGGGTCTCACTCTTACTCAGGCTGGTTTCGAACTCCTGAGCTCAAAGGATCCTCCCGCCTTGGCCTCCCAGAGTGCTAGGATTACAGGTGTGAGCCAGGGCGCCTGGCCTATATGTGTATTTCTATTTCAATATATAAATTATATTTATGTGCATCTTTATACACACACACACACAAACACACACACACACTGGAGTAGCAGTGGGCACATGCAGTGCTCAAATCAAGGCTTCTAAATATTATTTTTACTAAACGGAACCAGAGCTCCCTAGAGAAATGGTTGATCTTAGGCATGAGTTAGAGAAAGTACAAAGTGAACCCAGAACATTTTATTATGTCAGAAAGTAAGGAAGTACTCAAAAAATTACAGAATTTATTCAGAGCCAGATTAACAGGGTTCCCATGGCCAAATATGGAATAGTGTTAGCATCAAAATAAATGATAGTAATGAGTTATCACCCCTACTGAATAAAATCAGAGTCCACGAGTCACACAGGTAAAATAAATAAATTCTTGCTTACGATAGAATGGCAAATAAATATGGACAAAATGGTGGAATTAGAAAAATCAACATTTAATGATTCTATTTTCCAAGATGTTTTCCAACAGCTTCTCCCATCTTATATGCCCTTCTTATAATGTAACTTTGACAGTCTTCTATCAAAATGTGGGGTCTCTGTCCCCTACTGTTAAAACTAGGAGGTTTTTGTGACTTTTGACCAGTAGAGCATGGTGGAAGTGATACCAAGGGCTTCTGTTTGTTCCCTAGAATACTTACCCTGGAAGCTGAGGACACTGCGAGGAAGCCCAAACTAGCCTGTGCAGAGCGCATCTGCTGAGCCCTGAGACTGTGTGGAGAAAGGAGACACCTGGCCGCCCCACCTGCTCCAGCTCTGACACCATGGTTACTCGACCTCATGAAAGACCCCAGGCCAGTATTGGCCACCAGGCCCTTCCCAAATCCCTGACCCACAG
Source organism: Microcebus murinus (assembly GCF_040939455.1). Lineage (NCBI taxonomy): Eukaryota > Metazoa > Chordata > Mammalia > Primates > Cheirogaleidae > Microcebus > Microcebus murinus. Next base: position 99,483,420 of record NC_134113.1, on the reverse strand, counting down.
AAGCTGTGAGAGGTAATACATTCTTACTTTTGTTTAAAATGTTTGGTATAATTTGTTACCTGCAGTAATAGAGAACTGGAATAGCAACCATCATAGTAATAAATAGATGGGGACAAAATTCCTCAACGGATGCAAAAATTAATGGGGAAAGTTTTTAGGAGGAATAAGACCTTTATGTAAAGTGCCTCAAACATGTGTTAATCATAGAGAAAATAATGTAAATTTACAGTGGCAAATTTTGGCAGACATCACCTTAACAAAGTGATCATCCCTTTGTCATGACAAATTGACACTGTATGCAGTGGTATGTTGGAAATGTTTAACAACATTTTAACAAAGGGCTGCTGATTTGTAAACTTTGCTGATTTTTGTGGTGTAAAAATTCCCACAAAGACTAATTTCAGTTTCACAACAGGCTGAAAATATGACAATTGGCTTTTGCTTGCCAGCTCAGGTCACCCCATCATACCCCAATTCATGTGCCCACTGTGTGGTACTCCAGGATGTCACTTCTGAGGGGTTCCTTTCAAGACGTGCCACCTGTATCTCTTCTTATGGGAACTTTAGACACACCTTCGATGAGGGACATTCTACAAAATAACTGTCCTGTACTCTTCAAAAATGTTGAAGTTACAAAAGACAAGGGAAGACTTAGAAGCTGTTCACACTGAAAGAGATTGGAGACATATGGCAACTAAGTGTAACACGTGATCCTGAACCGGGTTCTGGACTCCCCTCCCCCCAGAACGTGCTCAGCAGGGCCAGAGCCAGAGCCAGATCGTAGTACCTTGTCAATGTCGTTTCCTGATTTGGGTAGAGATACTTCATAGGAGAATGCCACTGTCTTTAGTAAATGCACACTGGAGAATCCAGGCATAATGGGGCATAATGCCTACAACTTAGTCTCATTGGTTAGAGAAAAATAGGATATATGTATAGAGAGATTTTAGATGGACAGAGACAAAAAGAATGATACAACATGTGACAATTGCACTCTGTTCTAAAAAAAAAAAAAAAAAAAAAGAATGATACAACAAATGTTGTAAAATGTTAATAATCAGGAACCTAGACAAACAGAATATTCACATTCTTTGTACTATTCTTGTAACTTGTTTCAGGTTTGAAATTATTTCAAAATAATAAATGTTCCATTGGACATTTAGCTCAGTAGGACTCAGCCTATTGAACTAGACACAAAGGGAAGAAGGTAAGAAAGAGGAACTAGACATGGAGACAAGAGTGTGTGTTGTGGTTCATTTTGCCAAATCAGAGATCACACCAAGTCCAGGCCAGCGACCTTGCACTGTGACCCATGCTGGAGGTCCCTGCAGCCATGGCAACTTGCTACAGAAGCCCACTCTGCTAAATCCATCTTTACCAATTATTAAATGTAAGTCAGCCAAGGTGGGACCTAAGAAATATATTGGGATTGGCTGGTCGCGGTGGCTCACGCCTGTAATCCTAGCACTCTGGGAGGCCGAGGTGGGCAGATTGCTCAAGGTCAGGAGTTCGAAACCAGCCTGAGCAAGAGTGAGACCCTATCTCTACTACAAATAGAAAGAAATGAATTGGCCAACTAATATATATAGAAAAAATTAGCCGAGCTTGAGCCCAGGAGTTTGAGGTTGCTGTGAGCTAGGCTGACCCCACGGCACTCACTCTAGCCTGGGCAACAAAGCTAGAATGTCTCAAAAAAAAGAAAAAAAAGAAAAAGAAATCTATTGGAATTGGTTAAGGCAATGGATCCTCCTCAGAATGAGAGAAGATCTTAGAGGTCTTCTAGCTCCACATGTGCACAGCCTGTTAGCTGGCCCTGGTCAGCAAGGCTTCCCTTAGTACCGTGGGAACTACGAATGGAGAGAGGGCTGGCCACTGCCCAGGAGTGTGGATGCAGGTGATGGATGATGGATGGGAAGACACTTGAAACACGTGGGACTTTTAGGGAATACTTTGATTCCTTCACATCCTTTAGCTGGGTGAGGACAGTGCTGGCTTCTTGCCTTCTGCCTCCCAAAGGCCAGGCTAGGATCCAAAACCTGATCACAGGAGGTCTTTTGTCTGGGGAGACTCCACTCTACTCCCTACTGCCTCAGCAGCCAGCTAAATGGAGACAAGCGACCCCATTCATTCAATGCATCTTTTATTGAGTACTAACTAGGTTTGGGGCTAGGCTCTGGGTTTGCACATGTGTGAAACAATCAGATACAATCTTAGTGCCTGCCCACATGGGGCTTACTTACAGTCTGGCAGGGCAGGACTGTAAACACGAAAATAAATACATGATTATAAACTGTGATCGGAGTCATGAAGGAAAAGAGCAAGGTGCTGAGAGAGAGAGTAATAGGGCAGGGGGCTGAGAAAACCTCTCTGAGATGGTGACATGAACCTGAAACTTAAAGGGTAAACAGGAGTGAAGTAGACAAGGAAAGAATGTTCCAGGCAAAGAGAATGAGAAAGGCCCTGGCACAGGGTAGAGCTTGGGACACTGGAGGAACAAAGGGCCAGTGTGGCCAGGGCCTGGGGCACTGGGGAGCCTGAGGCAGGGTGGCGCTGGGAGGGATCCAGGTTAAACAGGATGCAGCACGCCCTTCAGCTCTATGAAAAATGAACTGGAGGAAGCAAAGAGAAGAAAGAGGGATCAGCTAGGAGGCTAAGGCGACAGTGGCCTGGACTTGCTGACAGCAGTGGAGGTGGAAGACACAGATGGACTCAAGGTACATTTCTGTGTAGGGAGCAGGGCAGAGCAGCATCAAGACTTTCACTGAAAATTTCTGCTTTGAGCAACCAGGTAGAATTTACCAAGTGGGGGGAAGGCCGGGGAAAGGGGAAAGGGAAGGGTAGCGAGTTCACAATTGCACATACTTGGTTTCTGAGATTGCCGAGAGCTCCGTAAGTGAATGAATAAATTTGGGGATCATCAACAAACAAATGGTATTTATAAGCAAAGAAACAGAGAGAGAGGACTGAGCCTGGAAGCAACAGAGCCCAGAGGAGGAGGAGCTGGGGAAGCAACACAATCGGAAGCCAGAGAGAGGAGGCAGCCAAGGGGGCTGATGTCACTGCAGCTGAGAGAGGAGAACGTTTATGGTGAATTTGGTCAGCTGGCCTAGAGTTTCTGACGGGTCAGTCAACACGGAGGCCACTGATGCGCCAGGGCGCGGGAGTGGATTGGAGACAGGCTACCGACGGGAGGAGGTGTGCGGAGGATGGCCGTCTTCTCCTCACTGCGTAACCACATCAGCTATGAACTTTTTCCATCTCTTCTCCCAGGTCTCCATGAGAGCAGTTTTCTTGTCCTCCGACAGGACGCTGTACCTGCAGGAAGAGGAGGAGCTCGGTCAGCCCCAGGAAGGGCTGGGGGAGGGGCAGGAGACTGAGGGGATGTCAGAGTCTTGCAGAGCATGTGTCTCCCAGTCCGCAAGCAAGGACTCAGCAGCGATGACATGGAGCAGACCCACAGGAGCCCTGGGGACACCTGCCGCAGACCTCTTGCAGGAGCAAACAAACGCAGGCTGCGGGCTGGAGGGAGGCAGGCCAGGCCGCACACAGGACACTCACCTGATGGAGTTCATGGCCAGCTGTTTGAGGGTCCGCAGGTCGGCCTTCATCCCCCCAATGCCCATGAAGGCCTCGTAGAAGTCATAGGACAAGCCTCTGGCACCGAAGACAGCTGGGTCGTCAGAGCTGATCACCATGGGTTGCCCGATGGCCATCAGGGTGGCCACAGGGTGGTTTCTCAAGTCAGACACCAATTTCAGGACCTGCCCAGTAGGAGGCAAGGAGAAGGGCAAGCTCTACTCCACAAAGAGTCATCACAGGGAGCCCAGACCTCGAGCACAGGCAGCTCCTTTTTGTTCCCATCACCATTCTGAGCACTGGGGTGACTTCTGGGCAGAGTCACAAGGAGACATGGGGACATAGCAAGTCCTCGAGCTCTATGTTCTCCAAGTTTCATCAGCACCACAGACGTTTGGTCTGACTCACCCTGGGTATGGCTCAGAGCTCTCCTGAGACAGCACGTGCACAAAGGACCCCAAGAAACAGTCGGAAGCAGCAGTATCCCAGGGCCCTTCCCACCCCACTGGCCTCCCTCAGTGTCCCTTTTGCTTTGTCCACAGCTGTGCCCCAAATTCCACCCCACTGGGGACCCTCACTGCTGCCTCATTATGATGACTGGTTTAGGCAAAAGGCCACTCCTAAATAATGTTACTAAAGGGAGTGGGGAGAGTGGAGGAACAGAGAAAACTAGTGAGTTTAGAAGATAGAAATTATACAAGAAAAGGTTTGGGAATCAGAACAGAGGGTGAAGTTAGGGGAGAAGACCACGCTGGGTTAGTCCCAGGAGTCATGCATACCTGGTTGGAGATGGGACAGACTTCTATGGGGATGTCCTTTTTCTGGGAGAAAGCTCTGATGGCTGGGTGTTTGCTCAAAGCAAATCCGTGGCCAATTCTGGTAGTGTTCAATATTACGGCATCCAGAAGGTTTTTGTCTATGGAAGTACCATGCCAGTCTGAAGATAGAAGGACAGTCTTCAATGGGTGTGTACAGATCTGAACCACAAACCACCCTTGGGCAGAGGCCCCAGACCCCCCAGCAAGAAAGTGAAGATAAATTAACATTAACACAGTCCAGGCGAAGTGGCTCATGCCTGTAATCCTAGCACTCTGGGAGGCCAGGGCGGGCGGATTGCTCTAGGTTAGGAGTTCGAAACCAGCCTGAGCAAGATCGAGACCCCATCTCTACTATAAATAGAAAGAAATTAATGGGCCAACTAATATATATAGAAAAAATTAGCTGGGCATGGTGGAGTATGCCTGTAGTCCCAGCTGCTTGGGAGGCTGAGGCAGTAGGATTGCTTGAGCCCAGGAGTCTGAGGTTGCTGTGAGCTAGGTTGGTGCCACCGCACTCTAGCCTGGGCAACAGAGTGAGACTCTGTTTCAAAAAAAAAAAGAAAAAACTTAACATTAACACCCACACTCCCTTATGTTTTCCTTTTAACAATGCTAAAGAGAGATATGGTATACCTTTTTTACATTTAATTATTATTATTATTTTTTTTTTGAGACAGAGTCTCACTTTGTTGCCCAGGCTAGAGTGAGTGCCATGGCGTCAGCCTAGCTCACAGCAACCTCAAACTCCTGGGCTCAAGCAATCCTTCTGCCTCAGCCTCCCGAGCAGCTGGGACTACAGGCATGCGCCACCATACCCGGCTAATTTGTTCTATATATATTAGTTGGCCAATTAATTTCTTTCTATTTATAGTAGAGACGGGGGTCTCGCTCTTGCTCAGGCTGGTTTCAAACTCCTTACCTTGAGCAATCCACCCGCCTCGGCCTCCCAGATACATTTAATTAATTTATGAACCCGGTGGAGAAGTTGAAACTTACACAGGTTTCAGAAATTGGCCAAAGATACTGAACTGGTAAGTAGCAAAACTGAGTTTTAAACCTTGGCCTATCTGACCCCACAGTCCATATTCTTTCTTCCTCTTTTTGTTAGTTTCTAGAGCCATTTTCTGGGACTCTTAGTTTATGATCTTTACAGTGTGTTACAGTCTCTTACTCATAATGCCAATGTGATTACCTGTGTGTACTCACTGTGAGCTGTGTATTTAACAGTGCTCTCGAGACATTTACCACTTGCTAGATCACAGCAGGCGTTCCTGCCGCAGCCTCCCGGCCATCCCACCACACCGGCCCTGTGGCCAGCACCTCTTCAGAGGGCGAAAGGACAACTCCTGACTGTCCCAGCCTCCCTTGCAGCTAGAATAGTGCCAAGGCTGGCCTGGAAGTCCTTGTTGGGGACTTCTGGGGCTTTCTCCCCGACAAAAGGAGAGGCACTGGAGGGATGTGGCCTTGCTTTACTGGATATTGTCACACCTCAGTGTGACTTCACCACCCGAAGAACACATGGCAAAAAATCATGGATTCAATGAGCACAGGAGAGATTTCTTTTTACGTGAGATACTAATGACCTTAATGTAAAATCTGTCTGATGTGTACTCCATTCTTGCAGCCAAAATCATCCTAGCTGATCCACATATAAAATATGAAAATTCCACTTTTCTGTTATAAATAAAACTTAAGAATTCCCATTGTTAGTTATGGCATATATTTGAGGTGGATTTTCACTGGTTTTTAAAAGATTTCTTCTTCTTTTTTTAAATGAGGACATTACTTTTGGATATGAAATACACAAGTCCTAGCGAAATCATCTCCAAGGACCATACATACATCTTGGAACTGGGCTAGATCCTGCATTATGATGCTTCTTTGTACTGTCAGAATTATTTCACACAGGTAAACATGATTTGCCCAACGAGGCCACAAGCTCTTCAAGGCTAACCACCCCCTCCCCTGATCCTATGCCCACAAACAAGTCTTTAAATCTCCTAGAGCACACTTTGATCTAAATTGGATCTAAATTGCCTCAAAATGTCAGGAAAAAGAGATTGATGCCCAGGACCCCCGTCTGAGCGACCGCGCAGCTGGGATGCAGCAGAGCGCTGCCCCTTGGTCTAGGCCCCCTGGTGAAAAGCCTCCCCCAGTCTTCCTGTTGATCTGAATCGCCGCCATGCTTTTCGCTTTGTTAGGGTTCACACATTTAACCACTTCGGGATGAGCGTCAACTATAGTCAACAGCCACCCATGAACACGCACAGCGACTTTAGCCGACAGCTGTGATATGACTTTTCTAATTTTTCATTTAGCAAAATAAAATTGTGAACATTTAAAAATAACGTAATGAAAGCATATATGTGTATGTAACCTATTCTGATTCACATGACAAGTAAAGCTGCCTGTAAAGGAGAACAAGCTTCAGTGCTTTAAGGCTCTCCTCGTCACACAAGAGCAGAACGGACGCGTGGTCAACGCACAGCACAGACTGTGAGTGCCGCTGCGGGCGAGGTGTCGCAGCCGGTGAGCATGGTCCCGAAGTGGTTAAGGACTGGAACATGAGAGGGTCTGAGACATGACGTAGCAACCCCATGGATTGAGCTTTGGGGACCAACATGTGCCTGGGCTGATGGCATTTCAAGAAGAGCAGCAGCCAAGGCTGCTTAGGGCAGGGTGCAGTCTCCTCTTCAGCACTGATGAAGGGCAGAGCCTCTTATGATGGGAGCAGGCCTGGTTCTCGCCGTCTTCCACCAACTTCCAGCTGTGTGACTTGGGGCAGGTCAGTTAAACTCTCAAGCACAATTCAGTCGCACAAAGGAGATCATCAGAAAGGGCTAAAATTCATACACATTGTATACATGTGTCAAAATATATGTACAATATTGTACAAATTATGTATGACTAGGATATATCAATTTAAAAATAATAGTTGTGCTTGGCGTTTTAAAACAAATTTTTATAGCCAAAGTCAGACAATGTGAGTTTGCAAGATTATGCGCTCACCATGGTTCTGGTTCAGACTCCACTATTTACCAGCTCTTTAACCTGGGCCCAGTAACACTGTATTTGGAGCCTCGAGTGCTTTATCTATACAATGAGGATAAAAACAGGCCCTAGCAAGTCTGGGGTGAGGATTAGAAATGAAGTAGGAAAAGTGCCCGATGCTGTCATTGTCATTGCTATTCCTTCTGCATGGGCTGCCATCGGGGTTGAGATAACATGTAGGAAAGGCCCCCCAGCGGGGGCTGGGAAGCGCCTGTAGACCACAGCCAGGACGGTGGGCACTGGCGCCGGCTCCGGCAGCACCTCGAGTGACAGAGGCTCCTGCCGACCCCTCCGCCGCCCTTGCACATGCCCTGCACGGGACTGCACGGGACCACACGGCTCACCCGTCTCCCCAGCGTGGAAGAAGTAGGGTAGTTTGACACCCTGCTTGACAGGAATCATCAGAGCCTCCTTGTAGTCAAACAGGGAGTGGCCGGTGTCCTCATGCCCCACCTGCAGGACCGAGAAGAGGGACATGGAGTGTGCTTCACTGCGGCCCATAAACACCCTTCCTATGCCCTGCACTACGCGCGGGACCCTTGTCACACAGTCTTCTAAGCATGACCAGTAGCAAAGCTGGGTAAGAGAGAATGTGCTGTTGCCCTGAGGCAGTTGCTCCCTCATTCGGAGGCTGCGCCTTGGACCCTGGCCCTGCCCGCCTGTCTCCTCTCACAGCGTCGGTCTCCAGGCCCTGGCTTCAGCCCTGGCTCCTGGGGGCGGGCGAGGGAGGCGGGCGCCCCCGAGCTCTCTCTCAGGCTCACAGAGAGGCAGGAGAGGGGAAGACGGCATGGGAGGAGGGAGGAGTTCCTACCCTCTTCCTGAGAGGCTGGGCCCTTCAAGCCCTCCGGAGGATCCCAGGAGGACACCCTGGGTCCAAACACAATGGCCCTGAAATCCACGCCTTTGGGCTCTGGCTGTTCTGAAACCAGGAGTGTAAGCGCAATCGCAGGCTATGTAAGAGGGAGTCGGGAGCCTCCAGCCTGCGAGGCCAAGTTAATGCAATGAGATTGATGAGTTTTGCCACCCAGGAAGTCTGGCCTGGCTGTGGCTTCGATTGGGGGCTGTGAGGGACAGTGGGGGCTGTGAGGGACAACACCTGTGGATATGCAGCTTCAGAAAGGGGTGGGGAAGCAAGTGTGTCAGAGAAAAGGGAAAGACAAATGTCACATCCTTGAGGATTTGCATTGTGGACTCTGCTTCCAGACACCACCCCACCCCAAGTACTACAGGGCGCCAGGGCAGTTCTAGGAGCCAGATATAGCTGACAAAGTGGGATTGAAAGAAGGGCAGAAGGCAAAGAAGGGGATCGGGGCTATAATTATTGTCGACATGCCCTGAACTCCGTCCTTGCTCTGGAACTTTCCTTGTTAGCCCTCTGGCCCCCTGCTCTCCCTTCTCCCATCACTGCTGTCCCCCCAGGCCCCAAGAGATGGGCAGCGCTGCCAGCTCAGCAGCCTGAGCTTCTCCCAGGGTTTCAGTGGGTGCAGCAGGCGCATGGATTTCCCTGCACGAGAGCTGCCCGCTTCACAGACGGCCCTTCTGTTCAGTCATTACCAGGTCAAACCCTGCCACCATGTTGGGGAACTTGGTTCGAAGATCCATGGCTGTTCGGATGGATTCTTTGATGAGAGACACGTCTTTGGATCTGAGAGAGACAGAGAGATGCTAGGAGACAGTGTGACTCAGCATTAAAGTCATAAACCCCAGAGGGGTTCCCTCTGTGCCTGGCACCACTGCCACATGACCCCACCCCAGCCAGGCTATTGTGACCTCTGAGAGATATTTAGCCCAAATCCATTCCTATCAAGGACCCTTGCTGGCTCCAGGGGGGGGCAGGGGACTCAAGGGAAGAGAGGTGGCAAGTGGCCTTGCCCCAAACTTTCCCTGGGGGTGGGTCATGGAAGTAGACACAGTATGGAGGCTGGTTTTCTGTCCACTGGACACCTGTGAAAGGCCACAGGTCATCCGAGTCCCTGACAAGTAGGCTGGACCCGGTAACCATCTGGCCTCTTGCTGATTAAGTCAGCAAGACCCTGGGCACTCCAGGAACCCCGCAGTGCAAGGAGAGCAGCTTAGCAACAGAATCTGGCACAAGCCCATAGACAGGACGAAGGTCTGTGCCCGGTCTGGCACAAGCCCATAGACAGGACGAAGGTCTGTGCCCGGTCGCTGGCTCACCTGTTCTAACCCTCACTCTACCGGACTAAGCTGTCTTGGCAGCTCCCTCCCCCACAGCCTAGGGGAACTTGTGGGGCCACCAATCCCCTCAGCTCGCCTCTCACACTCCCCTGCCACCGGCCCAGGGAGGGGGCAGCTGGTGCCAGGGAACCGCTGAGCAGAGCCAGCTGGGCCCCTCCTGCAAGCTCCCTCCAGGGAGGACCAGCATGCAGATGAGAGGCTCAGCTCCTGCCTCCCCGTGCCCCACGGGAGTGGGGAGGCCCCCCGAGAGTCTGATTGCCCTCAGAGCCCAGCCGCATCCCGTCGGTGTCCCCCCTCCCCCCGCAGCCTGGCTTGAAGTGACCCCGTGTGACTGCTGCCCCGCAGCTCTGGCCGAGCACAGCCACGGCCCCAGACCCGCTGCCCTTCAGCACGCAGGGAGAGCCTTTCACTTGGTGAAGCCACAAAGCTTTCTGTGCTTGCCTGGGAAGGAGAGTGGGCCCTCACCACTGCATGTGCCAGGCCGCACACTGTCACTGCCGTGGGGTCCCCACGCCCAGACTCCACTCGGCGCCGCACACAACCACATGCAGAGCCACCCCAGAGGCAAATTGAAACAAAGAAATGGGCCCAGTATCCAAACATTCAGGCAAAAACACTAGGCTCATTACTGAGTCACCCAGGCTAGCGTGGGGTTACAGCCTAGAATCATCTGGAAAATTGTCACAGTTCTTCATTTCAGTTTGGTTATGAAGACCCAAACTAGAAGTGATTTCATGGATCGATCCAGACTTTTACACTCATGCACAAACGCACACGCTGAGCCCACAGCTCTCTGGCATCAGGCCCAGGGGCTCCACCCACCCCAGACTCCTCATTCTGTCCCTCCCCTGCAGCCCAGCGCCTCTGCCCACATCCCCCAACTCTGGCAGCTGCGGCAATCCCTTCTCACCTGTGATCCGAGTAGATGATTTTGATTCCAATAAACTCGGGGTGAGTTTGCACAAACATCTGAGCCACGTCCTTGTAAGTCTTCACGGACCAGTCCTTGTCATGGATCTCCCCGTTCAGCTCGTACACCTGGGGGCAGCAGGTCCCAGCAGGCGTCAGAGGCAAACAGGGAAAGGCATCGTTGCCAGCTACCCACACCCTCCTTGCTCAGTGGCCTCCACAGCCTCTGACATTTCCCCACTGCTTGATCAGAAGTCCTGGCCCCTTTGGGGCTAACACTCCGTGACGCCTGCCTGTCTCGCTCATTGCTGCGTCTCCACACGGTGCCTGGCTCACAGTAGGTGCTCACTAAGTATTTGTGTAAGGATTGAAGAACAGGTCAGCGGGAAGAGGTCACAGCGAGAAAGAGTGGCCCAAGAATCCATGTCGTCTCCCTGCCGTCCTTCCCACTCCCCTCCCCACCTTCCCCCTCCAGGCAGAGCACCCAGAGGCAGTCACTGCCACCAGGCAGGGGGAAGAGCTAGGAGGGGTGGTAGGTAAGACAAGGGAGGAAGAAGCTGAGGGAAAAGAGGTGCATAGAGGGGAGGGGTGTCAAGACCCTCGAGAGAGTGCCGCTGGCAGTGGGCATTGAGCCAGGCCACAGTCTCCAGGGAGTCGGCTCGCTGGGCCCCTCTGCCCTCCCCTGTCACTGGGCCGGGTCTTACCCCACGCCACGTGGCTGTGCGCGCAGGCAGGTCAGGGTAAGGACAGAGCGTGGGAGTTTCTGCAGAGATTATGGGGTGCAGCAGGGCACGGGAAAGAATGTGCGGGCTTCGATTCCTTCCCTTGGCCCTTAGTGAAGCCCCTGTAAAGTCTGAGGAGCGGGCTGAGCACTGGAAGGGATAAAAAGAGCTGACGAGATGAGGCCCCTGCCCTCCAGGAGCTGATGATCCAGTTAGAGGTGGACTCCACCTGTTTGCGACACAAAGCAGGAGGAATAACTAGGAAACACAGGTGGCTGGGGCTGACAGGAAGCAGCAGTCCGTTTGAGCGATGGAATCTGGAGCCAGGAGCAGGGTGCGCAGAGGCTTCAGGGAGCCCAGAGCTGCTCCTTGTCCTAAAGGGAAAATCCTTTCTCCTCATGGAGTCAGCCCTTGTGTACCTGGCACTGAGGGAGCTGGGTCTCTCAGGGACCACCTCCTCTGCCCGTTGTTGGCCCCGGTGCCCCTCACACCGGTCTTCCCAGCCTGGGCCCGCCTGGCTGCAGCCATGGGGGGCACCACCCGCGCCTCCTCCTGGCCCTTGGGCCTGCCGGGGTCCCGCTCCGCTGCCTGAGCTGGGGGCAGTGAGAGCCGCGGCTCGGCCCTACTGGCCTTGCCCTCTGTTTCCTCTGCCACCACCCGGGAAGCCTGGCACATCGGCGTCCCCAGAAGGTGCCCCAGCCAGGGCAGTGGGCTCACTGTCCCCAGGCGGCGTCCCCAGAAGGTGCCCCAGCCAGGGCAGTGGGCTCACTGTCCCCAGGCGGCGTCCCCAGAAGGTGCCCCAGCCAGGGCTGTGGGCTCACTGTCCCCAGGCAGCGTCCCCAGAAGGTGCCCCAGCCAGGGCTGTGGGCTCACTGTCCCCAGGCGCAGTTCCCCTGGTGGCTCACGCAGCAGCAGCAGGCGCACCCAGACGGCTGAACATTAAGGCTACCAGGACGTTCTGGGGAGAGCCCTGGGCACTGTTAACCCAGTCTGAGCTACTGCCCTTGTTACTTATTAGTGACGGGGATCAGAACATGCCACCCCAACATACGCCACTTTGGCGTGAGGATTATTTGAGCTGAAGGCGATTAAGCAGCAGCCAATGCAGACTGAGCTCTCTGCCCTCCCCACCTGCCTAAAAGCAGGACACCGATTTCCCTTCGTGAAGGTGTCCCCACCTTGAGAGGAGGACGCGTCTTTTCAGTGGAGACAGAAAGCTGTCCGAGATGGGTCCGCACAAACAAGCCTTAGTAAGATAGCCCACATCTTCCGTTAGTTTTCCCATATATTTACCTTCCTACAATTTACTGGAAGCCCAAACCCCTTTTCTTTGTCTTGCCACTTCACAATTTACCACCACGCGTTAAAAGGGTGTATAAGCCCCGCTCTAACTTCTCTGGGCCTTCACTCCTGGATGAAAGCCTCCACCTATCTGTGCACATAAAATAGTAACATCACATAAAATTTGCATGCCCTTTTCCCTGTTAATCTGTCTTTTGTCAGTGTAACTCATGGGCCCAGGCAGATAACCTAGGAAGGTAGAGGGAAAGTTTTGTTTTTACCCCCTACGTTTCCAAGGATTTCAAGAAGGAGAACTTCTCCTCCACTGATCATGGCTTCGACAGCTGTCTGCGCACCCTGTTCGGGTCTTCAAGTCTTTGATGCTACAAGAGCCCATATGCTGTAGCCCAGCGGTTCTCACAGTGTGGTCGGGAGCCCTGTGGGTCCCCTAGATCTTTTCAGGAAGTCTATAAATAGTCAAAACGCTCTTCACAATAATTTGAAGACATCACTTGTCATTTTCACCCTTATTCTCTCACGATATACAGAATTTTTCTGAAGCTGCATCATGTGTGATGATGTCATCCTGACAGATAACAGACTATAAACTTGTATTTCAAAAACTTCTCAATTTTAATAATTAATCAGGATGTATCAATAGATATGATCCACAAAAGTAAAAGCTGTTGGAAATCCTCAAAAATTTCTAAGAGTATAAAGGAATTCTGGGACCAGAAAGTTTGAGAACCACTGCGTTAACCCAACCCAGAATTGTCACCTGCAGGTGTCTTGTCATCGCCCAACTGGTTGGCACGGGGAAGAACAGAGTCTGTCCATGCCTTGACTGCCCTGTCATTATTGAGTCTCCTGCTCATAGCCCCTAACTGGAATAGAGACTCCTGGAGGGTACAGTCCACACGATTTTGATTTCCTCACCTCCTTGCCTATAGCACCAGAGTAGGAGCTCCACAAATAAATATTAATTCAAGAAGAATGCTGTCTACAAGTCATTTTAAAGGTACTAAGCCCGAGGCAGCATATTTTAGGGAATGGATGGATAGACAACTATTGGAAGGGTGGTGGGTAGAGCTGCGCTAGCAGAATAGAAGGGAGACAAAAGAAATAAACTTAAAAAAATCTACAAATGGCCGGGTGCGGTGGCTCACGCCTGTAATCCTAGCACTTTGGGAGGCCGAGGCGGGCGGATCGCTCAAGGTCAGGAGTTCGAAACCAGTCTGAGCGAGACCCCGTCTCTACCAAAAATAGAAATAAATTAATTGACCAACTAAAAATATATATACAAAAAATTAGCCGGGCATGGTGGCGCATGCCTGTAGTCCTAGCTACTCGGGAGGCTGAGGCAGTAGGATCGCTGAGCCCCGGAGATTGAGGTTGCTGTGAGCTAGGCTGACGCCACGGCACTCACTCTAGCCTGGGCAACAAAGTGAGACTCTGTCTCAAAAAAAAAAAAAAAAAATCTACAAATGACAATTCTGCCTAAAAGAAGATCTCCGGCAGATAAATCAAGCATGCAAAGATATGCAAATGATACAACTAGGGCCTGATGGGGCCTTACAAATGGCAGTGGTTCCAAATCATCAATCCTGTCATTCCTGTGCTTATCACTGGAGAAGCTGGGCCTCGTGCCTTCAAGGTTCTACCCACACTGCTCCTTGTCATAGCACGGAGCACCAGGTAGACAAGATCTGGCTCCCAGGGCTGCACCCCCATTCAGAGCCCCTTCCTAGGCTCCTGTGCCCTGTAAGTCACCCCTGAGGCTGTCCATGCCCTGCACTCCTGCAGCTCTGGCCTCTCCAAAGAAACTGCAGCCTCAAAGGAAGGGAGTGCTTTGGATGGGATTTGAATGCTCAACTGCACTCCCACTTCCATGAGAGGAGGCCCCCTTCAGGGAGGGGAGACCTGTAGCTCCTCCCAGCCTCCCGGCTAGGTTGGCAGGCATTTGAGGGAAGGGCTCTGCTGGTTTGGGGGTTCTGGTCAGCCTTTTGGATTCAGGCTCCCAGTGGAGCTACAATCTGTCCCAAATCAGTCATACCTCAGGATTATTACAAAGATCAAATGAGTTAATATTTGTAATGCATTCAGAAATGACAACTCTTTTTTTTTTTTTTTTTTTTTTTTTTTTTTGAGACAGAGTCTCACTTTGTTGTCCAGGCTAGAGTGAGTGCCATGGCGTCAGCTCACAGCAACCTCAAACTCCTGGACTCAAGCGATCCTCCTGCCTCAGCCTCCCAAGTAGCTGGGACTACAGGCATGCGCCACCATGCCCGGCTAATTTTATATATATATATCAGTTGGCCAATTAATTTCTTTCTATTTATAGTAGAGACGGGGTCTTGCTCTTGCTCAGGCTGGTTTTGAACTCCTGACCTTGAGCAATCCGCCCGCCTCGGCCTCCCAGAGAGCTAGGATTACAGGCGTGAGCCACCGCGCCCGGCCAGAAATGACAACTCTTAATAATAATGTTATTATTACAAATCTATCATCAGATCTAGGAAAACAACTCAAAACCTACAGTTGTCCTAGGAAGATGAGTTAATATCTAAGAACTCAACAATTTGTAAGTACAGGTAGGTGGTGTTAGTTGTTCGTCTAAGTGATGCAAAAAGCTGCTGTATCCATGTAAAAAGCCTTGAATTAAAAGCACATTGAACTCAATTTAGATTACTTCAATTTTTAACTATAGTTTAATTAAAGAACTGTAAATTTGTGGGGAAATTATTCAAACTACATACTACTTACATAAACCAATATAATATTACGAAGTTTTACTGTTTTCGATGTCAGCTTGAAGGAACTGTAGGAAATTTGGGAGCAGATAGTTGCTCAAGGTCACACAACTAGTTTGTATCAAACCAGAAACTAGGATTTAGGTTTCTAATTTCTGATGCAATTAGCCCTCACTACTAGAGCATCATTCATTTACTAAGCTTTGAGCTTCTACTAAGTGCCAGGCATATGCAGAGAGCTTCACATCACGATCTCATATAATCTCAAAACTACACGAGTAGGTAGGTCTCATTTTATAGATGAGGATGTAGAGCCTTAAGGAGGTCTAGAAAGTCAGCCTGCTACATGGGTAGCGGGCTGGGTTCTGCCAAGGCCAGAATCCTGCTTGCCCAGAGGAGTCTCCCATTATCTGGGGGCCCTGCCCCCACCTGTATAAAGGCCACACTGTCACTTGAGTGACAGGCCCAGGGTCTCAATGTCTCTGCCTTGGCTTACCTCGGAATCACCCAAGGAGAGGAAAAATGCCTGGGTCCCACCCCAGACCAATCAAATCAGAATCTCTGGGCTAGAGTCTGGGTTTCTTTAACCCTCCTCAGGAGATTCCAGTGACCAACGCACAGCTCTGGGGTCTGACAGACAGTAAACAGCACAGCTGTGGCACAGCAGCACGAGTGCGGTCATAAAGGGGCCCTTACGAGGGAGTGTCCTCACAGAGTGAAATGAGGACATGAAACGGCAGTCACTTCTGCAAGGGGCCAGGTGGAATCCAGGCAAAAGCACTTGGGGGGAGGGGCTGGGGAGTACTAGAGTACTTGTCACACAAATGGCAGCATCCAGGAAAATGCTGGAACGACCCCCACAGCTCCTGTCTGCCCCACCATGTCTCTTTCTCAAGACCTCCCATCTAGGGGCCCACAGGACGAGGGCCCGCGGGTGACCTCCCGGCCGGGACTGGCTCCATGCTAAGTCCTCACCAGGACCCAGTCTGGGCCTCCAATTCTGGCTGTGGGGGAAGGGACTGGAGCCCAGGAGATAAGACCCGCCTAGCAACTGTTGCCATGGGCAAGTAGTCTTTGTCATCTAGCGTTAGGAACACAATGGGAGGCTGAGCAGCCAGGACAGTCCATCAACTTCATTCCAAGCCCTGAATTAGCCCACAACTGAGCAGGGAGGTGAAGCGGCTCAGAATTCCAGGAAGACTGTTCAGCTGCTAGCGTGTTGCTGGCCCCCTGTCTGGCTAGTGGCGGGCGTTAAGACCTACACTCTCTGTGGCAAGAGGCCTTTGTTCCAGGGTCAGGCCAGAACAAATGGCCAAATCCCATCCCCCCAGCCCCCACCAGAATCTGAAATCCCAGCAGCCAGCACCTCCAGAAAGGCTGGGGGGGCAGAGGGGGGGCAGAGTAGGAGAGAGGAGGGAGTTGGGCACCCCCACATTAAATGCCCCAGGCCCTCGTCTCTCCACCTCAGACCCAGGGCCTGAAAATACTCGCTCTCACCTGCAGGAAAGGGGAAGGTGGGACTAGAAACCAGTGCTCCAGCCTTTCTCTCTTTCCCTCCAACCCCAGTTCTCAGCAACTTTGCCCAAATACTTCCCATGATGCTCAAGATGAAAGTCACAGCCCTTCGAACCACCAAGAGCCAAATCCTCTCCCAGCCTTTCTCCCTCCTTGGTCCTCCTGTCAGCCACTGCAGCCCAGCATTCTGCAAGGGTTGAAGGTTCTCTCCCCGCTCCTCACACCAAAAAAGTTGGCAGGATTTACCCAACAGGAAGCCACTCCCCTGCCAGGGCCCAGCTCATCCTCAGGATAGCCACTCTTCCCCGAAAGTGGCAAATGGAAGCCGGATGGCCTCTCAGGGACCTCCTTTTGTGATGAGGTGGCTACCATGAGGCCCAGAGAGCCCAGCTCAATGAGGAAAGCGTCCAGTTTGGGAGCCTTGATCTGGTCACCCCTCGCAACCTATGTAACCTTGATCAAGCCCTTTAGACTTTTCTGAGCCTTAGTTTCCACATCGATAGAGTGAATTAATATCTTCTCTAAAACAGGGTTGTGAGGCTCAAAGGAGATGATGGAAGTGAAGAACTTTGTGAAGGTCAAGGTGAAGAAGGTGCTGTCTCCAGGTGGGCCTGGGTGGGGCACCTGCATCAGAATCACAGGGAGGGAGCCCAGATGGTCACTAGTTGTCAGCTTCCTGGTCCTACCCTACCACACAGAATTAGAACCCTGGGAGATCAGGGTCCACAAACAGCACCTCCAAGTTATTCACAGGCACCTCAGCATTTGAGAAGCCCCCAACAAGCATGACTGTCACCACTGGCGCCTGCTGAGGACACCAGGCAGCGTACAATCCAGTGCCTGAAACAAGTCACTGTTGAGTTGGGAAATCAGGGCTTATACGTTATGACATAAATAACACCGGGCGACACATGTAGGTGCTGGAAATAAACATTACAGGGAGCAAAGGCCTACTATTTTCTTTTGAAAGATAATTTGTGCCCAGGTCTATGTACCTATCTATCCGCTCTGTCCTGATGAGATACCCTTCCCCTTCCAACGTAGACAGGCAGAGGAAAGTCCTCACCCCATTTCTCAAGAACCAGAGATGGAAATACAAGTCTGCACTCACGGAGCCAAAACATAAACAAGCAGCAGACCCATGTGGGGGTAAGCCAAGTCACCGGAGAGACTGGCCCCACCTTCCCGGGGTGCTAGCATAGCTGAGGGACAGGGGCTCAGTCCAGGCTCCAAAGAAAAGGGAGAGTTGAGACTCAAGGAAGCTTTGTCTCAGATTAAGGGACCCACAAACTGGAATAACTGGTTCTTGGGGCAGGTTGTAGCCTTCATGACAGAGTCCCAGAATGCTTTAAATAAAACTGAGGGTAGGAAAGCTGATTTAGGAATCTCAACCAGGATTTTTGAAAAGGAAACAATGCAAAAAATCAGAGTTGGTAAACACTGCATTGTTTCAGAAACATTTGTTTCATTTTATGGATGCATATGGATAGGTGTGAAAATATTGTCTTAAATATTCAATTTATTGTAGTACTTATTTGTTTCCAGGGGAAAAGGTGATACCTTTTTGTTTGTTTTTCTTTTTCTTTCTCCCCCCCCCTCCACTTGAGACAAGGTCTGTCTCTGCAGGCACCGCCTTCCACCCCAGTAGAGTTCAGTGGCATCATCACAGCTCACATCATCACAGCTCACAGCTGCAACCTCAAACTCCTGGGCTCAAGTGATCCTCCTGCCTCAGCCTCCTGAATAGCTGGAACTACAGGTGCGCACCACCATGCCCAGCTAATTTTTCTATATTTTGTGGAGACAGCGTCTTGCTCTTGCTCAAGCTGGTTTCAAACTCCTGGCTTTAAGGAATCTTCCCGCCTTGGCCTCCCAAAGGGCCATGATTACAGGCATGAGCCACCACATCCAGCCATGGTGTCAGCTTTTAACATATTTCCCAAAGGTTAAGAACACTGTTACCAACTCTTAAGTTCTCAGAGCTCAGTGACAGGGCTCATTAGGGCTCTAGTTCACCAAACAAACTTCTGACTATTTGGCTTCCAGGAGAGAATTTCCTGATTAGGAAGCATAAGTATCTGGTCTGAATGATAGTTTCATTCTGAATTTCTTGTTTATACATTTATCCCTGATGAATTTGGTCAATGTGTATCAGTCCTCTGGAGCCCTATCACTTCTGGGTCTACAAACAATAAAATTTCTGAGCTTATAAAGATAAAAGAATATGCTAAAAAAAAAAAAAAAGCCAAAATGCTGCCACCCTGTGGACTCTTCCACAAGCTTGAAGGTCAGTCACCAAGGTGTTTACACACTCAATAAACATTTGAACAAATGAGCAGGTTATTTGGGATATAATGTAGAGGAAACTCTACCCACATGTTACTTTCCCCAAGCCACTGAAAACCTTGAATCAGCTCAAACCCTGTGAACCTCAATCATGCCCACTCCCTCAATACCCTATCTTCCCCCAAAAAAGTCCTCAGGAAAGTTACCTTCAATAGACTCACCAAAGGAATTTTCTAGTAGTATTTGATCACCTAGGGCTGCTCTCCACGAAAGACCCTTCCCCTTCCAACACACAGCCTGCATTCCCCCAGCTCCAGTCTGTAAATCTGGGGTGGGTCCATGTCGTAGTACCCGGAATCCGAGTCACCCTTTGCTCCTGGCCAAAGTGCAAGCCCCTAGAATCAGACTTTTATGATAATGCTCTCTCCTTTTAGACTCTTCCTAATCCTTCCCATTTCTCTCTCTTCAACCTTTCTTCCTTAAAATCAAAATAATTTTAACCTCTTCTTAGAGTTAGGGCTCCATGGACCCCATTTTCTTAGCTGACTTTAGGAGACCCCTTTCTGCGCCTCAGCTCTTGCCATAGTTCCTTCACTCCTCAGTCTTCCTGGGCACACTGGATCCCAAGGGACTGAGGGTCCCCTAGGACTTGCACTGCAGTGGCTCTGCCTGGGAGCTCTCACCAAGCAGCTCGGTTCTGACAAAGTGAGCTCATCCTTACTACTTTCTGCCCCAGCCCCATCTTTACAGGTCACTTACCGCCTCAGCGGCCACCCCGCAAGTTCCCCTTCTTTCACCTTCTCTTGTCTCTGTCCTTCTACCCACCTCCTAGTCCCGCCATCTTCAGCTGAGAAGCCTCCCCTGCACGCCAGTTCTTCGCTTTGTGCTTCCTGCTGTCCCAGGCTCAACTGAACCGTTTTCTGCTCCGTGGCAGGTAATACAGCAGGCGCCACCATGGTGCAGGCCCCTATGGGATCCTGTCTCCCCACTGCGGTGCAGGCCCCTATGGGATCCTGTCTCCAGCCTGGGCTGGCCCAGCCTCTCCAGGGAATCGCTCTCCCTGTCTGGGATCAGCAACCTGCCCATTTCCCAGGAGGTTCTCTTGAACACCCACTGCCCTCCCCTGACTGCCCTCGGTCTCAGAGGGTGTCCTCGCCTGCACTCTGCAAACAGGAGGGCCAGGGTGGGCCCTCCTCCCTCAGCAACCAAGGCCACCCCAGTGTCATAGCTGCCCTACACCCACCTTCCCTTTGGTCTTACAGAACCTTCTCTGGTTGCAGGACACTCTCACTCCCTGGGTGCTGTGGTGGCCACAGCCTGCCCTCTTCTCCCCTGCCCCCCATTTTTAACCTCTCCTTGCTCCTTCCTTATGTGAACAGAAGTCTCTCTACCCTAAAAAGAAATCTCTTGTACCCTGTGTTTTCCTCTAGCGACCTCAACTTTCTTTCTGTCAAATCACAGTAAGGGTCTTTAATCAGCCAAACCCGGCTGCACTTTATCACCTACATTTCATTTTTCTACTCCTGGAAGTTGGCTTCTCTTCTTAGCATGCCACTAGAACTGCTCAAAGATGCCCTCCTGATGTCCTGCCATGTGGTCTTCTTTACTCCTGAAGCCCCTTCTCCATGGCCTCAGGATGCCTTTGTCCTCACTCTCCTCCTCCTTCTCCGCTCCCACCCTGTGTGTCGCGGGGAGGAGAGAAGTGGGGAGCCACGAGAAAGGGGCAAAGGGCAGTGGGGGTCGTGTCCCCAGATTTGCTGGGGCTGCCCTGTCTGTTTCAGGTCTCCTTGCTCACAGTGGCCCCTGGGAAGGCACCTGTCACCTTGCACCAGAGACCTGGGGTAAATTCCTGAGCACTGAGACCTACCAGGCAGGCTCTGAACATGAGGCCTTGTGAGGCAGGACGGGTGGGGCGGGACGAGCAGGCTCACCGGCTGCAGCATGGCTCTGACCTCCAAGTAGAGCACGTTGTCCTTGTAGAACTCCTCCAGGCTGCGGAGGATGTAGTCTCTGAACACTGGCGCGTAATGGACAAGGCCGGAGATGGTGAAGAAGATGGTTTCAAATTTGGCCCAGACGACATTTTGGTCTAGGTAAGTCACCTCAGGGTCCTGGGTCGTCAGAGTGAAATTCCTCAGCAGGCTGTCCGAGACACAAGGGGAGTTGAGGAGGCACCCATAGGGCTACTGCCCCCCTAGTGTCTCCCACCCGGAAGCAAACCGGGATGTGTCCCAGTGAGCAGAGCAGGAAGGGGCAACGGGAGCAACCCGTTGTCCAGTGTGAGCCTGGCCTCTGGCTGGGAAGCCACTGCCTGCTCACACTCCCCGAGAGACAGCTTGGAGGGGAGCGCCCACAGCAAGCCCCTCCCCCGTGGTGCTCCTATCCCATTCCAAGCTCTCTTTGGGGGGTCATGGATGGAATGCATCTCCCACAAATTCATACATTGAAGCCCTAACCTCACACTGCCTGCGTTTGGAGGCAGGGCATCTAATGGGGTAGTCAGGGTTAAGTGAAGTCCTAAGGGGGGAGCCCTGATCCAACAGACCAGTGTCTTACAGGGAGAGGGAGGGAGTGGGGGGCACCCGCACAGGAGACCGCAGGACACAGCAAGAGGGCAGCCTTCCGCACACCAAGGACAGAGGCCTCAGGAGAAACCTGCTGTCCAACAGTTCCAGCTTGGACTTCCAGCCTCCAGGACCGTGAGGAAATAAATTCCCATTGTTGAGGCCACCCAGCCCGTGGTTTTCTGTGGCGGGAGTCTGAGCACATGGCTGCAGCACGCGATGGGAGTCATTCTATACTTGGCACCACACAATCCAGGTGTATGTCCCTGATTTGCCATTTACCAGCTGTGAGGCCTGGAGCAACTTACCTAACCTTGCTGTGCATCATGTTTCTTATTTCATAAAGAGAAATAACCTCATGAAAGCACTGTGCCTATGACTAAAATAATTGTTATTATAATATTACTATACATGTCTGTTAGGAAGTTGTTCCATTATGTTTTCAAGCTGTTTCAGCCACCAGCCAGACTGTCACTTCAGGAGCTAGGAACTTTTCTTCTCTCTGTTCTTACTGAGTTTCAAGACAAATCTCATTTGTAGCAATAGTAGTGTTGCTGATAAGGCCTTTTGCAGATCAAATCAGATTTTAAATGCACCAGGAAATTACTATGGACAGAAAAGGTGCTGATTGCTTTTGTGAAGCAAAAGTATCCTGTAAAGTTAAGGGGAAAACTGCCTAAACCCCTTTTGAGGCCAGATTTTCATATGTGGGTCTGTACCAAGGGAGACACACCTGCACACTGCACACCCTGTGACAGGCCCATGACACCTGCTTTTGGAACTCCCACTCACCTATTGTCAAACTCAGTGACATTCTGCACCTGCTTCCGATAATCCTCCAGCAAAATCCACTTTGAACAGTCTTCTGTCATAAGGGTGGCAGGAGTTGGGTCAGCAAATTTGAACTGCACGGTGCCCCGGGGAGTGAAACAGATGTGGCAGTGGGGCCTATAGGTGACGTTCTTCACCAGCCAGTCCATACTCACGATGCCGAAGTCATGGAGGTGTAAGGCAGCCCCTGGAGAGGGAAGGAGAACGGAGGACCAAGAGGTGGAGTGCAGGTGCCAGGTGTGGGGCTTGCGGGGCAGAGTGGGTGCACGGGAGGAGTGGGAGCAGGAGCTCTGCCGTCTGGCCCAGTGGCTCAGAACTGATCCCAGCTCCCGAGCCCCCCCTTTCCTGCCCGTGTCTGCCCCGGATAGCTGCTGCCTTCCGTGCTCAGTTTGAGAGTGGAGCTTCTTTGTCTTCCTTTCTCACTAGTCAGAACCATGGGTGGTCTTGTTGGAGAGGGGCAGCAGGGTGCGGAGGAAGAGGCTTGGAATCAGAAGACGGAGCTTCAAGCGGGGCTCCCTCAGCTTCCAGCTCTCTGTTGGGAGCCCCAGCCTTTCAGTGATGCCTTGCCCCCAACACTGTATGGGCAGAGGCAAGAAGAATGAGCCTGGGGCACAGTCCTGTCTGCATGCTTGTCCTTGATCCTCTCATCCTGCTCCCCAGCCACCCCCAACCCCAAACCCCTGCTGGCTTTCCCCAGCCCTGGGCCTGCATCTCTGCAGCTTCTGGCCTTCAGGCTTCACTCTTGAGGCCCCACACGTGTCCTGACCAGATGCCAGGTGTCTCTGGTGCTCCTCATGATGCAGTGCATCCTGTCCCTCTGCCCTTTTAGTCCATGCAGCACCTTCGCTGACAGCCTCTGGACAAGTGTCCCTGCTGCCTGAGCTTTGGCATATCGCCTCTTACCATCCCCATTAACTGGGTATGCTACGTTACTGACCTCACCATTATTTTTTCAAAAGTCTCTATTTATTGGCCGGGTGAGGTGGCTCACACCTGTAATCCTAGCACTCTGGGAAGCCAAGGCGGGCGGATTGCTTGAGGTCAGGAGTTCAAAACCAGCCTGAGCGGCCAGGCGTGGTGGCTCACGCCTGTAATCCTAGCACTCTGGGAGGCCGAGGCGGGCGGATTGCTCGAGGTCCAAAGTTCGAAACCAGCCTGAGCAAGAGCGAGACCCCGTCTCTACTAAAAAATAGAAAGAAATTAATTGGCCAACTAATATATATAGAAAAAATCAGCCGGACATAGTGGCGCATGCCTGTAGTCCCAGCTACTCGGGAGGCTGAGGCAGAAGGATCGCTTGAGCCCAGGAGTTTGAGGTTGCTGTGAGCTAGGCTGATGCCATGGCACTCACTCTAGCCTGGGCAACAGAGTGAGACTCTGTCTCAAAAAAAAAAAAAAAAAAAAAAACCCAGCCTGAGCAAGAGCGAGACCCCGTCTCTACTATAGAAATAAATTAATCAGTCAACTAATATATAGAAAAAATTAGCCGGGCATAGTGGTACATGCCTGTAGTCCCAGCTACTTGGGAGGCTGAGGCAGGAGGATTGCTTGAGCCCAGGAGTGTGAGGTTGCTGTGAGCTGGGCTGATGCCATGGCACTCACTCTAGCCTGGGCAACAAAGTGAGACTCTGTCTCAAAAAACAAAAAACAAAATAAAACTCTATTTATACCATTTTTTTAAAAGGTATAGAAAAATCCTTGTAAGCTGCAAACTGCTATTTATATATCATTTTACTATTCATAGAAGTGTGTTTATATTACCCCTTGATGCCACATAGTATCATATCCCATCTGGTAACTTAGCCCCTTTCTCCAGAAAGGGTAGAAGAGAGGCCATGAGGAGACCTTTGAAGGGATCAGTACGTTCTCTGGGCTCTGGGCACTGTCTCATGGTTAGATGCTTTTCCAGCTTTGTCAGGGAAGACCTGGAATATTCAGGCCAATCCTGACTGTCTTTGAAGCCAAGTCCCCTAGGAAGCAGGAGTTTGGGTTTCCATACTGAGCCAAGAACAACCACAATCAAACACCCCTTCCTAGACAGCCAGTACAGACAAAGGAGCAGAGAAGCTGCATGGAGTTCTCTACTCCGTTTAGAACAACAGCTCCAATAACAATCACAGCTCCAAGCTTAGTTCAGCTACCTTCCCAAGATCCCCAGACTCCCCTCCAAACCTCTACCTTTTGGCATCATCCTCAGGATATTAAACACCTGACTTTTCTCAATGAGACGCTTGGCCCGGAAGAAGTGCATGCTGGGCGGGAACACCAGGGTCTTCATGGCCTTGGTCATCTCGGCTATTTTGATGGCCATCAGCTTCTCGTTGGCCTGCTCCTCCTGGGTGTTCAGCACCAGCTGCCCACCCAGCCGCATCATCTTCTCCTTCATCAACAGGTGGGTCCGTACTTCATCTATGGATAGGGCTGAGCCCAAGAAAGACACTGCCACAGCCAACAGCAGGAAGTTCAGGGTTGGCCACCCAGATGGGTCCCCCACCGCCATTGGGATGCCTGGAAGAGGAATGGCTCAGATGGAGACACCATAGGACTAGGAGGGGAAATGAGTACATGAAAATCTACAGATTTAAGGGTCACACTCTGATTTTCCTTTTCCCACCCTGTTCTCAGATTATCAGGAGGCATAGTATATTGAAGGATTTTTTTAACCAAGAACCCAGAGAAAATCTTCCAGATCAAGATAGGTAAGGATTTCCCTAATGAAAGGTCACCACAAGGCCTCCAGTAAAGTTTTAAGTTCAATAAGCTCTAGCTCACTCATAAAGACATTGAAATCAGATATTTAGTGTCTCATTTTAAAATATAGCCAGCTACTTGGGAGGCTGAGGTAGGAGGATAGCTTGAGCCTAGGAGATTGAGGCTGTAGAGTGCTATGATCATGCCTGTGAATAGCCATTGCACTCCAGCCTGGGGAACATAGTGAGAGCCTCATCACTAAAATTTTGTTTTCAATTAAAAAATTTTAAAACTAGCAAAAGAAACAACCAACAGGGTAAAGAGACAACCTCACGAATGGGAGAAAATATTTGTCAATTACTCATCCAACCAAGGACTGATATCCAGATTACACAAGGAACTCAAACAACTCAAAAATAAAAACAACAAATAATCCCATTAAAAATGGGCAAAAAAACATGAGTAGATGTTTCTCAAAAGAAGACATACAAGTGGGCAACAGATATATGAAAAAATGTTCAACACCACTAATCATCAGGGAAATGCAAATCAAAACCCCAATGAGATATTATCTACTCCAATAAGAATGGCTATTATTTAAAAGACAAAAAATAACAGATGCTGGCAAGAATGTGGAGAAAAGGGAACTCTTATACACTGTTTGTAGGAATATAAATTGGTACAATCACTATGGAAAACAGTGTGGAGATTTCCAGAAAAACTAAAAATAGAACTACCATATGATCCAGCAATCCCACAACTGGATACTTATCCAAAAAAAAAAAAAAAATCAGTGTATCAAAGGGATGCCTGCACTCCCATGTTTAATGCAACATTATTTACACTAGCAAAGATATGGAATCAACCTAAACGTTCATCAGTGGATCAATGGATAAAGAAAATGTGGTACGTATACACAATGGAATACTATTTGGCCATAAAAAAGAATGAAATCCTGTCATTTGCAGCAACATGGGTGGAACTGGAGATCATTAAGTTAAGTGTAATAAGCCAGGTGCAGAAAGACAAATATTGAATATTCTCACTTATATCTGTGAGCTAAAACGCTTGATCTCATAGAGAATAATAGATACCAGAGACTGGGAAGCATGGGTGAGTAAGGTGACGAGAGCTGGTTATGGGTACAGGCGTGCAGAAGAAACGTATGTATATTTGAAAGTAACTAGAAGAGAGGACTTGAAATGATACCAACATGTAGAAACGATAGACACTCAAGGCGATAGGCACTCCAAATACCCTGACCTGATCATTACACGTTGTTTGCTTGCAACAAACATATCGCAGGTACCTCAAAATACGTACAAGTATTAAGTATCCACAATAATTAAAAATAAAAAACAAAATAAAAATAAAAGATAAATCTAAAAGAGTGTCTTGTAACTTATCCTAGATATGCTTTTTGTTTTCTGCTTGCTCCCATGATGACAGGCTACTCTGTCTGTCTGATGCGCCCCAGAATTCAGGTTCCACTGTGGAATACCTTTCCTGTAGCAGGGGAAACATAAATATGTATTGGCTCAAGTTAAATGTATTTAATTAAAAAAAGTAAAAATTTAAAAAATTAAAAATAAGTAAATAAATATAACCAGAGAACAAAGGACCACGAGACATGTGAAGAAAGACTCCAATGTGAGAAAGAAACCAAAACAAAACACACAGTGCTAAGGAGACAAGGGGCAATGAAGCAATATAGAAAAATCCAAAGAACTATAATTAATATCCTCAGAGACAAAGGAAAAGACATTGGGCCTGTAAAACAAGAACAGGAATTTATAAAAAATGAACACAGAATGAGAAAGCTTTTTGAAGTGAAAAATATAGTGCTGAAATTTAAAATTTTTACCAGCAATATTAAAAAGTGAAATGGGCCAGCCGCAGTGGCTCACGCCTGTAATCCTAGCACTCTGGGAGGCCGAGGCGGGCGGGTTGCTCAAGGTCAGGAGTTCGAAACCAGCCTGAGCAAGAGCGAGACCCCGTCTCTACCATAAATAGAAAGAAATTAATTGGCCAACTAATATATATAGAAAAAATTAGCCAGACACGGTGGCGCATGCCTGTAGTCCCAGCTACTCGGGAGGCTGAGGCAGAAGGATCCCTTGAGCCCAGGAGTTTGAGGTTGCTGTGAGCCAGGCTGACGCCACGGCACTCACTCTAGCCTGGGCAACAAAGTGACACTCTGACTCAAAAAAAAAAAGAAAAAGTGAAATGGAAGAAAATCTTTTAGAAAGTAGAACCAGATAGGAGAGAAGAAATTGAGATGATTATTGCTTCAGGAAATCCAACGCCCAAGCAATGGACATTTCAGAAGGAAAAAGAAAAAAATAGGTGGGAGGAAATAAGCAAACAAGTAACACAAGGGACTGTCCCGGAACCGACGGCAAAAGGCTTGTCGAGCACCTGGCACAGCTGCGTGCATCATTCAGTGGCCACGCCTGACACATCGCCTTGATAGCTCAGGACACTCGCATTCAAAGACGATTCTAAAAGCTTCCAGACAGCAGCTAGTCCAGGCTGGAAGGAACTATATTAACCACCTCCTCGCACCAAGCACTCTATTCGGCCCTTTCCCTGGGCTATCTATGTGAATTACATTTAAGAATTGTTTCTATGTCCTTGGAAGTATGACCCAATATACAGAAAGAATCAAGACTGTGACTGAGGAGACCCGAGGAAGAGCCTCAAACTAGTATCAGTCCTTAACCGTGCCAGCACGCAAAGCACTGTGCCGTCTGTGGCCTCAGTGTCCTCCCCGGCAGAACGGGGTGCTTGGCCTGGAACAGGGGTTCTCGGAGAGTGATGAGTATCAGTGACACGAGGTACAACTTGAGGTGGCTCCTAACTGAAGATGGGCGATTTTGATAGGTATGTAGCTTCAAAGTGTGTCTTAGCACATCAACCCCCTGATATCATTACTGTTATTGTTTTGGTTTAATTAAAGAATTTAAAGTAAGTTAATTTAAAGAAAAACATTAAATAAATAGAGGTGCTGGGATGTGACAAAAATGGAAAGTCTGGTAACTGTCACACTGTGTCATGCCCAAGACGCTTCCCAGCTCTGGCGTTCGATTATTGCACAGGACATCAGCTACCAAGAGGGAATTTTAAGAAGGACCAGCACCACTTGTCCCACAGTCACGGGAGGGCTGCACCCCCTGCGCCGATGTTCAACGCCACTAAGTCCTCGACTCTCCTCTCAGACTAAGTGTCTGCTTGCAGCTGAGACCTCCAGGGTGAGGAGACAGTGACGTCCGCGTCCCACCCCACCCAGCCTGTGCTGCGTCCTCCATCCACTGGCCCTAGCCTTTGTCCCTTTCTTCCTGGTGACACGTAAGCACCATTTCCTACTCCATCCTCTCCAAGAAGGACCCAAAGCATGTGTGTCCCAGCATCTGGGGGCCGTTCCTGGCCTGCCAGACAAAAGTTTAGCTAATGCTGGTCAGGACCAGCCTGGTCGAATACGAGGAGAAATAATTCCTGTCAACACCTACTGCTATACCTACTTCATCTTCTCTCCCTCCACAAAATTTTTCTGTTACTTTTAAAAGAGGGTGCTTGAGAACTCTGGAAAATAGTTTGTTTCCAGACTGAGAAGAAAGAACCAGGCCATGTGCATCTGTGGCTCTGAGTAACTGTCTTGGGCCTGCAACCGTTTCAAGAACCTGTAGTGGGTAAAGCCTGTTCCTCCTCCACTGACAGTCTCAGAACCCTCTGGTGGGGGCGTAGGGGGTGGCAGGAAAACAAAGCCCAAGCACCCCACTGCCCAGCTACCTCCTGAGTCTCCCCAGCCCAGGGCTCCACCCAGACCCCCACGCAGAGGACCCCAGTTACCTCCGAGCAGGGCCAGAAACTGCGGCTGTTGCTCAGTGTCCTCCACAGCTGCGCCAGAAGCACAAGAAAAGCCCAGCAGCTGTTTCACTTCCTGCCGGGCAGGTTTCGCTTCTGTCCAGCCTGCGCTGCACTGACCTCTCAGAGCCGCAGCAGAGGGGCTCCGCGGGCCGAGGCTGGGGACAGCTGGCTGTGGGGTTTACATGCGTGCTTGGGCGTGTGCGTGAGCTGGCGTGCGGGAGGCCGCGTGTCTGTGTGCGTCTGAGTTCCTGTGCACGTGGGTGTCTGTGTGTTTGGGGGAGGCGTGCGTCTGTGTGCAGAACAAAGTTTTGGGCAACAGGCGCCAACACAGAGGCACTCCAAAAGCTGTTCATGATTTTTGGGAAGTGTCTCCTGCCTCAAAATGTGACTGTGCATTGAGGGGTGACCCATCAGACAGAGGGCGAAAAGGTAGCCATGAGGAAACGTGAATGTTTCCGGGGGAATATCCGGGAAGTGGCAGCACAGAAGAGGCGACAGGGAGGTGTGAGAATAGGAGTTGGACCTCGCTCCACAGCTGGCCTTCCCACTCCAGCTGCATGGCCTTGGCCGTGTCATTTAAACTCTCTGTACTTCAGCTTCCTGATCTGAAAATGGAATAATGAAAGTACCTGCCACATGGAGTGCCTTGTGAGAGTTGAGTGAAGAGTGCGTGCGCACTGCCTGGTGTGGGGTAAGCTCTTAGTAATCTTAGCCGCTGCTGGTCTTGGCAGTAGCTATTCTGACGCATCCTCCGGGCCAGTCAGATGGAGGAATGGGAGCCTGCACCCAGGACTGCAGGGCCCACATACCCAGTCCCACTCGGATCCACCCCAAACCCCAGGGCGCGCCCAGCTCTGCTACTCCCATACACCTGGGACCTCTGGGCTCCTATTGTCATCTTCTCCAAACAGGAGGAAATCCAAGCATGAGAAGGTGGAGCACTTAGAAATTTCTCATCAGAAGTTCAAGCTTAATTTTTTGAAAGTCGGAGGAGTGAAAAGGCACACACAAGCAGTAAGGAAAAACAAATTTGATTAAATCAGAAGGGCAGACCACCAATTTTAAAAATAAATCATTTGAAGAGTTGTTTTAAAAAACCAAATCAACGCTAAAGATCAAGCCTTCTCTCCAAAAGCTTTGGCCAGACGCAGGAGGTAGCGTTCACATCTCCAAAGGCCCATGGGCCCCAGGCCGTGCCCCGTGGAGGCGCGGGGGCGGGCAGCCCCTGGGGGCGGGCGGCACTGGAGGCTGGAGCTCCTGGCCAGGCAGAACCTGCCAGGTGGGAGTGGAGGACCAGATCTTGAGCTGGGAACTGAGGGAAGAGAACGGCTGGCTGGCGCACGTACCTGCAGTCTGGATCAGAAGCGACGAATCAAAGCAGCATCAATGGCGGAAGCCCACGGCAGGCTCTGCAGAGGTGCAGGGGCAGCTCGTCCGGAGCCAACCTCCTGGCCTTTTGTGGCTGGAACAAGCTCCAAGGACGACTTTTATGGCTGGAGTCACCTACCAAGGGGCGTCAGCCTCCACTCAGGTGTGACTCTGAGCATTGTCTGGCAGGAGGGGTGTGGCATCTGACGACAGTGGGCACATGTGGAGGATGTGAGCAAGAATTCTGCAAGAATACTTTGCCAAGTGCGGAGACCGTAAAATGTGGAACGAGCCTGTTTTTTTACATTCTATTGAAGATGACCACCGGAGGCAGAAACTGGGCTTGTGCTCAGAATCTGAAAATCTGCAGGGCAGAAAAAGAGACCTAAAGTATCTTTCAGTGACTACAAAACTTAACTTACAGGGAAAGAAGCCTGAAATGACAGGAGGAGTATGACCCTGAACATATGACAGGAGAGATTTTCAGAATTAAAGATAGTCTATGGCTACACAGATATTTGAGAGGTGTTTTCAATAAAACATCTGCCTTCTCTTGTTACAGGGAATCACATTCTGTTGCTATACACAACCTAGAGCAGAGCTTGGGGGGGCTACCTGCAATTTAAGGTTTAAGGTGTTGCATGTGCCATTTTCATATGAGAAAAATAAGATTCTCTGACCCCCAGAGTTAAGAAATTGTAAATAATAATTGCTAAAGTATACTGAGAATTGTATATACTCCATATTTTTATACCCATTTAATCCTTGCAGTGATTTTATTTATTTATTTATTTATTTAATTTACTTTTTTGGGACAGTCTCGCTTTGTTGCCCAGGCTAGAGTGAGTGCCGTGGCGTCAGCCTAGCTCACAGCAACCTCAATCTACTGGGCTCAAGCAAAAAGTTAGCTCTTTTACTGAATTGCTGTGTGATTTGGGTTTTTGTTTTTAGAGACAGTCTCACTCTGTCATCCAGGCTAGAGTGCAGTGGCGTCATCATAGCTCACTGCAGCCTCAAACTCCTGGGCTCCAGCAATCCTCATGCCTCAGCCTCCCAAGAAGCAGTAACTATAGGTGCATATTGAATTTGAGTCTCCCAAGCCTTTTTCCCCTACTAGTCTCCCAGACATCAGCAACTAAGTTATACCCACAGTTAAGAAAAGGGCCTGTGGAGGTCTTTTTGATGAGGCTTTCTCTGGGGTTTTAAACAGCTTCATTGAAAAAAACTAAAGACTGACAAGGACTTGCCAGATCGCTGTATAGTAA
Source organism: Microcebus murinus (assembly GCF_040939455.1). NCBI lineage: Eukaryota > Metazoa > Chordata > Mammalia > Primates > Cheirogaleidae > Microcebus > Microcebus murinus. The sequence continues at coordinate 99,451,730 of NC_134113.1, read as the reverse complement.
TGCTCATGGCAACACTGCCTTTCCCCTGCCCCTCCTTGCCCTGCCTATGTACACAGAGCTTATAACATCCTAGTCTTAAATTAAATATAAGCACACAGGCAAGATGTACTACATTTGAGGAATACTGTTTTATGACAGAGAAAAAAGTATCTTGGAAGACAGACTAGGAGAGAAAAGAAAGCTTCATCTAGCACGCCAGGGCTGTGCCGCGCCCCCGTCCCGCCTTCCTGGTCTGTGTTTCCTGCTCAGCCCCACGCCTCGCACGGTGCTGGCGCACAGAGGGCTCCACACAGATCCGCTGTTATCGTCCCTTTTGGGGGAGATAAACGCTCACAGGCATACCCAGTGAGGGAGGAGCCTGTAAGTTCATGTCTCTTGGTCTTGTGACAGTGCAAACTTTGAGATCTCAAACTCAGCTTAACTCATCTCCAGCCCCCTGGCCCCCAGCCTCATCCTCTCCCAGTTTTCTCAGACAGCCTCCGATATTGCACCCGTGAAATAGGAGCAGGGTGCCATAGAAAAGGAATAGCAAAGAATGAGAAGGAACTTCTAGAAACAATGATAAAAGAATACAAAATGAGAAACAACAGAAGAGTTGAATGATACAATTAAGGATATCTTCCAAAAAGTAGACCAAAAGGACAAAGGAAAAATTGAAGGGAAATTTTTTTTAAAGAATGAATAGTTCAAGAACTCTAATGTATGAAAACTCTATGTTCCAGAAAAAACAGAGTGGAGAAAATTATGAAAAAGATAATTCAAGAAAGTATCTTAGAACTGAAAGACACGAGAATCCAGATTGAAAGGCCTCTTGGAAAGTCCAGCACAATAAATGAAATTGAATCACACCAAGAGCCCTCATGATGAAATTTCAGAACAATGGGGACAAAGCAAAGAACATAAAATCATTCAAAAGAAGAGAGCAAACCAGGAAAAGGAATGTAGGAGATCCAGGAAATAGAGGATCTGACAGAGAAAGAAAGGAAGTCTCCAGACTGCAGGTCAGGAAGACGCCAGCCCAGAGCTGCACAGCGGACACCAGGGCAGTGGGCCCGGCCGGCCGGGAGCTGGCCAGAAAGCCCCAGGGAGAGAATTTATCGAGTTGGAGCTAAGAGAATACCTTATGTGTCTGATTGTATGCATAGGAGTTTCACATAACCAGGGGAGAATTTGAATAGGTGAAAAAGACATAGAAAACTAAGCACAAGAAAAAAAAATATGACAATTATTTACTTTGTGAAATACAAAGAGTTGTGCAGAAAAGGAGATGTTACCATCATAAGCCACAGAGCAAAGTGGCATCTACATGGGCATCCTAATGCAGGCACTGAATATGGAGCTAACAAAACCAGGCCATAAATGCATTGGGATGATAGAGGGACAGGAAATGTGTGGTGGTCTGAGTAGGGGCCGGAGCTGAGAGAGAGCTCAATCTTCACCTTCTATAGTGGGAAGCCAGCAGCTAATGCCTGAAATAGGAAATAAAAAATCAAGAGTAGCAATACAAAGACTTACAGGGATATGGAGGAAGAGACTAAAAGATTCAGCTAAGGACTTGACAAGTACTTGCTGCCTCCTGAGAGCACAGAATGGCAGGTGGAGGGCCGCGGGGTATGGGTCCACCCCCATGGAATCTGACTCTTCAAACCAGGGGTGTGAGTGCAACGTCCAGTTAGGACCTTCTTCCTGTTTTCAGGTTGTTGGTGCTGCCAGTAAAGTGACTCTGGAGGAGAATTGAGAAATGAGCGGTGTGGCACAAACCACAGGCACTACGCCCGAGCAGAGCCCAACAGACCATCCCTAACCCAGGAGGGAGGGCTCCTGCAGAGGCTTGACTTCGTGGCTCCAAGCAGACCGGAAAGTAAGACTCAGGGACGCAAAAGCTCATGACTTGGAGTCATCTGCCCCGTGGCTGGCTTCCCCACTAGACCTCAGCACATTAAACATTTGCTCACAAACGGTGAGCATTCACTGAGCACTTCCTGTGTGCCCAGCGCTGTGCTGAAGCACTTCGCCCGCAGTCTCATGGTCCGCAGGACAAGCCCCGAGGGAGGCGGCCCACCCATCTCACAGATGCAGAAGTGCAGTCTGATCAAGTATTTTATCCCACGCAGACGGTGCCACGGCTGTGCCACGCCCCCGTCCCGCCGCCTTCCTGTTCTCGAGTTTCCTGCTCAGTCCCACCGCCTCGCGCACAGAGGGCTCCACACAGATCTGCTGTTATTGTCCCTTTTTTGGGGAGATAAACGCTCACAGGCATACCCAGTGAGGGAGGAGCCTGTAAGTTCATGTCTCTTGGTCTTGTGACAGTGCAAACTTTGAGATCTCAAACTCAGCTTAACACATCTCCAGCCCCCTGGCCCCAAGCCTCATCCTCTCCCAATTTTCCCCTCCGTAAGCAGCACCTCCATTCACCCGGTGTTTCGGCCCAAACCCTGATTCTCACATAGAAGATGAGAGTGGAGGTACCTTCCACATATCCATCCAGACCACCTGGCCAGGCCTGGCCCCGCCCAAGTGTGTTGGCCAGTCTGCCCTCACAGTGCAAGGGCCCTGCCACCTCTCGCCTGCCCCACTGCCACGGCGTCTGCTTTCAGTGAATTTTCCACTCTGCAGGTCTAAAAGCACAAATTTCAGCGTGTCCTTCATGACGCTTCCTGCTGAAAACCATTCAAAGTCTACGGGCTGTACCACCAGTAAAACCCAAACCCCTTCCTCCGCCTGCTGGGCTTGCTCCTGCAGCCTTGGGACCGCGCCTCCCCTCCTGCTCCCCGAGGCCGGCCCTCCTGGGCCCGCAAGTGCCAGCTCTTTCCTTGGAGGGTCTGCCGTACGATCCCTTCGCCTGGAAGCGTCTTCTCCTCCTTCGCCAGGTCTCAGATCCCGGGTGACGCTTCTCCCCAGGGAGGCTTTTGGGGACACCCTGACGGAAAGTCAGCCCCTGGTTGCACTCTTCGCGGTGTCCCTTCCTTTCCCACAGCACGTGCCGTCGTCGGTGATCGTGTGTGTGCACGTCTGTGATTTCCGCTTCGCGCAGACCTCCGCAGCGATGGAAAGCTGTTCGCCGCAGTGCTCTCTGGGTGCGCACCGCCCTGGCCCAGAGCAGGCCCCAGAAAGGTCTGCTGCAGGAGGCGCGCAGGAGTGAAATTATGAAGGAAAAGAAAGTCTGTCTGCGGGACTTTTGCGTCTTCTCAACCTGATGTGATGGGGAAGAGGGAAATGAGACCAGAGTGTCTTGCAGAGAGTGGCCAGTCAGCATGGCCATTCACCTGTGCGGCCTCTTTGTGTGCCGTTGGCTGAAAAATTGTTGTCACAGGTACATGAGTCTATAATGACAGCGGCGTACACGGTGCCCCTTAGAATTGCACAGTGCTCAACTTGCATAATCACACATGGCAGCCTTGGAGAGAATGATAAATGCCAAGGGCATATGGAGAAGCCTGTGCAAGGTTTTCTTATTGGTTTGTATTTAGCTATTTCCTGTGTTCAGGGAAACACGGAAGTACCCCTAGGGATCAAGCCTTGAGCCACTTGTCTCCCATATTTTTGTTTCTAGTCTCTAGCATACTCTGCATGTACTAACATTTATCTACCTTTGCACTCTCTCTAATTTTCTTTGCTCCATTCTTACTTTTCTATTTTGGGGGGGGAGGAGGTGGCTTTTTCTTTATTATAGCTGGCGTCCTTCGTGAACCTGGTGTATTTTGGTCCTTTCCTTTGGCCAGTCAAGGTTTCATCATCATTATCATGGCAACAGCACCTGTGACTTGTCACTGTCAAAGTAGGTTCTGAGAGCCATGTGTAGTGGCTCACACTTGTAATCCTAGCACTCTGGGAGGCCAAGGCAGGAGGATCACTTGAAGTCAGGAGTTCAAGACCAGCCTGAGCAAGAGCGAGACCTACAAAAAAATAGAGAAATTAGCTGGGTGTGGCGGTGCATGCCTGTAGTCCCAGCTACTTGGGAGGCTGGGGTAGGAAGATTGCTTGAGCCCAGGAGTTGGAGGCTGCTGTGAGCTATGATGATGCCACTGCACTCCAGCCCAGGAGACAGAGTAAGACCTTGTCTAAAATAAATAAATAAATAAATAAAGGGAGTTCTGAATCCAAAGACAAAGAATGCCTCTTGTGTGGCTGTGCATATGCTGGCCAGCCTTTTCTTCACTGCAGGCGTGGGGCCAGTGGCCTTCTAGGGGTGAAGGACTTCTATTTCCATCTGTTCATAGGACAGCGGTGGGGCTGCCCCCTTCCTGTGCGGATGGTCGCCGTGTGGTTCTGGAGGAGAGCTCTCCTCAAGCAGCAGGGGAGGGATGGGCCAGCTGTCCTTGAACTTTCTAAACACCCAGCTGATGGGTGCCCGCACTCACCCGGGATTCCATTTTGTGTAGCCTGGAAAGCCACAACCTCTGCTGAGGTTTCCTTAACTCTGGAGGAGAGACCTTAGGAAAGCAAATCTTATTATGTCACTTCCCTTCTGAAAACCCCAAAAGTCCCCCAAGGCACTTACCTCTTCTGATTGCCCGGTACAACTCCTCCAGCTCAACACACCGAGCTCCTCACAGCGCTCCAAGCCAGCCAGGCTCCTGCTTTGCGCAGGCCTCCGTGCCAGGCGCACGTTTCTGCGTGTGGAAAAGCTTTCTCTTCGCTTTCCTGTGGCCAGCTCCTGTTTTCCAGCCTCGCTTGGATGTCTTTAACTCCCTCGCCTAAGACAAGGGCTGGGTCAGGCGTCCTTCCAGCTCAGTCCCCATCTCAGCCCAGAGTGCATCGCATGGTGTGGAAATCTCGCGCCCCCCCCCCCCCCCCCCGTGCACATCCACCCTAGGGCGCACCTTCGTGGCAGCGACTGTCTCGTTCCCCAAACACTTCATAACTGCTGGCTCGCTCCAGCTGTCTTTCTGCAGCGGGCGGACGGGTGGATGAGAGACGCTGTGCAGGCCCCTTCTCCCTCAGGGTCTGTCCCTGCCATCCTGGGACCCACTGAGCAGGGACTCAGCACTGGTCTTTGGTCTTTGTTGCTCGATGTAAGCAGGTTCTTCATCCCTAACGTCCATTTCCCCATGGCTGTTCTACATCTCTCTGCCTCTCTCAGCCCAAACGCCCCATGCAGAGCCTCCAGCTGGGCGCCATTCAGGAGGGAGGAGGCCTGGGCGGAGAAAGAGCCCAGGGACAGGCTGGCAGCTCCAGAGCGATGTCGCTGAGATAACAGGAGGACGGGCCAAGGACGGCTTCCTCTTTTACGCTCTGCCCTTCACCGTCTAAGCCCCCCACTCTGACATACCTTGCACCATCCCGACGTGTAGGGCGGATAGTCAGTCCTGCAGCCACCGACGGGAGACAGGAGGCAGAAATAATCACTGCGGCTGAGTTCCCTGAGCCTTCAGCGTCCGCTGGGCACAGCAGATGACCTCTTGTGACCCTCAGCACCTAACGAGGGGGCGTGCAGTTTCTCCTCACTCCCAGGAAACTGACGTTCAGAGAAGCTAATGCCTGGGCACAGGGCATGGCTTGTGGCAGAGCCAGCACCGCTGCACACATCTGCCCTTTGCTTAGAGCCCCTGGGGCAGAGAGCAGGAAACAGTTGCTGTGTGAGAGACACAGAGACATGGGACGGCTGACCAGAGGGAGCAGGACACACATGAACTTCAGTCCCCTCTCCGAGGGCCCTCACCAGGGCTACACCAGGCTCGCTGCTACAGGCCTGAACACACTGGGAACTCTAGCTGCACCTCCGCCCCTGCCTCCTATGCTCCTGTCAGGGCGTTCCACCAAAAACCCCCTGTTTCGCTCACCCTGCTCCTAAATTGAGCAGCTACTAACACTCATAGCTGATGAGGTGATTTGGGGTCATACTCCTGATTTGTTGACTGCCATGTAAATGAAGTAACTTTGGGGACATACTTCTGATTGGCTGACTACTATGTAAATGAGGTGACTTTTGTGAAAACTTGCCATTGGCTAACTGTAACTCCCAAAAAGGTATAGAACTAAAAGAAAACAAAAAAGGGGTGCTCAGAGTTTGGAGGCAGATGTGCCTCTCTGAGCCCGCCGGCGAAATAAGGCTGACTCTCCAACTCTCCGCGCGCCACTCGGGTTTTCTTAGGCCAAGAGCTGTTCGCACCCGCCGGAACACTCCTGGTTGCCGTCATTGCCAGGGCCGGCCAGGCAGTACACCTGTCCGCACGGACCTCGGACGGTCCTGCTAGAGCTGAGCTCCAGGGAAGGCCCCGCCCTCGAGGCACGCAGCGTGCACTGCACCTTGGAACCTCTGGAAACCTTTACAAGCCACGGGGGCTAGGTCCCACCCCAGACCTGTTCAGTGGAATTCCCTGGGCTTGGGTTCTGGGATTTTTGAGGGGAGTCAGGGCTCTGGTGTATTTTTTAAAGTTTTCCTAGTGATTCCTTTTTTTTTTTTTGAGACAGAGTCTCAACTTTGTTGCCCAGGCTACAGTGAGTGCCGTGGCATCAGCCTGGCTCACAGCAACAAAGCAATGAGCTCAGGGCTCACAGCTCAGAGCAATCCACCCGCCTCTGCCTCCCGGAGTGCTAGGATTGCAGGCGAGAGGCACCGCGCCCCGCCTTCCCAGTGATTCTTATGCAGAGCCGGGGCTGAAAACCACTGCAGTTCAGGAGACAGGTCCACAGAAAAGGCTAAATAGCAGTAGAGGGCATTATTTACACACATAAAAAGCTTCAAATTCCTTGGGAGGCAGGCAGGGGAGTTGGCGACAGTTTTGTCTGGGAGGTGACCCTGAGGGGCATCTGGAGGATGAGGAAGGAGATTGCAGAGGAGGAAGCGCAGGGAAGGAGAACAGGGGAGGCCCTCTGCACACACCCCCTCCTCCCTCTAACATCACCATAGGTTCCAGCTCACCCTGCCCCCCACAGAAGGCCAGGTTGTCACCACTGACCTCGGGGAATCTCTGCATCCCGTGGGTCCGATTTGATACCGCACTTTAGAGGACAGTGCTTGGTTCCTCTGCTCCCAGGGCACAGCAGTGAAGGAAAGCCACCCAGGGAGGCACAGCACAGGCATGGGCTGCCAGCCCCCACGCCAGCCATGATGGAGGGTGGACATCTCTCTGAGACGCCCCCCCTTTTGCGTCCCCCTCCCAATGCTGATGGAATGTGCTTCACCTCCTCCCGTGTAGACAGCAGGTAAGGGGCAGGCAAACGGAGTTCACAGGGAAACCAGTCTGTGGACAGCCATAAACCAGGAAGTTCCAAGTTGAGGCTAAATTACTCCAGAGACCCACTAAAGTTCAAGTGACAGTCACCACGGACACGGGGAACAGGGCCATCTCTGCCTTCAAAACAATCCCCAGGCGGGCACGGTGGCTCACACCTGTAATCCTAGCACTCTGGGAGGCTGAGGCAGGCAGATCACTCAAGGTCAGGAGTTCGAAACCAGCCTGAGCAAGAGCGAGACCCCATCTCTACTATAAATAGAAAGAAATTAATTGGCCAACTAATATATATAGAAAAAATTAGCCGGGCATGGTGGCGCATGCCTGTAGTCCCAGCTACTCGGGAGGGTGAGGCAGGAGGATCGCTTGAGCCCAGGAGTTTGAGGTTGCTGTGAGCTAGGCTGACGCCACGGCACTCACTCTAGCCTGGGCAACAAACTGAGATTCTGTCTCCCCCCCCCAAAAAAAACAATCCCCAAACAGGGCTTGGGATAGACCTCTACAATGATTACCTACATTTCAAGACTCACCAAAGACCCCCTAATATTTCCCCAGCCTCTCGCCAGGCTGTGGACCAGGTTAGGGTCTGTCCCCAGGGGCTCAAGATCTGGGGTAGGGGACTGTGCTTGCTTAGGTGGGCTTACCGCCCCTCACCACCCTCGGCTAACCCAGAACACCAATTTGCATATGAAATCCTTCCATAGGTATGCCAGAGCAACCTCCCAGGCGACATTTCTTCACCCCCTACACAAACGGCTAGAGTTTGGGCGACTCCACCCCCCAAATGTGGAATCTGGCAAGGAGGTGTTAAAATGTAAATTCAGGGCTCTTAAAAACTTTTAACGTTGTAATACAAGAAACAGGTTGCTCCGTAGCCCAAAGGATTACCTTTTACATGCAAATGAAAATAATGAATCTTTAAGTGCAGTTATTGTCAGGGTGATGAGCTGTTTTAGACTGGAGTAGAGGGGCCTCCTGGGTGGGCCACAGTGCAGGATTAAAAAAAAAACCCACAACCAGAGAAGAGAAGAAAAAGGCCAAAAGGGCACGCAAGAACTCGGGAGAGAGGACTCAAAACATTCCAGAGGCAGCCAGTGGAAACCCGAGGACTAGCTTTCTGGGACCAGTAAGGAAGGGAGGGTGATAAAGGAGGATACTTCCACTGGGACAAAAATGGAACAGGGTCGTGTATCTCAGAAACGGAGCCCAGAAAGTCAAGGAGCGCGCTTAGCACGCTGGGCTTCCTCTCCCCCAGCACTTGTCAAGCTCAGAATTTTAACCATTTCCAAGAATGTGCTCAGCTGTGGGTTTCGGATCATGGGACCCATGTGGAGGCGTGCTTTGATACCCCAGTGCCTGGCATTCCATGAGTGCTTGCTGCTGAAAGAGTGATTGATTCCCTGCCTCTCTCATTTCTTCACCAACTAAGGAGATCCTGCTATATGCCAGGAACATACTGGGTACTGGGGAGATGGTCCCTGCGCTTGTGAAGTTTACAGTCTATAGGGAGAGACAGAGCATGAATAAATGCTTGATTAGTTAATTACATGGAAACAATTACAATTAGGATATGGAAGGGTAAGAACAGCATAGAAGGGAGACCCGACCCAGAGCAGGGGCACAGGACAGTTTCCAGCAGGAAGTGACATTCACAGTGAGGTCTGGAGGATGGATAGGAGTCAGCCAGAGGGAGAAGCAGCATTCCAGGACAAGGGACACGCATGTGCAAAGGTCCTGAGGCGAAAAGCTTAAGGAACTGAAAGAAGGAGGAGGGTGGCACAGGAGAGTAAAGAACACTATGATGCCGGGTGAGAGGTGACAACTCATGAACTTCCGGCTGGAAGCCCTGCCTCTTTGGAGGCAGAGGATACAGGGAATCCAATCTGGTGGATCTAAAATAGATCTGCATTCTCTCACAGCTTACTCTTTGCTGATCCTCTCAGGTTCCAGGCCCTGCCTTTCCTGCCTCTCACCCCTGCTTAGGGAGCAGCTCTTGCCCCCAGGCACACCGGATGAGCAGGGACTTCTCACCAGGAGTCCATGGCAGTGGGGACAAGAGCATGGGGGGGGGGCAGAGCTCATCACTGGTAAGTGCTAGAGAGTGTGAAGAAATGAGCAGAGCAGGCAACCTGAGGAGCTTTTAGGAGACCCCAGCCATTTCTGCCTCAATGAATATGAAAGTGGAGGCCTCTTGGGTGAAACAGGAAGCAGCAGGCAACTTCCAGTCCTGGTCCTGGGGCTCAGGTGCGTGGAGGCAGGACACTGGCTTCGGAGGAGATGCCTATGGTGGGTGCCTGGTGGAGCCAAGGAGCCAAGACTGAGCTTGCAGTCTTAGATGAAGAAATCAGCCTTAAGAATCAGCTCGAGAATCTTCTCCCCACAACTGAAGATGGCTCAGAGAAAATATGGAGGAAGGAGGGGCTAGCCAGGAAGCTGGAGACACCCACAGGGGCCAAAGGAAGAGACCTGGGCAAGAGCCCGAACACCGACCAGATCAGAGGGCATACTGGCTAAGGACCAGGAATCCAAACATCTTCTGGCCAGGGTATCAAGGCAGGGCAGGGCGGAGTGGGCTGGGGCAGGGGGACGGCTCACACGTCCTGGGGGCAGCACCCGAGGGGTGCAGTTCACTGGGCTCGGCGGTTCGTGGAGCCCCAGGGGGTGCGCAGTGTCCTACAGAAGCACTGAGGTGCATTCACAGCAGCCGAGACTACCTTCAGGGCCAGCAATGACTCCAATTCACAAATTTAAGCAAAAGCCTCCATTTTCTGGGCCATCAAACTGCTGTGGGACAAGTTGGGTAACTGTAAGAGACTGTCATCGAGCCCACTTGTCTCTGGCCTGCGGGATGTTAGAGCACAAACAAAAAAACAGTGGTCACACACAAGAAATGACAAATGCGTGAAGTCAGTCGCTGGCAGCTGTTGACTATGTGGCAGAGCATAAGAGCAGACGACAGTCCACAGACAAGAGGCTGGGTAAGTCAGTTGCGGTGCCACTGTGGAATGCTCTGCCTTATAAAGATGGACACAGAACTCTCTTTATGTCCTTTAAGAAAAAATCTCCAAACTACATTTATGTTAAAAAAAAAATAAAGCAAGGTGCAGAAGTATGTATAGTGTACCACCTTGAGTATAAGAAAGGGCAAAGAAAGAATAATATATATTCATAACTAGAAATGTCTACAAAAAATTCTGGAAGGCAGCTAATAAAAATGGCAAGCTGTTAGGCTGGGTGAAGATCAGGCAGAAAGCACAGAGAGCTTGAGTCACGGCCTTCCACTGCAGTCACTTGTATGTTATTCTGGTTTTTCAACCATGTAACTTATCTGTGGTAGGCAGAATGGCTCCCTCAAGAGTCCATACCCTAACCTTCGGCCCTGTGAATGTGCTGCATGATACAGAGCAAAAGGAACTTGCAGATCTACTTACGGGCTCGGACTTTAACCACTTAGGTCTGGCACTCACTGCCTCGAAACCTCGCCCACAGCTGGCACCCACAGTCCACACGATGGTGTGTGCTGTGCATTGACGACAAACCCGTTCTGCTCTTGTGTGACGAGGAAAGCTTTAAGGCACTGAAAGCTTGCTTTACGTTACAGGCAGCTTTACTTGTCATGTAAATCAGAATAGGTAACATATATGTTTTCATTACGTTAATGTTAAATGTTCACAATTTTATTTTGCTAAATGAAAAATTAGAAAAGTCATATCATGGCTGTTGGCTAAAGTTGCTGTGCGAGTTCATGGGTGGCTGTCAACTATAGTCGACGCTCGTCCCAGAGTGTTAAAATGAGGCAAGATCATCTGAGTGGACCCAATCTGATGGCATGAGCCTTTAAAAGCAGAGAGCTTTCTATGAATTTATCTATCAGCTCCAGCAAAAAGAGCCAGACATTTGAAGCGTGGGAGGACTCAGACTGCGTTTGCAGGGTGGGACCGCAGGGAAGGCTGGAGCAGGAAAGTGGACCCCTGTGGGAGCAAAGGCCATCCGTGGCGGGCAGCAGCGAGGAAAGAGGGGCTCAGTCCTACAACCTCAAGGAACTCATTTCTGCCAACGACCTGTATGAGCTTAACAGCAAGCTGTTCCCAGAGCCTGCAGAGGGGACATAGGCCTGCCACCACCTCCCTTTCAGCCTTGCAAAGCCTTGAGCAGGGACTCTGCTGAGGTCAGCTGGACTTCTGACCTACAGGGATTGTGAGATCCTAAATCTGTGCTATTTTAGGTCATTGTGCTTGTGGTGCTTTGTTACAACAGCAGTAGAAACCAATAGGCTATTTAATATATTTAAAACAATTTTTTTAATTGATGCTCAGAAAATCTCTTCTTTCTCTGGCAGTTATTCCTTCACAGAAGCCTTGGCTCCTTGAATGAAATTTAAAGAATGAGTGGAGAAGTGGCCTGGGGGAAATTTGGCCCAGTCCCATCTACACTTTAGGGCCAACTAGGCCCAGAGGTCCACTGTCGGTTCTGTCTTATGAGCTCCTGTCCAAGACTCTGAGCCAGCCCCTCAAACGTTCACAAGACAGCGTTCGAGAAAGCAACTCCGAGCAATGTTTCGTCACTCGCACTCAGCGGGACAGCACAGTCTGCAAGCCCAGCCTCCTCGTGGTTCTCAAAGCATGGGCCCTGGGCCACACCCGTCAGCGACACCTTCCAACTCCCTAGAAATGCAGAACCTTGGAATCTTCCCAGGCCTACAGGACTCAGAAATCTGTGCTTCAACAGGTGGTCCTGACACATGCACAAGTCTGAGACGCAGTGTATGTCCTAGCTGAATCTTTCTTTAGGCTGGGTAGCCTCTTCCTTTAGGATACATAACATAATCTTCCTAGGATGAGTGATGGGGCTGGTAGAGGCAGCGAGTAGAGGCATTTCAGAGGTGGGAAGGGTCCTAGATTGTCCTAGTAGACCTCTAAGTGGCCACTAGGTCTCAAGTGACAGCAGAAACTTTGCCGTGTTGGATGAGCAAACAGAGCAATAGTGTACCCAGCTGGGTGGGGCAAGCTTGGTGGGTGATGAGGGGTATGGAAGGCTGCCTGTCACAGAAGGTCTGCTAGCACACCACAGCAGTGCACACAGCCCCGGGTCACACAGGGAGGGCCATGCCAGGAGGGTCAGGCACCGTGTAGTGTGAAAGTCCACACTATCCTCAGAAGTGCTACTCCGTGTCAATAGAAGGTCCACCTAGAAAACACTATTCCAGAATGCAAGTAAGGCAAGCCTAAGTAAACCAAGAAGCACCTGCAATTATTAACTGCAGAATGTTTTTTAAACCTGGAAGGTGTTTGTGTGCTCAGTGCAGATCCCACGTAGTTGGGCAAAAGTAGCAAAGTATGACACACAGCTGAGCTGGAAAACAGAAATCTGGGGGAGAAAACAGATTTTCTAGGTACATGTAGGAAAAAAGGGAAGAATATAATCTGACATCTATGTAAGAGAGAACTCTAAGGGCTAAATTGCTGGGGAGTCTCTTACTCACAGTTCCTGGGCAGAGGCCTCTCTCTGCACCTTCTGAGTTGGATTTCTTCTTCTTCTTCTTTTTTTTTTTTTGAGACAGAGTCTCACTTTGTTGCTCAGGCTGGAGTGAGTGCTGTGGCATCAGCCTAGCTCACAGCAACCTCAATCTCCTGGGCTCAAGCAATCCTCCTGCCTCAGCCTCCCGAGTAGCTGGGACTATAGGCATGCGCCACCATGCCCGGCTAACTTTTTGTATATATATTTTTAGTTGGTCAATTAATTTCTTTCTTTTTTTAGTAGAAACAGGGTCTCACTCAGGCTGGTTTCAAACTCCTGACTGCAGGCAATCTGCCCGCCTTGGCCTCCCAGGGCACTAGGATTACAGGCGTGAGCCACCGCACCCGGCCTGAGTTGGATCTCTCAAACAAACAAATGATTGTCCAAGGGCCTGACCAGGCCTCCACCCATTCGCTTCCTTTTGGTCCTCTGCCCATGCATGCCTCACTTGACTGTCCCCTGTGAATTGTTCGGATTCACATCTGCATGGGCCCACCCCTAGATACTGCTTTTTGGCTGGTACCTAGGAGCATGGCTTCTGCCTGTCCAGTCCTCTGGCCTGGCTGCACAGGTCTGCCCAGCTGGGACTGCCTTGGGCTGTGCCCTGTGCAAAGGGAACAGAGCCCTGGGACACCCTCAGGAGTCCCCTCAACACAACACGGCCTGAATCCTGCCCCTCTCTGCCACGTGGCAGGACACATTTCCCGTGGGTGCTTGTGCAAGGGCGTGGGGAAGCTGGATTCCGGGGGATGAATTCTTCATGGAGACAGAGGCCCTCGTTTTGGTCTGAAGGGCGCATAAGAGGAAAGAATTCCGGACACAGCTGGGCTGCGGAGCCCTGGAGGAGCTCCCACACGTGTGGACACATGGCCGCAGGGCTTTCCACGCGGTGTGGGCACTTAGCCCCGAGAGCAGACACTGCGCTCTGGGGCTCTCAGCTTCTCTACCTGCCAGTCTGCTGGGGCTGCCAAAACAAAATGCCACAGACTGGGTGGCTGAAACAACGGAAATGTATTTCCTCACGGTTCTGGGGGCTGGGAGGTCCAGGTGTCAACAGGCTTGGCTTCTCCTGAGGCTCCTCTCCTCAGTCTGCAGACGGCCTTTCCTGCGTGCACAAGTGCCTGGTACCTGTGTGTCGGGATGTCCTGTCCTCGCGAGGACGCTAGGCGTGTTAGACTAGGGCCCGTCCTAACAGCCTCCTTTTAATTCCATCACCTCTTTAAAGGTCCTACGTCCCAGTACAGTCACATTTTGGGGTAGTGGGGGTTAGGGCTTCAACACATGAATTCGTGGGGGAGGCAAAGCTCAGCCAGTAGCAGTATCTGGGTAAGGAAAACTAACACCAATCGATTTCGCTAGTTGAAGGAAGTGATTTCAAATGAGAAGGCAGAGATTTGTTGCCATAGTAGATCAAGTTAAAAGTACCTCCAGCAAAATTCCAGAAAGGTCTGCCTTGTCCTTTGTTAATAGAAAAGAGTGGATCCTCACGCGGCTGTTTATTGAGTGCTCTCGGTGCCAAGCATTGTGGCGGCAGAGCCATGAGGGCTGACAGGAGGGCCGCACTGGCCGCATGCTGTCCGGTCTAATCGAGGAGTATTTATCGAGCAGTGTTGGAGGTTAAAGAAGTATCAGACAAACCTGAAAGGAGCTTGTAATTCTTATTGGGAGGCCAGACAAACTCATATAAAACATCAGGAACAACAGCAGGCGATATATAACCAAGCTCTAAATTGTGTGGTGGGGACTTCACTTGCTGTTGGAATTCCGAATGCGGGAGATCGTGAGGCGCTGAGGACCGCAGCTAAGCCACTCAGGCCGGACATTCATTAGCCTGAGCCACCGTTCACGCTGCGACTTTCTGCTCAAAACGGCAAAGCCAGCGCGAGAGCCTCAACCACACGGGCTGCGCAAGAGCTCCAGAGTTTCCTTTCAAGTTTCTGACACCGGGAGGCCACTGTGGGTTTTGCTGTGCTCACCAGGGCCTCAGCCCCACTCTCTCCACTCAGCTTCCCACCCCCGAGGGCGGATGATCAGGGGGCTCCCAAACCGCCCCCTACAGCCATGCCTGGTGGGGCAATTCCAACAGGACGGAGCAAATGAGCTCATCTCTGCCTCCCTCCCACCACCTTGCCGGCCCTCGGTGATGGGCCAGGTGGCCTCGTGTGTCGACACCACACTGCCTGCTGACTGCACAGGCCGTCAGGTGACAGGACGTGGCAGGGAGGGAAGGGGAGACAGACAGAGAGGACAGAGGTATGGGAACTGGGGACTAGAGTGACTGTCTGGCCTGGCACATTTTGGGGGCCACCTTGTAGACCAGGGTTCGGGTTGGCCTGTGAGTGCGGCCCACACGGCCACTCTAAGACCCGTCCATGTGCTGCTCGCGCCCCCTGCGGAAGGCTGCAGCCCCACCAGGTTTCTCAGGTGTGCAGCGGGCCCCTCTGAGTGGGGCCTTCTCTTCTCTACACCCAAGTCCCTCAGGCAGTGACCTGCCCCAGGGTGGCCAGAGTGCCTGCATTTCAAGTGGAATATTGGGAGTGTATTAAAACCTGTCTGAAACAAGCACATCAGTATCAGACTTCACTTTCACTGGGAAAGTGGATGAGGGTCGCTCAGCCCTTTGAGTAGCCACATTCCTTGGGGCGGAATGGAAATATGTAGCACGAAATAGAACCTCCTAGAACTCCTCAGACAAAGGAGCCTAAAGCTGAACATCCTGCAGGCCTGTCTTTAGCTTGCTACCTCTTGGCCAGTACGAGCCACAGCTCCTGGAGCCCCGGCAGCCTCGGATGTGCCTCTGTCCGGGTCAGTTGCTGTGTGGCTGAAAACGCCTGCATCCACGTGTCCGGGTCTGCCGGGGCTCCGCTTCCCGCACAGGAGCCGAGCCGCACGCAGCACTGTGCCCGGGACAGCACGCTTCGTCACTCGGCTCAGTGGCGGCGGGCTGGGGTTTAGCCCTGTCTCCTAAGAAGGAAAAGGAGAAACCAGGCACCAAACGGGGCAGTGGGGCAAGAACTCCTAATAATAAGTATATTATTACTTGAGGGCTGACACTGTGCCAGATGCTTTACATATGTGACTTTATTTGATCTTCTAGGTATTGTTATCATTCCCATTGCAGAAATGAGGGAACCGAGTCTTCAGAGGCCAACTAACTTAAGGAGGTGACTTGGCCAAGGTCATGTGGCTAGCCACTTGGGGAAGGTGGACTTGAACTCAGGCAACTCCCTGGCCCACATATTAATCACTAGGCTACCTCCCTCCCTTGTAAGCTGAGGCTGTCAATTCACACTACCATCAGGGTTGGCTCCTTACAAAACCAAAATCAGGACAGGAGAGAGAGAGGACTTAGGGATAATATCCTGTCCTTAGACTATAAACCCACAACCTGCAGGCCAATTTTTTAAAACTTCATTGAGGCATATTTTACCTATCATATAATTCATCCAATTCAAATGTACAAGTCAATGATTTTTAGTAAACTTACCAAATTGTGCAACCATTACCTCAAATATGTCTCAGAATATTTTCATTACCCCATAGAACCCCTCCTGCCTTCTCACTTGCAGGTCAAAACAGGAGCCACAAACATTGTGCTTTGCCTGCCATATTTAAAATGTTTATTTGAATTTTTTGTTAGTTTTTTTTATTTTTTAAGGGACAAGGTCTTGCTCTGTCCCCAGACTCAGGTGCAATGACACAATCATAGCTCACTGCAACCTCGAACTCCGGGGCTCAAGTGATCCTCCTGGCTCAGCCTCCTGAGTAAGTAGGACTACAGGCACATGCCACCAAGCCAATTTTTTTTTTTTTTTTTTTTTTTGGTAGAGACAAGGTCTTGCTATTTTGGCCAGACTAGTCTCAATTTTGTTAGCTTTGTTTTTGAATTTTAAATTTTTAATTATTGTAGGTACATAATAATTATATATCTTTGTAGGGTACAAATGATGTTTTGATACAGGCATATACTGTGTATTACTCAAATCAGGATAATGGGGGTATCCATCACCTCAGGCATTTATCATTTCTTCATGTTAGGAATATTCCAATTCTACTCTTTTAGTTATTTTAAAGCATACCCTAACTTATTGTTGATTGTTAAGTCACTTTGTTGTGCTATATATCATTCATTCTATCTGACTGTCTAACTACATTTTTACACCCATTAACAATCTCCATTTTAGGCCGGGCGCAGTGGCTCATGCCTGTAATCCTAGCACTCTGGGGGGCCGAGGCGGGCGGATTGCTCGAGGTCAGGAGTTCGAAACCAGCCTGAGCAAGAGCGAGACCCCATCTCTACTATAAATAGAAAGAAATTAATTGGCCAACTAATATATATAGAAAAAATTAGCCGGGCATGGTGGCACATGCCTGTAGTCCCAGCTACTCGGGAGGCTGAGGCAGCAGGATTGCTTGAGCCCAGGAGTTTGAGGTTGCTGTGAGCTAGGCTGACGCCACAGCACTCACTCTAGCCTGGACAACAAAGTTGAGACTCTGTTTCAAATAAAAAAACAAAAAGCAATCTCCGCTTTATCCCCAATACCCCTTCTAGCCTCTGGTAACCATCATTCTACTCTCTGTCTCCATGAGATCAATTGTTTTAATATTTAGCTCCCACATATGAGTGAGAACATGCGAGATTTGTCTGTTTGACTTATTTCACTTAACATATAATGTTCTCCAGTTCCATCCATGTTGTTGAAATGGCAGGATTTAACTCTTTTATGGCTAATAATACTCCATTGTATATATGTACCACAATTTCTTTATCTATTCATCTGTTAAGGGACACTTAGGTTGATTCCAAATCTTGGCTATTGTGAATAGTGCTGCAATAAACGTGGAAGTGCAGATATCTTTTTGACATACTGATTTCTTTGGATATACTTAGGATTGCCAGGTGTTAACTTTTTAGAATAAGACAATTTCACACAAGATTTAAAATTTTAACTTCTCTTACAAGAAGCAGAAGATTGGGCAGAATAGAACTGTTGTGACTGCTTTGATATTGCAAAGCTAATTCCTGGTCCTCACCAAAAAGGAGCTAGCTCCTCTTTTTACTTGGGTGACCTTCTCTGAAAACAAAGTCACATGTCTTGTTTTAAAGCTTCATAATTAGGGTTTATACCTGATGTGGCAAAAGGAAGCTCAGGGTTTGCTACCTCTTTGGAATCAACCTCTCCCTACACACAAAGATGGTATTTCTGGAATCTTGCTTTTTGTTTACCTCTGCCAGGCTCAATACTGACACACTTCTCCGGGAGCTCTCAACAGAGTTGGCCAGAAGATGCTGTAGATACTACAGCTGCCATTGTTGGTTTTCCACTAAATTCCTCCTTTGTTTCTTGTTATTTTGTTCAAAGTGGCAATATTTTGGGGGATAGGGGGCCCATTCTGGGAACCCCAGACTTCTTTGGCAGTGATTGGCTTAGGAGCATGCATATGATTTCCCCTAGTCAAAGAGACGTAGGGGACACTGACATAGGCCCGGGGCTTTTGGAAAAGATTGTCCTCCCTTTTTGCCATCTTTGTTTTTTTTTTTTGAGACAGAGTCTCGCTTTGTTGCTCAGACTAGAGTGAGTGCCGTAGCGTCAGCCTAGCTCACAGCAACCTCAAACTCCTGGGCTCAAGTGATCCTTCTGCCTCAGCCTCCCGAGTAGCTGGGACTACAGGCACGCTCCACCATGCCTGGCTAATTTTTTCTATTATTTTTAGTTGTCCAATTAATGTCTTTCTATTTATAGTAGAGATGGGGTCTCACTCTTGCTCAGGGTGGTTTTGAACTCCTGACTTTAGGCAATCCGCCCGCCCTAGCCTCCTGAGTAGCTGGGACTACAGGCATGTGCCACCATGCCCGGCTAATTTTTTCTATTATTTTTAGTTGTCCAATTAATGTCTTTCTATTTATAGTAGAGATAGGGTCTCGCTCTTGCTCAGGGTGGTTTCGAACTCCTGACTTCAGGCAATACGCCCGCCTTGGCCTCCCAGAGTGCTAGGATTACAGGCATGAGCCACCGTGCCCGGCCTGCCATCTTTGTTTATTGCCACAATAAGCAGTAACACTTGGCGCTATAGCAGCCACCTTGTGACCGTGAGCGGGAAGCCAAGGGAATGGCAGAGAAGCTGAAACAGCCCTGACATTGCTGCACTACGAAATCGCCCAAACAGCTACTTCTGGACTTCCTGTTATGTGAGATAAGACTGGCCCTTATTGTTCAAGGCACTTCTAGTTACGCATTCTGTTATTTGAAACCAAAAACATTCTGACTGCAGTGTAACATTTTAATCATGAATACTGTTGCCAAAACTAAGATGTGTCCCTGGTTTCCAGCATTTGCTGAATTTGTTAACCATATTTTGGGGGTGGGTTTCTCATGTATTAAGCCCTATTTAGCCATTTTATATAGGTGTTTATATTTTTTTAACTCTCAAGAGCTGAGCTTTTTTTCGTCTTAACTCCAGTGTTTATGTGCAAATATTATGTCCTAAAAACTGTATTACAAGAGGCCGTGCTGTTAGCTGAGGAGACAAATGACAAATGCAGAGACCTTGCCATAGCAGATGCACCTCCTCCAACAACCCTGGATTAAATTAACAAGCAGGCAAAGAGGGTCACCCTGTAAAACCACAACCTGGTGACCAGCTCTGAAGACCTATGAAATGTCTTTGTTTGCTGCCAGCCTCCGCCCACAGTCTTGTTTTAATTAGAGAATTAATAGTCCCTAATGTCAGGAAGGCTACAGCTGCTTCCAGCCTCACCCACCCCACACCTGGGGGAATGGTCTTCAGTCCCTCTACTGTTGCCATGCTGTAAGATACTGGGCTATTAGGCTAACGGCCGTCTTCTAGCTTCTGTTTACTGCTTGCTTGCTGACTGCAGCTAACCGCAGGGCATTATGGGTGCATTATGGGTTGAAATAAGATGCAGAGGAAAAGTGCTGAGACTGGAGCCTCTCGGCTAGGACCCGGAACAGGTTAGAACCAATCAGGGGCAGGGTGAAATAAGAAGCTGGGGAAAGATGGCGGATAGGGGGCTCACCAACCACTGTAGAGGGCGGATGCAGGATCAGCGCATGAACAGCTTGTGCGCGTGAAGTATAAAAAGCTCACTCCCACACCGTACCAGGTCCCTGCCCAAACAAGAGGTCACTGCGCTGGCGCTCTTGGGCTTGGACCCTAGCCCAAGCTAGAGAATAAAACTCCTTTTGATAATTACAGCCTCGGTGACTCTGTCTCTCTGTCCGAGGTTCTGCGGATTCCGGCTCAAACAATGCAAAGGGGCAGCCCAAGCGCTGGCCACTGCCCTTCGCTGCGCTTGAAGCTTCACTCGCTGACATTAGCTTCTGTCTGCTGAGGTCCCAGCCTGCACCAGCATCTCCTGCCCATTACTGCTAACCCCTGAAACATCCCTGTGAAGTAGGAGAACTTGTCCACGATTGGTCTGTCTCCAAAGTCTGCCCTATCTCCCGATGCTATGCTGCTGCTTTGCCACTCAGCTCCAGACAGGGAGACCAGAACTGTTACCAAGCTAGTGGCGGATCCCTGCGCTGCAGCTCACACTCTCTTAGCAGCTGCATTCTGGTCTCCGGGGCTCTCGCTCCAGAGTCCTAACCCTGAGCCTGCCTCCCAAGCCCCAGCGGTGAACGGGACCCTTCTGCCTTGGCACACATCTGGAATCTGTCACAGGAAGCTGCCAAGCCAACTATCCTGGGTTTGCCTCCTTCCTGCCTGTCCACCTGGGAGTGGAAGCCTGCCCCAAGCCTCCGCCTGGGCAGCAGCCTCCCAACAACAGCCTCCAGCATTAAAATAGAGCCAGAGGCAATGTGAGGATGTGTCTTCGCCAACAAGTTTTAATCAGAATCTAATTGAGCCTCTTAGAGCTATTAATAAGCTTCAGTTTGCAGGAAATGTACAGGTAAAGGAACAAGTTAAATAACACGATGAGGAAATAATTCGACACATTTACAATATGGAACATTATAAAAGACAATTGATCTGTCTCTCCAGAGGTCAAAAGGCAAAGAGATTGTTCTAGATTAAAATAGATTTAAGGAAAATAATAAAATGCAATGTGTCATCCTTGATTGGGTCCTAGTTTAAATAAACCAGCTACAAAAGGTATTTGGGGGCAAATAGGTAAACTTAAATATGGTCTTGTTGTTAGATTGCATTAAATCATTACTTTAACCTTGTTAGTTGTGACAATGGCACTGTGATTAAATAGGACAATATCTTCACTTGTGGAGATGTATTTGATGGAGTGAAGTCACCATGTTTGTAATTTACTTTAAAATGACTCAGAGAAGCAGAGAGAGACAAATATGGCAAAATGTTTGCATCTAGGTGGTAAATTATAGAATATTCTTTGTAGTATTCTTTCTACTTTTCTGTATGTTTGAAACTTTTCATCATGAAAGCTCTGAAAACTAGATGGAGACGTGGAGCCAGGACCTCTGCGTTGCTCAGGTTTTGCCCACAGGGCGTCTCCAGGGTGGGCTCTCCTGTTCTTTCAGCCCGGCCCCCTGCGCCCCGGAACTAGACCAGCAGACACTGGTTCCGGGGCTGGACAACCAAGGCGGAATTCTTAACTGGGATCTTGGCGATGAAGATAAACATCTCTCCCTAAGGGTGCCCCTGGGAGAGACAGCCAGACGGCAGGCCAGGGCCCCTGACACCCTCCCATGTGAGGAGAAACAAAATTTATAGCACAGTAAGATGATTAGCAGCAAGGATGGGCCTAGAAGAACCATTTATTAGAGTACAAAGTCATTGTTGGCTATAAAGATAAAAAAAATGAGAAAAAAAATGAGGTTGATAGTCCCCAAGTCAATTAATACACTTAGTACAATTTCCATAAAAGGCCAGTGAACAACTTCACAGAACTTGACAACATTATTGCTTAACTCATATGAAAAAAGAAAATGGGCCACAAATATAGGCTTGAGGAATATTTTAGAAGACTGTAAGTTCCTTGAGAAGAACCACACCTGGCCTATCTACCTCCCCACCAGAACGCCCACTGCTGTCACAGCCTGTTGCATACAATAGGTACGCAAACAATTTAAAAATTGTGTCAGGACTCTGTTTTCTTCATTTAACCTTGTGCAAACTTTGGGAGTAGAGATTCCCTCGGCCTTTGGACATCTGACTCCTGAGGCAGACCCCACCCATCCTGAAGGATCAGGTTCAGCCACACCAAGCCAGGCTGTGTGAAATTTTACTGGAATGCCAGAGGTAGCCTTGGAGTTAAGTAGACAGGGATTCAAATATTGGCTCTACCCAAAACTCATTGATAAATATTATCATCTCAAAATGGAGATTTGTGTGTGTGTGTGAGAGACAGAGTCTCGCTCTCTTGTCTGGGCGAGACTGCTGTGGCGTCAGCCTAGCTCACAGCAACCTCAAACTCCTGGGCTTAAGCAATCCTTCTGCCTCAGCCTTCCGAGTAGCTGGGACTACAAGCATGTGCCACTATGCCTGGCTAATTTTATATATATATATTTTTACTTGTCCAGCTAATTTCTATTTTTCAGTAGAGACGGGGTCTCACTCTTGCTCAGGCTGGTGTCAAACTCCTGACCTAGTGCGATCCTTCAACCTCAGCGTCCCAGAGTACTAGGATTACAGGCATGAGCCACTGCGTGCACCCAGCCCTAAAAAATGGAGATTTTAATAGTACTTCCCTCATAAGAGAATCCTATAAGAAAACACATGTAACACATCTGTCAAAATGCATGGTACCTACAGTATAGGTGCTCCATAAACAATGGCTGGCATTATTTTTGTTATGATTACCACTGTAGTTGACGAGGCCCTTCTAAGTACAACCTACCAGAATAAATTCCTCATGCCCAGTTTCGTAGGTAAGTTCTGGTTAGCCGATAGGCCAGTCAACTCTGCTAGGATCAGGACTAAGTCATACACATGTCTGTATTCCTCTGGGTCCTGCAATGCCAGTCACAGATGCTCAGAAAAGCATCTGGTCAATTGGACTCAGCTGAGGCCCACGACCTTCCATAATGTGGGGCTCAGGGCCTCACCAGGAGAGGAGGTGGACAGCCACTAACCCCAAAGGAATCTGCATGGAAAGTGCTCAAGAAGATGGTCCACTGGCTCTTCTGCCCTTCAGAATCCCTGGCCTTCCAGAGTTTTCCCTGATGGAAGTCTCGCTGGGGCTTCAGCCAGAGCATCAAGGCTAAGGGAAAAGACAGGCAATAATTCAAGCTGGCTGTGTGACCAACCACCCTTAAGCGATGAGTTTATTGGGCTACCTTGTCTTTGGAGAAGGAAGTGGGCTATAGTCAAAGAGATTAGCATTCTAAAAGTGAGAGAATTCGTAAAGCAGGAAAGGACCTTGAGATGGAGCCGCGTTTTACACGGAAGGCGCTGCTGGGGCAAGTGTCTGGCCCTGAGCCACCTAACGTGTCAGTGGCTAAGCAGGCAGGACCTGGGAGCTGAGCTTTCCGACTCCCTCCTGCTCCGTCCACCCCACCGCTCCAGCCAGCCTCGTCCGGGACACAGGCCCTCACAGGGGCAGACGGTGTCTCTGCTCCTCATACCCCTGATCCGGCCTTCCATCTTCCAGCCTTTCCCCTCCCCCTGGAAGGGGCGGAGTGCTCAGAGGGCAGCTGGGACTTGGGGTCCTCCCGATGGGTTGTAGGGTTTGGGCTGCTTGATGGAGCAGGGCAGGCGTCTGCAAAAGGCATCTACATTTCTTACACTGTCCCTAACCACCAGGCCCAGTGCCAGGAGGCAGACTCTTTGTCAACACAGAGGCCGTGGCATTGTAACCAGAGGAAGGCAGAAAACACAGCCTGGCAACACAGACCGGCCTCCGGGGAAGGAGACAGAGGGAATGGTCTGCGGAAGTTCCAGCAAATGTTCTCACTTAAACAAACAAACAAGAAGAAAATAACAAGCTGGCAAGAGAGCCAAGGGGGACAGCGAGTGAACTCCCAAGCTGGGTTGTAATGAAGCCTAACTGCCTTGCAGACTCTCGAGGGTTGGGAGGGCAGGGTGTTTATTAACCTGGTCCAAGATAGCCTGGCCTCCTAGCACTGGGACAAGGAGGGCACTGAGAAATAACCGTGCACAGGTCTTGGGTCCTTGGTGAGAGGAGTCCAAACGGGGCCACCGTGAAGGGAGGCACTGGGGAGAACCAAGCACCCCTTCAGCTCGGGCAGGCCTGGGGGTGGCCCTTCTGTCCCTACCTGGGACAGTTGCCACCCATTTGGTCCAGGCTGATACCAAGGCTAGGAGCTGGCTGGTTTGACCCCCAGGACCATGCCAATTCACGTGTTCGAGTACGCCAGACCAAGGCCCAGGAATATTTACGTGAGTTTGTGCCAGTATTAATCCCAGGGGGGATGCCTACCCAGTCAGAAGCCCTGTGCCAGGCGAGGAGGGCATTGCCAGGGGGTTTGCATGGCAGAAACTGGCATATGGGCCCCAAAGAAACCTTTCTGGGCAGGGGAAGGGAAGGCAGTACCCACATGAATCACTCTCGGGTGGTTTTGCTTTGGTTTCAGAACCTGTGGCTAAGGCAGAAGGACCAATAGGGCCCCTGGCTCCGTTGCTTTTTCTCCTCCCAGCTGCTTCAGTCTCTCGAAGCCTCCTGGATACAAAACAGCTGAGCAGATAAACAAGTCACCACCTGCTCCCTCCTCCCCCTTGACGCAGCCCTGTCCCCAAGTCCCACCCCTTCCTCTGTGCACTCTCCCTCCATTCCTCCCTCAAGCCAAACTTCCCAGCAGCTGCTGCAGCCTGCCCCTCCCGAGCTGCCTCCCCAGCACTGCCCCACCAATGGCAAATGAGGACCATGTGTACCCAACCCTGGGCTCTCCCTCCTCCCGGGGCCATTTCAAACAAAACAGTTGTGCTTTC
Source organism: Microcebus murinus (assembly GCF_040939455.1). NCBI lineage: Eukaryota > Metazoa > Chordata > Mammalia > Primates > Cheirogaleidae > Microcebus > Microcebus murinus. The sequence continues at coordinate 99,427,152 of NC_134113.1, read as the reverse complement.
TGAAAGTAAGACTGGAGCTCTGGAGTCCCGAGGGAAAATGGGTTTATGGCATGCGCCAGCCCTGGAGCCAGTGCTGTCTGGCCCTTTGGCCCACAGCCCCTTTGCTAGGCCCAGGAGAACTGGAAGCAAGGGGTTAATCTGGGCAGAAGAAGCGGGAGGGGCCAGGCCATTCCTGACTGCAGGGGAGGCCAGGCCTGGGATGGAGGGCAGCAGGAAGCAGCCCAGAGAGGCCAGGGGCCAAGGCCCAGTTTAAACCCTGAATGGAGGCCACCTTTCTGGTAGCTGGCATGTGCGCAGACCCTCCCCCGCCCCCACAGGCTGGCGTGCACGTGGTGTGCTCTTGTTACCGAAGTGGAGGTTGTCACAGCAGACTCGGGTGGGTAGCCTGAAGCCCTGAGTCGTGCTGCTTAATAAGTCCCCAGCGCCAATGGCAGGCAGCACCCAAGGTCCTGGTTGGTGGGGAGACAGGAGAGGAACCCCAGAGTGCTTCCCAGGGAAAGGTGCTGTGCACCGCTAGCTGGGTGGCAGCGTCCCCCAGAGCTTTTCTTGGCAGTTTGGAGTTTAACTCTAGGTCGCATTGGCTCACTGGCCGAGAGCCTCAGTGGAGACAGTGCAAGGCGGCAGCAGCGGGCCAGCCTCTGTCTTTGCCCTCAGCTGCGGATTTGCTCAGAACTCTGTCTCTCCTGCTGTGTGGACCAGGCAGCGGATGCATTTGGTGTTTGGCAGAAACAAGCTCCTATCTGTCTGCACGGGGAGAGGCTGTTTTCTATGGAAAGCAGCAGGAGCACAAGCCTGCATGGCTGGGAGCTGGGTGTGAAATGGTTAATGCCTGTGTGACTATAGGCAAGTTACTTAACCTCTCTGAACCTTGGTTTTCTTATTGCTATAATGGAAATAATATCCACCTCGTTAGTTAAACTACTCTTCGACTTTTCAGGTGAAGTTAAGTGACCAGGCAATGTCAGTGTGAGATACAGAAAACACCCAGCATTCTGCTGGGGCTCCACTTGGGGCTCAATGCAACAGTTTGCCTTTTTGGGGTATTCTGTGGGAGACGCAATGGAACCACCCATGGCTAGTGGAAGTGGCAGGAGGGAAGGGCACCCGAAACCCAGTGGCTCTGAAGAGGTCCCTGCAGACCCACTGGACAGAGGAGGGAAGGACACAAAAGGGAACTCCTCTTCCAGGAGGACGTCAGTGGACCTGGCGTCCTTCCTTACTCACTGAGCGGCTTCTCGTCCTGGCACTATGACATTCTGGGACAGCTATTTCTCCGTAGCGAGGGCTGTCCTGCATGCGGCAGCATGTCTAGCGGCACCCCTGGCCTGAGTTATGATAACCAAACTGTCTCCAAACACTGACAAATGTCCCCTGGGGGCGGGGTGGGGGGAGGCGACTCTCCCAGCTCGGCATCTCGCTGTATAGAGCTGGGAGTCTGAGCCAAGGCCATGTTTATGGTAGGGAGTCACTGAAGGTTAGAGGGTGGATGCTCACCAAACCTTTCTCTTAGAGGAGAGAGGTTTCCAAACGCCTAAGAAGGAAGATTCGGAGATGGAGAAGGGGACAAGTGGCTACCTGGGAAGTGTGGTGTCTGGAGGGGAGGGAGGGTGCCTGTTCACTGGCGCAGAGCCGCAGCCAGCGCCCCCAGAGATGCTCCCAAAGGGCGCTGCCTTGGCAGAAGTTTCCCACTCTAGACTTTTGTCTCACTTCATTTGTAGAATTGAGGCCAATTTTTTAAAATTTATTTTGAGACAGAGTCTTACTCTGTCGCCCAGGTTAGAATGTGGGAGAGTGCAGTGGCGTCAGCCTAGCTCACAGCAACCTCAGACTCCTGGGCTCAAGTGATCCTCCTGCCTCAGCCTCCCGAATAACTGACACTACAGGCTACAGGTGCTCCACCATGCCTGGCTAATTTTTTCTGTTTTCAGTAGAGACGGGGTCTCTCTCTTGCTCAGGCTGGTCTCAAACACCTGACCTCAAAGGATCTTACAGCCTTGGCCTCCCAGAGTGCTGGGGTTACAGGTGTGAGCCACCACGCCCCACCTTGAGGTCAGTTTCTGAATCAAGCAATTTAGGGTGGTAGGAGTCACCTGTCCCTGTCCTAACTGTCACTAATGAGCCGTATGCCCTTGGCTGAGCCAGTTGGTCGTTCTGCAATGTTTCTTGGGCTATGAGATGTTGGGGCTGCAGTCACTGAGCTCTGTGGTCCCATCAAACCACCTGGGTGGTTCTGCAATGTTTCTCGGGCTATGAGATGTTGGGGCTGCAGTCACTGAGCTCTGTGGTCCCATCAAACCACCTGGGTGGCTGTGAGTTCCATCTTACTGCGAGGGAAGCCAGCAGCAGAATGCTCCACGTGTCTTTGTGAAGAAGGACCGTTGCTGAGAAATACTCCTGAATCCCTACTGTATCCAAAGCAGCATGATATCCTTTACCCTTTCCTTCAAGAGCTCACAATTTAGTAAAAGAGATAAAAATAATACCAATAAAAGTCCATTCATCTCTGATGGCTTCAAAGTCAGGCAGATCTGAGTATGAAGGCTAGCTCCAACACTGTGAGCAACGTGGGTTATTTGGATCGCTTAATCTCAGTTTCTCCATCTGTAAAATGGGTATAATAATAACAACTATGTCAGGGGGTATTTTTTTTTTGAGACAGAGTCTCACTGTGTTGCCCAGGCTAGAGTGAGTGCCGTGGCATCAGCCTAGCTCACAGCAACCTCAAACTCCTGGGCTCAAGTGATCCTGCTGCCTCGGCCTCCCAAGTAGCTGGGACTACAGGCATGCGCCACCATGCCTGGCTAATTTTTTCTATACATATTAGTTGGCCAATTAATTTCTTTCTATTTATAGTAGAGACGGGGGTTCTTGCTCTTGCTTAGGCTGGGTTCGAACTCCTGACCTCGAGCAATCCGCCCGCCTCGGCCTCCCAGAGTGCTAGGATTACAGGCGTGAGCCACCACCCGGCTGGCCGGCCAGGGGGTATTTTAAGAGTCAAATGAGATGATAAATGATTGTTACCAACAAATATTTATAGGATACTCTGCACCAGCACTGTGCCAGGCCCTGGGCTAATGGAGATGAGGGACAGGATTCCTGCTCTGGGGAAGATCGCCAGCTGAGGGGAAGAAGCAAGGAACAACTACAGTGCCCGAGAGGCCATGGCAGAGCCAGGCAGGAGAGGCACGGACACAGGGAGGGCAGTTGGCCCTGGCGCAGGGTCAAGCCAGGCAACTCAGGTCATAGCAGAGCTGTGGCTGGGCTCATGCTTGCAGTGTGGCCAGTGCTTTTGGCCACAGCGAGGAGACAGAGCAGTGCCTGGAGGGAACGCAGCGTGAACAGGCCAAGCCTGCGTGCTTCTGCAGGACTGAATGCCCTCAGCAAGGCCAAGGGTGCGTGGGGCGGTGGGGAGAAGCAAGCCTGAACATTGGTTTTGGAAAAAAGGGCTCTGCACAAGAAAATGCCTCCTTTTTATTTGACACACTAGTTCCCTTTTTGACATAATCACCAGGAAGCTCAGAGCCAGTTTTTAGGCTCAAATGTTGCAGCACTCCCTTGAATCCAGATTTTCTGGTGTAATTATTTTCTTGCCAGGCTTCCTTCACAGCTTGGACCTCAGCCTTTAATCTGGGGTTTATGGTCCTTGGGCCATTAGTTATAAACAGTATTGAATCTTTTTTGAAGACATTGAATACAGATGGTGTTTAAGTGAATGAATGAATGAACTGTACAACGCAGACACGTACAGAAAAGAATGAAGTCAGACCCCTCGGGGTCCACCACACCGGGCGGCAGCTCGGTCTGTCTCGCTGGGCCAGTGCAGCACGCTGCGGTGCTCCATGTGGCTGCCGGCTCGGAGGTCAGTGAGGACTGTTTCCCCAGAGCACACCAGGACTGCCCTCCAGCCCCTCTCTGGCCGCGTCACCACTCTGGCTCGTCACTGGGCTTCTGTGTGCTCTGTTCACTAATCGTTTTGGCTGAAAGCCTTGTTGCTCCAGCCAGATGGCAAACTATCCCTCAAGGACAGATACGTTGTCATATATGCCTGTGTCCTCCAGAACTGCACCTACCCAGCGCTGGTCACAAAGCAGCCTCTCAAATTTCTTTGGCTTTCGTCAAATAAACACCTGCAATTCCTTGCAACTGAACAAAGATGAACCACCCTACACCGTCCAAGTCAGGCGGGAATCATTTCCGCTTTGATCATACATTCGACCATCGCTTTCATTCATCCTGGTGGTCAATGAATATCTGCTGAATGAAAGGAGGAAAGAACTTCTTCCTATTGGCCCAGCTTGAAGGTCTTTGCACACAGGCTTCTCAACAGCATTATCTGGCCCCTTTACACAAAAGGCAGGGGAGGGAGGAGGAGCCGGCAGCCTCCAGGGAAGGGGCAGAGGCTCCCACGGGCAGAGCTGGAAGGCAGACAGGCCTCTGGAACCCTGCTGTGCTCCCCATTAGGTCGATGGCTGTGCTCCCCATTAGGTCCACGGCTATGCTCCCCATTAGGTAGACGGCTGTGCTCCCCATTAGGTAGACGGCTGTGCTCCCCATTAGATAGACGGCTGTGCTCCCCATTAGATAGACGGCTGTGCTCCCCATTAGGTCGACTGGCCACTTGCTGAGAGTCAGGCTCAGGCCAAGGGCTGGCTGGAGGACACTCATAGCACTCACGGTGTCCTGGGGTCCAAGTGGCCTCACACATTCTCTCCCTTCCTGATTCCTTCTTTCTCTTTCTCTCTGTCTCCCTTTCTCTCTGTTCCTCTCAGTGAAAGGACTCCCTTGACAAGAGTATCAGGTTTCAGTTGTCTGCATCCTGGGAAATTATAAGATCTTTTCCCCTTTCTCTTTTTAGCCAGGATTACACATGCAGAGCACCGTGGCTCCCCCGGCCTGCCCACCAGCCAGAAGGTGGGCAGGGTCACAGATCGAAGCTTCCAGGCCTGCTCTCTTCCTTCTTGGTATGATCCTCTCAAATCTGAACTCCAGGGACCCTCCCCCAAGAATGTGGCTATCCTTGTGGCGGGCAGCTCAGGCGTGCCCCCTCTGGGTCGGGCGTCTGGCCGCCAGGTTTTCTTCCATTCCAGGACAGCTACATCCAGAGGGGAAAAGGGGAAACACCAGGTTATTTGTGATCAGATAGTCCCTTCTCCTTTATACAGAGCAACAGGAGGTCAAGAGAGGAGGTGGGATGGAGAACAGCAGCGGGGAAAGAGCGAAGGGCAGAGGAAAAATGCTCAGAGGGACAGGAGGAACCCCGTGAATTACCTTCTGCTCTAGGTTCCAGCCACTGAGAGTGCAATGGAGGAAGGAGGGCACTGAGGGCTTCCCCCAGAGAGGTTGGATTTAGAAAATTTGAAAAGATCAAATATTGGTGACCGCAGTGTGGAGACTGAGCCCTCCCATCACCAGTGGTAAGCATTCAGTAGCTATGACTCTGTGTTACAGGAAAATTGCAGCCAGGTGGCTCCTGGGTGTTGCTAATTTGAAAGGCCCGGGACACAGGGGCCAGTCTCCCTCTGGCAGCACCCGCAGACAAGCGGAGGTCCCATGCTAACCTGGAGACTGGACATCACCAATGCCCTCACTCTCAGGCGGGAAAACCACAGCTGAGAGGCCACCTGACCCCCCAGGGGTGGACGGCTCAGAGCCCGGTCCCTGTCCTGCTCCACCCACAGGCCACCAGGCTCCTGGACCAACTAGGCAAGGAGTGCAGAGTGCAAAGGGATCTAAAAGCAAAAACAGACGCACAGGTACAAAAGCAGGAGAATTGGGGGTGGAAGCTGTGGCTGCGGAGTGGGGGTGGGTTTCGAGTTCCCGGGTGGGTAATGGACGACTTTTGGCTTCTGATTATTGTTAAAAGCGCAGACCCTGTAGTCCAGAGCTCCCGGTGCCAGCCTTCCCCTCCCCCACGCAAGCCTGGCTTCTGGGGCACCTGATATTTTCCAGGGCACACTTTTAGCACCCTCAAAAGGAGGCTGAAGGGGAGTCAGGATAGAGCGTCTGGCTCAGGTTTCCCAACTTTGTGCCGAAGTCTTAGGAGCTGCGAGCTGTGCACAGTCCTATCGTACAGATGAAACATAAAACCCAGGCCTCAGGAGTCACACGTGGTCGCCAAGGACACCCCAGCCTGGGGCTAAGCTAAGGGCACTAGCCCAGGTGGCTTGTGACTGCTCTGCAGCTCGGATCAGTCTTTCTGCAGACACACAGCTCGCCCCCACCTGTCGCCTCCAGGACCCTCCAGCTGGCCCCGTTCTGACACAAAATTCCCTGCGCTTACCTTCGGGCTCACTCTGCTGAGGAAACAGCATGCAACTTCCCAGGGTTATGAGAAATAACTTTCCTAGGAATGCCACCAGCTGCAGACACCCCTGTCATAAACTGTCCCAGCTTTAAGCCGCCTAGGGCTTTTATCCCCTCCTCTTAGCTACTCATTACCCAGCTTAATTAGGCCAGGAAATGCTCTCGCCCAGGACACTCTCGGCAGGAGGCAGACTAGAGGAGAGGTTCTCAGCAGCTCCACTTCCTGGGGCTGGAGCTGGGGGCTGGGGAGGCCACGCAGGAGGCTGGCTGGGATGGCAGGCTGTGGCCTCCTCGAACAGCTGCCAGGAAAGAGGCAGAGATGTGCACATTTGCTCCCAGGCCCTCCAGGGAGCTGCAGGCTGCACTGGTTTACGGGAACAGCACGGATCTGAAGGCTTGGAAATCCCTGCCCCCTGCTCCTCTCAGCATGCCGGCTTGGCCACCCTGCCCCCACCCTTTCCTGGGAAGAGGCTGCACTCTCAGGAAGGCCTGGCCCTGACTCCATCACAGCCAAAGACGCGGCTGAGATACCTCCCATGCTCATCAGCCCCGACCTTCACCCTCAACTACCCTGGACTACCCTGGGCTCGTGTGCGTGTGTGTGCGTGCGTGCGCACAAGGGTGCGGCGGGGGCGTGGGCTGGGCCCCCAGAAAGGCAGCAGTGCCAAGGTTCTCCCTGAGCCGGGACGTGGGAGTGGGTTTGCCAGCCGGTGCTTCACCCATCTTTGCAGCTTTCTGCTGCATCGGTGAACCGGGCGGTGTTGTAGGGGCAGCACGTGCAGGGGTGGACCGGGCGGTGTTGTAGGGGCAGCACGTGCAGGGGTGGACCGGGCGGTGTTGGAGGGGCAGCACATGCAGGGGTGGACCGGGCGGTGTTGGAGGGGCAGCACGTGCAGGGGTGAACAGGGCGGTGTTGGAGGGGCAGCGCGTGCAGGGGTGAACCGGGCGGTGTTGGAGGGGCAGCACGTGCAGGGGTGAACAGGGCGGTGTTGGAGGGGCAGCACGTGCAGGGGTGGACCGGGCGGTGTTGGAGGGGCAGCACGTGCAGGGGTGAACCGGGCGGTGTTGGAGGGGCAGCGTGTGCAGGGGTGAACCGGGCAGTGTTGGAGGGGCAGCACGTGCAGGGGTGAACAGGGCGGTGTTGGAGGGGCAGCGAGTGCAGGGGTGAACCGGGCGGTGTTGGAGGGGCAGCGTGTGCAGGGGTGAACCGGGCGGTGTTGGAGGGGCAGCACGTGCAGGGGTGAACCGGGCGGTGTTGGAGGGGCAGCGTGTGCAGGGGTGAACAGGGCGGTGTTGGAGGGGCAGCACGTGCAGGGGTGAACCGGGCGGTGTTGGAGGGGCAGCGTGTGCAGGGGTGAACCGGGCGGTGTTGGAGGGGCAGCATGTGCAGGGGTGGACCGGGCAGTGTTGGAGGGGCAGCACGTGCAGGGGTGAACCGGGCGGTGTTGGAGGGGCAGCGTGTGCAGGGGTGAACAGGGCGGTGCTGGAGGGGCAGCGTGTGCAGGGGTGAACAGGGTGGTGCTGGAGGGGCAGCGTGTGCAGGGGTGAACCGGGCGGTGTTGGAGGGGCAGCACGTGCAGGGGTGAACCGGGCAGTGTTGGAGGGGCAGCACGTGCAGGGGTGAACAGGGCGGTGCTGGAGGGGCAGCGAGTGCAGGGGTGAACAGGGTGGTGCTGGAGGGGCAGCGTGTGCAGGGGTGAACAGAATGGGATTGAAACCGGACAGCTGGAGCCCGAGTCTGGCTCTGCTTGTGGGTGATTCTGCAGCCTTCTACACACTCTTTCATTTTTATGCACCTCAGTTCCTTAGCTGCAAAAATGGAGACAGTGACATGGACCTCTCTCGAGGCCGGGACGATCTACTCACTGCCCTTATGGCGGAAACAGGCGTCGAGGCACGGGCTCAGCACGCTGGTCGGAGGCCTGCGGATTGACTGCTCTTTGAGGGAAGCTCTAGAAAGGAGGAAGCAAATATTAAGGCACTCCATTCCCCAGTAGGAGCATTGATACTCACATTATTCTACTTAGTCACCAAATATTCTGTGGAGACTTCTGGATGTAAACGAGTAAAGTGAGGCTCAGAGAGGGCGGGCCGGAGCTGGAGAGCGGCAGGGCAGCCCCTGCAGCGGCCGACGGCAGGGCAGGCTCTGCTGAGTTTGGGCCTGCCTCCCTGCCTGGGAAGGCCAGCATGTCACCAGCCTAGAGCGAGGAGGGCCACCTGAGCCTTAGAAGCCCTGGCACCCGGGGAGTCATCGCCCTCCCAGAGGGCGTAGGGTCAGGTGCCACCCAGGAGTGACTGTCTGGAGTGGGGTCGTGTCCTGGGGACCTGCCTCCACTGCCCTTTCTGTCCTGGAGCTATTTGGTTCAGTCTTGGCCAGCTTATGGTTTCATGCCTTGCCTCTTCCATTGTGTCAATGTTTTCTAAGAAAATTTGTCTCCTCCTTCCTTCCTTTCTTTTTCTTTCTTTCGTGACAGGCGTGCCCTGGGTAGAGTGCAGTGGCGTTGTCATAGTCCAAGCAGTCCTCTTGGCTTGATCTCCCGAGCATCTGGGGCTACCGCTGCTTGTCCTCAGGCCCAGCTAATTTTCTTTTGTAGAGACAAGGTCTCACTATGTTGCCCAGGCTGGTTTCGAACTCCTGGCCTCAAGTGATCCTCCCACCTTGGCCTCCCAATGTGCTGGCATCGCAGGCATGAGCCGCTATGCCCCGCTGAGAAAATGTACATTTCTTGAAAAGTGACCTCACTCACCTGTAGCAAGAAAAAAGTGATTTGTGGTTCTCAGATATCCAATAATGCTATGATTTGAAGTTTTATAAGTAACTTTGAAAAGTGCTTTCCCATTATACAAAGAAAAATAAAATGCTGCCTGGCAGTGGTCAGGAGATTGGGGAGTACAGGGTTACCTCCAATTCTGTCCAGGGGAGGGCAGTAGTCATTTACCCAGGCCCCTCCCCAGGTCTGGGTGCTCCTGGGTCCCCCCAAAATCTGCATCTTTTCTTGACCCACCGAAGAGTACATACCCCTGCCCGGTTTCAGGTCCCACAAGTCATGGCACTCTTAGACTTGCTTGGCTGGTAAAGTGCTTCTCACTCGAAATACAGAAAATAAAAGCAAGTTCTTTTCTGAACAGCCAGAGGCCTAAGAAGCCTTGGAGCCCTAAGGCTTGGTGGTCTCCAGCTGTGTCGCTCCCCACGACCACCGGAGATCAGTGAAGTCTGAAGTCGGGGAGAAAGGAAGTCAGCGGCCTCCCGGGGGCAGAGAGGCCCAGCGGCCCCAGCCAGGCCTTGGTGGGCTTCGGGACAGATGTCCCCACCCTGGAGCTGTCAGAGCTCAGGGCTGTCTGAAGGAAGGCCAGGCAGTGTGGGTGCAGGTGGGGGCTTCCGGGGGCTGCAGGCTCCCACCCTCACCCTGGATTCTAAGGCAAAGATGCCCCGAGCTGTAACAGAAGGGTGAGGTGGGTGTGCAGCCTCTGAAACTCACAGGAACTTTCCTCTCAACACCTGGGGGCCTTTTAGGCCATCTCCCCATCTCCATTCAATTTGCAGGCCCCTCTCTCCTTCCCACCCACCGAGAGGCGTGGTCTCCTCTGGACTCCCTCGCTGAGGCTGCCTTGGAGACACCGCCTCCACCCTGAGGAGCTTGGGGGCAAACATCTGCTCCTGCCATTGTTCCCTTATTTAGAGGGGAGGGAGGGACCCTGGGCCCTCCAGCCCCCGTGGCTCAGCTGAATCATACCCAGACAGCAGTTTGGCGAATCCTCCTCCAAAGTCACTGGGAAAAGCTGAAAACTCCTCTTAGCCTATGAGCGGGATTTTCGGGGTGCCATTCCTATGCTGCGTGGGTTGGGGAGGAGGAATGACATCCGCACTCCTGGGTGACACCCCTCCTTTGTTCTCGTGCTCCCTAGTGCCTGGTGAGGCTCTTGGCAGGCGGCACAGTCACCTGCTCCCCGCCCTCCCTGCGGCCTTACCCTGTGCCCCTTCTAGCCACCCAGGCTTGCAGCACTGCGCCGGAGCCCTGGCGTGGGTGGCATTGTCGTCACCAGACAGCTGAAGGCCAGGCCAAGGGGATTGAATCACACCTCCAGGGCTGGGCTGGGGCTCACCTTCTGACCTGTTTAGGAAAAGCAGGGCAGGGTTTTGTTTCAACACCTTTCTGGCAATCCCACCCACTTAACACCAAGTTTTCAATGCCAGGTTTGGGCCAGGGAATCTCAGCGAAGCCTGCGCTAGAACTAGCTTCTGCCATTCTGCACTCTGGACATGTTCGTTGAGCAACTACCTGCTCAACGAACAGGGGTGGGGTTGGGGTGGTAACTAAATCAGATGGGTCGGGCCCTTGCTCCTGTGTACACAGGAGGTGCTGCAAACCCACACGGAGTGACAGGTGACAGTCAGGGGTATATGAAGTAAAGGGTCAGGGTTCGATTAAAATGAGTCAAAGGAGGAGCAAAGTGAAGGAGATCTGAGGGGGTCAGAGAAGGCCTCTTGGAGGAAGTGCCAATTTAAGCTGAGAGGAACAGAAATTGGCCGGGACTGCACTGTCTTCCGGGGGCCGTGAGAGCTAAGGCGCCAAGACAGTAGGTGCTGGCATGCTCAAGCGGGCTCTGGCGTGGCTCTCCCTCAGATCTCTCTGCGAATGTTCTGTGTGGCCTGGCAGCAGCCCTCCATCTCCTAAGGCTGAGAGGAGGCAGGAGCCTCACCAGTGCTGAGACCCCAGTCCGGATCCCGCATGTTGCTATTGTCAGCGGCAGCATGTTCTTTCTCATTTCTACCCACGCCAAGGCGGGGAGGGCCTGCTTCGAGGACAGGACACCGCTCTCTTCCCAGACTCAGCCGGACACTCCCTCCTCAGGATTCCCGCCCACACTTCCCGGCACCCTCCTTTCCTCCTCGCCAGGATCTTGCAGGTTTGAGGTTTGACGCCTATTTCTGCTGCCTCACTCCCGCCCCACCCAGCCCGCGACCACGGTCCGCAGTTCCCGGCACCTCCACGAGCTCACTCAGACACGCACGCACATCAAGTAGAGCCACACCTTGTTTCTATGATTGATTTGGGTTTTTTGTTTATTTTGTTTTTTGTGACAGAATCTCACTCTGTGCCCGAGTGAGTGCCGTGGCGTCAGCCTAGCTCACAGCAACCTCAAACTCCTGGGCTCAAGCAATCCTCCTGCCTCAGCCTCTAAGTCGCTGGGACTACAGGCACGCGCCACCATGCCCGGCTGATTTTTCTAAATTTTGTAGAGATGGAGTCTTGCTCTTGCTCAGGCTGGTCTAGAACTCTGGACCTTGAGTGATCCTCCCGCCTCAACTTCCCAGAGTGCTAGGATTACAGGCGTGAGCCATCACTCCTGGCCCTATGATTTCTTTTAACCAAATAATTTGTCTTGCAGTATATGGGCCTCTTTGTTCTTACCTGCTTCATGGTATTACTTAGTCTGGAAACCATGATTTATTTAATTACTTCCTTACTGATGGATGTTTTGGAGTCCCCTCTACCTTTTTCTTTTTTTTCTTTTTTTCTATTATACCTTGGGTGACTTTTTTATAAGGTGAACTTAAGGTGAGTTGGATTTCTTCCTCATTCTTCTTTTTCATTTATTTGAAGTCTCGGCCCATTTGCTCCTGAGCCAGACCCCTCATGCTCTGACAACCTCAGCCCTGCCCAGCCCTCCTTCCCGGTCCCATCCTGGTGCAAGGTGGTGACGAGTCACTTCCCTCTGCTTCCCCAGACACCCTCCCTTCTGCACTCTGCCCTCCACAGGCCCGGCTCACCACTGCGGGCTGGAATTCCCAGTGCCGCCCTCTTCTGCCCTCCCAGCTCTCCTTTCCCTCTGCAGCCCTTGGAACAGACAGCGTGCGAGGGCCTGCGTGAGTCCCTTCTTAGGGGAGCCCCTCCAGCCCGCTCTTCCCTGGCAGGCAGCTCTCTGTGACCATCCACTGCTGTCAACGCTTTCTCTTGTCTGGCCCCATCTTATTTGTCCATTTATACTTATTCATTGTCTCCTTTGAACCTTGCTTTCTGAGGGAGTTTCCGGTCCCACCTCCAGTCTGGGGCCCTCCATGCTCGCTGTTCTCCCGTTCTCTCTCTTTCCCTCCCCAGCTCTAGGCTTTGTGTTCCAGCCCACCCCTCCCTGCAGATTCGGCACCCTCAGCCACCACCCAGAGCTCTCCAGTCCAACAGCCTCTCCTCTTACTGATCTCTTTTCCCAATGCTGTCTTCCACAGCCAGCCAGATCCGAGTCTGCACGATGCAGACAGCCAATTAAAGTATCCTTGACACAGAGGATCCCCTTTGCTCAGTTGAAAGCTGAGCTCCGATGAGGTCTGGCCTTCACAAAATCTGCCACACCACCTAGGCTATTGGGGTGACAAAAACTGATGTTTATCTCATTAGCAAGTGAAAATTTCAGCATCCTCTGGCTTCCATCTCCCAAAATAAAAGATAGTTAAATACACCCACAAACAAATAACCAAAACAAAACACACACACACAAAAAAGACCACTCTCTTAGAATTGGTGTATAATTGTGAACTGAAATCCATCTCTAAAATAGGAATTTCACAGAAAGTGCCGTTTGCATGGCAACTTAAGTCCCAGCACCTATAAAAATAGGTGTGCCCTTTTGCAAAACACAGAGCAGAACTGAGTACAGTAGCTTTTGTAACTTCAAAGGCCTGGACATTCTTCCCTCTTTCTTTCCTTGTTTAAAGACTCAAATAGAGAAATTCTAGGGAATAAAAACACAATTAACAAGCACTGGTTAGGTGTTCAGGGTGGTTAAAGATAGAAGCCACATCTCTGACCACAACATATTTCCTTTTCTTTTTTCTTTTTGAGACAGGGTCTTGCTTTTGTCGCCCCAGCTAGAGCTCAGTGGTGTCATCACAGCTCACTGCAACCTCTAACTCTTGGGCTTAAGTGGTCCTCCTAAGTTGTTGCAGCAACGTGTACAGCTAGTGGTACAGCTCTTGACCCGGGAAAGAACCGAGCGGCACACGAAGAGCCGGAGAACAGCCTTATTCCTTTGGCCGGCTCAGCACAGCAAGTGTGACAGTTCTCCTCGCGTCTTCTGAACCCCCCTTCCTTGTTCTTCTCCTGCTTTTATGCCCTTGGTAGGGCTCAAAAAGCGTCCAGTCAACTATAAGCTTTAACATCCAATCAGCAACAAGCTTTTTTTTTTTTATTTTGAGACAGAGTCTCGCTTTGATGCCCAGGCTAGAGTGAGTGCCGTGGTGTCAGCCTAGCTCACAGCAACCTCAGACTCCTGGGCTCAAGCGATCCTCCTGCCTCAGCCTCCCGAGCAGCTGGGACTACAGGCATGTGCCACGATGTCCGGCTAATTTTTTCTATATATATGTTAGTTGGCCAATTAATTTATTTCTATTTATAGTAGAGATGGGGTCTCGCTCTTGCTCAGGCTGGTGTCGAACTCCTGACCTTGAGCAATCCGCCCGCCTCAGCCTCCCAGAGTGCTAGGATTACAGGCGTGAGCCACCGCGCCCGGCCAGCAACAAGCTTTAATATCCAATCAGCAACAGTGGAATTCAAAAATTACCCAAGCAGGATCATGCGAGCAGCATGGTCGCAGGATGACAGGAGGCTGTCCAGCACCGCAGCCTGGACAGCAGGGCCCAGAAGCAGGCGGCAGGTGGGCCTGGGCATTCCAGCACGTGGGTCCTTGCCCCAGCAGCGTGCCCTCCAACTGGCCACCGCAGCGCCTGCCGGCGGAGATGCGGAGTGACGGGGAGGCGGCAAGCGGCCGCGTCCCGGTGCCCGACATTTTCCGCATCAATATAACTTGGGACCAAAAGCACCACCACCCTTTTAAACCCGAGAAGGTGCCTTTCTAAATTTGCGCTTTGATTTTGTGGATTTAGACACCTAAGGTTTGGTCCCAGGCACCAGCTCCAGCCTCTCCTTAGCTGCATCTTCAGGTGCCTCGGTCTCCTCACCTACCCAACCAGGAACAGGATAACCACCTGCCAGGGTTTTGATAAGAAATAACTAAGATACCCTATTTGTAAAATTGCCTTAAAATGAAACACACGAAGTCCCTGATGGGTTCTAATGTGACTAAAATTGTTAGTGCATTCCAGTTGTTGAATTATGTATGAAATACTCATAGATATTGGGGACAGATTTAAGCTTATGAAATCAATTAAGGAAAATATCAGAAAATGCTAAATTTTCCATGTTCAAGAAGATTTCAGTAAACTTTCAAAATGCCTTCTTCATATTTTCACTTGTAAAGAACAAGGTCTAGGACTTATTTGTTCTCACAGATCTTCGGGTCTAGCAAGAAAACCCAAGGCGAGGAAACCAGCTGGGCACATCTACACAGAGACTCCTTTGGGAGCATCACCCCGACAGCAAGGATGTCCTCTCAGACCCCCTGGGTGGGGACAGGCACCTTTTCCCTGTTTTCTGCAAGGTTCTGCCTCTGTGCTTCTTGTCTTACTGTGGTGTGAGAAGTCTCTAGGACGCAGTCTCTAGGCAAGGGACAGAATGTGGATGCTGGACTGTCTGGAGCTGAGACGACCTGGTCAAGTCCCAAATCCTCCGAGCTCCGGTTTCCTGAACTAGAGAATGAGGCTAATAATACCAACCTTCTGGGAAATGTATGAAAAGTAAGAATATATAACTGAAAACGGTTTATAAATTTTGCAGCACTCTATAAAGTAAGCCATTATTATCATTCTAGGTGCATATGTATGCGTCTGACTCAGCTTGAACACAGGACCTACTGTTTGGCATCCTGCCCTCCCTCTGCTCTGAGGCAGGCACAGGGCACTGCCGTTTGCTTGGCCACTGGGTCTCGGGTGGAGCCGCCCCTCCGGGGGCAGGGCTGCCCTGTCCCAGGCTCCTATGGCGTTTGCTCTGCCTCCCTTCCGCTCTCTTCCCCTCCTGTGCTCTTTTCACTGGGCCCGATGAAATTTGCTGCTTTTTCTCCTCTGTTTCCTCCTGCAGCTTTGGAGTCTCTCTCCCTTTTCCTTCACCTTCTCCTCCCCTAGAGGTAGTTCTTTCCTTCAAGGAAACCTTCCAACAACTGTGCTACTGGCATTTCTAACACCTACTTCGAGTTCTAGAACTCTTCTTTTCTGGGTACACAGTCTAATTCTAGGAGAAAGAAGGGACCACATTTTCCTAGCAGTCCTTGTCCTCATGGTTCCAAAGAGAGTCAGTTTGTCTGGGAAAGAGTGGACGGTCAACTCCTCCCTCCCTCTCCTACCGACAGCAGGTAAACACGCTCCTGCGGAAGCCCATATTTGCGAGTGTTTATAAACGTACATAAATGTGAGGAGTATTACCAAAAGCTATTAGCCAGAGAAGCAGAATCTTGCTGTTGAGTGGCAGAGGGAAAACAGAACAGTATTTCCTCACAACAGAGTAAGTGGAAAGGAAAGAAGATGTAGACAAGGTGAAGGAGGAGAAGGAAAAAAGAAAGGAACCTTCTTCAAACTAATTTTTTTTAAATAAAAATTTGTTTTGATTTTCCATTGAGATGAAATCTAATATCTGGGTTCAATTCAGTGCTTAGCCTATAAGTTCTTGCTTTTTTCTTTCTCTTTTGTTGTTTTTGCTGTTTTGAGGTGTTTTAGGCTGACAGCTGAGTCTAGGTATGAGGTCTAATGGGACGTGTATTTACCTAACCTTGGACTACTTATTATTGGAAAGATTTCCTTATCATGTCTTAATGTTTCACTTCTTCTCTCCTCTCAGCACTATTTTTACAGGATTTATTATGACCCCATCTATACACAATGGAAGCAATCAAAGTGGCCAGTGCTTAGGAAGCATGTGTGGTCTGAACCGCAGTATAAGAAGGTGGATTCACGTTTGTGCTGCTTCCCATTTGGACCAATCAGAGCTACTGGCTGAAAACAGCAGAACCGACTATGGACAACTTAGAGGAATTCCCAAAAGCTGATCTCCAGGAAGACTGGAGAACCAGGCTTGACAATACACAGGCCCAGACCAGGGCTGCATGGGCACCCGGACACCAACCAGGCTGCCTGGGGAGCAGTGTGGCCGGTGAGCCCCCTGCGGGCACTGCCTCCAGAGCACCTGCCTTGGCTTCTGTGAACAAACTCTAACGCCTCCCGTCTGTGGCACTCCCTGCAGATGCAGAGGCGGAGGCAGGGGTTTCCAGCGCTAGCCGAGGTTGTGCCCGTGCCACGCAGCCTGGGAGAGGGGAGTGCTGGTTCAGCTTCCTGCAGAGGAAGACAGGGTCCTCCAGAATGCCCTCTCGGGGGAGACGCAAAGAGTTTCGGGGTGGGCAACCAAAGCAATGACCCAAGTCTGCTATAGCCCGCCCTTTTATTGCCACACACAGCCCTCCTCCTGTACTTAGCACTTCCCAGGAAGAGCACCCAAAAGACAGACTTTTCTCTGTCCACATTGTCTATGAGCAACCCTGCTTCCCTTGATAACTGGGATCTGTCACCCCAGCCAAAACTCCAACTCCCTGTTTCCTATTGTGCCTGATGAACACAAGGAGACAAAAATACCAGGCTGCTATATTAGCTTCCATTTCAGTATGTCTCCTGGTGGAAGCATTTCTCCCTTGGGTACTATTTTTTATTTTTTTTATTTTTTATTTTTTTTTGAGACAGAGCCTCGCTTTGTTGCCCAGGCTAGAGTGAGTGCAGTGGCATTAGCCTAACTCACAGCAACCTCAAACTCCTGGGCTCAAGCAATTCTGCTGCCTCAGCCTCCCGAGTAGCTGGAACTATAGGCACGCGCCACCATGCCCAGCTAATATTTTCTATATATATTAGTTGGCCAATTAATTTGTTTCTATTTATGGTAGAGACGTGAGTCTCGCTCTTGCTCAGGCTGGTTTCGAACTCCTGACCTTGAGCAATCCACCCACCTCAGCCTCCCAGAGTTCTAGGATTACAGGCGTGAGCCACCGCGCCCGGCCCCTTGGGTACTATTAATAAAGCCTCTAAACCAGCAGAGAATAGATTCATGTGGATAGGAAGCAACACATTTGTGAATGGGTCATTGGGTATGATTAGCCCACTTACACCTCTTGCTTCTTAGCTCTGTATTTTGGTTATGGGAAGGACCAAACCATGATCCAAAGCATGTACCATGTCCTGCAACATAGCAGCACACCGTCTCTGACAGTGTTGTGATTATGTCTTTGGTAACCCATGCTATGCCACTGTCCTGTCAGACTTCTGGATGATGGGGTGCCTGACAAGACTATTGGATCTCATGCAGAAGTCCATTTCCTGTTTCTTCCACTGTAAAGTGATGTTTGTGGGATGCCTTGGTGATCTTTAAGGCATTCATTGACTTCACATTTTATGTTTAGCAGAATTAAAGAGGGTGAACACAAATCCCGGATAAGCATCTACTCCAGTGAAGACAAATAGAGCACCATTCCTGATAAGAGAGGCACACTGTAATAAACCTGCCACCAGGCAGCTGGTGGTGTTGGTATCATACAAGGTCTCCATCCTGTCACCATGGCCTTGGCTGCTGGGCCCAATGCACTAGCCCAGGGGTGACAGAGAAGGGGGCTCCCTGACATCCACAGGGCAGATCACCTCACCTACCAGACTTAAAGCCTTTCATGACATGGAGGTCTTTTGATAAGAATTCATATGACACACACACTGCCCGGAAACACCTGCCTCCCTGGGAGGGATCGATGAGTATATGAAATGTGTGCTACACAGTTTGTGTTCAATAAATGGCAGTTATTATTACTAAAGAACAGAGTCTGTACATACATAAACACATCCTAAAACCATGTTGAAAAAATACAATAGAGAAAATAGAAAGTATACCATTTGTGGAGTTCATAAAACAACACTCAAAACAGGATCTGGAACACAAAGAAACCATGTTTATTTTCTAAGAAAGCTTTTACTGACTTTGATGAAATCCTATACTAATTACTTTAATCAGAAAAGAGCAGGGCACGGTGGCTCACGCCTGTAATCCTAGCACTCTGGAAGGCCAAGGCCAGAGGATTGCTTGAGGCCAGGAGTTTGAGACCAGCCTGAGCAAGAGTGAGACCTCCTGTCTACAAAAAATGGAAAAATTAGCCGGGCGTGGTGGCGCATGCCTGTGGTCCCAGCTGTTTGGGAGGCTGAGGCAGGAGGATCGCTTGAGCCCAGGAGTCTGAGGTTGCTGTGAGCGAGGCTGACGCCACTGCACTCCAGCCTAGTGACAGAGAGAGACTTTGTCTCAAAAAAAGAAAAGAAAAAAGAAAGGGGTGTCTTCATTTTGAAAACAAAGTTACAGTGTCTAGTTCAGATGCTGTGGTTGCCTAGAACTTTATGATTATACCATATTTGTGGGCATATGTAAATCACGGTGAAGTTTATTCACGTGATACAGAAGACCACAAAAGGGAAAGGATAACAGATTCTTTGTGAAGGGAAGTGCTTTGTAAGTCAGCACTTCACTTTCATGTGACTCTTCTCCCCGTGATGATCAAACCGCTTTGTTGGCAACTGTGGCCACCACTTCACAAAGCGAGCAGTAAATTGCATTAATAATCCGATTGGTATTCATGGCGCTGGGCATCGCAGGGCAGTCGGTCCCAGACAGAAATGAAGATCGGCCGCTCCTGGAGCCAAGGCTGACCCGCGTGCAGCCACGTGGCGCTGACACTGCACCGCAGACGCGGGCTGGGACGCAGAGCACAGGCGCGGCGTGCCGGGCGCCCCGCCCTCTTCTAGAAGGGAGAAGGACTGCTCCAGTGCAGGGGCGAAGGTGGAGGCTGGTTCAAGGGGGAGGCGTGGAGCCCCCAGCAGTCAGGAAAGATGGGCCTGCGGTGGGAGGAAGGTCTTAAGGTGACACTCCATGCCGAGGACAGAGCTGGTCAGGAAATCTACAAGTCAACACTCCCAGGCTCCTAACATTACGGGGAGACCCACTTTCTTGATATCTCATAAATCACAGAATTTCCCAAATAAATTATCTCATTTAATCACTCTCTTTGCTGCTATCACTTAAGATTTTCCCAGAGAGAGTTTCTTGGACTTATCACAGATAGCAGAGGTAGAGAGTCTAAATTGCACTCACTAATGACAAACAGCTGCAGTGTTGTCAGTCTGAAAACCCCAAGACAATTTGCAGGACTTTCTCTAGCATAGCAGGTCTGACCCCCAACATCTAGCCATTAGACCTTCACCCTAACTCTGGCTTGACACTTCCCTGCAGTGTCTTCTCCATGCCCTTTTGTGGGTGTGTGCGCACGCACACCTGCCGCTGGAGATGCCTTGATTGCCCACACTTTGTATGTTTTCGTTCTCCCCATGTATGTTGCCATGGTAGCAGTCACATAACTGGTTCCCAATAAACACTGGCTCAGTGTTTGAGAACAATTTATGGGTAAAGATACCTGTGTGCTGTTCCTTTGTTCTCTACTTGTGGATGACCTTCACGGACATCCCTTGCTCTCAGTGTTAATGTTCCTAGTACTTTCTATTCAACCTGAAAAGGGTCCATGAATTGTTTCCCACACAAACCAGCCATGCAGGGATAGTTTTACTTCTAAGTGTTTGTTGTTGTCTTTGAAGTGTGACTTGAGGAGCTAGGCTTCTACGCCTCCTTCCCCTGATCCAGAACTGTAACCATTAGACATGCATTCCCCTACCCTCAGTGTGTCACCTCCCCTACAGCTCGAGGCCTTTCCCTGAGCAGCTCTCGGGAAAGCCTTCAGCCCTACAAGACCTTGTGCAAGTCACTCAAACTCTTCCTCTGCTCTGAACATGGAGACACCACCACAGCCTTGCAAAGTCACCTTGAGAAGCAGACACAGCGCCACGAGAGGGCAAGGGCGCAGGGCCTGCACCGGCTGGCACTGCGTTGCTGTGAGTGCGTCGTGGCTTCCTTGGTTGCTCAACTGTAAAATGGAGTCTGTGTGCGGCGCTGCCAGCCCAGTGCAGGTCGCCAGCACCAGCAGCCACGCCCACCCTGCTCCAAGGCCGCCCTCCCTCAGCAGCATGCCGCGCAAACACTTTTAATCCCAACTCACGATGAGAAATACATTTTACATGTCATGAATCCAAAACATGCATAACTTAAATAAAAGTTTTATAAGATAATAGTCTTACTAGAGCACTGTAGTTGGATATTTTCTATTCGATCCTATCTTGTTTTCTATAAATTGCTGATTTTTACATCTACAAATAACAACAAAAAAAATTGCAGATTGAGGTCCACTAAACAGCCGCCGTGGCCAGCCCTGGGCTGTGGGTGATGGCGTGAGACACAGCACTCTGTCATCAGTGGCTGGCAGGCCTTCTCCCTGGGTCCTCCTGTATAACCCACTTGGAAGCTGCCCCTGGGCACCGTCGTGTGGCCTGCCCATGGGCACAGCTCCCCCAGTGCCACAGCGGAGGGTGGCCTGCCCTTTCACCCTCCCGGGTCCATGTTTGTCCCTGCATGTGGCTGAATGTGGGCATCAAAAGATCTGTTTTGAAATTGGAGTAACTAAGAGAAATTACATTAGAGGAGAGAAAACAAGGACTCAACCCTCAGGAAGTTAGATCCTTCAAAGGTGGAGGGCCCCTGAAGTGCCGCCTCGTCCTACCCCACTCCTGCCCTGAGGATCGTTTCTATGTCCAAACACCTGCATATTCCATATTCCACCTTCTCCACTCCCACCTAGGAACCCACCCCACAGTGCGACTCCAGATTCTGTATTCTGGACAATCAGGGACTCGGCCCCCAGCACCCGCCCAGAGTCTGGGGGCTCTTCTGTGCTGTGTCGTGCAGCGAGGTCCCAGGGGGGTGTGCGCCTTCGAGCCAGGGACTCTTCTCCAATCTGGCTGTGTGTCAGTGTGGGCACTTCCCTCCACTTCCCAGCAGGGGACTGTTGCACCCAGTGCGCACTGTGACGCTGCCTGAGGACAGGCAAGAGGCAGTTTCTGGGCAGTTCAGCCTAAACCCAGACTGTGAGTGTCTCCTCAGAGGCAGCCTGCTACCAGGCTCTCATGCAGGGCAGCGTTTGGCTCCTTCCTTCATCTCCCTATGTCCCTCGTCAGTCACCCTTCCCTCCAGACCGCCTGGTGAGAAGACAGACACAGCGCCCTTAGCTGCACAGAGAGAAGCTTAGAGATGATGGTTCTTGGAAGACCCCACTAAACTCTTAGCCATGGGCCTCCCCTCCATGGCACTGTGTACGAGAAGGGAGAGACAGGGCTCATCTTCCAGCCACAAACGATTTTTATAAGAATCCTATGAAATAATGAATAAGACAAATTTTCCTTATTTTTGAACTGCAAATACAACCACACACCTTAGTCCCTATACCCTAGTAAGGGTGCATTTACTAGGAAATTCGCAACTGGAGATTTCAGAGAAAGGAGGAGTGGTATGTCAGGAAGGCAGAGAGGGTAAGAGGAGGCAGAAAAGATCGACAGGGCATTGAAAAATGAAGATAGACAGAGACAGTTTGATGGTTTGAGCTTCAGGCTGAGAACTCTGAGGGGCCCCAGCTCCCCGCCAGTGCTGCCGAGTCCCAGCTGCTGCAAGGCCGTTCTCGTCGTTTCTTCTGAGCCTCCTGAGCCCCTCCAGCTGGGCACAGAGCTGCATCCTGGGGTCTCCGAGAACAGCCCCTGCCTTCATGGAGCTCACTATTTAGTGGAGGAAGGAGTGTAAATAGTAACTATATGGCAGAGCCCTCAAGACAGAGCCCTGGAGGCAGAGCCCTCGAGGCAGAGCCCTCAAGACAGAGCCCTCCAGGCAGAGCCCTGGAGGCAGAGCCCTAGAGACAGAGCCCTCCAGGCAGAGCCCTCCAGGCAGAGCCCTAGAGACAGAGCCCTCGAGGCAGAGCCCTCAAGACAGAGCCCTCCAGGCAGAGCCCTCCAGGCAGAGCCCTAGAGACAGAGCCCTCCAGGCAGAGCCCTCCAGGCAGAGCCCTCGAGGCAGAGCCCTCGAGGCAGAGCCCTAGAGACAGAGCCCTCCAGGCAGAGCCCTAGAGACAGAGCCCTCCAGGCAGAGCCCTAGAGACAGAGCCCTCGAGGCAGAGCCCTAGAGACAGAGCCCTCCAGGCAGAGCCCTCGAGGCAGAGCCCTAGAGACAGAGCCCTCCAGGCAGAGCCCTCGAGGCAGAGCCCTCGAGGCAGAGCCCTCGAGGCAAAAGCCCTCAAGACAGAGCCCTCGAGGCAGAGCCCTCAAGACAGAGCCCTCGAGGCAGAGCCCTCAAGACAGAGCCCTCGAGGCAGAGCCCTCAAGACAGAGCCCTCGAGGCAGAGCCCTCAAGACAGAGCCCTCCAGTCGAGGCAGAGCCCTCGAGGCGAAAGCGCTCAAGCCAGTGCTCAAGGCGGAGGGCTCAAGCTGAAAGCGCAGTGTGTTTTGGAAATGTCTTCAGTCTTATGGAATTGGAGGCAGACATGGCCAGGTTGGCATGGAACCTCTTTTGAAGACTCTTGTATGCCGTGTCAGGGGCTTAGGTTTATCTCTTAAGAGACAAGCTATTATGTAAGATTTTAAGCAAGTGGGTAATGGTATCAGATTTGCACTTTTGTTTGGTTGGTTTTTGTTTATTTGTTTGCTTGTTTTAGAGAGAGGGTCTTGCTCTATTGCCCTGGCTAGAGTGCAGTGGCATCATCATAGCTCACTGCAACCTCAAACTCCTGGGCTCAAGGAATCCTTCTTCCTCAGCCTCCCAAGTAGCTAGGACTACAGGGGCACACCTGGCTATTTTTCTATTTTTTGTAGAGATGAGGTCTCACTCAGGCTGGTCTTGAACTCCTAACCTCAAGTGATCCTCTTGCCTCAGCCTCCCAGAGTGCTACGAATACAGGTGTGAGCCAGGGTGCCCTCCAGATTTGTACTTCTCCAGAGCCTGTGGAGGCTGCACGGAAGGCCTGCCAGCAGAGGAGGGGTGACTGTCACTGAGCACAGCCCTTCCTGTGAGCAGATGAAAGCACACTGGGAAAGCCAGCGCTGAGCTTGGCACCCACGTGCAAGGACACAAGCTGTGGGCAGTTGTTAGAGGCAAGGACCCTCAAAGACCCTCAACTCCCCTATGACTCGTCCTACGCACGGACTTCGCCCTGGAAAATTCCAGCTATAGCTCCGAGAAAAATGCATTCCATGACGTGCTGGCCACGGGATGCTCCAGGGAGTGCTGACTGCAATTGTTCCCGACCACCTGCCAGGTTGGAGATGAGTAACCAGTCACAAACAGGATACCGATAAGACGCTGACTGGGGCTGATTAACCCAGACCCAAGCCTCATCGTCGCCCCACTCTATTTTTTTGTTTCTACTTCCTTGTTTCTGTATGCTTATAACACCTACTAAGAATCTAAGTAAAGCAGACCTTGACAACCATTTGCTTGGTCTCGTTCCTTTCTCTCGCTCATCTCTTTCAGGCAAGGTCCCCCTTGACCCCCGCGAGTAACAGAAGGTCCCGCGGGTCGGGACAGGCAGTCACAAGAGGCGGAGACCACTGAGGACTGGAATGATGTGGGGAGAGGGAGAGACTGACTCACGGGCTCCCGTGCTCACGCAGCACCTTCTGTGTGTTCCGGGCACCTGCAGCACAGACAGCAGGTCGTGGGTAATTCGGGCTCAGGGCAGGGCTTGTCTGGGGCGACGGTGAAGACTTGGGTGCTTCTGTGCCTGGGGGGAGAACCAGTGGAGAGAATCTGAGTGTGGGAGCCAGGCAGGCAGAGGAGAGGAAACAATCATAATAAAGCACGTATTAACAAATCATTGGGCACCAAAACTCTTTTGGACAAATGCATTCTGAGTCAGGAAGGGGAGGTTCTGGACTCAGGGCTGCTCCATGGCCTGCTGTCTGCGGAGCAGGTGTCGCTAAGTAGCAGTCGCAGATGTGGCCTTTTCAGTGGGTGGCAAGCCAGAACCCTGGGCCCCACAGAGCCAGTCTCCCAAGAACAGGGGAAGTCATGTCCACTTTCAGCTACATCTTACTTTCACAAGACTAGATATGAAGGGGGCAAGCGCTCCGCGGCTGGGAGGGGAGCCTGCCTCCTGCGGAAGGAAAGGAGGTAGGACTGTGGCTCTCAGTGGGAAACCTCATCCCAGAAGGTGTCCTGGCAGCTCTGAGCCCCGGCTATTTGCTCTCACCTCTGTCACAGCCCCTGCCGCACTGCCTTGTGATGCTTTATTTACCTAGCAAATAATAACTGTCTCTTCTCCAGACAAGGAGCTTCCTCACTGCAGAAAGAGTCATCTTACCTCCTCCTCCGGGCCTGCGACCGCATACATGCTCAAGAAAGCGGGCCAAGATTGGAGATGGGTGCGTGTGCTGCTCGCCTAGTTCCGGATGTCGCCCTCTCTCACCTCGGCTGAGGCGACGGCCTGATGGCTGGGGGTCCGCCTGGAGTCTCGCCCTCCCTGCTGTTTGCTGCATGGAGGGAGGCCAGAGTGACTTTTCACACGCAAATTCTATCACGTCTGTCCCCGGCCTCAGCCCCTTCAAATGCTCACCATTTTTCTCGAAATGACTTCCAGACTCTTTCCCCTGACTAGAAGGTCCTATGTGTTCTGGCCAGCTAATCCGCATGCCCATGTCCCCGGGAGCGCTAAGCTCTGGTCCTAGCGAATGCCTTTAGTTCACCAAATGTGTCCTGCTGTCCTACTGCCTTTGGCCCATCAGCTTACTGGCGACATCATTTCTCCCCTCCCCATTTCACCTGGTCTCTGCTGACTGTCTTCCTATTGCCGTCACTAGCCCCAGAGAAGGTGAGATGCCTCTGCTCCCTTCTCACAGTGCCCTGTGCTCCCTCCGCAAAGCGCTGCCACTCGCGCCGCTGCCTGTGGCCCGTCTGCAGCTGCGGGGCCTCTGAGGGCAGGGAGCCCGGGCAGGCGCCCGGTTCTCAGGACACCCTGGGAGCCCGCCCAGCGCCAGGGGCAGTGCACCAGGTGTGGGACAAATAAACGGGTCTGGAAGAGATGAGCGAACACAACAGCTGCCAGCAGAAGAGTGGAGGACGGAAGAGGGACGAAGGCGAGCACCAGGGACAGACGAGGGATGTGAGTGGAGCCCTGGGTAAAGGGCGCGGCTACCGCTACCGAGGCAGGACGGCAGAGCTGGGAGGGTCCCCGAGCTCTGTGAGACATGCTACACTTGAGGTAGGACGTCGGAAATCAGTGTGGGGAGAGAAGGGAAGTGGAAGCTAGCGCCGCAGAGTCGTCCCAGGAGAGCGGGGGTGGGCCCCCTCACAGAGGGGGTGGCAGGGACAGAAAGGAAGGGTCAGTGAGCAGGAGGGACTGCAGGCCCAAGGCAAAGGCAACAGTGGTTTTGAGGGCAAGGTCTTGGGCATACTGAGAGGGCAATGGAAAAGCTGTGGATAGAGAGGGGAAACATTACAGACAGGAGATCATCGTTGGAGCAAGGCCCCAGGTGTGTAGGAGGGGCCGGGCAGGGCCACAGGTGGCGAGGTTCATTCTGGAAAGGAGTAAGGACTGCCTTTCTCCTCTGAGACACGAATGAAGAAAGAATGAAGACACAGATAGCATGGAGGAAAGCTGTGGGAGTTCACGCCTGACAACCTCTCCTTTCTCTGTGAAGTTGAACGTCATCTCAGTTAGGAGTCAGAGAGTCTAGTCCAGCCCTACCAGGAACTGACCATGTGGCCTTGGGGTGTTCACCGAATTAATCTCCCCAGGCTCGGAGTGCTTTGAAAACAACCCCATCTATCCTGGTAATTCAACAACCTAGTTTATAGAGACTTCTTCATTTCCATAAAGACATTTGTTTGACACACAACACACATTTTAACTAAACTCATTAAACCTTGAAGGGATTGCCTTCTTGCTAAAGCAGAGCAAGTTTAGGGGCCAATAAAAAAGGGCCTTAGGAAAAAGAGGAGGCACACACACAGCCAAAATAGCTCAGTTGGGAGAGTGCTAGGCTGAAGATCTAAAAGAGGGGACACAACAGTTTGCCAGCCTCACAGTTCAAGTGTATTAGCTTGGATATTTCCAAAAGGGTTTACTCCTCATACTGCTACACATCAAGCATAGGATAAGCAAGCACAGGATAGCACAGGATAAGCACTGATTCTACGGCTAATTAATTTTTATTGTCGGCTGGGTGCAGTGCCTCACACCTATAATCCCAGCATTTTGAGAGGCTGACGCGCGAGGATCACTTGAGGCCAGGAGTTCGAGAGCAGCCTGAGCAAAATAGTGAGACCCCATCTCCACAAAACATTTTTAAAATTAGCTGGACATGGTGGCAAATGCCTATGGTTCTTACTACTCAGAAGGCTGAGGTGGGAGGATCACTCAAGCCCAGAAGTTTGAGGCTTCAGTGAGCTATGATGATGCCACTGCACTCTAGCCTGGGCGACAGAGTGTCTCAAAAGAAAAAAAAATTCTCATTACTCCAATGAAGAACTCTACATGTGCCATAAACATTGCTCTGAATATGTAATCATTTATTAATTTGTTCCACAAAAAATTATTGAGCACTTACTCTCTGTAAGGCACTGACCTGTTAAGGGGCAACAAACATGAATACAAAGAAAAACTAGTATATTAGAGAATAGCTGTCCAGGACAAATACAATGTGAACCACACATGCAGTTTTAAATTTTCTAGTAGCCACATTTTTAAAAAATAAAAATAAACAAGTGACATTAATTTTAAGGTTTTCTTAAAACCATGTATCCAAAATAATGTCAATTTAGCATTTAGTAATTTATTTTATGTGTGATTTTTTTCCACAGTAAGACTTCAAAATCCGTGTGCTTTCCATGTCCAGCACATCTCAACTGGAACTGGCCACGGTGCAGGTGGCTGGTGGCTACTGCACCGGACAACAGGGTTTTGGAGAGTGTCTCTAAGCTTCAAGGTTAATGTTGAAAGGAGCTTCTGGACCACTCCACCCTCCACGGCCTTGGTCGGTGTAGCCAGGCTTGGCCGAAGCAGAGCCGTGCCCGTCAGGCCACTGTTAGTTCTGAGCTCTCACGAGGAGGACGAAGGCTGGTCCGGGTCCTGCGCCCACCAGAGACGGAGCCACAGCCTCCAGCTGCGCAATGTCCACAAACAAGCACCCACCAACTCCATCCCCAGGGAAAGAAGCAGAGAGAGTCAATGTCTTTCTTCTTGGGCCCACAAAGTCACCACGAGGCAGTGAGGCTGTTTGCCCTGTGCCTTGGAAGTTCAGTTGCAAATGACCTGCAGCTGCGAGACTGTGTCCAGGCTTCCTCTGGTGCCGCTGTCTGTGACACCCCTCGTCCCCACCACTGCTGCACCTGTTTGCTCGCAGCGGGCTTCTGGGTTTTTCTCTTTACTCTGCCCAGCATGCTTTCTTTAGGGGAATCACTCCACCCCGCAGACCCCCATCTCATCTAATTCTGGTGGGGATGTCAATCGTAGGGGTCTTTCCCACTCCTACCCAGCCCAGACCAGTCAGACTCTCTTTCCCTGGAATTTAAATACTGAGTAGGAACATGGGGGCTAAAGCCAAGTTGGAGCCGGAGCCCAAGATGCCCTAAGTGCCTGGGACCTGGCCTTTCAAAGCCTGGTGGTTATACCTTCCTTGGGTTCTGGGAGCCATCCTCCTCTCTTTCCCACTCCCTTTTTCCCCTCAAGTGAGCCAGAATTCATTTCTGTTGCTTATAACCAAAGAATCCCGACGAAATTTTAATCTCAGTTTTGCAAAAACAGAAAAAATAAAGACATGGAAGTCAAATACATATATGTATGTGTATATTAGATTTATATAACTTCTCTTTTGTAAACTATGCTAAATAAATTCAAGATTAGCAAATAGGTTTGTTCAGTTTTATTTTTTTAAACAAGGAGCATCAGAAGTTTCCTGTTCCTCAACACACTCCAAAATCAGTGTGTGTCCAGGTGAAATGACACCACCTGCTACCTCTTGCCTTAGCAGCCAAGTGGCCAGTGGGATTCTGGAAAGAAGTGGGCCGCCCGATGGGGGGCTGCCCTCGGGCAGCTTCTGCATGGCCGACACACACACACACACACACACACACACACGCACACACACAGCTCCTGCTCCTTTCCTCCTGCTGAGGGACTGAATTGTAAATACGTTATTCACCCTGCTTCAGCACAAAAACCCATGAGGAGGTAAATAACATACTCTCAGAATGAAGATGCCTTACGAGAATATTCTCCAAATCATTGTGTGGTGTTATCACTGGAAAATCATGAATTCACATCACTTCAGAGATAGTCCAATTCCTTAGCTGGAAAACAGTAAGTGTTAGGTTTCATTGAAAGTATGAAGGATTATTAACACAAAAATTAAAATGCTGTTTATTTAACCCACAAATATACATAAGATATTGGAAAGATTAACTCCACAAATATACATAAGATATTGGAAAGAGCAGAGGAAATTCAGGGAATATTCTGTCAATGATCCGATACTGCTCATTACTTTCATCACATCTCTATATGTGTCTCTGTAAATATTGGTCTGGAAGATTTTGATTAATGATGTCAAAACAAAAAAAAAAGAGTATCATTTTTCTGAAGTATGATAGTACATGTTGTGACGGCAGCCACCAATGTCTGAAAGTTTTATGGCAAGCAGGGAATTGGAAGATCTGATTTCTTTCAGCAGCTGTAAGTCCTTGGTGAGGGTACTAAACCTTTTTATGTCCAGCCGGAAAACAGAAGCAATCTCTGACCCAGATTTGGGGCCACGTGGACAGGAACATGAGCAGGTAGTCAGACCACCCGGACTTCATGTCCTGGCTCTGCTCCTGCTTGCTTGTCACCTTCCTGGACCTCAGGGTCTTCCGTTGTCAGATAGAGGCGGTGTCTCCTGGCTTCGTAGGGATTATGAAATAAAGGCAACGTAAGTAAGATGCCTGGCACGGTGTTCATGCTCAATTACTGCTAGTTCCTTTCCATTTTTGTTTTTTTTGTTTTTTGGTTAAAACGTGAAGTTCACATATTTCACTTTACCCAATTTGTTTTAAAAGTATAATATAAAAGAAAAAGATGTATAAAAGACAAATGCAAATAGAATATGAAATCAGGGAGAGGCAGGGGGTGTAATTCAGCCTTGGTACTTGGCACTTGGCACTCAGCAGCCCACTGCCAAGAGAGGAATTGGAGTTAGTGGGCCCAGCAGAGGCCAGGTGACTGACTGAGCCCCAGCCCTCAGGATGCACACAAGATAACAGTGAGTGCCCAGATATTTTGTCATAAAGAGATAGCATTTTCCCCTTGCTGCTGTAACTGGGGGACTGTTTCATAATGAAATATTGCCTGTGTGAGTCCCACATGACATGGGAAGACCCTCCCTAACGCTGGGTAGCCCACAAAACCCCTCACACCTCACCGCCTCATACCAAACACATTTGCATTAGAGAATTCTCTAGCATTTCTACAATAGAACTCAGGAATAGGAACTGCCAGAAATAGAAATATAACTGATTAAGGCAGAAAATCCATAAACAATTATGTCTCTGCAATAAATACCAATACAGAGAAGTAGCCAGATCAGTGTGGATTGTGGCCATATCAAAACAACTATAACATGCCAGACACCTACCCCTAGTTAGGCTGGTTAAGAGTTTAACCACTTTGGTCCGGCGCTCACCGGCCGCGACACCTCGCCCGCAGCGGCACTCACAGTCCCCGGCGGTCTGTGCTGTGCGTTGACCACGCGTCCGGTCTGCTCTTGTGTGACCAGGAAAGCCTTAAAGCACTGAAGCTTGTTCTCCTTTACAGGCAGCTTTACTTGTCATGTGAATCAGAATAGGTAACATATACATTTTTGTTTTCATTACGTTATTTTTAATTTTATTATTATTATTTTTTTTTAATTTTATTGTTTTTTGAGACAGAGTCTCGCTTTGTTGCCTAGGCTAGAGTGAGTGCTGTGCGTCAGCCTAGCTCACAGCAACCTCAAACTCTTGGGCTCAAGCGATCCTCCTGCCTCAGCCTCACAAGTAGCTGGGACTACAGGCATGCGCCACCATGCCTGGCTAATTTTTTCTATATCTATTACTTGGCCAATTAATTTCTTTCTATTTATAGTAGAGACAGGTCTCGCTCTTGCTCAGGCTGGTTTCGAACTCCTGACCTCGAGCAATCCACCCGCCTCTGCCTCCCAGAGTGCTAGCATTACAGGCGTGAGCCACCGCGCCCGGCCTATTATGTTATTTTTTTTTTTTTTTTTTTTTTTTGAGACAGAGTCTCACTTTGTTGCCCAGGCTAGAGTGAGTGCCGTGGCGTCAGCCTAGCTCACAGCAACCTCAATCTCCGGGGCTCAGCGATCCTACTGCCTCAGCCTCCCAAGTAGCTGGGACTACAGGCATGCGCCACCATGCCCGGCTAATTTTTTGTATATATATTTTTTAGTTGGTCAATTAATTTATTTCTATTTTTGGTAGAGACGGGGTCTCGCTCAGGCTGGTTTTGAACTCCTGACCTTGAGCAATCCGCCCGCCTCGGCCTCCCAAAGTGCTAGGATTATAGGCGTGAGCCACCGCGCCCGGCCTGTTATTTTTAAATGTTCACAATTTTATTTTGATAAATGAAAAATTAGAAAAGTCATATCACGGCTGTCAAAATAAAGTCAAGGCTCGGCTGTGCACCTTCATATCACGGCTGTCAGCCACAGTTGCTGTGCGTGTTCATCTAGTCAATGCTGGGCTGTGCGTGTTCATCTGTGGCTGTTGACTATAGTCAACACTCGTACCCAAGTGGTTAACTAATACCCCAGTGAGAAGATAACACTAGCACTAGCACTACACAGTCTTTATGTCTTTATATTATTTTCAATCTGATTTATTTTCCCAAAAGAGTGACAATGGATAATTTCATTTGGAGATTCAATGGATTCTTGTTGACTTTCTAACATTCTGAATTAAAAGAACCCAACTGGAATAGTTAAGGAGGAAGCTGGGTTTCTTAAGACCTCAAGCTCTTGCCATGGTGTGGCTGGAGCCCAGGGCTGGGCCTGCAGGTAAGCACTCTCTTTAAAAGCAACTGTTTGGGCCAGGCGCAGTGGCTCACGCCGGTAATCCTAGCACTCTGGGAGGCCGAGGCGGGCGGGTTGCTCAAGGTCAGGAGTTCAAAACCAGCCTGAGCAAGGGCGAGACCCTGTCTCTACTATAAAAATAGAAAGAAATTAATTGGCCAACTAATATATATAGAAAAAATTAGCCGGGCATGGTGGCGCATGCCTGTAGTCCCAGCTACTCGGGAGGCTGAGGCAGCAGGATCGCTTGAGCCCAGGAGTTTGAGGTTGCTGTGAGCTAGGCTGCCGCCACGGCACTCACTCTAGCCTGGGCAACAAAGTGAGACTCTGTCTCAAAATAAATAAATAAATAAAAATAAAAGCAACTGTTTGTTGGGTGGAAAGAGATGGACCCGGCCAAAGGTATAGCTGTGACCCAGAGCAAGCAGACATGTGACCTACCCCACAGAACAGTGCCTGTGAGGGTCTCTCCCTGTTTCGGTGTACTGTTCCTCACATCAGGAGTTAACTAAAACAGGACAAAAGAGTAGAGAAAAAAAAGGGGTAGAGAAAAAAACCTGAGAAGAAAAAGGAGAAAGGATATTTAATAGTCCCACCCATGCCCCACCAAGCCTGCCCTCTTGCTGCCCAAACAACTCCTCCTCTACCCCTACTCCTGCCCTGACTCCCATTCTACCCACATCCACCCCGATAAACCCTTCTCTTCCCAAGGTATACACTATTGTGTAGTAATTTGCTAATCAAGTATTTTGCTAATAGGAAAACACTAGACTAGGTACTTCTAGGTAGCAATTTGATTTTTTTTTTTTTTTTTTTGAGACAGTCTCACTCTGTTGCCCAGGCTAGAGTGAGTGCCATGGCGTCAGCCTAGCTCACAGCAACCTCAAACTCCTGGGCTCAAACAATCCTGCTGCCT
This sequence comes from Microcebus murinus, assembly GCF_040939455.1. Lineage (NCBI taxonomy): Eukaryota > Metazoa > Chordata > Mammalia > Primates > Cheirogaleidae > Microcebus > Microcebus murinus. The sequence goes on along the minus strand of NC_134113.1, from coordinate 99,395,014 downwards.
CAGCCTCCCAAGTAGCTGGGACTACAGGCATGCACCACCATGCTCGGCTAATTTTTTCTATATATGTATTAGTTGGCCAATTAATTTCTTTCTATTTATAGTAGAGACGGGGTTTCACTCTTGCTCAGGCTGGTTTCAAACTCCTGACCTCGAGCAATCCGCCCACCTCGGCCTCCCAGAGTGCTAGGATTACAGGCGTGAGCCACCGCGCCCGGCCTAGCAATTTGATTTTTAGTAGTGGCTTTTAAGAAACGATGGTTCTGCTTACTGGAACTATAAAAGGTCTAGATATCTTGGAATGATCAGCTTTATAATGGAAACAAATTCTCTGCGGCTCTGCCTAAAGAGTATAAGGATGGTCTTATGGACCGAACTGCGCTCCTCCAGCCCCCAATTCATATGGTGAAGCCCTAATTCCCATGTGGCTGTATGGGGCCTTTAAGGAGGCAATAAAGGTCAAATGAGGCCAGAATGGTGGGGCCCTAATCCAACAGGATTGGTGTCCCCTAGGAAGAGGAAGAGACATCAAGAGTGACACACAGAGAAGAGACTGTGTGAGGACACATACGGAAGGTGGCCTTCTACACCCCAAGGGCAGAGACTCAGGAGAAACCAACCGTGCCAGCACCTTGATCTTGGACTTCCAGCCTCCAGGACTGTGAGGAAATAAACTTCTGTTTAAGGCTCCCAATCTGTAGTATTCTGTTATGGCAGCCCAAGCAAATCAATAGCATAGGTCAAGGACTACCTGGAGAGATCCTGCCAGTGCACAAGGAATAGGGAAAATGGTCCCACAGCTACCATTAGGCATCTTTCTGGAGCTTCAAATTCTTGCTGAGATTTGTGGGACAAATACATAAATATTTATTTATTTTTCAAGACAGAGTCTTGCTCTGTTGCTCAGAGTAGAGAGCAGTGGTATGTTCACAGCTCACAGCAACCTCGAACTCCTGGGCTCAAGCGATCCTGCTGCCTCAGTCTCCTGAGTAGCTGGGACTACAGGCATGCGCCACCATGCCTAGCCAATTTTTCTATTTTTCTGTAGAGACAAGGTCTTCCTATTGCCCAGACTGGTCTCGAATTCCTGGGCTCAAGCATACCTCCTGACTTCACCTCCTTAAGTGCTGGGATTACAGGTGTGAGCTGCCACGCCTGGCTGGTGCAGCACATTTAAAAAACACATCACGCCCCACCATGTGCCCGGCCATTTCTCCAAATTTTTGTGCCACACTAGAATGACCAGAATGGAGAATGTGCCACTACTGTAGGTGGTAGCTGCAGGCATCACAATAACTTGTTGGTAACTACAGAGTTAATTTTAACCTGAAGCAGATCATCTTTCTGCTTTCAATTTTCTTACTCCTCCCTGCTTCCATTCTAGCAAGTCCAAAGCTGCTAATGTGTGTTATAGAAGAAATCACACCCATTTTCCAGCTCTGGAAAAGAGAGCTCTTAGGCCTCAGTAACCTATGGTCATAAAAGGAAGATTACATTTGTTTTTTGTTTTTTTTTGAGACAGAGTCTCACTTTGTTGCCCAGGCTAGAGTGAGTGCCGTGGCGTCAGCCTGGCTCACAGCAACCTCAATCTCCAGGGCTCAAGCAATCCTGCTGCCTCAGCCTCCCGAGTAGCTGGGACTACAGGCATGCGCCACCATGCCCGGCTAATTTTTTCTATATATATTTTTAGTTGGTCAATTAATTTATTTCTATTTTTGGTAGAGACGGGGTCTCGCTCAGGCTGGTTTTGAAATCCTGACCTTGAGCAATCCGCCCGCCTCGGCCTCCCAGAGTGCTAGGATTACAGGCGTGAGCCACCACGCCCGGCCAAGATTACATTTGTTCGAGCACTCAGAATATCATAACCAGAAGGCAGAGTGATTTATCCAAGAAATGTACGTGACGAAAATACAGTCCCTTGCCTGACCTGCTGTGTGACCTTTAACAAGTCATTTCTCCTCTATTTTTCCTTTTCTATAATGAAGGGATTAAACTGATGCCTTAAAACTCAGTTTCAATCTGGGTACTATGACTCACACCTATATTCCCAGCACTTTGGGAGGGTGAGGTGGGAGGATCGCTTGAGGCCAGGAGTTCAAGACCAGCCTGGGTAATAGCAAGACCCTGTCTCTACAAAAAAAAAAAAAGAATATCTGGTCATGATGGTGTGAGCCTGCAGTCCCAACCACTCAGAAGGATCACGTGAGCCCAGGAGTTTAAGGTTATAGTGAGCTATGATCCATCCACTGCACTCTAGCCTGAGCAAGAGAGCTGGTTTGACTCCTGGATCCACCAATCTCCAGCTGCAGGGCCTTGGGCGAGTTCCTGGGTGAGCCGTCTCCTTGCTCGTGTGTCCTGACACCCCTCTAAAGCACACTGGCAGCGACCAGAGGAAACGTTTCCCAGCCCTTGTCCACGCTGATCACAGTCTTATCAGCTCATGGAGTGTATCAGTTATCTGTCGCTGTGTAACAAATTCTCCAAAACATAGCTGCTTAAAACAATGGATGCTTCTTTTCTCACGGTTTCTACGTGTCAGGAATCCAGGCGTGGCTTAGACGGTGGCTCTGGCTCCAGGCATGCCGTCAGGCTGCAGTGATGATGCAGGTCAAGGGTCTAGTCTGCTCTTGGAAGCCACATCCATCATTTCGCCCCTCTCGTGGAGGAAGGCTCAGAGGCCAGAAAGATGAGGCGATTCAGCTGACTGCCTCCGCCTTCCCCTGACCGTTCCCTGAAGACTGTCCTGCACGGCAGGGTGAGGTCGCAGGTGCCTGGGTTCCCAGGGAAGGGCGGGGGGACGGGAACGTTGCTCTGCAACTGAGCTGCGGCCCTCAGCTGACACTGGTCTCTTTCCATCTTCTTCCTCTTCTCGGAACTTACTTCCTCTTCTCCCTTCACTCTGGGAGTTGCTGTGCCTTTCCTTGTGTTGTGTTCATACATCTGCTATGCTCATTTGCCCGTCGACTGCAGTGGCCACCCTCAGCTCCACGCAGGGAAAAGGCAGTTACAATGCTGCCAGATTTCTCAACTTTTTCAGAGAAGCCAAAAATCTTGATATTTAAATCTTTTGTTAGGCTGACGCCACGGCACTCACTCTAGCCTGGGCAACAAAGTGAGACTCTGTCTCAAAAAATCTTGTTTTTTGAGACAGAGTCTCACTTTGTTGCCCAGGCTAGAGTGAGTGCCGTGGCGTCAGCCTCGCTCACAGCAACCTCAAACTCCTGGGCTCAAGCGATCCTCCTGCCTCAGCCTCCCAAGTAGCTGGGACTACAGGCATGCGCCACCATGCCTAGCTAATTTTTTCTATATATATTAGTTGGCCAATTAATTTCTTTCTATTTATAGTAAAGACGGGGTCTCGCTCTTGCCCAGGCTGGTTTCGAACTCCTGACCTCGAGCAATCCGCCCGCCTCGGCCTCCCAGAGTGCTAGGATTACAGGCGCGAGCCACCTCGCCCGGCCTGATATTTAAATCTTAATAATAGATTAGAAAAACTTCACAGTGAGTGAGAAGTAGGCTTGGTAGACGGACCTGAAGTAGATTGCTTGGGTTCAAATCCTGGCTCTTTTGCTTACTAGTTCTGTTCCTTAGGCAAGTGTCTTAACTTCTCTGTGCCTACATTTCTTCCTCTGTAAAAGGGGCTATTATTAGTGCCCACTTCATGAGGTTATAATGAGGATTAAATGAACTAATAGTAAGTGCTACATGTGTTTGTTAAATAAAGAACATTTAAAAACTTAAATATAAGCTGGGCATGGTGGCACATGCCTGTACTCCCAGCTACTCAGGAGGCTGGGGTGGGAGAGCCACTTGAGCCCTGGAGTTTAAGGCTGCAGTGAGCTGTGACCACTCCGTCGCGCTCCAGCCTGGGTGCCAGAGTGAGCCCCTAGGCCCATGTGGTCTATGGGCCTTACTTCTGGGGACGTGCTCAAGGGTCAACTCTTCACACCGAGGAGCAGGCCCTCCCTCGGAAAGGCTGCCTGCACTTAGCCGTTCCCATGCTCTCCTCACCTCCTTACTCCTACCCCTAACCCTACTCCGCGCCTGCCTTCCATGAAGCCCCGGGTGCCCATGACCAATTGCTTGAACCACCCTTTGGACCTCTGCTCAGAGCACCTCACAGTCCTCTCTCCATGTCTCAGTGACGCCGAAAAGCTGGTTGGAAAAGGGTGGGGCTTAGGGACGCGTCTCCTGTTGGGCCACATTGCAAGCGTACAATAGAGCTTACCACGCGTCCCGTGCCAGCCTCGCAGCCTCCACTCAACAGCTCCGAGACAGCTCAGTGATGACAGCCAGGTGGGGTGTCCTCGTGGAAGGAGCAGGCAATTTGAGCTCAGTCAGGTGTGGGTTCAAATCTAGACTCACCATCTGTATGAACTTAGTCACCTCATCTGTAAATAGGGGACAACAGACTTTATCTTATAGTGCCAATAGGATTTTTATAAAGTGCCTCTAACCTGGAGTGGGATCAACAGTCACGGCAGTGATCATACAGACCCAGTTCTGCCATTTCTTTCTTGAAAATCTCTTTCAGGCCTTCCCTTCTCATTCGTTCAGCCAGGGACCGTCCTGGCTGGCCTCAGGGGCTCACACCTGAGTCTCTGGCACAGGCTCCCAGCCAGCCTCCTGGCCCCGTTGGCTCTGCCACCCTCAGTGCCGCCTTCCCCTCCTCTTTCAGTTTTGTCTGCACGTGGCCAGGCTAGTGTTCCCTCGTGGCCTCCCTTTTTTATGAAGCCACTTTCCATTGTCATGCTCCTCCCAGGAGCCTGTGGCATGGAGCATGAGTCCTCTGCCCGTCGGATACCCTCTTCACTGCTCTCCAGCTCCTGGGCTCCTGCCTGTTTGTCCTCCACAACCTTCCATTGATGACAGTCATGTCCCCATGTTGAAGCCCGAGCCAGACCCCACCCACCGTAGGAGCCTCTTCTACCACTCCAGCTCAACGCAGCTGACCCGACATCACGTGGCAACTGTTACATGCAAGGGACTGTGATCAGGGAGGTCATAAAGTGGACAAATACATAGCTTTTGTCTTCCTAAGGGGAAAAAAATTTTAAAAAGTGGCATTTAAGCTGGGATTAGAAGGAGGGTCAGGATTTTTCTGGGTTAGGATGGGCAAGGTAGAATGTGGGGCTCTGTTTCAGTGGATTAGTGTTTAGTCGCCTTTTTCAAAAGACGCCCCCCCACCACATGTGCCCTGCACGTAGGGAAGGGTTGCAACAGCCACATTTGAGCAAGGAGACCCTGACCCCACCCTCACTGGCCGCAAATGACACTTGACGCGCGCTGCTACTCAGATGTTCGGAATCTGAATTGGGGTTCATGGGTGCTGGCTAGTCTGTATGCTACAACTGAAGACTTTCAGCTTGGGAATACAGGACAGCAGTCCCCCCGAGTGCCAAGCATGCGGGAGGAGAGGAGGACTGGAACCCTTGCTTATAGAAGTGTGGATGATGGGCTCTGACTTATTTTCTGGAGAAAAGAAAAAGAAGAAGAAAAAGAAAAGGAGGGGCTCTGGCCACCGCTCTGCAGAAATGGCAAGCATGTCCCGGTGCCAATTCCTTGTGAAGCCTGACCATATGTTCTGCCCATGGGTTTTATGAGGTTTCTTCAGATCCTTATAGGGTTTCCCCTTTTTTGCTTATTTGTGTGTTTCTGTTACTTAAAACCAAAAGTGTTTGCCAGAGATCTAAACATCGGCATTTATGAAAAGAAGTGGGATCTGGGATGGCCCCTTTAATCAGAGTTCAGGTGGGAGGTACCTGGACATAAGGCTGGAAGGGTAGGTTGTTGTAGACACATTGTGGAGGGCCTTAAATGCCACATATAGAAGTTGGGATAGTATTGCTTAAGAAACAACGGAAGTATTGTGCAGAAGAGTGAACCAGAGTTTTAGAGGTGGGCTGCAGAAAGCGATGTCTGGATGGAAGCAGGGAGCGTGGATTCGAGACCCATCTGGGGAACGGCAGCATTTCCTAGCTGTGTTTCTAGACCTTGGGCTAATTACCCAGCCTCTTGACCTTAAGTTTCCACATTTGTAAGATGAAAATATTAATATTAGTGCATAAAGTTTGGGGGGTGTACTTAAATGAAATAATGGTAATAAATTGGCAAATACTAAGCATTCAAACATTAACTATTATCATTTTTATCTTTATCTAAATTCCTGTGACACTTATTGCCAATATATACATATTAGCTTTATTTATTTTAAACTTATTTCAAGAATGCTGATTTTCTCACCATCAGATCAAAAGCCTCCTTGCAATGATGACATTTTAAACTCTGTGCATCTCTCATAATTTCTGTATGAGCTTCTGGGCCCAAAGTATGAAGAACGAAACACTGATTGATTGGTTGCTGGGGGCAGCGAAACCTCTGTGTCTACGTTGGTAGTTGGTGGCTGATAAACATTTCCACATGTTGACTCTCCATGAACTGATGGAATGGGTTTGGAGCTTAGCAGAAAAAAAATGACCACATCACTGAAGCTACTTCCCAAGTTACAAGATTTAATGAGCCAAGGAAATTTAATTATTCTCTAAAGTGTGCTTTCTGGTTTAGATTATGATGTGGTGGCCATAGTTGTTACCATCGAATCTTTTGGAAAAATTACACACAGATACCAATAGACCTGGGCTAAAAACACAATCATTCTATTTGTTCACTCGCATTTATTAAGAATTTACTATACAAAAGGAAAGACTGATGCAAAGACATACACAGAATAGGGCCCTTGCCCATAGTTTGCAATCTGCCAGGAAAGCTGAGCTGTGGGGAACAAGTGATCCCAATGCAAGGCAGTGTGTGACAAGCATAATCAACACGGCAGCACGCCGCAAGCGTAGGCGGAGCGGGGGAGGCCTGCTGGAGGAGGCGGTTTTCATGCGGGCCTTGAAGGATGAGGCTGTCTCTAGCTGGAGCTGGGTGAGCCACCTTGGGGTGCTCGAGGTATGTGAGGCACAAACTGAAGAAGCCAAGGTGGTTAGAACACGAGGTCCGTGCAGAGTCGTGGGGGAGAAGGAGGAAGAAAGAGTTGGGAGCCAGAGCCGGGGTAGCCTTACATGCCAGGCTGTGAGTTTGGATCTTCGTTGTTAGACAAGGGGCAGGCCTAAAGGCTTCGGAGTAAGAGAATGACACGGCCTTTGTTACGAAGTTTGTGACTAAGGGGAAGGAAAGCCTAGAAGCCACTGGAATGGCCTGGGGCGAGGGGAGCAAGGCTGAAATTAGGAGCAGAAAGGATCACACAGGCTTCATTAACTCTTTACACATGGAATACTTGAGAGGCATCAAAAAACATGTTTTCCCAGGATGATGAGCTGGGATGCAGGTGTGTTGATTTGGGTGCTGTCTGGACAGCCCAGCAACCGTCTGGTAGGCACTGGCTGGAGCTCAGGAGGAAGGTCAGGGCCAGCAGAAAGTCCTTCCCGAGGAAGAAATTCCCATGCAAGTGCCACCTGAGCTGTGGAGGGGAGGGGGTACATATACAAAAGAAAGAAAATGCCTAGAGAAATGGAGATCAAAAAGGTAAAATTTAGATCATATTCAGGGAACAGGAAAAGGAGCCAGAGAGAGAGAAGTGAAAAACAAAATAATCATAACTAATGTTGATTATGTGTTTATTATGTTCCAGACACTATTGTAAGTGTTGTACATGTATCAATGCATGTCATTCTCACAACTTAATGAGGTAAGTACCATTACTTGAAGAAACTGAGAATCAGAGAGGTTAAGCAATTTACCCAAGCTCACACAGCAAGGCTCAGAGCCAGAGTCAAACGCATTCTGTGTGAACCTGATGCCACATGCTTAGCCCCGATCTATTCTGCCTCTAAAGTAGTGGTGGATGATTGGGTCATTGAAATGAAGGGATAAAGGAGTTTCAGGGTGGCCAAAGTGTCAGTGTTGGTGACAGGTCACGTAGAACAAGAATCATTACCGTGAACCAAAACCTGGAAGGGAGATCCTAAAATGAGGCTCTGATTTCCCAGGAGTATGCAAGGACAAGCACACACTCCGTACTGGACTTTTTACCTGCCCTGCTCCCTTTAACAAGGCTGGTCAAGCGTGACAAGAAAGTTTTCACTCATGTGATTGTTCTGGAAACAAGTGGCTAAATGCATTAGTCATCAGCCTTCGCTGTCATCTTAGATCCATTAAACCCATTCAGCCTGCCATTCAGGGAGCTGGAAAAGGACGTAAGCCAAACCCCGACTGTCCGCCGACCGATCCTTTTATGAAAGGTCAGAGTAATCGAAAGAAAGCTTCAGCTCTCTTCTTGAGCTGGGGCCAAAGAAAGGTGGCGAAAGGATATTACAATCAAGGGAATTGAAACAGGCTTAAGCAGCGCTGAGAGTTCTACTTCCCATTTATTAGGATAATGGAACATTATCTGCAAGGACAATTGAGTTTTTAGGTCAATTTATACTGAGGCACTAGTATTCAACTACTTTGGCTTGAATTTTTTGGTTCTACTCAATGATCTCAGACCAGAATTCAGGTCTACATTCTGTCTGCCAGGCAGACCCCACCTGGCCCTCTCCAGGCTGGTTAAGGGTTATTTCTGGCCAGTGTAAAACACACAGAAGACCTCAGATTTCTGCATCATTGTGACAACTTGTGGGTCCTTCTGTCTCAAGCTCACGTGTGATCACTGCTTCTTCAAGGCTAAATGCCTTTATCTCGTTTAATCCTGTGTGCTGTTCACCCCATCCCTTAGGTCTGGGATGCCACAGCCTGTCCTTTCTGCTTAACTCATTCACTTATTCATTGGACAAACATTTATTGAGAGCCACTATGGGGCAGGCTCTGTTCTAGTTGGATAGGATGAACAAAAATCAAATGCATGTACAATTTGTCAGACAGTGGTAAGTGATATAAAGAAAAATAAGCAAGTGTAGGGCAAAGGAGGAAGAGGAGATAGTGCAGCTATTTTAAAGATGGAGGTCACAGCATAAGATGATGTTTGAGCAAAGATTCAAGCAAATGAAGGGTCGAGACGTGGTGTCATGCATGCTCCACGGGAGAGTATCTTGTTCATTTCAAATCTCTCAAAACTCGGCTGCCATGTCCTGCGCCGAGTGGTTCCTCAGTAGGCACTAATAGGCGGATGTGAAGAGTCATGGCTACCTGAAAGTATGATTGGAAATAAAGAAAAAAGAAGAAGAAACAACTTACTGACCATTACATTGGATTAGAGGAAACAATTTTTGCACAGAAACTTTCTTAGAGCAAACTTTATTGTAACAAGATAACTCCAATATTTTTACATGGGTTGTGAGTGAGCATGGGTTTGGAAAAGGTTATATTTTTTCTTCTTTGTAGTAATAATTATTGTAATGAAATTTTATCTGTTAAATTAACTAATTATTAGAATTTTTTACACTTTACTACATGTAAATTCATTACAATTTTCTTCCTTTCTTATAAAAATAATTGTTTCAAGTATGCAATGCATTTATAAGGTTTTAAAATTAAAACACATAGGCTGGTGTGGTGGCTCACGCCTGTAATCCTAGCACTCTGGGAGGCTGAGGCAGGAGGATTGTTTGAGCTCAGGAGTTCGAGATCAGCCTGAGCAAGAGCGAGACCCCATCTCTACTAAAAATAGAAAGAAATTAGCTGGACAACTAAAAATATATAGAAAGAAATTAGCCGGGCATGGTGGCGCATGCCTGTAGTCCCAGCTCCTCAGGAGGCTGAGGCAGGAGGATCACTTGAGCCCAGGAATTTGAGGTTGCTGTGAGCCAGGCTGACGCCATGGCACTCTAGTCTGGGCAACAGAGCCAGACTCTGTCTCAAAAAAACCCAAAATTAGAGCATATAAAAATAGATACACGGTGAGAAATCTTCCTCTCACCCCTTGCTCCTCTGCTGCCCAGATGCACATAGCCCCGCACACAGACAGCTGTGATCACTAGCACCACATGCACCCTCCAGCGACTCACTGTGCACGTGCAAATAAGTATAAATAGTTATTCCTACCTCCTCCTGTCTTATATGAATGTTAGCATACTGAATACATACCGTTTTGCATTTTGCTTTTTAAAATTTCATAATGGGCCAGGCATGGCAGCTCACACCTGTAATCCTAGCACTTTGGGAGGCCAAGATAAGAGGATTGCTTGAGGCCAGGAGTTCAAGACCAGCCTGGGCAACATTGTGAGACCCCCTCTGTATGAAAAAGTAAGAAATTAGCCAGGTGTGGTGATACACACCTGTAGTCCCAATTACTTGAAAGGCTGAGGCAGAAGGATAGCTTGAGGCCAGAAGTTTAAGACTGCAGTGAGCTATGATCAAGCCACTGCACTCCAGCCTAGGCAACAAAGTGAGACCCTATCTCTAAAAACATAAAATAAAATGATAAAAAACAAAACAAAATAAAACAAAATTTCATAATGCATCTTGGAGGTCTTTCCAGAATATAGAAGTTTTCTCATTCTATTCTCATAGCATTCCACTGTATGAGGGACTATGATTTATTTAAAGTGTCCCTCTGATGACTTCCAGTCTTTTGTAACACTTTAGCCCAGATGACAGAGGGAAACCCTGTCTCAAAACAAAACAAACAAACAAACAAAAAAAACCTATGAAAATTATCAATCAGTAAAAAAAAAAAAAAGAATAGAATAGAATAGAAAAGAAAAGAAAAGAAAAGAAAAGAAAAAAACCCAAACCAAACAAAGCAAAAACACCAACCGCCCCCAAAACCAAACCAAACAACACTTTAATAAATAACTTGGAATGTTTATAATTTTGCATGTGTATAACTATAGAAGAAATTCCTAGAAGAATTGAGACATCAAAGGGTGTACTACTTTGTAAGTTTTATAGATATCATTAAATTGCCTTCCCTATGTTGTGCCATTTAACTGTCCCAACAGCAGTGGACAAGAACACTCATTTCTCCTCTCGTTCATCACATAAACATTTACTGATGTCTACTGCCTCTCCAGCACCGTGGAAGTGCTAGGGAGGTGAGTCAAATAAGGCGTGGCTTCTGCCCCGGTGGAGCTCACAGTCTGTGCGGTGGTTCTCAGCTGGGGTAACTTTACTGTCCAAGGACATTAGGCAATGTCTGGAGACATTTTTGGTTATAAAAATTGGAGGTGGGCGTGCTACTGGCAGCGCGTAGGTAGAAGCCAAGAATACTGCTAAACATGCTACGATGCACGGAGCAGCCTCTCGCAGCAAAGAAGTTTCTGTCCCCAAATGTCGGCAGTGCGTCAGTAGAGAAACCCTGGTCTAGTGGAAGAGAGAGACAGACATTCAAATGTGCTATGGAAGGTGTGTTCTTGAACTTGGAGGCGTAGCTTCGGAAGGGCTTTTTAGAAGGTGCAAGGAGATGCCCAGACGGGATTCCAAAGGGAGGATGGGTGAGAGGGCAGAGGGGACACAATTGAGCTGCATGGGAGTGTGGAACAGCTTAAATGGTGAAGAAGGACGAGTGCTTTGGACGGCCAGGCCAGCGAACGCTGGCGAGTGAGGAATGTGGAGCGAGGCCAGGGAGACGGGCATGGTCGGACTGACAAGAGTCCTAGCTGCTAAGCAGAGGCCCGCCATCTTCCCCTGAGCCATGTGGGGACGCAGTGAAGCATTTTGAGCAGGGGAGTGAGGCGCCTAGGTGTGCATTTTAGAAACTCACTTTGGGTGCAGGAGGGAGGCTAGACTGGATGGGGATCAGATTGGCCACAGGCAGGAAAGTTCGGAGGCTGCAGCAGTAATCCTGGTTGGAAGTGACAAGAGCCACACCAAATGAGGTGGGAATGGAGGCGAGGAGATGGGTTCAGGAGATACACAGGAAGGGAGACTCAGAAGGCATTGGAGCTAAGAAGATTTATAGGATGGTTACTAGGTTTCTGGTATGTGAGCAACAGGCCACACAGAGAGGTTGTTCTGTAGATAGAGAACACAGGAGGCAGGCAGATGGGGGCGGAGAGAAATGCCAATGCGCCTGCCAGTGTCCTCCAGGTGGGGCTGGTCACTGATCAGGTGACTGTTCAGCCCTGCAGTTCTCCAGACAAGCCCAGGGCCAGCACACACGTCAGGAGCATCAGCAAATCGCTGTCCTTGGAAGCCCTGCGTGTGGAAAAGGTCATCCAGGGGGAATGGAGAAAGAGAAGTGGGTGGAGAACAGAGCCCTGGGAGCAGCTGTCATTGGCCTGCAGGGAGACTGCAGGAGGAGCTGAATGTGCGGCCCCTGCATGGGCTGCTTGCTGTTCTGGTTTCTTCTGGCTGTGCCAACACCGGGGCTCTCTATTTTCTTCCATGCAAATGTCCTCATTCTTTTTTTTTTTTGTTTGTTTGGTTTTTTTTTGTTTTTTTTTTGAGACAGAGTCTCGCTTTGTTGCCCAGGCTAGAATGAGTGCCATGGCATCAGCCTAGCTCACAGCAACCTCAAACTCCTGGGCTCAAGCGATCCTTCTGCCTCAGCCTCCCAAGTGGCTGGGACTACAGGCATGCGCCACCATGCCCGGCTAATTTTTTCTATATATATTATTTGGCCAATTAATTTCTTTCTATTTATAGTAGAGACGGGGTCTCACTCTTGCTCAGGCTGGTTTTGAACTCCTGACCTCGAGCAATCCGCCCGCCTCGGCCTCCCAGAGAGCTAGGATTACAGGCGTGAGCCACCGCGCCCAGCCAAATGTCCTCATTCTTGACAGCTCTCTAAAGGGCTTTGCAAATCTAACTTGTTTTTATTAATACTGTTATTCTCATTATCCCAGCTGCTCATTTGGTACCCCAAAGGCTTCCTCAACATACACTTTGCCACCCCCAACAACTGTTTGACTATACTTCTACTTAATCACCCGTGGTTTCCTGCCTGCCTCACCAGGAACCCTGTGTAAATACCTATCGTGGAAATTAAATGCTTTAGTATAATTGTCTGGTTTTTGCTGGCTTCCCTAGCTATACTAAGAGCTCCTTAGGGCAGGAATTATAGTGTTAGAATCTCCAGCACCTCGTAGCACGCTTAGGATTTACACATTTGAAAAATGGCTGGTGAGCACGTGGCACCGAGAGGCTTATTGGCAGGGCTGCCGCACGTTTCAGGGCAGGCCTGGTTTATACCTGTTGTTCTGGCAAAGTTGTTAATATTAACTTTTTTTGATCACAAAAGTGCCCTAGTTTAAAATATAAAGCATACGGTGACCCTTTTCACAATTGAGAACACTCAATGTCATACTGATCCTAACTTTAGGCAGATTTTTCTGTCTACAAAACATTCCTGCCAGAGAAACCAGTGGGCACAGCAGGTTTGGTCACTAGTTCAATGTTAAATACATGGGAACCACAGTTCTGAAATCATGAGGTAGAAATAGAGACCAGAGTGCCGGGAAAGAGGGAATTGAGGCAGAGCCTCACTTGACAAAACTTCTTCCTAAACCTGCAAGCTACAGAATCAACAGCAAAATGGTGGCACGAATAGAGTGGTGCAATGCTGAGGACCAGGAGCCACAGGGTTTCAGAGATACAAGGGGTCTCACAACCAGGTAAGTGTAATAATTCATCATGTGAATGGAAAACCTGAGGCCCAGAGGAGTTACTTTGAATTGACCAATATACAATTATTGTAAAAATTGGGCCTAGGCATAAAGATAATCAAATAAATCAAGGAAAGATAACAGAGAACTCAGAAATAGACCCATAATGCAGTCATTTGATTTTCAACAAAGGTGCCAAGAAGTCCATTTGGGAAAGGAAAGTCTTCAACAAACGGTGCTGGGACATCTAGACGTCCACCTGAGGGAAAGCTGAACTTTGACCCCCAACCACATGCCATTCACAAAGTCTAATTTGAGATGGATTAGAGACCTAAACTATACATAGTTTTTTAGTAAAAATTGAATCTATAAAGTTTCTAGAGAAAACCGTAAGAGAGTATCTTTGAGATCTGAGGATAGGCAAGTACATCTTAGAGAGGACAGAGACAGCAGGGGCCATACACATCCTGATAAATTAGACTTCATTCAGATTAAAAACTTCCACTCATCAAAAGATGCTGCAAAGAAAAGAATAAGTAGGCCACAGATTGGGAAAAAAATCTCCAAAACTTATATCTAGTGGATATCGATTAGTTGTAGAGAGCAAATCAGTAACTTAATAACAGTGGACAAGTCTGGCAGATTCTACCTTCACCAAGGGACCAAAGCTGACATCACGAGTCATGGGACCAACAGATACCACAGTACCTCATGATGGGACGCAATGAAAAGGACCCAACCTCCTTCTGTAGCATTTGTGCCTCCCAATGTATAGCCTTAATCTAATTATGAGGACAGATCACACAAATCCCAAACGAAGGAAATGCTATATAGCTGGCCTGTTCCCTTCAAAAGTATCAAGGTTGTAAGAGACAAAAAAACACTGAGAAACTGTTCCAGATTACAACAGACCAAAGAGAACTTATTGAGTAAATGCAATATGCAATCTTGGATAGGACCAAAGAAAACAATATTAATGGGACTGTTGGTGCATCTTGAAGAAGGCCAAAGTTTAGATAATTTTATTATATTAATGTTGATTTCCTGATTTTGTTTTATTTTATTTCATTTTTGAGACAGAGTATCACTTTGTTGCCCAGACTAGAGTGCCACGGCGTCAGCCTAGCTCACAGCAACCTCAAACTCCTGGGCTCAAGCAATCCTGTTGTCTCAGCCCCCCGAGTAGCTGGGACTACAGGCATGCGCCACCATGCCCAGCTAATTTTTTCTATATATATTAGTTGGCCAATTAATTTGTTTCTATTTATAGTAGAGACGGGGTCTCGCTCTTGCTCAGGTTGGTTTCGAACTCCTGAGCTCAAACGATCCACCCGCCTCGGCCTCCCAGAGAGCTAGGATTACAGGCGTGAGCCACCGTGCCCGGCCCGATTTCCTGATTTTGTTACTTGTACTGTTATGTAAGAAGATGCACTTTTTTAAAAGAAAATACATTCTGAAAAATTTTAAGGTAAAAAGACATCATGTCTGAAATTTACTGTCAAACACATCAGAAAAAAATTGATTTATTTATACATATATGTACATATATATGTATATTTATTTTAATTAACTTATTATTATTATTTATTTTTAGAGATGGAGTCTTGCTCTGTCACCCAGGCTGGAGTGCAGAGGTACAATCACAGCTTATTGTATCCTCTAACTCCTGGGCTCAAGGGATCCTCCTACCCCAGCCTACCAAGTAGCTGGGTTTACAGGTGTGAACCATCATGCCTGGCTATATGTGTATATTTATAGAGAGAATAAATGATAAAACAAGTAGGGTAAGTTGCAACATTTGGGGAATATGGGAATTCTGAGTACCACTTTTGCAAATTTTCTAAGTCTGAAATTATTTCAAAATAAATGTGTGTGTGTGTATATATATATATATATATATATATATAATGACAAAAGATTTGTATCCAGAACACATAAAGAATGCCATACCTGTAACTCAATAAAAACAAACAACTGAATTAAAAACTGTATAAAATATTTGAAAAGACACCTCACAAAGAAAGATGTAAAAGGCAAATAAAAATATTAAAAGATGTTTAAAATCATAAGTCATTAGAGAAATGCAAATTAAAACCATAATGCAATACCACTATACATCCATCAAATTAAAAAGATTAACAACACTAAATGTTGGCAAGGATATGTAGCAACAAGAACTTTCATATATTGTTAGTGGGAGTGTTAAACGGTGCAACTGCATTGGAAAAAATTTTAACAATGTTTTTATAAAACAAAACATACACCTCCTTTATAAACCCATTATGCAAGAGAAATGAAAGCACATGTTCACAAAAAGACTTGTACAAGAATGATCGTGATAGTTTTACTCATAACAACAAATCGTTAAGTTGTACCAAAAATTGGAAACGACTTAAGCATCCATCAACAGGAGAATGGATATGCAAACTGTGCTATCCTCAAACAATGGAGCACTATTTGGCAATTTAAAAAAATTATGTAATAACACAGATGAACCTCAGAAACATGTTGAATGAAAGAAGCCTTACACAAAAACTACATACAGTCTGATTTCATTTATATGAAGTCTGTAAAAGGCAAAACTTATCTATGGTGAAAAAATTAGGCTAGCAGATGCTTATGGAGGGTGGGCATGCAGAATGAGTGGAAGAGGTATTAGGGAACTTTCTGGGGTGAAGGTGATATTCTGTATCTTAGTAGGAGTTTGGGTTACAGAGGTGTTTGTTTGCATTTGTCAAAGCTCAGTGGATGGTACAGTTAAGATTTGCTTCTAACACTGTATGCAAATTTAACCTAAACAAAAGAACCATAAACAATTGAACTCTAATTATTAATTTCCATGGTGGAGGGGACTAATGTTGGCAACTTACTTTGAAATATATAAAAAAAATAAGATCGATTGATACATAACTAGATGGATGTATAAGTGATAATGAAATAGAACAAAATGGTAAGTGTAGAATACAGGTAGTGGGTATATACATGTTCACTGTACAAGTCTTTCAACTTTTCTGTGTGTTTGAAATATTTCATAATAAAATATTGGGAAAAATTTGGCCAAGAATCCTGGTTTCCTAAGTCTCAGTTTTTTGTTGTTTCTACTATCCCACCCTGCCTCTTTGTTCTAGCCACCTTCTTGTCATGCTTTCATGTCTAATCATCTGTCAGATGGCTGCAGTTGATTTTGAAAAACTAAGACAAGGCCGGGCGCAGTGGCCACGCCTGTAATCCTAGCACTCTGGGAGGCCGAGGTGGGAGGATCGTTTGAGCTCAGGAGTTCGAGACCAGCCTGAGCAAGAGCGAGACCCCGTCTCTACTAAAAATAGAAAGAAAGTAGCTGGAAAAATAAGGACAGACTAACAAATAAAAGGAGATCAGAAACGAGGCAAGGATGTCTTCTCTCACCACTCCTTTTTTTGCATTGTTTTGGAAGGCCTAGCTAATGCAATAAAAAAAAAAAAGAAGGAAATAAAAGGTATATAGATTGGGAAGGAAGAAATAAAACTCTTTGTTTGCAGATGACATGATAGTCCATCTAAATAATTCCAAAGAATTGACAAACAGAACAAAACAAAACATAAAACCTACTTGAACTAATAAGTGATTATAGCAAGGCTAAAGGTTAAAATACAAAAGTCAGTTGCTTTCCTATATACCAGCGGTGAACAAGTGGAATTTGAAATGGAAAACACAATACCATTTACATTAGCACCCCAAAACATGAAATACATAGGTATAAATCTAACAAAATATGTACAAGATTTATGTGAGGAAAATCATAGAACTCTGATGAAAAACCAAACAATGAGCTAAATAAATGGAGAGCTAATCTATGTCCACAGATGGGAAGATGTCAGTTTTTCCCAACTTGATCTATAGATTCGATGCAATCCCAATCAAAGGCCCAGCAGATTATTTTGTAGATATCTACAACCGGATTCTAAAGTCTACATGGGGAGGCAAAAGACCTAGAACAGCCACCACAGTATTCAAGGAGAAGAATAAAGTCAGAGGACTGACACTACCCAACTCAAAGGCTTCCTGTAAGGCTGCAGTAATCAAGACAGTGTGGTACCGGTGGAAGAATAAACGAATAGATAACTGGAACAGAACAGAGAGCCCAGACATAGACCTACATGAATATGTCAGCAGATCTTTGACAAAGGAGCAAAGGCGATACAATGGGAAAAAGAGTGTTTTCAATACAAGGTGCTGGACCAACTGGACATCCCCATCTCCACAGGCAAAAAAATAAAACTCAATCTAGACACAAATCTTACACCCTTCACAAAACATGAACTCATAATGGATCACAAATGTAAACATGCCAAACTATTTTTTTTTTTTGAGACAGAGTCTTGCTTTCTTGCCTGGGCTATAGTGCCGTGGCGTCAGCCTAGCTCACAGCAACCTCAAACCCCTGGACTCAAGCAATCCTCCTGCCTCAGCCTTTCAAGTAACTGGGACTACAGGTGTGCACCACCACACCCAGTTAATTTTTCTATTTTTAGTAGAGATGGGGTCTCACTCTTGCTCTTTGTGGACTTCGTTAAAATTAAAAACTTCTCTGTGAAAGACACTATCAAAAGAATGAGAAGACAAGCCACACACCAGGAGAAAATAGTTCTAAAAGACTTATCTGATAAAGAACTGTTATCTAAAATACACAAAGAAAAATAAAATACACAAAGAACTTTTAGAACCCAACAGTAAGAAAACAACCCAATTTAAAAATGGGCCAAAGACCTTAACAGATACCTCATCAAAGAAGATACACAGATGACTTATAAGCATATGAATATATGCTCCACCATATGTCATTAAGGAAATACAAGTTAAACAACAGTTTGATACCACTACATGTGTGTTAGAATGGCCAAAATCCAGAACACTGACAACACCAAGTGCTGACAAGGATGTGGAGCAACAGAAACTCTCATTCACTGCTGGTGGGAATGCAAAATGGTACAGACAGTTTGGAAGACATCTTGGCCATTTTTTACAAAATGAAACATTCTCTTACCATTTGATCCAGCAATCATGCTCCTTTATATTTATATCCGCTCCCAAGGGAGTGGAAAACTTATGTCCATGCAAAAACCTGCACACAGATGTTCATAGCAGCTTTATTCATAACTGCCAAAACTTGGAAGCAACAAATATATACTTTAGTAGATGGATGGATAAACTGTAGCACATCCAGACAATGGAATACTATTCAGTAGCAAAAAGAAAGGAGATATCAAGCCACAAAAAGAAATGGAAGAAACAAATGCATATTACTAAGTGAAAGAACCCAATCTGAGGCCGGCGCGGTGGCTCACGCCTGTAATCCCAGCACTCTGGGAGGCCGAGCCGGGAGGATTGCTCAAGGTCAGGAGTTTGAAGCCAGCCTGAGCGAGACCCCGTCTCTACTAGAAATAGAAAGAAACCAATTGACCAACTAAAATATATATATACAAAAAATTAGCCGGGCATGGTGGCGCATGCCTGTAGTCCCAGCTACTCGGGAGGCTGAGGCAGGAGGATCGCTTGAGCCCAGGAGTTGGAGGTTGCTGTGAGCGAGGCCGACGCCACAGCACTCACTCTAGCCTGGGCAACACAGTGAGATTCTGTCTCAAAAAAAAAAAAAAAAAAAAGGAGCCAATCTGAAAAGGCTACTCATAACTATATGACATTTTATATCATAAAAAGGAAAAACTACAGAGACAAGAAAAAGGCCGGGACTTGTGGGGAGAGAGAGGTGAAGGCGCAGAGCACAGGAGACTTTTAAGGCAGTGAAACCACTCCATATGATGTCGTAACGGTGGAGAGATATTATTACACATTTTTCCAAACCCATAGAATGTAGACTGAGTGAACCCGAATGTAAACTATGGCCCCTGGGTGATGATGTGTTAATGTAGATTCATCGATTGTAACAAAGGCACCAATCTAGTGGTAGATATTGATAGCGTGGGAGGCTGTGCATGCGTTGGGGGGTGATAAGAGAAATCTCTGTACTTCTGCTCAATTTTGGTGTGAACCTAAAACTGCTTTAAAAAACAAAGTCTGGGCCGGACACGGTGGCTCACGCCTGTAATCCTAGCACTCTGGGAGGCCGAGGTGGGCCGATTGCTCAAGGTCAGGAGTTCGAAACCAGCCTCAGCAAGAGCGAGACCCGTCTCTACTCTAAATAGAAACAAATTAATTGGCCAACTGATATATATAGAAAAAATTAGCCGGGCATGGTGGCGCATGCCTATAGTCCCAGCTACTTAGGAGGCTGAGGCAGGAGGATCGCTTCAGCCTAGGAGATTGAGGTTGCTGTGAGCTAGGCTGATGCCACGGCACTCTAGCCCAGGCAACACAGTGAGACTCTGTCTCAAAAACAACAACAACAAAAAACAAAGTCTGAAAAATAATTGCTCTAAAAAATAAACTCTATTTTTAAAAACTGTAGGAGACATGATAAGATATGCCAGGAAAAACACATAAAGCCAAGGACATTAGTAAGCAAGCAATTCCGATCTGAAAAAACAGTTCCCAAATGTAATTAAGGCCCAAGCATGCACCAAAAACCTAAGTAGAAAACACCCTGAGGAAGGGCCGTGCTGCCTTTAGGGGCGCTGGCGGAGACGCCCGGCGTATGGCGTTGCCAGAGCTGACATATTATTTCAGACTATGTTAAAGACACACAGAGCCCAGATAAGGGTTATTAGGTCTTATGTTTGTATGGCTTCTGCTTCCCCAGACCTCATATCTAATTTCTTTAACAGTTTCATCAACTTCATTCTTGAGTCATACTTACTTAATGCACAAGACAAGATCACCAAAAAGAAAGGTAGAAGAACACAACTGGTTTACCCACACAGGAGCAAGGTATTTTGCAATTCCACTGGCTGCGTCTGCTGACACCACCAGCATGAGTAAGAGCAGCACACAGAACAACTGCTGTGGGAAACAGGATGGCGAGGAGTGGGCTGTCCTCAGAAGCTCAGCTTTAAGCAATATTTTGTCACACTAAAAACAGGAGCTGCTGACAAACCTGCTTGGCTCCTTGACGCAACAATAGAGGGGAGCTTTGGCCAGCACAGGCCAGTAAAACCTGTGTATAAAGGACTGTCAATATTGATTCAGGCTTCCCTATGGCAGATTCAAAAAACCAAAGGGCAACGAGGCTTGTCTTGTGCCTAGCCTTCAAAAGGTGGTCAGGGACATCTCTACACTCAAACGTCTGGGTGGTGCTTACTGCCAGTGGCGACTCTGAACATTAAGGACATACAGAGATAATCAGGTATTAATAACACAGGAACAGCTAATAAATGTGTAACCCTTAATTCGTGTTTAAAAATTCAAATTTAAGGCCGGGCGCTGTGGCTCACGCCTGTAATCCTAGCTCTTGGGAGGCCGAGGCGGGCGGATTGCTCAAGGTCAGGAGTTCAAAACCAGCCTGAGCGAGACCCCGTCTCTACTATAAATAGAAAGAAATTAATTGGCCAACTGATATATATATAAAAAATTAGCCGGGCATGGTGGCGCATGCCTGTAGTCCCAGCTACCCGGGAGGCTGAGGCAGTAGGATCACTCGAGCCCAGGAGTTTGAGGTTGCTGTGAGCTAGGCTGACGCCACGGCACTCACTCTAGCCTGGACAACAAAGCGAGACTCTGTCTCAAAAAAAAAAAAAAAAAAAAAAAAAAAAAAAAAAAAATTCAAATTTATAGAAGACTTAAGTTTGGGTGATTAAAATAAATTCTTATTATAAATATAATACATGCTTATGTGTAAAAATTAGAAAAGTAGAAAACTAGAAAATATTAAAGGGAATTATTCCCTATTGTAAAAGTTATTTATGCTTATTGTGAATAATTTGTAAAATAGAAAAATGTAAAGGAAAAATTGTAAGTGGTGACTGTTCTCATCAAAACAATTCATTGCAGCATTTCTTTACATGTTAGCATCTATTTTTCTCAAATGTTTAAAATATGATCAAATGTTATACAACTCTTTCAAGCCATCTTCTTTTGTAAGCTACCTTAAAAAAAAAAAAAAGTAATCTCAACCATTCAGGAGGCTGAGGTGGGTGGATCCCTTGAGTCTAGCCCATTTGAAACCAGCCTGGGCAATATAGCAAGACGCTACCTCAAAAAAAAAAAAAAAAAGCCAGGTAATAAATTAAATAAATTACTAACTAAATAGCATTAAAAGTGCCAATACTTTTAGTTTGGCTTTAACTTAGTGCTAACTTCCAAATTCTGCCTCCTTAGTCAAATAATTTGAATAAAACTCCTCTTCATTACCCTGTGCCGAGGAAATGAGTTGCCAGCACGGCAACGATGGCACCCTTCTGATGTGCCTCCCGTGTCGTGAAGAGGGCCGTCTTCACGAGGCCTCCCCACTCCCAGAGGCCTGCTGAGGGAGGTGGCCACTGTGGGCTGTGGTGAGGTCACAGGAGTGTCCCCAATGTACTGGGAACTTCTCTCAGTTGGCGCCCGAGGGGCTGGGTCCAGACTGCTGCTTCTGTTGCCGTGGCTGTCTGTGCGGACTCGGGCCGTGGTGGCAAGTCTCCTCATTCCCTTTGGCCCCGAGCTTGGACAACATCACATCTTTCTTTCTCTCCTGAAGACAGATGGGGACTAGTGGGAATTTGCCAAAGGAACTCTCCTAAAAATTAAAGGAAGCCAAAAGGAAAATAAACAAGGGAAATTCAAAAATAACAGAGTTGACAGTTACAGGTTTCTGAGTTTAGAATAGCCAACTCACTGGCCACGCCATTTCCTGGTTTCTAGAACAGCGCGTGGACTGCTGCTCCGCAGGCAGAGGCGGGCTTGGGGGTCCAATCTCCGCTGCTCCTAAGAAAACCACGAGCCACCAGAAGGGCTGATGGCCCCCACTTTCATCTCCTTGGGCACCTAAGTATCCTCCTTTACCTCCCATCTCTATGCTCAAGGATATTTCTTCTACACAGTGTCTTACGTGAAAAGAACTTCCATGCTCCAAGTCTGTGTGAGAGGCCGGGTGTGGTGGCTCATGCCTGTAATCCTAGCTTTCTGGGAGGCCCAGGCAGGAGGATCGCTGCAGCTCAGAAGTTCAACACTAGCCTGAGCACAGTGAGACCCCATCTTTCTACCCAAGACAAAAAAAAAAAAAAAAAGACAAAAAAACAAAACACAAAACCAAGTCTGTGTGAGAGATAGATGATGTAAATAAAAGAGCCTGGGCCTTGTTGTCATCCTCCAGGCCCCATTTGGAATCTAGGCTTTAATGCTTCCTGGCTGGGTACCTTGTGTTTTTTAAACCACTTTATTATTCACATACCCTACAATTCACTTATTATTAATAAAAGTATATAATTAGGGCCAAGTGCAGTGTCTCATGCTGGGAATCCTAACACCCTGGGATGCAGAGACAGGAGGATCACTTGAGGCCAGGAGTTTGAGACCAGCCTAGGCAACACAGCAAGATCCCATCTCTAAAAAAAATGTTTAAAATAGCTGGGCATGGTGGGACACACTAGTAGTATTAGTTACTTGGGAGGTTGAGGTGGGAGGGCTACTTGAGCCCAGGAGTTAGAGGCTGCAGTGAGCTACAATCTAGCCACTGCACTCCAGTCTGGGGATCAGAGCAAGATTCTGTCTCAAAAATAAATAAATAAATAAAAGTAGTTCTCTCCTTCCCTTTTATTAACTGTTTGGTTTTATGTTGTTTTGTCTTAATGACACCTGTGCTGAATTAAGAGTCCATTATCACCCTATAGCTTTATATAAATAGGGTTAAGTTCACTGAAATGATGAGCATGCATTTTCCTCCTTTGGCCCAGTGTATGAAGAAGCTTCCCTGCACCAAGTGTGCCAGTAATAATCACTGTCACTTCTGGGAAGCCCACCATGTGCTGAGCATTGTTCCGGGTCTTTTACGTGTAGTTACCATGGAGTCCTCACAAAACCCTATGAGATGGGTACTGCTGCTACTCCTGTTCTATGGATGAAGAACTGGAAGCACACAGGGTAAATAACTTGTCCCATCTGGTCCTTGCCATTTGAGAGAAAAAATAACTTGTCTACTTACACAGCCAGTAGGTATAGGTGGGTGGTGGGGCCATGCTGCAACCCAGGCAGGCTGCTTCAGAGCCTGCAAGTTTGACTGGGCCCCTTGAGCCTCTCCAGGACAAACCCACCCCAGGCTCAGTGCTTGTCACCAACTACAGATGTGACTGATAGCAGGCCTGCAGCAGCCCAAAGAGTTTATCTGTTTCAGAGCTGTTATTGACTTAAGTGTTTATATTCAACAGTAACAGAGCCTAGGTCACTTGGAAAACATTTGTTTCTAGATGCTACAGTGTAGGAGAGTCAGCGACTTTAGGGAACTCGGATGGAGGTCTTTGAATATAGACCAGGGAGGTAGGAGGTATTTGTTTCTGTATCACACCACTGATCGCAAAACCACTCTGGAATGGAGAGGTCCTACGTCGTCAGACAGCATGCTGCTGTGCAGAGCTGGCGGCAAATTCTTACCTAGTGAAATGCCTGTGTTACTACGTACCAGGCTTTTTCTTAGGACCACACCACACCCTCTACTCGCCTTAATACTGAGAACACTTTATATGTATTAAATAATAGTTAATTTGAGTTATGAATCTGTCTTCCCCCCGATTCTCCAGGCTGTATGAGGATAACATCTGATACATCTCTGCCTCTCAAGCTTAATTCAGTTCAGTACACAGGTGCAAGGTGCTTAAATATTTTTCTTTGTTTGTTTGTCTGTTTGTTTTTGAGACAGACTCTCACTGTGTTGCCCAGGATAGAGTGCCGTGGCGTCAGCCTAGCTCACAGCAACCTCAAACTCATGGGCTCAAGTGATCCTCCTGCCTCAGCCTCCTGTCTACAGGCATGCGCCACCATGCCCGGCTAATTTTTTCTGTATATATATTTTAGTTGGCCAGTTGATTTCTTTCTATTTTTAGTAGAGACAGGGTCTTGCTCTTTGCTCAGGCTGGTCTTGAACTCCTGACCTTGGGCAATCTTCCTGCCTCGGCCTCCCAGAGTGCTAGGATTACAGGCGTGAGCCACTGCGCCTGGCCCTTAAATATTTTTTGAGGAGAATTAAGCTGAACTGAATCAAATGGCTCCAGGTCTGACAGCCTTATCCATTTTTTTCATGGAAGAATATCGCTAAATTCTTGACAGTAACTTCAGTTCTAATCTTATCCTGGTGGAGTCAAATGATACTAAATACACATTTGCTCCTGCTCAGCAGCTGTTCTCTAGGGACCAGAATGTTGAGGTTCAGCCAGTGGATTTTAGTCCCATAGGAACAGAATTTCAGTTGAAATGGATATCTACGTTTCCTGTTTTTGATCTGGTATAGTAAGAAATATGAGGTAAAACTGGAGGAAGCGTCTCCTGCAAATTTCAGGGAAAGAAAGGAGTCCGCTTTCCTCCCCTTTCCCGCTTTCCTGCCCCAGTGTGCAGAGTAGGAGACGCTTCTGAGCTGGCCCACGAGACCCACATGCTGTGTAGATGCTTCCTGCTTTCCTTTGCTCCCAAATCATGTTTTCTGCACTTTTAAGTAGACTCTCCTTTAGTTTGTAGCATCTTCCCGACTTTTTTTAATGCAACAAGCTAGAGAATTTCTTTTTTTTTTTTTTCTTCTATTTTTAGTTGAGACAGGGTCTCACTCTTGCTCAGGCTGGTCTCGAACTCCTGAGCTCAAGCAGTCCTTGTGCCTGCGCCTCCCAGGGTGCTGGGATCACACGCATGAGCCACCATACCCAGCAGGAAATCTCTATTTCAATCACCTTTCTATTATGCCAAACACCAAGCCTATCTTCCTTCGATATACTTCTTATTCTCAATTTATGAACACTGAATATTTTACATATATATATATTCCATAAGTCAGAAATTTACCAGTGTAATCCACTCTTAGAATTGTCTAAAGCTAATTTTGTTTTGTTCCTTCAGAAAAGAGGATTGATGGCTGATGGCCTGTTCCATTGTTATTACTTATTTCACTCTTTCAGATAGAGTGACATATAAAGATAGTAATACACAAACTGTATGTACAAAAAGCTTTCCGAAGTCTGATAAACACTAGTGTTATATTGTTGTGGCAATGTACAGCTCTTGACCTGGGAAAGAACCGAGCAGCACACGAAGAGTCGGATAACAGCCTTTATTCCTCCCCAGCAGGCTCAGCACGCCTAGTGGCACAGCTCTCCTCGCGTCTTCCGGTCTTCTGACCCCCTGGCCTTGTTCTCCTCCTGCTTTTATACCCATGGTAGGGCTCAAAAAACGTCCAGTCAACTACAAGCTTTAACATCCAATCAACATCAAGCTTTGACATCCAATCAACAACAAGCTTCAACATCCAATCAACATCAAACTTTAACATCCAATCAAAAAACAGTGGGATTCAAAGTGTGGCCGGAAACAGGCGGCAGCACGCAGGCCGCCTGCGGGGAGGCAGCAAGTGGCTATGTCCTGGCGCCCGACATTTTCCGTATCATTCCCCCCTTTTGATGCCCTTATCAGTCTACACAGAGGCATCAACCTCTCTGTGAATTTAATAACTGCATTGGGCAAGCTGGGTCCCATGGTTACCATCAGAAGGATCTTTTAGCCCTTTGACTTTGGTACTTACAGTTCCTGATTGGTTTACATATTCTTTCCCAGAGACCCCCAACCAAGAACCCAGAGGCACCCCATGTAAACCCAGAAAAGGATTACCAAGAAGTTAGTCCAGTCTCTTGGGGCAAAGGCCCTGAGTCCAATTCCCATGAGAGTGCAGACCAGCGGTCCCATTCAGTCCAGCCATATTCAGGAGCAATTTGTAGCAGATAAGCGTCTAAGCCGGATCTTCAGTGGGTCCTGTTGACCTTGTTGCACCATCCAATGACTGGTCACATCATCCTTTTCGGTTCGCTTCACTTGGGAATGGTGGATCCATGGGGTGACACCTGCAACTTTGACCGCAGTGGGGCTAACCAATATCACAGTATAGGGTCCCTTCCAGGTTGGCTCTAGGGGTTCCTTCTTCTAATCCTTTACCCAAACCAGGTCCCCGGGTTTATGGGGGTGGACTAGGAGTCCCAGTCCAATTTGGTTTCTCTCTTGAACAGTCTGGTGTATAGTGGCCATGCTTTTAGCCAAGGCCTGGAGCTGTTGGTCCAGGTTCAATTCTCTCAACTGCCTAGTGTCCCCCTTCAGGCGTTTGATGATGGGGGGTGGCCTCCCATATAGGATCTCAAAGGGTGAGTACCCAGTGGGGCCAGGAGTGCATCTTACCCGCAGTAAGGCAATGTTTAACATACCTACCCAGGGTAGCTGTGTCTCCTGACAGAGTTTAGCCAATGTAACCTTGAGGGTTTGGTTCACGCGCTCTACCTTCCCTGAGCTCTGTGGCCTATGGGCTGTGTGTAACTCCACTGAATACCTAATGCCTTGGAGAGGATCTGTGTAACTTCTGCAGTGAAGCTGGGTCCATTATCGATGCTGATGGAGAGAGGCAAGCCGTACCGGGGGATGACCTCTCTCAGCAAGAGCTTTACTACTTCTCTGGCCTTCTCAGTTCGAGTGGGGACAGCTTCAATCCAACTTGAGAAAGCACATATCATAACCAGCAAATACTTGTATCCTGGCTTGGTTTGATTTCTGTGAAATCCACTTCCACATCCTCGAATGGGGACACCCCAGTGTGCTGAATTCCTGGAGCTGGCCTTGGTTTAGCCACTGCATTGTTCCTGGCACAGGTCTGGCACCGGGTACTGACCATCATTGCCACTGAGGGGAGTTTGGCTATATAATAGTATCAGGCAAGCAGCTGGGTGAGGGCTGTTTTTCCCAGATGAGTCAGATTATGATACCGTGACACAATGGGATAGGCCAGCTTTCCTGGGATGAAGACCGTTTGGTTGGGCAACTGCCACCATCCATCTGCGTTTTTCTTGGCCTGTTCCTGCTCTGCCCATTGGTCTTCCTCTGGCATGTACCTGGGTTTCTCTGGCCACTCGGGGGCCAAGAGAATGTGGCATTTGGTGGGATCCTCTGGTTGCCCCATAGTGGCTGCCTGCCTTGCTGCCCGGTCTGCCAGACGGTTACCGTGGGTGACTGAGTCTGTGCCCTTCTGGTGCCCCTGCAGTGGATGACTGCAATCTCCTTCGGTGCCCACACTGCTTCCAATAGTTGACGAATTTCTTCCTTATTCGTGATTTCTTTTCCGTCCGCAGTGAATAGCCCTCTCTCCTTGTAGATTGCCCCGTGTACGTGTACCGTAGCGAAGGCATACTTGGAATCTGTGTATACATTGGCCCTTTTGTCTTGGGCATACCTGAGGGCTTGGATGAGCGCCCATAACTCTGCCCTCTGGGCTGACCATCCCTGAGGCAGAGGGGCTGACATGATGACTTCGCTCCCTGTGGTGACTGCGTCCTGGTTTGGTAGGAAGGAAGGTGGCAGGGTTTAAGGTCCGCACAGTCTCGATGGTGACTCATGGGTTTTCACACAGCAGTCCCTGGTACTGCGCCAGCCGACTGCTAGATAGCCATTGGTGCCCTGATGTGTTCACCAAAGCCACTACTGCGTGCGGGACCTACACAGGGATATTTTGCCGAAGTGTGAGCTTGTCCGCCTCCTTAATTAGCAAGCCAGTTGCCACCAGTGCTTGCAGGCAAGGCAGCCGTCCCGACGCTACCGAGTCCAGACGTTTGGACAGATAGGCTACTGGCCTCTGCCAGGGGCCCACGGTCTGCGTCAGTACCCCCGTAGCTACCTGCTTCCTCTTGTGCACAAACAGGTTGAAGTCCTTGGTGACGTCCGGCAAGCCCAATGCGGGGGCCTTCTTAAACAAGTCTTTCAGTTCTTGAAAAGCCTCCTCCTGGCTTTTGGTCCATTCTAGTTCCGCACTATCAGGCCCCGTAATGCCTCATACAACGGCTTAGCTTTCAGGGAGAACCTGGTATCCACATGCGACAGAATCCTGCCGCCCCGAGGAACTCCCGCAGCTGCCTCCACTTTGCCGGCCTTGGGATGGTGCAGACGGCGTGCTTGCGCTCATGCCCCAGCGTGCGGCGCCCGTGGGTGATGTGGGAGCCCAGATACTCGATCTGCTGTCTGCAAATCTGTGCCTTCTTCCAGGAAACCTTATATCCTTTATCTGTGAGCAGCTGCAAGAGACAGCGGGCCCTTTGTTCACAGTCCTCCCTAGTTACTCCCACTAGGAGCAGGTCATCAACGTACTGCAGCAGTGCACAGCGAGTTTCTTCTCGTGGGAAGGAGTCTAGGTCTGTAGCCAAGGCCTCCCCAAACAGGGTTGGTAAATTCTTGAACCTTGTGGCAGCCGTGTCCATGTGAGCTGGGTCTTTCTTCCTGTCTGGGGGTCTTCTCATTCAAAAGTAAACAGCAGTTGGCTCGTTGGAGCCAGTCGCAGGCAAAAGAATGCATCTTTTAGGTCTAGACAGGAGAACCAGGCGGCATCCAGTGGGATGAGTCCCAGGAGGGTGTACGGATTTGGGACCACTGATGGAGGGTCACTCACCGTGGCCTCGGTGACCAGTTGCAGGTCCTGGACAAGGCAATACCCTCCGTTTGGCTTCTTGACGGGCAAGAATGGCGTGTTCCAAGGAGATTGTCACTCCACCAATATCCCTTCCCGCTTAAGCCTCTCAATGTGTTCCTATATCCCTTCTCGTGCCTCCTTGGAGAGGGGGTACTGCCGTTTACTGACTGGCTGGACACCAGGCTTCACCTCAGTCACTAGAGGGGCATGCTTGTGTGCAAGGCGGGGGGGGGGGGGGGAGATAGTGGTTATCTCCTGCCCAGACCAGCGGGAAACCTTGCCGGAACTCAGTGGGATTTTGCTCCTCCATGGCCTCCTCATATAACCACATATAACCTAGGGTGCCGAGCCTGAGACTTGTAGCTCCTTCTGGATGGAAGGTGATCTGTGCCCCAAGTTTGCTCAGCAAGTCCGGTCCCAAGAGAGGCACCAGACAGTCTGGCATGTAGAGGAACTCGTGCCTTATCTGATGGCCCCCCATTTGGCATACCCAGGACTGGCAGAAGGGTCTGGCTACCCGAGTCCCAGTAGCTCCAACTATAACTGTTTCTCACTTTGCAAGTGGGACCATGGGGGTTGTCACAACTGAGTGTTCTGCCCCAGTGTCCACCATGAATGTCATTTGTTGGCCCCCTACTTTCATCTTGACTATAGGTTCCCAAGGGCCACAAGTGAAGGAACCCGGTTGGCCCGACTCAGAGTCAATGCCAGCGAGCCCCACTAGCTCTTGGGCTTCCGGTTTCTGTTCAGTAGTTCTGAAGGGGGCCCTCCCTTGTGGACTTCTCTTGAGGAGGCATTCATTCTTCCAGTGGCCAGATCCCTTGCAATTGGCGCACTGGTCTCTTGCTAGCAGTACCCGTACCCTGGTTCCCCCCTTTCATGGGGGTCCGGGCCGCTTGGACGGGTTGGGTCTACCAAGGGCAGTGGCGGCCAGGAGGGCGGCCTTTTTCTTCGTCTTCTGATCTTTCTCCCTCTGAGCGGTCTGGTCCCTGTTGACGTACACCTTCTCGGCCACCTCCATTAACGTGTGATGCTCATGCCTGCGAATCCGAGTTTCTGCGGCATCCTCCAGATGTCGGAGGCCGATTGCCCGTCGAACGCTGCATTCACCATTCTCTGCTTTTTGGCCGCCTCCAGATCAATAGGTGTGTATATCCGGTATGCCTCACAGAGGCGCTCACAGAAGTCATTGGGTGACTCCTCTGGCTTCTGGGTAATTAGGGCAAGCTTGTTTATGTTGGTCGGCTTTTTGGCCCCTTCCCGCACTCCTTGGAGAAGAGCCTCTCAGTACCGCTCGAGTGCCGCTTGTCCTTCTGGTGCACTGAGATCCCACTCTGGGTTGGTCTTGGGCACCGCTCGTGATGCCCACTGTTCCACATCCAGGGTGCCCGCCAGTGCCTGTTCCTGCAGCCACTTCCGAGTTCCAGTCGTGATCCGACGCCGTTCTTCGGTACTGAAGAGGGTCAGCAGGAGTTGCCGGCAATCTTCCCAGGTGGGGCGGTGAGTCTGGAAGGTAGACTCCAGGAGGTCGACGAGGGCCTGCGGTTTCTCCGAGTAGGACGGGGTGTGGTGTTTCCAACTCAATAGGTCGGTGGTGGAGAAAGGCTGATGATACAGGGCAGGTTGCCCCGGCTGGATGGTTCCGTCATCCCGAACCTGCGGCGGACCTCGCATTTCACGCAGAGGCATCTGGAAGGCGGGGGTAAGGGGTTGGGCAGACTGCAACCAACGAACGAGTGGTGGAGATGCGGGTGGTGGAGAAGCTGATGGTGGCGGGGTTTCAGGTGCAGTCGGGGTGCCTGGGAGGGTGGTGTGACTTGTGGGTTGTAAGGCAGAGGTAGGTCCTCCGTCGGGTCTCCCTGATATATTGGCTTTGCCTTGAGATCTCGGACCCTCTGGGCCACTAGAACCCCACTCTGTCCCTCATCAGCACAGAACCGAATGCAACGGGGCATAGTTTGAGCAGTCTCCAGCCATGTATCTACATAGGGAATTGATCTGGGTAACCGGAACCCCAGTCACCACCCTCCACACTGAACGTATAGTGGGCAGGTCAAGGGTCCCCCGCAGGCCAGCCGACTCCGAAGGTCGGCCACTCCAGCTCGCAGAGGGTTCTCAATCTGTCGGGTGTCATCGTGACCCCATATCCACCCTTAAAGCCCATTTTAAAATTTGTCAGCATGTGCCCCAAAACCGTTGGCTTGGATTCAAACCCTCCCATGTTTTCCTGTTCCCACCACCACCGACAAAACCTCGTCCCTGCCCGGACTCTGGTCCCTGCTCCGACTCCTCCCCTTGGCAAATCACCATTGTGATGTCGCCACAGAACCCCAGGTTAGGACCCACTCAAACCCTGTAGCAGACACAGTGCCTACACCGTCAATGTGCTTCTTCCCCTCACATTCATTACACATTCCCTCCCCTGGGGGGTCCCTGTCCTCAGGAGGTGATCAGGTTCCTCTTCCCACTGCCTGCCTATACTGGGCTCCTACTCCAGGAGCTGACTGGGCTCCTCTTCCATCCCACTGACGGCCCCTAGGAGCCGATCGGCCTCCCCTTCCGTTCCACTGACGGGCCTACACCCTGAGAGCTGACTGGGCTCCTCTTCGGTCCCACTGACAGGCCTATCTCAGGCAGGTCCCGGGGACCCTACCTTGTCTGACGTCCTGGCCTTGGCCGCTCCAGCTTGTTCAGCCCGGCACAAACCCAATCAGCCTCCTGCTCCTGCCCGTACACTGTGCAGACCAGCACCTGCCAGGAGGCCTGTCGCAGCGTAGCCTACGTCAGTACCCCTGTTTCCCCCCCTCAGCAAGGCCTTCACAAGATTGCCCTTGGCCAGCAGCTCTTGGAGCTGAAGGAGAGATGCCGCTCGGTGCCAGCCCGCTGTCAAGGGGCCAGCTCGGTTGGCTTTTCTGGTCAGGGAACCAAAATGTTGTGGCAATGTACAGCTCTTGACCTGGGAAAGAACCCAGCAGCACACGAAGAGTCGGAGAACAGCCTTTATTCCTCCCCAGCAGGCTCAGCACAGCTAGTGTTACAGCTCTCTTCCCGTCTTCCGATTTTCTGAACCCCCTTGTTCTCCTCCTGCTTTTATACCCTTGGTAGGGCTCAAAAAGCGTCCAATCAACTACAAGCTTTAACATCCAATCAACATCAAGTTTTAACATCCAGTCAACAACAAGCTTTAACATCCAATCAAAAAACAGTGGGATTCAAAGCGTGTATGGAAATAGACAGCAGCACGTGGGCCTGGGGGATTCCAGCATGCCAGCGGCAGCATGCCTTGGGCCTAGCCCCAGCAGCGTGCCCTCCAACCAGCCACGCACAGCGCTGGCCCTCGGACATTTCAATGTCCATTCTCTCCTTCCCTTACAAAATAGAAGCCCCGATTTTTCGGTGGGCACGTGACTGCTCCTTCCTCCTGCCGGTGGACACAGAGGTGACAGCTGGGGAATCGCCAGGCAGAAGCATGTGTTG
This sequence comes from Microcebus murinus, assembly GCF_040939455.1. Taxonomy (NCBI): domain Eukaryota; kingdom Metazoa; phylum Chordata; class Mammalia; order Primates; family Cheirogaleidae; genus Microcebus; species Microcebus murinus. Next base: position 99,362,518 of record NC_134113.1, on the reverse strand, counting down.
AGGATGGCAGAGTCCCTAACAATTGCAGAGCCCCACACCTGTCTTCCATTGCCCTGTCCTTCTTTATGACAAATACATTTTATGTTATTTAAGTAACTTTTGTTGTTGTTACCTTTGGCCAGCTTAATCCTGAACCTCAGTCTAGCAAGTGCCCCATCACTCCAAGCTTGTGTCTCTGCTCGTAAGTACAGTTCCCAAAGCGGTGCCTCAGCCCTGGCTCTCGGCTACCCAGTCTCTCTTTTGCACGGTCCCTGAGCTCTGCCTCTCCTTAGTTCCTGTCCTCTACACCTTTCTTATAGAATAGCACACTGTGGGCTGGTTATTCTCTCACCCCTGCCATCCATTCTCTGACTCTTCTCCATCCGTTAAGTGACTGAAGAGGCTGACCCCTAAAGACCTATCACTTAGGCTCCCTTGCCAGCTGGGTGCTAAATGGCTGGGCCACTTAGTGGCACCACCAAGCAATCAGAGGGCAGCAGGAGGCCGGGTGCGGTGGCTTGCGCCTGTAATCCTAGCACTTTGAGAGGCCGAGGCGGGAGGATCGCTCAAGGTCAGGAGTTCGAAACCAGCTTGAGCAAGAGTGAGACCCCCGTATCTACTATAAGTAGAAAGAAATTAATTGGCCAACTAATATATATAGAAAAATTAGCCAGGCATGGTGGCACAAGCTTGTAGTCCCAGCTACTCGGGAGGCTGAGGCAGGAGGATCACCTGAGCCCAGGAGATTGAGGTTGCTGTGAGCTAGGCTGACGCCACGGCACTCACTCTAGCCTGGGCAACAAAGTGAGACTCTCTCTCAAAAAAATAAATAAAATAAAATAACATAGGGCAGCACTCTGCTCTGTCCCTGCTGTGGTACCTTAGCTCTGGCACTGACTACATTTTTCTGTGACTATTGCCCTGGCAGGGAGGTCCCTTCTCCCTTGGTGCTCTTTCTCGGGGGCTCCATTAACACTGTTGTAGGCCCGGCGCGGTGACTCACGCCTGTAATACTAGCACTTTGGGAGGCCGAGGTGGGCGGATCGTTTGAGCTCAGGAGTTCGAAACCAACCTGAGCAAGAGCGAGACCCCGTCTCTACTATAAATAGAGATTAATTTAGTTGGCCAAATTAATTGGCTAACTAATATATATAGAAAAAATTAGCCGGGCATGGTGGCGCATGCCTGTAGTCCCAGCTACTCGAGAGGCTGAGGCAGGAGGATTGCTTGAGCCCAGGAGTGTGAGGTTGCTGTGAGCTAGGCTGACGCCACGGCACTCACTCTAGCCTGGGCAACAAAGCGAGACTCTGTCTCAGAAAAAAACCCCCAAAAAACAAACAAAAAAACACTGTTGTTACCCCTTGTCCCTTCAGGCCTCTGAGTGGTAATGACTCCCTGCTATCTCTGGCTCCCAAGTATCTCGATGTCCCTTGTTGTTTCCTTTAACTCATCCCTTGTTGGCTTTGTTCCCCCTCTGTAAAAAGTCCTTCATTTTATCCTCTTTTGAATTCTGAATGTGCCTCTGTATCCTGCGAAGTGATTGCTAAATTACAGCATAACAGTTTTCTCACTTCTGTCTCCTTTCCTGGATTGTAAGTTTCCTGAAGGCAGGGAACATTATCCTTTTTTACAGCATCCTTTTTAATATATCCTTTTTTATAGCATCATAGCATAATTTTTGCTACATGGGTATCTGTTGAAGAATGACTACATGTTAACTAATAAATGTAAGACACCAACAAGATATTTCTCTTCAATGCTTTAATAGTTTAGATCTTTTATTTTAGGTATTCTATTTGGAACAAATAATATGTCTTCTCACCTCTATCTGGCCCAGATCTCCTTCCTGAGGCAGATAATGTTTGGAATAGCATTTTTTTTTTTTTTTTTTTTTTTGAGACAGAGTCTCACTTTGTTGCCCAGGCTAGAGTGAGTGCCGTGGCGTCAGCCTGGCTCACAGCAACCTCAATCTCCGGGGCTCAGCGATCCTACTGCCCCAGCCTCCCGAGTAGCTGGGACTACAGGCATGCGCCACCATGCCCGGCTAATTTTTTGTATATATATTTTTAGTTGGTCAATTAATTTATTTCTATTTTTGGTAGAGACGGGGTCTCGCTCAGGCTGGTTTCGAACTCCTGACCTTGAGCAATCCGCCCGCCTCGGCCTCCCAAAGTGCTAGGATTACAGGCGTGAGCCACCGCGCCCGGCCTGGAATAGCATTTTAATAAACAAAAAATAACAAAAATGTGAGCCGGGCTTGCTGGTGCATGGTAGTCCTAGCTACTCAGGAGGCTGAAGCAGGAGGATCACTTGGGCCTGGGAGTTCCAGGCTGAGTGTGCTGAGATTGCACCTGTGAATAGCCCCTGCACCACAGCCTGGCAATATAGCAGACCTTGCCTCTAAAAACAAAAGCAAAAAAAGTCTACATTGTTCTTTGGAGAAGTCCTCAGGAGTCTGGTGTATAGAAGAGCCGCAGCAGCCCTCACGCCTACTTCTGGGGCATCCCATCCTCCCCTCTGAAGACATTGAAATGTGGGTTAGAGCCTGATTCATTCACTATAACTTAAGAGGTGTCTTTGACTCGCTTCCTCTCCTTCAGACTGCAGAGCCAAGCCAGCTTCTTTGCAACTTTGCTTCCACCATTGCTCTGACTTCCTATTGGTGCGAACCTAATCTTTGCCCGTATTACCTAGTTCTTGTCTTTTGCAAGTATCTTAAAATAGCTTCACTGATTTCTATGTGTCTTAAGTCCTTCCTGGCCCTAGGCAACCTAGCTCCAGCTGTTTCCCAATCCTCCCTAACAAATATTCTCCACCATGGATAACCTTGTCTGGTCCATCCTGTGAGCACACCTGCCCAATCCTGCCTCTGCCTGCCCTTTGCTTACGTTGTTCCCCATATCTGAGATGCCTTCCCACCTCTTCTCTGCCTATCCAAATCTCTCCTATAGTTGAAGTTCAGCTCAGAGTTCACCTTCACTGTGAGCTTTCTTCCAACAACACTAAGCGACATGACTCCTCCCTTCATAGGCATCCCATAGCACTTATAGAATCAAAGTGCTAAAAGGGACCTTAGAGAGCAATGAAATCAAAGCATTGATTTTACCAAATGAGAACACAGGTTCAAGGAGCTAATTAAGAGAAAACAAGCAAGAGCTCCAACTCCTAGTCCAATGCTATGTCCATGACACTATGCCATTGCTCTTCCACTTGTATTTACATTTTTTTTTTTTTTTGAGACAGAGTCTCACTCTGTTGCCTAGGCTAGAGTGCTATGGCATCATCGTAGCTCACAGCAACCTCAATCTCCTGGGCTCAAGCAATCCTCCTGCCTCAGCCTCCTGAGTAGCTGGGATGACAGGCATGTGCCACCATGCCCGGCTAATTTTTTCTATATATTTTTAGTTAGCCAATTAATTTCTTTCTATTTTTAGTAGAGACGGAGTCTCGCTCTTACTCAGGCTGGTCTCAAACTCCTGACCTTGAGCGATCCTCCCGCCTCGGCCTCCCAGAGTGTTAGGATTACAGGCATGAGCCACCGCACCTGGCCCTGTCTTTACATTTAATGTAATTTGCTTATACTGTTTACATTTGTTTCATGGGACAAAGTTGTATGCCGCTACTTAGATTGAAAGTCTCTCTTGAGACTAGAAAGCATGTCTTTTACTGCTTTGCTATTCTTACAGTAAATACTGAAAAGTCTTTGTTGTTTAAATAAAAAGTTATTTGAGTCTTTTGACAACTATACAGTGCCTTACACACGATGGCACATACTAGTTGCTGGAAATACTAGCTGATGGATTAGCTGAGTGGAAGAGAAACATACAGTCAGGCATTCCTTTCTTAAACTAAAAAGATATCATGCACGAGGCACCATCTAGGTGTGCGAAGGACGGCACTGGGGCGGGGTGCCCAGTTTCGGGGTAGATGAACACGCACACGGCACTACCACACAATAAGAAATCCAGAAGAGGCGCGCGCTGTGGGATGAGTATTGGGAGCGAGCACAAAGACATCGCCTTTAAGATGAGTCTTGAAAGACAATACAATTTCATCAAGTATGCATAGAAAAGGAACTCCGGGGATCAGAGGCAGGAAAGTGTGCACTCTGTGTGGAGACGGGAGAGGCCAGGCAGGTGGCTTGGGATCCATGCGGAGGACCGTGCACGGAACCTACCCTGTAGGCAATGGGGAGAAAGGAAGCCGTTTTAAGTGGGGAAGTGACAGCATCAGATACTCAGAAACACAGTGTGCAGGTGGCCTGGAAGGAGAGCCTGCAGGCAGGGAAACCAGTTGGGACACAATTCCAGGCCTCCATGCGCAGGATGAGCAACAGGCAGGAGTGGGGAGTGGGCGGAGCAGAGGCAGTGGTGTGGAGAGATTTGTTCTTCCAACTGGAAAAGTTAAACATGGGAAATAAGCCTAGAAGCACAAAAATGTTCACCGTAATCTGTGGTATTAAAGGCAGTTTTTATTTTTCATGTGCTTTCTTGTGTGTGTCTTTACATAAGTTTTACATATTAAGCATATACTATATGTTATTCTGGTTATATAATAAAAATGGTTATATACGAAATACATATCTATTTATTATTATTTTATTATATTAAAACCATATATAAATGGTTATATAATAAATAACTATTATTTATTATATTACATATATTATTGTGATTATAAAAAATGTGCACTTTTAAAAATAACACATAGTCATTATAGAAGATCATTAGAAACACAAAAATATATAAATGGGAAAAAATTTGAAATCATCCATAAAAATGTTCATGTTATAACAAACATCAAGGGGAAAGGGATACGAAATTACATATATTGTATATCTCATTTTTATTAAAAAATATTTATGTAGAAAGAGTGGAAGGAAATATATCAACATGTTAGTAGTTATCTCTGATAGTGGGATTATGGGTAATTTTTTTTTTTTTTTGAGACAGAGTCTCGCTTTATTGCCCAGGCTAGAGTGAGTGCTGTGGCGTCAGCCTAGCTCACAGCAACCTCAAACTCCTGGGCTCAAGCGATCCTCCTGCCTCAGCTTCCCGATTAGCTGGGACTACAGGCATGCGCCACCATGCCTGGCTAATTTTTTCTTTTTCTATATATTAGTTGGCCAATTAATTTGTTTCTATTTATAGTAGAGACAGGGTCTCGCTCTTGGTCAGGATGGCTTCGAACTCTTGACCTCGAGCAATCTGCCCGCCTCAGCCTCCCAGAGTGCTAGGATTACAGGCATGAGCCACCGCGCCTGGCTTATGGGTGATTTTTAAAATACACTATTTTGTTTAGTTTATTTCTAAATTCTCCATTAGTATGTATTTATCATTTTTCTGTTAACATTTAAATTTGTTTTTTCCCTGTAAAGGTAACATATAATTATAATAGAATATTTGAGAAATGCACAAAAGTAGAAAGAAGGTTAGGAAGAGGATATCAGATGTTATACAGTACATAGAAAGATGTATTTTTGTTATATCTCTTTAATAATAATAGTTACTTTTAAAAAATTATCGTATGCCAGGAATAATTTGCTCAATTAATCCTCACACTAAAACTATGTAAAGTATTACTTTACTAATTTTACAGATTAGCAAATTGAGGTATAGAGAGATTAACACATGGACTGTCACACTAGAAAAAAAATTTTTCTTTGGGGCCACATTGTTTTATTATAGAAATAGAATAAAAACTTCAAAAACAAAATGATCCTAATTTAATGAAAGTTTTGGTTTCCTTATTGTTTTCTGTGCGTGTGTTATATGCAACTTGAAAAATAGTTCTCATGGCTGCCATGCTGTGTGAACTACATATGCTTCACAAGGCCCTGGGTTCGAAACTAGCATGAGTTAAATACAACTCACATGGCAGTCAATGTATTAAGAAACTAGCCCAAGAGGAGAAAGATGATAAATGATTGAGCTAGAATCATGTATTACATTTTTTTAAAAAGCTTTATTAAAATATAAATTACAGCCAGGCATGGTGGCACGAGCCAGTAGTTCTACCACTTTAGGAGGCTGAGGCAGGTGAGTTCCTCGAGCCCAGGAGTTTGAGTCCAGCCTGGGCAACACAGAGAGACCCTGTCTCTAATAAAAAAGAAGAAGAAGATATAATTTACAAACCATCATATATTACTTTCATAATGGAAGAAAATCACATTTGTTTGTTTAAAAATCACAGAACATTAATTCCCAGGAAAAATCACTGTATATGACATTTTGATATACTTCCCTCCTTCTGTGAATATTCTTTTCCATAATTGAGATCTCCTTTGCAAGGTCTCAGAAAAAGCCACAGGCTCAGAGCCAGGCCTTGAAGACAGAAGCACGGTGGGGCCTGCTGTGGCCGGGAAGGAGGAGTGGAGGATGACAGGAACCGAGCCGAAGGTCGGGAAGAGAAGGCAGGGAGCCGCTGACTGACACCGCTCTGCTCTGCTGGCAGCAGCAGATGCGGGTGTCGGGGGAGGTGGAGAGGGGGGCTTAGACCTGCTTGGAGTGGGGTCTCTGTGTGAGTGTGAGTGTTAACCAGGTACTCAGGAAAGAATTCTGAGCATCACCAGGCCCAAAATGAGACTGAAAAATCATAATTGATTGTTTTTGGCAAAGCGCGATTTTTCTCCAGCAACAACAATGCGCCAGGACCTCACTGGCCTCTTCCGCTAGGGCCTACTTTCAAACGCCTTTCTGAAACTTCTTTACCTTCTCTACTTGGTACTAACATGTGGCACCTTTATTTTGACAGCAGTAAAAGCCTGATTAATGCGGGTTGAGAGGGTCAACTTCTAGTAGGTAAGTGTAAAATTGTGTAACTACGTTTCAAAAATTGATTATAGAAAAATAATTGGAGGGTTCCTCGGCCTGACAGTTTATTTTAAAACTGGGGGGTTTCAGCTGTCCATTGGCTCAATATGAATCAATGGCATGATGAGCTGCCAAAAACTAATGCTAACTTGGTTGTCATGGATAAACATGCTTCTCAGATCAAGAGAAGGAAGAAACACTATTGCACTGTGTGTTGGTGAAATAAAACTTCTGCTTTGCTTTTTTAATGTACAAACGCAAGAAGAATCTTGACAAAGCTCATCAGGACTTTAAGAAGTCTTAAGTTCACGTCATGTGAGGAAGGAGGGAGCGAGAGGACCAAAGCCCTGTCCTCAGCCCCTGCCCTCCTCCCTTCAGGTGTCCTGCCTGGGGAGCCACACAAAGCCTCACACCTGCTGCCAGCTCCCTCACCGCCCCTCTACCAACACCTCTCGCTGGTCTTGTGCATCCAGCTGCCCACTGGGTGTCCCCCCTTGAATGCCCACAGTGCCTCAGGGTCACCACGTGTAAACCTGCTTGCATCTCCTGTCTCTCAGAAGCCACATTCCTTGTTTCAGGCAGTCATGCAAGTCATCTAGGACACTTATTTCTCAAGCACCACACCTGTTAGTCACCAAAGCCTGTAGAGTCTAGCTCCACAATGTGACCCCGACTTCCCCTTTTCTCCATTCCCTCTGCTATTGCCCTAGGTCAGGACCTCACTGCTTCCTGCATGAGCTACTGAATTCAGCAGTTGTGACTTAGGTCGATTTTCTAACTAGTTTTTCTTTCTTGTTTTTTTTTTTTTTTTTTTCTGAGACAGAGTCTCAGTCTGTTGCCTGGGCTAGAGTACTGTGGCATCAGCCTCGCTCATAGCAGCCTCAAGCTCCTGGGCTGAAGCGATCCTCTTGCCTCAGCCTCCCCGGTAGCTGGGATTACAGGCATGCGTCACCATGCCCGGCTAATTTTTTTTTTTCTATTTATTTTTAGTTGGTCAATTAATTTCTTTCTATTTATAGTAGAGATGGGGGTCTCACTCTTGCTCAGGCTGGTTTCGAACTCCTGACCTCGAGCAATCCGCCCACCTCAGCCTCCCAGAGTGCTAGGATTATAGGCGTGAGCCACAGCGCCCAACCCTCTTGTGTTTTTTTTATTTCAGCATATTATGGGGTACAAATGTTAAGGTTACGTATATTGCCCTTCTCCTCTCCCCTGAGTCAGAGCTTCAAGCGTGACCACCCCCCAAACGTTGCACATCTCACTCATTGTGTTTGTATATACCCGTCCCCTCCTCCGCCCTCCCACCTGACGACACCTGATAAATGTTATTCTTGTATGTCCACTGAGGTGATGATCCGTTAATACCAGTTTGCTGGTGAGTACATGTGGTGCTTGTTTTTCCACTCTTGAGATACTTCACTTTATTTTCTAACTAGTTTTTCTGACTTTAATCGATTTATTCCCTTTGCCTCTTCAAGCCATTCCCCATAATTCTGTCAATGTCCTGAAAATAAAAAAATCAGTTTATATCCTTCTTTCACTTAAAATCTTTCAATGGCTTCCCCAAATGTTTTAGCATAAAGCTTCAACTCTGAGCTGAGCAACTAATGGGCACTTCATGATCTGCCTCCAGCTGTAGCCTCCTTCCTCTGCCAGAAGCAACATGCTCCACACCAGGCACTCTGAGCTACATGACCCTGTGCCACTGTGCTCCACCCAAATGCATTCTGTCCTTCAAGCTCCACTGGAGCCGGGTGCGGTGGCTCACTGCACTCTGTGAGGCCAAGGCGGGCGGATCGCTCAAGGTCAGGAGTTCGAGACCAGCCTGAGCAAGAGTGAGACCCTGTCTCTACTAAAAATAGAAAGAAATTAATTGGCCAACAAAAAATATAGATAAAAAATTAGCTGCGCATGGTGGCGCATGCCTGTAATCCCAGCCACTCAAGAGGCTGAGGCAGAAGGATTGCTTGAGCCCAGGAATTTGAGGTTGCTGTGAGCTAGGCTGACTCCACAACACTCTAGTCCAGGCAACAGAGTGAGACTCTGTCTCAAAAAAAAAAAAAAAATGCTCCATTGGAGCATCAACTCGTCACGAAAGTATCCCCTAGTGTCCTCGTTTGGTTTGGATATTCTTGTCTGTGCTCCATAGCACATTATGCCTACACTTAAAACTCTAATCCTTGATTTATTTGTTTGCCTTTCTCTCCAGACTTTAATTGCTGAAGTGCATGGACCCTGGTTTATTGAACTTCATAAATTTAAATCCAGAGCTGGATACCATGCATGGCATAGAAAAGGCCTTCGATAAATGATTTTAGTTTTGGTTTTGGTTTTATTTACCACTTGCTGTGATCAAGCACTGCTCTAGGCACTAGGAATACAATAACGAGCAATTCAGACCTGGGTCCTGCTCTGAATAAATGAACAAATAAATATTGAATAAATGAACTGAGAGTATTTACTTGGAGAAGAGAGAAATCTTATGACTAGAGTCTTCAAGGGGCTATTAGGTGGAAGACAAAGACAAGCAGGACAAATACATTTTATCTTGCTCTTCAATTGTTGAGTTAAATTTACAGAGAGGCAGATTTCACTTCACTGTAAAAGAAGATTCTTTGAATAATTAGAATTGATCAAAACTAGAACATTCTGGCTCCTGATGCAGTGACTCCCCTGTAAATGGAAAGTGATCAGGCAAAGGCTGACATCTCCTCAGCAGTGTCCCAGGAGGCACTCCTCAGTGGGTGGGAGGTTGACCCAGGTGCCCTTGAAGGCACCTCTGGACCATGAGATCATGATGGACTCCCACTTCCCTTCTTTTCAGTGCTTCATCTTACTAACCACCCTTTGTTCAGTGGAGTCTTTATCTCAAACACTGTAATTTCAAAGATTTAATACATATCATTTTTTTCCTTTCCACTTTATTTTCTTTCATTCATAACCTGTCCCTATTATGTGTAAACTATCTGGAAGCTCATCCGCACCACTAACACCTGTTGCAGCTGATCTGATTCTAGGTGCCTTGGCTCTCCACTAACAATCCAAGCACAGTCTTTATTTCAGATGATGATGATGAAAGAGCTGGAAAAACACAGCTGGATATTTCATATCCCAGTTGGATTGACAGCAGTTGGGAATCATCCTCTTATCTTAGAGTCAATTGGATTGGAAAGCCAATGAGGAAGAAATTAATCTAGAAGTCCATAATATCATTTTAATAGTTTCCATAGTTACCTAAGGTCAGCACAGCACAGAATAGCTGCCCACTTGTTGCTTATGTGACCACAACCTGCAGACTGAGGCTCACTTATGCCAACACCCCAGATACCAGTGTGGCCTCAAGCAGCACAAGGTGTCTTTGTTGCATTTGTTAGAATTAATGAATTCTGGTACACCAAGAAAAGAACAATTGGATGGAGACACCTGGAGATACTAAGTCCTTGCATTTCCACACAAGAAGGCAAGAAATGCATAGCAGTTGTGCAGGCCTTTGTCACTTGTCCAGCCAATGGGCTTTAGTCCCAACTTAGAGTAATAATAATGTGTTTTCATTTATATGCAATCTTTCATTCTTCCACCACTGTTGACCAATGGCTGACCTCCCTTGGACTGTTCTGTCACCTTGACTTCGGTCTCAGTCAGAACTGCCAACAAGAAATGCTGCCCTATGGCATGTTTTGTGGGTTTCAAGGAGCAGACACTCTACCCCTACAAATGGATTGATGACATCAATTTATCTTTCACAGTTCACCATCCAGCCTTTAGCTAGGAAGCCTGATTGCAAGTTGGGTTTCAAATGGACACATGAGATGCTTTAAAGCAGGGGTCCTCAAACTTTTAAACAGGGGCCAACATGTACTCACTAGCAAATTGGTATTAACAGATCAACACCTAAGTGGACAATATAGGAGTAACATTTATCGGGTTGTCAGGAGGGTGGGAGGGGAGGAGGGGATGGGTATATACAAACACAATGAGTAAGATGTGCAACGTTTGGGGGATGGACACGCTTGAAGCTTTTATTCAAGGGGTGAGGGGGGCATGGGCAATATATGTAACTTTAACACTTGTACCCCCATAATACGCTAAAATAAAAAATAAACAAACAAACAAAAAAAAAAAACAGGGGGCCACTTCACCGTCCCTCAGACCATTGGGGGGGCCGTTGGAGAGTGCAGCGCACATTCCACACATGCGCACTGTGGGCCTGGGACTAGCCGGCTGCTAAGCAGGACAGGCAGCAGCAGCAAAAACACCTGGTGGGCCGGATAAATGTTCTCCGTGGGCCACATGTGACCCGCGGGCCATAGTTTAAAGACCCCTGCTAAAGGCCAGAGGAACAGATTTGGGACCCAGAACTGTTTAGAGATATTTTCAGAGTTGTCAACCTTCGCAGTAGCATCGTACCTGGAGGTTTGTCTTTTCTACCATTAATTATAAGAAACTTGATAACTCCTGTTACTTAGTCTTTCAGGGATGGGCCATTACTCCAGAACACTTTTAGAGGACATATTTCCTAATGTTTTGGTGGTCTAGAAAGACAGAACTAATGCTGTCTTCTGGACCATCTATGTTTTACCAGGAACGTCTTGTTGTTTGATTAACAGTTTAATCATGTCTAAATCTATACAGTATCACACAGTGATCACAGTGTGCCCCATACTTTTCATTTTTCACCAGCAGGTCTCTTCCTCCTAAATTTCCTATTCCTTTTAGATTTTCAGCTATGCAAAGTCAACAACCTCATAGGCTCTGTTTCAGTTGTTCAGTGAGGTAGGAGGTGATCAGGAAGCTTGACTAACTTTAAACATAATGAAACCATAAACATAATAGATTTGAAGTTCATGGGAATTTCTAGGTCCTCTAATCTCACAACAGTGCTTAAAACATAGTAGCTGCTCGGTAATATTTATTGAAAGATGATTGGAGCAATCAAATTGGAAAACAATGTCAATCCCAGTTGTATTTATGAAAAAGAAAAAAATTTTCTTAGTGGTAAAAGAATGAGCTTAACTTATACAAGGTCATAGTCTGACCTTGTAATAAAATGAACAGTGTTGACTATAATTGTTGTAGAAAAGTTTAGACTATGTAAATGTTTATTCTACATTTTAAGTTAATATCAAGAGAAGTTAATTTCCATGTTCCTCTTTAAAATATATATTCAGGGCAGGCATGGTGGCTCACACCTGTAATCCTAGCACTTTGGGAGGCTGAGGTGAGAGGATCACTTGAACCCAGAAGTTAGAGGTTACAGTGAGCTATGCTGATGCCATTACACTCTAGCCCTGGTGACAAGAGTAAGACCCTGTCTTGAAAAAAAAATAAAAAAAATATATATGTATTAAGATCAAGAAATCAAGAGGATAACAACACGTGTTTGTTTGTTTGTTTGTTTTTGAGACAGAGTCCCACTTTGTCTGGGCTAAAGTGCCGTGGCATCAGCCTTGCTCACAGCAACCTCAAACTCCTGAGCTCAAGCAATCCTGTCTCAGTTTCCCAAGTAGCTGGGACTACAGGCATGTGCCACCATGCCCGGCTAATTTTTTCTATATAGATTTTTAGTTGTCTAGCTAATTTCTTTCTATTTTTAGTAGAGACAGGGTCTTGTTCTTGCTCAGGCTGGTATCAAATTCCTGAGCTCAAACAATCCTCCTAACTTGGCCTCCCAGAATGCTAGGATTACAGGCATGAGCCACCGTGCCTGGCCTGTTTTTGTTTTTTTGAGACAGGATATTGTTCTGCTGCCTTGGCTAGAGTGCAGTTGCATTATCACAGCTCACTGCTACCTGGGCTCAAGAGATCCTCCCCGCTCAACTTCCTGAATAGCTGGGACCACAGATGAGAGCCATCATGCCTGACTGTTTTTTATTTTTTTATAGACAGAGTCTTGCTATGTTGCCCAGACTGGTCTCAAAATCCTGGCCTCAGGGATCCTCCCACCTCAGCCTACGGAGTTGCTGGGATATTTAAGTCTTTAAGCTTTGAATAAAGATAGCCAACTTTCTCACCAATTCAAGACCCACCTTCCTCCTGAAACTTCCTCCAAACATTCCAGCTCACACTAAGATATTTTCTTCTCTGTACTCATCTCTAAAAGGAGCGATTAGTCTAGACTATTTCTAATACCTCTTTATAACTTTAACACTGTATAGTATACTTATAGTGTGTATCACATAGATCATCTTACTGTTTTACCAATTGTATTAGAAACTCCTTGAGGCTGGAGACTGAATTTTCTATTTAAATGTATCTTTCTAGGTTAAATGAAACAAACTGGAGAGACAACTAAGGCCTAGCTAAGGAACTTGAGGCCAGATGTACACAACCTTGGGCATTTTGTCAACCAAAATAATGTGACCTTTAAACTGAGTAGGGACTGTTTGAGGGCAAAGGAATGACACAAGGAGCTAAAATAATTAAAAAGAAAGAGAAATTAAGGATTGTAGCCCCTTTGAAAAGAGATTAAGGAGAAGAACTCATTAAGATTCACCAGCTTCTGAATGGCACCAAGAATTGAGATGCTACAAAGCTATTTGACCTAGTGTCAAGAACAAGGGGAGATGCCACAATAAGACAGGCCGGAGCCGGACACCCCAGGAATTCAGAGAGGAATTTTGGTACACAGCAGCGTAAACATGGACTAAGCAACTCAGAAGCAGCAAAGGATCTGGTTCTTCGATACAGGTTTTAGAACAGAATTGAACAAGAGGTCTTTAGCAGGCAATAAAATATGGTGAGGATTTTGGTCCTGTCAAAGCCCACGGTAGAGAGGACAACCACAGCCCCCTTTTTAATCTCACCCACTGGATACTAAGTTAACTAACATTTGTAAGGATCTTGATGGCTGCATGTGGTGTTAGAACGGTATGTGTTAGGATGCAACCCTCAGCTCTGGTCCAAGCTGGTTTAAACCGGAGCACAGAAGCAACACCCCAGAGAGCAAGAGTCTCCCTCCCCAGCGCTGGACCTCTCCGAGTGCCAGCAGCCTTTCTCCACCAGGGCCAGGAGGGTTTCAAGCTTGACACTTGGGTTTCATGGCAATAACAAATTACTGGTCTTAAGGGCAAAAATAAAGAGAGCTGCTCACGTAGCCTCAGTCTCAGGCAGCCTTGCAGCTGTTATTAAAGTGCCATGGAAGGATGTTGAGGCTTTCAAGCGCCACAATTCACAGGAATGAAAAAAGCCCCTGTTCTAAGGAGCACTGAGAACAGCGCTGTGCACAGGTAGAAAGGGAACCACGGGACTCTGGGCACTTTCCAATACAGCTGGTTAGGAAAGGTAACGAGCTGGAGAGATGCTTATAGAAATCTCTGGAAATGGGGAGAGAGCATTTACACAGAGCAAAATATGGTTAGCCAAAGAATTTCTGACCCTGATTTTCTATGCATAGTGAATCGTTATAGTGACTTTGGCTACTTACCTCAATATACTTTTTTTTTTTTTTTTTAAACTTTCTGTCACTTTCTCTCTACTATTGTCTCTGTCACCTTTTTCCCCAACCAGTGGCCTATCCATGCTTTGGATCCCCCCACACATCACTTTTCAAACTCACTTTACAGAATATTCAAAACCAACACACTTAATAATTGAGTATTAGAACCCCAGGCTCTGCAGCAGCTGGGAAAGAGAGTTGGACAGAAGCTGGACGGCTGACCTGAAGACGAGAAAGGGAAATTTTCTTTAATCCTTTTGTGACTTCCCTTTTGTTCGTTACTACCCATGTGTACCCTATATCCCATGGCAGCATTGTTGGCCCTTACCTGAAAAGTATGAACACATTCCTCTGCGATTTCATTTGTACGGTACTTAGCCTGAAGCCATGTGAAATGAAGAGGTGTATGGAACTTGATGATATGAAAACAGAAGCCAAAAGACTGACACAATGCAACGGAAAAATCAAGATGGAGAAAACAATCTCATCGAGTATTATGGAAGTCACTGTAAAGTGGAGAAATTAAGTAGAAAAAGAAAATCAAGTTTATGTGAAAAGCTTGAAAGTAATTGTAAAATCTGGTGGTCAATTAGATGTCATAGTAATAGCAAGCATGTTGACACTTTTGAAATGATAATCTGCATTTGGCAGCAGACATTTATGATTAAAAAAATAGAGACTAGTGTTTTCTGCGAATGTTACAGATTAGTAATACATATCTGTTCCACAAATACTTATTATGACCAATTATTATTCTTAGACTGCTCTAAGGGGGCAGGGAGAAGACAGAAATATAGCAGCTCTATGGGCTGATACAGTGGAAGAGCTGAGATTTGGTCAGGGAGATTAAGCATGCACGAAAGAGGAAAGTTGGGAGGTGCTGTGGTAGGCCAGACTGGTTAAGGAAGCCTTGCCTGGAATTTTTAAGAAGGGGCCAGGAACTAAATTTAGAGGGGCCAAGTGAGTACTGATCATTTTGGTTACTGCAGACCAGCAATGCCTAGTACATTAGCCACTAACCACATGTGGTGGAATGAGCTCCAAAATATGACTAGTCCTAATTGAGATGTCTTGTAAATATAAAATATAGTACATATCAGAGCTCAAAGACTTCCTATGGGAAAAAAAGTTCATTAATTCTTTTTTGGCATTGATTATATGTTGAAATGATACTATTTGGGATAGACTGGATTTGAGAATATGCCCAAGAATATACACCTCCCCCCCAAATAAAAAAGCTCAGCATTTTTCTCTGTAGCTCTTATTACACCCTCACTAACTTCTCACTTCCTTTAACAAAACCATTGTATTCCCAGATGCCCAGGCTCATCATGACTCTTTCCTCTCACTATTCTCCTAGCTAACAATCACAGTCTTATTGGTTCTTCCTTCATGATGTCTCTCACATCCCCTTTCCTTTTGATAACGCTGCTCTGCACCCTGAGCCAGGTCCTGTTCATCTCACTATTTTAGAAATTTCCTAACTGGTTTTCTTTCCTCTGATTTCTTCCCGGTCTACTCTATCTTGCCCAGTATAATACGATTTACCTTCTTAAAACTGTGTATCAATTTTAAGAAGGTAAATTTAGTTTTAATAATTAAGATTATTACCTTTTTTCTTTCTTTTAATATGCTGAGTTTAAGGTGCTGGGAAAGCAAGCGGTATTTGTCGAGATGACATCGGATCTTAGAGAGAAGCAGCTGGGCTGAGGATATGTGTTGAGAAAGGCAGGGCCCAAAAGGCTGTGGCAGTGAGTGAGGCCCACAAGGGAGAAAGCAGGAAGGCAGCTCCACACCAGGCATTTAAAGGAGCTCTGAATTCCTTATGGTTTTATGCCATTACTTATATCATCATATACAATCCAATTAATGATTTGATTGGTGCACATTAGGGAGGGTTTCCTCCCACTAAAGTCTAATGTGGTTGAGAAGAAAAGACCAACTCCAATTACAGAAAAAGATTTAAGTGACACTTCAAAATAAATAAGAGAAAGTTGACCCAAGCAAGTGCTTGATAGGTGAATCATACAGTAACCTCTTGTGTAAGAGTACCTGGAGAGATACCCCCAAGCTAGGGTGTTTTAGGAAAGCTTGACAAAGGAAGTGAGTTTTAAGGTCAAGATCAGAGAGGCTGAGCTGTAGTCTTTCTAGGCAGTTGACTGGGCAGGATCAAAAGAGGAGGGAAGGAGATCCAGGGAGTAAGTGAACCAGTTTGGTAGGAGGAAAGGAGTCATGGTGGGAGGGGGTGGGGTGGGGACAGCAGTTAAGGCTGGAAAGGCAGGTTGAAGCCAAATTTTGACTAGTCTTAAATAAGAATCCGCCAGAGTTGGGACTTTCTTTCATGAGCAAGAGAATCATTAAATTTTGAGCAGGTGGGAGTGTCACGACTGAATTTAAATTTTAAGAATGTTAATCTGGCCTTATTTTAAAAGCGAAAAACTCAGGACCTTTTGGTTTAAGCCCTTCATCTCACAGACGAGGTACAGAGAGAGTGAGAGCCTTTTCTTACAGAGAACCAAAATTTCCTAACTGCTAATCTGCTTTCTACAATTTTTAAAATTTTAAATTAGTGTGGCATGTAGCCCTCTGTGGGAATACATACATTGTGGAATGCAGCTCTCTAATGATAAAAGCAGAGATATATGTTGAGGGGTGTCAAGAATGTGTACCTGGACCTCAATTATACACAGTAAACTAAAGTGCTAAAATAATGGTTTTACTACACTCCAGTTCCAATTTGATTCTGGCACTGAAACAAGGAGTACCCAGATAAGACTAGTAGACAAAGGGAGAGAAGGAGCAGGTTAAGTAGAAACAAGCAGTATAATCCAATAGAGAGAAAACTGAATGAATAATTAGAAGATTTAGATGCTAGTCTTGGTTAGCAGTGGTTATGGAAGAAGCCAAATGATTGCCTCATCTCTTCCAAAGTTCAATAGTAATAAAACAAGTCACAAATTTTTTAGTTGATCATTTGGAATTTGCAATGTCTTTTCCAAAGAAACAATTTTATTAAAAGTTGATTAGTTTCCTAGAGTATCCTTCAGGAACCTATATAAATCCCAACATAGCTCAAATTGCTTTATATTTTGCAATGAGAAATATAAATAATTTTGCAACACTAATGAATAAGCAAAACAGAAAAACTAAACTCATTATTGTGGGGATTTTTAATGGAAAACATTTAATTATAAAAGGATATGGAACTGAAGGTTGTAGAGACTATGAAAGAATTACTTCTAGGTACTTTCAAGGTCATCGGATGTTAGTGGCACTGACTCAAAAACAGAAAGGCGCAGGGGTGGGAAAGGGAAAGAAAGTATGAGCTGAGTGTGTCTTTAAGGAGGATGATACAACCAGTGTTGAGAGCGTGAAAGAATGGGCCAGGCTGGAAAAAGCCAGGAGTGCAATTCACTCAGAATCAAAAGGAGAAAAAAAGGAAGTTGTGACCAACATATCACTACAGGGGTCATCAATCTAGATTCTAGGAGATTAGGGTGGAAGTGAGTCCAGAAAATAGATCTGAGGCAGTTACGTTCAAGGAGAACAGTGGGACAAATGTTCAAAGCAGGGTCAAAGATTCAGGGTATTAATTCCCACAGGGACAGAGGCAGGAGTCCAGATGGAAAGCTCTAGCTGGAGCCCCAACTCAGGGCACTCAGGGTCCAGATTTACAGTCTAGTTCAAGACACTTGAGATTCCTTAGCTCCTGCAGCCAAGATTGGCTCCAGACAGTAGGTGAAGAAGGAGTGCAAAGGGCAAGAGCCACGCAAAAACCCATAGACCAAACCAAAGTTAGAGAATGATAGAAGGAAATAGGTCTAAAGTTGTGCTGGTTCAGATAAACAGGAAGAGGAGACCCTCACGAGAAAATGGCAGCACAGAGGGCAAAGAAAAGGAGCCAGGAAAGGGACAGAGAGAAATCTGTGGCCAACACCAGAGGGCACCTCCAGTTATAGGACAGCCTTGTTGATTTACAGGACTTGGCAGTGGTGTGGAAGAGGGAAAAGGACAATAGAGTGGCCTGTAAATGGGGGTGGTGTGTGTGTGTTTGCAACCACATTCAAACATACTTCAGTAAATACAGAGTAGCCAAATATTCTCACCTTTCTGCTTCCTGGTATTGTTAACATCCTGGCTGCTATTATTACTAGGCTGGCCAGTAGTTATAATTCAGGGACCAGGTAAGAAGGTTGAAGGATAACAGAAGATAAAGAAAAAAGCAGTAATACTTAAAAAAAAAAAAAAAAAAAAAAGAAGACGAGGAAAAAGTGTGGAAAGTCAAAGTATCTGAGGAAATGAAGAAAGATAGAAGAAAATCCAGAAAACATCTAATGCAGGTTATGTGATGAATTCCACAGTGGCCCCTTACTCTTTTCCCATCCTATCTATTATTAGAATATCTACACAGTAGCTGGGCTTTATAAACGCACAAAAACATAGTCTTTGCTTGTTAGGAGCATTTAGATGTGTGCTCACTTTTGTCAAGGAGTAAATAAAACACTTGGTAGAAGTTGGATCCATTTTAAATCATCAAATAGCTCCAGGTAATGAATAGCAGAACTTTGGGGGCTGTTTCTATGCCAGGAGAGAGGGGGTAGGGAGACGAAGATGGGGGTTAGAAGATGAAGTATTTTGAGATATATGCGAGTATACATTTTCCTCAAAAACTTTAAAACATGTTTTCTAAATGCTGCCTTCTAAAAATACAAAGGCTATTAAAATGATCAAATATGACTAGGTGAGAGGAGTGGGGAGAATTACCCAGACAGCCCACTCCAAAATATTTCACGTAAATTCGTTCCTAATGCTTGCCATTCTCTCCAGATCTTACACTACTTAAAGGTAGGAGATCTTTGATTTAACCACTGTACACTTTTTGATTGTCTGTCACTCAGTAAGTACTTGATTAATTTTGGATTGAGCATCAGGGAGTGTTTGTTCTCTGAGAGGCGGCCTACAGAGCCCAGGTAAGGCCCTAGAACGCAAGTGCAATGACCAATACGAACATCGGAGCATTCGATGTACTTTTCCCAAACTTCTCGTCTGTTTTTGAAGTGGCTTTTCCCCCTTTCGGGTTTAGCAGAATTCCAACGCACTATCGCAGTTAACATTTCTAAAGCACACACCTCAAGCCCCTTCCCCGAGCCCATTCCCGTGGCCTAGGCGTACAGGTCTCCACCCGCCAGAGCACACTCCCAGGTCCCCGACGCCTCTCCCCATCCCCCAGCTTCCTAACCGCGTGGTGACTCTCCGGGCAGCCTCCCTCCAGCGCGGGCAGTCGCAGGGCTCCAAGCCCCGCTACCCTAGGTCGGCCACACGTGTCCATTCCCTGGGGTGGGGGTGGGGGTCGCTCTTCCCGCTCGGCTGCTGATTGGTGCCTCCCCCTACCCCACCCTTCCCGCCGCACTCCAGCCTCCATCCTACTTAGTTCCAGCTTAACCAGCCCCACCACCTTCTTCCCTCTGAGAAAAGAGCCACTTGAGAGCTCCTTGAAGCAGCGTTCTCGGCTGCAGTAAAAGCGTTGAAGAACAGGTGGAAACCACTTCGTTTCGCTAGGCCTCATATTTCTCGGGTGGCCAGCCCCTCACTCTGCGGTACTACCCTCAACATCAATAATAACTGGAGTCTCCCACACGTGCACGTTTCTGGACCTAGCCCCTAGGAGAGCACCACCCAGCGGGCCCTTTAAAAGGACGCGACCACTAAGGCCAAGTGGGGGGTGGGAGAGACCCTTTTTGTCCTCCCTCCGCAAAGTCCTTGAACTCCTCAGTCCCGAACACCTGGGAAGCGCAGCGCGTACGCTAAAAGTTCACGGGGACACCCTGCTCCCTTCAGGTCACGCACTCCTTGCTTCTTGGGGTGCTCGGTCTCCTCTCCCCTCCCCCTTCTCTTCCAGTGCAGCTGTCCGGGCTGGGGGTGGGGAGTGGGGGCGGGGGTTGTTGTTGTGGTGAGGGACGGCCCCGCCCCCTCCTCGTGGGCGGCCCCTCCCCCAGGCCCTCTGTTCGGCCCCTCCCCCGCCCCCAGCCCCATCTGTTTTCCCCAGCGGTGAGTTGATTACATTGTACGGGACCGGGGGCGGCCGAGGCAGCCGCAGGATGGGGCGTGTGCGCGGACCCCGCCGGCAGCCCGAGCCGCAGCCGCCTCAGTGAGTCGGGCCCCGAGCCGCCCCCGCCCGGCCGCCCGCCCCCGGCTCATGCTCACGCCCAGCGGCGGCAGCAGCCGGACTAGCCGCGTCCGCCGCGCCGCCGCCCCCGCCCGAGGAGCCGAGCGCTGAGGCGCTGCGCCGCGGCGGGAGTCCGAGGCGAGCGGGCCGAGCGCGGGCAGCGTGGGGCCGCCGAGGCGCGCTCCGAGCCCGGGCCGCCGCCGGCGCGGCTGGGAGATGTGCCCGGAGGAGGGCGGCGCGGCCGGGCTGGGCGAGCTCCGCTCCTGGTGGGAAGTGCCGGCCATCGCGCACTTCTGCTCGCTCTTTCGCACGGCGTTCCGCCTGCCCGACTTTGAGATCGAGGTGAGTGGCCGCGCGGGGCGGACGAGGCGGCGCGCTGCGCCCCTTTCTCCCGGTGCCCCCAGGCGTCCGGGGACGCGGTGTGGGAGGGAGCGGGGCCCGAGAGACTTTCGCCGGGAGCCGCAGCCGGCAGGAGGGCTGGGAGGCTAGGGCGCCAGGCGCGGCAGGGCAGGGGGCGGCGCGGGCCGCCCGGCTCTGCCCCGGGCGCCAAGTGCGGACGCGGGCTCGGGACCTCGCCCGGCGGCCGCGGGGCCGGGCGGCGCTCCGGGGAGGCGCGCGAGCCGGCGCTTTTGTGGGAGCGGGACCGGCGCCCTCCGGGACTTCTCGCAGGGGCTGAGTGTGGGGCGAGAGTGCGTGCGCGCTCCCCTCCCGGTGCCATTGAAGCGGCGAGCCAGCTGCTCGGGCGGGGACGGGGCCGGTGCGGGGGGGCGCGGGCGCGGGATTAGCTGGGACCCGCGCGGGAGGCGGCCCGGGCGGCGGCGCGGGGGCCTGCGGAGCCGGAGTGGCTCCCCCGCTTGGGCGCGCCGCACTTTGCCGGCTCCCGGAGGCCCGCTCCTCGCGGGGGGCGCTTCGGGCTAACTTCGGACGGGCGGGGACAGTCCTGGACGCGGGGGCGCGCTGTCTTTGGGGGAGCCGCCCGGCGCCGAGCCCTGCGCGGGGCTCCGAGGCTGCGGAGGGAAAGTTTGGGACTCCGTTATTCTTTAACAGCTCCTTTCCTCTGGGAATATACAGCTCTCTTTATTCCGGGAGCTCCTGTGAGTTGACTTCGCCACCATTATCCCTGCGGGCGAGCGTGGAGGAAAGGGATGGCTTTTTCTGGCCAGGCCGAAGGTGCTTTGAGACCCGAGGCTTTGTGATAACCGGACTGAAATCGGAGGGTCCCAGGAGCACGGGTGGTGGCGGGAGCCGGAGGAACGGAATGCACACGATGGCCCAAACCGGTGGCCAGCCCCAGCCAGCATCCCCCTTTATTTTTATTTTTGGAAGGGGTGTGAAATAGTTGATTGGTTGGCAGATTGCATTGCTTTCTCTCCTAGGGCAAGACATGTAGTGACTCACCTTTCACCTTTGGACAAAGGTGAATGGAAACTGTGTTGGTCAGTTTTTGTTCCCAGTTCTGCCAGTGCGTTCGCCGACGGAGTAAGCAAAATTAGAATCTCTCTTTTGGAGGAGGAAATCGTGTTGCCTCCCCACCGCCTTGTGTCTTACTTTCTGCCATTTTCGGGTTGATTTTAATTCGTTTACTTCTAAGGTCTTTGCCTCACCTTTATTTTAAGATGCAGTCGTGTTCGCTGAAATACCATTTGCTTCTCATATGAATGAAGTGTGGGAACTTGCTGTTGTTGGAATTAATGAAGTCGGGAAAATAAAAAGATCTAAAGGGTTGGGGATGGGAGAGTAAGAAGAATGTAGACTGATAAACTAGGTCCACTCGCTGGCTTTTGGCGATTCTTAGTTCCTTAAGCTGATTAAAACAATGTGATGAAATCGTAGGCTTCTCTGGTTTTTAGGAAGATGTAATCGCTTAGGCATTTTACGCAGCACCACAGCGTTTGTTTTCAAAGTTTGAACATGAATGTTACAAGCATGATTTTTATAATAAAAATTTCCTTGAGACAACTGTTTATATTGACTAAAGAAGAGAAACTGCCACAGAAATTGAAGATTAGGAATCGTAAAAGTGAGGAGATGTTTAACGATTATTCTGATGTCCTGAGTTTTCTTTTAGTTGGTGTAAAATCGTGAATAGTTTATATCCTGCCGCTCAAAATGGTGGCTGTGGTGGGAGGTGTTGACTGTGACTGTGCCATCTTGGGTGCTGGTAAATTGTCCCCTAGCCGTTTTTCTTCCTTGTAAGATAGTAAAGTTGAGCTGATGCTGAGATTACCACTTTAGGGTTTAAGGATCATTCTAAAAATACTATTGGAAAAACTTCACTCATCTCTCAAAAATCCATGTATTTCCATTTCGTTGATGGAAAAATAGAGGTAACTCATTTTGACTTAAGTACTACAACATATCTGGAGTAACCTATAAATAACTTGTTTTCTGTTGTAAGAAATAAACTTATAGTTTCTGAGAATTAGCTGGTTTAATTCCTAAAGGAAATGTGAGCTGATTAAAGAGGTCAAACTTATATGTATATGTATAACACAAATGAAAAATTATTTTAGTTTGCATGGTGAATAATGAGGGTTATTTGATCAGGGTTATATGACTATTTTCTCTTACGATTCAAGTATGTCTTGGAAATGACTTTTTTGTTAAAATATATGCTATTTGAAATACATGCAACACAGATGAATATTTGGATTCCAACATTTACACATTTTAAGAACTGTCCACACCTGTTTTACTTGGAGATGTTCAGTAAATGGGTAACAAATGAGAGTGACTTTTCTCCCCTACAGTTTTTGTATAATTTGTTTCATGTTAGGTATGTTTTAATGTGGCTAATGCAATTTTTTTTTTTTTTTGAGACAGGGTCTTGCTCTCTGTCACCTGGGCTAGAGTGCAGTGGTGTTATCCATCACCATAGCTCACTGCTGCAACCTCAGACTCCTGGGCTGAAGCAATCCTCTCGCTTCAGCCTCCCAAAGTGCTAGGATTACAGGTGTGAGCCACCTGGCCCAGCTAATAATGTAAATTCTAACTTAAGGTTTTCAGTAGTTATCAAAAAATTAAAATTTTTAAAATTAACTTATAGACTTCTAACAAATTTGACTCATTGACAGTGCAGAGCTCATTGAAAACATTATTAATTTTGATTCTCTAAGTTTAGATAAATTATTTTTCTTAGGTGATTTTTTTTAAAAAATCGAATAGTTTATTGTCCTGATAGTTTGAGAAACAATCCCTTCATTAGACTTGATAACAGTGGAAGACCCTTATAAAAGGAAAAGAACAATTCTAATGCTGAGTTGTTACCTATTAGGCCATATGGAAAGGCCTTAAAATCTTAATTTACTGCAGCTTTAAAAGGTAGGAATGATGAATAATACCAAATGGTAGAAATTGGATATCAGCTTTTTCAGGAAACCAGTTTTCAACTGTGGGAAAGATCTCATTTTATCCTTGACCACCGGGTTGAATCCATGGATTTATAGAAAATTTAAGAAGTAGAATCTTCAAGGACTTGGCTTCTATTTATCTAAAGTGAAGCAATCTGTAAGATAGGTGAAGGGCTGGGAGTATTCATGCAGCAATTCTGCAAGACCTCCGACTTAGAGAACTGGTCCCCAAAGTGGACATTTTTATTTTTGTATGTAAAAAACCTTTTTACCCTTAATGGAGTAGTCAGCCTTGAATGTACAGGATTTCTTTAGAAGAGTCAGCATATATGATTCTTGGTTTTAGAATATATTTAAGGACTTGTATGTTGCTGGCCCCCAAATAAGGGTTCTTATAATCATGAGACTGAAAATCTGTGAGTATATAATGATAATAATGATTTATTTGAGTTCAAAATTCCTAGTTTCAAAAATAATATGTAAACATTATATAAAACTTGAAGATATTGCAAAATATAGGTGACAATTAAAATCACTCCTAATTATCATTCAGGGATATAAGCTGTTAACTGTTACCATACTGTTTTACCACTGAGGGATAAAGTGTTAACATATTTAAAAATTCGGCTGGGCCTGGTGGCTCAGCCTATAATCCTAGTACTATGGGAGGCCGAGGCTGGGAAGATCCTTTGAGCTCAGGAGTTCAAGATCAGCCTGAGCAAGAGCGAGACCCTGCCTCTACTAAAAATAGAAAGAAATTAGCTGGACAACTAAAAATATAAATATGGAAAAAATTAGCTGGGCATGGTGGCACATGCCTATAGTCCCAGCTACTCAGGAGGCTGAGGCAGTAGGATCCCTTGAGCCCAGGAGTTTGAGGTTGCTGTGAGCTAGGCTGACACCACGGCATTCTAGCCCGGGCAATAGAGTGAGACTCCATCTAAAAGATAAATAAAATAAAATAAATTCATAAATATGGTCACAGTGTATTTGTGCTGTAGGTTAGGTGTTGTTTTTATTTTCCAGATGAGAAGATTGAGATATAGCTGGACAATAGTAGGTTAATGACACGGAATTCAATAGTTGGTATTGTTAAGCATCTTACTATGTACTTATCAAAGAACTGAGGGATTTACCAAAGAAGTTTTTAACTGGCCTTTGTCTCAGAAGATTCATTATCTGTTAATATTTCAGAACTAGCAATTGTATACCACTTCAATCAAATTAAGTATTTCATAATTGTTTAACATTCTAGTTAGGTTAGGTTGGCTAAATTTTGTCCTTCAAGAAGAGAAAAACAGTTACTTGACTTCCCCCAAAGATTTACTGCTATGTTTTTCCCTAGCCAAGTTTTCTTTACAGTGACTATAGTGTCACTCCCGACTAAAGGTAAGGGAGGATGGAAGGATTTTCGGTGATCTAATCTAGGGTTAATCATGATGGCTATGGGGTAGGCATGGTGCCTATATGTGGCTATTTGAAAGTGGTTATGGAGAATCATTTGAATGGTTTGTATAGTAGCAGCATGATCAAAGTAAATACTGTCCTATTTTTTTTCCCTGAGTGTCCTGCTTTTGAGTACTTAATCCTTTACCTTGTATCTCCTTTCTGGTTGTGGTTGTATGTGGGTAAAGTCTCTTACCTGATCAGTATGATGATATGGTGGAAGTATTCAGATTCTTGAATTCCACCCTTGGTGCTTCCTTGGGTCCAATCTCTTATCAAAAGGATCAAGGCATGAATTAAACATTAAAGTAAGAAATAGAAATTGCTAAGAGAAACTTATAAGTACCTCAGTCATATCAGTGGTTCCTAAACCTGGGTTCGCAGGGATGAACGATAGGAGATTTTGTGTTGGTGTATGTTTGTGCAGTTTGCTGAGGGAGAGGCATGTCAGTTTCGTCATATTCTGGTAGAGGTCTCCAGCCATGCAAACAAACATACATGGCTGGGCTGAGGCTTTAAACTAGATGAAAGAATAAGGTGGCCTTTATTGGAGGAATCAGAAGCCTAGTTTCATGACACAAGATGTACTGTACTAGGGGTTAAGAAACTTGTATTCTAATTGTGTGGCGAAGTAACTCTGTGACCTTGGGCAGGTCAAAATAACGTAGTGATAAATGGCACTTGCATACTACTTTGTACATTTCAAAATGTTATCTCATTTTATCCTTAGCTGTCCTTAGCCATCATCATGAGGTAGGGGTCGTACTCATTTTATAGATGTGGAAATTAGAAATTTAGGGAGGTTAAGTTGCTTGCACATGAACTCTCACCTGGCTCTCAGGTTTTTGTTTTTTTTTCTGAGACAAGAGTCTCACTTTATTGCCCAGGCGAGAGTGAGTGCCTTGGTGTCAGCCTAGCTCACAGCAACCTCAAACTCCTGGGCTCAAGGATTCTACTGCCTCAGCCTCCCGAGTAGCCGGGACTACAGGCATGCGCCACTATGCCCGGCTATTTTTTTCTATATATATTTTTAGTTGGTCAATTAATTTCTTTCTATTTTTAGTAGAGACAGGGGGGGGGTTCTTGCTCAGGTTGGTTTCGAACTCCTGACCTTGAGCAATCCGCCCTCCTCTGCCTCCCAGAATGCTAGGATTACAGGTGTGAGCCATCATGCCCGTCCTTCTCAGGTTTTTTTGATTCGAAATTCTTTGGTCTTGCTATTAACTATGTCATACTATTTTTACTCCAGTTTTCATTATCTATAAAATGAGGGGCCTATCTATAAGTAATGTCTGAGATTCCACAGTGCACGTCTAGAGTTCTTTGGTTCTTAACAATGTTGGGTAGAGAAGATCTTTTAAAACCTCTGCTAAGTGCAGAGGAACAAGTTCATGTATTCATTCATTTCTTTCAGCAAATATTTATTAACCACCTACTATATACTAGGTAATGTATTAGGTGCTGGGGGTACAACTGTGAACATAACACAAAAATACCTGTCCCCTAAAGTGGAATGAGAGACAAAGCAAATTGGTAAGGAACATATATAATGTGTCAGAGAGTCACAAGTAGGGTGGAGGCATGCAAGTTGAGGGGGTGAGGAGGTTGCTACTTTCGATAGGGTGGGTTAGGTATGCCCCCACTGAGAAGATGGCATTTGAGTGGGACTGAAGGAGGTGGCTGATTTAAAATGATTTAAAAATTAGTAATTTGTCACACCAATCTCTTTAACATAAGATATCAGGTGATAAAATGTCCTACAAAGATTCAGGATTTGTTCCTCTGAGGAGGAAAGCCCAAGAAAAGGATTTGAATTACAGAAGAGCAAATTTTTATGCAGTTTGAAATCCTGAAAAGAAGGAATGTTCTCTATACTGTAACTCTCCAGAAGCAAATGCCTGCTCCCCTTTCTATTTATATCAATATTTTGAAAGGGAAGGTCTTCTTCCTTCTTTTCTTTTCTTATTTTTTTGTGCCTACCCTGTGAAGCTTCACAGGGGCAGTTGGGATCTTCTACAGTTTATAAGGGGCATTACCCTCTTTGAAGGACAGCCTGTGTTAGCACCTGGCCTGCTTTACAACAGAAGTTAAGTTTGGTCTTGCTTAATTTTTCTGGAACACAGATAGGAAAGCCTAAAATACAACTTGGCAGGATTCGGTGCTACCAACTCTCTGTCGCTTTAATCAGGAGAGGCTTGGTGTTGGATTCTGTGGTGTGTTGGGGGTCCAAAATGAGGTACACTGGCAGTGTTGAAAAACTGCCGGCACAAGGGTGCAAATGCAGTGGGTAGACAGAGCCAACAGGGAGCTAGTAGTTAGATCTAGTTGATGTAATTGAACACATTTTCAAAAGGGAGCCATCAGAAATCTGTATCATGGGCCCATTTCTGTCATTAATTTAGGCAGATCATTTTGGGGTTCCGGTGTCCCATTGATAAAATGAGAATTTTAGATAATTCCTAAGTATTTCCCAGGTCTAAAGTTCTATGATTTTAGGAATGTTTCTCAGCCTGTGTAGCACTAGTTCATTGAGAAAAATCACTGATATCACTGGTTAGATTCCATGTTTTACAAATTAATTTGGTACCAAGTGAAAGCTGCAACGATAACTATATATACATATCTATACATGTATATATACATGCAAATATCTATACATGGAATGTTTACAGACTATATGAATTTTTTTCTCTTTCTCTGCAATCTTGTCTGCACATAAGCTACTTTGAAAGTAGCTTTTGAGACTTGAAGAGTGACATTTTCATTATCCCTAGTATTCTCAAACTGACCTAAGATTTTGTACTTTGAGATTTTGAGGAATTATGAATGATGAAGGCTTGGAATTATATTATTGTCCTTTAACTTTTTTTTTTTTTTTTTTTGAGACAGAGTCTCACTTTTGTTGTCCAGGCTAGAGTGAGTGCCGTGGCGTCAGCCTAGCTCACAGCAACCTCAAACTCCTGGGCTCAAGCGATCCTTCTGCCTCAGCCTCCCGAGTAGCTGGGACTACAGGCATGTGCCACCATGCCCGGCTAATTTTTTTTTTATATATATATCAGTTGGCCAATTAATTTCTTTCTGTTTATAGTAGAGACGGGGTCTCGCTCTTGCTCAGGCTGGTTTTGAACTCCTGACCTTGAGCAATCCGCCCGCCTTGGCCTCCCAAGAGCTAGGATTACAGGCGTGAGCCACAGCGCCCGGCCTGTCCTTTAACTTTTTTTAAAGAGATGGGGTCTTGCTATGTTACCCAGGTTGGACTCGAACTTCTGGGCTCAAGTATCTTTCTGTCTCAGCCTCCCAGAGCACCACTGTGCCTGGCTTCGTTTTACTTGTTTTGTTTCTTATTTTTAACATCATTTATACCTAGATTTTTATTTTTATTTTTTTTGAGACAGGGTCTCACTCTGTTGCTCAGGCAGGGGTGCAGTGGCATGATCATAGCCCACTGTAATCTCAAACTCCTGGGCTTAAGTTATCCTCCTGCCTCAGCCTCCCAAGTAGCTGGCACTAGAGGCATGCCCCACCATGTCCAGCTAAATTTTTTATTTTTTTGTGGAGACAGGGTCTTGCAATTTCCCAGGCTTATACCTAGAATTTTGGATAAAATCCACTTAGAGCTTCTGGCTTGTGGCTTGCCTTTGTTTGGTTTGACGTTGCAGCCTTTTCAGATGATTATTTTGCCCTTCCCCCATATTTGTGTATTTCATTGACTGCTGTTCCTTGGATGCTTTTATTATATTTTGTTTACATTAGCTCTAACAAATATTAATCAGCTTATAATGGACTTGGGGGGTAGTCTTTTTTTTCCAAACAGTTGTTTCAATGGAGAAAGGAATGGTTGGATAATAATACTGAGCTCAAGAATCTGTGGGTTCCTCTAAGCTCAGGGTTTCTCAACCTCAGCACTATTGATATTTTGGGCCGGATAAATCTTTGTTGTGGGAAACTGTCTTGTGCTTTGTATGTTTAGTGTTATCCCTGGCCTCTACCCTCTAGGTGCCAGTAGCACCCCCAGTCATGACAAAAATGTCTTCAGACTTTGCCAGATCTCTTGGGGGGGGGGGCAAAAGTGCTCCCTTGAGAATTACTACTTCACAGTGTAAGTAGGATCCTTACGTAGAAGGCACGCTGCCTTTGAGGTAGGTGAATTTTTCCTTTTGATAGTGATTTTTTCCCCTTAAACACAAACCTAATATTTTGTTTATAGGAATTGGAGGAAGTTAAAGTTGCTCCCAGTTGTGCATGTCATCAGCAGTTGCACATGTCAGAAACCTGGAAAATAGATATTTTATTAATTTTTTTCTTTCTTGGGGAGTCATTTAAGGAAAGAAGAGTGTTTGAGGTAGTAAGGAGAGAATTCTGAGGCTGATTGGGTCTGATAAAAGAAAGGTCTTCCTTCACAAAAGGCCTCCCTCAGGCAGGGCCCGGCTGCCTGGTGCTGTGGTGGAGGAGGGGTGGAGGGGTCTGAGACGCAGCCTCGGGCTCCAGCGGCTGCCATTGCCTGTCAGCGCACAAGGCTCTTCTTGACAGATCTCTCAAGCATTGCACAGTGGTGGACTGGGGAAGGGGGGTTTATCCATGACCAGGTCAAAAGTTCAGTGGAACCTATGTGGAAGGTGTGTATATTCTGGACATGGGCATATATAAAGTTTATTATTCCATCATATTTTTCAATGTAGAACACACCAACCACAGGACCCTTCTTGAGGCCGCTCTAAATAGTTTTCATGATTTTTCCCATTTGATTTTTCTCTCAAGCAAGTATGGTAAGATATTTTAAGGATTCAAACAGATTTTTATTTTGGTTTAGGAGTAAATGTTACTGTGATGGTAACTTAAGCAGTTTCGTGCACTGTGAAGGGCTTTGAGCTTCTTGGAAGAAAGACTGTAGGACTTCAAGGAAATGGTATCACTTTTTTATGGCTTTTGAAGATGTCTTTCGCTCAAAGTGCCCATCTCCCAAGTTCTTATTTCCCATCTGGGACATTTTGTTCCCACAGAGACCCAACACCCTAACTTTTTATTCTTTATCTTTTTTGGCTGGAACTAAGGTCAGGCCACATTTTTGTTTTCTCTCCTACTCCATTGTTGTGCCCATCTATTGATAGCCTAGGGTTTGTTCTTGGCATTGGTGGAGAAAGGGTAGAATTTCTGGCCTGCATCAAGGTGTTAAATCCCAGAATTTGTGTAAATAAGTTGGTGTGAAGTCAGTCACTTTTGCAGCCAAGATCAATTTTCTCTTCCATAGAAGACAGCTGACCCCTCAGAATAATTCTCTTATGTGCTCTCTTTTGTACTTTGTGATCCACACACCCATTTAAAATGTGATGTGGTTTATGTAAAAATATATGGAAGATAGTGTTCCGTTCTCCTGTTAGAAGTCTCTGACCTCAGCTGGCCTTTATGAAAGATACTTGGCCGGTTTGAATGATGTAATGTTGTTGTAAGTTTCACACTGTAGTGGTCAGTTTTTAGCTTTGATTCTGCAGCCCAGACCCCTTAGGAGCCAAGTCAGGTCTACTCCTCCTGTAGAGTGGGCTTGCTCAAGTAACTGTCTGACTTTGCAGTATGTCACTAAGGCGTGTGGACACCTGAATTAAACATGTGAAGGGTTGTTACACCAGACAACCCTTCGTTCTGTGCCCCTCCCCCCACCCATAACCTCCAAAAAGAAGTGAAAATAGAGGAAGTGATAAGTCCACAATTACACTAACTGCTTCATTTTTTTTGGCGCTGAAATTTTAAATCACATCCAATTAATAATTCCTGAGAATGGAATGTTACAGTTGAGAATGCTGTTAAGCAGTCTTATTGACTGTAAAGAGTGTTTTTTCTCCTGGCCAGTTCCTTTTAATGAACACCCTTTCCCTAAGTGTTCATTGTTTCAGCAACAATGGCACTAAGGACAGTTGATTTGCTTGACAGAAAATGTGTTAAATTAACAGATCTACTTCTTTAGCACATCCTTTCTCTCCTCTACTCCCATTGTGTGTCTTCTGTCTTCCTGAATGGTTGTTTGCGAATTCTTTTAGGTGTGAGGACAATTTTTCTAACAGAGTCCTGGAGTTCTTTGTTTAGGGAACACTGCTGTATGGGGGAAAGGTGATTTAAAGAAAAATTTCACCTGTTGCCATAATTAAGGGATTTGATTGTGAATTTTTTACACTCTTAGACTGGTGTTGATTTGAGTTAGTATCCTAGAAAATCATACTAAGTTTTTCACATTGTTTTTTAAAGACTTCCCACCTCATTTTCTTTGTGTTGTTAAAGCAGCCACCCAGCCCTCCTTATAGGATGTTGAAGATTGGGAGGGGAATGCACTTAATTGACATTGAGCATGCTCATGTTCTTATAATGCTGGATTGTCATCATCTTCAGCGATAAACCCATCTTCATTACCTAAGACTCTACTTAGATTTCTGTAATGCAGCTTTTAAAAGTTAAAGTGGAATTTATTTATTTATTTATTTTATTTTAGACACAGGGTCTTGCTCTGTTGCCCAGGCTAGAGTGCAGTAGTGTGATTATAGCTCACTGGAACTTTAAACTCTTGGGCTCAGGCGATCCTCTGGCCTTAACCTCCCAACTAGCTGGGACTACAGGTGTGTGCCATCACACCTGGCTAATTTTTAAATTTTTTGTAAAGACAAGGTCTCATGTCTTGGGTGGTCTCAAAATCCTGCACTCAAGGCCGGGCGCGGTGGCTCACGCCTGTAATCCTAGCACTTTGGGGGGCCGAGGCGGGCGGATTGCTCAAGGTCAGGAGTTCGAAACCAGCCTGAGCGAGACCCCGTCTCTACCAAAAATAGAAAGAAATTAATTGACCAACTAAAAATATATATACAAAAAATTAGCTGGGCATGGTGGCGCATGCCTGTGGTCCCAGCTACTCGGGAGGCTGAGACAGTAGGATCGCTGAGCCCAGGAGTTTGAGGTTGCTGTGAGCCAGGCTGACACCACAGCACTCACTCTAGCCTGGGCAACAAAGTGAGACTCTGTCTCAAAAAAAAAAAAAAAAAATTAAAAAAAGAAAAAAAAAATCCTGCACTCAAGTGATCCTCCCACCTTGGCCTCCCAGAGTGCTGGGATTATAGGCATGAGCCACTGTGCCAGCTTTGAAGTCGAATTATTTATTTATTTTTTAAAAGTGGAAAATCTGAAATCCCAATCAGCCTCTCTTGTGTTAGTGTCATCATTATTAATATTAAGGTTGCAGAGGTATGTAATAGTTCCTATTCTCCCACTGCCTTGGGGAATTAGAGTTTGGGGCAGCAGTGATATAGTGCAAAACCTATGCTATGTGCCATATCAGTGATAGGGAATGTGATTGCTATAAGAGTTCTGAGGAAGACAGTGTTGATGAGTGAAATACTTCCTGGAGAAGGCAGGTAATGTATATCTGCCTAGGTCAAAGAGTCCTTTTCTTACAAGGGCTAATAGAAAACGAGGTTGAAAGAACATACTAGAGGCAACCATGCAGCAAGCCTTGAATGCCAGGCTCCCTAGTGTTAATCATTTTTCTTCAGGCAGTAAATAAAGTTTTAGAGTAAGAATTTCTGTGTACTAAATGTTTTAGGTTAAATCTGGTTTCGGTAGCTGGGATAGAACAGAGTGGAGGAAGAAAGACTAGAAAGTACAGGCATACCTCGAAGATACTGCAGGTTCAGTTCCAGACCACCACAATAAAGTGAATAATGCAGTAAAGTGAGTCACCTGAATTTTTTGGTTTCCCAGTGCATATAAAAGTTATGTTTACATGATACTGTAGTCTATTAAGTATGCAATAATATTATATTTAAAAGAACAATGTACATACCTTAGTTTAAAAAGTTGATCGCTAAAAAATGCTATCATCTGAGGCTTCATTGAGTGATAATCTTTTTCCTGGAGGGTCTTGTATTCATCTTGATGGCTGCTGACTGATCAGGGTGGTAGTTACTTGAAGGTTGGGGTGGCTGTGGCAATTTCTTAAAAGTAAAACAACAGTGGAGTTTGGCACATCTGTTGACTTTTCCTTTCAGGAAAGATTTCTCTAGCATGCAATGCTATTTGATAGCATTTTACCGACAATAGAATTTCTTTCGAAATCTGAGTCAGTCCTCTCATACCCTGCTATTACTTTATCAATTTAAGTTTATGTAATAGTCTAAACCCTTGGTTGTCATTTCAGCAGTATTCATAGCATAGCATCTTCACCAGGAGTAGATTCCATTTCAAGAAACTTTTTTTTTGCTGATACGTAAGCATCAACTCTTCATCTGCTCAAGTTTTATCATGAGATTACAGCAATTCAGCAATTAGGGCTCCACTTCCAGTTCTAGTTCTCTTGCTATTTCTTTCACATCTGCAGTTTCTTCCTCCACTGTAGTCTTGAACCCCTCAAAGTCATCCAAGAGAGTTGGCATCAGCTTCTCCCGTACTTCTGTTAATGTTGATATTTTGACCTCTTCTCATAAATCACAAATAGTAAGACTTGAAATTATGCTCTGGTCCATGAGCTGAAGAATGGATTTTGCCTTAGCAGGCATGAAAACAACTTTAATCTCTGTACATCTCCATGTGAACTCTTGGCTGACCCAGGTGTATTGCAAATGAGCAGTAATATTTTGAAAGGAATCTTTTTTTCTGAGCAGTAGGTCTCAACAGTAAGCTAAAAATATTCATTAAACCATGCTGTAAGCGGATGTATTGTCATCCAGGCTTTGTTTTTCTATTTCTAGGCACAAGCAGAGTAGATTTTTTTTCTTTTTCTTTATTTTTTTTATTTCAGCATATTATGGGGGTACAAATGTTTAGGTTATGTGTGTTGCCTTTCCCCTCTCCTCCCTCTGGAGTCAGAGCTTCAAGCCTGTCCATCCCCCAGATGGTGCACATCACACTCATTAGGTATGTATATGCCCATCCCCTCTTCCCTCCTCCCATCTGACCGATGCCCGTTAAATGTTATTCCTATATGTCTACTTAGGTGTTGATCAGTTAATACCAATTTGTTGGTGAGTACATGTGGTGCTTATTTTTCCATTCTTGCTCTATCCAGGAAAATACAAGAGGTGCTATCTCACCATTGTTTCTTATAGCTGAATAGTACTCCATGGTATACATATACCACATTTTACTAATCCACTCATGTATTGATGGGCTCTTGGGTTGTTCCCACATCTTTGCAATTATGAATTGTGCTGCTATAAACATTTGAGTGCAGATGTCTTTTTGATAGAGTGTCTTTTGTTCTTTTGGGTAGATGCTCAATAATGGGATTGCTGGATCAAATGGTAGATCTACTTGTATCGCTTTAAGGTATCTCCATATTGCTTTTCACAGAGGTTGCACTAGCTTGCAGTCCCACCAGTAGTGTAGGAGTGTTCCTATCTCTCCGCATCCACATCAACATTTACTGTTTTGGGACTTTTTAATAAAGGCCAGTCTCACTGGAGATACATGATATCTCATTGCGGTTTTGATTTGCATTTCCCTGATGATTAGAGATGTTGAGCATTTTTTCATATGTTTGTTGGCCATTATTTTGTCTTCTTTTGAAATGTTCTTTTTGTTCATGTCCTTTGCCCACTTCAGGGTTGTTTGATTTTTTTCTTACTGATTTTCCTGAGTTCTAAATAGATTCTGGTTATCAGCCTTTATTGGACGTGTAGCTTGGGAAAATTTTCTCCCATTCTGTAGGTTGTCTGTTTGCTCTCATAAGTTTCTTTGGCTGTGCAGCAGCTTTTTAATTTGATCATGTCCCATTTATTTATTTTTGTTGTTGCTGTGGTTGCTTTTGGAGTCTTCATAAATTCTTTGCCTAGGCCAATGTCTAGAAGAGCATTTCCAAAGTTTTCCTCTAGAATTCTAATAGTTTCAACTATTTAAACCTTAGGTGTAAATCTGTTACCCATCTTGAGTTGATTTTTGTGAGAGGTGAAAGGTGTGGATCCTCTTTCAGTCTTCTACATGTGTTTGCAGTTTTCCGGCACCATTTATTGAATAAGGATTCTTTTTTTTTTTTTTTTTTTGAGACAGAGTCTCGCTTTCTTGCCTAGGTTAGAGTGAGTGCCATGGCGTCAGCCTAGCTCACAGCAACCTCAAACTCCTGGGCTTAAGCAATCCTACTGCCTCAGCCTCCCGAGTTGCTGGGACTACAGGCACGAGCCACCATGCCCGGCTAATTTTTTATATATATATATTAGTTGGCCAATTAATTTCTTTCTATTTTTTATAGTAGAGACGGGGTCTCGCTCAGGCTGGTTTTGAACTCCTGACCTTGAGCAATCCGCCCGCCTCGGCCTCCCAGAGTGCTAGGATTACAAGCGTGAGCCACCGCGCCCAGCCTGAATAAGGATTCTTTTCCCCAGTGTATGTTTTTGTCTGCTTTGTCAAATATTAGCTGGCTATATGAGGATGGTTTTATATCTGGGTTCTCTGTTCTGTTCTACTGGTCAATGTCCCTGTTCTTGTGCCAGTACCAAGCTGTTTTAATTACTATAGCCTTGTAGTGTAGTTTGAACTCTGGTAAATTGATACCTCCCATTTTGATTTTTTTAGACAGAGTCTCACTTTGTTACCCAGGCTAGAGTGAGTGCTGTGGCGTCAGCCTAGCTCACAGCAACCTCAGTCTCCTGGGCTCAAGCAATCCTGCTGCCTCAGCCTCCTGAGTACTGGGACTATAGGCATGTGCCACCATGCCCGGCTAATTTTTTCTATATATATTAGTTGGCCAAATTAATTTCTTTCTTTTTATGGTAGAAACGGGGTCTCGTTCTTGCTCAGGTTGGTTTCGAACTCCTGAGCTCAAACGATCCACCCGCCTCGGCCTCCCAGAGAGCTAGGATTACAGGCGTGAACCACCACGCCCGGCCCCCATTTTGTTTTTATTGTCTAGGATTGCTTTTGCTATACGAGATCTTCTTTGGTTCCACACGATGTGTGAAATTATTTTTTCTTTATGTGAAAAATGATGATAGTATTTTAATAGGTGTTGCATTGACTCTGTAGATCACTTTGGATAGTATAGACGTTTTAACAATGTTGATTCTGCTGACCCATGAGCATGGAATGGTTTTCCACCTGTTTACGTCCTCTGCTATTACCTTCCTCAAGCAGAGTAGATTTATTTAGCATAATTCTTAAGGGCCCTAGGATTTTCCAAGTGGTAATGACCATTGGCTTTAGCTTAAAGTCACTAGTTGCATTATTCCATAACAAGAGAGTCAGCCAGATGGCATCTTCTTTTGATAGAAGGCTATTTTATCTACATTGAAAATCACTTGTTTAGTGTAATCACCTTCATCAATGATTTTTAGTTAGATCTTCCAGGTAATTTGCCACAGGTTCTACACCAGTACTTGCTGCTTTGCCTTGCACTTTTATGTTCTGGAGATGGCTTCATTCCTCAAACCTCATGAATTAACCTCTGTGAGCTTCAGGCTTTTCCTCTGCAACTTCCTTGCCTCTCTCGGCCTTCGTAGAATTGAAAAGAGTTAGGGCCTTGTTCTGGATTAGGTTTTGGCTCCAGGAAATGTTGTGGCTGGTTTGATCTTGTATCCAGGCCACTGAACTTTCTCCATATCTGCAATAAGGCTGTTTTGCTTTCTTATCATTCCAGTGTTCGCTGTGTTCACTGGAGTAGAACTTTTAATTTCCTTCAGGAATTTTTCCTTTGGCTGGCCAGGCGTGGTGGCTCATGCCTGTAATCCTAGCACTCTGGGAGGCCAAGGTGGAGGATTGCTCAAGGTCAGGAGTTCAAAACCAGCCTGAGCAAGAGCGAGACCTCTGTCTCTACTATAAATAGAAAGAAATTAATTGGCCAACTAAAAATATATAGAAAAAATTAGCTGGACATGGTGGTGCGTGCCTGTAGTCCCAGCTACTTGGGAGGCTGAGGCAGAAGGATCACTTGAGCCCAGGACTTTGAGGTTGCTGTGAGCTAGACTGACGCCACAGCACTCTAGCCCAAGCAACAGAGTGAAACTCTGTCCCTAAATAAATAAATAAATAAAATAAAAATTAAAAAAGAGGCCATCGAGTTACTATGGTGGAAGAGGGAGAGGCTAAGACTAAATTTTTTTTCTCTTGGAAAGAGGGAGGAGGGAATAGAGCTCTAAGGAAGCTTAAGAGAATGGTGAAAAAGGGAGAATTTTTTTTAAAAGAACTCTTTCCATGAATAACATATAGCTATTATAATGAGAAAAAAAATAAAATCAGTCCCAATCCCTTCATGGTTAAGATCTTGTTGTATTGAAGAGATCAATCATAGGCCGTCTTAACCACTTTGGTAGGAGCGTCGAATGTAGTCGACAGCCACAGATGAATGCGCATAGCAACTTTAGCCGACAGCCGTGATATGACTTTTCTGATTTTTCATTTAGCAAAATAAAATTGTGAACATTTAAAAATAACGCAATGAAAACATGTATATATATGTTACCTATTCTGATTTACGTTACAAGTAAAGCTGCCTGTAAAGGAGAACAAACTTTCAGTGCTTTAAGGCTTTCCTTGTCACACAAGAGCAGAACGGACGCGTGGTCAACGCACAGCACAGACTGTGAGTGCTGCTGCGGGCGAGGTGTCGCGGCCGGTGAGCGCCGTGCCGAAGTGGTTAAGGAAAACCAGCCTGTTTCTAAATTCTGCTCCATGGTTTTTTTTAAATTTTATTTTAGCACTAGGGCAGGTTAATGACCCAGCAGAGAGGGTGCCAGCCTGCCCCTCTGCTCCATGTTTTATAACAGTAATCCTCATCTCTGTTCTATCCCCCTCTGGTTGTTAGGGTATGGTTATCCAATCCTAGGATTATCAATTGCTAAGTATCTTAGCTTCCTATGGAGTAAAATGAAAATAGAAATCTAGACACAGAAATGTACCTTTCTATCATTAGAATTTTAGGTTTACTCTTGCTTAACTATTGATTGGACTACTTCAGAGTTTGAAGTTTTTAATGATCTGTAAGACTACTACTTAATATTACTTTGTGAAACTTTCGTGATGATAATTTGTCTACACATAAGCTGTTCATGTATTGATGGTTATGTGTTCTGTTTAATAACAGGTTCCCCATACCAGAGGAAATTACTACTCAACAGAAAGATTTCTTTTGTTTGTTTGTCTCATCGCTCTACTGGTCCTACACAAATTTTTGGAGGTTGTCTAGCAGCTTCACCTGCCCCTCCCCACCCTCAAGTAAATCTGTATCTTGGCCAGTAATCTATAACGGGTCTTGCAAGAAAAGATGAACAGAGTCAATTAAATTCCTGTTCTTGAGTATGAGTTCTAGGAAATATGAGTATTATTTGAGTTAGTGTAGAAAGAAGCTAGAAGGTCATGGTGAGAAGCCATGGCAAGCTAACATCTTACATATGAGTTAAAAACTGAGAAACCCAGTCTGAGAGGATTTAATGGGAAGGCCCCAGCTTCAGTCCACTGGTATGTACCCAACAGAAACCCAGGCACCTGGGAGTCTGCATTCCTTATCCCCCAAAGAGCCCAACACGTCCTCAGTTTCAGTTTGCTCCATGCACACATGTATTAAATATTTTATAAACATGGGATTATACTTTTATGTACTTTTTTTGGGGGGGGGGTGACAGGGTCTCGCTCTGTTTCCCAGGCAGTGGCACAAATCATAGCTCATTGCAACCTCCAACTCCTGGGCTCAAGTGATCCTCCTGCTTTGGCCTCCCAAAGTGTTGGGACTATAAGCTTGAGCCACAGCACCTGGCTTATATATACTCTTCTGAATCCTGTTTTATTCAGTTAATGGTGTTACCTGACATAGAATGGCGTTTCATCATAGTACATTCTGGTTTTTAATAGCTGCAGAATATTAAGATGTACTATAATTTATTTAGTCAATCTTCTATGGGGCATTTAGGTTATTTTTAGTTGTTTCCTATCATTACTACCATGAACAGGAAGATTTTTCTTTTCTGAGATAGGGTTAGTGTTTTTAATCATTAGACTTCTGTTACTACCTTCTGTGTTTGAGGTTTTAGGTTTTGAATTTTCTTCACTTCGTCACTTTTTATAAAAGTTAAATGAATTTTGGTGGTCCAGGCACTGCCTTAAGCGTTTCTCATGTATCAGCTTACCTATTTTTAATTCCAACATGAGGGAGGTATCACCTTGATCCCACTCTGTAGGAAACAGGTTCAGAGGTGAAGTGATTTGCCCAAGGCCATAGAGCCAGCAGGTGACAGAATCTGGGCCTGAACTCAGGGCCATAGTCTAGTAAAATGTTGAGGTACTTGCTGATAAGTGACATGGGTGGTAGGGCAGTGAGCAAGGAAAGTAGATAGCCAGAGCGAGTTACTTAGGGGTATGTGGGAAGGTAGGGGAGGCTAAATTTTAGCTAGTATTGTGGCATTAGAAAGGAATCTTTTAAGTGAACTATGAAGTGCAGTGAGTCAGGAAACTGACATTTTAGATTTGAGAGAAATTCAATTTTTTCTTTTAATTGCTTAAAATATATGCAAACGATGTCAATACCTTTTAAGAGTTCATCAGTTTTGTCATTTTCACACTGTACTGCAACACTGGCTAGAGCTTTTTAAAAACTTTATCTTTAAGTAATGTCAAACTTACAGAAAAGTTATAAGACTAGTACAAAGAATTCCTGAGGCCCCTTCACCCAGAATTCTCCAAGTGTTAAATATTGCGCTGTTTGCTTTATTGTTCTCTCTCCTTCCTCTCCTGGCTGTTCTTCTTCTGTTCCCCAGCTGTCTGTCTGCCTGTCTGGCTAGCTAGCTATCTACCCATGTAATCATTGTTTTTCTGTACCCAGAGCAAGTTTGCAGACATGATACTTTTTTACCCATCAACATTGCAGTGTTTTTATGCCTTAAAAATATATCCATATTCTCTTATGTTCTCTTGTGTATAACCATAGTATATTTTATCAAAATCAGGAAGTTAATACTAAATAAGATCTATAGATAATAGTATCATATCAAATATTGCCCATTGACTCAATAATATATACAATTTATACATTATGTTTCTGAATTTTTAAGTTATTTTAGAAGTTATTTTTCTGGTTCAGGTTTTCAGTCTAGGAATGTGCATTGCATTTATTAATAGCTATTGGGTCTCTTTAGTCTCCTTTAATCTGGAGCAGTTTTTCAGTCTTTGTCTTTCTTGATCTTGACCTTTTTGGGAGAACACAAGCCATTTATTTTATTGACTGTCCTTCCATTTGGGTTTGTTGGATGTCCCTCAGGATAATTAAGATTGTGTGTTTTTGGTAGGAGTTCTGAGGAACTGTTGTGTCCTTGGTAAACATCTGATATGATATCCATGGTACATCATATCAGAAGTTACATTATGTTGATTGGGCCCATTATTGGTTTTTGTTACTCTGATTAATTGGATAAGATTAAGTCTGCCAGGTCTCTCTCCTGTGAAGTTACTACTTTTCCCTTATAAAGTATCATGTGGGGTGAGACTCTGTAAATATTCTGATTCTCATCAGAATTTCACCCATTAGTAATTTTAATCTGTGCATGATTCTTTGTCTGAATCAGTCATTACATCACAATTGCCAAATAATTATTTTCATATTCCATCATTCCTTTTATGAAAAAGTTGGCGTTCAGTTTGCTTTAATAGATTTTAAGTGTTTGATTCAAAACTGTTTGCGTTTAGTATTTGTTAAGAATATAATTCATAAAAAGTCTTTGATTTTCTTGGAAAATCATCTAACATGGATAAACACTGATACAATATTCAGAAAGTGAAATTATTTTTTTTAAACTTCAGATCTCATTTATTTTGAAAAATTTTTTCCTTCCTTTCCTTTTCTTCCTTTCTCTTTTCTCTCTCCCCCCCTTTTCTCTTCCCCCCCCCCCCAAGAGACAGGATCTTGCTCTGGCATCCAGACTGGAATGCAGTGGTAAGATCATAGCTCACTGCAGCCTGAAATTCCTGGGCTCAAGGGATTCTGCCTCAGCCTTCCCACAGCTAGGACTGCAGGTGGGCACCCCATCATGCCTGGCTAATTTTTTAATTTTTTTGTAGAGACAGAGTCTCAGTATATTACCCAAGCTGGTCCTGAACTGGTCTCAAGTGATCCTCCCACCTTGGCCTGCCAAAGTGCCAAGACTACAGGGGTGAGCCACCACATCTACCCATATTTTGAAAAAGTTTCAAACCTGTAAGTGAACTCTGCGTACTCTTTATTTTAGATTTACCACTTGTTAACATTTTGCTGCATTAGGTTTATATTTTTCTTTTTTGGTAAACCATTTGAAGGTAAGTTGGCTATGTGATGACAGCTGACTACTTCTTTCTTTGGGATGCACCTCCTAAGGACAAGGAGCTTCTCCAGAATGACCACAATATCATGCTCACATTTAGGAAAATTAGCAGTAATTCTATAATATTAATAACATCTATGAATAGTAAGTAGTCTATATTCAAACTTTCTCACTGTCCCCACAATATCTTTTGTACGTGTTGCACCATACCTCCATCCTGGTTCACACATTGTGTTCAGTTGTCAGGGCAATCATTTTTAAGCAGGTTGAAACTAATCCAGCTATCCTAATAATAGCAAAAAATTGGTAAAATGATTCAAATTTCAGGCTGCAAGTATATCAATAAAATAATAACAAAAAAGAGAGAGTTTATTGGAATAACACTGCTGCAGTCCAGGCTATGCTCAAGGTCTAGACAAGCTATTTAACTTAACCTCTGTGAGCCTCAGCTTCTTCTTCTTTTTTTTCTTTCTTTTTTTTTTTTTTGAGACATAGTCTCACTCTCTTGCCTAGGCTAGAGTGCTGTGGCGTCAGCCTAGCTCACAGCAACCTCAAACTCCTGGGCTCAAGCGATCCTCCTGCCTCAGCCTCCCAAATAGCTGGGATTATAGGCATGTACCACCATGTGCGGCTGATTTTTTTCTATTTTTAGTTGGTTGGCTAATTTCTTTCTATTTTTAGGCAGGGTCTTGCTCTTGCTCAGACTGGTCTCAAACTCCTGAGCTCAACCAATCCTCGCGCCTTGGCTTCCCAGAGTGCTAGGATTGCAGGCATGAGCCACTGTGCCCGGCTGAGCCTCAACTTCTTTATTTGCAAAATTGTTCTTCTCTTATTCCATAGGGTTATAATGAGATTCAAATGAGATGATACATAGGAGGGCCTGGCACAAGTATATCTCAACAACTGGTAATTATTATTACATTTTTTTATTTTAGATTTTGATTATGGTGATAATAATATGAATATTATAATAGAATCATTTGGGAGAAAGGAATTAACTAACAAGTTATATATATGATCTCATATTTAGTTATTTGAAATCATAGTACAGTGATATAAAATTATAAAAAATAAGTATATTG
Organism: Microcebus murinus; assembly: GCF_040939455.1. Taxonomy (NCBI): domain Eukaryota; kingdom Metazoa; phylum Chordata; class Mammalia; order Primates; family Cheirogaleidae; genus Microcebus; species Microcebus murinus. The sequence continues at coordinate 99,320,004 of NC_134113.1, read as the reverse complement.
TACTTATGTGAATTAAAGTGATAGCTGATGACAAATGCTTTTGTTTAAAAATGGGCTTCATTGAGTTAATTTACATACCATAAATTCATCCATTTAAAGTGTTAAATTCAGTGAATTTTAGTATATTCACAGATAGGTGCAGCTATCGACCTAGTCAATTTTCTTTCATCGTAATACGTCAGAGAGAAACTCTGTACCCTTTAGCTGTTACTCACCTATCTCCCCAGTCTCCCCACCCTCATATCTCCAGCTCTAAGCAGTCACTAATCTACTTTCTGTTTCTATAGATTTCTTTTTTTTTTTTTTTTTGAGACAGAATCACACTTTCTTGCCCAGGCTAGAGCGAGTGCCATGGCATCAGCCTAGCTCACAGCAACCTCAAACTCCTGGGCTCAAGCAATCCTGCTGCCTCAGCCTCCCAAGGCATGCGCCACCATGCCCGGCTAATTTTTTCTATATGTATTAGTTGGCCAATTAATTTATTTCTATTTATAGTAGAAGATGGGGTCTCATTCTTGCTCAGGCTGGTTTCGAACTCCTGACCTCGAGCAATCCACCCGCCTCGGCCTCCCAGAGTGCTAGGATTACAGGCGTGAGCCACCGCGCCCGGCCTATAGATTTCTTTATTCTGGGCTTTTATAATGAATGGAAGCATACAGAATGTGGCCTTTTGTGACTAGATTTTTCACTTAGCATAGTGTTTTTAGGATTGAACCATGTTGCAGAAAGATCAACACTTAATTACTTTTTATAGCCAAATAATATTCCATTGTATGCAGTACTATATTTTTTTTACCCATTGATGGACATTTAGGTTATTGCCACCTTTTGGCTACTATAAATACTGCTGTGAACATTCGTGAACAAGATTTTGTGAGGGCAGGTGTTTTCAGTTTTCTCAGGTGGGTCATTACATTCGTAGTATGGTGACATACTCTGTTTGATTGTTTAAGGAACTGCCTGTTTATAAAAGCGGCTGCACATTTTACATTCCTACCAGCAGTATACGAGGGTTCTAATTTGTCCACATTCTAGCCAACACTTGTTGTCTGACTCACTGATTTTAGCTATCCTAGTTGGTATGAAGTGGTATCTCAGTGTGGTCTTTTTTTTGTTTTGTTTTTGAGACAGAGTCTCACTCTGTTGCCCGGGCTAGAGTGCTGTGGCATCAGCCTAGCTCACAGCAACCTCAAACTCCTGGGCTCAAGTGATCCTCCTGCCTCAGCCTCCCAAGTAGCTGGAACTATAGGCATGCACCACCATGTCCGGCTAATTTTTTCTATATATATTAGTTGGCCAATTAATTTCTTTCTATTTATAGTAGAGACGGGGTCTCCCTCTTGCTCAGGCTGGTTTCGAACTCCTGACCTCGAGCAGTCTGCCCACCTCAGCCTCCCAGAGAGCTAGGATTACAGGTGTGAGCCAACACGCCCAGCCTCATTGTGGTCTTGATTTGTGCTTTCCAGATGACTAATGAAGTTGAGCATCTTTTCATGAGCTTATTGGCTATTTGCATGTGTGTCTTAGAGAAAGGGCTAATCATAGACCCTTTGTTAATTTTGAAAGTGGGCTATTTGTATTTTTATTATTGAAGTATAAGAATACTTTCTATGTTCCAGATACAAGTCCCCTGTTAGCTATACAGTTTGCACATACTTTACCCATTCTGTAGATTGTTCATTTTCTTGATGGTGTCCTTTGAAGGTTAAAGTTTTACATTTTGATGAAGTCCAATTTATTTATTTTTTTCTTTTATTGCTTTTACTTTTGGTGTCATATGTAATAGTGCTTTGCCAAATCTCATTTAAGATTTTACGTCTATGCTTCTAAGAGGTTTACATTATTAATTTTTACATTTATGTCTTTGATCCATGTTGCATTAATTTTTATATATGGTGTGAGATAAGAGGCCGACTTCATTCTTTTTCATATGGTTATCTAGTTATCCTAGCACCACTTACTGAAAGACTGTTCTTTCCCCCCATTGGATGGTCTTTTCAAAAATCAGTTGACTGTAGATATTATGTGTTTATTTTTAGATTCTCAATTCTATTCTACTGGTCTGTATGTCCTTCACACAGTACTACTGTCTTGATGCTGTTCTGTAATGAGTTTTTAAATCGGGAGGTGTGAGTCCTCCCTTTTTGTTCATTTTTCAGGATTGTTTTGGCTATTCTGACTCCATTTAGAATCAGTTTATCAATTTCTGCAAACATAGCAGCTAGGATTTTGATAGGGATTACATTGAATCTGTAGATTACCTTGGGGAGTATTACCATCTTAACACTGTTAAGTCTTTCAATCCATGAACATGGGATGTTTTTCCATTTATTTAGATCTTTAATTTCTTTGAATGTTTTATACTTTTCCAAGTACAAGTTTTGTGCTTTACTGTTAAATTTATTTTGAATTATTTTATTCTTTTTGTTGTTATCATGAATGGAATTTTTTTCTTAAATTCATTTTCAGGTTGTTTACTGAAAATTGCTTTTTTAAAAGCAATTTTATTGCTAATAGAACATTTTTCTTGCCCCCACATTTTTCCTTATGTCCCTTTGCATTTGACCTCCAACCTTACTCTGGTCTCAGGCAGTCACTGATACACTTTCTGTCAATGTAGATTATTTTTTACAGAATGTCAAATGAATAGAATCTCATGTATTCTTTTGTATCTGGCTTCTTTCATGCAGCATAATGATTTTATGCTGCATAAAATCATGTGCAGTGGTTCATTTTTTACATTGCTCTATTGCAACTTATCTTATTGATAGACATTTTTATTGTTTTCATTTCCTATTTATAGACATTTGAGTTATTTACAGGATTTGGCAATTATGATTAAAAGTGCTGAGTATATTCACATACAAGTCTTTGTGTGGACATGTTTTCAGTTGTCTTGGGTAAATACCTAGCATTGGTATTGCTGGGTCTCATGTAACTGTGTGCTTATGAGAAACTGCCAATAGTTTTCCAAATTTATATGCGTTAAAACCCCTCCCCCAGCTTTTTAGTGTATGTTTCTGGGACTTTTTACAGAAATGGTTTATACAAATAACCACCACCATAATCAGGGTAGAGAACAGCTCTAGTCCTTAATAAATTTACTTCATACTCTTGTAGTCAGTCCCTTCCTTCAGCCCTTGGCAGTCACTTACTTGATTTATATCCCTATAATTTTGCCTGTGTCATATAAAAGGTATTCTATAATATGTGGCCTTTTGAGTCTAGTATCTTTCACCTGGCATAATACATTTAAGATTTGTCTCTGTTGTAGAATGTATCAACACTTAATTCCTTTTTATCACCAAGTAATATTCCATCATTAGGACTAACCACAGTTTGTTTATTCATTCACTAATGGAAGAATGATTACGTTATTTCTGAATTTCAGTGATCATGAATAAGCTGCCGTACATATATTGGTATGAACACTGAGGAATAAGATTTGAGTCATATGGCAAATGCATGTTTAATTTTGGAAAATGGTTTTGCAGTTTCTTGTTTTCCCACCAGCTATGTGTGCAGAGTTTCAGTTCCGCCGCATCAAGTATTTGTTATTTGTCAATTGTTGCTGCTGTTGTTTAAAGCTGTCTTGAGAAGATTATAGTGGTGTTGTGGTTTGAGTTTACATTTACCTGATGAATAATAATACTCAGCATCTTTTCAAGTGCTTATTTGCCATCCGTATACTTTGGTGAAGTATCTTTTGAAATCTTTTGCTCACTTAAAAATTTGAGTTGTTTCCTTAATACTGAGTTTTCAGAGTTCTTTATGAATTGGGAATACAAGTTCTTTATCAGATATGTACTTAGCAAATATTTTCTCCCAGTGTGTATCTTGAATTTTCATTCTTTTAACAATGTCTCCTAAAGAGCAGAAACTTTTAATTTTGGTGAAGTCTAATTTATCTAGTTTTTTTCTTATGGATTGAACTTTTGACATTCTGTTTCAGAAATCTTTGCCTAGCTTAAGTTCAGAAAGTTTTGTTTTGTTTTGAAACAGTCTTGTTCCGTTGCCCCAGCTAGAGGGCAGTAGCGCAACTTCAAACTCCTGGGCTCAAGCGGTCTTTCTGCCTCAGCCTCCTAAGTAGCTGGGACTACAGGCATGCGCCACCATGCCCAGCTAATTTTAATATTTGTTGTGGAGATGGGGTCTCGCTCTTCCTCCGGCTGGACTCAAACTCCTGATCTCAAGGGATCGTCCTGCCTGAGCCTCCCAGAGTGCTAGGATTACAGGTGTGAACCACCACATCTGGCCACTTGTGTGTTTTCTTCTAGAAGTTTTATGGTTGCTTTTGAAGTTCCTTTTGAAATGTGTTTTGTTAATAATTTGTAAAAGATATTTTTACTATTTGATTTCTAAGAAGTAGATGGTGTTTCTCTATTTGTATGGAACCATGTTGTTTTGGGATAATATAGTGGGCTAACACTACAGGCAAAGTTCTGACTTCCTGTTCCAGCTCTATTCTGGAGCATAGAGAATCAGTCTACATTGCACAAGCCAAATCTCCCTTTTAGTTGATCGTAGTGGTGCTGGAGACCAGTCAGCATATCAGTGTGTTAGTTTGGCATCCATTTGCTCTAGGGTCCCAGATCGAATTTGGTGATGAAAATAAAGAGCGGGCTACCAGAACAGTTGGTACAGGATAATTTAAATAGCAAAGAAAATCGGTTTTTTGTTTATTTTACACTAGATTCCTTGAGTACTTAAATGCCTTTTTAGATTTCACATACAAGCAATATGCACTTAATTTGTTTTTCTGTGCCTGGCTTATTTTACTTTGCATAGTGTCCTGAGGGTTCATTCATGTTGTCAGAAATGACAGAATTTTCTTTTTTTTTTTCCTAAAGGATCAGTAATATTCCATTGTGTATATATACTGCATTGTCTTCGTTCATTCATTGGTGGGCACTTAGGTTGTTTCCATAGTTTGACTGCCGTGAATAATGCTGAAATGAACATGGGATTGCAGATACCTCTTCAACATACTGATTTCAATTCCTTTGGACATATACCCAGAAGTGGGATTGCGGGATCATATGGTAATTCTGTTTTTAGTTTTTTGAGGAATCTCCATACTGTTTTCCAAAATAGCTGCACCAGTTTACATTCTTACCAACAGTGTACAAAGGATTTCCTTTTTTCCCCACATTCTCTCCAGTCCTTTTCCCTTTTGTTTGTTTTTTAGAGACACAGTTTTGCTATGTTACTCAGGCTGGAATTGTTTTATGTTTTAATTTTTTTTTTTGAGACAGTCTTGCTTTGTTGCCCAGGCTAGAGTGCTATGGCGTCAGCCTAGCTCACAGCAACCTTAAACTCCTAGGCTCAAGCAATCCTCCTGCCTTAGCCTCTCGAGTAGCTGGGACTAGAGGCCCATGCCACCACACCTGAGTAATTCTTTGGTTTTTTGTAGAGACTGGGTCTCATTCTTGTTCAGGCTGATCTCCAACTCCTGAGCTGAAGCAGTCCTCCTGCCCTGGCCTCCCAGAGTGCTAGGCATGAGCCATAAATCTTTTGAAGTGTTTGGGCAATTGTCTTATAGAATATTCCATGTTTGGGATTTTTCTCTTTTTTTCCTCAAGATTAGAATCAAGTTAAACATTTTTGGTAAGATGACTTCAAAGATGTTGGATACCTACTGTATTAACAGAAGCCACATAATTTAAGGTTGTTTACTATTAGTGATATAAATGATATTAGTGATATTAATTTTGATCACTTGGTTCCTGAAACTTACTGGTTTTTAAATTTTGAAAAATAATTTTTAAGAGACAGTATCTGGCTCTTTTGCCCAGCCTAGAGAGTACAGTGGCATCATCCTCTTGCCATCTTCCTGCCACTGTGCCACACCCAGCTGAAACTTACTGTTTTGATTGAGTGATTAGTTTCTCTTCTCAATCAGGTGACCTCTAGATGATAGCTCTGTACACTGCTGGGTGTCAGAGAGGGAGTGAGAGACAAAAAGAAATGGTCACTGCCACAAAATTTAAAATATGGAGGTAGATGTTCAGACAGACTATTGTAGTGCAATAAGATGTTTGTTTTAGTGGAATTCTGTGCAAATTACAGTGGAAGAAACAGCCAAGCCCATCTGGGTGAATGAGGAAAGGTTTCACAGCTTGAATGGAGCCTGGAAGGCTGGTTATGAATTGACAGGTGGATAGGTAGGGAGGATTGCTCAGTAACAGCCTGTGTGGAAACATGTCCAAAAGAGTAGGTACTAGGGAATGTCATGTACAGCAGGAGTGTATCAGGAAGGATGATGGGAGTGGCAAGAGATGAGGCCATGTCAATAGGGAGCTGATGGTTAGATAGGAAGGCTGTTTGATTAAATTAGATATTATCCTGAAGGTTGGGCTCTTCAAACTTCTTTTAAAGCTGCGAATCACTTTAAGGGGAAATTTTATGCAGAAACTCAATATATAAAATAGATAAAAAGTGAAGCACTGTTTGAAAATTGCTGCAGTAATGGGAATTGAAGTTTAAGAAGGGGTGAGTGATGTGATCTAGTATTTAGAACATTCCTGGTATATAAACTGTTTGCAGTAAATATTTGTTGACCGAATGGAAAAACAATCTTTGCAGAGTAGAAGGTTCACTTCGCTATTAGTGTAGAATGAGCAGACAGGAACTAGATAGACAAATTACAAGGCTAGGTGAGAGATTATAGGACCTAAAGTAGAGAAAGAATAAAAGATTTAATGAGAGGTTGGTTATGAGAACAGGAGACAAAATTAACTGGACACAGTTGGACAATAGCTTTTAAGAGAGGAATAGTCTAGTACAGCGGCAGTGTCATCCAAAGGGCAGTGTCATTCCCAAGGAGCATTCAGGGAATTGCTAGCATTACCGGCAGTTAGTGGATGGGGGGCCTGTATGCTAGATATATTATACAGTACATAGGACATTCCCAGCAATGAAGATTTTGCCCCCATCCTAAGAACTTTCATGTAGGTAAAAAAAAAAAATCTTCATTTGAATCTAAGTTCAAATTTCATTTTACATATAAGCACAAAATATTTGCAGTGTTTTAACATAAATCAAAATTTTTAGGAATGAAGCTGTGGTGTGAATCTAGGAAAGATTATACTTAGTATGGCTTGGAACATTAGTATCTAATAAGAGTATTTCACCTTTTTGGAAAATCCTATATTATATCATCACCTTCATCATTGGTCATGTTGGAATTGTTTATACAACACCGTGGCAGTCTGCGTTTTGTACTTTTAGCTTTTACATGTAGGAACAAGCACTTGACTACTTTATTGTATCTTTTGGTGAGGTCGTGCTTAAGCATTTACATTTTGAAATGTTTTATTTTATTATATACTTCATGCTATGTCTGCTTCTGATTATAGTTAAGCAAAATATTGATTATGTTTATGGATGTAGGAAGTTTTGTCATCTGTGAATTTCATTACAGGATAGTAAAGGGGTGAGTGTTAATAACAGTATGTGTTTTAAAGAGGGAGTGTTGGGTTTGAGAAAGTTACAGAATCACTGGTCCAGGGTGTGTCCTAGGATTTTCTGGCTGGTTAACTGCCTGGTGGTTGTTACACTTCGTTGAGATGGGGAAATTAATAGAGGATTGGGTCTGAGTTGGTAAGTACGCGAGTTATGTAGTAAACAGTTGTGAGTGGAGATTAGGTATATAGGACAGAGTTCTCGCCTGGGAGAAAATAAGTTAACATTTATTGAGAGAAGTGGTGGTGAAGAACACAGATTCTGGATCCAGCCTGGGTTTGTTTCCTGGTGCCATACTCTGTACCTGTACAACAATGAACAATTTCTTAACAGTTATTACATTCAGTTTTCTTCAGAAATGGGAACAAAACAGTACCTATCCACTAAGTTCATGTGAGAATTAAATGCCTTAAAACCTATAAAATACCCAAATTGTGCCAACTTACTAGTTGTACTCAAATTAGCCATTATTGTTCACCATTCAATATGGGCCAAAAATTGTGAATTAATATATGAATTATCTAATTTGGGCCTTAAAGACAATGTTTTTATGAGATTGTTGAGGCTTAGGAAGATTAATTATAGATTTGGGAGTCACACATAATATAGGAAGCAATAAGCCTCAGTTGGATAGGATTGAATCAGATACTGTTGCACTCCATCTGTGGTCCCCAGACCAAGATCCTCAACATCTTCTGGGAACTTGTAAGAAATACATAATCTCAGGTCCCGCCCTAGCTCTACTGATTCGGAGTCAACATTTAAACAAGGTCCCCAGGTGATCACTAGGCACATTAATGTACGGGAAGCACTGGGCCCAGAGATGTGAGCTGATCAAGTTCAGCAGGGATAGATAACTTGGAGGCCTCATTCATGGTGTATTAAAAGGCTCAGGAGGTGGAACACCAGGTGTTCATCCTGGCTCTAGCTCCCAAGTTTTAGCATTTGCACTTTGGCAGGTCTTTTTCTTTCTCTGGACCTCATTTTTCTCATATTTTGGTGAAGTAGGTTCTCTTTTAGCTCTAAAATTGTATAGTTCTGAGTCCAGGGTCATCTAGTGCTGTGGTCCCCAACCCCTAGGCCAAGGACCAGTGGTACTTTTCTTGTGTTTATTAGCTATATGTCTTTGGTGAAATTTCAGTTAAGATCTTTTGCTCATTTTAAAATTGGGTTGTCTGTTGAGTTGTTTATATATTCTGGTTTTGCTTTTCCTAATCTAAGGTCACAGAGGTTTTTTCTTATGTTTCCTTTTAGAAATTTTATTGTTTTAGATTTAACATTTAAGTCTGTGTTCCATTTTGAGTTGGTATTTGCATATGATATGAGGTATTTGTTTTTTGAGGGGGAAGGGGAGAGAGCTAGCACCATTTGTAGAAAAGAGCATCCTTTATCAGTTGCCCATACACATGTGGGTTCATTTCTGGACTCCATATTCTATTTCATTGTTCACTTTGTTCTGTTTGAGATGGTACCACACTGTTTTAATTACTGTGTTAAAATTAAGTAATGTTAGTCCTCTCATTTTGTTGTTTAAGTTATAGCTTTTACACTTTCACATGAATTTTAGAATGTATCAGTTTCTACAAAAAAAGCTTGCTGACATTTTGATTGTGGTTATGTTGAATATATTGATCAATTTGTAGAAAATTGACAAATTAACACTATTTAATCTTTTGACCCATGATTGTGGTATGTCTCTATGTTTTCTTTGCTTTCTCACAGAAAAGTTTTATATTCTCCACTGTTCAGGTGTCTCCCATCTTTTGTCAGATTTATTGTGAAGTATTTCATACAATTTGTACATTTAAAAAAATTCCAATTGCTAATACATAGAAATACTATCATTTTATATATTGATCTTGTATCTGTAACTTTTCTAAACTCAACTTCTTTATCAGCTTTTTGGTAGATTTTATTGGATTTTCTTCATAGATGATCATGTTATCTGTGAATAAAGATAGTTCTGCTTCCTTTTTCCCCCAACTGGATGCCTCATTTCTTTTTCTTACCTTATTGCACTGTCTGAAACTTCCCGTAGAATGTTAGATGCAAGTGGCCAGAGTAGATATTCTTGTCTTGTCCCTCATTTTAGGGAAAAAGCATTTAGGCCTTCCCCATGTTCATGTTGATTTTTCCCCTGCAATTATGAGTTACTTAGAAGCATGAATATATTAAAAGTTAGAAGAATATTAGTTTTCAAGTATTTGGGAATTTTCCAGAGAGCTTTCTGTTAATGATTTCTAATTTATTCTATTTTGGTCTAACAAGATACTTTGTATAACTTTTGCATCCTATTTATTGAGACTTTTTTTATGGCCCAGAATATGGTGTCTCTTCGCAAATGTTTCATGTTCATTTGAAAAGAATGTATATTCTGCTGTTGTTGGCTTGAGTATTCTATAAATATCAATTCAGAAACTTCTTTATCTTTTAATACAAAAGGGATGAAATATGAAATGGGTTCATTTCCCTCTTTCAAATTCATAGCGTGAGTCTGGAAAGCTTTCTCTTATAGTTGAAGAGCAGTTTCCTGATTGGAATGACAGCTTTGAACTGGAAGACATTATTTTATTAGTGCACTAATCAACCACAGAGATTACCTGATTGGCTACTTAATAATTAAATGAAGTTGCTTATAATTCTTTGAGCATATACAGAACTAATTAAATTAACCCTTTACTGCCCGGCATGCCTTGGGTATTCTCACGTGAAGATGGAGGAGCCTAAAAACCTTCTTGAAAACTCTGGTGAGGTTAATAGGCAGATGTTTCAGTCAATTTCAAAGGTAAGTACCTTATTTTAAGAGGCATATTAAGTACAAATAAAACAAAAAATAGAGGTTCAGAAACTGTAGTCTTTCATCAACTTGAGTATTTTATTAACAGTTTTCCTAGGGTCTTAATGGAAAAGCTTTTTATACCAATACTTCTTTTGGATATAAGTTTAAGATAACTCTCTTAATAGCCAGTTTTACTTTGAGAAGATTTCATTGTAAAATCTTATAAACATTAGTTCTTTCAACATGTGCTTGTAACAGCCTGCTAAGATATAGAGAAAGGTTGGTGAAAGAGAAGATTGCACTGGATTACAAATCATAGGTGATGAACAAAATATGGACTGGAATTTCAAAATTGAAAAAGACCTTGAATAAGATGACCTTATTTCAGCTTCTATTTTTGTAGATGGACAAACTTGTTGGTTGAGGAAATTAAGATGCAGAAAAGTCAGGCATTTTGTCTAACGGTGATTCTCAGTAGGAGGTGATTTGTCCCTTCAGAGGACTCTGCCAGCGTCTGGAGATGTTTTTTGGTTGTCACAGCTCAGGGGCAGAGGGGTGTGCTAGCGGGTAGAGGCCAGGGATATTGCCAAATACCCTACAATGCATAAGACAGCCCCTCAGAACAAAAAAATCATCTGGCCCAAAATGTCAATACTGCCAAGCTTGAGAAACCCTGGTTGGAAGCCAACTTGAGTTTTGATTAGAACGTGGATCTCTAAAACTCTACCTTTGGCGGCTTAATATAATCTTGTCATCAGCTGTTGGTAATCACCTATAAATTATTCTTAAGATTTGAGGTAAAATTCACATAACAAATTTAGCCATTTTAAAGTGTACAATTCAGTGGCATTTAGTAGATTCAGTATATTGTGTAACTATCATCTCTTTCTAGTTTTAAGATGTTTTTATCACCTCAAAAGGAGAGATCCTGTACTCATTAAACAGTCACTCTCCCTTTCCTCCTCCCCCCAGCCCCTGGCAACCACTTTGTGTCTCTATGGATTATAAATTTTTTTGTAGTGCTTTTTGTGGTGTTCTGGAAAGAACACCAGACAGGAAGTTGGGAGAGTGAACTTCACATCCCAGCTTCTGTGTTCTTCCTCTTACTTGCTGCGTGATCTGGGCAAGTCATTCATCTTTCCTGAGCCTCAGTTTCCTTTATATTTATGGAACAGCTATCATAGTAGCCAGATGCCATTCTTCTTTAAAGTCTGAAATTCTAGCTCACTGCTCAGCGTTTTATTGGGCATCTTTAACAGAATTTTTAATCTTACACTGATTTCTTTCTCACCCAGGATGATCCTGAACCACCTTTCCAGGTACTGAATGATGTTTTGGATTTATGTCTTGGAATTAGAAGTTAATGTTAGTGTCAGCTCTAATAAAATGATTAGGAAGGTTAAAGGAGCCTCCAAAATATTAATTCTCCCCATTGCTAAGGATATTTTAGGTCACCTCATTTAGCACATAACTTATATTACCTTGTAAATTAGTAAAACAAAAACAAGTATAGTATCTTTCTATATTCTTATTCCTGCTTAAAACCTCCCATGACTCTCTTGCATTTAGAATAAATTCTGGTATAAATCCCTTACCCTTGTTTAGTAGGGACCTATGAAGTCTTTTTGCATCTGTGACCTTGCCTTGTGCTCTTCTCCCCCTTGCTCCAGTCACATCAGTTTTCTTTTATTCTCATAAAGACTGCATTCTTTAGGGCCTTTGCACTTGTTCCTGGTTTTCAGGTCTCAGCTGAGGCGTCATCTCAATGAATGCAACCTTCCTTGATCATCCTCACTATCTATAGTTTGTTTTAGTAATTGTAAATAAGTATTATAGAGAGAATAACAAAGAGTTCCATCACCCAGCTTCAATAATCACTAACATTCTGTAGCTCATGACCACCCAGTTTAAAGTAGTACCCTCGCCTGTCTTCGCAACCCAGTCAGTCTGTGTCGTACTACTCTTTTTCTGTTTTCTTTTTCTGGAGTTATCTTTTTGATTTACTGTTTTTGTCTATTTTGACCTTACAAATGTGAGTTCTGTCAGAGCAGGGATCTTGTCAGTCCTATTCATTCTTGCATCTATAGTACCTAGAATTGTCCCTGTACATAGTAAGTACTTAATATTTAATGAACGAATGAAATAAACTTTCTAAAAGCAGGGATTCCACTGCTTCACTTGACCAGTCTTTAAAAAAAATAATACAATAAAAGCAGGAACTGTGTTTTATCCATATTTGTATTCTTAACTGTCTAGTAAAGAGCTTCTTTGTACTTAATAGATAACAAATATTTGATCTAATATTTTTATTTTCTTTGTCACTGCTCCCTTCTAGGGACAGATTTGTTTACATAATAAGCCTCTTCAGGACTTTTCTAGTGCAAGGAGAATAGTATACTTTTCTTTGATTTACTTTCTGGTCACTTTTTAATTTCTGATATAAAATAAAAATAAGCTTTTATTGATTGAAAATTTTTTCCTTACCAGATTTACTTGGTTTTTTAATCATCCTTGTCTTTTCATAGGTAATTTGTAACACATTCTGGAAGTTCACATTTATCTTTCCTTTCTCTGATCTACTGTTTCTAGAACTACAGAAAGTGAGAGCTGGGAAGGATGTTACAGATAATTTAGGTGTAACTCACAGTTTTACAGATGAGGATATTGCTCAGGATCATACTATAGGTAGTGGATTGACTTGGGATTAGAACAAGGAAAGCCAAACCTAGCAGTTAGTAGGCAGTTTAAGACTTAATCATTTTCTCATTGTTTTCATATTTATGAGTTCTGTTTTAACAGTTGGATTCTTAAGTTCTTTGTAATTAATGATCATGTATTGTGTTATATTCTTTTAGTACCTTACATGGGCTTTAGCATTAGGCCCAGAGTCATGTTTTTGGGTTGAGAGAATAATGTGAATTATTTGAGAATAATTTAATTTGATGTTATATTTCTATCTGACTCATGGGAAGAGACACCTGGAGGGCAAATCTTGATTACTTGTGGAATGGGTATATAAAAAGAATTGGGAATGGGACAGATGAGATGGAGAGAATTAACAGAAGGCTGCAGATGGTGGCTTAGCACTTTGGAACGAGTCCATCAGTTCCTGCTGTCCAATCCAGTGTGAAAGATCCATCTGGGCCTCCCCTGAGTGCAAGAATGTGATGTAATGGACACAGGATGGGAAAGCCGGTTTCACTGAAAGTAATTATCAAGTTGGATCAAATAGACTTGGAAATGTTAGGTGTAGAGACAAGATGGGAAGAACTGAAGACTTGGATTAGGTGGGTCCTTAATATATGACTTCTTTTCCCATTTATCTGGTAAAATCCAGACCTTGATTCCTGTTTTAACTTTTTATTTTTTAAAATCTAAGTAAATGTCAAAATTTAAAACAGTACCTTCTCGCAAAAAAGTTTATTGTAGGCTGGGCGCGGTGGCTCAAACCTGTAGTCCTAGCTCTCTGGAAGGCCAAGGCGGGCGGATTGCTCGAGTTAAGGAGTTCGAAACCAGCCTGAGCAAGAGCGAGACCCCATCTCTACTATAAATGGAAAGAAATTAATTGGCCAACTAAAAATATATACAAAAAATTAGCCAGGCATGGTGGCACATGCCTGTAGTCCCAGCTACTCTGGAGGCTGAGGCAGGAGGATTGCTTGAGCCCAGGAGTTTGAGGTTGCTGTGAGCTAGGCTGATGCTACGGCACTCACTCTAGCCTGGGCAACAAAGTGAGACTCTGTCTTAAAAAAAAAAAAAAAAGTTTATTGTAAAAACTTTAGAAAATTGCGATAAGCAAAATGAAGAAAATAGATGATATTTATAATTAGTTTTTTTTTTTTTTTTTTTGAGCCAGAGTCTCACTTTGTTGCCCAGGCTAGAGTGAGTGCTGTGGCATCAGCCTAGTTCACAGCAATCCCAAACTCCTGGGCTCAAGCAATCCTGCTGCTTCAGCCTCCCGAGTAGCTGGGACTACAGGCATGTGCCACCATGCCCGGCTAATGTTTTTTCTACATATATTAGTTGGCCAATTAATTTCTTTCTATTTTTAGTGGAGACGGGGGTCTCGTTCTTGCTCAGGCTGGTTTCGAACTCCTGACCTCAAGCAATCCGCCCGCCTCGGCCTCCCAGAGTGCTAGGATTACAGGCGTGAGCCACCGCGCCCGGCCTATAATTAGTTATTTTGAGCTGGTATAGGTCTATTTATATATAGGCCATTACTTATTTTTCAAATATATGATGTCACAATATATTATTATGATATAAAATGATTTATGATTTTTTAGTTAATGAAGGAATATCTTTTGTGTTTATGTGCAGATCTACAGTGTCATAATAATTCAGGTATGGATATGCCATTATTTGTTTAGCCAGTTCCCTATTGTTGGCCATTGAGTTTTTTTCTAGTTTTACATAAACTAACAATGCTAAGATGACATCTTTGTATATGTGTGTATGTTACCCTTTCTTTAAGATACAACTTTATAGTGGAATTTCCATTCTCAAGGTTATGTACCAGTTAATTTTTTAAGTATTCTAATGGCCAATATTCTATAATGTCATGGCTACTATTCTAATAAACTTGACTTATTTCTTCTGTGTCAAATAAATGATGATCCATAGTTGTGGCTACAGTTCTGGTATTCTAGTTATAGCTAGAAATGCCTAGGGAAGGGTCATTTCTGTTCATTCAATCTGTTTCCCAAAATACAATTATAGAAATCTGTCACCATTGATTCTTTTTTTTTTTTTTCTTTCCCACCAATTTGGCTAAGGTAACCATTGATTCTTAATGTGTTAAGTCTAGTTGGTAAAGTCATTCTGGTTTTTACAGCTTCATTTCATGTTCTGTTTCTAGCTTTTTCCCCATTTTAATTCCCTGCCCTAACCCCATACTCTGTGGCTACTTTTTGTGTGTGTGCGCCTAAAGCAGGCCTGGATTTTGTTTAGCTCCCATCCTTAGGGCTAGAGGCCTTTGGCTCCCCTGCTCAAAATTCTGTAGCATTTCCTGATTTTCACACTGGGGGATGGAGATAAGCTTCAACAAAGGCAACTGACAGGAGGATATTGCTGTGGGGTCAGAGGAAAGGCGAGAGCCCCTGTTCCAGAGACTATGCAAAAGGTAAATTAGAACTTCTGGGGTTGAGGGAATTGTGTCTGGAAATTCTGCCTTAAAAGGCTCTCTGAAGTAATTTTTGAAGCTTAAATATGACTTGAGTCTCTATCAGTGGTATATCGTGTCTCATGTGGAGAGGGGGCATGGAACCATGGCCACCTTCTCCGGAGGCATCATCCAGAGCTTCCCCCTTTACTTTCTTGTGGCATTCTGGGTATAGCCAGTCTATTTATTTGTGCATCTACATTCTGTCCTTCGAGGAGGATGTTCCCTTTTTACAGGAGGCTGCAGTCTGATTTTTGATTAGTCATTGTTAAAATTTTCTTCTGGAAATGCCTGACACCCTCTTTAAAACTAGTCTGAGGTTGAGTGTGTCTGACCCTAACCTCCACCCTGTGTTGGGCCACACACACTTTTCTTTGACCTTTGTTGACTGAGCTAGCTGGGCGCCAGTAAGCACGATCCCTTTTTTGAAATCTTCGTTTTGCCTTAGTTCTTCCTGTAGTCAGTTGTGAGGCTGGTTTTAAGAGGAGGCTTATCTGTGGTGGAGTGTGGACCTCCTATCAAGGGAGCGGAATCAAAATTGTTCTTGTGAGAACAGGTTGGAGAACAAAGAAAGCAGGTTTATAGTTCTGACTTTGGAAACTAGAGTGTAGAGGAAAACAGGAGTAAGTTGTGTACTGACAGCAGCAGAGGGCATGACTTATTCCTTTGCAAGATGACTTTGTCTTCCAGGCAAATAACCCTTCAGGATCTAGAGTCAGTCTATTTTGGTTGCTTATAATTGTTCTTAAGTATGTCCTTAATGTATTGCTCTATCTTGGCTGTGATTGCGTCATTTAATTAAGCTCACTGTTGCTGCAGTTACTTAGCTTGCTTACTCCTTTAGCGTTGTTTAGACCTGTGGATCTGACTGAGCAGCAGGAAAAACAAAATGTTGGTGTCAGGACCATCTCTGCTGCAGGACCTTACATCTAGTCTTTCATTTGGTATTCAGTTTCACATATTGGGCCTGTTCTCCAAACTGCTCTGTAAGCTAGATGTGTGGTCTACAGCTGGTCCAAATTTCATGTGCATTGGAGGAAGAAGGATTATTTATCCTCACTATATGTGCATTCCTAGGAAGACAGAGATTTTCAGTGACAAAGTTTTGAAGCATATTGCAGGTACTTTGCTACTGATTGTGTATTCTCGAAATTGGCAAATAATATACCAGAAAAGTTAGTTTGAGCAGATTCAAGGTTATTTTTGTAATATTCTCACTCACATTTTCTTTTTTTTTTTTTTCAGACAGTGTCTCATTTTGTTGCCGGGGCTATGCCCGGGCTAGAGTGCCATGGCATCAGCCTAGCTTACAGCACCCTCAAACTCCTGGGCTCAAGTGATCCTTCTGCCTCAGCCTCCTGAGTAGCTGGGACTACAGGCATGTGCCACCATGCCTGGCTAATTTTTTTTTCTATATATTTTAGTTGTCCAATTAATTTTCTTTCTATTTTTTTAGTAGAGACAGGCTCTTGCTCTTGCTCAGGCTGGTTTCGAACTCCTGACCTTGAGCAATCCGCCCACCTTGGCCTCCCAGAGTGCTAGGATTACAGGCGCGAGCCACTGCGCCCGGCCAGCTATGTATTCTTAATAAAGAATTTTGCGACTTAAACAGAGTAATTCAGGTGTAATTGGTACATGAGTGGCATTTTGGGCGCAATTCATTCAAGCACAGGAAGTATAACATGGTCCATAGTACTTTCATATTTTTTATATTCCTACAGAGAATACTCAGAAACAAACAGCATTTTTCTGGGTGATTCTAGGGCAGTGATTTACAATCCTCAGTTTTATGAAATCTTAAGGTTTTTCCAGTTATTTTATGGTGTTGGGAAACTTGGGCACTTAAGGTAAACTTAAGTTTATTCACCATCAGAAATCATTCCATAATAAAAGAATGCAGGGTACAAAACTAAAGTACTCTATAGTATCTGAAATCACTCTTTTCACTATGAAGTAGAATAAGACAAAGTGAAATGTTTGTATATGATAAGAGATTATCTTGTTTTCTCCCCAAAATGTATTAGTTTACAGTAAGATTATCATTTAGTATCATGTGTAAATTATCGGGGGTTGCAGTTGAAATGACATAATTTAGTAGTTATGTATATCTGAACTCTTGGAAAAAATGTGACGTTGTAATACTTTCAAGTATAGTAAAAATCCGAAAATCCAACATTTTGCATTCTAGAAAATCCTGACGGTACAGGCATCTATATATATCCTAACCACTAGGTATACAAAGAGATTTTTATTATAATGCATTTTTTGTCAATGGATTGGTTCAGAACATACATGAAAACTATGTGGTTGGCCAGGGCACGGTGGCTCATGCCTGTAATCCTAGCACTCTTGGAGGCTGAAGCAGGAGGATCACTTGAGGCCAGGAGTTCGAGACCAGCCTGAGCAAGAGCGAGACCCCCATCTCTACTAAAAAAAAAAAAAAAAAAACAAAATCCAAAACTGTGTGCTCACTTCAGTAGCATATATACTAAAATTGGAACAATACCAATTGTGCACTGACCCCTGCACAAGGATGAAAGGCAAATCGTGAAGTGTTCTGTATTTGTTTATTTTCTAATGTTCACAGGTCGGAAAACCGAGGATTTGGTAAGTGAAGTGTGATATACTCAGTTAAGTGCTCTTCCAGCTTCAAACCCCATCCCCAACTCCTCCTTAAAAACAAAAACAAAAACAACTCCTCTTTGGCTTGCTGGTCACAGTAACAAAATGTAGCGCATCTTAACTGAGTGAGAGAGCGTATGTTACCATTCTTGATATATTTGCCATTTTACCTAATGCAATGTGGGAGTCACATACTGTATTCAGTTGTGATTATCTCAAAGTGTTTTGACTTTTTCTCTTATATACATTTTATGATGGCCACAAGCAGTAGCAAAGGTATGTAATGGTGGTAAGGTTAACCTTAGTGATACTGCCAGAAAGTGGCACTGGTATAGTGACTTGAATAAGGTAAAAAGAAAAATGTGATCATTCAGAATTTTAGTATTGTTATCTACATTGCCTTTTATTAATTATTATTATTATTTTAGACAGAGTCTTGCTTTGTTGCCCAGGCTAGAGTGAGTGCCGTGGCGTCAGCCTAGCTCACAGCAACTTCAAACTCTTGGGCTCAAGCAATCCTGCTGCCTCAGCCTCCCGAGTAGCTGGGACTCCAGGCATGCGCCACCATGCCCGGCTAATTTTTCTACATATGTTAGTTGGCCAATTAATTTCTTTCTATTTATAGTAGAAACGGGGTCTTGCTCTTGCCCAGGCTGGTTTCGAACTCCTGACCTGGAGCAATCTGCCCGCCTTGGCCTCCCAGAGTGCTAGGATTACAGGCGTGAGCCACCGCGCCTGGCCTGTATTGCCTTTTATTAATGTAGCTGAGGTTTATTTACTTTAAATAGGAAAAGGACATTGTGCTTTACTTCAAATAGGTTAGATCCTTTTCCTCTTCAATGTCTATAGTCCTGTTCATTGGAGATTTGAGCCTCATCGCTACATCCAGAGACCTGGTTTACCAGTATCCTCATGATTTCTGGGAAGAAACTGTTTTTTTAGGATTGACTTTAACATTCCCAAATCTTTCCCATTTCTGTGTTTGAGAGGTTAAAAAATGGTGAGTTACGAAGCCAGCAATTAGTGCCAAGGGAGTTGAGTGTCCTGCTTAATTCACTTAAAGGGAACCTTTAACTATGGCTCCACTAGTGATTGAGTTCATGTAAAATATATTGGCATATCTAGAGTGAAAGGTAACCTAGAGACATAAAGAAAGGGTAGTGATTTATATTTATCACTTCCTCAAAATGAGTACCAATACTGAATTTAAAATTTCTTTTTCCTTTGTGAGTCAAGAAGATAGAGTATATATATAGCCCTTTGGTAGTTTTCTTTTCCTAGGACCTAGACCTTTATCGTCCCTGACCTTCTGTGCATTTGTTTTCTTTGCCCTGAAATATTGATAAATTCCTTCATCCTTATTTGTGTTATGAATGATGAAATGGGTAGAGCCAAATATAGTGTGTTAGTTGGAATTTTGATCTCTAAATCTAGGCTTCCCGGGTTCAAATCTTGTTCATACTGTTAATGGAGGGATCATGATTTACCTAATTATTCTTCTAGTTTAGACCCTTAGATTGTTTCAGTGGCTTTGCTTTTTTCTTTTTTAAATAAAGCACCAGTAGATACCAAATGTGTACATTTATCATTATTTCCATATGATAAATTCCTAAAATTGTCAAAATATGAATCTTTCTAAAATCTCTTGGTATATGTGTCATATTGACAGTGTTGTCAGATGTGTTCCCTTACAACAAAGAGACATTATCTTTTAAGAATTTAAAATTGCTTTATCACATACAGTTTGTAGGTGTTTATGTAACCTTATTAATTCTTGAAGAAACTTAATTGGCTTTATTCCATGTGTTTGACAAGTTGTGCTGTGTGCATTTTTGTAGATATAGCATTTAGATAAATTTAAATGTAGGTTTAGCAACAGCTATTGACCAGCATTATGTTTCCTTTGAGGATCACCTCTTGATAGTTCAGTTTTACTTCATAAAATGGGAAGTTTTCTGTACCACACCTGCTTTGTAGAGAGGACGTGGAAATAATTTCTTTTAGTTCTATGGAAGGAAAAAAAATTTTTTTGAGCAGTTTAGATATCATTAGTTTGCTATAAAAGACATGGACATTATTTAAATGAGGAAAGACTTCAGAACCTCTGTGGAATGAACTTCCTGTCAATGCCATTTCAGTAGTGATTTATTTCAGTCAACATACTTTCCAAGAATGTTAACCATCTCTAAATAAGAAATAATCATTGTCATCTAGAACTACTTGGGTGCCTCCATGTTCTGGGAGAACTTTATCTGCAACTTTCACACTAACTGGTTGAGTCTTTCCACCCTTTCCTTTAGAGCCCGATCCAACAACAACTATTGTTGCTTGCGATACTTTTCCTTGAGGTTTTTCTGGAAGCACAGTGCCTCCTTTGGTTACAGTTTCAGCTGCACTCCTTTCAACCAATAAATACTCTGTCAAAACGCAGAAGAAGCTTTCTAACTGCTTGTCCTGCCATCCCACTGCTGCAGCTGGTACTCTGCTCTTATACAGCCGCTGTAAGGAGCGACCCGCAGAAATATTTTTATAACCACTTAATAAGTTAGTGAAAGTAATATTAATCGCTGATCAAGTTTTGACAAGTCTTGCAAAAAGGGAGAAAAAATAATTAGATGCAAAGTGTTATTGCTACAGTCTCTGCTTTAGGGTGAATGATAAAATTTTGGCTCTCTGAAACTTAACTTGGAAGCACATCTTACACATAGTCAAGATTTCCATTTAATACGGTTTACCACTATGGCCTCACATTTTTTTTTTTTTTTTTTAAGAGATAGAGTCTGGCTCTGTCACTCAGGCTGGAGTGCAGTGGCCTGATCACAGCTCACTGAAACCTCAAACTCTTGAGCTCAAGTGATCCTCTCACCTCAGCCTCCTGGTACCCTCAATTTTTTTTTTTATTTGAGGCAGAGTCTCATTCTGTTGCCCTGGCTAGAGTGCTGTGGCATCAGCCTAGCTCATAGCAACCTCAAACTTCTGGGCTCAAGCGATCCTCCTGCCTCAGCCTCCTGAGTAGCTGGGACTACAGGCGTGTGCTGCTATGCCCGGCTAGTTTTTTCTATATATTTTTAGTTGTCCAATTAATTTCTTTCTATTTTTAGTAGAGATGGGGTCTCGCTCTTGCTCAGGCTGGTGTTGAACTCCTCACCTAGAGCAATCCACCTGCCTCGGCCTCCCAGAGTGCTAGGATTACAGGCGTGAGCCACCTCACCCGGCCTACCCTCCATTTTTAATTTGCCCATTTTGAGAAGAAATCTTCATAATTATACTTACCAACCTTTTTTTAAAAACCCAACTTTATTCCAGTATAATTTGAATACAGTTAAGTGCACAGATTTTAAGTACGTAGTTGAGGTGGGGTTTTTTTGTTTTGTTTTGTTTTTGAGACAGAGTCTCACTTTGTTGCCCAGGCTAGAGTGGGTGCTGTGGCATCAGCGTAGCTCACAGCAACCTCAAACTCTTGGGCTCAAGTGATCCTGCCTCAGCCTCCTGAGTAGCTGGGACTACAGGCATGCGCCACCATGCCCGGCTAATTTTTTCTATATATATATTAGTTGACCAATTAATTTCTTTCTATTTATAGTAGAGATGGGGTCTTGCTCTTGCTCAGGCTGGTTTTGAACTCCTGACCTTGAGCAATCTGTCCGCCTCAGCCTCCCAGAGTGCTAGGATTACAGGTGTGAGGCACTGTGCCCGGCCTTATAGTTGAGTTTTGACAACTGTATACATGTTTATAATCACTACCCCAAACAAAATATAAATATTATAATTTCTATTCCTCCGGAAATTTCCCTAATGCCTAGTGCAGTCAGATCCTCCCTACCACACATACCTGCCCCAGGCAATCACTGATCTGATTTCTATCACAGATTAGATTTGTTTGTCCTAGAAAATAAATGGAGTCATACCATATGTATTCCTTTGTCCTTTCCAGCCTAATATTGTGTATGGAGTGTGCTTATATCTAGTCCCAATAATTGTGCATCCTTAAGCCTGTGTATTACTGCATTGCAGCCCAGTGATTCATTTTGGTTCTGTTGAGCTATGTGTGGAACTTTAGTAGCTCTAAGCTTAGGTATTGGAGGGGAGGAGGTTTCTGGTGCTAGCTGTTTAAAGAAGTGTTTAAAAGTGTTTCTGGCTCTTCACTTTACATCAGACAACTAACTACTTTTTACTTGGGTCACTTTGCATATGCTTTCCTAATAATTTTCTGTTTCTAATTAGCTTTGAATTGTGAAACATTGTAACTAAATTAGAGTTACATAGAAATTTGTCTTTAAGTATTGTTTGGTCCTCTGGTCTTCTTCAGGTCAAGCTATATAAAATTGAGGTTATGTATGGCATGATAAAACAGTATAATTGCACCTCAACATTTTGACTAAGGGATTTTTTTGCTCATCATATTTATATTTTTATTCCTTTTTCTTTTTTGGTATTTGTCATTTTGTTGTTATTTTTTAAAAATAAACTCTAATTTTTAGAGCAGTTTTAGGTTCACAGCAAAAATTGAGAGGAAGGTACAGGGATTTTTTTATAACCCCCTCCTCCTCCCTCACATTCACAGGGAGTGTAAGGACCTTATAGTAGGCTGGGTGTGGTGGATCACCCCTATAATCCTAGTACTCTGGGAAGCCGAGGCAGGTGGATTGTTTGAGCTCAGTTCAAGACCAGCCTGAGCAAGAGCGAGACCCCGTCTCTACTAAAAATAGAAAGAAATTAGCTGGGCAACTAAAAATATATAGAAAAAATTAGCTGGGCATAGCAGCACATGCCTATAGTCCCAGCTGCTTGGGAGGCTGAGGCAGGAGGATCACTTGAGCCCAGGAGTTTGAGGTTGCTGTGAGCTAGGCTGATGCCATGGCACTCTGGCCTGGGCAACAGAGAGATTGTGTCAACAGCAACAACAAAAAGAACCTTATAGTAACAAAATAGTCCTAATTCCTCCCAGGTATCATTGCTGTTATTCATTTCACTTATACATATGCATGTATGTACACATAAACATATAATGAAATACATTGTTTATCTGTTAGCAGATAACAAAAAAAGTTTTCATGTTACTTTCACTTATTCCCTGATGCTCTTCCTTTCTTTATCTTTGATGTTCAGAAGTTTGAATGGGAAATGCCTAGTAGTTTTTGAGCTTTTATCTTGTTCAGTGTTCTCTGAGCTTCCTTGATCTGTGGTTTACTTGGTGTCTGACATTATTAATATGGAGAAATTTTCAGTCTTTTTGTTTTTGTTTTTGAGACGGAGTCTCACTCTGTGTCCCAGGCTGGAGTGCAGTAGCATGGTCATAGCTCACTGCAGCCTCCATCTCCTTCCTCAGCCTCCCAAGTAGCTTGTTGTGGCCACCATGCCTGGCTAATTTTTAAACTTTTTTTTTGTAGAGATGGGGTCTTTCTGTGCCACTCAGACTGGTCTTCTGCTTTCAAATGAACCTCCTGCCTCAGCTTCTTAAAATGCTGGGTTTATAGGAATGTGCCAGGCCGTTATTGTTAACAGATATTTTTTCTCTTCCTTTTCTTCTCCTTGTGGTATTCTCATTATGTTATATTATATCTTTTGTAGCTGCCCCACAGTTCTTGGATATTCTCTTCCTTTTTTTTTTTTTTCAGTCTTTTTTTTTCTCTTTTCAGTTTGTATTGATACATCCTCAAGCTTGTTTTTTGCTTTGTTTTGAGACAAAGTCTTGCTTTGTCATCCCACTAGAGTGCAGTAGCATCATCATAGCTCACTGCAACCTCAAATTCCTGGGCTCAAACAATCCTCCTGCCTTAGCCTCCAGAGCAGCCGGAGCTACAAGTGTGTACCACATGCCTGGCTAATTTTTTCTATTTTTGGTAGAGCCAAGATATTGCTCTTGCTCAGGCTGGCCTTTAACTCCTGAGCTCAAGTGATCCTACTGCTTCGGCCTCCCAAAGTGGTAGGATTACAGGCAGGAGCCACCTTTCTGGCCTTACGGTGTCTTTGATCTTTTCCATTTCTCTTAGGTTTTTTTTCTCTGCTCACATTGCTCATCTGTTCATGCATGCTCTATACTTTACCCATTAGAGCTCTTAGCTTATTAATTATAGTTAAGTTTTCCATCTGATTAATTGCAACATCCCTGCCATATTTGAGTCGGGTTCTGATACTTGCAGTCTCTTCAACTTGTGTTTTTGCCTTTTAGTATGCCTTGTAATTTTTCTTGTCAACTTGACATGATATACTGGGCAGAAGGAACTGTTGTAAATAGGCCTGTAGTATGTGGTGGTGAGGTGTGGGGAAAGGGGAAGAGTTGTAGTCCTATGATTAGGTCTCACCTTTTAGTGCACTGTGTCTGTAGACTGTGAACTTCACAAATGCTTATCAGTTATCCCCCCTGTCTCCCCCTTAGGACAGGGTGGCTGGAGTGGGCTGGCATTGGGTATTTCCCTTCCCCCAGGTCAGTTAGGCTGTGATAAAATCTCGGGGGGTTTGACTCTGATGATATAGTTTCTCCTGAGGGCAGACCTTAAGAACAAAGTGCTCTGGCTTATTTCAAAATGGTTTCTTTCCCTCTCCTGCTGCTTGAAGCATGAAGGGATTTTTCTCAGAGATTTACTATGATAACCTGGTAGAACTCAGGGAAGATAAATCTCAGAAAAGTTGCCTGGACCCCAGTCCCCACCCCACGAATGGGTTCCCCTGGAGTTTTTTACTCTCAGATTTGTCCACACTGAGCCCCCACAGTTTGTCATCTACAGTTAGGTTTTCCTACCCTAGCACTGGTCTCCTGGGAGGTCTGCTCTGGTGAGTTGTGATGCTGGGTATTCTTCTGTCTCCCTCCAGTTTTAGGCACAGTGGTCTGCCCTGTGACCTTTCACCTGTTTGGGGGATTTTGACCTAGATTCTTAGATTAGAAGGGTTATTCCTTTTTCAATTTGTTCAGCTTTTTACTTTCTGTTAGCAGAGACCCATTTATCACTTTTAAAACCTCAGTATAATAATGTTTTGTCTTTTTCACCTTAATATTTTCCGTTCTGTTTTTTTGTTTTCCCTCACCCTGCCTTTTCTATTCAGAACCTTACAGCCCTTGAGATTCTGTCATGGTAAGCACATCTTGAAAATATTTTTGTATTATAATATGTTTTCAGAATATGCTAAGGAATGAATGAATTTTGAGAAGACAATTGTGACCTTCAAGAATAAAGATCAGTTGTAAAATGGTGTTATACATTTATTTTGATCTTAAGATTGATCAATTGTGTTCAGTCAGTTGTATTTTCATGCAACCCAGGGTAAGCATTTTAGCTTTGATTACTTTTAAAGCTATGCATTAGTCCTAGACAGTAATGTAAAGAATAATTACTGATTGCTTGCTCTTTACTAGGTATTTTGCCGGACAGGAGAGAGGTCAAAGATGAGGTGTGGTCCTTGCATTTCCTTATGGTATAATCTGATGGCTAAAATTCAGGCTTACTTCTATACAGTGTCCCGTTCTTGAAGCTTGGCTTCTGTGTTAAGTATGTGTTTACTTGCTTTTTAAAAAAATACTAAGAACGTTTCTTGTGCTTTTTTTCTTGTCACAAACAGTTTGTTTTGTTAGTAAATATGTTTAGAAAGATGAATGTGATTGCTTCTGCTTTCACAGTCCAAATGTGTTGTATGGTGTTGAGAGGTCATAAATGGCATATAGGCCAGGCACGGTGGCTCGTGCCTGTAATCCTAGCACTCTGGGAGGTCGAGGCAGGAGGATCATTTGAGCTCAGGAATTCGAGACCAGCCCGAGCAAGAGCGAGACCCTGTCTGTACTAAAAAAATATGTAGAAAGAAATTAGCTGGACAACTAAAAGTATATATAGAAAAAAATTAGCTGGGCATGGTGGCGCATGCCTGTAGTCCCAGCTACTCAGGAGGCTGAGGCGGGAGGTTTGCTTGAGCCCAGGAGTTTGAGGTTGCTGTGAGGTAGGCTGACGCCACAGCACTCTGGCCCAGGCAACAGAGTGAGACTCTTGTCTCAAAAAAAAAAAGGCATGTAGTTCTGATGATGAAAGGAACTTCATCTCATGTATATGAACACAGTTGAATATGTAGCAGCACTGTAGGATGACTCTTGGAATGAGAACAACTATGCTCTAAAGCCACAAATCTATCTTATATACCCCCATTTGTTCCCATTCTTTCTTGTACTCTGTAACTGTTTTAATAAATATTTATCGAGGGCCTGTGATATATCAGGTTTTAGGTTCTGAATATAGGGAATCAAATAAGATAAAGACAACTAGATCAGTAGTATGTGGGCCTTGATAGGAATAGAACTATGCAGAAGATACCTTGAGTATACACAGAATAAGTACATCTACATGATACTTGGGATCAAGAATGGCTTCCCCAGGACACCAGAGCTTGAGTTAAATTTTGAAGAAGCAAGTATAGCAGTTAGTTTGGACAAAGCTGCTGTGACTTAGGAGAAAAAGCTTTCTGGAAACAATTTTGACTGTTGCTTTCTAGTCTAGGGAGATAGGTCAGGGATCTAGTCTGGAGATGGACCAGTTAGGAGGTTAACATAATAATTAAATGAGAAATGATGATGACTTAGAACTACAGTGGGAATGAAGAATGAAGGCCATAAATGAAACATTAAAGAAAAACAGGCCGGGCGTGGTGGCTCACGCCTGTAATCCTAGCACTCTGGGAGGCCGAGGCGGGCGGATTGCTCAAGGTCAGGAGTTCAAAACCAGCCTGAGCGAGACCCCGTCTCTACCATAAAAAAATAGAAAGAAATTAATTGGCCAACTAATATATATAATATAAAAATCAGCCGGGCATGGTGGCTCGTGCCTGTAGTCCCAGCTACTCGGGAGGCTGAGGCAGGAGGATCGCTTGAGCCCAGGAGTTGGAGGTTGCTGTGAGCTAGGCTGATGCCATGGCACTCACTCTAGCCTAGGCAAGAAAGCGAGACTCTGTCTCAAAAAAAAAAAAAAAAAACAGATGGCATCTACAGAAATTAGTGACTAGTTCAAAGTGAGGATGAGCGAGAAAGGATTGAGATTGAGTGCTACTTTCCAGGATTCTATCTTGGGTGGCTGGGATAGGGAGGAATTTTCTTTTCAGCCTTATATCAAGTTGAGAGATTTATAAATAAACTCTCAGGTACCCATCATGTAGCTTTAGCAATTACCAGCTGAAAGCCAATTTGATTTGATCTAATCTATTTTCCTCACCCATATTTTTGAAGCAAATCCTAGACATCATATTATTTCATCATGAATATATACATTTGTCCAAAAGATGCTGGTCTTTTAAAAAACAAAACAAAATCCCATAATACATTATCCCACATCAAAATATTAAAAAGAATTCTTTAATATCACATTTCCTTAGTAGTTCCCTCCCTTCATACAGTTTGTTTGAAATCACATCCAAGTAAAGTCCAAATGTTGTAAATGGTTCTATCTTTTAAATATTTTTTATTCTGTAGGTCTCTTTTTCTATAGATTTTCCTTTTTTGAAAGTTGCTGATTTTATCCCTATTTAGTCATTTAACACATTCTTTTGTCCCTATATGTTCTATAAATTGGTGGTTAAGTTTGATCAAATTCAGATTTATTTTGTGGGGACGTGAATTCTTTTTTGGAGACAGAGTCTGGCTCTGTTGCCTGGGCTAGAGTGCTGTGGTGTCAGCCTAGCCTCACAGCAACCTCAAACTCCTGGGCTCAAGTGATCCTCCTGCCTCAGCCTCCCGAGTAGCTGGGACTACAGGCATGCGCCACCATGCCCGGCTAATTTCTTTCTATATATTTTTAGTTGTCCAGCTAATTTCTTTCTATTTAGTATAGACGGGGTCTCGCTCTTGCTCGGGCTAGGCTCGAACTCCTGACCTTGAGCAGTTCTCCCGCCTTGGCCTCCCAGAGTGCTAGGATTACAGGCGTGAGCTGTGCCAGGCTGGAACATGAATTCTTAATAGATAGTGGTGAAGGTAATGCCCATAGTGTCTGCTGTCTCTTTGAGATGTTATCAGCCATTGATGAGTATTGCCTATATCCGTTATTTGTGTAGGGTTTGCACAATGGTGCTGTTTTAATTGTCATTGCTTCAAAGATAGCTGGAATATATTTATAAAGAAACTCCTCATCAAACATTTTGATTATCCTGGGATTAGAGCTACAAGGAAACAATTAGGAGGTTGACGAATAACAGGGAGTGACAGAAATAGAGCTGGATTGCAGAGCCTCAGGTTGCTTTCATTCATTTTCACAGAGTGGCAATAAGAAGCAATATATGGCCAGTGGAAGAATAAGTCAACCTTTCTGCAGTCTTTAGGGAAGGACTTTGTCCTTAGGAGAAAGACTTGTGTCAAAGAGATGGAGAATATTGCCAAATTGCTGTGCGTAGAGATTAGGCCAATTTATTCTCCCACTGACAGTGTATTAGAGTATTCATTTCCTATAGAGGACATTCTTTACTACAGGGCTGATGATCGTTTTCCGTTTTGTTAGATTTGTAATTGGTACAATGAAACTTGATTCTCATCAAGTTCTTTTTTTTTTTTTTTTTTTTTTTGAGACAGAGTCTCACTTTGTTGCCCAGGCTAGAGTGAGTGCCGTGGCGTCAGCCTAGCTCACAGCAACCTCAAACTCCTGGGCTCAAGCAATCCTCCTGCCTCAGCCTCCCGAGCAGCTGGGACTACAGGCTTGCGCCACCATGCCCGGCTAATTTTTTCTCTATATATTAGTTGGCCAATTAATTTCTTTCTATTTATAGTAGAGACGGGGTCTCGCTCTTGCTCAGGCTGGTTTCGAACTCCTGACCTCGAGGAATCCGCCCCTCTCGGCCTCCCAGAGTGCTAGGATTACAGGCGTGAGCCCGGACTCATTGTTCTTTATTTAGTGATATTCGGCTTCTGGAATTCTGCTGTTTCTTACCATTTTATCTGCATTACATCTTTCAAGCCTATTTATTACACTGGTCAGACTGCTCAGTATGGTCTCATATGAAAAACAGTTTATAACCTATCCTCATAGTTGTTAAGCAAATGGGTGAATGGGGGTCCCTGATAAACATTGCAAATGTGCTTATACAGAAGTGGTCCTTTCTGTGCTCTGTCCCTCCCTCCACATGTCCTTTGGCCATCCTTCCATCTGGCAAGCTTGTTCTACCCCCTAATTCTTCAAGATGGTCTATCAGCCAATTTATGCTCCATCAGCCCTTGTAGTTCATCACACTCAATTATCTCTAGCCCTCTCCCACCTCCACCCCCAACACACACCCCAGTGCTCCTGTCTCCCAGGCTGTGATTGATTATCTTCCCTTCCTGCTGGCTCTCTATAGGCTAGGCTATTCTGTCCCTTTAACGCTGGGGAAAGATGTGTCCTACCCCAAGCCTATATTGTACTTTGTACAGCCTGAGTTGTTTCTCAACATCCAGCCAAGGTTTCTGTGAAAACATCCGATGGAGAGAAGAGAAAGTGTGCATCATCCCTGTGGGTTGTGGCTACAGTGTCTTTTGCTGGTTTAAAAAACAGCTTACTATTTGGCTTTCAAATGACCCTGGCGACAATTCGTTTGGCTACATAAATCATAATAGTTAAAGTTAATCACTGCCTACTATATACTTAATTATATTGCGTAATTATAATAATGTACATCATTAGAGCAAATTCACTCTCTTATAGTTTGACCATAACAGTAACCTCTGTGAGTGCTCTGTTTCAGTAGTTGTTGCTTGTGCTTCATGATAAAGTGCTCACAACTTAAAGAGAACCCTGGTGAACATGACAGTATTGAGGATCTTTCCAGTATTGATCACAACCCTGATCATCCATAACACATTCTGCAAGCTTCCTAAATGTTCTATCTGTTTTGCTGAAGCTGAGGTAAAAGAACCTGAAATTTGAATGTTTGTTTAATCAGGCACTTAATATACCTTATTTCATTTCACTCTTACAACTCTAATGTGTGTAGCATTGTTCTTTCACATATCAGAAAACTGAACCTTAGATGAATTAATTGGACTATTCTCTTTTAGAGCTATTTCAAATGAAGACAGTAGTACTTACCTTGCAAGGTTGTTGTTGGGAGGATTATAAATAGTGTATATGTAAAGCATCGGTCATAGTGCCTGACAGAGAAGTTTTGTACATACTTGTTTCCTATTCTCGGTAAATTTACCATCTAGAACACCCTCTAAAACATAGTATCTTGTGCTTGAACTTCTTCTTTAAAGGTAGTTCATTTCATCTGGAGCCACAGCATAAAATTATTTGTATCTAGATCTTTAAAACTGTCATCAGTACTTTACTTTTATATACTACTCTTTGACCTGAATTCAGTAAATTAAAATATAAGCATAAAGAGCCATACTTTGGAAAGGTATCGTTGGAGCATTACTTAAAATGGAAAAAAGAAAATGGACTAAAAGGAAATTCTTACTGGTGCCAGAACACTTTTTTTTTTTTTTTTTGGAGACAGAGTCTCACTTTGTTGCCCAGGCTAGAGTGAGTGCTGTGGCGTCAGCCTAGCTCACAGCAACCTCCAACTCCTGGGCTCAAGCGATCCTCCTGCCTCAGCCTCCCAAGTAGCTGGGACTACAGGCGTGTGCCACTATGCCTGGCTGATTTTTTCTATATATATATATGTTAGTTGGCCAATTAATTTCTTTCTATTTATAGTAGAGACGGGGTCTCCCTCTTGCGCAGGCTGGTTTCGAACTCCTGACCTGGAGCAATCCGCCCCCCTCGGCCTCCCAGAGTGCTAGGATTACAGGCGTGAGCCACCATGCCCGGCCTGAACACATTTTTTGACATCTCTTGTATTTTTTTCATAAGTTGGGTGGGGTGAATAGTTGACTGAGATATTCATACAAACCATACAACTCACTCATTTAAAGTATACAGTTCCGTGGTTGAGTATATTTAAAGTGTGCAACCATCACCACAATATTAGAATATTTTCATCAGCCTTAAAAGAAACCCCCCACCCTTTAGCGGATATATTCCCTTCCCCCACCCCTGAATCCTCTGGATTTGCCTGTTCTGGACATTTCCTATAAATGGAGTCATACAATATGTGGTCATTTGTGACTGGCTTCTTTCATTTAGCATGTTCGTAAGGTTCATTCGTCTCAAAGCAGGTATTAGTGCTTTGTTCCTTTTTTGCCAAATAATATTCCATTGTATGGCTAATATCACATTTTGTTTATCCATTCATCAGTTGATGCACATTTGGGATTGTTTCCACTTTTGGCTATTATTCATTATGCTGCTATTCTTATATAAGTTTTTGTTTATTTTCATTTCTCTTGGGCGTGTATGTGTGTGTGTGTGTGTGTGTGTGTGTGAGTAAAATTTCTGGGTATATGGTTAACCTTTTGAGTAGCTGCCAGGCTTTTCCAAAGTTACTAAACCATGTTACATTCTCACCAGCAGTGTATGAGGGTTCCAGTCTTTCTGCACCCTTGCCAACACTTGTTTTTATCTGTCTTTTTGATTATAGCTTTCATAGATTTTTCTATATTGGCCCTGATGACACATGCTTTAGTGATGTTGTAAATATGACATACTCTGCATGGTGTTTTTCCTGGTACTTTTCTGATAGCCTAAGTGCTGCATTACTTTTGGGGCGGAACACATATCATTGGCAAGCAGGAGGGTTAATTCTTTGAACTGATATGAGCGATAACACTTACTGGTTAAAATCACTATGGGTGTGAAGGCCTAGTATTGCCACATCTAAAAAATCTTTAGAAATACTTTTCATATGTAATTTGTCTCAATCATAGTTGATAGGTTTAAAAGGAATACTGTTAGTGTACTACCCAGCTTAGGGCAAGTTTATGTGTGGAACTGATTTTAACTTCTTCAGTAACATATCAACTCAAATTGTGGTTGGTTTGGTTAAATAAATTATAATTAGAGTTACATTCTCTCCTGTCACTGCATTATTACTGTGAATACTCAAATACAATTGAATGCATTCTTAAGGGGGTGTTATTGCTCCTGAGGGGGTGAAAATTGGTTCTTTCTCGTGTGTGGAGAGGGGAGGATGGTGAAAAAAATCTTTGCTATTACAATGGGTGTGGCTGCAGTATATAAATATCTGTAATATTAAAATTTCATGGTTTAGAGATAAATGGGGGGGGGATCTAAAAAAGTTCCCTAAGGGGACGGTAATGAAAAATAGGTTGAGAAATACTTCATTCTCCAGTGTTTAAAGTGAAGCACAGAGATGATAAAACGTTTTATTGAATAAATGAGTGCCTACTATGTGCTAAGCACTCCATTATCCAGGAGAGTTAAAAAAGAAAAAAAAAAAACCTGAAAAGAGCCTTTGCTTCTCTTTGCAGAAGTCTTATAGAGACTTGACCACACACCCTTCTTGGCACCCTTACTAGAATTTAGTTATTTTTCAAACTTGAGTATGTTTTTTTTTTTTTTTTTTTTTTTTGAGACAGAGTCTCACTTTGTTGCCTAGGCTAGAGTGAGTGCCGTGGCGTCAGCCTAGCTCACAGCAACCTCAAACTCCTGGCTCAAGCAATCCTTCTGCCTCAGCCTCCCAAGTAGCTGGGACTACAGGCATGCGCCACCATGCCCGGCTAATTTTTTATATATATATCAGTTGGCCAATTAATTTCTTTCTATTTATAGTAGAGACGGGGTCTCACTCTTGCTCAGGCTGGTTATGAACTCCTGACCTTGAGCAATCCGCCTGCCTCGGCCTCCCAAGAGCTAGGATTACAGGCGTGAGCCACAGCGCCCGGCCTTGAGTATGTTTTAGAACCATTAGTTTGCTTGTTTAAAATGCTGCTTCTGAAACCTAGTGCTGGAGATCTGATGCAGGTAGACTAAGGATCTTGCTTTAGGACACACTGCTTTAAATGGTGGTGATAGGAAGTTTTTAGGGGCAAACACCAATCTAACTTTGAGGACCTTAACTCAGTAGGCCGTCATCTTTAATCCCTTTTTTGGCAACCTAGAAATAAATTCACCCCAACCGTGGATTGGAACTCCTTTTTCTTTCCTAGCTAAGCTGTCACCTTCTGTCTTACTTATGTTCTGTTTATATATATTTTGTTTAGCAGTTTCTTTTGTAGCCATTTTGGGTGATGGAACACTTTTGCCTACTGCTGTTCAGAATAAAGGCAGTGTGAGTCCTGCTTTAACTGGTCAGAGTAGTTTTTAATCCTGGGTGTTACAGGTGAAAGGGTAGTATTAAGTCAAGGGGAACTTTAAGAGGAGAGCAATTCACATCTGAGACTGATGGAAAGAAAGGACCTTGAACGTGTAACTTGGAAAAGAACACATGCTCAGAGTTGTTCTACTACAGACTACACACATCACTCATTGAATTTGTAGAGCTGGATGTCAGAACTTCGATAACCTAGAGGGTCGGACAGGTAACTTGATGAGAGAGTGGGCCTGATGTATACAGTTGGTGTACTGGAGGGTCCATGTCTAGGCTATAACAGGTGGAGCTACCAATTAACTCTAGCTGAATTATGAAGAACCATGAACCAGACCTGAGTTTTTTCAAGAGAAGGGAGATACCTGGATTTTTATGCAAATTCTCCCAAAATTTTTTAAAAAAATGTTGGACAGCCAGTTAAACAAAAACAAGAAAGATAAAACTGCAGACCCAAATGAACATTTATGCATGCTACCAGTTTGCAGCATCAGATGAACCTTTGTATCTCTTATGTATCAGATGAAACTTTGACTACTTAACCCAGCAGTCCCCAACTTCTCTGCTAATGATTTGCACTCTCTCCCCAGCCCTAGCATCACTGCCCCAGCTCCACCTCAGATTATCAGGCATTAGATTTTCATAAGAAACGTGCAACCTAGATCCCCTGCATGTGCAATCTACAGCAGGGTTCTCACTCCTGTGGGACTCTAATACCACAGCTGATCTGACAGGAGGCTGAGTTTATGCTGTGATGAGAGCAGTGAGGAGATGAGCAAATGGCGTCATTTGCCTGTTCACCTCCTGCTGTGCAGCCAGGTTCCTAACAGGCCACAGACTGGTAGCCATCTTTGGGGGGTTGGGGACCACAGAGGTAACCCATAAATCTTTTCAAATTCTGAAATTCTGTGATTAAGGTAGACAGTTCGTGAGCAGGAATTTACCTATATTTATAAGACCCAGACCTTGACAGAAAGATTGGAAAACCATGTAGAATTTGGAGACAGGGTTGTATAATTCCAAGACCGTACTTCAGTGAGTTGTTGGTTAGAATTAGTTCATCTCAAAGTAAGATCCATGGTTCAGTACCCCTTCTCTCATCTCCAAATTTTTAGGAAGCCCTAGGAGGATCCTTTTAGGAGGTATATAAACTGACAAGGAATGTGTCTGGGGGATTAGCAAGTGAAATTGTTCACAGGATACCCAATTTTGTTTAATGAAAATTCTAGAAAGGCCATAAATGTATTTTTCCTAGAATAGCCTGACTGGATCTCTTTTTACCCTCAAGAAAAATTACACTAATAGGAGCAGGACCCTCAACCCAACTAAATTGTGATTTCTTTTCCTCATGGTTGTTCTGTCACTTAGACTATGTAGTGCTTCTCTAACCATTAATTAATATATCAGATGTTCTGAAATATACTGTAATAGATTTGGGGCCATAGCATATGAATTATAAGTAACCTTCCAAGAGCACTGGGCATCAGAAAAGGTAAATTCCCTGGCTTCACTTTTTTGCTATACAGCTTGCTGTTTGTTTTAATTATGCTTATTTATGTCCAATCTCGATTCAGCTTTTAATGTTTTATGCGCAGTAATACAACACACAATACTTTATTATAGCAACAGTATTACCTGTCCTCTAGTTAGTCAAATAAGAACTTGGAGTATCATAAGAAGGACTTGGGTCAGGTCAGAATTCTTTACATGATGCTTATTTGTTTCTGCCTTTGACATGTAAACTTACTTGATGGTCTTTATGGTCTTTAATGAGATGCTTAAGCTATAAGAATATCCCTTTTGAATTAACTGCTCTTTGGGTAACTGATTTTGAAAACCTGATGTTTATACCACTGCCAATTCTGACAAGCCCCCTTTTCAAGTTGAGATGGCTTCTGTGTCTACTCCTGAAATGCCTATGCAGTGCTGAGTTTGTCACCAGTGAGTTTTCCCCAAACAGGGAGGTCCTATGGGACCAGTGTCAATCTGCAGTCAGCAAGAGGTTGTATAATAGCTGGTGCACACACTCTTGAGGAGAGGTAGGAGGAGAATTTAAGTGTTGTGCCCTAGATGTGAACTCCTTCTGTTTTTGTTTTAGGGTAATTAATATTTCCTTAAATTGAGCTAAACTTTGGGCTCTTGTGCTTCTGGCTTTCAATTCTGAATCAGCACTCTTTAGGCATGGGCTGGGGGTGATGGGAATGGATTTTGTATTTCATGTCATCCCCAAATGAATGAAGTGACATAAGAGCAGTGCTTTCTTAAGCTTGGACTTGAGGCT
This sequence comes from Microcebus murinus, assembly GCF_040939455.1. Taxonomy (NCBI): domain Eukaryota; kingdom Metazoa; phylum Chordata; class Mammalia; order Primates; family Cheirogaleidae; genus Microcebus; species Microcebus murinus. The sequence continues at coordinate 99,284,553 of NC_134113.1, read as the reverse complement.
AGAGAATGGGCTATGGAAGGTGAAAACTTTCCCTCTAAAATACTAGTGACTTAGGAAGAAATAGATTGTGAGAAGTCTCTTGTTAAAGTCTAATGACTTCCGTTCTTTGAGATGCTGTTGGGTTTTGTGGTGTTTGTATCTAGGTTCTGTGGTTGACTGTGTTACAAGGTGATCTTGCCCCGTCTGCCATTCTGCCTTCTCTGTCTTCCCCTTCCCCCTTGGCTTCCTAAATTAGATACATTCCCCCTCTGCTCCCAGACGTCTCCATCTCCTGGTCCCCTGACAGAGCAATCATTTATCAAGTTGTTTCATGCGTTGTCGGGAGGGGGGCCCTGGGGACTTGAGTTTGTTTCGTCCCTTTGTTGGAGCTCCACAGGATCATCCAGCTTAGTCTCCAGCCAACTGCTGAGAGTTGCTGGACTCCAGGAGCAAATGTGAAAGAGGCCGCCTTTCATCTACTTGCTGCTGCTTCAACTTTTTTTATTTTAAATTCCAGTTTATTGGAACTGTAATTGCCCTGTACTCGCACAGTATACTCTTTCTTGACATGTATGTGATCATATGATATTTCTTTTTCATTACAAGTTTTTTCCTCCATATCCAATCATTGAGGATCTGGAAATGGATTTTTATTTTCTCTCTCTCTCTCTCTCTCTCTCTCTCTCTCTCTCTCTCTCTCTCTCTCTCTTTGAATGCCAAGTGTCTTCTGTACTTTCTTTTATTATCATCATAGTCTTTGCATCAAGATACATAGCAATGATAGCAGGTTTCTTTTTAAAGCTTAGTATTAAATATCTTTCCCCATTTTAATTTTATATTACTCTGCCAAGAAAAAAAAATTAAAACTCAAGTTATTTGAAGCCTGGCCACACTTTCATGATTAGCCGGCCTATGTAAAAGTTGGTGGCTTTATTCTTCCTGCTGTGTAAGCAGATCCAAGCTCTAGAAAGATGGGACCAGGTTATATAATCATTTTTGAAAAGTGTGCTACAAAATGGCTGGCCTGTTATAAGCCAGGTTACAAAGTAAGGATAGGGGTAAGGAAGGGACATTTTCTTCCAGAAAAAAAACCCCAGAATTTCTGAAGAGTCCCAGTCCATAATTTCTTCCCAAAATGGTGGAGGAAGGGATAAAATCTCAACATGAGTTTCAAGGTACTGTCTCTGTGAGGGGCTGGTAGTTGCCTTGCTGAGGAGGGGGATGACTAAGTTTGGCCATCCCCACGCTCCCCAGCTAGGGGAATGGACATGTTACGTTTATTGCCCAGTGGGTGTGAAAGTGGGCTGAAGCTTGATTGGTACTGAATTCTCTAAGAGGTTTCTTCTAGAAACAGACAACTCAGACTCTTCCTCTCACTTCAGCAAAGAAGTTTTTTTTAAAAGCACTTGGGAAGCTCCTCCTCCACCCTTCGGGTGGGAAGGCTCAGAGAAGGGAGTCATCAGTACACCACCTTCCAGGCCATAACGGAATTCCTGAAGGTTGGAGACCCCGTAGAAGTGGACAAAAGCTGCCGCCACCACCAGGATATGGAAAATCTGATGAGACTGGAACCATATGTCAATTTTCCAGGAAAGAAGCACTCAGGAATTCGAGCAGCGTAAAGGCCAGCTCCAGTGATGTACATCACAACCATGAGGAAGAACCAGCCCATCTGGCCCACCGTGGTGGCCTTGACGAAGCCCTCCGCGGTGGTGAAGTGCATGGTGGGCACCACACCACTCAGACCAAGTCCCAGGAACACTCCTGCTCTCGTCTGCCGGTGCGTAGGAGTGGCAAACCCAATGATGGCAGAAATGCCCAGGACACAAACGATGGAGAGGTAGATGAGCCGTGGCTGTGGGGAGCAGTAGAAGGAGTAATAGAGCCAGGGGACAAAGCTCCCCATAATCAGTAGAGTGATCCCTGAATAGTCCAGTTTGGAACAAGTCCGAGAGACTTTCTCTGAATGACAATAGACAGTGTGGAAGAGCCAGGAGAAGCTGAGGCAGAGCACTGCACCCAAAAAGAACATCCCAAAAACCACCTTCTCCTGTAGAGGGGCCATGAAGTACATATTTGGTCTAAGCATGGTCAAGATTCCCAAAAACAGAAACAGCACAAAACCAAGCAGTTGGGTCCAGATGTTGCCAGTTTCTGTGTGGATGCGGAAGATGCTCTTGAAGCAAGCCCGAAAGGAGGGCATGGGCGGCCTGTGGCCATGTAGCAGGTAGTCATTGTCCTTCAGCCAGCCGGGGAGCACATCGTATGGGATGACCCTCCAGCGTCCCTCCCAGACCTTATACACAAACTCCTCCATCTTCTCCATGGCGTGGTGGGCTTGCAGGAGAAGCGTCAGCACCCGCACCTCCTCCTCCTCTTCCTGGGGCACTGGGCATGTTTGCTCTTCTTCAGCTTTGGTCAGATTGGCGATCACTCGTTTGCCCTTCTCTTCTAGCAGGGGTCCCAGTTCAGCCAGTTCCACTGTGTCTGTTTCCCTGTTGCTGGCAAAAGCCCCATTGCCCTGTGCTACCACAGATCCTTTGTGAGAAGAACATCTGGCTGGTACCTCAAGGCCCTGCAGCTTCAGCTTGGGGAAAGGTTGGGGTCTCTCAGCCCCAGGGGGCAGAGATCTCCCTGTGATGGTAGACACGCCGGGAGGGCAGGCTCTGCCCGGCGCTACATCCTGTGGCGCTGGAGGCGGCCCCTAGGCCCCGGATCTTCAGCCTCTTTTTTTTTTTTTTTTTGAGACAGAGTCTCACTTTGTTGGCTGGGCTAGAGTGCTGCAGCATCAGCCTAGCTCGCAGCAACCTCAAACTCCTGGGCTCAAGCGATCCTCCTGCCTCAGCCTCCCGAGTAGCTGGGACTACAGGCATGCGCCCCCATGCCTGGCTAATTTTTTATAATATGTTTTTAGTTGGCCAATTAATTTCTTTCTATTAATAGTAGAGACGGGGTCTCACTCTTGCTCAGGCTGGTTTTGAACTCTTGACCTTGAGCAACCGCCCGCCTCAGCCTTCCAGAGTGCTAGGATTATAGGCGTGAGCCACTGCGCCCGGCCTCTTACTGATTTTTCACAATAAAATTTTATATAATAAAATTGTATATTTCTAAGAAAAATTTTTTTATATTAACAGTATTAAAATATCATTAATACTTAGCTCTGTTTTGTATTGAGAATGTAAAAGCAAGGAGACCTTGCATTAATTCTAAAAATTAGTCTGTACTACTTGCCAGATACTGTTCTAGCAATGAATAAAACACAAAAATCCTTTAGATCCTAAATTCTATTGGGGCTGGGAATAGTCCCGTTTTCTCAACATTCTATATAGCAAGTGTTGCCAATCTTTTTTCCTCTAAAAGGTCAGATACTGAATATTTTAGGCTTTGTGTGCTACATAATTTCTGTTGCAATTATTCCACTTTGCCACATAAATGAATGGACAAGGCTGTGTTTCAATAAACCTTTATTTATAATAACAGTACGCAAATCCTAGTGTACTGACTCCCCATCTAAGGCCTTAAAAAAACAAACATTAGACCATATAAATGTTTAAAAACATTTGTATAATAGAAGATACCATTAAATTAATGGACAGGCAAGAGATTTAAGAAAACAATATTGGCAAAGCAGATGACAAAGAGTTAATAATATAATATACAGACATCGCAGTAGAACAGTAGGAAAAGGAAGTTACAAGTCACAAAATAATCCATCTCAATGGCAGAAAAGTATCTGAAAAGATATTTTCAAAAATATCTTTTTGAAAAGATTACAATATATCTATTATATTGTAAATGGCAAAAATTACAATATATCTATTACTAGAAGAGAAAAGGGTACTGTATAATACATTGCTAATGGAAAAGGGGATTGGTAGTACCTTTTTGAAAAATAATCTGGTAACACCTATTAAAATGAAAAATACATGAATTATATGTACTCTCTTTGCTCCAATAATGCCACTCCTGGAATTATAGCCAATAGGTGCAAAACAACCCACATGCAATGGAGCCTGCACAAGAAGTTCATTGCAGCATGGTTTCAGGTGTCATAAAATGGGAAACAAAGTGAAAATCTATCAGTAGGTAAGTAGATAGATAGAACATGTTACCTACACACCATGGAATATTAGCTAGCCTTTAAAAAGAATGAAATGGAGCTATACCACTTGACTAGGAGGGATTTGCATAAGATAGTGAAGAAAACAATATGCAGGGAAGTATAGGTAATATCAGTCTCTCAGAAAAAGCCTATTATATGTTTATGTATGTATCTGCATGTATGTATATATGAATTATGTATGTGATTACATTGAGGAAAAACAAGAAAGGATACACATACACTTGTTTATTAACATGGGGAGTATTGAAGTAGAGAGTAAAGAAAGGAAAAAAACCATAAAATCCCCAGGATGAATAATATGATTTCCTTTTTTTTTTTTTTTGAGACAGAGTCTCGCTTTGTTGCCCAGGCTAGAGTGAGTGCCGTGGTGTCAGCCTAGCTCACAGCAACCTCAAACTCCTGGGCTCAAGCAATCCTCCTGCCTCAGCCTCCCGAGTAGCTGGGACTACAGGCATGCGCCACCATGCCCGGCTAATTTTTTATATATATATATCAGTTGGCCAATTAATTTCTTTCTATTTATAGTAGAGACGGGGTCTCGCTCTTGCTCAGGCTGGTTTTGAACTCCTGACCTTGAGCAATCCGCCCGCCTCGGCCTCCCAAGAGCTAGGATTACAGGCGTGAGCCACAGCGCCCGGCCTGATTTCCTTTTGAATTTATATTAAGCTGTGTATTTATGTGTGTATGTATATATCTATATTTATTCACATTTTTTTAAAGGGAAAACTGAAACAGTCACCTAGGCTCTAAAAATTTAGCGATTTGTCAAAGGGCTGCCTAGCTCCCATTTGATGTTATAAAATATGCTTGCCTTTATTGTGCATGTGATTACTTGTCCTCTTTTTTTGCCTTGTTGACTGAAAAATTGAAATCTTTCTCCCCCTGTTTTCATGGCACAAAAACTTTATAGAAAAAACCAAAAGTACCTCAGAGAAATGGTGACTCTAGATCGTACTAATAACTGATGGAACTGAAGTTTGAACTGAATTTAGATCTGTCCTTATACTTTCTACTATAATAGCACACGGTATAATCCCTATCTCTTGACACCCTATGGCTTCTCTGTTGATTTTTGATCTGGTACCTGATCCTATACAAAATATAGATTTCGGTGTGAAGAAATGAGAGGGAAGGTTACATAGCAAAGAGATGTAAGAAAAAGAAGAAAATTTTATTTCAGTAGTCTCTCAACAGATTTATTAGGAATGGAAATTGGGCTATCACCCCCTCCTCCCCTACTCCTTCCACTCCCCTCTCAATATGACAATTATGCAATATTGGAGACATATCCTTTGTTTTCTGGCATATTTATTTAGTACCTGAATGTTCAAGAAATTAGTACCTATATCTATTGATGTTATGTTACTAATTTTATAGTTATTCAGATGATCACTGGGTCTTATTAACACATTCAAATGGTATGTATTTAGGTAGCAAATACCAGTTGTTGTTGGGAATCTGTAATGACACTGGAGGGTTAGATGTTTCCTGCTGGCACAAAAATGAATATAATGGAAGGAACCAGTATGAAGTGTACTTGGATGGTAATCTTAATAGATGGAGCCTCTTAATTTTATTATAGTCTAATAAATAATATTGTACTGTAGTGTGGCAGTTCTAAACCAATCACTACTATTTGTATAGAATAATGCATCATTTATTCTAACCTGATGAAAGCTTTCTTTTAAAAAGTTGCCTGGGGAGATTCATCAGTGGTTAAATGGTTTCCCTGTGTCTTACTCTGTGGATCCCTACACCCCATTTGAATGAGTGAATGTTCTTTTTGAGGATATTGCCAGAGGATAAATGAAGGATAAATTAGCTACATGTCTCAATCCTGAATCTATGAATAGGTTATTTTCCCACTCTTAGTATATTTCTAGGTTGAAAAATTTTACATGCGAAAAAGACTTAGGTGGTAAGTTTGGCTAAAGTCCTTTATGAAACAAAACTTTCCAGAAATATGATTGATAATTATAATTCAACGTGAGGTAAGGATTTTATAGAAAATATTCAAATATAAAATAAAGTTTTATAAGGAGGTCATGCCAGGCCATACTTATGGTTTTGCTTCTCAAAAGGAAAGAATGTGGATGCTCTAAACTTATTTCTCTGCAGAAAGGGGACGACAGACTTGTTGACCTCATTTTCAGTGAACATCTTCTACCTGGAATCTGATTCTCGTCCTTTTAAAATTATACAGATTCAGGAAATTGATTGTGTTATTGAATGCTGCTCTACTTATTTTGAATTCAGAAGAATATGCAAGGAGGGAAGGATAGTTAGGAAAAGAACCCAAAACAAGAGTTCATTATATTAGAAGAGTTCTGTGTAAAATTTCAGGATTTGATCCCCTTAACACTATTTGCTTTGGTGCTCATGTGATCCATGGTGAGAGAAGCTTGTTAAAAATGCAGGGCCTCATCTGAAATATTTTGATTCAGTAGAAGACTTGTCAATTTGCATTTGTAGTAAGCATCCCATGTGAGATGATTCAAGTCCACAGGTCACACATTGAGAAATAATTCCTCTAAACACTACTAAAATTAATGTCTTTATGTTTTATTATCATAGCTATTACATTGATCTACTTTTATACTTAGGCCAGCACTACCCTGATTATAATAACTGTATATAACAGGTTTTCATATCCTGTAATAGTCCCTTGATATCCTTTGTGTAAGGCAGTCATATTTTTATAAGTGAATGTTGACGGGATTTACAAACAAGTTTTAAAATTACTAGTGATAATAGTAATCCACATGCTTCCATAGAATCATTCAAGTTTTTGCCTAATGACTGAATGAGTCATAGGCATTAATGGGATTTTGCTGATATTTTGTTCAGGTGTTTTATTTTTATTTTTAGTCAAATGCTCTCTCTCATCAAGTGTTCAATTTTTTAAATTTTATCTTGAAAAAAATCTTTTTCTTCCATTGGAAGAATGGGACCATGCAACAGGAATCTTATAGAGTCTCCCTGGAAGCCAAGGGCAGGTGGTGGAAAGAAACCAATAGGGAGGAGACAAGATCATGTTCAGTCCCAAGTGTTAACTCACCTCTAATTCTGACCCAGAAGAAGCGGGAAAAAAAAAAGTTACTGCTTAAAGAGACTTTTCGGCAGCTCCTTTGACTCTTGGCTTAGCAGCATAAGTTCTCAGAAGAAAGCAGTGAGAAATACCTTTTCTCTGCAGCAAAACCCTCCCCGTGCCTGTTCTGTGTACCTCCTTCTGTTTTCTTTAGAGTGACTTCCCACTCCTCCCAGTCTCCTTCCTGGGTTAGCCTTCTTTTTTTAGGTTACCTTTTTAGGCATTTAGGGGTATAAACTCTAGGAGGCTCTTGACTGACCTGTTGCATAGAGGAGAAAAGGTATAGAAGTTGATTGAGGTGCAAAGATTTGGACCTGAAAACACTGTGAAATATGGGACAAAAGAGAACAAAAGCAATACAACCATATTGTAAAGAAGTAGAATTTGATGCCTTAAAAGCAAGGTTGTTTGGATAATTCACCATTTTTTATCCACTAAAAGATCAGTTAAACCCTTCAGGCTTCAAAACCATTTCCCAGGTAGGTGCATGTACAAGCACACATACACACTTCTATGGTACTTTTATAAGGACCAGTGGTGCACCCTGCCTTTGGTTAGATGGTCTCCCATGGAGCTGAGTTCAGTCCAGTGTTCTTGTCACTTTCTCTTCCAGGCCCTGGTGGTTTCTTTTCACAATCTACTTCCATAGTTGATTGCAGACAGCAAAGTTGTTGCTGGCTGATATGGATAGTGTTAATCCCTCAGCTAGCATCTGAAGTACCAGGTGATACATGAATAAGCAACTCTTAGGTTGTCAGGCTGGTAAGGAGTACTTAAAAATAGCTTTGAACTGCCACTATCACTATCATAACATTTCCCATGGGGGAAGTTATATAGAACGAAAAATAGTAATAGTGTCCTCTTCACACCAAACTAAACTCTGCCTGGAACTAATACTTGAAAGAACTAGTCAGGGCCAGCTAAGGCTTTTTCTTCTATACAAAATCAAAGGTTTAGTGAAAGCTTCCTTCCAGTAGGAGCACACTTGAATTTACTGTATTAATTATGTCAGGACAGTAGCAATACTTTCCTAGGAAGATGATACAGATGTTAACCCAATAGCTACACTAAAAAGGATATTCCACAAAACTCACCAAATGTCCTTACTTAAGATGAAAAAGAATATATGATGATTTCTTTTGAAGAAATGGTTTGATCTTTGAATTCTCAAATAGGTAAAAAAAATTAATTGTTCTCTTTACCTTCCTAGTTTAATGTTCTTAAAATGTTTTCGAATACTATATATTAACAACTTGGATTTGTGAGACTATTCATATGCCTAATATTAAGTTGTAAGTCTGTCATATTTAAGGGAAGCATAATACTTTATGGTCTAAGAGGTTTTCATTTCCTTTAGAAGAATTAGATGCCATACCAGTTTAGAGCCTTGCTATTCCAAGTACAGTTGTCCTTAGGTATGGGGGCGGGGATTGGTTTCTGGACGGCTTTGGATACCAAAATTCCTTAAGTCCCTTATGTAAAATGATACAGTATTTGCATATAACCCATGTACATCTCCAATATACCTTAAACCCTCACTAGTTACTTATAATACATAATACAGTGCAAATGCTATGTAAATGGTTGTTTCACTGTATTTTTTAGTTGATATTATTTTTATTGTTATGTTATTTTAGTTTTTATTCCCAGATATTTTTGATTCATGGTTGTTTGAATCTGCAGATACAGAATTCATGGATAAGGAGGGCTGACTGTATATAGTCCTTGCAACAACAGCATCCGCACCAGCTAGGAGCTTGTCACTTCAGACCTAGATGAATCAAAATATGCATTTTGAGAAGTTCCGCGGGAGATTTCTGTGCACAATAAAGTTTAAGAGTCATTCTGGAGTAGTGGTTGTTTTTTTACTTGGCTACATTAAAAAATCACCAAAGGTTATGATACTATGCCTGGGTCTCATACCCAGAGACTTAAAAAAAAAAAAAAAAGGCAAAGGCATTAGTTTATACTATGGGTTTTAAAAAGTTCTCTTAGGCGGTTTTATTGTGTAGCCAAGATTGAGAACCATTGTTCCAGAGCTGTAGTGTCCAATATATTAGCTACTAGCAGCTATATAAATTTATCTTACCTTAAATTAAATCAAATATAAAGATTAGTTCCCCAGTCATAGTAGCCACATTTCAAGTGTCCAATAAATAGCCACATGTGAGCCACAGCAAACAGAGAACAGATACAGATCCTTCAATCAGAGAAAGTTCTGTCTTAGTACTTCAAGAGTTTTCTGGGTAATTGTTATAATTTTTTAGAGGGTTTCAACTTTTGGGAATGGGTTTATACCATTTTAAAATAATATTCTGGAGAAAAGTACAAATAGATATTCAGATACTGGGAGATGAATAGGCTGTGCAAAAACATTTATATTTTGGTTAAATTTTCCTTTTCACATAAAGTCAATAATCAGTTATGCTTTTACCATATGTAATTAGCTCAAAGGACAAAAAAGTGTTATGTAGTACATGTCTACAACTAAAAATTGGTTAGGTATGACTATTTGGGCAAATGACTAGGCATGCTAGTATGAAAAATCAAGGTTGATTGGTCATGTAAATAGCCAGTCTAGGTTTCAGCTTTGTCTCGTTATAATTTTATCATTAATTTTGGTTTTCTTTGTAAATGTGATTAATGTAATTTGTTGTGTATGGTACATGGAAGGAAGTGATACGATGGAAGGTAACTTTGGCATCAAACAACAGTGGGCTTCACCATTTATTAGTTATATGACCTTTGGTTTTTCCTCATGAATTTCTGTTTTTGCATCTGTAAAATATGGTTAATTAATAATACCTCATAGTATTGCTGAGGATTAAATGAAATAGTATATATAATAGTCCCTAAAAACTACTGCTTTGTACACAGTAGTTTTTCAATAAGAGACAGTAACAGTATTAACAGTATCTTCATAATTTGCAACTTAAATAGATCTGTTCTTGACCCTCTGCCCCATCTGTTGTTGTTTTCCTTTGTCCAACTTAAGTCTAGTGTCTTTTCTAGGGCTGATGACTTTTTATTGCCAAATCTATCTCCTTTCATCTTGAACTCTGTAGCACTTAATAGCTAATAGCTAATCATTCCCTCCATCCTGGATTCCCAGATGCTGCCCCCTAAAACCCCTGCCCATCTTCCTCCATTCTCCTTTTATCCACCACTTAAATGTTAATATTCTCTTTTATGCCTAGGGTGTTAAAACCTCTGAAACTATAGCAAAAGACCCTGGCTTGAATACAAACTCCATCTCCCCTGCTCTGTACTCCTTACTGGATGGCCTCACCTCTCAAATACTTAGGGAAAGTCCTAACCCTCACAATTATGGTACCACCTGTCTCCCCTGCCTTGGTAACTGGCACCACCATTCATCTTGTTAAGACACAGTCTCAGGAATTCCTCAGTTCTCCCATTTTCCTTGGTCCTGCACATCTAGTTGGTAACCAGTTCTTATTTCCTAACTTTGTTGTTCTGTTTTGCACTTTATTTAGCATCTAGACAATTGCAGTGGTCTGATACATTTCTCCCTGCGAAATGTCAGCCTCCGCAATCTAAGCCCACACAGCTCTTAATGCTATTTCATTTCACTTATTTAAGTACAAGGCCACATTCCTGACAGGCAGCACTGCACCATGCAAGGCAGATGAACGGGCATAAACTGTTAGTAACCTCAGATGCAGGGATTTGGCTAACAAACAGACCATTCTGCCTATAAGGAATGGGAACAATGGCTAGCAGGTTCTTTGAACTTGCCTCTGAGCCTTTTGAATTTCTTCATGTTTTCTGACATGGAATTTAAATAGTCTTTGGTTTTAAATGTATATGGAAACAATTTAGATAAGAATCTAAAGAAAAAGAATGGCACAATTTTGTATCAGTTAAAATCAGTTTTTAATAGGACAAAGTGATACATTAACTTCATTTCTTAAAACACTGAAACAGTACAAAAGCCCATGCAATGAAACATCTCATTAACCACTCTTCAGATGTATCTTTCCAAAAATAAACTGTGCATGTATAACCATCCTCATAATATAGTTAGTAAATTACTCTCTCAATTTGATATCCCCAATCTCTAATCCAGCTTTATCCATTATAATAAATGGCATCATTGTTCCTTGAAATTTTGCCTATACCAAAGTCTTCTTAGCTTCTAGCTTTTCTTTTGCCATGTACCTTCCCACCTACCAGCAGTTCTGTTGATTTCGCTGTCAGCATCAATCTTGAATCTCATACCCTGCTACCACTGTAGTCCAGACCACCAGCATCTCGTATCTGTATTATTGTAGTCCCCTTCTAACTGGTCTGTCTCCTTTTTTTCTTTTTCCCCCTCTCAATCCAGTGCATAGAGTAATACACTTACTCAGATCCTGATTTTTTCCTACTTATATACTTTCCCATTTCACGTCAAAGAAGGTAGACTTCTCATGGGTTGCAAAGCTGCCCTGTGTGATCTGTGCCCTCCCGACTTCATCTCATACTAGGTTTCACTGGGCTCACTCAGCTCCAGCCTCCTAAGACTCATCAGTTCCTCAGACCACCAAAGCTCAGAGCTTTTCAACTATCATTTCCTTTGCCTGGAAAGTTCTTTCCAGTACTTTTCCTTTGGCTGACTGTTTCACATTCTTTAGGTCTCAGATTAAATGTCATCTCAGCAAGACTTCCTTCTCTAAAATGACCCGGATTATTTGCAGTAAAAATATGTTAGAGATAGAGCAATGAGCCAGAGTTCCAGCCCTCAGTGTGTATGAATAGCATGGCTTTCTGTACCTATCTTTTGAATAGTTCTCCAGGAAAAAGAGTAGATAATGCAGATATCTCAAAATGAAGGAAGGTTTTGGGTTGATGAAACAAACGTGAAGGCCCTGGGGCCGGTGCAGGCATGTTAGTGGACCCACAGGGAGTCCAGTGGGCCAGTGTAAGTCAAGGGGACTAATACGAATTGAGACTAGAAATTGTGAGATGGCAGATCATTTAGGACCTTCAAAGCCATCACCGAAGTTTGAATTTTAGTCTGAGTGGTGGCAGCCTTTTAAAAGGTTATTCCTCTGGAGTATGTGGAGAGAATGGATCCTTAGGTCTAGGAGGGAAAGGTAGTGAGAATTGATCTCTTGAAGGTGGAGACAATAGGATTTGCTTTTGGATTGGATGTGGAGTGTGAGAGAGACTTTAAGGACGATACCAAAGCTTTTGAACTGAGCAGCTGAAAGAATGGAGGTTAGAAAGTACCATTGACTAAGATGGAGGAAGATGGGGTGGAGTACTTGTGGGCTGGGTGATATCTCTATTTGGTTTTTGGAAATATTAAGTTTGAAAATTTTATTAGACAGTGGTTGTTGAATAGGAAGCTGGATATAGAGTCTTGAGTTCTAAGCTAGAAAGATGACTTTAGGAGCCTTCAGAATATAACTGATTCCAAAAGCCATGAGAAAGGATGAAATTACTTAGGGGAGGGAGTGACATAAAAAAGAGGTCACTCAGCTGGGTGTGGGGGCGCACACCTGTAATCCTAGCACTCTGGGAGGCTGAGGCTGGAGGATCACTTGAGCTCAGGAGTTCCAGATCAGCCTGAGCAAGAGTGAGACCCTGTCTCTACTGAAAATAGAAAAAATTAGCTGGCATGGTGCCATGTGCCTACAGTACCAGCAACTTGGGAAGCTGAGGCAGGAGGGTTGCTTGAGTCCAGGCATTTGAGGTTGCTGTGAGCTAGGCTGACGCCATGGCACTCTAGACTTTTTTTTAATTTTTATTGTTTGGAGATAAAGAAAGTGGCACAAGAATTATATTTTGGTTTTAGAAACTTTGTCTTGACATGAGATTTTTCCCCCTTGGCATTCATGCTGAGTATAGTCCCCTCTCATGCTGAATCAGGCCTACTTGTGTGACATGTAGAATACTGTGGAAGGGACAATGTGTGGCTTCACAAAGCACATAAAGCTTCTTCCTTGGTCTCTTGGGTCACTTGCTATGATGGATCCCAAGGTGTGAGGACATTCAAGCAGCCCTGCAGGGGCCAGGTGATAAGGAGGTGACTCCAGCCACATGAGTGAGCCTTCGCTCCCAGTCAGTCCTCTGTTGACCAATGCCTGGTAGAGTGTCATGAGCCCCTCGGTCATAGCAGGCTGTGCTGACTGCCCCCAAATTCCTGATCCAGTAAAACTGTGAGAGGCAATAAATGTTTGTTATTAATACTTTAAGCTTCTAAGTTTTGTAGTACATCACACAAATAGATAATGATACACAGTGATTTATGATTAGTTTTCAAATTTTTGGAAAATACCTAATTCTAAGAAAATTATATTCTGTAACTGTGCTTTATCCATTTATCTTTAATAAAATTAGGAGCTCTATAATCTCTTTTCCTTTGTTATTTATAGGTAGAGTATCTCCATGCCAAAAGTGATTTTTCTATTGATTTTTAAATTTTTCCGCTGAAGTATCTGTCCCTAAATGGAAAAGGAAGTGAACCCATATCGGAGTTCTAGAGTAATGGTTCTCAATAGGACATGGCAGTGCTCTCCTTGGGGAGCATTTAGAAATACATGGTCATGGTTTGGGTTGTAATAATAATTGTAGGTGCTCCTGGTGTTTAGGGAGCCAGGGCTGCCAAACAGTCCTCCCTTTCTTCTGCCTCCATAATAACCCTGTTGGGAGGAAAAGGTTCTAGAACTCTGCATGTTCCTGGGAAAGACGTGCCCTCTGTAGCCCTCAATCACGCACAACACTTGCCATTCATCCAGGTCACCTCCGAGAACTACTCTGTTAGGCCCTTTATTTCTTGTTTATGTCAGTCATTTTTAGACTCCAAGGCCAGCCTCCACTTTCAACCAGTGCTGCTGCAAGCATGGTCCATGGACAGCTGCTGGTCTGTGACATGATGTTAGTTCCCTGTCTACAGAAGATAAGGAGCTTTCCCCAGAACTTAAGTTGGTTAGTGTCACTAACTGTATTGTTTAGTTCAGCTGACATTATTTTATAGTAACTTTCTCAGGGAAGTAATAGTGCATTGATTTACATACTTCCTAAATCCTGAAACATCTACTGCAGGCGTCCTCAAACACAGTCCACAGGCCACATGTGGGTGTTTTTGCCCCTTTTTTTTTTTTTTTTTTTTGAGACAGAGTCTCGCTTTGTTGCCCAGGCTAGAGTGAGTGCCATGGCGTCAGCCTAGCTCATAGCAACCTCAAACTCCTGGCTCAAGCAATCCTCCTGCCTCAGCCTCCCGAGTAGCTGGGACTACAGGCATTCGCCACCATGTCCGGCTAATTTTTTTTTTTTTGTATATATATTAGTTGGCCAATTAATTTCTTTCTATTTTATAGTAGAGACGGGGTCTCGCTCTTGCTCAGGCTGGTTTCGAACTCCTGACCTCAAGCAATCCGCCCGCCTCGGCCTCCCAGAGAGCTAGGATTACAGGCGTGAGCCACCGCGCCCGGCCTCGCCCCTTTGTTTTTTTTACTTCAAAATAAGATATGTTCAATGTGCAGAGACATTTGTTCATAGTTTTTTTTAAACTATAGTCTGGCCATCCAACAGTCTGAGGGACAGTGAACCAGCCCCCTGCTTAAAAAGTTTGAGGGCTCCTATCTATTGTGTCTTCTGTAAATCACCATCAGTCATAAGTAAAATCCCCTATTTCATCAGTCTCTTTTGAATATTTATTATGCTTTTTTGTTCTAAAACTAGTTCTTTCTTGAGGGCACCACTTCCTTTATGATCCTGTCAGTGGTGGCAGTTTGCTGTACTGTAGCCCTATTTCTGCTGGGCCTAAAAGTGGAATTGGTGTCCTATTTGCTCCCCATTGCAACTTCCAGACTTTCCAATGTCTTTCTTTCTAAAATCCCTAAGTTTTTAATTAATTCCCACTGCTTTTCGTTATTATAGTCATCTGTAGACCTTCCTGTCACTTTCCCTTATTACATGAAGATTTAATTCACTATTGAGCTCTCTAATAATACTCCTGATATACATCCTAGATATGGCAGCATCTATAATACTCCAACCATGTACTCCAGCCTTATCCTTTCAGCTCATTGCCCTCCTCTCTTGCGGTGAACTTGTTTTTCCTACTCTAGCCTCTCATTCACATGTTCATACTCTAGGCCAGAGCTTACCATGGGGGATGTCATGAGTTAATAGTTGGGCTAAGAAGTGTATCCCCCACCCTCTATCTTATCCCCTGCGGCCAGGCAAGGCTGAGTCATCAGGGGAAAAACAAGTCTGTTGCCCTTGAAGAGGCTGTACAAGTACATATTAGTATTTTATGAATGTGATGCAAAGAGAAAAGGGCTAGCTAGGCCTTATCATTTACAAACTGAAAATCCTATAAATTTTAATTTTAAGCAAAGCACCCTATTACCAGCTCACTCCTGGAGCCAGTCTCTGGGTCTTCATCTCCCTAGGATTTACACACATCGATCCTTTACCTATTCTGTTTGTTAATTCATGTCCAATGCACTCTCCTGACCCATTTTAATTTCATGGTTCATCATTATAACTTTTTTCTTGCCTGTGGCTTATATTAATTAGTATCTGTTGATGTGTAACAGTGTGTAATGGAGGCAGACATGGCAGCTTACAACAACACACGTTTATCCCCTCAAAGTTTCTATGGCTCAAGAGTCAAGTCACAGTTTAGCTGCAGTTCAGAGTTTTCTGTGAGGCTTTGGTCTCATCTCAAGGCTCAACTGGGGAAGGATCACTAGATCCAAAATCATTGTGATAGCTTTACTTTTTTCTCATTTTCATAGTTGTATTTTAAGTATTTAACTCTTTAAGCCCTAAATGTTCAACCACTTATTATAACATACTGAATAGTTTACTGTTTTACCATTGATAAAAATGCTATTTTAATTCTAAAATTTTATGTATGGTTGAATTTACTCTGGGATTTTCCATTCTCTTATATTTCATGTAATGCCAATATATTATCTTTTGGGGGCCATGTATATTCATGAAGTATAAATGCAATTTTGCTATGTTTATATGTTGCATTGTGGTGAAGTCAGAGCCTTCAGTGCATCCATCACTGGAGCAATGCACATTGCACCCACTAAACAATCTCCCATCATCACCCCCCCTCACTCCCTACCCCTCTGAGTTTCCATTATACATCATTCCACACTCTGCTTGCATGTGTACACATTATTTAGCTCCTACTTATAAGTGAGAACATGTGGTACTTCTCTTTCTGTATCTGAGTTATTTCACTTAAGATAATAGTCTCTATCTAGTTCCATCTATGTTGCTGCAAAAGACATGATTTCATTCTGTTTTATGACTGAATAGTATTCCATGCTGGCTAATATCATACTTTTTTTTTTTTTAGACAGAGTACTGCTCTGTTGCTAGAGGCTAGAGTGCCATGGTGTCAGCCTAGCTCACAGCAACCTCAAATTCCTGGGCTCAGGTGATCCTCCTGCCTCAGCCTCCCGAGTAGCTGGGTCTACAGGCCTGTGTCACCACACCCGACTAATTTTTTCTATTTTTTTGTAGAGCCGAGGTCTTGCTCTTGGTCAGGCTGGTCTCCAACTCCTGAGCTCAAGCAATCCTCTGACCTCAGCCTCCTAGAATGTAATATCATACTTTTTAAACATACTTTTATTATTTTATAATGCTTTATTTTCTGGCTATGCTAGTTCCTCATTTTTTTCTAAATTCCTCTCAGCCATTCTTCTAAGAGATAAACGGCAATATAGAACTTGAAGTTTGTTGGAGTCAGTTTTTCTTTTTGCAGACTGATCTATTTTTTCAGTATCGTAATATTTTGTCTTTAAAAATTTCAAACAATATAGGTTTAGAGTTTTTGTCTGCCATGAGCCCTTAAAGTTGGCCACGTTAGTAACTGTTTCATGATGAAGACTACAGATTTCTCTTTTATGGTTTCAAAAAATATGTCAGAGCTTCAAAAAGTATAGTTGAGAAATTTCTATTTTTCTCAGGAAATTGAAACATCTCTTCTAGAAACAAAGTAACAACTTACCCCCAGCATGGTTTTTATAGACTGCCAGCTTGTCCTGTGTTGGCCCTGGGGTAAAAGTGCCTTCTTGCATGATAGCAGCACAATATGGAGATGGGCTAAAAGAAATTCATCTCTTAGAATAAAACACTGTTAACAAAAATATCATTGTGACAAAGGTAAATTTTTACTCTTCTACATCTGAGGCCGATGCTTTTTATCACAATGTGGAAAACAGGTAAGTGGCATTCTTCTATATAAAAAATAAAAATGAGCAAAAATTTTGGTAACACATCTGGAATAAGGGCAGTAGTTCATGTAATACAAATTTATGTTTTTAATCTTTGTTAATACCATTTGCTCCCTGTCTGGTCATGTTATTTAATTGGAATTTATATTTTTTAGTTTTATCTTACTCTTTTTCGTCTAGCCGTTTCTGGACTAGTGGGTCTTGGAATTGAACTCAGTTCTCTACTTCTTGATGTGTAATATTTTAGCAATTCATTCATAATCCCTTTCATTTGTAAAATTCTATGGTTCTGTAAAAATATTTGAGCGTCAGCCTATTTCTTTCCAGGATCTATTCGTGTAAGCATAAGCTATACAAGGGCAGAGATTTTTGTCCATTTTTTTGTTCACTGTAGGCCCAGCACCTAGATCATTGCCTCATACATACATAAGTACTCCCATTGTTAAACATGCACTTACCATGTGACCCAGCAATTGTGCTCTTGAGGCCTTTATCCCAAAGGAAAACCTGTCTACAAACACATGTAGCAATTTTATTTGTTATACCGTGTTTCCCCGAAAATAAGACAGTGTCTTATATTTATTTTTCCTCAAGAAGACACCCTAGGGCTTATTTTCAGGGGATGTGTTATTTTTTTTTAAGTATGGTATAATAATCTACATTTATTCAAATATAGTTAAGTCTTCTTCTGGAACATCATCATAGTAAAATGGCAGCCACAGCTTTCCTTCTTCCCCCTGGGGACAAACGATACCTAAGGTGGAGCGTCCCCCTCCTCACCTCACTGAGGAGACTTTCCCCTCAGCCTCAGCGTGCAGCACGCACAGGATGGCCGGGACCTGGCAGGGGGAGCTGACCTTGTTGCGGGGCTGCCCGCATCTTTCCAGTCACCTCTGGGCTAGTAGCTGTCACAATGGGGCAGGTAAGAAGGGCTGCTCGCCTTCTTTACCGCTCCGCATGGGTTGTGCAGATATGCTGCGTAGTCACGCCCATCACTAGGTCTTATTTTTGGGCTGGTGCTTCTATTGCGCCAATGCTTAGAAATCCTGCTAGGGCTTATTTTATGGGTAGGTCTTATTTTCGGGGAAACACGGTAGTTCCCAAACTGGAAATAACCCAGATGTCCTTCAGCCAGTGAATGGTTAAAATAAACCATGACACAGCCACACTATGGAATACTACTCAGCAATACAAAGGAAC
This sequence comes from Microcebus murinus, assembly GCF_040939455.1. Taxonomy (NCBI): domain Eukaryota; kingdom Metazoa; phylum Chordata; class Mammalia; order Primates; family Cheirogaleidae; genus Microcebus; species Microcebus murinus. Next base: position 99,265,952 of record NC_134113.1, on the reverse strand, counting down.
ACACCACTGATACATAAAACAGCTTGGATGGATCTCAGAGGATTATGCTAAGTGAAAGAAAGCTAATATCAAAAGCTTATATACAGTATTATTTCATTTGCATATAACATCATTGAAATAACATTATAGAGAGGGAGAACAGATAGTGGTTGCCAGGGATTAGAGATGAGGTGAGTGGAGAGTGGATATAACTGTAGAGAAGTAGCACAAGGAAGTCCTGCGGTAGTGGGACTGTTTGTCTTAATTGTGGTGGTGGTGGCATGAATCAGTATACACGATAAAACTGCACAGAACTATGTGCATGTGTGTGCGTACACACAAGTGCATGTAAAACTGGTGAAGTCTGAACAGAGTGAGTGAAATGATGCCATTCTTATTTTCTTATTTTTAATACCATACTGTAATTATGTAATTTGTTACCATTGAGGGAAGCAGAAGTGAAGATTACATGGAACCTCTCAGTACAATTTTTTGTAACTTTTAAATCTGTAATATTTTCAAAGTAAAAAAAGTTGATTTTGACCAGTTGCAGTGGCTCACATCTGTAATCCTAGCACTTTGAGAGGCTAAGGAAGGAGGATCACTTGAAGTCAGGAGTGACACCAGCCTTAGCAACATAGTGAGAACCCCATCTCTAAAAAAAAATAGAAGAATTAGCTGGGCATGGTGGTACACGCCTGTAATCCCAACTACTTGAGAGGCTGAGGTAGGAGGATCACTTGAGTCCAGGAGTTTGAGGTTGCAGTAAGATATGATCATTTCACTGCCCTCATTCCTGGGCAACAAAGCAAGATCCTGTCTCCCCCAAAAAGTTTTTTTAAACAATGAATATTAAGGCCTAATAGAAAGTACTTATTGTAGGCTGGGTGCAGTGGCTCACGCTTGTAACCCTAGCACTCTGGGAGGCCGAGGCAGGCGGATTGCTCAAGGTCACGAGTTTGAAACCAGCCTGAGCAAGAGTGAGACCCCGTTTCTACTATACATAGAAAGAAATTAATTGGCCAACTAACATATATAGAAAAAATTAGCTGGGCATGGTGGCACATGCCTGTAGTCCGAGCTACTCGGGAGGCTGAGGCAGAAGGATTGCTTGAGCCCAGGAGTTTGAGGTTGCTGTGAGCTAGGCTGACGCCATGGCACTCACTCTAGCCTAGCCAACAAAGGGAGACTCTGTCTCAGAAAGGAAGGAAGGAAGGAGGGAGGGAGGGAGGAAGGAACGAAGGAACGAACTTAATGTATATGCTGGTCATACATAAAAGAATTAAAGCTATAGGGTTGTTATTTCCAAATATTCTTTGAAAGCAATGATTAAAATATGCCTTAGTTTGCTTTTTTCTTTTATTAAGGAGCGGATTTCTTTTTTTTTTTTAATATGTCAGATAGGGGCTAAAGGTTTCTTAAGTTTACTGTTTGTATTACTTTATGTGTCTAACCTAATTTTAGGTACTTAGTTTTAAAACACCTTTAAAAGGAGCAAAAAATCTTACTTTAGAAGCTTTAAAAATTACAGATGAGGTTAGCACATTTGAATAATAACCTGTAGTTTTGTGAGAATGAGTCATTAATTATGAATTATCATCATTATCAGTTTGAGAGGAAACTAAATCAAACTTGGAAAAAGTAAAAGAGAACCATCCTTGCTCAGCCTCAGTATATTTACCCCTTCCAGTTATTGAGCTACACAAATGTATTTTAAGGACTGATCAAGGATGCTAACTGGACTTCAGACGTTTGATCTACCTTAGAAACATTTTTCTACTCTAAGGAGTGTCAGTCATCTAAGGAAGAAGCTGTTTTCATATTAACCCCTGTCATGATAGGGCTATAACTTAAAGTTATATTAATTAAGCATAAATTCCAAAGGATTAGTTTTGATGTTAGTTCTTTGTTGGTTAATGCCAGTTACAGTAACAACCTGCAGGGTGGTATGACTCAGACCCTAAGAACCGCCTCCTGGATTTATATCTTAGAAAAAGGATCCAGAGCAAAGATGCAATTTCCTACTACCAAAAATATAGAAAAGCAGAGGGAAGGAAACAATGAAAGCTGCACACAGTCAAAATAATGACATTTGCTTCTTGATAGCCACTTTTCAAACTCCTAAACTTCTTTGGGACTGAAGTGTGGTGTGCACTCTTTACCCTTTTTGAAAATCGTCAGTGCAAGAAAACCGGCTTCTCATGGGTTTTCCAAGTATGGAACCTAAAGCAACTCTTTCTCAAAGCAAATCCTTCAAAACACTCCTTAAGCTGAGCATGTAATTTTGTAAGTTGTCTTTATGAAAGGCCACGTGTATTTGGTGTCTGCTATTTAGATGTTTCTTAGGCTACTTTTGCCAGGGGCATAGTAGACCATAAATGACTGAAACAAAATAAAGAAATAAAAATCCTCCAAACACACCAAAAAACTCTACCAGTCTCATCTCCCCTCCTCCCCAATCCCCCAAGAGAATTCTGTGTAAGACACCAGTCCCTTGTTAATGCAAGGGAATTCCATGGAGTGCTTTGTTTTTAAATTGGCTCCTTTTTCATCCCAGGTTGTTCCAGCTCATGGGATCAGTCTGCCTGTTACAGCCAAAATCGTACGTCTTGTCAAGAGCTGCTCCTTAGGTGTTTGCCCCACTGTTCTGCCTGCTTTTTTGTCTTTTTAAATTCAGACCTGTCTGTACTAAAGTGGGGAGGGAGAGAGAAGGAATAACTTTCCTCCTCCATGTTATACTATTATGTATATTAGATTACATTGTTTGAGCTAGCAGTAGAGTTTTTTTATTTGACTCACTGTTTTTTTGTTTGTTTGTTTGAGACAGAGTCTCACTCTGTTGCCTGGGCCAGAGTGCTGTGACGTCAGCCTAGCTCACAGCAACCTCAAACTCCTGGGCTCAAGGAATCCTTCTGCCTCAGCCTCCCGAGTAGCTGGGACTACAGGTATGCGCCACCAAGCCTGGCTGATTTTTTTCTATAGTCTTTCTATTTTTAGTAGAGATGGGGTCTCACTCTTGCTCAGGCTGGTTTCAAACTCCTGACCTTGAGCGATCCTCCCGCCTCTGCCTTCCAGAGTGCTAGGATTACAGGCGTGAGCCACACGCCCTGCCTTGACTCAACTGTTTTAAAAATTTATATCTCTGTGGATTCATGATTATTTTGTTTTATACTTTTATAATCTGACACTTACTTTGTTGACCAAATTGTTCCAGCTTTAGCCATTGGGAGCTCTTTCACTTGGCTCCTGTACGTCTTTGACATACTGCTGTCATTGTGTGTTTTTTTAGTACTTCCTTACTTTTGGACACTAAAAGATGCACAAGGCTCATCTTGTCTATTTCCTGCCCTAGTCCTTTAATCAGCCATTTCTCCAAGGAGCTCTGGTTCCTTTTTTAGGAGAACGGTATTAGAAACTGAGATCTGGATGTGCTTTTTTGCTTCTGGGTCCTCTCTACTTACAGAGCAAGGAAATATGTGTATGTACTAACCTGTATATATACATGTATCTTCAATATTTGTACATGTAACCATCTGTATTCACAGTCAGCTAAATGCTAGGTCATACTGATGTCTCCAGTTCTAACCTTACTATCATGTGCATCATTATAGCCTCCTTCCCTTGCTTTGTCTGCAAACTCCCACTCCAAGAGTGGAAACTAGGTTCCCACTGTTGACCATTCATTTGCTTAATTGTTAATTCCAGCTTACACATATAGCATCAGAATTCTACAGCAACATCAGGATTGCATATCAGCATCAGAATTATTAGTCTGTAAACCATTGTGAAACTTTATAAACTGGAATACAATGCTTCTGTACAGTTTCTTTTGCCTTTTTAGTTTTTCATTTTCCAAAGTTACTTGGGTTATTTAGCACCTTTCACTGATTGATTTATTTTCTTATTCCTTTTTTTTTTTCTTTTAGAGACAGGTCTTGCTGTAGTGTACAGGCTGGCCTTGAACTTCTAGGCTAAACAATCCTCCCACCTCAGCCTCTCAAGTAGCTGAGACTATAGGCTCCCACCACCACACCCAGCTTCATTTATTTTTATAGACAGATTCTCTTTTTCCAGCCCAGAAGGCAGTCTAGTGTCTTCAATAACTCCTCACCTGTGACACTTATCTGTTTACACTTGTAACTTGGAGTCTGCTGGCAACTCTTGTTATTTATCTGCGGAAGCAGGAAATTCTGTTTATTGCAGGTCTTAGTCAATCCTGTATGAGGGAAGCTCCTCTTCTCTTTCCCTGTGGTTCAGAGTTTGTTCAATTTCTGCAGTTCAACTTATTAACAGTAGCTTTGATTCCTACCAACTCCCTAAACAATTTTTCAAAAAGTTATTTCTTTGATCTCTTCTTAAACATTCTCTGTATGACAATATTTTTTAAGTCCTTTTTTATTTTCAAGTATTCAAAGCTGATTGATGCCTCGGGCAGAAACATAAATACTTGACACTCCCTGTACTCCCCACCCCCATCTGTACTTCCTGTTTGGGGGTTAGGGCTCATTTAAAATTTATCATGATTTGAGAGACTGTTGAAACTCCTGGCGATGAGTTTGGTGGCTTTCATTATCAGTCAGATTTGGCCAGGTGAAAGCAATTAGCGTTCTCCTGTTGGCCAGAATCTGCTAGCAACTAAGGCAGACTTACAACTCAGGCCAGCCTTCCTCACAAGCAAGCCTCTGTGCACTTAAGTACACAGAAATCGCTCTTCCTCCAGATGTTGGCCATGTTCATCCTCTGTGATGGGATTTGGTGTAAGTGAGGGAAGGATGTCTCTTCCACCAGGAGAAACAACATGAGTAAAGATTGGGATATATCTGTTATTTTTGAAAAAAAAAAACAAGACTGGTTCCCCATATTATGTTAGTGGGAGCTAATACTGAAAAGGTAGGTTGAGGTCATTTGGGAGGGCTTTGAATGTTAGCCGTACAAGTTTGAATACATACTTTGAGGAGGAGTCTTTGGAGGCTCGGAATAAAAGTGATATCAGAATTGAATTTAAACAAATTTAATTTGGCAGTAATTTAATCTGTATTGGATGTGGGAGACCACTTTGGAGGTCAAAGTGAGAAGTTTTGATTATTAAAATGTATCTTAGTTCATAACTGCTGCTATAACAGAAATACCTTAGACTGAGTAATTTATAAATAGTAGATTTTGTTTTGTTTTGTTTTTGAGACAGAGTCTCGCTTTATTGCCCAGGCTAGAGTGAGTGCCCTGGCATCAGCCTAGTTCACAGCAACCTCAAACTCCTGGGCTCAAGCAATCCTTCTGCCTCAGCCTCCCGAGTAGCTGGGACTACAGGCATGCGCCACCGTGCCCGGCTAATTTTTCTGTATATATTAGTTGGCCAATTAATTTATTTTTATTTATAGTAGAGACAGGGTCTTGCTCTTGCTTAGGCTGGTTTCAAACTCCTGACCTTGAGCAATCCACCCACCTTGGCCTCCCAGAGTGCTAGGATTACAGGCGGCGTGAGCTACTGCACCCGGCCAATAGTGGAAATCTATGTCTCACAGTTCTAGAGGTTGGAATGTTAAAAATCATGCTGCCAGCAGGTTCCGTATCTGGTGAGGTTCCACTGAAGGCATCTTCTCACATTACTTCACCTGGCAGAAGAGATGGAATGGCCAGGCAGCTCTCGGAAGCTTCTCTTATCATGGTATCAATTAATTTCATCCAGGAAGGCAGAGTGCTTATGACTTAATCACTTCCCCAAAGGATCTACCTCTTAATACCACCACAGTGGGGATTAAGTTTTAGCATGAATTTTGGAGGGACAGAGACATTCAGATCATAGTACTGTCCATATCAGAGTTGTGACAGTGGAGATAGGAAGGAATACATGGATTTAAAAACACTTAAACTAGGCCGGGCGCTGTGGCTCACGCCTGTAATCCTAGCTCTTGGGAGGCCGAGGCGGGCGGATTGCTCAAGGTCAGGAGTTCAAAACCAGCCTGAGCAAAAGCGAGACCCCGCTTGGTTCCAGTAGAATGGTGAGATGAAAATTCGTTTGCATCACTAATATTACCAGTGAGACTTTGCATACTTCCCTGAGGTTTCAGTCATTTTAGTGGATGGTTTCACTATAAGCGGTGAACTGTGTTTCATCAATTTGAGACAGATAATTACTTAGACAAGAGTTTCTTCTTTTAAGAAGGCCAAATGATGAAATTTTTTGACTGGTAAGTTTTTAACGTTGTCCATGTAATTAAAAGAAAATTTCCAGTTCTTAAGTTGTCAAAAGAAGTGATCATAATCACAGTCGTTATCTCCCTGCTATTTATACCAGGGGATTTAGAGGTTCAACAGAGAATATCTTAGCTTGCTGTTCCTCTTTTCTGTGGCCCAATTCAGTTAATATTGGCAGTCTTTTTTTCCTTTTAAGAGACAAGGTCTTGCTGGACTCCCAGCTACTCAAAGGGTGGTGGCTCTTCACAGTCACCATCATGGCACACTACAGCCTCAAACTCCTGAGGCTGAGCTGAAGCAGTCCTCCCACCTCAGCCTCCAGGAATAAAAGTCTTATGTGGATGTATGAGCCTGTGGTTTTCAACAGTTCATATGTGTGTATGTGTGTGTTTCATGTCCTGGCATTCCTGGAGCTATCAATGTATTCTATATCTAAATGTCATCAAAATAGTGCAATTATTCTACAAAGTATATATATCTAATATTTTGTTAAACCTGGTAACTATATTTCTTGGTTTGTGTCCTTTCCCTTTTGTATCTATAATCTACCTTTTTATCTTGTGCCTTTATTATTCTTTATCCTTCCAAATTCTTTGCATTAAATTCTTTCCTCAAATCCAATGTCTTCTACCTAATAATATTCTAGGACTCCCACTATTTTTTCTTGTTACCTTTCAGCTCTTTCCCATTATGAGCTTGACTTTTCCCATTACAGATAGTGATAAAACTAATTGAAAAATAGAGGATTGTTTGTTTTTCTAGTCAACTTAATCAGAAAACACAATATAATTTTTAGGTAAAAGGACTGAGAAAGGGATGGAAGGGAAAACAGAAATTGAGAGGAGAGATTGTAAATTATAGAGATGTGTTTTGGATTAGGACCCTGCAAACTGGAAGGATACATAGTAACAACTGGTTTTAATGGCGTATTGGACCAGAGGTACAGGGTGAGATGTAGGTAGTAATTCTTACCTGTTTGGAAGTTGAGTAAAAAATATAATGAACCCAGTTAGGCTGTGTTTTAGAAGAAATGGGGTCATTATGAAATATTATTCTCCATACCTTTCCCCCCTTTCAGACTTCTATGGTCTCTTTATAAAAATTGTGATTCCCTTTGGTAAAATGGAAATTGAGAATCTTCTGTTGCTTTCTTAGTGGTATTAACCTATATAAGTTAACACGCATGATTAAATCTTGGCAGTACCCCATCTTCCTAATGAGATGATTCAGTAAAACTTCTGGGGGCATTTGACTTATCATAGTATGTATAAACTTTTAATGATAGAGATGAAATACTTCAGTTTCTTTCAGAGATTTTATGGAAACTCGAACTTTTAAATTTAGAAATAATTGCTTATGCTGCTGCTTCTTTCTTGCTTCTTTTCTTATTTCCAGAAACATTTTCATCATCATCACTGGAACTTCTTTTTGAAGTAGAGTTTTTGGGTTTCCTTTTTTTTGTGTGAGACTCTGTTGCCCACGGTAGAGTACAGTGGCTCACAGCAACCTCAAACTGGTGGGCTCCAGTGATCCTCCTACCTCAGCCTCCCAAGTAGCTAAGACTACAGGCGTGTACCACCATGCCTGGCTTATTTATGTATTATTATTATTATTTTATTTTTTTATTTTTTGTAGAAACAGGGTTCCATTCTTACTGAGGCTGATCTCAAACTCCTGGCCTTAAGCTATCCTCCTGCCTGGGCCTCCCAAAGTGCTATGATTACAGGCGTGAGCCACGACACCTGGCATCAAAGTACAGTTTTCTAAAGAGCTTCAACTTCATTTCTGTCTTAAGTTTTTGAATCTGCTAACAATGTTTTATGAAACATTTATCCCCATTACAAGTGCCTGTTCATGTAACCGTGGATGGTTTGATTTATCAGTTGCTCGGTAGTTACATGTTCACGATCATTACAACATAAATGCTTAAATGTTTCTATTTAAAGTGATTTTTACAATGATAGTATAATATGTGTCATTGCTATCATACCCTGAGAGCATTCACTTAATCACTCTAAAGGTTTTTTTCCTCCTTTAAAACGGTTTCATGCCGGGCGCACTTTGGGAGGCCACTGCGCAAGACCCTATCTCTAAAAAGAAATACATGAGGCCAGGCATGATGGTTCACACCTGTAATCCTAGCACTCTGGGAGGCTGAGCCGGGAGGATCACTCAACATCAGGAGGATTGCTTGAGCTCAGGAGTTTGAGACCAGCCTGAGCAAGAGCGAGGCCCATCTCTACTAAAAATAGAAAGAAATTAATTGACCAACTAAAAATATATAGAAAAAATTAGCCGGGCATGGTGGTGCATGCCTGTAGTCCCAGCTACTCGGGAAGCTGAGGCAGCAGGATTGCTTGAGCCCAGGAGTTTGAGGTTGCTGTGAACTAGGCTGACGCCACGGCACTCACTCTAGCTCAAGCAACAGAGTGAGACTCTATCTCAAAAAAAAAAAGAAAAGAAAGAAATACTTGAAAAAATAAAATAAAATGGATTGAATCAAGTCACCTCTGTAAGCATTCAGCACATGATTTCCTTATCTGTAAAATGGTAATATTAATACTTTACTTTGAAAGGTTTTTTGCAGAGTAAATGAGCTAATGAATGTAAGCCTCCTTTACGTCCCCAGCTGGTAACTGCTGTTGTTATTTAAAACCTTGTGTCTTTTTTTTGTTTACATTCAGCTTTTCTCTCCTCTGTGCCAGTATGTGCTTTTGCAAGATTGTGCCACAGGAATGAATGGTCCTAGAAGCTCAGTAGTTTGCAGCCACAAAAAGATTATTTGGTGGTAGGAGGCTCATGTTTAACATCTCTTGTGGATCAGCTTATTGGCGCTGCTCTTAGTCGTCTTCCTTCTGTTGTCTAGGTTAAAGGAGCAGTTCTTTTTTGGGATAAAGGGAAAAGAGCTACACTGGAACAATGTGATAATCTTAAGCTTCTACTCAGAGATGGCACACACTGCTTCTATTCATGTTTCACTGGCCAAAGCAATTTTCATAAGCAAGTCATATGAACAAGTCTGATGTCGGCGATGATGAGAATCATAACCCTGTAAGGAAAGACCAATGAAAAATTGGAACATAGCTAAATCAGTCTCAGCTGGATAACTACATTTGAGTAAAATATATAAACTCTTAAGACATATAATATATAAACTACATTTGAGTAAAATATATAAACTCTTAAGACAGGATAGTAAGATTCTTAAGGGATGAGCATCAGAGAAATAACAAAGGGAAAGGGACTGAGATCTGGTGGTCACTCACCCCAGCGATTCTCAGGTCCAGCTGATCATCAGATTCACCCTGTGTTCTTTAAAAAAAGAGGAATCTTTGCTCATTCTTGTAATCCTAGCACTCTGGGAGGCTGAGGCGGCAGGGTTGCTTGAGCTCAGGAGATCAACACCAGCCTGAGCAAGAGTGAGATGCTGGGTCTACTAAAAAACAATAGAAAAATTAGCCAGGCTTGGTAGCTCGTGCCTATAGTCCCAGCTACTCTGGAGGCTTGAGCCCAGGAGTTTGAGGTTGCAGTGAGCTATGATGATGCCACTGCACTCCCAGGGCCACAGAGGGAGATTCTCTTAAAAAAAAAAAAAAAAAAAAAGGTCAGGGAGAGGAGTCTTGGATCTCTTTTCCAGAGCTACTGACAGAAACTTTGGGGAGTGGAGCCCAGAGTTTTTACTTTATGAAATCTGTGTTGGAATATCTGTAAAAGTAAGAGGAACATAGTCGTAACAGACTGGAGCAAGAAAAATCAACTGTTTATCCTACCCTTAAAAATCTGTAACCACAGGAAATTTCTAAGCCAAAAGTCCTCAAGGCAATAATATTGGTTTCTAACCTTGTCCACTCATGTTTTGAATAGTAGACACCAATCCTTACATCTCTCTGCAGAAAATCCAGAAGTGCATACATTACTAGAACCTACCCTTCTGTCTTGTAAGCTGCTTTGTCGTTGATGATAATAAAGATAAAGAATGAAGATGGGAACCAAACCAACTAGATGAGCTAGCTTCTGGTCTCTGTTCTATACTACCCCATGGGCTAACAGAAAGAGGATTGCTGAGAATTGACATGATCTTTTAAGACCATGAACTGATGTGAAACTTGTTCTTTTTTGTGTATGGTCTGGAGACTGTCCAAGAAGCAGTTTCCTAGAAGAGAGGCATTACTTAGGTTCTTATTGCTAGAAATAGGGAGCAGGAGGGCAGTTGTCTTTTGTAGACTTTTAAACTGGAGCTTGTCTTTTGTTTTTGCTATGTAGGTACTTAAAATACAGAAGGGTTTGTGGAAGAAAGGAATATGCCCTTTTGTTGTTGTTTAAACATCTTACTGAAAATAGGTACTGTATGGACTCATGTGGTGGGATCTTTCAAGGAGTCTAAAAGAAAATGGAGATATCTTGGGTAAAAGAAAGCATTTCATAGTCATGGTTGTGAGAGGCAGAATAGTTACACAGATATAAATTAATATTTAGCAGCCACTTTCCTTTTAGGAGAAAGGCGTAAGGAACTGAGAGGTATACTCTGTGTTATGGCTGAACACCCAGGGCATTTAGTTCCTCTGTGTGTCCAGAACAAAGCCAGTGTAGATTGCTGTGATTCCAAAAAAGCAGGCTACTTGATTTCCATTTATTTTGCATAACTTTAGTATATCTTGATTGTTCTAAGATTTAGTGATAAGGGAACTGTGTTTAAAAATCTTACTGGGGGCCAGGTATGGTGGCTCATGCCTGTAATCCTAGCACTCTGGGAGGCCGAGGCCAGTGGATTGCTCGAGGTCTAGAGTTCGAAACCAGCCTGAGTGAGACCCCGTCTCTACTATAAATAGAAAGAAATTAATTGGCCACCTAACATATATATATAAAATTAGCCAGGTATGGTGGCACATGCCTGTAGTCCCACCTACTCGGGAGGCTGAGCCAGCAGGATCGCTTGAGCCCAGGAGTTTGAGGTTGCTGTGAGCTAGGCTGACTCCACGGCACTCATTCTAGCCTGGGCAACAAAGCGAGACTCTGTCTCAAAAAAAAAATCTTACCTGGTTGAGGTCTTTTGTCTATGTGTTGGTGTGTTCTGTTTTAGTCAAAAGGAAAAATGTTTGCACCACGACTGAATGCTCAGTGTTTATTGAATTGAATTTGGAACTTGGCCTTCAGTGTATAAAAGTTTCCTGTTTTTGTCATTTGTACTTCCTTAGCCTCTTCCCCAAAAAACACTGGTTCGCCACTTATGTTTCTATCTAAGGTAGTCCCTTTCTAAATACAGTCCATCTACTCTAATTCCTATTTAATCTGTGTCTTGCTCTAATTGTGATTGCTTTTAGATTACCAAGTCTGGCCCTCACCTTTGTATGTAGGTTTATAAACTTATTTATATTCATAGACCCCCCCCCCAGTCTCAGAATGACATTTTGTGTATTAAAATTGAATAGGTAACTGTCTTAGTCCTTGGTTAGTCCTTGTTGTGTTGCCATAATAGTATCACAGACTGGGGAATTCTTCTTCCTCTTCTTCTTCCTTTTCTTCTTCTTCTTCTTCCTCTTCTTCGTCGTCGTCGTCTTCTTTTTATTGGGCAACAGCTCACTCTATAAAATAGGGTGGGTGTTCCTGGTAATTTGTAAAGATGAGAAATATATTTCTCACAGTTGTTGAGACTGGGAAGTCCAATATCTGGGTGCCAGCATTTGCGAGGATTGCCATGCAGTGCCATCCTGTGGCAGAAGGCAAAAGAGCAAGAGAGGGTGAGAGCCAGTGAGCAAGAGGGAGCCAGAAAGGCTACTTTCTCAATAACTAATCTATTAATTATAGATTAATTAAGGACGTCAGTCCGTTTGTGAGGACACAGCCCTCTTATGACCTAATCACCTCTTATTAGGCCCTACCTCCCTATACTGTTGCACTGAGGATTCAGTTTCCTACACTTGGACTTTTTGGAGCCACATTCAGACCATAGCAGTAAACTTTCATGGCCCTCATATTCACACCTGCCACTCACATACTACCCTTCTGATAAACACACTTACTAACCAAGGAGTTGAGAATCAGAAGACAATGAATTAGTTTTGCAGGAATATTTTCTCCCAGGGCTGATGAAATAGTCCTGCCCCACAACAAAGTGTCATCAATGTCTCTCCCCCAGGACAGGGTTGGATATTCTTTGTCTTGAGACCAATTTCCCATTAGATAGCATACAGTTTATCCCCTTTTGATTGTAACTTTGTTTTTTCAATGAGAATTCAATACTGGTTTCTTGATTATATCTTCCCTGGTCTTTCCTAGTTGTCCTGCCTTTCCAAATTTCTTCCTGACTGGATTTCACCCATTTCTGAAAATCTTCAGTCACATATTCATCTTTTCGACAGTTGCCTCCCAATAGTTAATTTCTTTCAGTTTTCTTGGTGAACACCATGACCACCCACTCTGTGGAGGTACTGGGCAGTACCAGGGGTTTATTTATTTCTTTTTATTTCATTCCTTTGTTTGGTTTTGGTGTTTGTTTTTTTTTACTGTTTTATTTTATTTTTTATATAAATATAAAAAATTATTAAAATTATAATTATAAAATTATAAAAATTATAAAAGTAAAAGTACTTAGTAAAAGTACCAGGGATTTATTTAGGCACAGTTTATTATACAATTTTAATGTTTTTAATATTTCATTCATAGAAGTGACTACATTTTTACTTGAGCACCTTGTTGCTGTTGTTTTCTTTGTGTGCACCTGCTGGTTCCCAGTGGTCTCTCAGCCTTTGTTAATCTCCCTAGCAACATTTTGATTGTACCTCTATTGTGGTGTCCCTCCCATTGAATTGAACATATTATTGTTTTGTGCCTGTCCTCCCTTCTAGATCTTATGCTACTTGAGGGCAAGGTTCTCTTTTTCTTCTTTGTACCCCCAGTGTTTAACACTGAACCTGGCATATAATGTGTCTTCGGGTTCCAGGGCTGCCTTTCCACATGTGTGACATCCCTGTCACAGGTCCATAAAATGGTGAACTGATTGAATTGATTCAATCATAGGAACCTACCACACTCAGAGACACACACACTGGAGATTGTATATAAAGTTTTCTGTGTATGTGCATTTTTGCAATTCATCAGGAGACCAGGACACAATCAGATATGAACAACTGGACTTAGAGCACTGCAAGGTCATGTCCCACTTCAGACTTTTAGGACCCTATCTCTAGCATCATTCTTTGTTGTCTCTGCCCCTCCCCCAGCCTCTTATCTTCCTTATTTTTGTTTATCCATTGAAGATCATAAAACCTTTTTTGGAGGGGAGGGCTAGATTAAAATGTATCTAAAATTTCCTCAGTCTTTTTTCTTCACCTGCAGTTGCAAAACCCTGTTGACTCTGCTTCTGAGATTCTTTCTTTTCATCTCATTCTTTCCCTTTTCACTGTCCTCTCTCTAGCATTGGCCCCATCACCTCTTCCTGGACTGAAGGTTCGATGATGATTTGTTTTTCCTGTTCAAGTCTTTGTTTACTCCCTACTACCTGAAACAATTTCCAGCTAATTCAGCAGTGAGTTCCTTTTGGCAGAGAATGATAATTATATAACCTCAGAGGCCTACAGCTATAGTCTGAAGTAACTCCACACGTAATTCTCTGATAAAGTCTCCTATTTTTATCTTTGAAAGTCATGCAAATATTTGAGTTAAAAATACCTTCCCAAACAGCAAACAACAACAATAAAAACAAAGTCAGAGTCAAACTGTCTAGGAACCTGGGCCATTTTTACCTTGTGGTTTCCTGTATTCTGACCACACCCTGCGGAACCCAGGGGACACCCATGCTCTAATTGGAAAACCTTGGTCTAAGCAGTGAAGTCCAGAGGACTTGATCTGGTATCTGAGGCTGTATATGGTCTGTCGAGAACCTGCTCTTCCAGATTTCCTTCTGCATGGCCGTGCTTGTCCAGTATGCTGGACGTGCATTCCCAGAACATCGGAAGTGTTCCAACTTTTTTGGTGCTTAGGAATTGTTTATAAGAGCATTTTTTTGTGGGAGAAGACCCATGGAACTACTTCTTAGCCGTTTTTTAAACTTCTGGAGCCAGTTTGGTAATTTACACATTCTCAGAAAATCATATTCTAGATTTACACATTTATTGGTATAATTAGTATTTTCCAGTTAACCTGCCACATTAGAGTTGCAGTCATATTTGAGGGGACATGGTGTTTTGGTCTCCTTTCTTTTATTACCCAGCATCATAGCCCATGACACAGCTGTTTCATGGAAGGTTGAAGAGTGGTATGGTTGTAGCAGAGCAGCAGTACAGAGCTGGCTAGCCTTTGGGGACTCCCGGGATAAATCTCTTGGCCAACTGAAAGTGTTATGTAGCTGGTTTCATGTTCCTCACCATTATACCCACTTGAGCTGATTTATACTTTACAGTCTAAATTGGCATGGAGGGTATGCCTTTGGGATTAAATTAATTTATACCAAGTTAGAAAGCATCAGCTGCCAAAGTCAGAGGTGCCTTCTGGAGGCCTGTGTGCTTTTTTTTTTTTTTTTTTTTTTTCCTGTTTTTGAGCCCACACTCCAGGCATTCTCTCTTGGATAGCAGCTGGGATAGTCCTTCAAGAGGGCCAGCTTTGCATCCCCTTTGTGCAAGCAGAGTTCTGGGTCCTATACAGCAGCCAGATCAACTACTGCATAGTACTTGGTCCTTGTGCAAATTAGGAAGATTTGTAAACTTCTAAAATCAAATACAATAAACATGACTTTTTTCTTTAGACGTTTTCTCCTCAAATGAACTCAAAGAAACTATAGTGACTGAATGGCAGTAGTGCAAATCTGTGATCTTGATCCTTGGAAGTTGGAGAAAAGAAAGGTTTTCTCTCTTTACTACTTTCTTTAGCAGAAGATTAAAGAAAATTTCTATAGGGATTAGGAACATGTCAAACAAGAAAAAGTCCTTGTGATGCTTTAAGGAAAGATGTGTTAAGTGGTTGGTTATGGGGTTACATTAAAGGAATTTAGTAATATTCTGTGGCATTTGACTGTCTTCATTCTGGGAGTTATCTTTGTTTATTAGACAGGCAGGATTTTTTAAAGTGAAGCATGGTAAGCACTTTTCTAAGATGTATGTTAAAGGCCCTGTTCTGTTCTTTCCCATTGCCTATGAGAGACTAGGCTGTTCCCCATGCTCAGTTCCGTGTTCTTTTCCCATCAGCCACTGCATGACTTGAAGGATTTGTTCTTGAGGGTGGAGAATGTGGAAGGATGTTGAACAGACTTTTCCCTAATGAACTGTGATGCCAGCTGCAAAGGCGGCAAATCCTGTTACTCCCTTCAGCTACTCTCTGAAGCTGCAGAGAAGCAGTAGTAACGGGGTCTCCCTTCTCTATGCTGATTAGCTGCCTTTTCTGCTGTTTTTTTCCGCCTTCCTCTTCTGTCCCAGAGCATCTTGGCAAAGTTCAGATTTCTGTGCTCACAGCTCAATGCTCACAGTGAAAAGGAAATACAAAGGAGGAGGAGAGAAAGTGAGAAGAAAAAAAAGATTGGGGTGGAGATTTTTAGTTGAGTCCCTGATTGCCTTAATCTAAGATTTAAACTCTGAGTTGAAATCTTAAGTAGTAAAGCTTTGTAAGTAGTAGTAACCTGGATTTCCAAGTAGTTCTTGGAGATAGTTTTATTGGTGCATGAACACTGCAGGCCATGTATCAAAATAATTTGAATTTCTGTTGTTCAGAAACCTCCAAATTTTGAAAAGAACACTTTGTATCCATTTAGGCTTTGTTCTTTTCCAACAAACTATCATTGTGAGAAAGATGAAATAATTGTAATGTTAACATTTTATACAACATTTACTATGTGCCAGGGACAGCACTGCGTCATTTAATCATTACAACCACCCTTGGAGGTAGACACTTTTAATGTCAAAAATGTATTTGTTTTAATTGTAGTAACCATTTTTAGGTATATAGTTTCAGAAGTGTTAAGTATATTCACATTGTTGTAAAATAGATCTCCAAAACTTCCAAATCTGAAACTCTATACCTGTTAAACAATGTGTAAAAATTTTAACTGATTGGCCAGTTCTTTTGTTTGTCAGGATTAAAAATAGCTTTCCTGTTTCTTATCTTCTTTGCTGTTTTACTATAAAATTCTTAGTCCGTATTTCACCACAGGGTGGTGAAAAGAGAATTGTATTACTTACTATGCCTTGGTTTATCAATTTGATACAAACTTCTGGGGTTTACAGTTTTACTAAGGGGAAAGAGGCTTTGCTCTCCAGGGGATTCATCACCTATTTGGGTTCTAATCTTTATTGATTCTGCATTTTAAATTCTGCTGAGCTAGAGGGAGAAAGTTCACTGATAACTTTGTCACCTTGAAAGTTAGCTTGGGCCTGCAAATTCTCCAGGTAACTTCTGATATATGAAACATAATATCATAGAATTATATTTAAAGTGCAATTTTATATTTTGAAACCCATTTCTTAACTGTCTTTATGAGTTAGTTACTATATTCCAAGGATGGTGGAGTGGGGAAAATCGTAGGCAAGGGAGAGGGGTTGGGATATTTTATACATGATGCAAAGTTCCTCTCAATACTTGTGTCATTTGAGAGACCATTCACGGCTGTTCAGCTGATTCAACATCCCTGATATTCTACTCTTCTATTTAACAACTTTTCCCCAGTTGTTAACTCACCAGATCATGACTTTGCTTGAAAAAGCAAACCCAAATTCACTAGGGAGAAGTTTCTACCAATCCTGTTTAACCTACCACAGTTGGGTTAAAGAACAAGATTGTGTAATTTATAGGGATGTTAGTCCCCAGTTTCTGCTAATAATGCCAAGAAAACTAGGTTGGATGAGCAGTGAAGCCTGGTTAGTAAGGCAGGCAGAAAACATAGTAATAACTTTTTGTTCTCTTGTCTTTTTTTTTTAAATGTAAACCCTTTGTTCACAGATTTTATTAATCCTTGGTTCATGACAGTCTCATCATTGATCTCTGAATGCTTCGCTTTATTCATTCATTTATAAGTAATATCATCTATGAAAATAATTTCCAAATAGAAACTATAACATAATCAGTATTGATCTTTATGCATCTCTCACATTCAGTCTCCTGTCTCTACCACTCATGAGAATCTTTGAAAATCCAGGTAGGGATTAAAGAGTTAGGCTCAGTTGCACAGAGGGGTAACATCCACTCTCTTTAGTGTGGTTTTCAGACCAGGTCTGAAGGGACCAGATTTAGCCTGCCTTCCACCCTGATCTAACGTCTCTCATCACCATCTCTACTTTTGGGAAGAGCACTTGGTGCTTCCCACACTTGCTATGAACTTTCACACTGTTGTTCTCACTGTTCTTCCACCTGGTGCCATTGTTCCCTTCAAGGCCCCACACAAACCTTACCTCCCTGGGAAAATCTTCCTCCACATATTCGTCAGTTTCTTTAGTGTTCCACATCACTTTGTGTTTTTAATATAGTATGTATCATATACTCTTTTTTTTGAGATAGAGTCTTACTGTGTTGCCCAGGCTAGAGTGAGTGCTGTGGCATCAGCCTAGCTCACAGCAACCTCAAACTCCTGGGCTCAAGCAATCCTCCTGCCTCAGCCTCCCAAGTAGCTGGGACTACAGGCATGCGCCACCATGCCCGGCTAATTTTTTCTATATACGTTTTTAGTTGGCCAATTAATTTCTTTCTATTTTTAGTAGAAGTGGGGTCTTACTCTTGCTCAGGCAGGTTTTGAACTTCTAACCTTAAGCGATCCACCACCTCAGCCTCCCAGAGTGCTAGGATTACAGGTGTGAGCCACCGCACCTGGCCGTATCATATACTCTTTATAAGTATTTGCTATCATTTGGTCAAGAAAATATTTGAATGCCTATTGTGCATCAGGCAGTGTTCTAGTTGCAGGGGAGACAGCAGTGAGCACATTAAATTAAAAAACCAGAAGAATTTCCTGTTTCTGGCTTACATGTTAGCGTTCCCTCCCTCCCTCCTTCCCTCCGATAATACTGGAATTTTCATATTCACCATTGTATCCCTGGAAACGGACAGATAGTAGGTGTATTATATATTTTTGTTGAATTATTTGACCACCTACTATTAATATTTGCTAAATTCTGTGCTAATGTTACAGGAAGGATCACAGAGAAGAAGATAGGAATTTTCCTTTCCCATAAGCAGCTATGTAGAGAAGGTGAATGAAGCTGACAGTGCGGTGTTGTAAGGAGCAGAAAGGGCATTCACAGTTCTATTGCCATAGCACAGAAAGCATTTAGGTTTCGTGTCCTCAGAGAACAGTATTATGGCTAGAACCCAGGCAGCTAGAACCTGCCTCTGGCAGTGATAGGGGAAACCAGAAGAGAAAGGTAACTGGGTTTCTTAGAAACCACAGAGTAGGCAGATACCATGTGGACCCTGTGACAAACTTCTTGCAGTCCCCTCTTCTGTACGGCCTCCCAGTTCTTACCTCATCTCATCAAATGTGGCCTTTATTATCATTTAATTTGGCACTTCTGTTCTTTAAAAATCTTGGAAGACATGAGTTAGTGCAGACCACAGCACCTTTAATCAAGAATCACATTGTGGCCTGGAGCGCTGGCTCACGCCTGTAATCCTAGCACTCTGGGAGGCCGAGGCGGGTGGATCGCTTGATGTCAGAAGTTTGAGACCAGCCTGAGCAAGAGCAAGACCCCATCTCTACTAAAAATAGCAACAAGTTAATTGGCCAACTAAAAATGTATAGGAAAAATTAGCCAGGCATGGTGGTGCATGCCTGTAATCCCAGTTACTCGGCAGGCAGAGGCAGCAGGATCGCTTGAGCCCAGGAGTTGGAGGTTGCTGTGAGCTAGGCTGACGTAGGGCACTCTAGCCAAGACAACAGAGTGAGACTCTGCCTCAAAAAAAAAAAAAAACAAGGACTGGTGGGAATGTGTGTGTGCTGCAGTGATGGCAAAGCTACTGGAGGGGACAGCAAAGTGGAGTTTGGCAAGGAGGGCTTTGGAGATAGTTTTTCTTGTCAGGGACTACAGCATGGTTTGGGGGCGGGGCGAGATTTCTCCCTAGGGAGAAGGACATGTGATGGCTTAGAGGAAACAGACAGTGGTTGGGTTGTCACTGTGGTTGTTGACACCATCAAGCCTTTCTAGATAGCTGGCAACAGCCAGAGGGAGCAGCAGCTTCTGAGGGCAGAACACTGGACTGGGGGACCTGGGTTTCACTTGGCTCTCTCATGGATTTGCTGCATGCCCTGGAAAAAGTCAGTATCCTTTCTGGACCTAGTTTCTTTATCTTTAAATTGAGAGAGTTGAAATATGTGGTCTATAATTTACCTTCCAGCTCTAGCATTCAGTGATTCTGGCTTTGTCTATCAAACGAGGTGGCCTGGGGCTTTTTGCTTCAAGGATTTATTAATAACTTCTGTTATAATTCCAGTTTACTTCAGAGTCTTGCCCCAGTGACCAGGTTTAAAATATGAGCCATTCGAATCTTCACTTGCCTGGTTTCTCGTTTAGTCCTGCTTTTTCCTTGTTCAGTGAGTCCTTCAGAACCTTTCCCCTGCACTGTTGCCTGTGCAGACATTACCCCTCCCCCTCCTTGCCACTAGAGTTTGTCTTATATACACAGCAGCCAGATTCATCTCACTGCCTCTCTTCTACAAAAATAAACTGTAGTGTATCTCCATTGTCCTCCAAAGAAAGACCAAACTCATTAGCTTGGTGTCCAGTACCGGCTGTCAATCTTAGCTCACATTACTCCCCTTCACGTAGTCTTCAGAATACTTAACTGAACCTCACAGCCTCTTGGCACCTTTGCTGTATGCCCTGCCTCTCCCAGTTGTCACACAGTCACTATTTTCTCATCTTAGTTGCTGCCACCTTTGCGAAATCTCCTCAGCTCCAATAGCACCCACAGCGCCACTCCCATACCAAAAATACTTGTTGCTTTGTTTTCATTCTCTGTGCCATTTTAGCTCTCTTAAGTAAATTAAGCTCCCTAGTACTTAGGAAGTACTGTTTTACACAGGGTAGGTACCCAGTAAATATTTGTTGAATGAATTCTGGCTAATTATAGATAAAATCCTTGCTAACTCTGATTGGTGGAGTTTCTTATTTTACTGAGTAACACCTAACTGGTATGTAGGAAAGAAGTCTGCCCACCGGAATTAATAAGGTAATATAAGAATAAGAACATTTGCCATACATGTGTTAGCAATTCCCAAGTTTGTGTTTAAGACAAGCAAAATGTTTTCAGGCTTGAGCCTTGTCTCTAATTTTGAGTATTCGTCTATCTGAGCTTTCGATGGGACTCCTTCCTTTTTAGTTGAACCTGCCTCAGAGTGGTATTAATAGTTTATAGTTTGTGTCAGCAATTTTTTGTCCTGTGAGCATTTCCAAACTTAGGAATTTTAAAAAGTGAAATAACAAAATAAAATAATAAATGGAACAATTAAAATGATTTACAAAGGAACTTTATTAATTCTATGCCAGAAGTAGAATACCTTCTTTAGCATAAACTACCATAATTGGTGTTAGATCAGAAGGTACATCTTTTTCATATGTCCTCTACTTTCAGAACCATTAGTAAGATTCTCAAACATATGATTTTCCTGTGAATCATGGATCTGGTTATGAGGTAGTCAAAACATAAGTGTAGCAGACTCTTGGGAAATGGTTTGGGTGCAGAACATAGCATCCTGATTCAAAGAATGTGGGCAAGCATTTGTAGTAAAAGACTTGATGACTTAGAAAGTATTCTATCATCTAATAAAATATCTGCTTATATTTTGAGGAGTTGAGAGAAATAGAGAAATAGGATCACCTAAAGTTTCCCACTTTTCACGTTGTATTTAATGTCCTCCGTCCAAACTAATCTCTGTAGACTGGCGAGACTGGCAAAATCTTTACATTGCCTACTTGAACCCTAAGGAATGCAAACACATCTTACTTAAGATTAGACCATTAACATAGACATCACCTCATTTCTCTCCAGATGATGTGAGATTAATCTTAGTTCTAGCAGTCTCCTGTCATCAGTCATAGTGTCTCCAAAATAAAAATTGCTGTATCGCTTACTACCAATGCTGTTTAGTTCAAAATACAGTGGTTCTTTAAAGCTGTTATAGATGGGTTTTCTGTTGAGACTAAGTAAATGAAGAATACTTCATAATCAGTTACATCATTACTCCTTTATTTTCTCTTGCCATTAAAATAACAATACAGCTTTTTTATATTTATACTTTATTATATAGTCAGAGTTAAGCTCTTTGATTATGAAACTAGCATTGCATTATAAAAAAGAGATATTTGTGTTTCTACTAGTATGCAGGTAAAAGGAATGGGGCTTTGTAAATAGCAGTGGGAAAAATAACCCCAGGGAAAAAACAAAAAAGCTGAACTCCAGTTGCTCTTCTAGCTGTGACTGTGGGAGGGAAGGGAGAGTTGATCCCAGGGAGTCCTTGTGCTCCACTGACCATTCAGTTGCTTGGGACTTGTGGTAGTAGTGGTGGTGGTGGTAGTGAGGGGCAGGTGGATTTTAAGAACTCTCTGTGTTTAATTTCTCAGTTTCCCTCTCTCTTTCTCCCCTCCCTCAGGAGTTAGAAGCAGCTCTTCACAGAGATGATGTGGAGTTTATCAGTGACCTGATTGCCTGCCTGCTTCAGGGCTGCTATCAACGAAGGGATATCACGTGAGTGATCCTGACTTTTACGAAGTGTTTCTTGCACAGGGAACTCATTAACTAGTCATAGTGATGTTTCCTGTTTCTTATAACAAACAAGAACTGACCATTAGCCATTACGTAACATTGTAGGCTGAGCATATACAAACAGATTCTCAGGCTAAGCCCTGTGTTTGGCTCATTCTGCAGTTGAGTTTTTATTCTGTTACAATCTTTGAGTTTATTTTACTCTCATGTGTACCACTTACCCTTGGCTACACCAGCTAACATATTTGAGTATAGAATTTCTTCCTCTTGTATTTGCCTTTTTCTGAGTTTTGGTTGTATTATTGGTAAAATATTGCCTAACAAATTAAAATAGATTTTACTACATTTCTGCTAGTTGAATGTCTTCTGCTGTTCACACAACTGGCAGTAATAGCATAATTAGCTTGGAGCCTCTAGGTTCCCTTACCCCATAACTGCCAAGTACACTGCTCTCCCTTACCTTTGAGACATGTAGAAACCTGAACCAAAATTTTATCTGTGTGGACAAATAAAGGAGCTTCCTGATAGGACCTCTCCCCTTGTTTTCACCCTAACTTGATATATGCCTTTTCTTTGTACATTTCTATACAGAACAGAACTACAGAGCAAACTCACAAACGGGAGATACAACGAGTTTCCCAGTCTCTTATCCTCAGATGCCACGTAGGGGTTTTGGTTGTCATGGTTTATATTTTTCAGACAGTTAAGGATGATATCTCAAATATTTTTGTTCTTATGAATTCAATCTGTTAGGGCTAGGAAAGTATACCCAATGTTAATGTGCAATAAACTTACATACAAGGTAAGAAAGAGATTGACTAAATGCCATTTTTCTCAGGATGGAAGTCTATATTCCTTAGGGGAATGTTATTGCTTCTGAACTCAAAAGAATGATTATTGGCTGGGTGCCAACAATCCTAGCACTCTGGGAGGCCGAGGCAGGCGGATTGCTCGAGGTCAGGAGTTCAAAACCAGCCTGAGCAAGAGCAAGACCCCATCTCTACTATAAATAGAAAGAAATTAATTGGCCAACTAATATATATAGAGAGAGAGAGAGAGAAAGAGAGAGAAAATTAGCTGGGCGTGGTGGCTCATGCCTGTAGTCCCAGCCACTCGGGAGGCTGAGGCAGCAGGATTGCTTGAGCTCAGGAGTTTGAGGTTGCTGTGAGCTAGGCTGACAGCACGGCACTCACTCTAGCCTGGGCAAGAAAGCGAAACTCTGTCTCAAAAAAAAAAAAAAAAAAAAAAAAAAAAAAAAGATTGTTCCCCCTAAAATACTCAGGTCGTATTTATAAATACAAATACAGGTAAAATAAATTTTAGTATTTTTTCTTCCATTCTCTATTTAGGATGTAGACTTGGGAGTTTATGTGTTTTTTAAGTACTGTTGTATTTGTATTGTGTGTGTGATTTCACATTGTAATATCTGGAATTTTTTTCATTATAGTGATTATTTTTCTTGTAACCAACTTTTCTCTAATTG
Organism: Microcebus murinus; assembly: GCF_040939455.1. Classification (NCBI taxonomy): domain Eukaryota; kingdom Metazoa; phylum Chordata; class Mammalia; order Primates; family Cheirogaleidae; genus Microcebus; species Microcebus murinus. Next base: position 99,242,620 of record NC_134113.1, on the reverse strand, counting down.
TGATTGTCCATTAATCCAGTCTGGTAGTTGACAGTTATGTCTAGCTTTTAACCATTATAAACATGATTCATAGCTTTATGTAGAATTTACTAGGTGTGCAACCTTTTATCTTCTTAATATAAGTTTATGGAATTGCCATCACTTGGTCAAAAGAAATGCCTGGTTATCTTTTTTTTCTTTTTCTTTCTTTTTTTTTTTTAAGTAAAATGGCAGGCTTCCCACCACAGAGGTGGTTTCATTTTATCCTTGGACCATCAGTGCATGAGGGCAACTGGTTCTGTAATCCTAGTTGGCTCTCTGGACGCAGGCAAGTAGATGCTGGCAGGACAAAACACTGTCCTTGCTCTCACAGAGTTTACTCTACTGGGGTGGGATGAGGAAGTCCATTAGTAATTACTGTAATTATCATATAATTGCAAATTATACACTTATAGCAGTAAGTCCTTAGAAGTAAAAAAAATAGTCTGTCAACAGAGCATATAACTTGATGTGAGAAAGTGATTTGTAAACTAAGCCTTCTCATATGGGCTATTACCTCTAACAGGAGATTCCTCTGTGATAGGGCATGTGTCCCCCTAATTTGTCCTTCTATTTAAAATTAGTCTTAACTAATTCTGCTTGTTAGTTCTTCCAAATAACGAATATAATATTTTGTGATGTTCTATAAGAAATCCTCTTATCTGACAGGTACAGTGGCTCACCTCTGTAGGCCCAGCTACTCTGTAGGCTGAGGCAGGAGAATCTCTCAAGTCCAGGAGTTCGAGGTTGCAGTGAGCTATGATTGCTTTACTGCACTCTCACCTGGGTGACAGAGTGAGACCCTGTCTCTTAAAAAAGAAAAAGAAATCCCTTTATCATTCTTACTAGAATCAAAATTATGAAGAAATTTGTACAAAATTGACATTTTTATAATATTGAGATTTATTTTGCCCATAATCACTCAGTAAAAAGTTACAGGTTTATTAATTTAGGTCAGACACAGACCTGGCTATTTTAATTTTTGTTGCTATTAATAATAGAATTTATAACTATTATATGTCAATAAAAGTTTTTAAAACCTAAAAAAGACTAGAATCACGTTCACATTACAAGTATTTTTGAAATAATAGAATACTATATCTCTTCATCTGTCTTGAGTTTGCAGTTTACTGACTTTGATTTTTTTTAAGTTGGTTCCCTTGATTTTCTAGGATTATCATTTCTCTTTCCTTTCAGTATTAATACTTGTGTCTGTATGAGTTATCCACTGTTACTTACCAAATTACCCCAAAGCATAACAACTTAAAATAACAGAAATTTGTTACCATACAGTTTCTGTGGGTCAGGATTCTGTGTGTCTAGCTCCAAGGCTGTGATCGCTTGACATTTAATGCTGATGTATAATATACATGCAGGAAAGTGCACATTTCTTAATTATACAGCTCAATGAATTTTCACAAACTGAATGCACCTGTGTAATGGAGCCCCCAGACAAGAAAGAACATTACTATTTTACTTTTTTCACTGAAGGGAATTGCCTGAGGTGATAGTTATATTGTCCAGTCATTGATAATCCACATGTAGTAAGAATGAATGTACAACTCATTATTCTCTGAAGTTTTACTTTTATCTCATTCTAAAGAAAGAGAAATTTAGATAAGTGAATACTTAGCCTTTCTGGTTCTAAGACATACCTATTATGTGGAGCTAAGAAGGTTACTTAATTTCTCTGTGCATAACTTTTCTTGTCCATAAAATGGGATTAGTAACAACACCCAGTGAAGTTATTAATATGAGGATTAAATGAAATTGTGAGACGCCTTTGAACAGTCTTGATAATGTATATAGCTCGTTATCATGTATAGAAACATTTATTTACTGTACTATACCTTTTATCATTATTTTAGAGTATACTTCTACTTATTAAAAAAAAGAAGAAGCTGGGTGAGGTAGTGCTTGCCTGTAGTCCCAGCTATTCAGGAAGCAGAGGAAAGAGGATTGCTTGAGCCCAGGAATTTTAGGTCAGCCTGGGCAACATAGCAAGATGCCATTTTTTTAAAAAAGAAGTTTTTGTTTTTGGAGACAGAGTCTTGCTTTGTTGCCCAGGCTAGAGTGAGTGCTGTGGTGTCAGCCTAGCTCACAGCAACCTCAAACTCCTGGTCTCAAGTGATCCTGCTGCCTCAGCCTCCCGAGTGGCTGTGACTACAGGCATGTGCCACCACGCCCGGCTAATTTTTTCTATATATATTAGTTGGCCAATTAATTTCTTTCTTATAGTAGAGACGGGGTCTCGCTTTTGCTCAGGCTGGTTTTGAACTCCTGAGCTCGAGCAATCCGCCTGCCTCGGCCTCCCAGAGTGCTAGGATTACAGGCGTGAGCCACCACACCCAGCCAAAAAAAAACTATTTTTTTTAAGTTACCTCTAAAACAGCCTCAGGCAAGTCCTTCAGGAGGTACTCCAAAAGTAGGCAATAGTAATGTGTATGTGTGTCTTAGTTTTTAACAAAAAAATTCAAGAAAAATATTTGTGTACAGCTGTACAGTGTGTTTGTCTTTTTCGCTAAGTGTTGTTACAAAAGAGTTAAAAACTTAGGAAAAATGTTTATAAAGTAAAAACAATGTTTATGAAGTAAAAAAGTTATAGCAGGCTAAGGTTAATTTATTATTGAAGAAGAAAATTTTTTTATGAATTTAGTATAGCCTAAGTTTACAGTGTTTTAAAAGTCTGCGGTAGTTTGTACAGTAATGTCGCAGACCTTCACATTCTCTCACCACTCACTGATTCACCCAGAGCAACTTCTGGTTCTGCATTCTCCATCATGGTATGTGCCCTGTATCAGTGTACAGTTTTTTATCTTTTATACTATACTTTTACCGTAACTCTTCTATGTTTTTAGATACACAAATATTTACTGTTGTGTTCCAGTTGCCTGTAGCATTCAGTATGGTAGTAACATGATGTATAGGTTTGTAGTCTAAGACCAACAGGCTACATCACATAGCCCGTATGTGTAGTAGGCTGTCCTGTCTAGTTTGTGGAAGTGTGCTGGTACCATGTTCCCACAGCAACAAACTCTTCCTAATGACGCACTTCTCAGGATATGTCCCTTTTGTTACGTAAGGCATAACTATATTTTAGGGTGTTGTGGATCATATGATGTATTGCAACTACTCAGCTCTGTCATTGTAGTGTGAAAGCAGTCATAGGCAATACATGATGACTGATAGTGACTGTGGTTTATTAGAACTTTATGATCACTGAAGTTTGTATCATTTTCACATGCCAGGAGACATTATTGTTCTTTTGATTTTTTTTTTTCTCCCCCAGCCATTTAAAAATATAAAAACCACTCTTAGAGGCTGTACAAAAACAGACGGTAGGCCAGATTTGGCCCTCAGGCCATAGTTCGCCAGCTCCTGTTTTCAGGAAATTAAATAGGTTACTATTCTAGTTCCACTAACTCAATCAAATCTTTAAATGAAATATGGAACCTACATTTCTTTTTAACTGTACTCTCCAGTCTGAGGTTTATGCACTTACAGGACAGCATAATACTGTGTCTCCATATGGAAATAATAGCCAACATGTCCTGTGTCCTGGGCACTGCTTTGAATGCTTTCCAGGAATTCTCATTTAATTCTATGACAGCCTTCTAATATAAAGTCCCCTCTCATTCATCCATCAAGGATGAGGAATTTGAGGCACAGAGAGGTTAAATAAATTGCCCAAGGTTACACAGCTAGTAATTGACAGGACAGATCTGGCCCCTAGACCTCCAGCTACCCACCCTAGCCACCATACTGTAAATGAGAGAAATGTTAAGTATGATACAAAGGTTTTCCTTGAAAACAGGATTTTTAACTCTTTTGTGATCTATTCTCCTTCTTCTTCTTTTTTTTTTTTTTTTTTTGAGACAGAGTCTTACTCTGTTTCCTGGGCTAGAGTGCCCTGTGCCCTGGTGTCAGCCTAGCTCACAGCAACCTCAAACTCCTGGGCTCAGGTGATCCTCCTGCCTCAGCCTCACGAGTGGCTGGGAATATAGGCATGCGCCACCATGCCCGGCTAACTTTTTCTACATATTTTTAGTTGTCCAACTAATTTCTTTCTATTTTTAGTAGAGGTCTCACTCTTGCTCAGGCTGGTTTCGAACTCCTAACCTTGAGCGATCTGCCTGCCTTGGCCTCCCAGAGTGCTAGGATTACAGGTGTGAGCCACCACCCAGCCCAGCCATCTATTCTTCTTTGACACACTAATGAACCCCATAAGATTTTTTTTTTTTTTTTTTGAGACAGAATCTTGCTTTGTTGCCCAGGCTAGAGTGAGTGCCATGGCGTCAGCCCTAGCTCACAGCAACCTCAAACTCCTGGGCTCAAGCAGTCCTACTGCCTCAGCCTCCCGAGTGGCTGGGACTACAGGCATGCGCCACCATGCCCGGCTAAGTTTTTCCATATATATATATATATATATTAGTTGGCCAATTAATTTCTATTTATAGTAGAGACAGGGTCTTGCTTTTGCTCAGGTTGGTTTCGAACTCCTGACCTTGTGCAATCTGCCCACCTCAGCCTCCCAGAGTGCTAGAATTACAGGTTTGAGCCACTATGCCCGGCCGTAAGACTAATATTTTGAAATCACAAAATAAAATAGGATTACAACAGAACCCCATTAAATACTGAAAAATAGTAAAGTATTAAAGAATCAAATTTTTGATATAGTTACTGTGTTTTTTAATTAACTCATTAGATTATATACTCTAGCAGTAGGTCTGATTTCCAAAAATTACTATCTTTAAGTATTGATGAGCATAAATGCTATTTTGAAATATTTGCAATATCTATCTGATATGAAAATATCTGATTGCTACTTGTGAAATATATACAACTACTACTGCAATTACTGTGGTTTGTTGACTACATTTGTAATTGAAGGAAATGTAAAACTTCAGTTATTAGATTGAAATAAAAATATAATACTTTCTTGACCAAGTTCATGTACCACCTAAATGTGGACCACCTATGTGTGGACCTCTGCTTTAAAAGGTTTTTTAAAATCTCAAATGAAACTGTAGTTCAGAACTAGCATCTTAAATATGAAAGGAACCTTATCTAGTACAATTCATTTTCTTACCTGAGAAAACTAAGGCAAAGCAATACTGGTATAAGCCTGAGAGACATTTATTATTTGTTCATTTTGTTGCCAAAGTAAAGTGGTATTTTCTTGGGTGATGGGTGTGGTGGTTGGACTCTGAGGAGCCCCCATGATCCTGTGGAATCATTTATGACTTTATGTGCTCCCCTTCCCTTGAGTGTGGGCAGGGCCTGCTCCCAACCAACAGAATATTGGCAAAAGTGTGGGGATATTATTCCTGAGATTATGTTTGCTATCAGACTCCATAGACTCTCCTTGCAGCTTGAATGAAGTCAAGCAGCTCTGCTGGGAAAAGCTACATGTTAGGGATGGTGGGGGGCCTCCAGGAGCTGAGAGCAGCCTCATCACAGATGTGTATATGACCGGGGTGAACCAGGGCGAAAAACAATGTTAGGCAAATAAAGCAAGTCATAGAAGCATACCTACCAGTGATTTATTTTTGTAAGTGTAAAACAAGGAAAAGTAAAATGAGGATACGTATATATGTGGAACACTTATAAAGAAAATCAAGGGAATGCTTAACACAATTCAGGAAAGTGATAATACCTGGTAACTAGGGAGAAGGCTAAAACTCTAGGGATAAGCAGAAGTGCTAGCCTTTTTAATGTAGTGTTTCTTAAACCTTAGGAAACACCAGAATCTCCTGGAGGATTGTTTTTAAAAAACACAGATTTCTGGGGTCTGAGAGTTTGCATTCCCTGCAAGTTCCTGGTGATGCTGATGATCATATCGCCCCGAATTCCAAATCTGGCCAGTTGGTTTTATGGGCCTATATCAATAAAAGGACTTTAGGAATTTAAAATTAATTAGTTGATCATTCAACAGCTTATTTTTTCTTACTAGGAAGTAGCTTGGGCATTAATTGAGCACTGAATTGGAAATTAGGAACTTCTAGTTTGCTTTTGGCTGTCAAAGTGAAGATGGAATCAAACTGATGTATGGTTTAAGCAGTATAAAAATATCCTTCCTTAAATGCTCATTGTAGTATTTGACTGACACCAGAAGATTTTCCCCCTTTTATCAGCTTATCTTTAGTATAGTGTTCTCCATATACTGCAGACTAATTAGTGCTTCAGTGTGGTCTTTGCTCACTTTGTTGTGGTTCACACTGTAAATGGAAATTCAGCAAAATTGTAAATTTACCTTTTCAGGATTAATTATGGATCCAGCATTTTTTGTAATAGATTCTCTCATTGAGGTCAGTTAAAAAGAAACATATATAGTGTTTTCGGGTCTCACATGTTTTCTATATAGAAACATCCTTTATCTTTTTAGAAATTACAATACCTCCCTTAAATGTGTTCATTTGAACTTTGCTTTATTGAGATACCCAGGCCAGTGTTTTTTGACAAATAAATGCACCATGTAATCACCATTCTACTCAAGAAATTAAAACATTTCCATTTCCCCAGTAAGTTTCCTTTGCAGTCCATCCTCCCAAACATTGCTTATCAGGCAACCACTGATCTCATTTTTGTTAGTGTAGATGAAGTTTTTTCTGTTGTAGAATTTTGTATGAGTGGGATTACACAATGTGAAGTGAACTTACACCCAGCCTCTTTCAGTCAGCATGATGTTTGTGTGACATTCATCCCCACTGCTGTTTGTGTCAGACAGTGGTTTGTCCCTTTTGCAGGGAGTAGGACACTAAATTCTATCTAGTGAAAATGATGTCACAATTTGTTTATATGTTCACTTGATGAACATTTAGGTTGCTTCCAATTTGGGGCAATTATGAATAAAGCTGCGGTGAATATTTGCGTACAAATGTTTTATGCACAAAAGGATTTCATTTCTCTTGGTAATTGCTGGGGGTCGTATGGTAAAAATATATTTGACTTTAAGAAACTGTGAAACTATTTTCTAAAACACTTGCAAAGTTTATGTTTCCACTGGCAACATCTGAACAGTCCATTTGCTCCATTCATATCTTTGACAACATTTGCTGTTTTTAATTTTACTGATTCTGTTATGTTTAAAGTGGTAACTCATTGTGGTTTTAATTTGTATTTCCCTCATGACTAGTAATGTTGAGCATTTATTTCTGTGCTTACTCATTTGTCTTTTTTAATGAAATATTTGCTCATCTTTTGCTTATTTTAAATTAGAGATGTTTACCTTTTTAAAAATTGTAAGCATTCTGTATATTCTGGATACAAGTTCTTTTGTCAGATATATGATTTGTGAATATTTTCTGGTTTGTAGGTTGCCTTTTCCATTTGTGTTAAGTTTTCTTTTAGAAGTTTTATAGTTTTAGCTTTTTATAGGTGCCATCGTGGTGCATTTTGATTAGTGTTTGTATATGGTTTGAGGTAGAAAGTCAATGTTCTTTTTTTTTTCCTTACAGATATCATCATATATGTTGTTCATTTTGGCTTCTCTTCCCTGTTCTGTTGATCTATATGTCTTATCTTTATACACTACCAGATTGTCTTGAAATTGGGTAGTATAAGGCTACCAACTTAGTTGTTTTGGCTATTCTGTGCCCTACCAAAAAACATTTTAAAGTCTGTACGTGCAAATGGAAATCTTAAATGATACTGAATTTTCCAGTCCGTGAACATGATACATATCTCTCCTTTTGTCTGTCATCTTTAATTTCAATAATATTTTGTAGTTTTCAGCATAAATATATTGGATATCTTGCCATTTATTCTTGAGTATTTTATAATTTTTAATAATATTGTAAATGGAAGTATTTCAGAGTTTTACTTTCTAGCTGTTTGTTGCTATTACATATAAAATAAAATTATTTTCATCTATGGACTTTACTCTTACAATCTTGCTGAGATCATTTTTTTGTTCTCCTGGTTTTGCTGTAGATTTCTGAGGATTTTCTAAGTAGCCTACAAATAAAAATAGTTTTGTTTCTTTTATTATTCTATGTCTTCGTACTTTTTCTTGCCTTACTCTACTGGCTAAGCCTTTTAATAACACACTTTTGTTCCTGATCTTAGCAGGAAAGCATTCAGTCTTTCACTATTAAATATGATAAAGTGTTGTCCCTTTTATATATTGTGGACTTGATTTGCTAAATTTTTTTTTTTTTCTTTTTGAGACAGAGTCTCACTTTGTTTCCCAGGCTAGAGTGAGTGCCGAGGCATCAGCCTAGCTCACAGCAACCTCAATCTCCTGGGCTCAAGCAATCCTTCTGCCTCAGCCTCCCGAGTAGCTGGGACTACAGGCATGTGCCACCATGCCCGGCTAATTTTTTCTATATATATTAGTTGGCCAATTGATTTCTTTCTATTTATAGTAGAGACGGGGTCTCCCTCTTGCTCAGGCTAGTTTCGAACTCCTGACCTCAAGCAATCCGCCCGCCTCGGCCTCCCAGAGTGCTAGGATTACAGGAGTGAGCCACCGCGCCCGGCCTGATTTGCTAAATTGTTTGGGGGGTGGGGGGGGGGAGACAGAGTCTCACTCTGTTGCCCAGGCTAGAGTCCCTTGGCGTCAGCCTAGCTCACAACAACCTCAAACTCCTGGGCTCAAGTAATCCTGCCTCAGCCTCCCAGGTAGCTGGGACTACAGGCATGCACCACCATGCCTGGCTAATTTTTTCTATATATTTTTGGTTGTACAGCTCATTACTTTTAGTAGAGACGGGGTCTCGCTCTTACTCTTGCTCAGGCTGGTTTCAAACTCCTGACCTTGAATGATCCACCAGCCTCGGCCTCCCAGAGTGGTAAGATTACAGGCATGACCCAGCCCTTGATGTGCTAATATTTTATTGGGGGTTTTGCATAAATGTTTATGAGGTATATTAGTCTATTTTATATTATTTTATCTTACCTATTTTATATTATTTATATTATTATATTATATATAAATATAATATATTATTCTAATTTTGTATTATTGCAGATCTTTATAAGGTTTTAGCACAAGGGTCCAGAAATGTTCCCTGCTCTGTTTTCTTTAAAGAGTTTATGTAATTTCTTTCAAATGTTTGCTATAAATTTTTATGTTTTCATTATCATTTAAAACATGTTCTAATTTATTTTATTTCTTATGTAATCCAAAATAAAGGTGTATTACTTACGTTCTAGATATCTTAGTGTTGGTGATTTCTAATTTAATCCCAAATGTTTAGATTTTATACCTGGTGACTTGTCCACCTTTTGAAACTTACGGAGACCTATTCTATGTTCCAGCATATGGTTTACCTTGGTGAACATTCCACCTGCACTTGTGTATTGTGTTCTGTAAATGTCACTTAAGTCAGGTTGGTAGTATTGTTGAGATCTGTTCTTTATTGATTCCTTTTGTCTACTTGATCTATTAATTTATAAAAAGATATTAAAGTCTCTAGCTGTGATTGTGGATCTGCTTCTCCCTTTAGTTCTTCCCATTTTTGTTTCATGAGTTTTAGTGTCGTGTTATTAGATGTATGTGTATAGCTTTGTTATGTATTCCTGGTTAATTGGTCCATTTATTGTTACGTCTTAACATCTGGTTTGTCTCATATTAATATAGGAATCAGCATTCTTATGCTTATTCTGCCTGGTATATCATTTTCTATCATTTTAATCATATCTTACAGACAGCCTATAGTCTTGCTTTCTCTCAGTCTGACAATTTCTGTCTTTTAATTGGGATACTTAATCCATTTTTTAAGCATATAATTCATTGGTTTTTGGAGTATTCACAAAATTCTACAGCCATCAGCACTGTCCAATTACAAAACATTTTTTTATTTTTTTTTTTATTTTTTATTTTTTTATTTTTTTATTTTTTTTTTTGAGACAGAGTCTCGCTTTGTTGCCCAGGCTAGAGTGAGTGCCGTGGCTTCAGCCTAGCTCACAGCAACCTCAAACTCCTGGGCTCGAGTGATCCTTCTGCCTCAGCCTCCCGGGTAGCTGGGACTACAGGCATGCGCCACCATGCCCGGCTAATTTTTTTATATATATATCAGTTGGCCAATTAATTTCTTTCTATTTATAGTAGAGACGGGGTCTCGCTCTTGCTCAGGCTGGTTTTGAACTCCTGACCTTGAGCAATCCGCCCGCCTCGGCCTCCCAAGAGCTAGGATTACAGGCGTGAGCCACAGCGCCCGGCCTACAAAACATTTTTGTTACCCCCAAACAGACATCTGTACCCATTAGAAGTCACTGCCATTTCCCCTAACTCCTAGTCCCCAGCATCACTATTCTACTTGCTGTCTCTATAGATTTGACTGTGGTGGATACATCTTGTAAGTGAAATCATACTGTAAATGTCCTTTGTTATCTGGCTTCTTCCACTTAGCATTATTATTATTATTATTTTTTTTTTTTTTTTTTGAGACAGAGTCTCGCTTTGTTGCCCAGGCTAGAGTGAGTGCCGTGGCGTCAGCCTAGCTCACAGCAACCTCAAACTCCTGGGCTCCAGCGATCCTTCTGCCTCAGCCTCCCGAGTAGCTGGGACTACAGGCATGTGCCACCATGCCCGGCTAATTTTTTATATATATATCAGTTGGCCAATTAATTTCTTTCTATTTATAGTAGAGACGGGGTCTCGCTCTTGCTCAGGCTGGTTTTGAACTCCTGACCTTGAGCAATCCGCCCGCCTCGGCCTCCCAGAGAGCTAGGATTACAGGCGTGAGCCACCGCGCCCGGCCTATTATTATTATTTTTTTTTTTTTTTGAAGTTTTATCCTTATAGCATGAATCAGTACTTCATTCCTTTTTGTGGTCAAATAATACTCCATTTTGTGGCTGTACATTTTATTTACTCACCAGTTAATGGACATTTGTGTATTTTTTACTTTTTGCTGATTGTGAATTATGCTGCCTTTAAACATTTGTGTACAAGTTTTTGTGTGGATGCATGTTTTCCTTTCTCTTGGGTGTATATCTAGGAGGAGAATGGCTGGATGATATGGTAATTCTTCAACTTTCTGAGCAACTTGCCAGACTTTCCAAAGCAGCTGTGTCATTTTACATTCCCACCAGCATTGTATGAGGGTTCCACTTTGTGCAAATCCTGATCAACACTTGGTATTATCTGTCTTTTTGACATCTGTCATCATAATGATCATGAAGTGGCATTTCACTGTGGTGTTGATTTTCATTTCCCATATTCCTAATGTTGAGTAACTTTCCCTTTGCTTCCTTCTGCTTTTTGTTCCTTTGTTGGCCCTTTAATGTTTTCTTTCAGCCTAATTGAAATTTCTTAAGTGTATCACTTTATTTCTGCTGCTGGCTTCTTACTCTTGAGTATTTTAGTAGTTGTAGGGCTAACAATATATGTATCTTTAAATTATCCAGAGCTATTCAGAATTCTTTTCATACCTCTTCACACTTTATACCTGACACTTCAGATTTCCCACTTCACACAGATTGTATGTAGGGTCCCATCTAGCTCCCTTAAAAGAGTCCTTTATCAGCTTGGCACGGTGGCTCACACCTGTAATCCTAGCACTCTGGGAGGCTGAGGCAGAGGGACAAGTTGAGCTCAGGAGTTCAAGACCAGCCTGAGCAAGAGTGAGATCCTGTCTCTACTAAATAGAAAAAATTAGCCAGGTTTGGTGGTAGGTCCCTATAGTCCCAGCTACTGAGGAGGCTGAAGCAGGAGGATCGCTTGAGCCCAGGAGTTTGAGGTTGCTGTGAGCTAGGCTGACATGACAGCACTCCAGCCTGGGCAACAGAGTAAGACTGTACCTCAAAAAAAAAAAATCTTTTATCATTTTTAATGTTACTGCATGTTGATTTTTATTCTTTTCTTGATTAGCCAACATAAACAGTCATAAAAACACACATAAAATCTATATTATATACATGTTCCTCTGCTCATAGATATTTTGACTTGAGCATATTTTCCTTTAATTTGAAATAGCCATGATTTTTTAACTTATCTTGGCTATCATGTTGGTTTTAGGTATGTTGGATATGGGAGCTATTATAAAACTCTAGAGAAGAATTGTTAATTATTTTGGCTTGGATCTTTTTGTAATCTTTTTTTTTTTTTTTTTTTTTTTTTTTTTTTTTTTTTTTTTTTTTTGAGACAGAGTCTCACTTTGTTGTCCAGGCTAGAGTGAGTGCCGTGGCATCAGCCTAGCTCACAGCAACCTCAAACTCCTGGGCTTGAGTGATCCTTCTGCCTCAGCCTCCCGAGTAGCTGGGACTACAGGCATGCGCCACCATGCCCGGCTAATTTTTTTATATATATATCAGTTGGCCAATTAATTTCTTTCTATTTATAGTAGAGACGGGGTCTCGCTCTTGCTCAGGCTGGTTTTGAACTCCTGACCTTGAGCAATCCGCCCGCCTCGGCCTCCCAAGAGCTAGGATTACAGGCGTGAGCCACAGCGCCCGGCCTCTTTTTGTAATCTTTAAGAATAAGTGCTTTACCACATGTACTTACCAGCAAATTGGTATTAACGGATCGACAACTTAGTGGACATATAGGAATAACATGTATCGGGTATTGGGCAGGTGGGAGGGGGGCTGAGGGGATGGGTATATACAAACACAATGAGTGAGATGTATAACATTTGGGGGATGGTCACGCTTGAGGCTCTGACTCGAGGGGGAAGGGGGCATGGGCAATATACGTAACCTTAACTCTTGTACCCCCATAATACGCTAAAATAAAATAAAATAACTAAAAAAAAAAAGAAGAAATGCTTTATCAAATATCATTATAGAACCTTTTCATTTGCTGTTTTACTGGAACCAAAATCTTTTTATCAGTCCGGTGCTTGTGTTAAATCTGGCTTAACTGTGTGTATGTGTATTTCTTTTGTTTCACAAATAGTTGTTACAAATGGGAAGATGTAAGTTTGTTTTTCCTTTGGTCTCCATTCTGCTAAGCATTCTGTTAAGCATGATTCCACGCCTTCATTGCTGTCCTGCAAGGAGACTGCGGATGCCCTTGCATGTCCCTCACATGCCTCTTTGAGGCTTCAAAAGAACTCAAGAGCCTTCTTTTTATCTGTGATCTTCCAAAACGGGTTGCAGATATTAGAAATTTGTTGTCCTTCATAGTCCCAAGGTCTGCCAGTTCAAACCAACTGAGGCCTTTGTTGAAGTACTTTACTCAGGTCATACCATCCTTGCTCTGTCCGGGACAAACATTAGTCTCATCATTAGAAGCCTGTTCTGTCTGGAGCAAGCTGGGAAATTCTCTGCTAGGGCTCTAAGAATTGGCTAACGTTGGGCCTTTGGAAAGGTGGCTGACTTGATCTTATTTTCATTCTCTATCTCAATCTATTATTAAAATGAGAGATAATTAAGAGCTGGTCTACATTTTCCCTTATAGGATGCTAAATAATAGTTAGTGGTCTTTCCTGCTGTTTTGTAGGATGGAAAATGAATGAGAAAATGGGTCATTTAAGAGTATTTGGAACTTTTCCTAGACAAGAAGATGGAATATAGACATTGTTGTGCTCAGAACTTGTAGTTTCCCATATTTAAATGAAATGTTTCATTATAATTCAGAATCATTTCAGAAAGATAGAAAGTATTTAGGTCATTGGGAGGGAATTGTGCTGAGATGAATGGACGAGTAAATCAGTGAATGTTCCAGATAATCTAAACTCTGAAAATTTAGAAATATAAGTATACATCAGTTTTTAGAAGCACAATGTGACTACACTTTTCTTCCTTTAAATAGCAAAATCTGAAAGTACATGCAAAATTGTCTATGTGTTCATTTTTCTTGGGGAGAGAGTATATGGTCTTAATCAGATTCTTGAAGAGTTTTATGTACTATAGAAGATTAAAACCTGATATGTAGCTTCCTGAAGCCCTTTCATGTCAAATTACCCTTGGCTAGTATTTTTGTCCTCAAATTGTTTTTCTCCCTTTATATTCTGATGTTTAAAAGAAAGAGATGTAGGTGGGGCGTGGTGGTTCACACCTATAATCCTAGCACTCTGGGAGGCCAAGGTGGGAGGATCATTTGAGGTCAGGATTTCTCTACTAAAAATAGAAAAATTAGCCGGACATGGTGCCTGTAGTCCCAGCTACTTGGGAGGCTGAGGCAGTAGGATTGCTTTGAGCCCAGGAGTTTGAGGTTGCTGTGAGCTAGGCTGACATCACGGCACTCTATTCAGGGCACCAGAGTGAGACTATTGTCTAAAAAAAAAAAAAGAGAGAGAGAGAGAAAGATAGGAGTGCAGCAGTTCAGTCATAGCTCACTGTAGTCCTGACCTCCTGTGTTCACCTGATCCTCCCCCTTGCCCTCCCAAAGTGCCAGGATTATAGGTGTAAGCCAACACACTCAGCCCAAAATTAAAAAAGAAAGAGATGTAGATTTATGACAGAAGTCTTATCTACATTTCACAATTCAGAAGGAAACTGAATTGTGTTGAATTATAAGCTCCCAAGTGTCTTTTGGTTAAGGTGGCATGGAGATGCCTTAAGAAAACTTTTAGCAAGAGTGATGTAATTGAAACTGAGTAGGGTAGTGGGGCTGTTCAGAAGGAATCTGAAACATGCAATTCTTTGAGACAAGCAGGGGCTTTCAGACAGATACAGACACAAAGAGCAGCACTGTTTATACACATACAGTGTTTGTCCGGCTGGTGTGCCTGTGTTCTTGTACATTGGAATAAGAAAGGGCTCCCAGCCTGCCTTCTGTAGCGTCCTCCAGTGGAGCTGCCATTCTAGGGAAATGGTCTCCACGCCACATTTATTATTTTTGTTTTACTGCAGAAAAAAAATAGGCCTTATTGTTTGTAGAACTTGGTGTGTATGAGAAATTCTCAAAAGCATGTGGTGGATAAAGAGATTCATTACCGAGGGGAGATTATCTTCTTCACACTCCTGGCTCCTTAGAAACAATTTTAAAGAAATCACCCCTTTTTATTTTCAAATTCACCATAGCCATACTGTCTGCTTTTTGCCACCTTTTTGAAGTATTTGCCTAGCTCCTCACTCCTGAAAGGGCAGCACCAGCTTCGCAGGCAATGGAGAGGAGCCAGCCCAAACCGTTTAAGGTTCAAGCAGGTATTAATAGGCCAGTGCATATGCTTTGAATGTGAATGCTGCAATCAAATTTGTGAAGCCTGGATATTAAGAACCATCATGCTGGGTTTTGATAAACTAACATATTCACGTTTTCCCCAGTGAGATAGTAATAGTAGAGGAAAGAAGTTTCTCCTCTCTTTGAAAAAGCAAAATGTTTAATTTCTTATTTAACGGAGTCTCCTCAATTTCTCCATGAATATTTCCTTTGACTCTTTTTACAAATATAAATATAACTACCATAGATTATAAGTCAACATGGTACGTGCCTTAATTTTAAATGATATTGACAACTTCTTTAGACTTCTTTATTAGTAAAGAAAAAAATTCACATTAAGCATGAGTTAAATTATATCTAGACACTTCAACAGTTGAGATGTAGAATAACCATCTAAGAAACAGCATTTTATATGCACAGCACATTTAGATACTACTCAGAATACAGTTACAGCTGGGCATGGTGCTACACACTGCAGTCCCAAATTCTTAGGAGGCTGAGGCAGGAGGATTGCTTGAGCCCAGGAGTTTGAACACAGCTCAGGACATAGTGAGACCTTGTCTCTTTTAAAAAACAAACAACTTTTTTTTAATGCCTTCGTAGAATTGCCAAACTCTAGCCAAGAAAAAATTTTAAGTTGCCATTGAGCTGTCTTAAATGTTTTCTATACAATAATTATTTTCAAAATTTAGAATACAGTATTTGGTAACATGCCCTAAAGTTTATACATACGATGAAAGAATATGAAATTATAGCCAGGCTTGGTGGCTCACAAGCACCTATAATCCTACCACTTTGGGAGGCTAAGGCAGGAGGATGGTTTGAGACCAGGAATTCGAGACTAGCCTGGGCAACATGGCGAGACTCCATCTCTATAGAAATAAAAAATTTAGCCTAGTGTGATGGTGTGGGCCTGTAGTCCCAGCTACTTGGGAGACTATAGCAGGAGGAACACTTGAGCCCAGGAGTTTGAGGTTCTAGTGAGCTATGATGATGCCACTGTACTGTACCCTGGGCAACAGAGCATGAACCTCTCTCTCTCTTTCTCCCCCTGCCCAACCCAGGAGTTTGAGGGTTGCAGTGAGTACACCAGTGTACTCTAGCTCAGGCAACAGAGCAAGAACCTGTCTCCAAAAAAAGAATGAATGAATGAATGTACTCTACCTCGGGCAACAGAACAAGAACCAATTAATCTTTCTGTCTGTCTGTCTGTCTCTCTCTATTTATATATATATATTTGCATACCAGAGTATCTGTTTATATTCTGGAGAAGTTTTTTACCTTTGTATCTTAACCTAAAAATGTAAATAAATTAAGCTAGGCAGACTGAGTTTCTTTTTCTTTTTTCTGGATCATGAACCCAATTTTGTACTGCATATCCATCTGAACTGCATAAGATGAGCAGAGGGTGAGGCTGTTGCCTAAGCTTCATAATCTTGGTTATTAAAACTTTTATCCATTTCACTAGAATATGCTGTTTGGGCTTTAAAGTAAAACAGCCTATTCTGTGAAAATCCCTTTTAATGCATTTATCTTTTTTGAGATTTGGCAATATGCGAGTAGGTAGTCTAATATATGAAGCTTCAGTGAGGAGGCTTCCTGTTACTCTATTACTGTTTTTCATTTCTGCTTTCTGTTAACATTTTTCAGCAGTCAAACCATCAGTTCTTTGTCTCCTTTTCCCAGCAATTCTCTATGTCATTTTTTTTTTTTTTTTTTTTTTTTTTTTTTTTTGAGACAGAGTCTCGATTTGTTGCCCAGGCTAGAGTGAGTGCCGTGGCGTCAGTCCAGCTCACAGCAACCTCACACTCTTGGGCTCAAGCAATCCTCCTGCCTCAGCCTCCCAAGTAGCTGGGACTACAGGCACGCGCCACCATGCCCAGCTAATTTTTTCTATATATATTAGTTGGCCAATTAATTTCTTTCTGTTTATAGTAGAGATGGGGTCTCGCTCTTTTGCTCAAGCTGGTTTCGAACTCCTGACCTCGAGCAATCCGCCCGCCTCCCCATAGTGCTAAGATTACAGGCGTGAGCCACCACGCCCAGCCCTCTATGTCACATTAATGTGTTTTTGTGTTTGGGGCAATCTGGTTAGGCCTCAGACATTCCACAGCTACCTAGAGGACATCATCAACTACCGTTGGGAGCTTGAAGAAGGGAAACCGAACCCTCTGAGAGAATCCACTTTCCAAGACCTGCCTCTTCGTACTCGTGTGGAGATCTTGCACCGGCTCTGTGATTATCGGCTCGATGCAGATGATGTCTTTGATCTTCTCAAGGTGCTTTAACTGCCAAGCCCTTTCTCTAGAGCAATAAAAAGCCAGGAATCAGAAATGTAGTCAGAATGTAAAATCCAAAGATATTAAGAGAAGCCAGAGTTCAGCTTGTGGTACTAGAGTCTTGGGACTCTTCATTGACCATGACACTATATAGAAAACCATGACCACTATGTAGCCAAGGAAATGGAGACATACATCTATATGGAAGTATGTTATTTTGGTTTAATTTCTAGTTTGGTTTTGTCTTCCTTTCCATGCACTGAGTCCCATCTGCAGTGGGAACAACCAGAAGTACACCAATTTATTCTCCTGTCATCAGCCAAAACTGCAACCAAATTAGCCACTGAATTTTTATTTGAACATAACTGAAATATTTATTAAAAACTGCAAGGACTTGAAACCATGTGTGCTAGTGAAATTCATACTCTGTATATATTATGTATGGAGAAGGAAGGAAGGAAGATGTAGCTATCTCTCCTTCCCCCTTATCCTGTTGTTGTTAACTGTTTTAGAAGTGCATCTCAGAGGTAGGGTGTGGGTTATTGGTTTCACTCACAGGGAGGTCACTTTCTAATTCTGTTCAGTGGTAAATGATTAAATGTGCTGATGACTTCTCAGTTCAGCTCCCTGCATGGACACGTTATAAAAATCATTGTGTAATTTAGCACAGCCTTTGCTGAGGATTCAAGGACTTCATAGCATTGGGAAGGCCAATAAAGGTCAGACCCTGGGGTGAATTGGGAGCTATACTGCTGCATCTCAGCTGGAATTGTTGGAATTGCTCAGGTTATAGTAGAGCTACAATCGAGTTCATGTGGGATAAAGCTTTCCCAATATCTGATTCTACTCTGTTGCAGTTGTCTTTCCTTTTATGTGTACACACATAAAATAAAAACTCTAGACCAAATAGATAAAATGTTCATCACTATTCCTTTTGGATTTTTTTAATTGATGAAAAGGGAGCAATGGTGGGGGTAGGAGCATTTGAGATATTTTTGTGTCTTATTATTAAAAGAAGGTGTACCACCTTCCCATTCTATCTGTTTCATATGCCTCGATTGAAAATTACATAAGACGTGGGCATTTTAAAATATGAGGCATG
The DNA here is from genome assembly GCF_040939455.1 of Microcebus murinus. NCBI lineage: Eukaryota > Metazoa > Chordata > Mammalia > Primates > Cheirogaleidae > Microcebus > Microcebus murinus. Next base: position 99,224,166 of record NC_134113.1, on the reverse strand, counting down.
TCTGAGTGTAAATTTTGAATCTTCATTCTAGTTTTCTCCTGTTGTATTTTGTTCCCCATTTCCCCAAATCCCTTTTTCCTGTTCTACCTAGGGTCTGGATGCAGACAGTCTCCGTGTGGAACCACTGGGTGAAGACAATTCTGGAGCACTCTATTGGTATTTCTATGGAACACGAATGTACAAAGAGGACCCGGTACGAGGAAAATCCAATGGAGAACTCTCTTTGAGCAGGTATCTTCTTTAATGTCAGGGATATGGTAACTACTATATTAAAATGTTATTAATTAAATACTACAGCACAATTTTTTTTTTTGCCTGGTGGAGCAATTAGCTGTATTGACATGCCTTGCAAAGAGGTGGTAAGGAGTTATTTCATGTAAAAATAAAAAGGATTAATCTTCTGCTATCAGAGTGGTGAAAGATACTGTCTTTTTTTTTTTTTTTTTTTTTTTTTTTTGAGACAGAGTCTCGCTTTGTTGCCCAGGCTAGAGTGAGTGCCGTGGCGTCCTAGCTCACAGCAACCTCAAACTCCTGGGCTCGAGTGATCCTTCTGCCTCAGCCTCCCGGGTAGCTGGGACTACAGGCATGCGCCACCATGCCCGGCTAATTTTTTATATATATATATCAGTTGGCCAATTAATTTCTTTCTATTTATAGTAGAGACAGGGTCTCGCTCTTGCTCAGGCTGGTTTTGAACTCCTGACCTTGAGCAATCCGCCCGCCTCGGCCTCCCAAGAGCTAGGATTACAGGCGTGAGCCACAGCGCCCGGCCAAAGATACTGTCTTTTTTTTTTTTTTTTGAGACAGAGTCTTGCTTTGTTGCCCAGGCTAGAGTGCCGTGGTGTCAGCCTAGCTCACAGCAACCTCAAACTCCCGGGCTCAAGCAATCCTACTGCTTCAGCCTCCCAAATAGCTGGGACTATAAGCATGCACCACCATGCCCGGCTAATTTTTTTTTCTATATATATTAGTTGGCCAATTAATTTCTTTCTATTTATAGTAGAGATGGGGTCTCGCTCTTGCTCAGGCTGGTTTCGAACTCCTGACCTCGAACAATCCGCCCACCTCGGCCTCCCACAGTGCTAGGATTACAGGCGTGAGCCACCGCGCCCGACCTGATACTGTCTTTTTTATCTGAGGTTCATTGGAGGTTCCTGAGGAGTGCCAGTACCCTTTCCACAGTCCAGTTTATACAGCAGCTTTCTTTTTAGTGGTACAATCATTTCACTGTAGTGGCTTTCATCTTTTGTAGTCAATCCTTGAGAGCTCCTTTCTTTAATATGATTGCTTATCTACTTGAGGAACCTTAGGATCCATCAGTTTAAGAGCCAGGAGGAGAACCTTAAATGGTGCCTGAAAACATAAGCTTTTACTAAGTGCTTTCTAAGAGAGAATGAGCACTCATTTCCATAGCATCCCAGAAGGATGCTAACCACTTATGTAGGCTTTCTTATTGCTAGGAGCAGTGCTCACTATTAGGAAGGTGTTAGATCCCAAGCATGTTTCAATACTGCAAAATCTCAGCTTTCCTCAGTTCCACATTTTAATAATGAAGAACTGGAAGTTACTCTGCCCTTTCACTTTTACTGCTGTATTTAATCATTTTTTATAACATCATGGCCAGAAATACTATGATTACTAATTTTAAATCATGGGTAACATGTCAGTCTTATGCCAGAACATTTCTATTTAGTAATACTATTTCTTAGGGAAAGTGAAGGACAGAAAAATGTCTCAAGCATTCCTGGAAAAACAGGAAAAAGAAGAGGAAGACCCCCCAAACGGAAGAAACTACAGGAGGAAATTATATTGAGGTAAGAAAATCTTGTTACTCTCTTGTCATAGAAGGTGCATGCTGGAAGGGACCTTAATTTTCAATGTTCATTAATCCTTAATTTTTGCTGTGTCACGGGAAGCGCAAGAGAGTTATGGTTTGGAAACCCGAATCCGAGTCCTCATGAAATTAGCAAGTGTGCACTAAGAAACAGAAAGCCCTGGCTGCATCATCTCTAGCAAGTTACCTACACTCTCTAATCGTGTTCTTTTATTAGACTGTGGTTATGCATTTAATGAGGATTATATTGAATAAGACAATGCACACTGACAGTGCACATGACAATGTAATGTGTTCAATATGTTAACTCATAAAATTTTTTATACCACACTTTTTTCACAGCGTGGGAAGAGGAGCAAGTTACTTCTCTAGTTAAGTGTTGAATAATAATCAGCATTTTAAAAGAATGATGTATCATATCTGAGTTTAGGAATTCTTTCCCGTTAAGGAGAATTTAATAGTTAACATGCCCAAACATGCTTTATTTTGAGTTTAATCAAATTTTCTTACAATAAACAGAAGGTAAAATCTTAAACTTTTTTTTATTCTTCTGTTTTACTATTTTATATATATATATATATATTTTTTTTTTTTTTTGAGACAGAGTCTCACTTTGTTGTCCAGGCTAGAGTGAGTGCCGTGGCGTCAGCCTAGCTCACAGCAACCTCAAACTCCTGGGCTCGAGTGATCCTCCTGCCTCAGCCTCCCGAGTAGCTGGGACTACAGGCATGTGCCACTATGCCCAGCTAATTTTATATATATATATATCAGTTGGCCAATTAATTTCTTTCTGTTTATAGTAGAGACGGGGTCTCGCTCTTGCTCAGGCTGGTTTTGAACTCCTGACCTTGAGCAATCCGCCCGCCTCGGCCTCCCAAGAGCTAGGATTACAGGCGTGAGCCACAGCGCCCGGCCTACTATTTTATATTTTAACAAAGAAAAAGATTCTTTACATTTGGGAAATTTTCTTATATCATTTTTTAGGAAATTCCACCATATGAATTTTGATACTTTGGGAACAGATCTATCAATATAAACCTATTTGAAGTAAGGCTGTATTCTTAATAATCCTAATAACACAGAACAAACAGCTTAATCTAAACTACTTAATCTAAATGTTTGAATTAGGCCAGATTACATTGTGTTGCTTCTTAGCACTAGGAAATATTTCTAGGAAATAAGATTATGATTATAGATCATACACAGTTTGGGGTTTTTTTGGTTTCTTAACTTGATCAGCATTCCACTTAACTTTCCAGAAATTTGACTTCAGATCACAGCTGGCTATTGCCAGCTTAGCAGCATCTGTGAGAAATGACCTATAATTACATGTGTTCTGTATACACAGCATCTGTATCTGTATTTTGCTAGCATTCTGCACATCCTCCTTTATTCAGAAAGTTGTTTTACATTTATCTCCATTTTCTTATAAGTATCAATGATTAAAGTACCTTAGTGTTGGGAATACAGAATCATTTTAAGCATACAGGTCTTGTGCTACCCTCTACTGGTGACTTTATTCCTTTATAGCTGTCTAGCTCCAGCAGTGTTTCAGTATTGTTAAATAAAATTTAAAATTCAGTTCTTCATTCACACTAGACATGTTTCAGGTTCTCAGTAGCCACATGTGGCTTGTGGCTACTATATTGGACAGCACCAACATAGGACATTTTTATTGTCACAGAAAGTTGCATTTAACGTACTACCACTTAGAAATTTGGCAACAAAATATCCAGAGAGTTTCTGTTTCAGGGATACAAATGAAAATGATACTTAATGCTATTGAGTTGTTCCTTTTTGCATTTTATAATTTAATTTCCAGCATTCCTATGAGGTTAGGCACTAATAATGGCCCCATTTTAGGGAAACTTAAATAATTTTCCCAAGGTCACATTTTAAGTGGCACATGTGCACAGGAGGTGGCTCTGATTCATATCCTCTACTTTATGTAAGGTTAAGTTAAATATACCTGTGTGTAGTGTGGCCCTGAGTCGAGGAGGAGGGCATTGTAATCCTGAAAGTTTTTCTTGGCATTTAACTATTAACATTTAACTCATCTGTTTGATTTCACCCCCCCAAAAAATTTTTAAGTTAATATTTTCTTACACGTTGTTGCCATGACATTGGGTAGCTATGTCAGTACTTAACCATCTACACCAGCCTGCCTACCTCTTAGTGTTCATTTATTTATAATTGTTCCCTCTGCTTACCTCACCCCCTTGACATTCTCTCTGTCTGTATTAGGTTAACTGGGTCTACCTTCTAGGGGAAGCATAGAACAATTTTGGACATGTCTTTGTTTTAATTGGTGCCACCTTTTCCTGTGTTTCAGTGAAAAGCAGGAAGAAAACTCCTTGGCATCTGAGCCACAGGCAAGAAATGGTAATGTTATTTGCTGAAGTTTAGAGTGGATGGAATAAACAGAATTCATTTATATTAGGATGGTGACTGTAGCCTTCAAACTAGCCTCACTACCCTTCCTCAGTTCTCTCTTCCTCAAACCTTACCCTGTTTTCATCCATTCATCTGACAGACAATTTAAGATCAGGACTAGTTCTTCTTACTACTGCTCTGATAACTAGGCACAATGTAATAGACACATAAACATTTGAATGAATGACCAGCTTCTCAAAGAGCTACCTTTTCAATGTTGGGGCATTATGGTTTTTCTGGTCAGTGCCAAATACTGGTTTCCTACCTAGATTTGTTTTGTTTTGTTTTGTTTTAAGACAGAGTCTCGCTTTGTTGCCCAGGCTAGAGTGAGTGCCGTGGCGTCAGCCTAGCTTACAGCAACCTCAAACTCCTGGGCTTAGGCGATTCTACTTGCCCGTACCTAGATTTTTAATTCTGTAATACAGATAGCATAAATTTGGGAGGGAAATGGAGGCTGACAGTATCACAGTGTAAGTGAGAGAAGGTGGACTCTGCAAAGGCTAAAACTCAAAAAAGCCATTTTTGTAGAAAAGTACATACCTTTAAGCATTTCTAGGATATTAAAATCTAATTAAAGTCACAGTAGTTATATTTGTATTATCTTTAGGTATTCCATAATAGGTCTTTTTTTCTGACTCCTTTGTTTTAGTTATGACCCAGGGTAGAAATAAAATTGAGAATAAATAGGAAAAAGGTCCTACCTAGTGAGATCTATTATAGTGAATCTATCCCTTTCTTTCCTAGGGTCCCAAGGGCCAGGCCAAGGCACTTGGTGGCTCCTATGCCAAACAGAAGAAGAATGGAGACAGGTCACTGAGAGTTTTCGAGAGAGGACCTCCCTTCGAGAACGGCAGCTCTATAAGCTCCTCAGTGAGGACTTCTTGCCTGAGATCTGCAACATGATTGCCCAGAAGGTATACAGACAGTAATGAGTACTGATGTTCCCCTCAGTTATGTATGATGGTATATTAGGATTATTAATTAGATCTTTCATGTACATTCATTCCACTGTCCTGAAAATAGAGCAGGCTTTCACCTTCTCTGAACTGCTGTGTTTAAGTAGAAGTGCCCATCCATACTTAACAGTGGCTTCTCATAACTTCCTTCTCCTGTGCATTCCCTAAGGAATGTTCCCTAGGCCCCTGGGTGTGTCTCATGTCACCGTGTGCATACCTCTCCACTTACCACATTTTTATGCTTTTAAAAAAATCATCTGCTGGGTCTGTCTCTTCTAAGCAGCAAACTTTGAGGAGCATTTTTCTTTGTAGCTCTAGTGCCAGCTCTACCCTCTTCTCCAACGTCAGGGCAAATTATAGTTTCATCTGCTGTATGCCTTGTACTTTCATGGATACAGATCCTAATTCATGACATTTTCAAACATTGTTTCCCCTCTAGTTCCTCAGCCATTTGAAAAGTACTCTCTCAAAAGTCCCACTTAAAAGTCACTTTGCCCATGAATTGTCTTCATTTTTCATAGCCTTTAGGATTTTCTTCCTTAACATGTTTCCTTGTGCCTTACTTTATTTCATTATGAGTTTAAGCTTCTTTGGCTCAGGGACCAAGTCTTACTCATCTTTTTAACCCATGGCACTTCACGTAATGCCTTTTCTATGGTGGATGCTTAATAATCATTCTGTTTGCTTATTGCATATCAATAATGCTAACACTCGTGATTATTAATACATGTTAACAGAGCACCAGAAATATTTGACCACTTGCCAATGAAATATCAAGACACAGTATTAATAAATTACTGTTGCATTATCTACAGGAAAGTATAAAATGTCAAATTTATAACCTCATTTATTATGGATCCAATGATATGTTTGGTCTTAAGTAGGTTGATACATGAGGAAAAGTTGTAGAAATTTACCTTTCCACAGTAACAGGAATGTAAAACAGTGCTTAATGACTCACTAGTCATGGATGATGAAGGAAATCAGCATTTCCTGATCAATATACTTAATTCCATATAAGATAATTACATTTGGTTTTGATGATCTCTAACACAGTGCCAATTTTTCTAGAAATTGAAATATATAATCTAGTTTTCTTAAAGTAACTATCATACACAGCAATAGTCTTATGACTTTGTGTAACTGTGTATATGACTTTATTGATAATTGCAGTTCATGGCACATTAAATCATCTATAAGTTTACCTGATCAGCTTAAACCTTCTTTTATAATTTTGGTTTTACTGCAGTATTCAACCCAAGATATTTTTTTCTTTTTGAGACAGAGTGTCAGACACTCTGTTGCCCCGGCTAGAGTGCCGGGGCATCAGCTCACAGCAACCTCAAGCTTGTGGTCTCAAGCAATCCTCCTGCCTCGGCCTTCCAAGTAGCTGAGACTACAGACATGCGCCACCATGCCCGGCTAATTTTTCTATATATTTTTAGTTGTCCAGCTAATTTCTATTTTTTTTAGTAGAGATGGGTCTTGTAATCTTGCTCAGGCTGGTCTGGAACTCCTGAGCTTAAATGATCCACCCACTTTGGCCTCCCGGAGTGCTAGGATTACAGGCGTGAGCCACCACGCCCAGCCTCAACCCAAGATTTTTGAGGATAGCAGAATGAAGTAAAAAAAACCTACCAGAATAAAACTGATTGTTTTGATGAAAAATTTCAAGAATTGATTCTTTTCAGGAGAAGAAAGTTAAGGCTGGGTGCAGTGGCTCACATCTACAATCCCAGCATTTTGGGAGGCTGAGGTGGCAGGATTCCTTGAGACCAGCTTAGGTAAGATAGGGAGACCCCATTGCTACACAAAATTTACCAATTAGCCAGGCTTAGTGGTTAGCGCCTGTAGTCCCAGTTACTTGTGAGGCTTAAGAGGGAGGATCACTTGAGCCTAAGAGTTGGAGACTGCGGTGAGTTATATGCTCGTGCCACTGCAGTCCAGCCTGGACAAGAGACAGAGCCAAGACACTAGTTCTCTTGAAAAATAAATAAATAACTGCTTTGAAGTATATACAGTTTTTATTTTTATTTATTTATTTATTTATTTTGAGACACAGTCTCACTCTGTTGCCCTGGCTAGAGTGCCATGGCGTCAACCTCACTCACAGCAACCTCAAACTCCTGGGCTCAAGTGATCCTCCTGCCTCAGCCTCCCGAATAGCTGGGATTATAGGCATGCACACCATGCCTGGCTTATTTTTTCTATATATTTTTAGTTGTCCATACAGTTTCTTTCTATTTTTAGTAGAGACGGGGTCACACTCTTGCTCAGGCTGGTCTCGAACTCCTGAGCTCAAACAATCCACCCACCTCAGCCTCCCAGAGTGCTAGGATTATAGACGTGAGCCATCGCACCCGGCCTATACAGTTTTTAATTCCTTCCGTTATCTTTGTTAACATTACCCATCCTAAACACATCAACCAAGAGAGATTTTGTTCTTTTTTTTTTTCTCCCTCCCCCCAAGATTTTGTTCTAATAATGAAAAATGTCTACAATTCAAACACAGATCAGTAGAAAAGAATGTGATTCTCACAAATCAACACCAGGACATATTAAAATATATTATGTGATAGAGGCATAAGGAACTGGGCAGTGGGAAAAGGGTGAATGTGGTAAGTGGAAAAGTCAGGAGGCTTTCTTTGAAATTTAACTTGAATTGGGGTGCCACCCTGTCGTAGCTGTCCCTTGAATAAGTATACTTGATACCTCTCAATTTCAATTTTCTTATTAGTAAAATGAAATGCTATCACTTCAAACATGTTTTTGTGAGAATTAAACAAAAAGGACCCATGTCAGTGTACATAGCACAATCTTTAGCTATCAGTAGATACTTGGTTGGTCCTCTTCCATCGTCTGTGCAATGAGGAACCTTGGTAGAAAACTAAATCACATTTCTTAGCAAAATAAATACAAGAAGAAAGTCAAAAGATTTGATGCATCTTTGAAGATATGATAGCCTCTAAACTTTGAAATAATAAAAGAAATCAGAAGGTAAGGCATGTTGTGACCATATAAAATTTCTTTTTAAATAACCTTTTTTTCTCTTTTTAATGGGTGTGTAGACTGTTGGAAATGTTTGTAGCTAGTGTTATAGAAAGTAATAGTCAGAAAGCTTTATAAACATTAGGTCCCTAACAAATAAGTTGACTAAGGGTAGTTAGTTTCCACGGAAGGTAATGGTAAAGTGTGGCAGGAAGCACTTTCAGCCTCTGTATTGAGTAGTGTGTTCCTCTATAGTAACTTTCATCTGATTTGGCAAAGTTGAAGTGGAAATTTTGTTGTCTTTTGCTTTTATCACGGTAACTCATGTAATCTCTTTGGAAGACAGTTCCATGGTTAGTTGAGATTATCTTCCTATTAGGATCTTGAAGCTTATAAAAGAATTTCTTACTTATAGGCTTATTTGAGGAAACTTCTATAGGGTAGCTTTTGGGGGAAAGTACTTAAAGAAGGTCATGCCATCGTTTGATAACTGGCATTGCATCTGCGTTGGTAAGTAGTTCTTTCTCTTAGAAATGCTTTCTAAAGCTGCTGACCCATTAAGGCTACCCCCATGGCTTTTCAATGTGTTTGTATTATAAACCACCTGTTACCATTTTCTGTCCTTTGATTCCTTACCTCATTGATTCTTCAAGAAGTCAAGAGTTTGGATTAAGTGTCAACAAAGCCAAATCTGGAAAATGGTTGGTTGTTTTTGATGCTAAAGTCAGCGAAATTACATTGTCTTAAAGTGAAGGCTTTTGCTTACCCCCTTTTAATATTAGGTTTCAATTGGTGAAGTTACGGAGCTCATTCCACAAAAATTCCAGAACTTACATGTACTAATAAACCTTGGTCTTCAAAATACTTACCTAGTTTACATCTCAAAACTCCTTTGAAATTTCCTACAGTAGTTACTTTCAACCCTGTTGCATTTTCGCAGAGCTCTGATCTTTTCAGGTGCACTCTCAGACTCCTAATCACTAGTCTTTTTCTCACTCTTGCTTACTAGCTTTCATTCCCAGCCTGGGCAGCTGCTCTCACTTCTCACTGCTGCCGCTGAACTGCCTTGTGAAGGGGAGGTCTACCCTCAGCTGCTCATAAGTCCCTTTTTCAGAGCTATTCCCTTCAGCTGAAGGTGATAAAAAAGCTGGCTTTCTCTTAATAATTAGGGGAAAAGATATATTTTTTAAAATAATTAAACATGAAGGGAGTTTCTTACCAGTAATAAAGACTGTCAAAGGAGACACTTGGTTGTCGGTAAATATTTTTGTTTTTGTTGTTTTATGAGAATAAACTGGCTTAGTACCTTGCACAGCTGAGTGGTCATTTTCCCTGATTGTCCTTGAGTGTACTTTGGCCCTCCCTCTTAGGTAAAGCCATTTCCTGTGCACCTTAATCGCCGTTCTTTTACTGGCGGAGGCAGCAGCAGCAGCAGCTGAGAACACCCTAATCTATCTTTTCCTTTATTTTCCTCACTTCTAACTATAGGGAAAACGTCCACAGCACACAAAGGCAGAGTTGCAGCCTAGGTGGTTGTCTGACCACCTGTCCGTCAAATGCATCAAGCAAGAGGTGAGTGTGTGTGAGAGTAGCCAGGAGGAGCTTTAGGTGTTCAGAAAGGATAGTTACATTTTATTTCATGTACTTCTTCCATTCTTCTTTATTTTACCTCATTTCTCCCCTAAATCTCAAACCTTTATTGAGAATTCTTATACTTTCTAGAAAGAGAAGGAACTGTAAAAATAAGGCATGAAGGCCACACTCTTACAGTCTCCTTATATTTGGAATGATAGGTACATTTCTATTTTATCCAACATAGATGAGAATGATAGGTACAATAACAGATGTATGTGTAATAGAAGCTCATGAATGCAACGATGGAAGCATTTAGAGCTGAGCAAAGGAGAGTTGTAGCAAGGAGAGCTGTCATTGACCTCCACCTTGTGGGATGGTTAGTATTTTGATGAGGAGTATAAAAAAAGGGGTGGGGGCAGAGGGCATCCCACAGGACAGAAATAATAGAAACAAAAGCACAGAGGCAGGACATTGTAGAATGTGGTAAAAAAAAAAATAGTGTATATTAGGATGTGGCTGGCATATTTTGTAATATATAGTAATAGTATAAGAAAATGCTGGAGTGATCAGATTCTATATCCTTATATCTTCAGTGGTCAGCCATCCTTATATCTTATATCTGTCATCCTTATATCTTCAGTGGTCAGTAGGAAGGAAAGTTATGTCATTAGATCTTTATTTTTTTAGGAAGATACCTCACTGGTTATCCTGTGGAAAATGGCTTTATAAGGAAAAACTGGAAGGTCAGACTGAGCTATACTTCAGCAAGAGTTAGCAGAAAAATTGCTGTGATTGAATGGAGGAGATGACAACTTCCCGAGGGTGGGAGGATTGTTTCAGTATACAATGATAGGTATAAAGGTCAGGTGGAGAGGTACTAGGAGTGAATAAAAGATGAGTTTTTATAGGTCACCGTATTTTCTGTCCTTTTGGGAAGTATGACCATGAAAGAAAACAATGAAAAAGTAAAGATAAAAAACGAAGAAAGCTTGTGGCAGGTTGGTTGGTTTGTTTCTAACTGGAGATAACAGCGTGGGTATGAAAATGCCTATGAATGAGAAGCAGGGTGGATCTGTCTGCTGTCTGGCAGCATGAAGTGCTTAAGTGTCAAGGCACCTCACCAAGGGGTGCAGTCAATCACAATTCTCCTGAGACACAAGGAAAGTAAAAAAGGATAAGTAAAGACACAAATCATTTGAAGGGGCAGAAAAATGTTTAGGTCCCATGAAGAAAGATAGGACCTCAGGTGGGAGTTTGAGATAGATGTTAGTTGAAAAAAGAGTGTTTGGGGCAACAACTCATTATTAATAGAAGGGTTTTCCAAGCAGCATCCAGGGGCCAACTATGTTTGGGTACTTTAATTTTCTATTAATAATAATGTAGTTTAAGAGTAGTTGAATGACATTATCTAGCATCATACTGTAGGAAGGGATGAATTCGGTATTTGTATTTATTGAGATTTAAAGTAAACAAGGTGAGAGTGAGATACGAGCCATAAGAAACCTAGATTGCTAGTAAGGATATGTTTGATGGGGGAGACAAAGAGGAGAGTGAAATTAAGGAAGAAGCAGCGAAGTAGAAGTGTGGAAAATCCATCCTCCTTGCTGCAGAAAGTCCAGGAAGCACACTGCACACACCTTCTCAGCCTCCTCGTCTCTCTAGTTTTTAACCATTTGTCTCCTTTGAGTACTATGTTTTATTGAATATTTAAACAGTTCAGTGGGCATAGAAAGTTTTACCTTAGGAGACAGTAGTTTTACTTTAGAGCATGTCTTTGACTGGGCTGTTAAATTTTTATTCACTTTATTATATTTTGATTTAGCCTTCTCCTCCCCCTCTCCCCTGCTCCTGGCTTTCTTGGGTTCTTTCCACTGTGTTCTTTCCACTGTCTTTATTGCCTTAACAGCTAACACCTGCAGAGAATCTCCCTTTCCTATTTTCTTTTCACTGCCCCTTAGATGCCCTATTTACACTTCAGACTGCATAGTAGTCAGAATGGATTGTGAGGTTCTTCATTGTGTCAAGCAGAAGTTTAGTATCAAACAATAAAATTTGTTCTTTTATTCTTGGCAGTCTTTTTTGGTTTGTTTTTTGTTATTCTGCTCTTACTTTGAGATACAAGAAATCATGGCATATAAAGATTCTTAAATATCTGTTGTGGCTTCAGATAATCTGGAGAAAACCTTAGTGGTGGCATGAGTTTTGTGCTTTTGTTTCATCAGCAAAAATCTTCAGGCATTTATTTATTTATTTATTTATTATTTTTATTGATTGATTGATTGATTGACAGTCTCGCTTTATTGCCCAGGCTAGAGTGAGTGCCGTGCCGTCAATCTAGCTCACAGCAACCTCAAACTCCTGGGCTCAAGCAATCCTACTGCCTCGGCCTCCCAAGTAGCTGGGACTACAGGCATGTGCCACCATGCCCGGCTAATTTTTTCTATATACATTAGTTGGCCAATTAATTTCTTTCTATTTATAGTAGAGACGAGTGTCTCACTCTTGCTCAGCCTGGTTTCGAACTCCTGACCTTGAGCAATCCGCACGCCTCGGCCTCCCAGAGAGCTAGGGTTACAGGTGTGAGCCACCGCGCCCGCCCAAAATCTTTAGGCCTTTAAAGCATGTAGTCACGGTTTCTGGCCTGTGTTGGTCACCCCCAGAGTTCAGTCTTACTGCATTTTCATTGTGACTTATGCAGAAAGTATCAGTGAAGGAAGAGTCTCATTGAACTCTGTTGTAGGAGTAGGGATGTAGTGGTTATTTTTGTAGATAGACTTTGGAGTTTTCTATTGTTATGGAGCTGTTTGTGGTGGTATGTTCTTTTCTTTCTTTTTTTTTTTTTTTTTTTTTTTTTTTTTGAGACAGAGTTTCACTCTGTTGCCCAGGCTAGAGTGAGTGCCATGGCGTCAGCCTCGCTTACAGCAACCTCAAACTCCTGGGCTCAAGCCATCTTTCTGCCTCAGCCTCCCGAGTAGCTGGGACTACAGGCATGCGCCACCATGCCCCGCTAATTTTTTCTATATATATTAGTTGGCCAATTAATTTCTTTCTATTTATAGTAGAGACGGGGTCTCGCTGTAGCTCCAGCTGGTTTCAAACTGCTGAGCTCAAGCAATCCGCCCATCTCGGCCTCCCAGAGTGCTAGGATGTGGTGGTATGTTCTTAAGTGTGCCCACAAGTCTGATAACCTGCCATAGGGTCAGGGGTGCGCATACGGGAGTCCTAAGCACTGTGTAGAACAGAGATTCTGTGAATAAACCTTGAGTGGATTTCTAAATGGTGTTTCTAATTAGCTTCTCATGAAAATGCCCCCTTGATTCTAGCAGGCCTCTTACCTGTAAAGCCTTTAAACACTAACCCTTGTCCCATTTGCAGCTGACCCTATTTTAAAGAAAAAAATTACAATGTAAGAAAGTAAAATCATCTTCTAACCATTTAGGGTTTATTTGATTACCATTCATTTGGTTGTGCTGGCTCTTTTTTTTTTTTTTTTTTTTTGAGACAGAGTCTCGCTTTGTTGCCCAGGCTAGAATGAGTGCCATGGCATCAGCCTAGCTCACAGCAACCTCAAACTCCTGGGCTCAAGCAATCCTTCTGCCTCAGCCTCCCAAGTGGCTGGGACTACAGGCATGCGCCACCATGCCCGGCTAATTTTTTCTATATATATTATTTGGCCAATTAATTTCTTTCTATTTATAGTAGAGACGGGGTCTCACTCTTGCTCAGGCTGGTTTCGAACTCCTGACCTCGAGCAATCCGCCCGCCTCAGCCTCCCAGAGAGCTAGGATTACAGGCGTGAGCCACCGCGCCCGGCCTGTGCTGGCTCTTTAATAGTTAAGACCTACTAAAAGTATGCTTACATAGTCCTGTCCTTTAGTGGTATTGTCATTAGCACTTGTTTTACCTTGTGGTGCCTAAGTGTTGAAAATTAGCACAGAAATTTAAAAACAGGTTGGATGGATGCAGTGGCTGACACCTATAATCTGAGTCGCTTGGGAGGCTGAGGCAGAAGGATGGCTTAAAGGCAGGAGTTCAAGATCAGCCTGGGCAATATAGCAAGATTCCCCACTTCCTCCCCCCTGCCCCCTCTACAAAAAGAATTTTTTTTTGAGACAGAGTCTCGCTATGTTGCCCAGGATAGAGTGCCATGGCGTCAGCCTAGCTCACAGCAACCTCAAACTCCTGGGCTCAAGTGATCCTCCTGCCTCAGCCTCCTGAGTAGCTGGGACTACAGGCATGTGCCACCATGCCTGGCTAATTTTTTCTATATATATGTTAGTTGGCCAATTAATTTCTTTCTATTTAGAGACGGGATCTCACTCTTGCTGAGGCTAGTTTTGAACTCCTGACCTTGAGCTATCCGCCCCCCTCGGCCTCCCAGAGAGCTAGGATTACAGGTGTGAGCCACTGTGCCCGGCCTTCTACAAAAAAATTTTTTAAGTTAGTTGGACATTGTGGTGCGCACCTGTAGTCCTAGCTACTCCAGAGGCTGATGCAGGAGGATCACTTGAACTCGGGGAATTGAAGGCTACAGTAAGCCTGCCTGAGTGACAAAGCAAGATCCTGTCTCTAAATAAATTTTTTTTAAAAAAACTGTTTTAAATGCACAAGTTCTAACCTTTTGGTCCTTGAATGTGACTTTTAACAGGAATCAAATGGTGGAGGGAATACAAAGTTAATAAAAATTACATTACTTGACTGGGTGTGGTGGCTCACGCCTGTAATCCCAGCACTCTGGGAGGCCGAGGTAAGAGGATCACTCAAGGTCAGGAGTTTGAGACCAGCCTGAGCAAGAACGAGACCCCGTCTCTACTAAAAATAGAAAAGAAATTCATTGGCCAACTAAAAAAAATAGAAAAAATTAGCTGGGCATGGTGGCACGTGCCTATAGTCCCAGCTACTCAGGAGGCTGAGACAGGAACATCACTTGAGCCCAGGAGTTTGAGGTTGCTGTGAGCTAGGCTGACACCACGGCACTCTAGCCAGGGCAACGGAGTGAGACTCTGTCTCAAAAAAAAAAAAACACAAAAAAAACCACATTAGATTACTTGAGAACATCTAATACTAGTGTTGATTCCCCAGTCTATTTGGGAAGGGATTGTTCTGAGTCCAAAAGAATTTACATTCTTATAGAAAACTTGGAGACTGCATTTAGAAACTGTAAAAGACATGATGATCCCACAATGCAGGAATCATTACTATTTACATTTTCATGGATTTGCTTTAGGCTTTTTCTCTATGGGATCATATTGAACATTCTGTGACATGCATGTTTTATGTATCTTCTGTGAATTTCATATTCATGTTCCATTTGTTGGGGAGCACTATTGATTTGTAATTTCTCTCTACATATTAAAAATAACAAGTCATTGTCATTTGTTATAAAGTTAAATGGATATTAGTAAGATTTATGTATTTGGCTCTTTTGTCCATTCTCCCCTCTTACATTGATTTAACATGAAATACCTCCCATGTTTGTCTACTTAGATAATCAAGTCTTCAGTGACTTAATATTTCATTTCATAAGTAATTGGCTTGCATTTCCTCAGTCCTCATTAAAATGCTGATCTTATTTAATATACTCTTGTACTGATTGAAGGGAAAATATTTCACATAATTATACCAGCTGTTCTCTGTGGGGAGGGGCAGAATGAATACATGTACATTATGTTATGATTTAAATAACTTATATTTGTTGTATATGCCTGTTTTTTTCTCTCATTTTTGTGTCTGTCATATAGAAATTGCTATTATTTTCTTTGAATGAAATATTTCCTTTAACAAGGTTCCATTTCCTCATATCTCTTCCCTTTCCCCTACTCTTGTTAATCAATTTATGTGGGTTTTTATTGTTTTTTATTTGTTTGTTTTTGAGTCAATGTACAACTGAAAGCAAAGGCACATTGTTTTGTTTTGTTTTTTACTTTGGTTTGTTAACTGTAGTTTCCTCATATGTTGTCAGCTGGGTAAAGATGTTGCCAAAGAGTTGGAGTAATGAAGGACTTGGGAAGTCGGATGAGGGTGAGGAGTGTTGGCAGAATTCAGGGAAGGTGCTGGACTGGCATTTATTCTGGCCAGTGGCCAGAGTTGCAGTCCTTGGAAGAATTGTACTTGCCAGTTGTCCATCGTATGCCCATTTCAGAATCAGCATCTACCATGTTTTAACTACCTGCTCTGGTTATATGCTAATGAAGATTTTAGGGAACTGAATTGAATTCTGTTTGTTCTGCTGAGACTCCTTGTGAGTGCAGTGTTGTATGTACAATTAACAGTGGCTAATTCTCTATTTTCATCTCTCCTCCTGGTCATTCCAGATGTTTACCTTGTCAACTCTTAATTAAAGTCATGCTCATAGAATTTGAATAATTGAAAAAAAAATGACATTGAAAGTCTACTGTCTAGACAAGACTCATGTCTAAATTGAGTCAAATGAGAATCTAAACTGGTTTTAAGAACCATAAAGAAAATAATAACACAATTTTAATCAAAAGCAGTTTCATTGTTTAACAGTAACTTGTATAAATGACAGTCTGCATTCGTCTTTTTTTCTCCCCGCATTAAGACCCCTTTTACAATTTACACCGTATAAAACCTTGGAAAATGTATCTGATATAAAAGTTTCTTAGGTCTTCTCCCTGTTGAAAGGGTCTGTTAACCACTTTGGGACCAGAGTCAACTGTAGTTGACAGCCACAGATGAATGCACACAGCGACTTTAGCCGACAGCCGTGATATGACTTTTCTAATTTTTCATTTATCAAAATTAAATTGTGAACATTTAAAAATAACGTAATGAAAACAAAAATGTATATGTTACCTATTCTGATTCACATGACAAGTAAAGCTGCCTGTAAAGGAGAGCAAGCTTTCAGTGCTTTAAGGCTTTCCTCGTCACACAAGAGCAGAACGGACGCGTGGTCAACGCACAGCACAGACTGTGAGTGCCGCTGCGGGCGAGGTGTCGCGGCCGGTGAGCGCCGGACCAAAGTGGTTAAAGAAAGCTTCACATTCCTGTTAGGTTTCACCTGAAACAGATAATTAAAATCTTTTCTGTGAGGGTAATGTGAATTCTCCCTCTGTTGACACCCTATTCATTTTTCTGTCTCTCTGCAACTTATGGATGTTGTTTATTGCAAACAACAGTTGTTACCTCTTCAATAACACTTAAAAAAGAGAGAAGTTCTAGCTTTCACATCAGCACAAAAGTTGAGGGAAGAAATTAAAAATAAGCAGCTTCAGTGTCCTAGGCTACAGCATGGCTCAGAACTAGTTTTACTGGAAAATGTGCATTGTAAAACTTCCCTTACGATAATTGTCCTGTTTTCCTTTGTTTATCTTTTCTTTTGTTAGATTTCTTAGACAATCACATTCTCAGCAACCACCTGAAATCTTTGCTAACATTGTTTGGCTTGAAAAACAAAGGAATATGATAGCCAGTCTTTGTGTAATTTTCATGAATTTCTCTTTTCTCTCTTTGCATCTTAAGCTAAAACAGTGGCCCTTACCACTAAAACCCCAATTTCATATTTTGTTGGTAATGAAAAGTGTAAAAAGGTAAGAGTTTCAAAACCATTCGTAGTGGGGCTGGGGATGGTGGCTCACACTTGTGATCCTAGCACTCTGGGAGGCTGAGGCAGGAGGTTTGCTTCAGCTCAAGAGTTGGAGACCAGCCTGAGCAAGAGCGAGACCCTGTCTCTACTAAAAATAGAAAGAAATTAGACGGGCAACTGAAAATATTAGAAAAAAAAGCCAGGTGTGGTGAGATCTACTCCCAGCTATTCAGGAGGCTGAAGCAGGAGGATCATTTGAGCCTAGGAGTTAGAGGGTGCTGTGAGCTAAGCTGACACTATTGCACTCTGCCAGACAATAGAGCAAGACTGTGTCTCGAAAAAAAAGAAAATCGTGCGTATTACTGATATTGGGAGTATGCGGTCTGTCCAGTGACTATCTTTCATCCTTAGTGTACTTAGAGGAAGGTGGGTTTTTTTTCAAGTTTATCCAAAATTAAATCTAAAAGAATGCTGTCTTTGTTAGTATCAATTTATATAACCATACATTTATTCTACAAATAATAAAATCAACTGGTAGTTAAGAAATAAATCCTCTAGCTAACAGTAGGTATCTAGTAATATTTATGGAATATGTTGAAGTCAGTAAATTGAATCTGAGGGGGCAGAACTGATCTCACTGTGTACTGATGTATACTCCTGCATACACAGGAGACGCCTGTGCTCACCAGAATAGAGAAACAGAAGCGCAAAGAGGAGGAGGAAGAGCGTCAGATTCTTCTGGCAGTGCAGAAGAAGGAGCAGGAGCAGATGCTGAAGGAAGAGAGGAAACGGGAATTGGAGGAGAAGGTCAAGGCGGTGGAAGGTACGTGTGCTCTCGGCGCAGTATGGAGAGGGAGGTGTATGTGGCGTGGCCCAGTGTCCGCAGAGCCACAGCCACTCCAGGCTAGGTGCCGCCATGTATCTGAGCTCATTCTGGTGTATAAATGACAGTCTGCATTCATCTTTTTTTCTCCCTGCATTAAGACCCCTTTTACAATTTACATAGTATAAAACCTTGGAAAATGTATCTGATATAAAAGTTTCTTAGGTCTTCTCCCTGTTGAAAGGGTCTGTTAACCACTTTGGGACCAGAGTCTGTGTACATACTTTGTGCGTTGTATTTTGTCATGTTTATTCTCCTGTATCCAGTCTCACTGCCTTTTTATTCCTTCTGAAGCACTTGTCAGTTTCGGTGTGCCTTTCAGTGTCTTAGTTTATTCTAATCTCTGCTATGCCCCCTGGGTGGAATAAAAAAAAATGTATTAAGATATTGATGAGAACTGATTTCACAGATATAATTTCAAGCACAAATGAGATATATTTGAGCCTCAGGTTTTTTTAGATTTGGCACTCTTCAAGTCCAGAATATTACCATTAATGTTATTATAGCAAATAGTTTTCTCAGACCCAGGTCTGGATATTGGTCTTAGGATAATGAGATTTTTCTTATGTTTGTGGTTCCACAAAGGTAAGGATAACTAACTGTCCTTAGGTGTTTTCTTACATAACAGTTGTATTTATAAGGTGAACCTGACAATATCATATGAAAACAGATCATTTGACATGGTTGAATATAGACTAAAGTTTATCTTTTCTTTTTCTTTCTTTTTTTTCTTTTGGCTGAGAATTTTTGTTCCAAATCTTTTCTTTTAAATGTATTGAATCTTTGTAATTTTTTAATAAAACAGTATAGTATATGGGATTTGACTTTTTTTTTTTTTTTTTTTTTTTTTTTTGAGACAGAGTCTCACTTTGTTGCCCAGGCTAGAGTGAGTGCCGTAGCGTCAGCCTAGCTCACAGCAACCTCAAACTCCTGGGCTCAAGCGATCCTACTGCCTCAGCCTCCCAAGTAGCTGGAAGGAACTACAGGCATGCGCCACTATGCCCGGCTAATTTTTTGTATATATATTTTTAGTTGGTCAATTAATTTCTTTCTACTTTTGGTAGAGACGGGGGTCTCGCTTAGGCTGGTTTCGAACTCCTGACCTTGAGCAATCTGCCCATCTCGGCCTCCCAAAGTGCTAGGATTACAGGCGTGAGCCACCGCGCTCGGCCCTGGATTTGACTTTTTTTTTTTTTTTTTTTTTTTTTTTGAGACAGAGTCTCGCTTTGTTGTCCAGGCTAGAATGAGTGCCATGGCGTCAGCCTAGCTCACAGCAACCTCAAACTCCTGGGCTCGAGCGATCCTTCTGCCTCAGCCTCCCGAGTAGCTGGGACTACAGGCATGTGCCACCATGCCCGGCTAATTTTTTATATATATATCAGTTGGCCAATTAATTTCTTTCTATTTATAGTAGAGACGGGGTCTTGCTCTTGCTCAGGCTGGTTTTGAACTCCTGACCTTGAGCAATCCGCCCGCCTCGGCCTCCCAAGAGCTAGGATTACAGGCGTGAGCCACCGCGCCCGGCCTGGATTTGACTTTTTTAATGCAGTGTTTCAGTGTAAAATTTAGGTAAATTTTGGCTATGAAAATTGAAGGATCCTGGCCTTATGTACTTTTTTCCTCCCATTTCTAAATAGTAGTTTCTGTTACTTAATATGTTAACCCCATTTCTTCATTCTAAAATCTTTGGTGTATGTCATCTACAGATTTAGCCTGTATGCTGGTATGTAATACTTATAAGGTCTTTCATAGGACCTATTTCTGATGCTAGATTTAAATTCCTCAAGATATAATAACTGGCTTTTCTTTCTTTTTTCTCCCTCTCAAGATTTCTGTATATTGCCCAGGCTGATCTGAAACTCCTGAGCTCAAACAACCCTCCTGCCTCAGCCTCTTCTGAGTAGCTAGACTACAGGTGCATACCACCACACCCAGCTTATTTCTTTGTATTTTTAAATGGGATTTCGTTTTTCAATAGAGTTCTGACATAGCTTGAAATGGTGGTACCACCTGTAGCCTTAGCTACTCAGGAGGCTAAGATAAGAGGATCATTTGAGCCCAGTAGTGTGAGTCCAGCCTGGGCAACATAGCATAACTATCTTAAAACAAAAAAAGGTAACACAATGAAAGTGACATTTAAATAGACTTATCAAGAAAGTTCTCTTTGAAGATGTGACATTTTAAAAAAGTGAATGAGGTTGCCACATGAATACCTGATGGGGCAAGAGCATTGCAGGCAGAAGGAATGGCGTCTGATAGGCACTGAGACGGGAGTGTGCAGCAAGTAGACTAGTGTGGCTGGATCAAGGTGGACAAAGGGAAGGCTGGCTGGACATGTGGCCTTGCAGGTGACCAGGCACCAGATCAGGTTGGGCTGTGCAGACCTGTTAGAAGGATTAAATGAAAACAGGACAGTCCCAAACACACAGCAAATTACAAAGGATAGTTATTGTGGAAAGAATTACAGGCCAAAAGATAGTTACAATAATAAACTTACAGACTTTTTAGTTGCTTCTAACTATAAAGAGAGAAATAATGGATTATGTACTAATAGGATAGTTTTTAAATTATAACAGTTTATTCAGAGAAACAAGCTCTGTATGACATTAAATTCTAAGAGGATTTCATCCTTTGGGTCCTTTTAAGATAATATTTGTCTGTGTTTGAGGGTAAATGTAGCAAAGAACATAGCTTCACTCTGTTGCATGCCTCTGTTTATACTCTCATCTCAACAATGCTGCAGTTGCTGGTCTGGGAGTCCCCTGAATGTGTTTGCAAAACTAATGTGCTATGGTATGAATGCATAATTCCAAGGGGAAGGTTCATAGCTTTTGTTTGGTTAAAGAAATTTGAAAGGAGGGAAGTGGATGAAGAAAACACAGAAGCCAGAAAGTGGAAACAACCTAAGTGTCTTTCGGTGGCTGAATGGATAAACAAAATGTGATATGTACTTACGATGGAACATTAGTATTATTCAGCCTCAAAAAGGAGTGAAATTCTGAAATATGCTACACATAGATGAACCTTAAAGATACTATGCTAAGTGAAATCAGCGAGACACAAAGGGGACAAACATTGTATACTGGAGGCTGAGTGAGAAGGAAATGGGGAGTAGTGTTTAATGCATACAGAGTTTCTGTTTGGGATGATGAAAAAGTTCTGGAATTGGATCATTGCTTATGTAGATAATGTACTCTTAACATGATTAAGGCAGTACATTTTATGTATTTTTTACCAAAAATTTAAAATGCCACAACAGAAAAAAATCAAGGGGAAAATAAATGTACTGCTGTTGATTGGTATAGAAGACTGGGTTATGACCTGAGTATTCATGCTGAGTCAGAGAAGTCACAGTAATGGACATTATTGAAACTAACTGATTCTGTCAGTATGGTTGATAAGTAACCTAAAAATTCTATTTCAGATAATGGAAATCCTATTTATAATATCTATATGTTATGTACATGTGTGTTATGTTATTTAAATTTTTGGTATACCTGCCGTCAGAAGTTTTACTTTACCTAATAACTGCATAAATATCCTTTTGAAGAGCTTAGCTTAATTCTTTACCACAAGAAGGAGGCCAGGAGGTGGGACTGGAACTGGAAAGGGCCGACAAGGTGAGTGGGGAGTGGTCATTCTCAGGACTCTACCTTTGACAGTCCTGCTGAAAAGGAATAGGCAATTAGAATTTCAAAGCACATGAGGAACCTCCATTGTGAACAATAGTTGGCTGCAAAAAAAAAAGAAAAAAGAAATATATTTTGCATTATAAAAAAGAAGGAATTGAAAACAAAGAGAAAAAATAACCAGATTCAAAGGAAACTACTAGAACTTCTAGAAAGGTAAAGGATGGCTACTTTACCTTTAGTAACTGGGTTAAATAGCTTAGATTCTCATGAGACTCAGTTAAGGGAGAATAGATGTGGGAAGTTAAATAGACTGCAGCTGTGAGATAAAGAGGGATGGCTGTGGAAAAAGAAGTCAGGGTGCAGTCACAAAAACCAACAGAGAGAACTTCATCAAGGTGTTTGGTTAAATGTGAGTTAGAAAAATACAAAGGTTAAAAGTGACACAGGAGGCAGTCCTGCAGCAGAGGGGCATGGAGGGGGGTGGGCAGCATCTGGAAGCCCAGGAGGGGCTCTGCAGAGCCTGGACCTCAGGCAGTTGAGGTTGAGTGCTGCTGCCCTGTGCTGGAACCGGTGAAGGCGCACAGCCAGCCTGCTTCTGAGACCACTGGGAGAACCTGGTGAGAGAACACTGCTGGTGTGGTGGTGAACAGCCACAGAAAGCAGACCAGCAGGGAGAAAGTCACCTTCTTCCCTCATCCTGCCTCCGGTTGTCCCTTTAGCGCTCCTTTCAGGCAGAATATAAAGCCAAGTGAGAGTGGAGAAATGATATTTGTAAGATCCCTGCCCCAGTATCACAAAGCAGAATGTGGAAGATGGATTAGAACTGACAGAAACAGCTTTATAACTGACTCAGGTGGTGGATAGCTTGAAAGGTCCAGTGTGTGTTTGTTATTAGTTCTAAAAGTAAAGAATTAATATAGTAAAGCCAGGAGAACATTGACATATAATATTTGAGTATTTTTTTGATTTGATGAAAAAAAACCCAAATCCTCAGATACTAAAAGCAAGAAGAGATGTAAACTGGATATAAATCACATGTAGACATGTGGAACCAAATTATAGAATACATGGCTCACAGAAATTCAAAACAACCAATTTGGAAAAGACATTAGAAGATGTTCTGTAATACTGATAGCAGACTTCCTAGGAACAACAGTTGAATTCAAAGAAAATAGGCTTGAATTTTATATTAGTTTCCTAGGGCTACCATAACAAATAAACATAAACTAGGTGGCTTAAAGTAACAGAAATTTGTTCTCATGCAGTTCTAAAGGCTAGAAATTCAAAATCTAGGTGTTAATGGGGTCACAATCTCTGAAAGCTCTAGGCAAGAAACCTTCCTTGGCTCTTCCGGCTTCTAGTGGTTTCTGGGATTCCTTGGCTTATATTAATAGCAGTCTTGCAAACTTGGTATGGAAAAGGACTTCCTTAATCAGTGTCTGTTAACAACTTAAGGAAATATTCTACTTAATGGAGAAACATTAGAAATATTCCCTCTGACGTCAGGATAAACACAAGGATTTCCTCTGTCATTGCTTCTATTCTGTATTGTAGGGGTTTAGTTTTACAGAGAAAAATGTGGATATATGTGTGTATATAAAGACTGGAAACTAGGCTGGGGGAGGTGGCTCACACCTATAATCCTAGCACTCTGGGAGACTAAGGCAGGAGGATTGCTCAAGGTCAGGAGTTCGAAACCAGCCTGAACAAGAGAGAGACCCCATCTCTACTAAAAATAGCAAGGAATTAATTGACCAACTAAAAATATATATACAAAAAATTATCCGATCATGGTGGCGCATGCTGTAGTCCCAGCTACTCTGGAGGCTGAGGCAGAAGGATCACCTGAGCCCAGGAGTTTAAGGTTGCTGTGAGCTAGGCTGATATCACGGCACTTTAGCCCAGGCATAGGGGGGAGGGTAGGTGGAGAGCAGACAATTGGTATGCACGGACAACTTTGTAAATGTAGAATCTCAAGGGCTTGAGTGTACATGGAGAAAATTCGTGTGTGTTTAGACTGAGAATCTAGTCCTAAAACAGGAGTGTTTCTGTTTTGAGAGAAAGGCCTCTCTTTTTCTTCTACTTTCATATTTCTGTTTTCTTCTGCCTTGCTCCCTCCTCACCCTATGCATACTTCATCCTCCAACTTGAGCTCAATATGAGGAAACAGTTGATAATTTACATGAAACACTCCACCTAGAGAAACATCATAATTACCAAAAAGAGAGTGGCAAAGGGAACAAACATAATTTTGTGATACTGCTTTGGTGGTCTTTGTTCTTCCTTCACTCACAGTGATTAATGAACATGTAATTAATTGTCTAGAGTGTAGTTAACTTACTCATGTCATCATGCTGTGTGTTCACCGTAGATCGCGCTAAGAGGAGAAAGCTCAGGGAAGAAAGAGCATGGCTGCTGGCACAAGGGAAGGAGCTCCCTCCAGAACTTTCCCATCTGGACCCCAGTTCCCCCATGAGGGAAGAAAAAAAGACCAAGGACCTGTGAGTATTTAATAACAACAGTAACAATTAGTGACATTTGTTAAGCACTCCGGTACTGCTGAGCTCGTTTCTTATTTGAATCCTTTTGACAACCCTATGTGGCAGGTAATAGTATCACCACTTGAAAGGTGAGAAAACATAGTGAGTGACAGCAGTGGGCATCAGACTCACAGCTGCCTCTAATGCCCTTTCCTGCCATGCACACACAGACACTCTGAGCCCTCTGACATTTTTGCTATCACATGCCAAAGCAGCACAGATGAGACTTTCACACAAAGTTCTTCTTTCCCCAGCCTTATAATTTAATGGATCATAGTGAATGATTGATATGTAAAGTTGTTGCTTGGAAATGTGAATAGCAGTTTACTCTTTTTTTTTTTTTTGGAGACAGAGACTGGCTTTGTTGCCCAAGCTAGAGTGCCTTGGCATCAGCCTAGCTCACAGCAACCTCAAACTCCTGGGCTCAAGCAATCCTCCTGCCTCAGCCTCCCGAGTAGCTGGGATTATAGGCATGTACCACCATGCCCGACTAATTTTTTCTATATATATTTTTTTAGTTGTCCAGATAATTTCTTTCTATTTATAGTAGAGACGGGGTCTCATTCTTGTTCAGGCTGGTCTCAAACTGCTGACCTTGAGTGATCCACTCGCCTTGGCCTCCCAGAGTACTAGGATTACAGGTGTGAGCCACCACACCCTGCCCAGCAATTTACTCTTTTTAAAAAATTTATTTCTTAGGATGTTACTATAGGTATGTGTTTCCTTACTAAAAATTCAGGAGGCAAGTAAATATTCAACATTTGCAGGCTCATTCTGTTGTGTGCTTTTTTGGGGTTATTTAGATCACAAAAATGAAGCCTGGCTAAGAATGTGCTATTAAATAACTAATGTTATAGAATGATAAAGTTCTGGATCATTTAGGCCAACCCCATCCTTTTACAGATAAGGGTAATGATACCACTTTTTTGCTGAGGTATACTGTCCCTCGTCTTGTTTGCAGAGAATTTTATGAGTGTTACAGGCTTATCTAAAAACAAAAATTATTAGGACAATTCCCAGTCTTAGTTCAGCCAGCTGTGTGTCTGTGATTGACCTGAAAGAGCTAAGAGAAGGTGGTCAGAGTTACTATTAATTTCTTATTTTATGATTTACAGCTTTGAGTTGGATGACGATTTCACTGCCATGTATAAAGGTGGGTTCTCACTCAGCTGTTATATTTCCGATAGAAGTATTCCTGTGTGAGTGTGTTAATGAATTTCTCTTCTTTGGCTCTCAGTTCTAGATGTGGTGAAGGCTCACAAGGATTCCTGGCCCTTTTTGGAACCTGTTGATGAATCTTACGCCCCTAACTATTATCAGATTATTAAGGTAGAGGCTGTCTTTGCAATTGTACTTACTGTAGCATATGTATCTTTTCTTGGGTCTTGTTGTTTGTGTCATATTTTGTTTAAGTTTTGTTCCTTAAGGATCAGCATTGCTAGATATACACCAGGTCCTTGAGCAACTTACAATGTCATGATTTCTTTGCCTAATAGAGACTAGGAGATGTTTTTCTCTCCAGTGTATTTTAATTAAAGAGTTATGTGTCCTATTTAGGTCCCCATGGATATTTCAAGCATGGAGAAGAAACTGAATGGAGGTTTATACTGTACCAAGGAGGAGTTTGTCAGTGACATGAAGACTATGTTCAGGAATTGTCGAAAATATAATGGAGAAAGTAGTGGTAAGTGGGGAAGGAGATGCACATCTGCTGTACCTTTATAATCAGGAATAACATGCCTTCTCTTTCAGAAATACACATCCTAGTGATTCAGACATTTCTTGAGAACTACTGTTGTAAACCAGTGAATCAAGGGGACTTGGACACCAGAATCCAATCAGCTAAATTAGTTTGTTTTTACCTGCACAAGGATGTCACCACTCCATGCAAGGAGAGAGAAGCAGCCCGCAACAAAGCCTTTGCATTTTTTCTTATGCCCTCGGGCATACCTTGGCAGCTATGCAAGCAAGCAATCACAGAAAATCACAGAAGCAAAACTTTGCTGTTAGCGGTTAGTTAAGCGAATAATGGAAAGGTACACTAAGGGACAAGGGACTTTTCCTGGAACAGGACCCTCTATTCTTTTTGAGAACAGGCCTCCTCAACTCCCTCCTCCTTCCTCTAGGAACTTTCTTACCCGACCGTGTTATAGTTAGAGCAAGACTGACTCCATTTTAGATTTCCAGGAGCCATCTTTAGTCTGTCTACTTCACTACAAACAGAATGTGTATTAAGAGGCCTGGGATTGGGCATTACAGCCACTTACACAACGTGTGTCGAGAACTCTTCTCCGGCCAGGCGCGGTGGCTCACGCCTGTAATACTAGCACTCTGGGAGGCTGAGGTGGGCGGATTGCTCAAGGTTAGGAGTTCAAATCCAGCCTGAGCAAGAGGGAGACCCCGTCTCTACTATAAATAGAAAGAAATTAATTGGCCAACTAATATATATAGAAAAAATTAGCTGGGCATGGCGTTGCATGCCTGGGCGGCATGCGACTTGGGAAGCTGAGGCAGGAGGGGATTGCTTGAGCCCAGGAGTTTGAGGTTACTGTGAGCTAAGCTGATGCTACGGCACTCACTCTAGCCTGGGCAACAAAGCGAGACTCTGTCTCAAAAAAAAAAAAAAAAACAAAAAAAAAACTCCTGTCCCCTGAGACAAGTGGGTAACTGGGCACAGGTTATTTCTCATCCTAGAGGCCAGTGGGGATCTAGGTTGTACTGTACCTCTTTCACTACTGGCAGGGGTGAGCCGCCTAGATGGAGCTTATTGTAAAACCGTTTGGAGAAGTTAGCATAGTAGATCTCTAATATCAAGGTATAAATGGACTCCAGGTGTACTTAACCTTGAAGTCATTTATGCATTAACTCAAGATGCCTTATTTTTATTTTATTTTATTTTATTTATTTTTTGAGACAGACTCTCACTCTGTTGCCCCAGCTAGAGTGCTTTGGCATTAGCCTAGCTCACAGCAACCTCAAACTCCTGGGCTCAAGTCATCCTTCTGCCTCCCGAGTAGCTGGGACTACAGGCATGTGTCATCATGCCTGGCTAATTTTTTCTATTTTTGGTAGAGACGAGGTCTTGCTCTTGCTCAGGCTGGTCTCGAACTCCTGAGCTCAAATGATCTGTCCACCTCAGCCTCCCAGAGTGTTGGGATTACAGGTGTAAGCCACCATGCCCGGCCTTGGATGCCTTATTTTAAAACTAAGCAGATTGCCTTCAGTATTTCTTCAGTTTAGCCTTAAAAGAGTTAAAATTTTACTGGTTTGAGATAATACTCCTGCAGTTGATGTCCCAGCCATACAACATGAACTGTTGTCTTCTTCACCTTGTGTCCATAGCTCTACAACATAATGTGCCATAACAGTGAACTAAAGTTTACCCCAGGCCAGGCACAGTGGCTCATATCTATAACCCCAGTACTCTGGGAGGCCAAGTTGGGAGAACATTTGAGCCCAGGAGTTCAAGGTTATGGTGATCTGTGATCACACCACTGCATTCCAGCATGGGCAACAGGGCAAGACCTGTCTCTTTTAAGAACAACAACGACAACAACAACAAAAAAAAATCTAGAAAAACCAAGCTTCACCCGAGTTGCGTCTTTTATATATTAGACTTGTCTTTTGTGGCCTATGAAAATTATACTTACATTAAATCTTTCTATAGAATATACCAAGATGTCTGATAATTTAGAGAGGTGTTTCCATCGGGCAATGATGAAACATTTTCCTGGCGAAGATGGAGACACAGATGAAGAATTTTGGATCCGAGAGGATGAAAAGCGGGAGAGAAGACGGGGTCGGGCCGGACGCAGTGGTGGAAGCCATGTTTGGACCCGCTCCAGGGACTCCGAAGGGCCCAGCAGGAAACAGCAGCCCGTGGAGAACGGAGGAAAGTCGTTGCCCCCTGCACGCCGAGCCGCCACCTCCGGGGATGACCAGGGCAGCAGCTCCACACAGCCCCCTCGGGAGGTGGGCACTTCCAACAGCAGAGGCTTCGCTCGCCCCCTGCACTGTGGCGGGATGCCCAGCCAGACGCCCTTTTTAAACCAGATGGTAAGGAGCCACTTAAATTCTGTTGTGGCTTCACCTGGTGGGTGAATTCATGGGGATATAGAGGCTATTCAGTCAGCACTGCTTACAAAATAATTCTGTATGTAGAAAATTTCTTTTTTCCCATTAGTGCTTTATTTTATTTTATTCGTTATTTATTTTTTTATTTTTTGAGACAGAGTCTCACTCCGTTGCCCTGAGTAGAGTGCTGTGGCGTCAGCCTAGCTCACAGCAACCTCAAACTCCTGGGCTGAATTGATCCTCATGCCTCAGCCTCCCAAGTAGCTGGGACTGCAAGTAGCGCACACCACCATGCCTGGCTAATTTTTTCTATTTTTAGTTAATATGGAGTCTCACTACTTTCTCAGGCTGGCCTCGAACTCCTGAACTCAAGCAGTCCTCCCTCCTCAGCCCCCCAGAGTGTTGGGATTACAGGCATGGGCCACGTAGCTGGCCTTTTATTAATTTTAAATCCTCCTTTTTCTCAATAATTTGAATCATATATTTTCAGTGTGGGCAAAAATTGTGATAAACAACTTACTCTCTTTGTGTTTTTGATATATAACCAACACATTGTATCTGTGGTAGTAAAATCTCATGGGAGGGGGGGACAGTTGGGGGAAAATGGCTAAAAAGGCTGCTTGTTTGGGGAGACCTGTAGGGAATGTTGATCAAAAAGATGGAGAGACACTGCTTTAATCCTGTGTTTCCTGGAGAGGAAGAGGGAAATCGCTCTGGCTCAGAGCTAGTCTTGCTGCAGGCGGGCCCATGTGGTCACTGTCTTCCCTTTCTGTTACTGCATGCTGAGTCCTTAGTCGTCTGTGCTCTTTTAGTAGTAGGTTCATCTTTAGGAAAACCCCCGTTCTCAGTGTCATACCGGTGCTTTTTCTTTTTTCCCTTTGTTGCTTTACTCGATGCTTCTCAGAGGCCAACAGTACCAGGAACATTTGGTCCTCTTCGAGGATCAGATCCTACCAGTTTATATGGTTCCTCCGGAGTCCCAGAACCACACCCTGGAGAGCCTGTTGTACAACAGCATCAGCCTTTTTCCATGCAGGTAAGCAGCCTACTCAGAGGATGCAAGTGCAAAGGGTGAGTTTCAGAAATACAGTCTGTTCCCAGGTTAAATTCAGTTTATTTTCTCTCGTCATGAAGAGACAGTTTGTCTCCATAGTTTAAGCACATTACAGGGTCTGTCTTGCTCTGTGATTCTGGTTAACTCTGCTGTGGACCCTTTTCTTGTTGCCAGCCTCCAGTTGGAATTAACAGCCACCAAGGACCTGGGCTAGGCACGCCCGAAGAGAAGCAAATGTGTGGAGGCCTGGCACACCTTTCTAATATGGCACCACATCCTGGATCCTTGCAGCTTGGGCAGATGAGTGGGCCTAGTCAGGATGGAAACTTGTATCCTGCAGCTCAATTCCAGCCAGGATTTATTCCTCCCAGGCATGGCGGCACTCCAGCCCGACCTCCAGACTTTCCTGAAAACACAGAAATTCCTCCCAGCCACGTGTATCGATCATACAAGTACCTGAATCGAGTGCACTCTGCTGTCTGGAATGGGAACCATGGTGCTACTAATAACCCAGGACCCTTGGGGCCAGATGAGAAGCCTCTCTTAGGGCCAGGACCCTCTCACCAGCCTTGCACTCTTGGTCACATGATGGATTCCCGGGTGATGAGACCACCTATCCCCCCAAGCCAGTGGACTGAACAATCAAGCTTTCTACCTCATGGAGTTCCTTCTTCAGGGTATATACGACCACCCTGTAAGTCTGCTGGACATCGGTTACAGCCACCTCAAGCACCAAGTTCTCTGTTTGGAGCACCCTCCCAGGCTCTGCGGGGGGTGCAGGGAGGGGACTCCATGATGGACAGCCCAGAGATGATCGCCATGCAGCAGCTGTCCTCCCGGGTCTGCCCACCAGGTGTGCCTTACCACCCCCGCCAGCCTGTGCCCCCACATATTCCTGGCCCTTTCCCACAGGCAGCTCACTCAGCATCAGTCAGTGTGCCAGCCCCGAGGCCTGCCTTGGGCAACCCTGGGAGGTCACAGGATAAAAGTGAAACACCAGAGCCTGAAAATGACCGAGGTAATTCACATTGTCCCTTTCATCTGAGTTGTGGCTCTTTAAGCTGGTATTTCACGAGTGATTTTCTCACAGACTATCAAACCAAATGGAAACTGGTTCCTAGCCTCTTTTTCTTAAACTACTCATGGTTGGGCCAGTCATAGCACTTGTTTTGGTCTGAAAATTCCAGAGCCTTTCTGGTGATGATAATGGTAGCTATACAGATAGGCACCTGCTGAGGTAGGCACTCTTCTTGAGGATTTTATATACATTATTAATTCAGTTCTCAGGACGAGCCTTTGAGGTAGCTACATCATTACTCTTGTTTTTACAGATGGAAAATCCAAGGCACAGAGTAATGGAATATTTGTTCTTGTCCAGCTAGTAAGTAATGAAGCTGAGATTTAAACCCAGGCAGGTTGGCCAGCTGTGGTGGCTCACGCCTATAATCCTAGTACTCTGGGAGGCCAAGGTGGAAGAATCGCTCAAGGTCAGGAGTTCAAGACCAGCCTGAGCAAGACCCTGTCTCTACTAAAAATAGAAAGAAATTAATTGGCCAACTAAAAATATATAGAAAAAACTAGCCGGGCATGGTGGCGCATGCCTGTAGTCCCAGCTACTCAGGAGGCTGAAGCAGGAGGATCGCTTGAGTCCAGGAGTTTGAGGTTGCCGTGAGCTAGGCTGACACCACGGTACTCTAGCCCGGGTAACAGAGTGAGACTCTGCCTCAAAAAAATAAACAAACAAACAAACACACCCAGGCAGGCCAGGTGCAGTGGCTTACGCCTGTAATCCTAGCACTGTGGGATGCCGAGGCAGGAGGATCGCTTGAGCTCAGCAGTTGGAGACAAGCCTGTGCAAGAGTGAGAGCACATCTCTACTAAAAATAGAAAGAAATTAACCGGACAAGTAAAAATGGAAAAATTTAGCTGGGCATGGTGGCATAGGCCTGTAGTACTAGCTAATCAAGAGGCTGAGGCAGGAGGATCGCTTGAGCCCAGGAGTTTAAGGTTGCTGTGAGCTAGGCTATTGCCACAGCACTCTATCCTAGGCAACAGAGCGAGAGACTGTCTTAAAAAACAACAACAACAAAAAAAGAGGCAAATTAGTTCCAGCTTTTAACTGCTACATTATCATAATGCCTTTAAAAAAGTCACTGTCTTGAAAGTTATCACTATGAAATAAGTTTTCAAATTCTAATTATTACCATCCTTTTATTCCTTGTATATATATCTGTATCTACCAAGAATTACAGATTGTGAGATTAGGAAATTTTGAAGCAGTCTCTTAACAAATTCCATTTAAGGAGAGTAAATATTAAACTAGAGGAGAAAAATGAAAAACCTAGTTTGTGTAGTCAATGATTATTTCTAGAATAGGGAGCTAGCATATATTATGTATAGTCTTATTCCTTGCATGGCTAGAGAATGGAGATACCGGGACTTTCTAAAAGATGATGATGAATCCATGTAAAACTGATGGCAGTCTTGGAAGACAAGCTTAACTGTTCGTGTTGGTTTGTGGAAATGCCTATCTTGTGAACACCAGCTCTAGCGAAATATCTAATACTGGTTTCAAATGGTGTCTAGAATTCAGAGCTTTACAAGAATATCATTAGTTAAATCTTGGATAAGTCTATTTAACAGTTGCTGAGTTTTATGTTGATTAAACAATGAAGAGTATGGTTTTAAATTTTTGTGCAGTTTGTACCTTTGACCTTTAAGACTAGCTTCAGTTCGCAGGTAGCCTGAGCTGTCTTAGTAGTTACTGTAAGTTGTTATGAATCTTAAATGTTTTCCTTAAGATCTGTTACCAGATTTGTAATTTGATCACACCTAGAAAACTCTATCCTAGAAAGATTATATGTATATGTATATATATAATACTCATATAATAATGGTCTTTTTATTTAAGACCATTTTTAAAGGTAGATAAAATAGTAAGGTAAAGGCTTCTGAGATTATAACCAAGCATTAGAGTCTAGCAAATTAATTTCATTGGGCTTATTAAATTTCTATAATATTCTAAACATGCCTTTTGAGTTGTAGTTTATAGGCATCTTGCTTTTAAGACATCCAGACAAGAAGTATGTATTCATTCATTAACAAATCTTAATTAAGATTCCACTTTGTGGCCAAGCGCTGTGGCTCACGCCTGTAATCCTAGCACTCTGGGAGGCCGAGGCGGGTGGATTGCTCAAGGTCAGGAGTTCAAAACCAGCCTGAGCAAGAGCAAGACCCCGTCTCTACTATAAAATAGAAAGAAATTAATTGACCAATTAATATATATAGAAAAAATTAGCCGGGCATGGTGGCACATGCCTGTAGTCCCAGCTACTCGAGAGGCTGAGGCGGCAGGATGGCTTGAGCCCAGGAGTTTGAGGTTGCTGTGAGCTAGGCTGACGCCACGGCACTCACTCTAGCCTAGGCAACAAAGTGAGACTCTGTCTCAAAAAAAAAAAAAAAAAAAAAATTCCACTTTGTGCATGTACTGATGTACTAAGAGTACAGGGGCAACGTCCCTGCTGCTGTGGAGCTTATATTCTCATGGGGCAGGATCAGGAATCTGGCCTCCCTGACTGCCTGTCGTGCTCTGGTCTTTCTGATTGGGGAATTTTCAGAGCTTCCCAGCCTGACCAGTGATTCTGATGACAGCCATACTCTCCTACCGTGTTTCACATGCAGATACCTAGAGTCCATAGCCATGATCCCTCTCTTTCCCTCTTACTCATCTGCCTGACAACACAGGAAGGAGGCTTCCATTCTCTGCACCTTAAGAATGACTATAGAGGCCGGGCGTGGTGGCTCACGCCTGTAATCCTAGCTCTCTGGGAGGCCGAGGCGGACGGATTGCTCGAGGTCAGGAGTTCGAAACCAGCCTGAGCAAGAGCGAGACCCCGTCTCTACTATAAATAGAAAGAAATTAATTGGCCAACTAATATATATACAAAAAATTAGCCGGGCATGGTGGTGAATGCCTGTAGTCCCAGCTACTTGGGAGGCTGAGGCAGAAGGATTGCTTGAGCCCAGGAGTTTGAGGTTGCTGTGAGCTAGGCTGACGCCATGGCACTCACTCTAGCCTGGACAACAAAGCGAGACTCTGTCTCAAAAAAAAAAAAAGAATGACTATAGAGGTGCTAGGTTTTACCTTAGGTCTGTGAAAGCAGTCAAAGGAAGTATGCAAGTACTACAACATCATCATCCCTTTCAGGGATTCTATATGATTTCCATGTTAGTCTTGAATCAGCACACACCCATCTAAACCCTGATTCTAAGGTTCTTTTCATCACCACCTCCATTAATGTTGTCATTTCAACTACTGAATGACTATTATTTTGTTCTTCATTTTGCACTAGAGCCCTTGCCTGGACTTGAAGAGAAAACAGCAGGCGTTGCTGCTTCTGAGGAAGGGGTATACCTCAAACATCTACCTCACCCTGCGCCTGCCCTGCAGCCCGATTGCACCGGGCAGAGCTCGCCACAAGAAAGGGAAACAGTGGGCCCAGAGCTCAAAAGTGACTCCTCAGAATGTGCAGACAACTGTAAAGCAGCAAAGGGCAAGACCGCCTGGCCCTCGGATAGCAGCTACACCAGCCCAGCCGCCCAAGGGTGTCTGAGAGACCTCTCCACTGTGGCAGACAGAGTGACTCTGCCTGAAAATGGAGTTATCAGCGAAGCATCTCCTTGTGGATCAGAGGGGAAGGGCCTTGGAGGCAGCGGTTCAGAAAAGCCGCTCTGCCCCAGAGGCAAAATGCAGGACACCATGCTGTGTACAGGACAGAACACAACACCTCCCCACACAGACCCCAGTCTGATGGGAGGCGCTATAAGCCAGTTCTCTCCCTTGTACGTGCCTGGCCTGGAATTCCCGAATTCAGCTGCGCATTATCACATCAACCCAGCCCTGCCAGGTTTGGGCCCTGTGGTGGGAGGGAAGTCCTCAGTGTCCCACCCTCAGCATTTCCCTCCTAGGGGCTTCCAGCCTAACAGTCCTCACGCTGGAGTCTTTCCCCGGTATCGCCCCCACCAAGGCGTGAGGTACTCCTACCATCCACCACCTCAGCCTTCCTACCATCAGTATCAGCGAGCAACTTACTATACCTGTCCACAGGGCTTCTCTGACTGGCAGAGACCCCTCCACCCCCAGGGAGGCCCAGGTGGGACCCCAGCTAGCCAGCCGCCCCCATCACGTTCCCTCTTCTCAGATAAGAATGCCGTGGCTAATCTGCGAGGCTGTGAGACCCTGAATGCTGCCTTAACTTCCCCAACTCGAATGGATGCAGTGGCTGCTAAAGTTGTCCCCACTGACGGGCAAAATCCTGGTTCAGAAGAAGAGAAGCTGGATGAGTCTATGGAAAGGCCGGAGAGTCCCAAAGAATTTTTAGACCTGGACAACCATAATGCGGCCACCAAGCGACAAAGTTCGTTATCAGCCAGCGATTATCTTTATGGAACTGCTCCTCCACCTCTGAGTTCAGGAATGGGTTTTGGTTCACCTACTTTTGCACCTCATGGTGTGATGTTGCAAGCGGGGCCCCCTTATACACCCCAGCAGCCGGCCAGTCACCTCCAGCCCAGGGCTTACTCTGCTCCTGGGACAGCTCACCCTCCTCACTGTCCAGCAGCCACCGCCCAACCCAATGGCCTCTCCCCGGAGGGCCCTGTGTATCGCTGCCAGGAAGAGGGCTTGGGTCACTTTCAGGCTGTAATGATGGAACAGATTGGCAGTGGAAGTGGAATAAGGGGACCTTTCCAGGAAATATACAGACCATCAGGGTAAGATTGCATTAGGTTTTGGGTTTTTTGGTATGTGTGGGTTTTCTTCTTCTTTTTTGTAAGGGGAAAAAACATGGTATTCCGTGTGTATCCTTGATATTGAAAAATAATTTTAAAAAGATGTTAATTTTCAGGCCGGGACGTGGTAGCTCACGCCTGTAATACTAACACTCTGGGAGGCCGAAGTGGGTGGATTGATGAAGGTCAGAAGTTCGAGACCAGTCTGAGCAAGAGCGAGACCCATGTCTACTAAAAATAGAAAGAAATTAATTGGCCAACTAAAAATATGTAGAAAAAATTACCCGGCATTGTGGCATGTGTCTGTAGTCCCAGCTACTTGGGAGGCTGGGGCAGTAGGATCACTTGAGCCCAGGAGTTTGAGGTTGCTGTGAGCTAGGCTGACGCCACAGCACTCTAGCCCTGGCAACAGAGTGAGACTCTGACTCAAAAAAAAAAAAAAAAGATGTTAATTTTCACAAGAAAAATGGCCTTTAAGACCAAAAAAAATCATGTTAATCATTAAAGTTAGAAACTTAGTAGAAATTATGGGAGTCCCAGGCAGGTAGCTCACTTGAGGTCAGGAGCGCAAGACCCCCTCTCTACAAAAAATAGAAAAATTAGCTGGGTGTGGTGGCATGTGCCTGTAGTCCCGGCTACTTGAGAAGCTGAGGCAGGAGGATTGCTTAAGCCTAGGATTTTGAAGTTGCTGTGAGCTGTGATGATACATCTTTGAGCCCTGTTTTATCTTTGACATTTAAGTGACTATGGAGTTAGATTTTTATTTTTTTTTTTTTGAGACAGCGTCTTGCTTTGTTGCCCAGGCTAGAGTGAGTGCCATGGCGTCAGCCTAGCTCACAGCAACCTCAAACTCCTGGGCTCAAGCAATCCTGCCGCCTCAGCCTCTTGAGTAGCTGGGACTACAGGCATGTGCTACCATGCCCTGCTAATTTTTTCTATATATATTAGTTGGCCAATTAATTTCTTTCTATTTTATAGTAGAGACCGGTCTCACTCTTGCTCAGGCTGGTTTCCAGCTCCTGAGCTTGAGCAATCCACCCGCCTTGGCCTCCCAGAGTGCTAGGATTACAGGTGTGAGCCACTGCGCCCAGCCTGGAGTTAGATTTTGATGTTGTAAACTTGATAACCATAGTCGGAGAGGTGTAGGCAAGGCTGTCAACCTTGCTGCTGATTTCAGACACTCTGGCCAAGGTAAAATAGGTCTGCCCTGGGGCATAATGGAGATCATATATTACAGTATTATTCCATATCTCTCATTTCTTCCCCAATCATTGAATAAAAAAGAGGTTTATCCAGAATTGGAACAAGTCAGCTGCTACCTCCATGAGACTTCTTTCATAACATACTTGTATAGTGATGCTTTTAAGACCCAGTTAGGTGATCAGCCATCCAGGAAGTTTTCAAATTAATGATATGTAGAATATGGTTAGGTGAAGTTATTTATATTGAAGTTATAAAGCCTAGTCTTAAAACCAAGACCATTCACCATAAAAACCAGTGTGCCGTTCCTCCATTTAACATTTTGCCATGATCCCCAAGTGCTGGGATTACAGGCATAAGCCACCACACTGGCCTCTTGTGCTTAGATTAAATGCTTATGAGGAATACACACAGGTCATGTTACTTGCTTCTTACTGCATCACACCAGGAGGAATTGTCCTAGTATTGATGTCCTAGTATTGATGACTCCAAGTTTGATCATCTGGATAATTAAGGCATTATCTTCATGATCGAAGTATCTTTCTTTCTTTGTAATTAATACATCTTCATTAATTCTTTGTTGATTGCTTTCCTGTGGCTGTAGAGTGCAGATGCACCCAGTCCAGTCGCAGGCCTCATTCCCAAAGACCCCAGCACCAGCAGGACCGCAGGAGGATCTGCCACCTCACAAGCCCCCAACACTTCCTCTGGATCAGGTAAGAATTTTTAAAAATTGAAGTTTTTCTTATTCTTCCATGTGGCAGGAAATAAGTATATGGCCTCATTACTATTTTGAAAAAACATTTTAATATGTCCTATTGATACAGGAAGATCTCCTGAAAAATGCTTCATGTGCTACAGGCCATCCAGGTAGAGTCCCCTGAGGCTGTGTTCTCACAGCTGCTTGGACACCCAGAAAGATCAAGAGCAGAGGCCACAGAAGTGACTTCTCTTGCATTCCTTTTACTCTTTTTTTTTTTTTTTTAAAGACAAGGTCTCACTCTTGCCCAGGCTGTAGTAGAGTGCAGTGGCATCATTATAGCTCACTGCATCCTTGAACTCCTGGGCTTGGGTGATCCTCCTGACTTCGCTGAGACTATAGATGAAGGGGGACACCACACGCCTGGCGAGTTTTTTCTACTTTTTCATAGAGACAGTGGTCTTCCTATATTGCCCGGGTTCCTACTTCTATGTGGTAACTAGCTATCTGGAGAATAGTTAAACCACAGTTTTTCCAAATCTGGTACCAGCATTTCTTTTGCCATGATCCCTTGTCTATTTTATCCTTCCTACCCACCTCATTTGGGAGAGACTAGTCATTCAGGTTTTGGAATGACAGTAGCTGCCTATGAGTGCTGCTTGTCTGCCAGGTCCTGTGCTGAGAGCTTCCACATGCAGTGTCTCATTCAACCCTTTCCTTAGCGCCCGTGAAGCGATCGCTGTCATCACCCACACCGTCAGCATTTCCTAGTGTGCAGGAAGTCCTGCCGCCATCTCAGTGGGTCTGGGGTCTGCAGTCAGAAGCCCAGGGCCCTGGAGCCCGCCTTCTGTGCTTGGACTGTGGCCGGTAAAACACAATCCACCTGTTCTCCCAGATGCAGAGGAGCACAGGCAGTTCTCTCACTTACTTTTTAACAGCTCACATAATTTTTTATATTCTTTAAAAGGCCTTTGTTTTCTCTGTTTCTCTCAGAGCTAGTCCAAGGAGGGGAAATAGCCACCCAGGAAATGGAAAGCTGCACGTGAAGACTGGGACATGGAGAGCTAGGGGATGACCCTTGCCCATCTCTATTCCTGTCACCCTGCTCCATCCTTCACAGTGACTCACCGTCCCGGAGCCGTTCACTGGGCAGGAAGCACACTCCGTAGATGACTCACACAGCCAGCAGAGGTCCTGGGTCCAGGATCGCTTGTGTAGCTGGTATAGACAGTCGAGAAGAACAAGTGAACCTGGAGTTGATGATGACTTTTCCAAATCCTGAGACTCTTTTCAGGGAAAATCACTTTAAACTTGGGGGGGGGGGTACTCAAGAATGGAGTGGTGCTTTTAAATTTTGATGAGCAGCTAAACTCAGGTATATATTTGGGGAAGGGACTACTCGTAGTATTAATGTTTTTGGAGCTGGGTCCAGTTTACAGAATTTTCATGTTGCCTTTTAAAATAATTTTTGTTGGTGGTGAATGTATTGTACATAAAGTGGGAAGGGTAGGGTAGGTGGGGATGTGGAAGAAAGGGGAGTCTTAACTGTGGTGGGCACACAGCACTGGAGTGATCATTATCTGTTTACAATCATGTCACACTGCATACTTTTGGAAGCTGGATAAGAGCATAGGAAAGGTTTAATCTTACGGTATGTCACTGTCTATTTCCTTAGTGGCTGGCCAGCCTTTCTGAGTAAACAGCCTTCCTTGAAGCAGCCTAAGAGAGAATAGTTATGCTATCCCCTAACCATTTCTCTCAGTTTGGAGGCAGAGTGCTTTGCTGTGGCCTACCAGAAGATTCAGCCCACAGAAACGGGCTGCTCTCTCACTCTGGTGGTCCAACTCCTATATTTGAGAAAGTGGTGTCCCTGCCTGGTTTTGCCAACAGCCCTATCAGATAGTTGTAAACCAGTATCAGGAATTGGGATCACTAGAGTATTTCACTTACTGAATCATACTCTTCACAGACCTGTCAGGACTGTGATTTAGAAGGCAACACACAAAGCGTTCTGGCATGAATCACACTTTGTGGAAGTGACTACTCAGGTTTGTGTATGTTAGTATCAATAAAGAAATTGCACAGGTTTGAATAGGAAAAATGTATTCGATAGATTGACAGTTTGAATTTAGGAATATTTCAGTATATATAGTTTTTATTCATTTTAAGTGAATCATAGTAAAATCAGTCATGGTGATTTAAAATAGTGTCAAGAATAAGTTCTTGGAAATTATTTCTTGTATCTGTGATAGGAAACAATTTTACAGTATTAAATTGCTTTATTACAGTTTTAGAAATGAGTTACACTGGAATCTCCCTGTTTAGCATTCTGTATTTGATTTTAGCTAAGATGTCACCAAAGTTAGGACCCATGTTATGAACTTCTGAATATCCCACAAGGAAAAGATTAAGAAAAATGTCCTGAAATGATAGGGGTTGGTAAAGAATAGTGTGTGTTAAGCATGCTTTTGCCATAGTAGAAAAGCCTCCATGAAATATTCATCTGCCCTAGTTTCGTATAAATTCACCTGTGGGTGGAGGCAGTAGAATCTTTCCCCACAATTTCAACATCCTTAATGAAACCTGG
This sequence comes from Microcebus murinus, assembly GCF_040939455.1. Lineage (NCBI taxonomy): Eukaryota > Metazoa > Chordata > Mammalia > Primates > Cheirogaleidae > Microcebus > Microcebus murinus. Next base: position 99,184,371 of record NC_134113.1, on the reverse strand, counting down.
AACTGTCAACATTTCCACTTTGCTAAACATGGTATCATTGGGAAAGGAAACAAATTGGAAGCATCCGTGTTACAGAGATGGAACTCAAGACAGCGGTTCCAGTGTGATAATAGGAGTCACACCAATAAGTGAATGCCCATCAACCTTGGTGGTGGCTCTTAGCATTTGGGCAGAGTTGAGTAGGGAACACACATGCCTCTGAGGTATAAGGCACAAAAATATGAATTTTTCTCTAACAGAGACTTTAATTTTAAATTTGGCATGTTTGCAAGTAGACTGAGTTTTGAGCCTGTGTTCTCATTGGCTCTTAATTGTTAGAAACCTATCACTGGCATAATCTGTTTTAGAAAAGTAAAAAGGTCAGATTGTGGATATGTCTTGGTCTGCCCTTGAGCCTAGTATAAGCTAAAAGGTCAAAACATTACTACTTCAGTTTCCGTGTTTGTGCAGAAGCACTGAGGAGGGAAAAAGTAGTTTGCGGCTGCTTAGACCTGGTCAAGGCCCTGAGTATTTGGCCACTTTCTCTTTTCCTGCTAATGCTGGCTTGAATTGGAGGCTGCTAACTTTTCCCTAAGTAGGAGTATGGTAACCATGGGGCCTTTTCCCATGGTGCTAACACTGTAGGAGTTGCTTTGTGCTGAATAACCTAGAGGCCTGGGTAGGAGTGGACTGTAACTAAAAGTGGGGCTGGTTGTACCCTTCCCTTCTGCCCTCCTGGTATTTGAGCAGCTATGTGCACATTGCTCAGGGTAACCCTGTCTCCTCATTCCCCCAGCCCCCTACCTCCAATTACCTGTTGTTAGAAAGATGCTGTGAACAATATTAGAAAAAATGAATTAAATCCTTGATTCTTAGTCTCCTTTCTTGGTTTTTAGACAGATAAGGAGATACTAAGGAAGAGCAATAGGAAATTGAACTGCTGTATTACATTATAACACTGTGAACAAGAGCAACAGCACAGCTGGCAGCCTTGCTGTATCCTATGTGGGAATTTGGTCATGCATTACAGGTACCAGTGCTTCGCCCCTGTCCATGGTACGTCCTGAGCCTCAGCTGGTCTTTGAAGTGCAGGTCTGCTATCAGCTGTCAGAAGCTGCAAGATTGCAGGAACATACATAATGACTGAGCTGCTGTGAACCCCTAGTCCACTCGCTCCCAAACAGGATCTTTCTTCTCATCTTTTCTTTTTCCTCTAGCACTTCTTTCCAAGTGTCTTAAGCAGATGCAATGTCTTAAAGCAGATGCAAATGCATTTGCCATCTTCTCCATTAGGGAAAGGATGGCTATGTGATATAATTAGAAAGTAGTGTGGAAGAGTGTCCTGAAAAGATTTGCTTTCAGGCTAAAAGGACATTTCACCCTGTTGGTCTCTGTCACCTTCTCAGTGTGCTGGCTCTCAGTGGTCCCCAGGAGAAGGGATGGCTTAGATCCATGGATAATTGGAAACAGCATCACACCTATTTGATCTGACATTCACAGATAACCTTTATTAGAGTTGTGTTAAATTAGAAACTGTTTCCCTAAGTCCCAAGAGCAATAAGAAATCCAGAAAGAAAAGTATAGCCTTTGATAAGAGCTGTGGCTTTGGCTAACCCCCACACCCCCACCCACCAAATCTGTTCATTAAAAAAGTGGCCAGAGCTGTTGGCTAAAATTGATTATGGTGGAGAATAAGGAAGGGAAAAGTATGCAGAATTCTTCTTTATATAGCTTTCCATCCCACTTCTTAATAATAAAATTAAAGCTACTCCACCTCTCCTAAATCAAGTAGGTTTAGTTCTTCTGGTACTTATTATTATTCAGAGCTTATTATTCAGTTCTTTTATTTCACCGAGCCCAGGTCAGACTGCTCTCAAGAGGCAAACTTTTCCACACCTATCTTTATATTGTTTATTGAACACCTTAAGACTTATAGTTTGTGCCCTCAGTTGGGTCAAGCCTCGACTCTAAATGTTGATTTACTCTAGCCTGACCCTTCAGAGTGCTTCTTGGGGCTAGCCACTGGGCATCAGGATCCCATGGTGCTTACCTGCTATACTGTTATTACTATTTATGCTGATACCTACTCTGCTATGCGAATCCCTGCAAAGGGTTTGCTAAGTGCCATCCCAAACCCACAAAATCAGAGTTGCAGTCAACACAGCTATCAGAAGCAAGCTTGCGATCCATACTATAATACTGGGTTGGGCTTGTTTCTTTCTTATGAAAGTTTACATCTGTAAATAATATACTGCCCTTACGACCTAATTTGAAGTGTCACAGGAAGGCTCAATCCAGCAGTCCCTCGGCAAGGACACTTCCACAATGTCAGAATCCTGACATGCATCCAGAGACCTTGGTGTTCAAAGAAATGAAAAGCTTAGGATTTTCTAGTATTGTTGCCACCTTTTGTGTCTGCCAGTCATCTCACCCCCTGCAGATTCTTCACGGAGCCTCCCCCCCCTTGCAGAAATCAGTTCCATGTATTAGCGAGTCATGTGCTATTTGATCCTGAGGCTTATGGGGTGCAGTGTCTAGCAGGCAGCCCTCTGGACAGCAACTGCATTGAGGACAAGTGGAGTTTGGTTGAGCGTGCAGAGGGTTTATTCTTGGGCTGATATCTCTAGGAACGCAGAATGTGATTGACACTTGCGTAAGAAGCTGGGTTCCCTTTTTTTTCTCAGTGGGTTGGACTCCACCGTGCAGCCTTAGGCCACAGAGCCTGGCCCTGCTCTCCCTTTGGGAAAGCAGACTTTAAATGAACATTGTTGCATCCCATTTCTCAAATTAAGTTGTGGCACAAGCTTTGTCTCCAGGCTGGGTGTTGATCCCTGTGCTCTACACAGACATTTGAAGGGACAGCCTCTGGGCTTGGATTGAACTTTCTACCTAGTCTGGCTCTGGCTCTGCAGGAGAGGACTGACTGAAGTAGCAGTGCCTGATAACCAGCTGACTGTCCTGCATGTGTTTTTGAAAGGGGTGGGAAGGGTGGGAACGGGTGGATACTGCGTAAGTTATTGAAATGCTGACCCCCTTTCGTAGAGGAGTGGCCCTTGTCTTTCCCTAGCTGGGGCTCAGGCACCTTTCCCCTGCCATGTGCAGCCCCTGGGCCTGGGTCAGTCTCCACCAGCCTCGGCACGCGGTGCAGAAGTCTTTGCTCCGGCTGCGGAAGCTGTGCCAGCCTTCCTGGCCAGCACTGGAAAGGGGAAGGCTATTTATTTTTATATTGTGTATATTTTGTTGTGGTCTGCTGATTCCCTGTTTCACTGAGAGCGACACTTACCTCAATAGTTAGTTCAATATTGTGTGTTGAATAATTTTTAAAAGAACTTTTTAAAAGGTTTTTTGATCCTCAGAGGTCTGTAGATTTATTTCCATATGAACTGGTTATTTTGTATAAAGTACATTCTTAAAATAGCAAGGCTCTGCTGTGTGTGTGGTGTGTCCACGTGTCACTTTTATCACCAGCGCAAACCAGAGCTCCATCAGGACAAAGGTGTGAACTGGGCCACAGTGCCATTCCCCCCAAAAGTGCCATCCCCATCTGGATTCTGATTCACAAGGATTGGGGACAGCTGGATGGGCAGGGATTGTGCCAGTGCAGGCTCTGCAGAGTCAGAACAGGGGGAAGGCGGGCACCCCGCTTGTCAGGCAGAACACGCCTCACAGCTAATGCCGTCAGCACCACTGTGTGCATCTGCCACCCCCCAGCCCTTGGCACATCACTGGTAGGGGTTAGGGGTACACCTGTGGCACATGATTTGATCCCTGTCCGGGGTGCACCAGGCAGGTGAAGGGCATGGTTGATGGTGGGGGAGCTGTCTGTGAAGTCCAGGTGGCCAGGAGAGGGCGCCACAGGCTAATGAGTAGGTGCTTTACCCTGGCCCACATTATTTCATTTTTATTTCCAGTTCCTGGGAGGCTTTTTTTTATGGGGAGGTGTGGGGATGGGGTTGGAGAATAGATTGAAAGTAGTCATATTGTTACCAGTCAGGTAAAACTCCTGGCCTGTTTTATCCTTTGATACAGATAGCTCTTGGCTTATAAAGGTCAGATTTAGGATTTTTCAACTTTACAATGGTGTGAAAGCAATACATACTCAATAGGAACCATGCTTTGAGTACCCACACAACCATTCAATATTCAAGAAATTACATGATGGCCGGGCACGGTGGCTCACACCTGTAATCCTAGCACTCTGGGAGGCCGAGGCGGGTGGATTGCTTGAGGTCAGGAGTTCAAAACCAGCCTGAGCAAGAGCAAGACCTCGTCTCTACTATAAACAGAAAGAAATTAATTGGACAACTAATATATATATATATATAAATAAATTAGCTGGGCATGGTGGCACATGCCTGTAGTCCCAGCTACTCGGGAGGCTGAGGCAGTAGGATTGCTCGAGCCCAGGAGTTTGAAGTTGCTGTGAGCTAGACTGACGCCACAGCACTCACTCTAGCCTGGGCAACAAAGCAAGACTCTGTCTCAAAAAAAAAAAAAAAGGTTACATGAGATATTCAACACTTCATTATAAAATAGGCTCCATGTTAGATGATTTTGCCCAAATGTAGGCTAATGTAAGTTCTGAGAACGCTTAAGGTAGGCTAGGTGTATTAAATACATTTTCAACTTAAGCTATTCACACCTTACAATGGATTTATTGGGTTATAATCCCATTGGAAGTCAAGGAGCATCTTTAATTGGCCTTGTAAGTGATCTTCATTCCATAAAAACAACCACAAGTAGTACCAGTTTCCAAATTGGTTCCACTCAGGTTTATCATTTTTTAGGATAATAACAGATCTTTTCCCTTTTGATCATCAATTGTTTGCTGTCAAATTTATCCCCATTGATACACTATAATTGGCTAACTTTATTTTATTTTCTTTTTGAGACAGACTCTTGCTCTGTCGCCCCAGCCAGAGTGCAGTGGCATCATCATAGCTCACGGCAACCTCAAACTCCTGGGCTCAAGCAATCCTCCTGCCTCAGCCTCCCAAATAACTGGGATGACAGGCATGTACCACCACACCTGGCTAATTTTTCTACTTTTGATAGAGACAGGGTCTCTTTCTTGCTCAGGCTGGTCTCAAACTCCTGGGCTCAAGTGATCCTCCCACCTCGGTCTCCCAGAATGCTAGGATTACAGGTGTGAGCTGCCGCACCCAGCCCATTTCCATATAATTTCTGAGATGAAAAAAATAAACTTTAAAGTGAAAGTCATGAGTAAAACACCAGATCTGATATGATGCTAGTCAAATTGTTCATCTTGTTTCAGTGTCTCAGTGTTTCCTTTTGCCTTGACTGGGCTGGGGAGCAGGACACTTTGGCCTGACATCCTTCACTGTCCTGCCAGCTTATCCAGAGTCTGTTCCAGCTATGTCAGTGGCTTAGGTGACATTAGCAGCTCCACTCCCTGTGCATATTAGCATCACCCGCCGAAAATACGTGTAAACTTGGGTTTCTAACTTTTGGATTCTCAACTGGAAACCCTGCTAACTTGACATGAATTTCTCACCAAAAACCAGAGTTTTTTGGACAGATTTAGCTAATGATAAGCTTTAACTTTATTTTTTCAATGAACTTAGCACTTAGTTAAGTGCCATTTAGAGCATTTCAAGATTTATCTTCTTGCAACCCAAAACAACAAAAAATAACAAAAGTTAATGTCTTCCACTCACTAGTCAACTGTTTCAAATACAGTAGGCAGTGTTAGTCCAGCTCTTTTGTTGAAGTTGTTATTATTTGACAATATTACTTGTTAAGCCATCAGTAATGCATCCTGCACGATGATTATCTTACGCAGTGAGTTTCTTAAAATTGGAGCATAAAAAGAAAGCCATAAATTCTTACTGTGGATTAGTCTCAACTCTGATCATGAAAAAAATAAATAAATAAAAACTCCGATCAGGCCTGGCACAATGTCTCACACCCGTAATCCTAGCACTTTGGGAGGCCTCACAGGAGAATCGCTTGAGTCCTGGAGTTGGAGGCTGCTGTGAGCTATGAGGACGCCACTGCACTCCAGCCCAGGACAGAGTGAGACCCTGTCTCAAAAAAAAAAAAACAAACAACTGATAATCTGAAATTTCCATTTTGACATTTGGAGCCATCCGAAGGTGCTTCTCTGGTTAAAGATTAACATCTTGTCACTAAACCAATTCCTGTTTTGATAGGAAAGACACTTTAATTTTATAAACAGCCCCTCTAGGGGCTCCATTTCGCTACAGTCTTTACCTGCTCTGAGAGTGCTATTAACACAATTTAGAAAAGTCTGACAGGCTCTTCCGGAGGCCAGTCTTGACCCTGGAGTCCTCCTGAGGAGGTGAATGGCTTCTGTTGTGAAGTGGTTATGCAAGAGGTGCCCTTGCTCTCCTAGGTGGCCTTGGAGCTGAGGCAGAGCCTGTTATCCGGGAGGCTTTCACTGTCCTCCCCCACCCCTGCAGGTCTGTTTCCTGGGCCTCTTCCCTGGGGCTTTTAAAAGGACGTCTGTGCATCTATTTTAGTCCATTTCTGCTAGCAAGGCTTGTTCCTCTTTGGACGATTTTAGCAAAAACCTTCAGTGCAAAATACTAGCCAAGAAGGCAGCTGGAAAATCCCCAGATTGGGCTATTGTGTGCTGAAATCCCAACCCCCTTCTGCATCCATGACATGCATATCAATTCAGGTGCCCTTGAGAAGTCTTCAGGTTAGGGAAAGCACAGCCTGCTCCTAGAATCTGGATTTTGAGCCTCATTCTGGATGGCATATGACAAGGACGAGTAGCCCTATTCTAGCCAGTTAAAGCTGGACAGAGATTTTAAAAGCAATGGAGTTAGTTCCTTGGATGATGTCCAGGGGTGTTGCCTTGGGAAGGAATTGAGTCTGCAGTAGGAAGGCAAAGATGAGTTCCAAGTGAAGCCTGGCCCGTGATTGCCTCAAGAACTAAGATGAAGATTAACTAACTCGCAGTCAAGATTTCAGTAAGTATTAAATATCTACTGTATGTCTCTTTTCCTAGTTACCAAGAATACAAAAAGGTTCTTGGGGACACAAAAATAGTGTCCTCTGGTCTGAGTTCACATTAGCGGGAGAATTAGAATACAGAAAAACTGGACTGTAGTAAGGTGCTAGAAGGAGTACACTGCTTAACTAAGGTAGCAGGTTAAGGAAAGATATTTTTGTTCCTTTCCTGCAATATATTTGTAGCAGGAGGGTGGGGCATTGGTGGTCTCTGCCCATTTAATTTGTTGTGTTTTTTTTTCTGTTTTTTTTTTTTGTTTGTTTGTTTTTGAGACAGAGTCTCACTCTTTGCCTGGGGTAGAGTGCTGTGGCGTCAGCCTAGCTCACAGCAACCTCCAACTCTTGGGCTCCGGCGATTCTCTTGCCTCAGCCTCCCGAGTAGCTGGGACTACAGGCATGTGCCACCAGGCATGCCCAGCTAATTTTTTCTATATACTTCTAATTGGCCAATTAATTTTCTTTCTATTTTTAGTAGAGACAGGGTCTCACTTTTGCTCAGGCTGGTCTCGAACTCCTGACCTTGAGCGATCCGCCCGCCTTTGCCTCCCAGAGTGCTAGGATTACAGTCGTGAGCTGCCGCGCCCAGCCAGGGACAGCCATTGGATAGCTTGTTCCATCCAGCAGTCTCTATACCTAGTCTTCTCTGACTCCTTGTTCCTGTCTGAATGTCTCTCTGTTCACCCTGGCTCTACTCTAACTGGGTTAGACTAAAATGATGACATAATTCAGAAACTGCAGTCATCAGTAATTATGTCCAGTGTAATACTAAACATTTCCTGGAGACTTGGCATGGATCTGCAGAAACTGCAACTCGGAGAAAGGATGGTGGGGATAGCCTCAGCAACTTCCTTAGCAAGTTAGTCTCTTATGGAGTCAGAATATAGCCCCTGGACCTGCAGCATTGACATCACCTGGAACCTGTCACAAATGGAGATTCTGGCATCCCTCCCCAGACCTACTTAGACCAGTGCCTTCAAAGGGCCCAGTGGTCTGCTGTAACTCACCCCCCTTGTGGACCCCACGCAGACAGGTAGGAATGGCCCTGGCATTTACATTTTGGTTCTCAGACACATGTAGTCTAAGCTGAACATCTCATTCAGAGCTGGCACGCAGCATAGCATGCTTCTAATAGACTGCAGGAGGCTCGCCTGCGCTGTGCTGGCTAGTTCACATGGGTCAAGACAATCGGGGTCCCTCTGTCCCACGCCGGGGGGAGAGCAGAATAAGAGTGGCTGCAAGGATGAGAAGTCCCTGTGCCCTCCCTTTGGGTGCTGTCATTTCCACCTGCAGCCTCCTTCCTCATGCTGCAGGACCACACTCCCCTTTTTTTCTTTTTTTTTTGAGACAGTCTCACTCTGTCATCCCGGCTAGAGTGCCGTAGCGTCAGCCTAGCTCACAGCAACCTCCAACTCCTGGGCTCAAGCGATCCTCCTGCCTCAGCCTCCCGAGTGGCTGGGACTACAGGCATGCGCCACCATGCCCGGCTAATTTAGAGACAGGGTCTCCCTCTTGCTCTTGCTCAGGCTGGTCCCAGACTCCTGGCCTCAAGTGATTCTCCTGCCTCAGCCTCCCAAAGTGCTGGGATTATAGGTGTGACCCACTGTGCCTGGTCTTAAATCTTTTCTTAACCACTTTATTATACTGTACATTAACAATGAGCCCCCACCCCCACCCCTTGTGTCATCCAATTACATTTAAATGTAACCTTGTTAGTTTCATTGTTTACCTGGCTTTCTTGCTTTTATGGTGGTAAAGTATACATAACAGAAACTACCACTTAAAGGATGCATTTCAGTGGTATTAAGTACATTCACGTTGACATGCAACCATCACAAGCCTCCATCTCCAGAACATTCTCACCTTCTCAAACAAACTGTGTGCCCATTAAACACTACCTGCCCATTCCCCCTTGCCCAGCCCCATAGTCATTTTTCTGTGTTCAGTCCCTGAATTTGAATATTCTAGGTACCTCTATATAAGTGGAATCATATAATATTTGTCCTTTCATGACTGTTTTATTTCACTTAGCATAATGTCCTCAAGGTATATCCATGTTGGAGCATGTGTCCTTTTTAAAGTGGAGTAATGTTCCATTGTATCCACATTTTGTTTTTCCATTCAGTGAACACAGGTTGTTTTCACTTTGGGGCTGTCATTAATAATGGTGCTATGAATGCGGGTGGACAGTTGTCTGTCCTGCTTTCAGTCTTTTGGGAATGCACCCAGAAGTGAAATTGCTGGATCATATGGTAATTCTGCACTTAATTTTTTGAGGAACTGCCATGGTGTTTTCCACAGTGGCTGCACCATTTTACATTCTCACCAGCAATGCACAAGGGTTCCAGTTTCTCCACATCCTCACCAGCACTTGTTTTCTGTTTTTTGTTACTATCCTTCCTAGAGAGGGGTGCAGTGGTGCCGCTCTTTCTTGAACATATTCCCTCCTTCTTGCAGTTTCTCATCTCTTGCCTAGATTATTGCCATCTCCCTGACCCGTCCAAACCACTTGGCACTGCCATGAGCCTACATTGTGCCCTGGGCTCCCCACTCAATAGCACCCTATATCAGCTTCCCATTGCCCACAAGAAAAGTAGAGAAAAAATTATCATTTAGTGAACACCACGTGCCAGGCACATGGCACTAAGTGAGAGTCCCATTTCCTAGATGAACAAGCAGGCACGGAGAAGTTATTTAAGATCACACAACTAATAATCAGTAAGCTAGGATTCAACTAGTTTGTTCAAAAGCAGTTTTACTCCAAGGTTCACTCTACATCCTCATTTAATCCTCATTACAAGTGTACTGAGTGGGTATCTCATCCCCTAATTTTAATGAAGAAAGCACTGAGTTAAGTAACTTGCCTAAAGTGAGATAGCTAATAACTTGGGAGCTGGGGTTCGAACCTGGGTCTCTGACTTAAAAGTCTGGTGATGCTGATTTCTCGTCTCTCTCAGATCCTTGGTCTGGCAACAAGGCCCTATACCGTCTGGACCCAACACAGTGTACCAGCTTTGTTTTGCCTGTACTGCCTTATTGCTCACTGCAATTTAGACAATTTGCCTCTAAAGAGGAGCTAGGTTTCGGTTTCACCTCTCTGCCCTGGTTTTTATAATTCCATCAATATCTAAGCCTCTCCTCCAGCCCTAAATCAATTGCACTTTCTCCCCCAAACCTTTCCAGTTCTCCAAACTAGAAGAAATCCTAAACTCCTGCAGCACTGAGCTCACCACTCAGTTGTGACATTTTTTTTTAAGATAAGAAAGTTTGTGCTTTTATTGAAAATTTATATGACTCATTATTGTAATAAATAACCATTTTCACACACAAAAAAATGACAGTGCTATGCTAGAGAAGAAAATATTAAATGGAGTTTACTTGTAGTGGCAAGACAGACTATTATCAATACAGAATAAATATTAACAGCATTCAGTTGTGACATTCTTGAAGGTGCCAAAACTACCTTGCAGCCCGCCTGCAGCTGAGCACATGGTAGTCCCTGGACAAACACAAAATGTACAAAAAGTATTCCTGCAGGGAGGGTGCCTTCCGGTCATTGAAATAGTTGATTCCCTGCAATGAGAAAAGTGTATGAGACTGAGGAGCAGAGATGAGTTCTGGCACCCAGCGTCTTGCAGAAGTGTTTGCATTGCATTGATTTTCAGTCGTCCGCCTCCCTGGCTCCAGGTCTCTGAGTGGGCGGTGAGTCTCCCCTCACCCCCAGGCTGCCCTGTTCAAATCTTTTCCCAGCCTGGACTTCTGTCCGAGTCATGCTAGCAAGCAAGTGAACAGCCACCTGCCTGCTACCTGGGAAGGAACAGCTTGGCTTGGCTGTGTAAGAGCCTCTTGGGGTTGGATTCAAACCAGCCTGTTTGCAGGTGCAGTAAGTGGGGAGAGGGTCTGGGAAACTGCAGCGGACACTAACTAAACAGAAGGAAAAACCAGCCTGGCCACCAGCATTGCAAACCAACTCTTCCCTGCAGGTCGGCAGTGATCTGGCCTGTATCTCCGGTTCCTGAAAAGGCAGAAGTTTCTTACTGAAAGCAGGTAAGTGTCTTGTCTGTCTGTAGCAAGGTTAGAGTTGGTGGGAAAAGACTCTTCTAGCAAATAAACCTTTTGGGAAGGGGAAGAGCAGACAGCAGGACAGGGTCTCCCATCTTATTCGCTGCAAATCAGGAAGCAGGTGGGCAGGAGGGAGTGGCCACCCCCGGCTTTGGGACAGCTCAGCCAGGAAGCAAGTTATTCCCTTGGTGATAAAGAACTGGCTCCTTCTAGGAGGCCGAGGCTGGTGGATCTCTCAAGGTCAGGAGTTCGAAACCAGCCTGAGCAAGAGCGAGACCCCATCTCTACTAAACATAGAAAGAAATTAGCTGGACAACTAAAAATATATAGAAAAAATTAGCCGGGCATGGTGGCGCATGCCTGTAGTCCCAGCTACTCGGGAGGCTGAGGCAGTAGGATCGCTTGAGCCCAGGAGTTTGAGGTTGCTGTGAGCTAGGCTGACGCCACGGCAGTCTAGCCCAGGCAACAGAGTGAGACTGTCTCAAAAAATTAAAAACTGGCTCCTGGCTGCTAGAGAGGGCTCGGCCCTGGGAGCACTCCCCTTGCTGCGCTGTGAGAAGGCAGGCAGGGACGCGGGCTCACCCCTGAGGCCCCGACGGTCTTGTGATGAAACTGACTGCAGAGTCAGAGCAGTAGCCCGCTCCTGGTTCCCTAGTGCAACCAAACTCACTGGACACCGCTCTGCCCCTGGGCCAGGGACACCGCCCTGAGACCATCTTACTTTCAGACGACTCACATTTTTGATGGGGATGCAGGTCAGTAAATGAGTGGTGGTGACACAGCGTGGTAAGTGTGTAACTGAGTATTAAATGGGATCACAGGAGAGGGCTCCTGGCCAAGATTTGAGGGACTTCAGAAAGGCTGATGGGAGGAAGTGACATCTGAGCTGAAGGCCAAAGAACAGTTAATAATTTATTGGGTGTGGGTGGGGAAGAGTGTCCTCAGTAGGAGGGACAGTCTGTGCAGGGCTGAGATGCAAGACTGTGACGTGTGCCCAAAGCAAAAGAAGTTCGGAGGGGGCAGGGAGAGGAGCAAGGGCCTGTCCTGGGAGCAGTGGGGAGGCGCAAGGCTCTTGCCTGGACGTGCCCTCCCCGAGCGGAGTGGCGGTATGGAGAGCAGTTTGAGAGGAGCAGGCTGGAGACTGCCGGCACTACGAGGGACACTCGGGGGTGACCTGGCACAGGCTGCTGGCAGGGGAAACCTTGAGTCACAGAAGTCGAGAGAATGGAATGTTTTATGGTGGGAAGAATAGAAAGGTGTGATCCAGGGAGCTCAGAAAACCCTGGCCTGGGGTCCCTGCAGCTCATCAGCTAGGTCATTTCTCTACAGAGTTGTGTCTCCTTCAAAATAGGATCCTGAGGAACAGTGTATTAAGAATCACGTTACGATTTTCTGCACTTTTTTTTTCTTTGAGACAATCTCACTGTGTCACCCTGGCTATAGTGCAGTGGCATCATCCTAGCTCACAGCAACCTCAAACTCTTGGGCTCAAGTGATCCTCCTGCCTCAGCCTCCTATGTAGCTAGGACTACAGGCATGCGCCACCATGCCTAGCTAATTTTCTCTGTTTTTAGTAGAGATGGGGTCTTGCTCTTGTTCAGGCTGGTCTCGAACTCTTGAGCTCAAGTGATCCTCTGCCTTGGCCTCTCGGAGTGCTAGGATTACAGGTGTGAGCCACTGCACCCAGCCAGTTTTCTATGCTTTCTGAACTTTCTAATTTGTTTCTATTACTTTAAGTACTTTAAGAAATACAACAAATGTTCATTAGTAACAAAAAGGAATTGATCGTTCCCTGAGTGTTCAGCAGCAGGCCTTAGCCCAGCAGGCAGGACGGGCCACAGGTCTGCTCTGATGTGAGGGCTTCACACTCTGGCTTCCTCCCAGCCCCCCACCTGTCTGCTTCTGACTGTGGGCCATGACCAGCCTGAGCCACCTCCTTGTTTGAGAATAGAGCCTGGCGTGGTGAGGGAGTGGGCGCCAGTGCCTGGAAAGACGTGTGGAAATGGGCCCCCGGGGCTAGGACTGGCCAGGCCCACAAGCTGGCAGGAGCCATCTGCTTCGAGGTGCTGGTCTGGCCCTGCCTGCCCGCTCCCCGCTGCGCCAGGGAAACCGTGCTGAAGCCTTAGTGGCCCTGGACTCTCCTTCCCCAGTGCAGCTGCCTTTGCTAACTCACCCCCTCTTTCTTCAGCCCGAGACTGTTCCACTGCTCTCCCCTCTCCTCAGCCCTGCACAGTCACCAAGTCCAGGGCTTTTCTTTTCTTTCTTTTTTTTTCCAGGGCTTTTCTTCTTTAGAAAGTTCTCTCCCAGCTAACCCTGTCCACTGCCCCACTCCTTCCTGCTGCACTTGGCCGTACCACTGGCAAGGCCTGATTGATATCTGCCCAGGCTTCCCTCAACCCTTCTTCCAGTTATCCTCATACCTCACTCAACAGGATATTTCCCCTTAAAATCATTCAGTGTTATCTCACTGCCTACAGGCTCAAATTTTAAAATTTACTTTTTGGAGGGCACTTACTGCACCTGGCAATCCAGGCACCCCCATCCGGCCTGACCTGCCCTTGCAGCCAGTTTCCCACAGTCCATGTCCAGGCTGCCTTCCCCTCCTTCTCCTTTATTTTTATTTTTTAATTTATTTTTTATTTTATTTTTTTTTGAGACAGAGTCTCACTTTGTTGCCCAGGCTAGAGTGAGTGCCGTGGCGTCAGCCTCACTCACAGCAACCTCAAACTCCTGGGCTCAAGCGATCCTCCTGCCTCAGCCTCCCGAGTAGCTGGGACTACAGGCATTCGCCACCATGGCCAGCTAATTTTTTCTATATATATTAGTTGGCCAATTAATTTCTTTTTATAGTAGAGACGGGGTCTCCCTCTTGCTCAGGCTGGTTTCGAACTCCTGACCTCAGGCAATCCACCCACCTCGGTTTCTCAGAGTGCTAGGATTATAGGCGTGAGCCACCGCACCCGGCCTCCTCCTCCTTTAAAATTTTCCTTGTTCTCTAAGGCCCACATCTGCTTCCTTTTCCAAGCCAGGCCACGGTGACCTCACACAACAATGAACCTTTACGGCTCTGTCTACATCACTCAATTGCTATTAAATGGAATTTGAGGGTTTTATTTAAGACATGTTCATTAGTTAAGGACGCTTTGGTTTGCAAATTACAAATGCTAACTCTGACTAGCAAAAGACAAGTCAATTCATGAGAACGGTAGTGGGACATCCCTGTGGATGAAGGGGTCCCTGTGCAGTCGGGATTTCAGGCTGGTACCACCAGATGTCTCTCCCATCACCTTATCTCTGTGGGTCTGCTTTGTTCATCTCTCTCATACTCTGTTTCCCAAATCCTATGACAACTTTGGGTTAGGTCCTAAGTTTTGTATGTTACAGATAAAAAACTCCTTAAAAGAGGCTACATACTCTCTTCTTTCTTTTTCTTTTTCTTTTCTTTTTTTTTTTTTTTGAGACAAAATTTCACTCTGTTTCCCAGGCTAGAGTGCCGTGGCGTCAGCCTAGCTCACAGCAACCTCAAACTCCTGGGCTCAAGCGAACCATGCCCGGCTAATTTTTTCTATATATTTTTAGTTGACCAATTAATTTCTTCTATTTTTAGTAGAGACAGGGTCTCGCTCCTGCTCAGGCCGGTTTCGAACTCCTGATCTTGAGAGATCCTCCTGCCTCAGCCTCCCAGAGTGCTAGGGTTACAGGCGTGAGCCACCGCGCCTGGCCTATACTCTCTATTAAAACTCCTACAAAAGGGAGTGAATAACTCAGGAACCCCTCCCTACATAGTCAACATTAGCCAGGAGTGGAGTTACACTTTAGGAGCAGGGCAGTTCCCACACAACCAACTAGAGACCAAAGGAAAAGAAGGTAGTTCCTGGAAATGGGGTAGTGAGGAGATACAATCATTATCTCCTGTACTCCACCTTTTGATGCCTAAAACATGGAAGTATATGCTGTTTCCCTATATCCAAATTTCTTCTTCCTGATAGGGTTCAATTATCACAAGTAAAATTATAAATGCACTGGTTTTCCCAATGTGAAATAACTCCATGTCACACCTGGATACTGCATCCAGAAGAAATGACATGGAGCCTCTGTTTTCAGGTGACTTTTTGCCCCAGTCTTTTTCCACTTTGGTTCTAAAGAATTCCAGGAGCGGCACCTTGATTCTGCACCCCAGGCTCTCGTGATTGGTCTTAGCCGCCCAGCTCGCTCCCAGCACTCTCTGTTTTTCCTAAATCCCATCTAGAAAAGATATTAGAAGATATGCCACCAGTGGCCAGCGGTCTAAAGCACAGAGTGAACTGTAAGCGGCAGATTTTGCTCCCCGAATTCCTCGGCAGGCCAGGAGCAGTCCCCTGTGGGAAAGTGGGTGTATCACTTCAGCAGTTTGTTCTGTCCGTGCCGGAACCTGTAGGATTTAATTATTTATTTATTTATTTAGAGACAGAGTCTTGCTTTGTTCTCCAGGCTAGAGTGCCGTGGCGTCAGCCTAGCTCACAGCAACCTCAAACTCCTGGGCTCAAGGAATCCTTCTGCCTCAGCCTCCCGAGTAGCCGGGACTACAGTCTTGCGCCACCATGCCCAGCTAATTTTTTCTATATATATATCAGTTGGCCAATTAATTTCTTTCTGTTTATAGTAGAGACGGGGTCTCGCTCTTGCTCAGGCTGGTTTCGAACTCCTGACCTCGAGCAATCTGCCCACCTCGGCCTCTCAGAGTGCTAAGATTACAGGCATGAGCCACCGCACCCGGCTAAACCTGTAGGATTTAAATTCTTGAAGGCAGGGCCTTGTTTTGCCTCTAGTCGCATCCCTGCTGCCTAGAAGTGTGACTGGCATACAGTAGGCACTCAGCAAACATTTGTAGAGTGAACTAACACTTAGGCAAATGAGCAATTATGGGCCCTTTGCCAGGTTTGGGGTTTCAAGGTGATACTACTCCTTTAAACCTTGGCTGGCTGGCAGTTGGATGGCTCTTGGTTGACTGTTTTACTAATACATGTACCAGTGCCAAAAATCTCATGAAATCATAAACTTTGAGCATCCAAGGAGACTACAGGGAACTTCCAGGACTAGAATCATAGTGGCTTGGCTCAGTCTGGGGCAGTGAGGCTGGGTGCTCTGAGACGCACATGTGCCCTGCCGGGCAGTGCCCCTTATGGCTGAAGACCCTCACTTCTCTGTAGTTGAGGTACTAGGCAGTGGCCCTGAGACTGGGGTGTCCCTAAGTTCTCTGGCTTTTCTTTTCTTTTTTTTTTTTTTAAGACAGAGTCTCACTTTGTTGCCCAGGCTAGAGTGAGTGCTGTGGCGTCAGCCTAGCTCACAGCAACCTCAAACTCCTGGGCTCAAGCAATCCTACTGCCTCGGCCTCCCAAGTAGCTGGGACTACAGGCATGCACCACCATGCCAGGCTACTTTTTTCTATATATATTAGTTGGCCAATTAATTTCTTTCTATTTATAGTAGAGACGGGGTCTCCCTCTTGCTCAGGCTGGTTTCGAACTCCTGACCTCGAGCAATCCGCCCACCTCGGCCTCCCAGAGTGCTAGGATTACAGGTGTGAGCCACCGCACCCGGCCTTGGTTTTTCATAAATACCCCTATTTCAGTAGCCAGGGAACCACAATTTCAGAAGTAATGATTTAAATCTAGGAATAGCAGAAAATATGGTTGCAAAGGCAGCTGAGGTGTCCGCGATCATTTGACTCTCTGGCTTCAGACAGAAAGGGTTGTGTCCGATCAGTTTTTAAGGTAGCTACCTGGCATTAGCGCATGTCTACCTATCATAACGACTTATTGAATATCTCAAAGAGAAGCCAACATACTTTAATTTCATGACATTTTGTCACCAAGTCCCCTAAAGCTTCAGCTTTTGTAGGCACATGGGTTGAGCTTCAAGCGATGACAGATGACACTGCACAAAGACTGCCAGACCCCCAGCCTGGGGTGGGGGTCCTCACAGCTCGTGCCCTGCTTCTCCCCTCAGCTGGTTCCATGGTGTGGGGTCTTTAATTTAGAAATTCTCACTCCCATTGCTAATTTTGGAGATAAAACTATTTTTTTTTTTTTTTTGAGACAGAGTCTCGCTTTGTTGCCCAGGCTAGAGTGAGTGCCATGGCGTCAGCCTAGCTCACAGCAACCTCAATCTCCTGGCTCAAGCAATCCTCCTGCCTCAGCCTCCCAAGTAGCTGGGACTACAGGCATTCGCCACCATGCCCGGCTAATTTTTTGTATATATATATATTAGTTGGCCAATTAATTTCTTTCTATTTATAGTAGAGACGGGGTCTCGCTCTTGCTCAGGCTGGTTTCGAACTCCTGACCTCGAGCAATCCGCCCGCCTCGGCCTCCCAGAGAGCTAGGATTACAGGCGTGAGCCACCGCGCCCGGCCAAGATAAAACTATTTTGATTAGAAATATCAGAAACCAATTCTAGCAAGTTAAGCAAGAAGGTCAGTGTACTGGCAGGGTGTCCAGTGGCGTAGTGCCTGTAGTCCCAGATACTCAGGAGCCCAGGAGTTCAAGGTTCCAGTGAGCTATTATCCAGCCGCTGCCTGCGGCCTGGGCAACAGAGTGAGAACTTGTCTTTGAACAAAAAATTACTGACAGGGCAGTTGAGCATCTCGCAGAATCCAAGGACAGGAAGGCCACTGGCATTCAGGAATGAACTGGAAGCAGGAATTTAGACCAGCTCAGGGAAGGCTCACGTTGCTGTGTCTTTCTCTGTAGACCAGCTTCCTGTCTCTCCTTTACCAACAGGTCCAAGTTTTACTTATTAGAGGTCCGAACACCATATGACAAGCCTGTCCTTCCGGTTTCTGGGACCGGAAACTGCCGTGCCTCTCGTATGTCGTGGCGCTGTCCCCTCTGCACCAGGAAGGCCTGCTTGCCCTGCCTCCTTGCAGTGCCTCTTGGGGTGCCTCTTGCCCCAGTCCCTGCACCCCTGCCAGGATTGCTCCATGACTTGGGGTCTTCCTCTCCAGTCCCTGCACCCCTGCCAGGATTGCTCCACGACTTGGGGTCTTCCGCTCCAGTCCCTGCACCCCTGCCAGGATTGCTCCATGACTTGGGGTCTTCCTCTCCAGTCCCTGCACCCCTGCCAGGATTGCTCCATGACTTGGGGTCTTCCTCTCCTGTCCCTGCACCCCTGCTAGGATTGCTCCATGACTTGGGGTCTTCC
Organism: Microcebus murinus; assembly: GCF_040939455.1. Lineage (NCBI taxonomy): Eukaryota > Metazoa > Chordata > Mammalia > Primates > Cheirogaleidae > Microcebus > Microcebus murinus. The sequence continues at coordinate 99,166,152 of NC_134113.1, read as the reverse complement.
TCTTCAGTCCCTGCACCCCTGCCAGGATTGCTCCATGACTTGGGGTCTTCCTCTCCTGTCCCTGCACCCCTGCCAGATTGCTCTATGACTTGGGGTCTTCCTCTCCTGTCCCTGCACCCCTGCCAGATTGCTCTATGACTTGGGGTCTTCCTCTCCAGTCCCTGCACCCCTGCCAGGATTGCTCCATGACTTGGGGTCTTCCTCTCCTGTCCCTGCACCCCTGCCAGGATTGCTCCATGACTGGGGTCTTCCTCTCCTGTCCCTGCACCCCTGCCAGGATTGCTCCATGACTTGGTGTCTTCCTCTCCTGTCCCTGCACCCCTGCCAGGATTGCTCCATGACTTGGTGTCTTCCTCTCCTGTCCCTGCACCCCTGCCAGGATTGCTCCATGACTTGGGGTCTTCCTCTCCTGTCCCTGCACCCCTGCCAGGATTGCTCCATGACTTGGGGTCTTCCTCTCCAGTCCCTGCACCCCTGCCAGGATTGCTCCATGACTTGGGGTCTTCCTCTCCTGTCCCTGCACCCCTGCCAGATTGCTCCATGACTTGGGGTCTTCCTCTCCTGTCCCTGCACCCCTGCCAGGATTGCTCCATGACTGGGGTCTTCCTCTCCTGTCCCTGCACCCCTGCCAGGATTGCTCCATGACTTGGGGTCTTCCTCTCCTGTCCTTGACCCTGTGCTGTCTGGTCTCCCGGTGGCAGGCAGCCAAAGTGGGCCCTCGAGAGCACGTCCCGGCAGGCCTCGGCGCTGAACTCTCCCTCCGTGTCTCTTCTTGTTCAGAGTCACCCAGGGGCCCTTCCATGGTCACCCCGCCCCTCAGCGCCCTTTCTCCGCCAGCCTCACTCTGCTCCCCCTCACTGGCCACCTACCATCGTGTCCAGCCTGCCTCTGCACACACTCCCCTCAGAAGCCCCGGGCGTTTCCCTGCTCCCCGGGGCCCCGGTCTGCCCGCCTGGCACCTCCTCTTCCCCTTCCTTTCTGAATTCTCTCTCCAGAGTATTCGCCACACTGCTAGCTGTGAGACTCACCCCATTCATCATCCTTCTCCTCCTCCAGGACTTAAGTCCCAGAGAACTGACATTTTAGTCTTCTGTTCACCACTGTGGCAGCAGACCTGGAGCAGCACCTGGCATTCAGTAGATGTTTTGTCCAGTGGATTCGTATGCAGCCAAGAGAAAGACTGGCCTCTCCCTCCCTCTCTCTCTCTTTTCTTCCCGCAAACAACATACCTGGAGGCAAGAAAGAACTTCCGGAGCAGTGAGGACTGTGAGAGCTGGGGGCCCTAAAGCAGCTGCAGGCAGGGGGAGGGGCTCCCGGAGCACAGGCCAGCCTCGGCTGGGAGCGGAGCTGGGGGCTCCCCTCGGCGCTAGAGCAGCCCCTCATCATGACTTCCACTCCCTGAACGCCATTCCCAGTGTTTTCCATACGTGACAATTAGAAATAAATCCAGAGACATAATACAGCTTGGTCTGTCGCTGGGTCTCATGAAGTTTAAAAAACACAGTTTAAGAGCCAAGGGTAACTTTAGAACATCTCAAGTATCTTATTGTGGTCCTTGGACTCTATGAGAGGGATTCCTAGGCCATAGCAACTCTCCTCAAACCCTCCCTGCCGACTCTGGCTGCCCTCAGCCCCGCACCGCCTGCGCGGCTCAGCCCGGAGCCTCTCCTGCAGCCTCGGGCTGGGCTCCGCTGCCTCGCATCCCTTCCTTCTTATCCGGGCCCAGGAGTACAAACGGTTGAGGATTCTGACTTGAATCCCAAAGGTCCAAAAGTTTTAGGAAGGGACAAAAATAGAGCAAGCAGACAGCATTAATCCATTAATAATGTTTGTCCACCAGGCGCGGTGGTTCACGCCTGTCATCCTAGCACTCTGGGAGGCTAAAGTAGGATTGCTCAAGGTCAGGAGTTTGAGACCACCCTGAACAACATAGCAAGACCTTGTCTCTAAAAAAAATAAGAAAAATTAGCCAGGCATGGTGGCACACACCTGTAGTCCCAACTACTTGGGAGGCTGAGGCGGGAGGATCGCTTGCGCCCAGGAGTCCAGGCCGCTGTGAGCTGTGCCTGTGCCACCGCACACCAGCCTGGGCAGCAGAGTGAGGCCCTGTCTCTAAAAAGATGTTTGTCCTGTCACATACATGTTTTTCACACCATGGGGTGAGTGTTGTTCTAGCCACTAGAGGGGAGGAAACTGCCACCCAGGAAAGTTGTGACTTGCTGGGAAGGCGGCTTAGGCCGGTTTGCACTGAAAACCCTGCTCTGTCCATTCTGCTAGGGCCAGAGTCCGGGAGACAGACGCCACTCCTTCCCCTCCGCCAGCCTGGCAGCAGCTGCCCCAGAGTAAGCAGCCTTGTGTCCTGGGATCCGCCCACAGCCTCACCCCCGCAGGATGTCCCAGCAGGATCTGAGGTGAGCTCTGTCTCGCAGGACAGAGGTGCCGTGGTGACAGCACTTCCCTCGGTGCCTTCACTAGGTTCCTGAAGAATTGGCTGAGCCCTGGGGAAGGCAGGGAGACCCCTTCCCCAGGTTGACCACGCGTCCGTTTTGTTCTTGTGTGACGAGGAAAGCTTTAAGGCACTGAAAGCTTGTTTTACTTTACAGGCAGCTTTACTTGTAACGTGAATCAGAATAGGTAACATACACACATATGTTTTCATTATGTTACTTTTATTTTTTAAATTTTTTTTAATTTAATTTATTATTTTTTTTTTGAGACAGGGTCTCGCTTTGTTGCCCAGGCTAGAGTGAGTGCCGTGGCGTCAGCCTAGCTCACAGCAACCTCAAACTCCTGGGCTCAAGCAATCCTTCTGTCTCAGCCTCCCAAGTAGCTGGGACTACAGGCACGCGCCACCATGCCTGGCTGATTTTTTGTATATGTATTTTTAGTTTGCCAGTTAATTTCTTTCTATTTTTAGTAGAGACGGGGTCTCGCTCAGGCTGGTTTCGAACCCCTGACCTTGAGTAATCCGCCCGCCTCGGCCTCCCAGAGTGCTAGGATTACAGGTGTGAGCCACCGCGCCCAGCAATTTCTTTCTATTTATAGTAGAGACAGGTCTGGCTCTTGCTCAGGCTGGTTTTGAACTCCTGACCTCGAGCAATCCACCCGCCTCGGCCTCCCAGAGTGCTAGGATTACAGGCGTGAGCCACCACCCGGCCTACGTTACTTTTAAATGTTCACAATTTTATTTTGAAAAATGAAAAATTAGAAAAGTCAATTCAAAATTATAGTTTTATTTCATTCATATCATAAAGAAATAAGGCAAGTTTTTGAATATTATGATACATTTTATTCTATGATAAATTTCTAAGCATGGGGCTACACATAGGCCAACATTACATTGTTTATAATAGTATCTAGTACTACGCCTTTTATTATTTTGGGGACATACATACATCTTTTAATGGGTTTTTCCTTTTTGTTTTATCACTATTGTAAGGTGCTAGAAAATGCCTTTCTCTAAAACCGTGAGATTTTCTGATGCGGTGCAAGAGTTGCATTGCCTCGATTCGGAGCACCGGTGGAGAAGTTTTGTTATTAACGCTGAAGTCGACGCTCGGCTGTGCACCTTCATATCACGGCTGTCGGCTACAGTCGCTGTGCGGTCATCTGTGGCTGTCGACTAGTCGACACTGGTACCCAAGTGGTTAAGTCGCAGTCTATCTCTGTTGTCACAGAGTTGTTTGCTTATCAAGGGTCACTTGTGGAAAAACCTATCATCTACTCTTACCACTTCCAGGTAATCTGTCTCCAAATATTTAGCTCATAGTCTATCTCTGGTCTGAAAGATAAGAAAATTTTGCCAGGTCCAAGGAGTGTAAGAAAGACTTATTTCTACCTTCCCTCTTCCAAAACTCCTGTACTCACCAGGGCGAAGGGCCCACGTCACCTAAACTACAACGTCACTCTCAGCTAGAATCAGATCATCCCAGTGCTCTAGCCCTGGCATCTGTGCTGATTAGAAGACGTCATTATCAGAAATGTGTGTTCTTGGCCGGGCGCGGTGGCTCACGCCTGTAATCCTAGCACTCTGGGAGGCCGAGGCGGGAGGATCTCTCAAGGTCAGGAATTCAAAACCAGCCTGAGCAAGAGCGAGACCCCTGTCTCTACTAAAAATAGAAAGAAATTAATTGGCTAACAGAAAATATATAGAAAAAATTAGCCGGGCATGGTGGCGCATGCCTGTAGTCCCAGCTACTTGGGAGGCTGAGGCAGGAGGATCGCTTGAGCCCGGGAGTGTGAGGTTGCTGTGAGCTAGGCTGACGCCACAGCATGCTAGCCTGGGCAACAGAGTGAGACTCTGTCTCAAAGAAAAAAAAAGACACGCCTGTAATCCTAACACTCTGGGAGGCCAAGGCGGGTGGATCGCTCGAGGTCAGGAGTTCGAAACCAGCCTGACCAAGAGCGAGACGCCATCTGTACTATAAATAGAAAGAAATTAATTGGCCAACTGATATATATAGAAAAAATTAGCCGGGCATGGTGGTGCATGCCTGTAGTCCCAGCTACTCGGGAGGCTGAGGGAGGAGGATCGCTTGAGCCCAGGAGTTTGAGGTTGCTGTGAGCTAGGCTGATGCCACAGCACTCACTCTAGCCTGGGCAACAGAGTGAGACTCTGTCTCAAAAAAAAAAAAATAAGAAAAGAAATGTGTGTTCTCTTGTCATTACCAACAGCTGCCATTTACGATTGCATTAGTTTATTTAGTCTTCACACGTGGCCTTAGCATCAGAGGGCTGAGGAGACAGCACAGGCAGGTTTGACTCAGCCCTTCCTGACTTTAGGCCAGAAACAGAGCTGCAGTTTGTTTGTCTGGGCGGATAAAGAGTGGCGGGTGCTGGCCTGGGAGCTGGGGGAGGCCCAGGGAGGGACTTGCTGTGCCTGCAGCTGTGGGTCCCCAGGGGGCAGAGCTGGCCTTCCCAGAAGCCCCTGCACGTCCCAGCTCTGAGAGCCAAGATGCCTGAGCCCTGGTGAGTGCAGGCCTGTCCCCACCTGGCGCTGGGGCCTGGCGCTGGAGCCTGCAGCGGGCTGGCGGGCTGAGAAGAGGGGTCTCTGGACACTCACTGGTCTGGTCACCGGCCGCCATCCTGCCCTGCTCCCCTCCCTGCTCCCCCTGGGGGCAGGCTGGCGCACCTCTGTAACCTGCCTGCCTCTCTCCCCACGGCCTAGTATCTCAGCAAAACTCATCAATGGAGGCGTGGCGGGGCTCGTGGGGGTGACCTGCGTGTTCCCCATCGACTTGGCCAAGACTCGGCTGCAGAACCAGCATGGGAAAGCCATGTACAAAGGAATGTAGGTGTCATGGGGCTGGGGGTGAGGGTGGGGCGGGAAGGGGATCGGCTGGGAGCCGGCAGCGTAGGGCAGGGAGCAGTGACGGAGCAGCCCGCCACTGACTTTTCTCACGGCCTCTGCTTCCAGGATGGACTGCCTGACGAAGACGGCGCGGGCCGAGGGCTTCCTGGGCATGTACCGAGGTGGGCTCCTCAGGCAGGGCCTGGGCCGGGGAGGACGGCAGGCGTGACAGAGGCTCGGGTTTTGCGAGCTTGTGGGACTTTGGGAACTGGTGTTCCTTCTGCCGAGGAGCTGTGGGATGACCTTGGGCTGCCTGATGTCTTTGGCAACTTTTCACAGGCCTTCCGCCCTCTGGTGGAGACAGAGGTAGCTATGTTTCTGGGGGAGGCTTCCGGAGACCTCAGTGAGCACACCGGGCCCAGCGCCCGCGTCCCCCGGCTCCACACGGCCTCCCTGCGGGCATGAAAAACCAGTGGCCCCACGTCTCTGCCTCCCTCTTCGTCCTTCCCTGGCACCTCCCTGCCTGTCTCCAGGACATCCAGCTACTAAGAACAGAAGTGGGAGAGGCTGACAGGGACAGAGCATGGAAAGGAGTACAGGGTGGCTCTCCCCGGGCCGTGTTCCCACCGCGACTGTGCTGTGGGAAATGGACCCAAAGCTGGAGCTGACACAGAGCCAGTACGCCAGTACCCCTGAGAAATAAGATAAAACCTCCGGGAACTGCCACGCTGCCAGTGGGACTGGGCCGGCGTAGCACAGGGCAGCTGGGACCCTGTCCCTGAGGCCCAGGGGCCTGTCACCGGGAACCACTTATCAGTGGAGGTGGCAGGACCAGCAAGGAAGGACAAAAATAACGTGGCATCTTGATAACTGGACTGAGTCCACAAAGCAACAGATACATAAAAAGGAGGAAAATGCGGCAGGGAAAGGGAACGAGAACAAAAATGTATTCAATAAAAGGGGCCACGGAGCCCTCTTGCCGCAGATACCCCGCCAAGTGCCTGGCTGAGCACACGACGGGGTGGCCCTGACACTGCGTCTTCGCCCTTCACTTCCAGGGGCTGCGGTGAACCTGACCCTGGTCACTCCGGAGAAGGCCATCAAGCTGGCAGCCAACGACTTCTTCCGGCAGCTGCTCATGGAAGATGGGTATGGCGGGTGGGGCGGGGACGGAGGCCCTCGCTGCGTCTGGGTCCTGGGGGAGGATTGCGACGCGCCTCTCCCTGCGGCGCGTGCTCACGGCATGTGGGTGAGGGTCTGTGCTTTGGCGCTGAAGGGTAAAGGGAGAGAACGAGCTGGCAGTTGGGGTGGTAGATAATATATAGAACAGAGTACAGATATGGTCGTCAGCTAGCTGATGCATCTGCAAAAATCACTTTCTGTTTCTCTCTGTGCCGCCCCTTCCCCGCGATAGTAACTAAGGGACCAGGGAGATCAAACCCCTGCCTTGGGCAGTTTCACGGCTGCTGTTTTCAGCTTGTGTGGGTGCTGCCTCCCCGGCAGGCTCTCCATTTAGTCTCGGAGGCTGAGCCTGAGGGCCAGGTGATGACGTGCCCTGCGGGCGAGTGGCAGCCAAGGATGACAGGGCTAAACGTCCGTGCCCCTGACCCCTGCTCCACAGGCTGCAGCGGAACCTGAAGATGGAGATGCTCGCCGGCTGTGGCGCTGGAGCGTGCCAGGTGGCGGTCACTTGCCCCATGGAGATGCTCAAGATTCAGCTGCAGGACGCCGGGCGCCTGGGTGAGGCCTGGCCCAGCTTCCCACACACCCACTCCCCACCCTCATCTGCTAGACTGCGTGACCAGGCAGCATTCTAAGTCAGCAGAAGCCTATTTTTGGTGACATCTTTCAACACTGCCAGATCTAGAATAAATAGCACAAATGAGAATCTTGATTCAGAGAGACAAAATATACTGAACACTTCTATCATATTTCCTTGATATTTAGGCTTAATTTCCTAAGGATTTTAAGAAACGTCCACAATCTGCTTGCTAAACACCTCTGTCAGGGGTAGTGGAGCCGGCCCGCGCCAGGAAGGCATCCCGCGGGAGAGCCATTCCTGTTCTTTTGATTTTCCCTGGAAGAGAAGTTTGGCCCTTTCTAAATCCAGGTCCTCCCTGAAGCAGAGGGTGGTGTAGACACCAGCACGCACAGTAAGAGCAGGGCCAGAAACCGCAACGTCTGAGCCGAGTAAGCTGGCGTGTGGTGGGCCCGACACAGCGCCTGACAGGCAGGAGTCAGTCCTCAGTAAGCCCCTCCTCAACTCAGCTGTGCACGCGCTGTGCTGGAACCCAGCCGGGTCTCTGCACTGGGTCAGACTGTCCCAGGCAAGTAAAGCTGCAGGAAGAACACAGCGAGGCACTGGACAGCCTTACTGGGTCTCCATCCACAGAGAGTAAAAGCCTAGTTTTTTGACCTGGGTAAGAAGTTTTAGTATCCCTAAAACATTTAAAAAGAAGTAAAAAATAGAATATGGGTGACTTGTGTGCATCTGAAGATGACAATGGGGAAAATGATGCTCCTATTGATTAACTTGTTGAAGTTGATTGGGGCCTGCACCTAGATGATCACTGTAAGAAAACACGTGCAGCCGTGAGGCTTCCTAGTGTGGGACGTGGCCCCGCTGGCACCAGTCAAAGCTGCAACATCAAAATCTTCTCAGACGCTGAGAGTTACGAAAATAAATATTCACACAATCTCAGTGCATTAAATCCTGTGGTCATTAACAGGACTCACATTTTATTTTATTTTTATTTATTTATTATATATATATACATTTTTTTTTTTTTTTTGAGACAGTCTCGCTTTGTTGCCCAGGCTAGAGTGAGTGCTGTGGCGTCAGCCTAGCTCACAGCAACCTCAAACTCCTGGGCTCAAGCGATCCTTCTGCCTCAGCCTCCCGAGTAGCTGGGACTACAGGCATGCGCCACCATGCCCGGCTAGTTTTTTCTATATATATTAGTTGGCCAATTAATTTCTTTCTATTTATAGTAGAGACGGGTCTCGTTCTTGCTCAGGTTGGTCTGGAACTCCTGAGCTCAAACGATCCACCCGCCTCGGCCTCCCAGAGTGCTAGGATTACAGGCGTGAGCCACCACGCCCAGCCAGGACTCACATTTTAAATGCTCAGGAAAAGTAATTCCATTCTAATTACTAGATATTGAACTTATCAAATGATGGGCTCTGACTTATTCAACTACAAGGAGCTGGCATCCAAAGAATGAAATTCTGCCAAAGGTGAAGGGCAGAAAGAGCCTGTCCCCAACACTGGAGCACGAGGCTGGTGGCCCTGGAAGTCAGAAGGCGGATGTGCCTCTTCATGACCTCAGAGACACCTGGAGTCCCTCTGTCCCAATGTGCTTAGAGCGTGAAACAATCTGCCTAGACTCAGACAGTTTAGAAATGGAAGACAGGAGGACAAGGAACCCAGGGGGGCCGCAGGCCCTGGGGCTGCGTCCATTCGGCCAGGCAACTCAGTAGAAAATGTGGACTGAGGAAAGATTTCCTTAGACCCAAAAATTAATGTTGTAAAATCAGGACAGTCTTCACCCTTGCCTCTGAATTGTCCCAAGGATAGGAGTGGAGTCGCCCTCTTGGGAGTATCTGGCCGCACCTGCCCGGGCCCGGGTTGTGACAGAGTCTGTCCTTTCCTGCCAGCCGTCCGTCACCAGGGTGCGGCCTCAGCACCGTCCTCCTCCGGGCCCTACACGACCGGCTCGGCATCCACCCACAAGCGCCCTTCTGCCACCCTCATCGCCTGGGAGCTGCTCCGCACCCAGGGTGTGGCTGGTCTCTACAAGGGGCTGGGTGCCACCCTCCTCAGGTGAGCCTTTCTTCCTGCCCTGGGCACACTGCCAGGCCTGTTTCCTGGGACCAGTGCACAGGGGGAGGGGATGGGGGGCCGGAGGATTGCTGCCTCGGCCTGCCTCTGAATTCTTCTAAGAATATTCCAGCCCAGGTCAGCAAGCTGTTTCCATGCTTCCTGTGTCATCCAGAATTGGCCATGGTCACACAGAATGGGTACCTGGAAGACCAAAGATTGTAGCCCCTTCTCCAGTGACTAGGCCAACATGAGGATTGGGTTTTGTGCCCAGCATTAAGAGGCACTTAATGCTGTCTGCAGAAAATGCACTGCAGAAAATGCACGAATACATGCATGAATATGCCCCCAGTCCAGTATGCATCTTGGCCGGTACGTTCCCTGCCGGGCTCCCGGCACCTGCCCAGGACGAGTTACTGTGAATCTGCGTCCAACTCCTCACGAAGCGGCTGCAGTGCTGTAGGGCAGAGGAATGAGCTGGCAGGGAGGGACGGAAGACAACAGGCTGTTTCTCTTATGCTGCCCATCACCCTACGTCATCTGGGAGGCCACGGTCGGAACACGTCTGTGGCTCACCTCTGACCCATGAGTGGCCCAAAGCTCACGGGAAAGGCTCACTGACCCTGGGTGGAGCCCGGAGCTGCACGTAGTTCAGTGTTTCTTCCTTCTCTTCCGCAGAGATATTCCCTTCTCCATCATCTACTTCCCATTGTTTGCCAACCTTAACAACCTGGGGTTCAACGAGCTTACTGGAAAGGCCTCTTTTGCTCACTCCTTTATGTCGGGCTGTGTTGCAGGCTCTGTGGCTGCTGTCACAGTGACACCTCTGGACGGTAAGGACATGGCAGATGTAGGGGCTGGGAATCTGGGTTCCAAGGTTGACTTGCTTTATTGATCAGGCATTTGTCTGTGGTTAAACAGAACTTCTGCACTTTCACGAGTGATGAAACTGCCCAACCCTGATAACCCTCTTGGGTTGCAATCTGTGCTGCTAGCGACAGCTCACCAAAGGTCCTCAAGAGAAAGTGGGGCCATGGAGACCTTCCCTGTTTCTTATCACTGACAAATCCCCTCCCCCTGGTGCTGATCGCACTAGCTTTGTCCCACAGCAGAGCTGTGAGCCTTCGCTCACATGATTAAGGCAGGAACTAAGCCCTACATGAGAAGACGGTGCTGCCCGTCTTTAGGGCTGCCTCCAGCTCCCCGACCGCAGGTGGACTTCCCATAGCGAGAGCCACTTGAAGCAACCTCGTTCATTTCATAAATGAGGCTTGGAGAGGAAGATCTCCTGTTACAGGTTGTTTGCACAGTTCAGTTTAGCATACAACGGTTCTAAAAGGGAACCCAGCCACTTCGTGTTGATGGGAGGGCACTAAAGGCAAGATGGTCACTGCTTGTTTTAACTTCTGCTTGATTTAGTTCTGAAAACTCGAATCCAAACCCTCAAGAAAGGCCAGGGTGAGGAAATCTACAGTGGGATTGCCGACTGTGCCAGGTGAGAGCCCAGGGCCCGCAGGCCGCGGCGGGGCAGGGTCCTCTGCAGGGGTGTCTGCCTCTAGGGACTGACTTCGTTGCTGAGCTCTGGGTTTCTCTGAAATGTCTCATCCCTCACCTCTCAAAAAAACCTAGATGCTCTGGGTGATTTTTTCTTCTTCCTTGCATCCCTGCAGCATCTCTCCCACGAAGATTCTAGGCAGATTGAGCCTATTTCCCAAGGCCTTGGCCCAATTGCTAAGGAACCAAACTACATGGCCTAATGGGTGAGGGGCTCCCACACACCGGGCATCTCCTCTCAAGGGGATGTGCACGCATTTGAGAAGTGGTCACCGAGGACCCAGTGCAGGGTGCCCTGCCCCTCTGCTCATGGCTCTTCCTTCCCTCCAGGAAACTCTGGAATCAGGAGGGACCATCCGCCTTCACAAAAGGAGCAGGATGCCGGGCCCTGGTCATAGCTCCTCTCTTCGGGATTGCTCAAGGCGTTTACTTCATTGGCATTGGAGAGCGCATCTTAAAGTGTTTTGAGTAGATAGGCCTGGAGCTCAGTCCCTGTGCTCACGGCCACCTCGGTAGCCCCCTCTATTTAGTCTAGAGGGGTAAGTGTAAGATGGCCCACCCACAACGTATCTTGTCCTCTAACTTGTAGCGCTACCTCAATCTCAGAAGAAACAACCCCATTCTAATAAGTGAGTTGAGCATAGCCGTATTCTACATGTTTCCTTTGGGGGTACACCTACTAGGGACTTTCAGAAGCCCCTAACCCACCTGCTTTACAATGACAAAAACAGCACTTGCTTTGGATCTATTAATTGCCAAACCGTAACAGGTAGCAAAGATGAAAGTGTTGTTTCTATATTTTAACATTTCTATTTCATACTCAAATTTAGCATACTTCAGTCCGTTCGAGGATTTAGTTTTGATAATCTTGAATTAAATAACTTGTGGCTAGTCCTAGCACTGACTTTGGGGAAAATGAGGATCAAAAGTTCCAGAGGACCATGAAAGCCCTCATCTGAAACCATACACGCCCTCCCGCACCTCAATGGCTGAGGAGATGAGGCTGGCTCCGTGGCGCAGCCATCACGCCCCGCACCCTCCTCCCGGGCACAGGCTCTCGCCAACCCCCTCCCCGTGTCTGCGGAACACGATCTTAAAGTTGAATAGTTCAATCTTGTCTAGTAGTCAGCAGGCAGCACAGACAGGCTGCAATGACCAGATCTGTCACCTACCTTTCCATATCCACTTCAGAACTAACTAGATTAAAGAGCCCTGATGCAGGTCACGATCATGCTTCAAACTGTTACTTATGGGGACAGAGAACAGCCACAGGGATGTTTTATTTCTAAGTTAGTTACACTGGGCTTTGAGTTTGGACCTATCACTTTGTAACCACTTCATCTTGAGGGGTGGACTTTGCTGAGACAGCTCTCCTGCTCGAGGCTGCTACGGAGAAGAGAAAGAACTGCCACACACAGGTCGAGTCCCAAGGAAGAAACAGGTACTGCAGGAGTCAGTAATTTTTTTTTTGGGGGGGGGTGTGTGAGGGAGACAGAGTCTTGCTCTGTTGCCCGGGCTAGAGTGCCACGGCGTCACCCTAGCTCACAGAGACCTCAAACTCCTGGGCTCAAGCAATCCTCCTGCCTCAGCCTCCCGAGTAGTTGGGACTACAGGCATGCGCCACCATGCCTGGCCAATTTTTTCTATATTTTTAGCTGGCCAATTAATTTCTTCCTATTTTTTTTTTTTTTTTTTGAGACAGTCTCACTTTGTTGCCCAGGCTAGAGTGAGTGCCGTGGCATCAGCCTGGCTCACAGCAACCTCAATCTCCGGGGCTCAGTGATCCTACTGCCTCAGCCTCCCGAGTAGCTGGGACTACAGGCATGCGCCACCATGCCCAGCTAATTTTTTTTTTTTTTGTATATATATTTTTAGTTGGTCAATTAATTTATTTCTATTTTTGGTAGAGACGGGGTCTCGCTCAGGCTGGTTTCGAACTCCTGACCTTGAGCAATCCACCCGCCTCGGCCTCCCAAAGTGCTAGGATTACAGGCGTGAGCCACCACGCCCGGCAATTTCTTACTATTTTTAATAGAGATGGGTCTCGTTCTTGCTCAGGCTCATCTTGAACTCCTGACCTCAAGCCATCCACCTTGGCCTCCCAAGAGTGCTAGCATTACAGGCGTGAGCCGCTGTGCCTGGCCAGGTATTTTCATTAATCCCCACTTACCTAAAACTTGGGTTAATGAGGAAGAAGATGGGGCTAAAATGGTCAGCCTTGGTAGCCTCACTCTCTATTAAGAGATCTTGAGTACAGGCTCCTGATACAGACCTCACTCTTGCTAGCCGTGGCAGCTCTTAGTTACCCACGGAAGCAACAAAGCACGGGGAGAGGACACAGGGCCTCAATAAGGATTTGGGCCCAGCACATAGTAACCCCCCAAAACACTCTGCCAAAACTAGTAAAACTATTTCCTCAATAAAGCTATACAGGCTGGGCGCGGTGGCTCACGCCTGTAATCCTAGCTCTCTGGGAGGCCGAGGCGGGCGGATTGCTCAAGGTCAGGAGTTCGAAACCAGCCTGAGCAAGAGCGAGACCCCGTCTCTACCATAAATAGAAAGAAATTAATTGGCCAACTGATATATATATATATATTAAAAAAAATTAGCTGGGCATGGTGGTGCATGCCTGTAGTCCCAGCTACTCGGGAGGCTGAGGCAGAAGGATCGCTCGAGCCCAGGAGTTTGAGGTTGCTGTGAGCTAGGCTGACGCCATGGCGCTCACTCTAGCCTGGACAACAAAGTGAGACTCTGTCTCAAAAAAATAAATAAATAAAAATAAAGCTATACAACCCTTCTAGAGGAGAGGCAATGCCCAAAGTCCCTGTGTGGAAGATGGTGATGGGCTGGGCAAACACCATCAGGCGTGATCTGCCAAAACTGAGCAGGAAGACCAGAGGACACCCACAGGGTTACGGGTTTCAGTACTGACAGCTATAAATCGTCAAATGCTATAGGGGCTTGAAAAATACTAGTATTTCTTTTCTAGGTACCTCAGTAAGAACTTTACTCCTCAAATCATAAATTTGTAGTACCTTACATAAGAAATTACAATTGAATCCACATAAATCTTTTAATAAATAAAGCATATTCATGGCTTAGGTTTCAAATCACATTTACAGATGAGGAAAATGTCTATGCCGAAATAGGTGACAGTGAAGCTACTACTGCTGGGAGGAATGCGTGTGCCACATGAGTTTTAAGCCTAAAGAACAGAGACTTCAAGGCAGAGAACACCATACATGTCACCCTCTAGACTAGATAACTGGGAGCTGGGGAGGAGGAGGAGACTTGGCGAAGTTCATGCAGCCGCCACCTGACCCCTCACCCAGCGCTGTGGGGCCAGCTGGGAGCTGTTATTCTGAGACGAACTGGAGGTGGGTCCTGGTCACAGCAAGCGGAACGCTCTCCCACTGTTAGCAACTAGGCCAAGGGCATCAGCCACAGAAGGGCACCCACTGATAAACACAGAGCAACATTAGGACAGCAGAGAGGGAGCTACACAGACACTCTCGCTTCTTTAAATATCAGAAGCTTCCATATCGTAGCCGTAGAGTAGTGGGTGGACTCCGTGTCCCAAAGGCCTAGTCCAAAAATTTCCGATTGGCATTTGCACCGAACAGGGCTCCCCGTACTTCTGGCATCATCTGTGAACACAAAATTTAACAAACATGCAATGTTAATGTGAGAACTTATAAAAAGAACTGCATCTCTTAACTACATGCAGAAAGACATTAACCTCTAACATGGCTGGGAAGGAAATCAAAAGCAAAATGTATCAGATCTGCCCTTCACTTAGCTGAAGCACTGTAACAAAATCCTTGGTGAGAAACTTAACTAATCCCAAATTTGGGGGTAAGACTGCTTATGAAACGGACAAAGAAAAAAAAATTAAAAATCTGAAGTCATTACTGTCTAAGGCCTGTTATATTGTGATATTGGTAGAACAGATGGGTCCATTAACGGTATTATCTCATCATAATATTCTGGGCCAATTATATTCTCTCTTTCAATAAACATTTATCAAGTGCCTACTGTGCCAGGAGTGACCACACAGAATATTTATAATGCAAATGTGGGCTGAAGCACTTGTAACAACTAGGAAATCCTTAAGAGAATTTAACCTCAAACTTGTAACGCTGTGCTGTCAAATATGGTAGCCACTAGCTACATGTGGTTACTGTACACCTGAAAGGTGACTAGTAAGATGGAGAAACAAAATTTTACAATTTTAATCAAAGTATGACCCGGTACGGTGGCTCACACCTGTAATCCTAGCACTCTGGGAGGCCGAGGTGGGAGGATCGCTTGAGCTCAGGAGTTTAAGACCAGCCTGGGCAAGTGAGACCTCATGTCTACTAAAAAATAGAAAAAATTAGCCGGGGATGGTGGTGCATGCCTGTAGTCCTAGTTACTCGGGAGGCAGAAGGATCGCTTGAGCCCAGGAGTTTGAGGTTGCCGTGAGCTAGGCAGATGCCACGGCACTCTAGCGCAGGCAACAGAGGCGAGACTCTGTCTCAAAAAAAATAAATAAATAAATAATCAAATATCTACAAGTGGCTACTGTATCAGACAGGACAGTGGCTACTAGAAAACATAGCTCTAAGGTTTATGTGACCAGAATATGATACTCAAGGTGAAAGTGTTTCAGTTATAAGACTAGAATTTACATAAACAGTGAACTGCACTTCTAGGTCAGGGAACAACTAGGTTAGCAGTCACAGCAGAAGACTACCACTGCTACAAGATGCCCAGCAGTTTAGAACAGGTGGAATTTTCCTGGCTTGTTTCCTGGAGTTCATCTATACAAAAAAATCTGGGAACATCTGAAGAGCCAGCAGCCTTAGGATAATTCCTCTCAACAAGTTTCTACTCTGGTTCACATCAGTCCTGCCGGAGAAAGACCTCAGTCCGCATCTCATGTAGGATGTACATGTTAGAATCCTAGGTAAACAAAATCTTCATCTGACCCCAAATCCTCCCTCAGGCAAATTATATTATCTCAGCAATGCCACTACATGCCTGATCCTCATTCTTTTTAAGAAAACATAAAGAATATGGAATGAGAGTGACAAATCCTAAATGCCAGTGAATGGACAGGTGTTCTCTGTGCCACTTAAAGCTGGCGGCCGACCAGCTCCTGAGAGGTGTTCACCCTCACACTCACCTGCTGGGCTATGAGGTCCAGCCGGCTTTCTAGGGTATTGGAAACCTTTATTTTACGATCTCCATTATAGATCTCAACGCCACCAGCTCTACAAAGAACACAGGAAATAACAGTTTTTATAGATTTCAGGAAGACAAACACATGGTACATTTACTTTATTCCCTTAGAAGAAAGCTACCTTGGTGTGTGGAGTGCACGACATAAGCAATAGGTCTGAAGTAAATTCAACAAGTTTATGAGTATTTATAGTCAGTTGGTTCCAGGACTGCAGGTACCAAAATCCACAGATGCTCAAGTCCCTTATATAAAATGGTGTAGTATTTGCATATAACCTACACTATCCTCCTGTATACTTTAAATCACCCCTAGACTAATAAAAGTAGCTAATACAGTGTAAATGCTATGTAAATAGTTGTCATACTGTATTGTTTAGGGAATGAAAAGAAAAAAACATTTCCACAAATTCCGCATACATACAAAATATTTTTAATTGTAGTTGACTGAACTCATGGATGGGGAACCCAGATAGAGGGCTGACTATATTCTTGTTGATATTAGATCATTAAATATGAAATGTCCAATTTCGAATCAAATGACCAGGTTTCATGAAGCTGTAGTGGATAATACCAGCATTGAAACACCAGACACCATTAGCTTTTTTTTGATGAATATTCAGTTTTGGACTGTATTTTGGCACTTCATCTTTATCCAACCATTGTGCCAAATGCTTGCAATCGTCAAAAAGAATCCATTTTTTATCACACTTAACAAATATGGCGTAGAAATGGTTTACTTTTATGTCGTGACAACAAAGAAAGGCAAGCTTTGAGACAGTTTCTCTTCTGATATTATCTACCTTGGTCTCAGGTCACCCACATGGCTCATTTTCAAGATTAAAATCACCAGAATGGAACTTCTCAAACCACTGACATACTGTGCATTCATTAGCCACATCTTTTCCAAACACTTCGTTGATATTTTCAATTGCCTGTGCTGCACTGGTTCTGTGACAAACACTCATATTGAAAAATGAGGCCGGGCGCAGTGGCTCACGCCTGTAATCCTAGCACTCTGGGAGGCCGAGGCGGGCGGATTGCTCGAGGTCAGGAGTTCAAAACCAGCCTGAGCAAGACCCCGTCTCTACCAAAATATAGAAAGAAATTAATTGACCAACTAAAAATATATATACAAAAAAAATTAGCCGGGCATGGTGGCGCATGCCTGTAGTCCCAGCTACTCGGGAGGCTGAGGCAGTAGGATTGCTGAGCCCAGGAGATTGAGGTTGCTGTGAGCCAGGCTGACGCCACGGGCACACTCTAGCCTGGGCAACAAAGTGAGACAATCTGTCTCAAAAAAAAAAAGAAAAGAAAAAAAAAAAAAAGAAAAATAACACAAATTTTTTTTTTTGAGACAGAGTCTCACGCTGTTGCCTGGGCTAGAGTGCCGTGGCATCAGCCTAGCTCACAGCAACCTCAAACTCCTGGGCTCAAGCAATCCTGCTGCCTCAGCCTCCCGAGTAGCTGGGATTACAGGCATGTGCCACCATGCCCGGCTAATTTTTTTTATATATTTTTAGTTGGCCAATTAATTTCTTCCTATTTTTAGTAGAGACGGGGTCTCAGACCTTGAGCCATTCACCCGCCTCGGCTTCCCAGAGTGCTAGAATTACAGGCGTGAGCCACCATGAATTTTTGACTTATCCATGGTTTCACAAAAATTGATCTAAAAAAAACTTGAAAGATAATCACAAGTTAAAACATGCATTTGAAAGAATGAAGATGTACGCTCACAATTAAAAAAACGAACAAGAGTGTCAAAGTGAAATGTTGGAGCTATCAACTGTCAAACTTGGTACTTAAGGAAATTGCACAGTCCACACTTTAATAACTGTCATTTACCAAGTGACTGCTATCTGTCAGTTTGATTTTGTTACAGCCCCTAATTGAATTCTAACAGCCAGCCCTCCCCAACAAAATGCAAATGGGAGGACTGCATATCACAGTTTGCAAACCAATAGACACAGTCTATTAACAAGAACAGTGCTCATCTGCTTCTAAGGCCCCAATCCTGCTCGTTATTGGGGTGGTGGGGGGCACGTACTAATGAGGCAACACTCACGACTGCATGTGGATCAGATAAAAGGTACCACTGCTACCTTTTGCCAAATTCTCCCTCAAAGTCCTGCCTCTGGCCCCATACCTCACTGTCATTCCATTCCTCAAAGTTTCTTAGCACTTAGAGACATAAGGTAAACAGGCCCAATTCTATTACAGGCAACCTGAGGAAATGAAATTCACTTGCTACACTATAACTTCATTTTATCAAAAATTTCTTGAAATAAGTAGGCTATCAGACAAAGGCTGGGAAAGGTTTCACAAATTTTCATGGACTATGATATTAATATTTTTTTTTAGTCCACCTTCCCCTCCCCTTGCCATTGCTATATTTCATCTACTTTTGGCTTCTCTAACCAGACTATCCTTCATAATGGCATGGTTAGTTCTCTGCTGAAATCCTGGCCCACCGTCTGTGACACAATTCTTTGTCCAGCTGTGAGGAGAGGGAAGTGAGGGAGCTACCAGGGGAGGACGTCCGCTGTGAGGAGAGGGAAGTGAGGGAGCTACCAGGGGAGGACGTCTGCTGTGAGGAGAGGGAAGTGAGGGAGCTACCAGGGGAGGACGTCCGCTGTGAGGAGAGGGAAGTGAGGGAGCTACCAGGGGAGGATGTCGCTGTGTGCCGGGCTCCCCCGAATGTGAAGCCACTTTTGATCACTTCTCACTTATGCTTCTGACAACCCTATGAGTCAATGTCCTCTTAACAGGGAAACAGGCAAGGGATCAAATAAAATGAAGTAACTGTCCAGACAGTAATATTTAAAATGCCACATTAAATCTGCAATAGTAAGTCCACTATGTCTTATCTACAATTCTGAATTTCAAAAACCTCTAAAAAAATAAAGGTGAATTCATGTGGCTCTAAAACCTGAACTGATATCTAGTCAGTCGTTCAGCGGCTAATGTCTAGCAAATCTTTATCTTGCGCAGTGTGAATATTCCTATTTCCATTTGATTGTGGGGGTGATGCTTCAGACCCTGTGGGAATATTATATAACATGCCAAACATGTACTTTATTACTTTTCTAAAATCTGAAATTCAAAGCACATCTTGGCCCCAAAGGTTCAGATAAGGAACAGTTGGTCTTTGATAAAACCTTTATTTGCCAGCTCCTAAATAAATGTTTTAGATAGTATTTACTCAATCTTCAAAATGGTTTTTTGACAGAGGAATGACTGTATATTGAGCCCTGAGCCTGTACCAGGCACTGTGTTAAGTGCTGTCTAGACATTGTTTAAGCTTAATAATAATCCTATGAAGTAGGTGCTACCATTCCAATTTAAAGATGAGGAAACCAAGGTCCAGTGCTATGGTTTAAATTTGCCCCTCAGAAATTCCAACTGACATTTGATTCCCAATGTGGCAGTGTTGGGAGATGTCTGAGTATTGGGGGCAGATCCCTCCAGAATAGATTATGTTCTCCCTCAGAAGTGAGTTCTAGCTCTCACAGAACTGGATTAGTTACCAGAGAGCGGCTTGTTACAGAAGTGAGTTTGCTTCCTATCTCTTGCTTCCGCTCTCACCACTTGAGCTTTCGCCCATGCCCACCCCATCAGCCCTCACTAAATTGGCTGTCCAACGTTGCACTTTTTAGCCACCAGAATCATAACCCAAATAAACGTCTTTATCAGTCACCTAGCCTCAGGTACTGTTACAGAAACACTAAATGGACTAGGGCGCCCTCAGTGGGATTGAATAGAGTCCAAAATTACCCAGCTAGTTAAGCAGCAGAATGGAATCAAACTCAAATCTGACAATAACCTTCATGAGTATACACCTTCTCCATTTGTAAGGTATTTCCACATATACTACCTCCTTTCTTCACGTCATGAAACAAAAAAGCAAAAAGCATTGATCCCATTTTACAGATGAATTCAGTTTCTAGGTCCCATAGCCAGTGAAAGGTCAAGTCAGGACTCAAATCTAGGTCTTATAGTCCTAAGTGTGATACTCTATCAAGTAAGTTCATTATGTGTCCCGAGGACTCTCTTCAGTGTCAGTCAATGGCGTGGTGCAATGGCATCGGACAGGCAGGTGAGATGGAGAAGATGACCCAGGCGCTAACCTCGCCAGGGCTTCTACTGCCTACCCTGATGCACGCAGTTGACCAGTGACACTAGTCCGAAAATGTTCTGTCATTTCCTCACAGTCAGTAGAAGTACCATTGGTACTTGCAATTTCATCTCCAAGGAACCTAATTATTAGCTATACACAGTAACAATTCTTGTTCTGGATAACCTCTTAGAAGTAGGAATTATTTTCCTTAGAATCTAACAGAGAGATCTGGACCCAGATTTAAATTCTAGGTGCTACCACTGCAGGATGAATGGAGTGATCATAAACTAGACTTTTAGAATATATTTAGCTGGTTTACAAGGGAGAACAACAGAGCACTGACAGAAAAACAGCATCAATTCCAAGTGGAACACAACCATGGCTCTATTCTTGTGGTTAAGAGTGCATTGGAGAAAACATGCTTTAAAATAAAGGCCCATATTGCCCTCCCTCCCTCCCTCCCTCCCTTCCTTCCTTCCTTAAAAAAAAAAAAAAAAAAAAAAAAGAAAAAAAAAAATAAATAAAGGCCCATATAAAAGCTATTCTCCCAAGAAGCTGTTAGCAGTAGGAATACTCCTTACATGTCCTCAGGCAGGTAGGCCTCCTGATCAATTTGAACATCAACATCATTTTTAGTGGCAATTTTGTACATAGGGATTGCCTTTTGCACTGCAGCCTGGAAAAACAGGAAAACAATGAGTGGCGTTAACAGAAACTATGGAGCAGGTATCCAAAAAATCTACAAGCTACACAAGCAAGAATATTTCCATTTATTTCAAGTAAAAGAATAGATGTACTCCTGGTGGGAATGTAAAATGACACAGCCACCAAGTAAAAAGGAGATAAAATGAGATCCTACATGCAGGAGGGAGGAGATGTTAGCAATTTCTGTGAAGAATCAACAGGGCTTGGCTGTTGATTAAACACTCCAGAGGAGATATCAGGTTTGAAACATGAACCGACGGGAGAAAGCTACATTATCACCCCAACTAGGAGCATTAGAAGAAGTGGGTAAAGTAAGGAGAGAAGGGAGGGTAAAAAGAGTCTGGCTGTTAAGTTTGGCTTAAAGTGGCAGCTACAAAAGAGGGGCTGACAATATGTTAAGAAAGCAAGACCCCGTCTCTACAAAAAAATTAGCCAAGTGTGGTGACGCACTACACCTTTTTTTTTTTTTTTGAGACAGGGTCTTGTTTTGTTGCCTGGGCTACAGTACAGTGGTGTCACCATAGCTCACTGCAACCTCAATCTCCTGGGCTCAAGCGATCCTTCTGCCTCAGCTTCCCGAGTAGCTGGGACTACAGGCACGCGCCACCATGCCCAGCTAGTTTTTATATATTTGTAGTAGGCCAATTGATTTCTTCCTATTTTTAGTAGAGACAGGGTCTCACTCTTGCTCAGTCTGGTCTCAAACCCCTGAGCTCAAACAATCCGCCAGCCTCGGCCTCCCAAAGTGCTAGGATTACATGCGTGAGCCACTGTGCGCAGCCTTGATTTTAAATATTATGGTATTACCAAGTTCCTAGAAAAAGAGCGTACTAGCTTGGATGGCAACTTGACTTCTTTTAAAGAA
The DNA here is from genome assembly GCF_040939455.1 of Microcebus murinus. NCBI lineage: Eukaryota > Metazoa > Chordata > Mammalia > Primates > Cheirogaleidae > Microcebus > Microcebus murinus. The sequence continues at coordinate 99,144,581 of NC_134113.1, read as the reverse complement.
AGAAATTAGAGACTTAAGTATACTTAAAGTACTACCTACAATGTGTTAAGACTGCTTCCAATCCCATGGTTGAGCTGTTATCTATTAGAACATACATTTGATCCTAACATTTTGATGTTTAAAAAAAAGGGAGAGCGATTTCTTCTTCTTAGTGCTTTACCTTTACCAGAGGTAAATCCTGTTTCCTGCAACGAACAATCATTCGGGGTTCCAGTAACTGGTACAAACCCTGTAGAAAATAATCAGATACATTTAGTAAAAAATGCAAACTATAAAATAAAACAATAGCAAAATAAAATGTTTTTATAGTTCTTTCATCTAGTTTGGAAAAATGTCCCCTGGTAAGTTCCTCTAAAAGATGGCATATACCAACCATATGAGAACTCGGAAAGATCATCTTTCTGTCACAAACCAGACAAATGTGACCAATGCTTTGATGGTTGAAACAAAATTCATATGGAAGTCTTATATCAATCAAGTTGAGGACAAATATTAATGTAATTAACTTAAGTAAAATAAGGATTCATAAGCCAGCAGTAAACAATGAAACTGTATAAAGTGTTTGGTCTGAACCCTAATATCTAAAGCAAGTACTTTAGTGGTAAAACTTAATTACTAACAGTTAAGTTTAAAGTTGGCCTTGCAAGCATATTTGACCCTTGAATCATAAAGGAGTAAAAAGACTATATAAAAGAGTAGTGGCCGGGTGAGGTGGCTGATGCCTGTAATCTTAGCTCTCTGGGAGGCTGAGGCGGGAAGATCACTCAAGGTCAGGAGTTTGAGACCAGCCTGAACAAGAGTGAGATCCCATCCCTACTAAAAATAGAAAGAAAGTAATTGGCCAACTAAAAAAATATATATATAAAAAATTATGACACAGCAGGTGAGAATCAAAAAAAAAAAAAAATTAGCCAGGCATAGTGGTGTATGCCTGTAGTCCCAGCTACTCCGGAGGCTGAGACAGGAGGATTGCCTGAGCCCAGGAGTTTGAGGTTGCTGTGAGCTATGCTGATGCCACGGCACTCTAGCCCGGGCAACAGAATGAGATTCTGTCTCAAAAAAAAAGTAGTAAGCCTGGATGTCTTATCCAACCAGACAGACAATACTATCCTCCTATGCAGCACACATATTAGACAAGGTAACAAGTAAAAGGAAAAAAGCTAAGATGAGAAAACAGGAAAAACAGAACTGGTCTGTAATAGATCCTGTAAATTTTCTCCGAACTCTGGCTATAATTGGTAGATCTGGCCTGTAAGGGGTAGTACCTACCTGGAGGACCAGTCCATCCAGCAGCACCTGGTACCTAGTTGTATCTTTTACCACCTTGCTGAGTCTCTGTTTTGCTTCACTGAGTAGGTCCTACAAAGATTGGAAAAGAAAAAAGTTATCTACACATCTGAGCAGTCAAGCTAAGAACCCATCCTGAGGCTGGTTGCCTCAGGCCCAGTAGCTGCACATTTTATTTGTGGTTTTCATTCAACACACATTCCCTGAGATATACGATAAAGTAGAGGCTGTGCTAGGTATGCGGATATAAGGAAGCATGAAACACCATCCTAGCTCCCACGAAGTTCATGGTCTAGCAGGAAAATAGCTCAGGTATCAATTGGTTCAAAAATCTACACATCTGACGTAGAAAGATTTACGTGACATGGCTTTGAAAAGCACACTGTTAAGACAATTTTACAAGATGATTCCATTTTTCATTAGCAAAAACAGATGATGTCTGGCCGGGCATGGTGGCTCACGCCTGTAATCCTAGCACTCTGGGAGGCCCAGGTGGGCGGATTGCTCGAGGTTGTGAGTTTGAAACCAGCCTGAGCAAGGACCCCGTCTCTACTAAAAATAGAAAGAAATTAATTGACCAACTAAAAATATACATACAAAAAATTAGCCGGGCATGGCGGCACATGCCTACAGTCCCAGCTACTTGGGAGGCTGAGGCAGTAGGATCACTTGAGCACAGGAGATTGAGGTTGCTGTGAGCTAGGCTGATGCCATGGCAGTCACTCTAGCCTGGGCAACAAAGTGAGACTCTGTCTCAAAAAACAAAACAAAACAAAACAACCCAGATAATGCCTGGATATAGATCAAAATACCAACAATTAACCTCTAGGAGGCTAAAACATGAATAATCTCAACTTTCTTTATGCTAGTATTTTCTAATTTATCTCTAATAAACATTGACTTCTATAATAAAAACTAAAATAGAAACTAAAAAGGATTATCAGGAAACAAATCTCATATCATAAGAATACACTGGAAATTATTTGTTAAGTAAGAACTGTTTGTTGGCTTATTGGCTAAAAGAAAACTCAGGTCTTTTTAAAAAGGGACAGATAAGGCCAGGTGCGGTGGCTCACACCTGTCATCCTAGCACTCTGGGAGGCCGAGGCGGAAGGATCACTCAAGGTCAGGGGTTTGAAACCAGCCTGAGCAAGAGCGAGACCCCATCTCTACTATAAATAGAAACAAATTAATTGGCCAACTAATATATATAGAAAAAATTAGCTGGGCACGGTGGCGCACGCCTATAGTCCCAGCTACTCAGGAGGCTGAGGCAGGAGGATTGCTTGAGCCCAGGAGTGTGAGGTTGCTGTGAGCTAGGCTGACGCCAGGGCACTCACTCTAGCCTGGGCAACAAAGTGAGACTCTGTCTCAAAAAAAAAAAAAAAAAAAATTAAAGGGACACAATGCCCTGAATTCAACTGTTGGCCACCTAACAATGTCAGGTATCAGGTATATTTAGTTATATTAAGTGTTCTATACAGGTTATTTTATTTTTATTTATTATTTATTTACTTATTTATTTAGAGACACAGTCTCATTCTTGTTGCCCTGGCTAGAGTGGCATGGCGTCAGCTTAGCTCACAGCAACCTCAAACTCCTAGGCTCAAGCAATCCTTCTGCCTCAGCCTCCCAAGTAGCTGTGGGACTACAGGTATGCGCCACCATGCCCAGCTAATTTTTTTCTATGTATTTTTAGTTGGCCAATTAATTTGTTTCTATTTTTAGTAGAGATGGGGTCTCGCTCTTGCTCAGGCTGGTTTCAAACTCCTGACCTTGAACAATCCACTCGCCTCAGCCTCCCAGAGTGCTAGGCTTATAGGCGTGAGCCACCGCACCCGCCCAAGTTATTTTACTTAATATATATGATGTTTAGAAAGTTATTTATTTATTCTAGTCTTTTAAGGAGGAGAGAGAGAGATGCAAGCCCCTTCTTTGGTTCTGTGAGTCATCCCAACCCTCACCCTCTGGGAACCGTAGCTGTGCCCAAGCAAGAAACTCTGGTAAAAGGTGGGGTGCACGCTCCGCAGTAACAGAGGGTGGTTAGAGAACAGCGCAAGTGAGACTTTCACTGTACTGTTGTACCTGTTGGGTTTTGTACCAAGTCAATGTATTAACTATTTAAATATGTAATATCTTATTTACTAAGTGCTTCACTATTCTCAGATCAGAAAGCAGCAGCTAATTAAAACAGATGATCACTGTCATGACACTTCTGTGGTGGCAATGGTATGTGACAATTGTCACATTTAATAGTAAACCATGGACACAACTATTATAAAATATCGTCTATATCTCTAAAGTAATCAAAGTATATAAAGCATGTAAGCCAATGAGCAAGTGAGAGCTGGGACTCAAATCCAGAACCGTCTGCTCCAAAACGTGATGTTGCCTCCCAGTCTAACTTCTGTCTGCTCAGGCTTAGGTAGGGAAGAGTTAGCTGCACACGTGCCATCGGCAGCACAGGGCAGCTACTACTCACGTCTTCTCTACCCCAGGTTATCGACCATCGTTCCTGGTGGGGTCTGTCAGAAACTCATTCACACATCTAATTTCAAGCAAACATTTATTCATTTTGATGCCTAAGTGCCAATATGACAAGATGTTTTAAAAACCAGGAGAATTCACTTTAAGGTCCAATTTTTAAATGTTTTTTAATAAAAAGTAAGATAAAGACCTCAAGAACATTATCTAGCATGCTATATAATAAGAATGGTGGCCCTTCCCCTCAACAGCCTTAAACACAGTGATGGTATATCCAATTCGGTTTTTTGTTTACCTGGAAACAAAGACTAACCACCTACAAGTTACTTGTAGAGAAGAACTTACACTAACACTCTTATTCTGTCATTAGAACCTTTTTCTTCCCAATGATAAAAATAAACCAGCTGACCTTAAGCCCAAAATACAAGGATTCCAAATATTAAGTGATGAATGTAGTCTGTCTACTTTAGAAACTTTTAACACATAAAGCAGTTTACTTACTCTAATATTTCAGTTTTCATTATAATACACTCTGTCCCCAAACCAAACATGATTTAATGCTATTCATTGGTCAATGAGTCATATATTCACTTGTTTATAACTGTATTTTAAGTAAAATTAAATAGAGCACACCACTTGCCAGATGGAGAAAAAGTAGGATATTGTACTATAGTTACTTTAAAATACAGTTTCAACATACTGATTTTTTCCCAAAAAATTGCTTCTTTATTACATTATGCACAAAACTGATAAAGCAATTAAAATTCCCAAGACAGTTTGCAAGATTCTAGTTTGTTAATAAATCAAAAAAGGATAGAAAATGCTCTTTTGCTGCTTCCCTATTACAACCCAAAGTAAAAGTCCTTTTCTAATAGGGTCCTATTTAAGAGGAGGACCCAAGTTACAGCAAAATTTACGGTTTGAAGCCTAAAACAAGTTAGTAGGCAAGTTTTGTTAAATATACCTATCAAACAAAACCAAGTTCTTTTAAAGTTAACAAAACGTCCGTATAATATCATCATTCTTCTTTTTCTAAATATGTCATTATTAGATGCTAATCCCTGTCTTTCACCACTGGTGGGATCATCTTACTGGTTATACTGGGCTCTGCAGCTACAGTTCTATTTCTTATCAAGCCTTAGCCAGCTTTATTTTAAGCATGTAGCTGACAGAGGTATTTCTTTGACAACTGTCATTAAAGGAACCCAATACAGAAATTGTAATGGCAACATCCTTTTCACTGTATTGTATGTGATTAGCTTTAAGATTTTTTTCTAGTTCCTGAAGACTCAAGAGAAGGCACAGCCTCAAAATCTCCTCTACTGGCCATTCCCAAATATATTCTGCACAAACCAGACTAAACCAGCATAGCAAGAAATAGCCTCAGCAAAGACCTGGAGACTGAAGACCGGGGTTATAATTCTGAGGTAGGCCAGAAGCAGAGAGAAGTAATGACAACAGCAATGTGAAGAATGTCTTCCTTAATTATTTAAAGGAAGAAGAATGTTTTGTCAAGGCATGAGAGTCCATTCAGGTTCTTTCTAACTCTCAGAAATTAGTTTTCTCACTTTTCTTTTTCAAATACTTTCTCTTTTTTCTGTTTTTAAAGAAAAATGAGAAAACTAATTTCTGAGAATTAGGAAAGAACCTGGATGGACTCTTATGCCTTGACAAAACATTCTTGAATTAAAATTTCTTTATCAACATAGAAAAACTATTAAGAGTTGGTCACAAAACAACCTCTAATGTTAGGTGTCCATCACAACAACCAAACCCACAGAAGTATTTCTAATGAAATCTTGATAGTCTTGTAAGAAGGCTTTTAAGCCTTTAGAAACTAGGAAGCTTATAGGCACAAACATTTGAAGCACATACTTACACATTGAACATCCCTAAAATGAAAACCCCAAATCTGAAACTTTTTGAGCACCAACATAACACCAGAAGTAGAAAATTTCACACAAAAGTACTTAATACAAATTTTGTTTCACGCACAAAATTATTAAAAATATTGCATAAAATTACCTTCAAGCTTTGTGTATAAGGTGTGCATGAAACATAAATGAATTTTGTTTAGACCCAGGTCCCATCCCCAAGATATCTCATTATTTATATGTAAATATTCCAAAATACAAATAAATCCAAAATCTGAAATACTTCTGGTCTCAAACATCTCAGATAAGGCTACTCACCCTGTGTATAAGACATTTAGCTGAGAGAAACATCAGCTCCTCCCCACCAAGATGTCCCTGGAGCATTTTCCCTCTGTGTACTGGAATCAAACTATCCACACTGGTCATACAAACAGGGCACACAGTAAAAGTACAGAGATAGGGGACTCTAAGACAATAAATTTAAGTAAAGCCAGCTTGTAACCTACTATGAAAAGTATGGAAATGAGTAATCAAGGAGTTTTAAAACTCCAGTTGATTTAGCATGAATAAGCTAAACTCTAGCTAAGAACACTGAAATCTAATTAATATAAATTGTATTATCTTTTGTCTGAAGCATTCCTGTCCACTTAACAGATATGTCACCACCGTGGAGAAAGGCAAATTACAATCAATATTACAAGCCACTAGTATCCTAGTGACACCCTTTGATTCTAAATTGAAACAACTTTCTGATAATGATCTGTCTCCTCATGCGGCTTTTCCAAGGTGAGATGTGAACCACACTGTAAATTCACTGCAGTTTACATGTTGGCTTGTGTGTCATCAACATTTTATGCATTTGGAAAGGAGTATCTGTCCAATTGAACTAACTGCCTCTGAGGATTCTGAAAATATTAGGACTCTGGTCCTGAGAAGCAGGAAACCAAAACCTGATTATGATGTCAGCATCAAAACCAAGTCTCCCTGGCCATGTTGTGTGAGGGGTCAGCAGCCTCCCTTGAAAACATTTCTAGTTCACCTGTAACCACAAAACAGGAAACTTTTACTTCAGAACCAATGAGTCAGAATTTAAATGTTAGTGCTTCTTTGTTTTTCTTGAAAAACACCCACCCAAAATTTATGAGTAAGCTTTGAATTTTGGGAAAATGATAATAAAGAACTATCATTTATTACACATCCCATTTTGTGTTAGGCATTATATTAGTCACTTTACTTAGGTTACCTAATTTAATTCTAAGTAAGCAGAAGGTGGATGTTTTTGAATTTGATTCTAAATTCAAACAACTTAAAACAGGAAATGAAGGGTTCAAAAGCATCAAAAGGTGTTAAAAAATTTGCCCATCAAACCACTGGAAGTGATGTAACAGAAACTCAAACCTCTAAGGGATTCCAAAGCTTGTGCTGTTAAACTCAGAAAACATCTGGGCAGACAAGGAAAAAGGATAAACAGGAAAAATAACTTAGACCAAAGTAGCAAAACAGCTTGCTTATTTTCTTTTCATTTTACCTTGGTTGTATATTTTTCTCTTTCCTTCTATCTTTTGTCAATATCCTTTCCTATCCCAGTGCTTGACATATTTCCCTTCCTTTCAAAATTTCTTATTTTATGAATAGAGCTAGAAAAAAAAGTCTTAAAATAGCAAAATCCGTCTAACACACGGACATATGGTTAGGTGTGTGTAGTCCTGTTTATCATCTCAGCATCTGTTTCCCCCCCTCCATGCCTCTTTTATTGTGGTTCACTAACCTGTAATTACTTAATGGCAAGAAGTTAGACTGCAAGAGGTTAAGAAGGAAACAAGTGGCCGGGCGCGGTGGCTCACGCCTGTAATCCTAGCTCTCTGGGAGGCCGAGGCGGGCGGATTGCTCGAGGTCAGGAGTTCGAAACCAGCCTGAGCAAGAGCGAGACCCCGTCTCTACTATAAATAGAAAGAAACTAATTGGCCAACTAATACATATAGAAAAAATTAGCCGGGCATGGTGGCGCATGCCTGTAGTCCCAGCTACTTGGGAGGCTGAGACAGAAGGATCGCTTGAGCCCAGGAGTTTGAGGTTGCTGTGAGCTAGGCTGATGCCACGGCACTCACTCTAGCCTGGGCAACAAAGTGAGACTCTGTCTCAAAAAAAAAAAAAAAAAAAAAAGAAGGAAACAAGTGTCCTTAGGATAACTGAAATCACATAAAATGTTTATTTTCTCCAAGTCCTCACTACAAACCACAAAAATACATCTTAGTTCCATCAAGGCAAAGACTTGATTTTGGCCGGCACGGTGGCTCAAGCCTGTGATCCCAGCACTCTGCGATTGACATATGGTATTTAAGAAATATTAGTTCCTTTATCTCTTCCAGTGGTAACTCTTTCTTCTCATAATAGGCCTGTGTAGTTAAAATGTTCTCCCAGCTTACTGGTGAGAATGCCCAGAAAGCTCCCTGATCATAAGTTGATACTTTGATATTTATGCCTATAGTCAAACATCACAACTGTGACAGCTACTGTGAAGATGTTTGTACAATTCAGAAGAGTTTAGAGGCATATAACTCAGCAACATGCCTTAATATGAGTACCAAGGACTATAATACATACTGTAAAAGGTAATAATCTTGACTAGTTAATAGGTTTTGTAATTAGGTGTTCTTATCTAGCTTGTCTTTTTATGCTGCCTTTAGTTTGTATGTTTTAGACACAGGGTCTTGGATTTTGTCAACCAGGCTGTAGTGCAGTGGCATAATCATAGTTCCCTGTACCGTCAACCCCTTGGGCTCAGGGAATCCTCCTGCCTCAGTTTCCCAATTAGCTGGGACTAAAAGCACATCCCATGACACCTGGCTAATTTTTAAAATTTTTTTGTGCAGACAGAGTCCCACTGTGTTGCTCAGGATGGTCTCAAACTCTTGGCCTCAAGCAATACTCTTACCTTGGGTTCCCAAAGTGCTGGGTTACAGGTGTGAGCCACCATACTGGCCATATGCTTTTTTTTTTGAAGATTAACTATACTAAAGTAGGATGGATTCTAAGAAAGATCATCTAATATAGTATAGAAATGCTTTTGATGATATATTCTCTGATGCTGCACTTGTCTTAAATGACATACCTAGCTTTGTAACCAGATGAAACAACCCACTGGTTTAGTAGATTTGACACCACTTTTTCTAATTTTAACTTATTATTTCTTGTCCTTATTTTCTCTTTGCCCTGATTTTTCATTCACTTATTTTTATTTTATTAGTTATTTTTCCTAATTTTTAAAATAATTTCATTTAAAATTTTATTGGATGTACTTGTGGAAGCTGCTTTAAATCTATGTAAATATGTAAGTAATTACTGGCTTCGCTTTCACAAGAAAATTTTAAGTGGCACGGATAAGAAAACTTGACCCCCCACCATACTTTTACCTGGCAGGGGAGATACCCTTATCACAAGAAAACTTGACCTACAATTCAGATTCATTAATTCATTTATCAAATATTTGAATGCTTACTATGTAGTAGGCCCTGTACTAAGCACTAGGGATATAGTAAAATCTAGTCTCTTTTTGTTTTTTCCAGACAGAGTTTCATTCTGTTGCCCGGGCTAGAGTGCCATGGCGCCTAGCTCACAGCAACCTCAAACTCCTGGGCTCAAGCAATCCTCCTGCTTCAGTCTCCCAAGTAGCTGGGACTACAAGCATGCGCCACCATGCCTGGCTAATTTTTCTTTTCTTTCTTTCTTTTTTTTTTTTTTGAGACAGTCTCGCTTTGTTGCCCAGGCTAGAGTGAGTGCCATGGCGTCAGCCTAGCTCACAGCAACCTCAAACTCCTGGGCTCAAGCAATCCTCCTGCCTCAGCCTCCCGAGTAGCTGGGGCTACAGGCATGCACCACCATGCCCGGCTAACTTTTTCTATATATATTAGTTGGCCAATTAATTTGTTTCTATTTATAGTAGAGATGGGGTCTCGCTCTTGCTCAGGCTGGTTTCAAACTCCTGACCTTGAGCGATCCGCCCACCTTGGCCTCCCAGAGTGCTAGGATTACAGGCGTGAGCCACTGCGCCTGGCCTAATTTTTCTATTTTTAGTAGGGACGGAGTCTCACTCTTGCTGGGGGTGGGCTGGAACTCCTGAACTCAAGTGATCCTCCCACCTCAGCATCCCAAGTAGCTGGGATCTTATTCATTTTTGTATTTATCAAAATATCTACTATAATGATTTGCTGAACAAATGCTTTCTCTCTAAAAATTATTCAAGTCCTTAATTAATGTTAACTGATGATCCTCTGTAATAGGCAAATAAACAAACATTTTATAATTTTATAACTACTGGAGCTACTCACTGTGATAAGATCATCTCTTGCTTTGAGGACTCTGAGCCTTGCTTGATTCATCAAATTGGACATCTGACTGCAAAAAGGTATGGAAAAATAGTATCAGTACAGAATAAAAACCAAAAACTGTAGAGAAATATATAGCTTCCTGTGTATGTACAATGAAGATTTGATAAACAACAAATACTTCTCTTTCTAATCACCGAAGAAAACCTATTGAAATATATTTATGTTTTCTACCAACTTATTTTCAAAGATAAGAAAATATCAAGTGCTCACTATATGGCAAGCACTTTCATATCAGTTATTGCAATTTAATCTTTCAATAATCCTATGAGGCTTCCATTTTCACAGAGAAGTTAAACAACTATCAGTTAAGTTGCTGATGGTCAAGTTAATACCTGAACCCATATCTGCCTGACTCCCAAACACCTACTCTGTTCTTGTCTCAGTGACTTTCTTTTTTTTGAGATAGGGTCTCACTGTCTTCCAGGCTAGAGTGCAGTGGCATCATCACAGCTCACTGCAACCTCCAACTCCTAGGTTCAAGCGGTCCTCCTACCTCAGCCTTCTGACTAGCTGGGACTATAGGCATGTACCACCATGCCTGGGTAATTTTTATATTTTTTGTAGAGATGGGGTCTTGCCATGTTGTCCAGGTAGGTCTCAAACTCCTGGCCTCAGCTTCCCAGGATTACAGTCATGAGCCATTACACACAGCTTCTCAGTGACTTCTGGAAGCTTCCTCAGCTTAGTACTGTGACCAGGATCCACTTACATTTTCTTTTGCTGCTCAATCTGCTTCTCTTTCTTCTCATAGTATTCCATAATCTTCAGTCTTTGGGTTTGCACAAGCCGACCTTTCTCAATGTTGAACTCTTCTTCTGCCTACAGAATTAGTTAATATTAATTCATTACATCAGATTTTGATGAACACTTTTATTGTAAGCACCTGGTGACCAGGCGTACTTGGTTCTGATCACTTATTCCATATGTAAAACAGAAAATTTACTGTGACTCATTTTTGAAGACTAATTCTAATTTATTCAAAATGAAAGACCAGTGATTTTAATTAAACAATGAACAGGAAATTAATATTTGATCAAAGATAATAGTACCCAGTTACAAGGATATAATTAGAAGATTCAGTTCACAAAAAAATTATTATTCTAAATTTAATCCATTTGCTTATTAGTGGGATAATGAAAAGAACACAGAATTTGGAGTTAATTTAATTTTATTATCTAGAGGCAGGGTTTCACTTTGTCACCCACACTGGTGTGCAGTAGTGGGTGACAGCTCACTGCAACCTCAATTTCCTGGGCTCAAGGGAGCTTCCCACCTGAGCCTCCTCAGTGGCCAGGACTATAGGCGCACACCACCATAACCAGCTAATTTTTAAAAAATTATTTATTATTTTGTTGAGACAGAATCTCACTCTGTTGTCCAAGCCATGGCATCAGCCTAGCCCACAGCAACCCTCAAACTCCTGGGCTCAAGCGATCTTCCTACCTCAGCTTCTGAGTAGCTAGTACTATACTCGAGCATCACCACATCCGGCTACTTTTTTCTTCTATTTTTAGTAGAGGGGGGGTCTCGCTCTTCCTCAGGCTGGTCTCGAACTCCTGACCTCAAGAGATCCTCCTGCCTCAGCCTCCCAGAGTGCTAGGATTATAGGTGTCAGCCACTTTGCCTGGCCCCCAGGTAGTTTTTAAAAATATTTTTTAAGAGACAAGGTCTTGCTATGTTGTCTGGGTCAGTCTTGAACTCCTGGTCTCAAGCAATCCTCTGGCCTCAGCCCCCTAAGCTGTTGGGATTACAGGTGTGAGCCACCATACCTGGCCTAGAATTTGGAATTTAAAAGATCTAGATTACTGCCTATAAAATGTGGTGAAGCGCTGGGCCTTGACTTTTTTTAACATTAAAGATACAGACATATTCTTATTAGTCCTATGCGATGTGTTGTTAAACAATTTTACTGATAATATCAGTTAGCAAAGCAAAACAATATGAAATTTTGATAACTTCTTAAAACTAGAAAATTGATCTCACCTTTGCGTCTATTTCTTCTGCTTTTTCATTGGCTTCTTGTTCAATGAAAGCCATCATATGCTTAATCTAAAAGACAAAAATATTTTTTAATTCAACAAGAGAAGAAAGCGTGGTATGTTTTCTGATGATTCAACAATCAATCATTTCTTGAATCCAGTTATGTGGTAGGCACTAAGTACAAGGACAAATGAAATAGTTTGGCTCTTCCTCTTACCTCAGTTCTTGTACCCAATCGATCACCAACTCCTATCAATTCTCTTTTCTTAATGGTCGTTGAACTTGTTCACATCTCTCCATCCTCTGAACGACTACCCTACTCCTTGCCATCATCCTTCAGCTGAATTACTGCGACAGCTTCCAATTTTGTCTCCTTGCTTACCTGTCTTGTTCCCTCTAATCTACTCTATGCTGCAGAAGAGAAATCCTTTCAAATTCCTATTTTATTGTGTAACACTCTGCCCAACCCCCCCACACACCTTTAAGATAAAGTGCAAAGATCTTAGAAGGTACAGGATCTTATCACTGCATACCTTTCAAGTATCATATGAAACAAATCCTTCACTACTCACCACTCTTAAGACTTAGTACCTGCCACACTAAACTTATTTCAGGTCCATGAGTTTAACATTCTCTTTCTCATCTCCAAGATATTAGGCATGCTCTTCCTTCCATTTGAAACATTCCTCCTTCCTCTCTTCACCAAGCTTGCTTCTTGGGCCTCAGCTTGCATAACTATCATCCCCTTAGGGTAAATCTTTCCAGAACCTCTCACTCACATGCACCTAGAGCACTCTGCCCCTCCTCTGCCATGGCATCTAAACATATATTCATAATTTCTTGCTTACTTGTCCCTATGCTCAACTGGATTATGAGGCTAGGAACTTGCTAAAGGGTTTTAGATCATTGGCTACAACTGAAGAACAAAACTCACTGAAGAATTCTGTATGGAGCTTGGGGTGATTGATCCTACTTAGACTCATAAATGAAGTATCATTTCTAGTGGCAGATATAAAATATACTCAAAGGAAAATCTAAACAGCTAATCAAACTCACGTGTAGTGGGGATGGGATGGCAGTTTCATTTTATAGGGGCTCTACCTGAAAGAAGTAATGAAATTCAAAAAAAAAAAAAAGCTAATTCTTCCATGAAAAGGTAAGCTCTATGAGTACAGGGACCTTGTCTGTCTTTTATACCACTGTAAACCCAGAATATGGAAAAACTACCACCCTAATAGGTGCTCAATAAACATCTGTGAATGAATGAGAATCTGCTGGGGGTTTCAAGCCTTCTGAGGAGTATAATTCTTACAGCAGCTTCTCCATGTAACACAAAGATCATAAATCTAAAGTATACATAGGTATACAAAGTAAGTTTTATTTCACAACAATGCAAATATACTTAACAGCACTGAACTTACACTTAAAAATGGTTAAGATGGCAAATTTTATGTTTCTTATAATTTTCTTTAAAAGTGAGTTAAGAATACTTAATATTTAGGAATACTTAAATGAGGCCAGGCATGGTGGCTCACACCTGTAATCCTAGCACTTTGGGAGGCCCAGGCGGGCGGATGGCTCAAGGTCAGGAGTTCGAAAGAGCAAGAGTGAGACCTTGTCTTTATTAAAAATAGAAAGAAATTAATTGGACAACTAAAATATATATATATAAAAAATAGCCGGGCATGGTGGCACACGCCTGTAGTCCCAGCTACGGCACTCTAGGCCTGGCAACAAGGTGAGACTCTGTTTCAAAAAACAAAAACACCACAAAACTTAAATGATAAAAATATTTAATATTTAAATGATGATTTTACTATTTAGAAGAGAGTTTTTGTGAAGAAAATACAACTTTTTCATATTTTCTTTCATTCTTTGACCTTCGCAAGATGTACAGTAGATTTTCGTGATCACCGCATTTTTGTCACTGAAATGTACCTTTTTTTTATTTTCTTATTTTTGAGACAGAGTCTCGCTTTGTTGTCCAGGTTAGAGTGAGTGCCATGGCATCAGCCTTGCTCACAGCAACCTCAAACTCCTGGGCTCAAGCAATCCTTTTGCCTCAGCCTCCCGAGTAGCTAGGATTACAGGCATGCGCCACCAACCCCTATATATATTAGTTGGCCAATTAATTTCTTTCTATTTATAGTAGAGATGGGGGTCTCACTCTTGCTAAGGCTGGTTTCGTACTCCTGACCTCGAGCAATCTGCCCGCCTCGGCCTCCCAGAGTGCTAGATTACAGGTGTGAGCCACCTCGCATGGCCCCTTTTGTGTTTTTTTTTTTTTTTTTTTTTGAGACAGAGTCTCACTTTGTTGTCCAGGCTAGAGTGAGTGCCGTGGCGTCAGCCTTGCTCACAGCAACCTCAAACTCCTGGGCTCAAGCGATCCTCCTGCCTCAGCCTCCCGACTAGCTGGGACTACAGGCATGTGCCACCGTGCCCGGCTAATTTTTTATATATATATCAGTTGGCCAATTAATTTCTTTCTATTTATAGTAGAGACGGGGTCTCGCTCTTGCTCAGGCTGGTATTGAACTCCTGACCTTGAGCAATCCGCCCGCCTCGGCCTCCCAAGAGCTAGGATTACAGGCGTGAGCCACAGCGCCCAGCCCCCTTTTGTGTTTTTTAATGCATGCATTTTATAATTGTGACTTTATCACTGACTTTAAATAAGAGGTAGAAATAAAAAGTGAAAATTAAAAAAAAAAGAACACAACCTTATGGCATCAAAGTCTTAAAGAAAATATAGTATGGTTTTAGAAGAGACAGACTCATTATTTTATGAGAATTCTTGGAAGCCACCCTACTTTTTCATTTTTATTTTTCAGCAGGAGAGTGGTTACATACTCCTTAGTGCATTCCGACTTCCACGGCTGCCATCTTGTTCCTACTCTACTTTTTTTTTTTTTTTTGAGACAGAGTCTCACTTTGTTGCCCAGGCTAGAGTGAGTGCCGTGGCGTCAGCCTGGCTCACAGCAACCTCAATCTCCAGGGCTCAGCGATCCTCCTGCCTCAGCCTCCCGAGTAGCTGGGACTACAGGCATGCGCCATCATGCCCGGCTAATTTTTCTATATATATTTTTAGTTGGTCAATTAATTTATTTCTATTTTTGGTAGAGACGGGGTCTCGCTCAGGCTGGTTTCGAACTCCCGACCTTGAGCAATCCGCCTGCCTCGGCCTCCCAAAGTGCTAGGATTACAGGCGTGAGCCACTGCGCCCGGCCCCTACTCTACTTTTGAGCAGCCAAAAAATTATGATAATCAGGGCCTGTTTTACAGACAACACAATACTTACACAATCTTGAGCCTTGAAATATTTAGGGCACCTTATCTAGAGCTACATGTATGGAAAATCACTGGCCATGCTGAAAGATTAGCCCCCACAGACATGGGCTAATGTGTGGAGGTGTCATGGTTAAGGAATAGTGGCTCTACAAATTGTTTGAAGCCTCACTGTACTTAATTATATCTGGAATTTTAAAAGTAGTTTAACTAGATACAGTAATCAAAACTGGTGTTTATAAATGCTACAAGACATGTTTGGCCTTTAAAGGTGAACTCTGATTCAAACCTGTATTATCTGCCTTTATCACTCTGCTGGACCCTTGGCTACCAGATTTTATTAGATCAGCATAGCCTAGAGCAAAACACACTAATTTAAACCCAGATCAGCAAAGCCTATTTACAGTCAATATGATCATGTTCTTTAAGAGTTTCAAGAGAAAGAGTCAACCCCTTAAGGACAGACATTTAACTCCACCTCTAAAACAGAAAAATCTGACCTTTAAAAAATACTTTTCTTTTGCCAACCTAGCAATTAAGGCTTTTGGAGTCAGGTTCCTTCACAAATTTGATGAAATAAATGACCATGCTCCCCAGACAAAAAAGCAAAGATACACAAATATTTTAATATAATGGGGAAGTCAAGGAATCCTGGATTTTTTTTTTTTTTTTTTTGAGACAGAGTCTTGCTTTGTTGCCCAAGCTAGAGTGAGTGCCTTGGCGTCAGCCTAGCTCACAGCAACCTCAATCTCCTGGGCTCAAGCAATCCTACTGCCTCAGCCTCCCGAGTAGCTGGGACTACAGGCATGTGCCACCATGCCCGGCTAATTTTTTTTCTATATATATTAGTTGGCCAATTAATTTCTTTCTATTTATAGTAGAGATGGGGTCTTGCTCTTGCTCAGGCTGGTTTCGAACTCCTGATCTCGAGCAATCCGCCTGCCTCGGCCTCCCAGAGTGTTAGGATTACAGGCGTGAGCCACCGGCCAGGCCAGAATCCTGGATTTTTAAGTACCTACTATGTGCTTCGTGGCTGGCCTATTCACAGCTGAGAATACAGTGAACAAAACATACTGTAATCAAGGAGGGGTACAGACAACAGACAAGATTTCTTCATTCTTTTAATTTTATATAAGAAAAAATAATTTTGGTCTTGATTCCAAGGAAATACACTGCCCTCCCTATACGCTATATTTTTCCTGTGGAAGCCTTAGTATTCAACATATTATAACAAGAGGGAAAGAGAAGGAACAAGCAGAAGAGAATTAGTATTGTGACTACTAAGAGTACGTGGAAGACATTGTACTTTTCTACTGCATCAAGATATTCCTATATCAAAAGCCAGAAGAAGCAGTGATAAATGTTCAAAAATCTCACTGTTCTGTAAGAATACTGTTAAGCTTTCTTAAATTTCTCCATAGATGCTATTTTCGTCATCCCTATTTCCTCTTTGCAATTAGCACAAGAACCGTAAAATGAAGAGGATTTCCCCTTTTCTTAGCGCATATTAGGTTAAGAATAAAATGAAAAGACATTTTCAAGGAAATGGAAACATCCAAGGAAGAAAATGTTTTATTGCTCATCTAGGGAGATTCATAATCCAGTGAGTGTGCTTTAGTCAGAGAATTTTCCCAGTACAATACTTGGGGAAAAAGTAGGCTTAGTTCTCTAAACTATGTGCAGATTAAATTGCAGTCTTAAACTTCCTTCTCTGAAAAACCTATTGACAATATGACTACTAAAATGCAAAGACTCTGGTTTCAGGATATCGATTGGCAGGACAAATGGAAACCACTTTTTCTCATGCTATAGGCTTATAAACTGCCACTATATTTCCCTGAGAGGATTTTGCATTTTAATATTCCTAATGCCTACAGACATGAAGATATGGTACATTTTTTAAAACTAACAAGTTTCCCAGGAATAATCATACACTTTCAAAACTGACGTACGTTCATGACTTCCATGATAGTTTTTTCCATAAACCCTGACTCACCTACTTTGTGCCACTGTTAGGCACTGGGGCTCACAACTGTAAGAAAAAGAGGTCTTGCATTTGACAAATATTAACATACAAACTAGTGGGAGACCAGCCATTACAATTTATGATAGAAGAGATGCCCCCAACCTAAAGATTAACAGTTCATAAAGTGAATGACCTCAAAAGAACACTGGTTGGAAGGTCTCTCCTCTAGGCACTGATTCTTTCTATCCTAAACCGTGAGGGCTTCCCTCAGGGTTAAAAGTGAAGAAGCTATTTTCAATTCTTGCACAGATCTCTGTCCTACTAAAAGCGAACAGCCCGGGGAAATAGGGAGTGCAGAGGTGGGAAGAAAGAGCCAGGGAGTTTAGGGAGGCGGCGCGTAGGCCAAATGGGCAGCGGGCAAGACCCGAGAAGTTACATGAGCTGCAGGGCAAATCCCCCCGTCAGCAAACCTCCTTCCCGCAAACAGACCGCTAGGATCTGGGGAATTGGGGTAGCGGACCCTCCTACAGCGTCAGGGCTGCTGCTCAAGGCCCCCGCCTTCCCCGAACCAGGCTCTAGCTCACCGCCGCAGGGACGGACGCTGCAGCATTGCGAGACCCAACCCCAGTCCCTCACCTGCTTTTGCACATCAGCATCGCTGAGGGCCATGGCGAAAGCAATGCTAGACCGGTGGGCAACAGGATCGACTAGAGGTTGAAGAGAACAGTGGGAGGGACCAGAAGAAGAAAACTGCGTAGGTCTCAGCTTCCTTTACTTTATAACCCTGGCTTCCGGTTCCTGCCAGGTGACCGCTCAGTCCCGCCCCCTGAGCCTTCTCAGCCAATGGAATGAGAGAAAGGCCCAGGAAGTGCCCGCCGTCGCCCCGCCCAGACTGGTGGGCGCGTGCGCGCGCGCCCCGCCCTGAGTCCTTTTGCGTTGCTAAATCGTGACCTGAGGTGTGTTGTTTTCTTAAGCTGTGTCAGTCGTTTGTAGAAAGGAGAAAAACAAGTTCTTGCACGTGAAATTAGTCGAGCTATTTGGATTTCTCCAGCCCTACAGCTCTTCCGTTTGTCATAAGTTCAAATATTTTATTTATATCCAAACTAGAATTTCTTATAATTGTACTTTCATGGCTTTAATGGAAGCTAACTAATACTTAATCTGGGGTAAAAAAAAAAAAGGAAGCTAACTCATCACTAATATTTTGTTAATAGATGTTATTTTTGAACAGTTTTATATTTACAGAAAGAGAGTTCCCATATATCCTTCTTCCCCTCACACAGTTTTCCCTATCATTAACTTAGTATGCTACATTCGTTACGATTAGTTAACCAGTACCGATATGTTGAGTAAAGTCCATAATTTATTTGCATTTCCTTCGTTTTAACCTGAAGCTCTTTTTCTGTTCCAGGATCCCATCCAGGATACCACATCACATTTAGTTATGTCTCCTTAGGCTCCTCTTGGCTAAGGAGCTGCTCACTTGTTTTTAATGACCTTAATAGTTTTTGAGGAGTACTGGTTAGGTATATTGTGTTTTTTGGGTTTTTTTAATTTTTTCTTTATTAATTTGAGAGTATTCAGAAACAGGATGGTTAGGTATAATGGAGGACTTGCCTCTATTGGAATTTTTCTCCTGATTGGGTGGGGGTGGGGGATGGAGAGGACAGGAAGGGATGGGTTTTGGGGAGGAAGATAACCGAAGTCCAGTGTCATTTCATCATGGCATATCCAAGGTAAATTATGTTTGGCTGTGATGTCGCCTTGATTACCTGGATGAAGCAGTGTTTTGTCAGGTTTCAACACTGTAAAGTCGCTCTTTTGTCCCCGTCGTCCCCCCCCCCTTTCCATACTCTTTGGAAGGAAGTCACTACGTGAAGCACAGAATTAGTGAGTAAGGAGTTATATTTCCACTCCTTTAGGGTGGAGTATCTACATAGTTTGTTTGGAACTCTTTTGAAATAGCCTGTCCATTTTTCAACATCGTTCCAAGGGCCCACTTAGAGGAAAATTACGGGAGAAATTGTCCCAGACTCATTTGCTTTGTATTTGTTTGGATTGACTTTTCAAGCCCTGATTTTTTTTCCTCAATTACAAAGGCAAAAACTTTTGGGAAACATTTTTATCTAGTAGTAGAATAATCATTAAATGGTGCACACATTTTTCTATTAGCTTTTTACTTGAAGAAATTTCAAATATAATCAGTTGTAAGAATACTGCAGTGACATCTTTTTTGGGGGTGAGACAGGATCTCACTCTGTTGGCCCAGCTAAAATGCAATGGCCTCATCACAGCTTATGGCAACCTCAAACTCCTGGTCTCAAGGTAATCCTCCAGCCTCAGCCTCCTGAGTAGCTGGGACTATAGGTACACACCACTACATTGGCTTATTTTTCTGTTTTTTGTAGAGACCAGGTCTCACTATGTTGCCGGGCTGGTCCTGAACTCCTGGCTTCAAGCAATTCCCCCACCTTGGTCTCCCAAAGTGCAAGGATTACAGGTGTGAACCTCACCCATCCTACTCTACACTTTCCATTCATACATTCACGGAGGATTTTGCATTATAATATTCCTAATACCTACAGACTTGAAGGTATGGAACATTTTTAAAAACTAACAAGTTTCCCAGGAATAATTATACACTTTCAAAACTGACGTACGTTCATGACTTCCATAACAATTTTTTCCATAAACCCTGACTCACCTACTTTGTGCCACTGTTAGGCACTGGGGCTCATAACTGTAAGAAAAAGAGGTCTTGCATTTGACAAATATTAACATACAAACTAGTGGGAGACCAGCCATTACAATTCATGTATGCATACATACTACTCATGACTTAAGACCTAAGGTTGTACATTGATCAAATATAGGAAATTTAATGATGGTACTATTATTTAATATATAGTCCATATTCAAATTTTGCCATATATCCCATTAATGTCCTTTGTAACAAATGAAAAAAAATTTTTTTTAACTTTTCTGTTCCTTAGATTCAGTAGGAACAAAATTTTTTTTTTCTTGATCCAGGATCAAATCCAGCATCACTTACTGCATTAGTGATCAAAGCCTGTTGTCTCCTTTAAGATGGAAGAGTTCCACAGACTTTGTCTTACCTGATGGTGACATTTTTTGAAGAGTACAGGCCAGTTGTACAAAGTCCCTCAGTTTGGTCTTGTTTCACAGTTTCTTCAAAATTAGATTTCAGGTTATGCATTACGGCAGGAGTACTGTATGTGTGATATTGTAATCAAATCAAAAAGCACATGATGTCAGTTTGTCCTTTTAATGGGAATGGTACACAATATTTTTTCTTTTTAAAAAAAATTTAAATTTTTTATTTTTTGAGATAGAGTCACTCTTGCCTGAGCTAGAATGCCATAGTGTCAGCCTAGCTCATAGCAACCTCAAATTCCTGGGCTCAAGCAATCCTCCTGCCTCAGCCTCCTGAGTAGCTGGCCCTATAGCCATGTACCACCATGCCTGCCTGATTTTTATATTTTTTAATAGAGACAGGGTCTCACTCTTGCTCAGGCTGGGCTGGAACTTCTGAGCTCAAGCAGTCTTCCCACCTTGGCCTCTCAGAGTGCTAGGATTACAGGTGTGAGCCACCACACCTAGCCCACATATTAATATTTTTAAAGCTGTTATATGCTGCCAAATTGCTTTCCAGTTGTAGTAATGTACAGTGTTCCTTGTAGTGTATAACAGACCGATACACATTTGAAAAGACTGATGTTGGATAAGGGAAGGATTTAGCCACAGGACAATAAAACTAACAGGGCAACAGAAATCCATGCAATTGACCTTAACTTGATCAGTATTCTAATTAATTGCATTAAACCAGATGATGGAATTGTCTAATTTTGTGAGTTTTAACATTAATAACTTCATTCTTCATTATCCCAGAAGACAGATTCCAGGATTATGCCGCCTCCTAGCATCCCTAGGCCAGGATGACATTCCGCAAATGACAGGAATTGGGGAGTGGAAAGAGCAGTCTAATGCCACATGTCAAATTGTTAATGAAATTAATGCCCAGTGGCTCAAACATGTAATCCTAGCCACTCAAGAGGCTGAGATGGGATGACTGCTTGAGGCCAGGAGCTTTGAGACCAGCCTGAGCAACATAGCAAGACCCCATCTCTTTTTTTTTTTGAGACAGTCCCACTCTGTTGCCTGGGCTAGAGTGCCGTGGCATCAGCCTATCTCATACCAACCTCAGATTCCTGGGCTCAAGCAATCCTCCTGCCTCAGCTTCCCAAATAGCTGGGACTACAGGCATGCACTACCATGCCCAGCTAATTTCTTCTATTTTTTTTAGTAGAGACTGGGTCTTGCTCTTGCTCAGGCTGGTCTCGAACTCCTGAGCTCAAAGGATCCGCCCGCCTTAGCCTCCCAGAGTGCTAGGATTACAGGCATGAGCCACCACACCCAGCCCCCATCTCTTAAACAAAAAAAATCAGAAGAATTAGCCACATGTGGTAGCTCCTGCCTGTGGTCCCAGCTACTTGGGAGGCTGAAGTGGAAGGAATGCTTGAGGCCCAGGAGTTCACAGCTACAGTGAGCTATGATCATGCCATTTCACTCCAGCCTTGGTGACATAGCAAGACTTCAGTTAAAAAAAATAAAAAATAGGCCGGGCGTGGTGGCTCACACCTGTAATCCTAGCTCTCTGGGAGGCCGAGGCGGGCGGATTGCTCAAGGTCAGGAGTTCAAAACCAGCCTGAGCAAGAGCGAGACCCCGTCTCTACTATAAATAGAAAGAAATTAATTGGCCAACTAATACATAAAGAAAAAAATTAGCCGGGCATGGTGGCGCATGACTGTAGTCCCAGCTACTCGGGAGGCTGAGGCAGAAGGATCGCTCGAGCCCAGGAGTTTGAGGTTGCTGTGAGCTAGGCTGACGCCATGGCACTCACTCTAGCCTGGACAACAAAGCTAGACTCTGTCTCAAAAAAATAAATAAATAAATAAATAAATAAATAAAAATAAAGAAATTAATGTCTGGAATAGATATAGCACTGTCCAAATCAACTGTGCTTTTGTTTTTTGGAAAACCGTGTCATAATCTTTGTGATTTATTTATCATTATTTTGAGACATTAGAACATACATAAAAGTATAAAGAATAATTCAAATATTCCTATACCATCACCCAAAATTGACAATTAACATTTGTCACATTTACTTGAAGACTTATTTTTTTAAGAAATTTCATTTTATTCTAATAAAGATTAATGCATGCCTGATAATCTAGTGATAATTCATAAGTTTAGTGGTTCACAATATTTTTAGAAAACATTAATATCCAAATAAGGCATTATATAAACTTATATAAAGAATGAAATATTTACTATAATCCTTTAAGAAAAGCCTTGGTCCATTTTGAAGATCAACAATAAATTTTTGAAAAATCAAAGGAAAAGGAAAGTAAGTTTTTTTCCCCCTAGGATACACAAGAACTACTTGCTGGCATTTGTGCCTGGAATAAAATGGGCCAGATTTTCAAAGGCAGTTAATAACAGCATGTACAGGGCTTGTTTCATTTGATTTAGCACCAAGTAAGAGTACCCTATGGAAGACATAGGTTTCTCTTCTATCTCTCAAATTGCCCCACTTCTCTTCCAGGTCACAGTACATAAGCATGCATCCTTATTGCCCCACTAAGGAATTGAAAATGATTTATAGTTATAAATGGCTGCTCACATGACACTTGCCAGCAGAGTTCTTTCTCCAATTCTTTGGGAATAAAGAACTCTTTTAGGAAACTCAGTTACTCTCCTGGTCCTTGTTACCATATCATATACATTCTTTTTATTGCTACACCTGTTTACTAATTATGTTTGCTATTTATGCCAAGGGAATATGCCCCAGGTATGCCTGATTTCTTTCTCTTTCCTAAAGTATGCTCATAGTGCCATGGGTTTTCTCTTTTATTATTTTTCTTTTCTTCTTCCCTTCCTTTTCTTTCACTGTATCTTAGATTTATCAAGGCAGAACGTATTTGGAGAAAATACATTCTCCAAATCAAAGAGAAAAACTGGCACGTATATCCTGAAACACGCATTTCTTAACCTGAGTTACATCTAAAAACAAGACTTTAATTACATTTTCTGTTGAAAATTCATTCAACTTTGGTGCTTATCTAAGAATCTGTAAGGTCAATTTCTGACATAAATCATATCCCTCAATACATATGTATTTTGAAAAGAAAACAAGTCATCTTAAAGTAATATTTTCCTGTATGGTAATTTATACATTTTTATAGCAAATTCAAATTCTGAGTAAACTGAAGGTATGTTTAACAACAAAATACAGCATGCCTACCTTATATACTTATTTGTACCTTGCAATAGATCTGTAAATCCCGTTGCTTTTTTTCTGGAATGTCATAGATATGGTATCTCATGAAGCCATGTTCCACCATGTCAGAAATGTCATTTTTGGCATCTATGCAAAAACTTTTGAAGAGATATTTTCCCCAAATGACAGGTAATTTTTTAAACTTTTCCAGAAAAATATGGAAATTTTATCATCTATTTATTCTTACTGAACAAAAGGTTATATTACTACCAATTGTTATTTTAATTTTGCTATAACGGATGTTATAATACTTTAGACATCTTTGATATTTTTGAATTGCACACCCATAGTAGGTAACTAGATAAAACATTAGATGATTTTTTAAAAAATTAATCTTAGCATCTGACTCATTTGGCACCCCCTTAGTATCCAGTATAAAATCAGTAGAAATAAAAGCAACATAATTTTAAAAGAATATTCATACAAGCTGGAGTCTTAAGAAAAGAAGCTTCTAAATGCAAGGACAAGAAGGTTTTGCTCATCTTACTAGTTATACACATCTCTCCTCATGGAGTAACTGAGGCTTTCTGGTTTGTTTGTGGAACTTTAGTTTGCAGGAAAGCATATACGTGGGGCCAAATCTTGTTGGTTTCTGTTCCGGAGAATGTTTCCAACACCCCTTTTTTCTGGTCATATTCCAGGACTGGCTTCGTTTGGG
The DNA here is from genome assembly GCF_040939455.1 of Microcebus murinus. NCBI lineage: Eukaryota > Metazoa > Chordata > Mammalia > Primates > Cheirogaleidae > Microcebus > Microcebus murinus. The sequence goes on along the minus strand of NC_134113.1, from coordinate 99,120,297 downwards.
CTTCATAAGCCTTCAGTCTCTTGATAACCGTCTCTGGTCGGTCATCCTCACGCTGAACGAGAGGCTCCCCAGTCACATCGTCAGTGCCCAGTTTTGGAAGGGTTGAATTCAATGTTGTAGACGCGGCCACTGGCTGGATGAATCCAGCGAGCAGTGAGACGTTGTTTAATGACCTCAAAGGGCACATTCAGGTTAATCACTGTGTCTATCTGATGAACTTTATCTAGGGCTTCCGCCTGTGGAAGTTTCCTTGGAAAACCATCCAACAGCCAGCTATGTTGGGTGAGATTTTCCAGCTCATGAAGGGCCAGCCGAGTCATGACATCGTCTGGGATGAGTTTCCCTTGGTCGATGAAAGCCTTGGCTAACACCAATTTCTGTGCCCCGCAGCATGTTGTCTCGGAGCAGGTCCCCGCTGGAGAGGTGCTTCAGCTCCAAGTGCTGGGTGATGCGCGACGACACGGTGCCCTTGCCCGAGCCCGGGGCGCCCATGATGATGCGCGCAGGAGCCGCGCGGACGCCCCCATGGCCCCGGACAGGCCCCCTCCGCCCGACAGTGGCGCTCCGGCCCGGCCGGCGCGCCCGCCGGCTCCTCAGCCCCGAGCCGGCTGAGGCTTGGCAGCGCCGCTAGCAGGCTGCGGCCGCGGCGTCCAGGCGTCAAGACTTATTTTTTTGAGACAGACTTTTGCTCTGTAACCTGGGCTAGAGTGCCCTGGCATCAGCCTAGCTCACAGCAACTTCAAACTCTAGGGCTCAAGCAATCCTCCTGCCTCAGCCTCCTTAGTAGCTGGAACTACAGGTGTGCACCACCAAACCCAGCTAATTTTTCTATTTTTTAGTAGAGATGGGGTCTCACCATTGCTCAGGATGCTTTTGAACTCCTAAACTCAAGCAGTCCTCCCACCTTGGCCTCTCAAGAGTGCTGGGATTGGCTGGGCACGGTGGCTCACGCCTGTAATCCTAGCACTCTGGGAAGCCGAGGCGGGCGGATTTCTTAAGGTCAGGAGTTTGAAACCAGCCTGAGCAAGAAGGAGACCCTTCTCTACTATAAATAGAAAGACATTAATTGGCCAGCTAATATATATAGAAAAAATTAGCAGGGCATGGTGGCGCATGCCTGTAGTCCCAGCTACTTGGGAGGTTGAGGCAGCAGGATTGCCTGAGCCCAGGAGTTTGAGGTTGCTGTGAGCTAGGCTGACGCCATGGCACTCACCCTAGCCTGGGCAACAAAGTGAGACTCTGTCTCAAAAAAAAAAAAAAAAAAAAAGTGCTGGGATTATAGGCGTAAGCCACCGTGCCCAGCCTGAAGACTTCTTTTTTAAAATAAATCATATTATAGATATAGTTACCATCCCTTTTTGTGCAGCTTCCTCCTCCCCATGTTAGTGCTCTTTAAAATTACAGTTTGTGCAGTTTTGCTGATTCACCAAGGAGCAGGCCAGGACCTGTCTGATAAGAATATGGGAAGCTTCACAGAGACTACCTCTGAAATGAAAAAGTTATTGTGAGTACATGCAAAGAATAACTGATGGTAGTTTTCCAAATCCAATTTTTCTTCTAGACTCCTAGGTCTTGTGGAGAAACTTTAAAACGTATTTTTAGGCCGCGCGCAGTGGCTCACGCCTGTAATCCTAGCTCTCTGGGAGGCCGAGGCGGGTGGATCGTTTGAGCTCAGAAGTTCAAGACCAGCCTGAGCAAGAGCGAGACCCTGTCTCTACTAAAAAAAAAAAAAAAAAAAAAAAAAAAAAAAAAAAAAGTTAATTGGCCAACTGAAAATGGAAAAAAAAATAAAGGAATAAAAAAAATTTAAAAAAAACCCAAAATGTATTTTCAGATAAGTCCCCCCAAAATTCCATTCCTACATAAGCCTATTTGCCTGTGGCTTCACCAAATCACAGGCCTAGATTCCTGTCAGGTTAATCACAGAGAGATCATTTGTGATCTCTCACTGTCTCACCCATTCCCAGGATGGTTTACTTAGATATTGAGTCAGCAGGATAGATAAGCTAACTCTCCAGTTTGTTTGCTGAGGCTGACAAAGAGGAAAAGGCTAGAGGGAAATGTAAGTAAATTATCTCTCTTTAAATGTTGAGGAATTAATTTTTTTTTAGACAGTCTCTGTTGCCTGGGCTAGAGTGCAGTGGCGTTACCCCAAGCGATGGGGTATTGCTCCATTGTTGAGGCTAGAATGCAGTGGCATAATCATATATCATAGCCCACTGCAGCCTTAACTCCCAGCCTCAAGTGATCCTCCTTGTATTGGAGGCCCAAAGTATTGGTATTATAGGCGAAAGCCACCGCACTTAGAGGAGGAATTAATTTAAAAAGAAAAAGAACGAACTGTAGCAGCCCCAAACATTAATTCTAACTTAGGTCCCAGGCACTTTTTGTCTTTTCCAAACAAATTTCCACACAGCAGAAAGTGATTCAAAACCTATAGGCTCACGCCTGTAATCCTAGCACTCTGGGAGGCCAAGGCTGGCGGATCATTTGAACTTAGGAGTCGAAACCAGCATGAGCAAGAGCGAGACCCCATCTCTACTAAAAATAAAAAGAAATTAACTGGCCAACTAAAAATATATAGAAAAAATAGCCCGACATGGTGGTGCATGCCTGTAGTCCCAGCTATTAGGGAGGCTGAGGCAGGAGGATTGCTTGAGCCCAGGAGTGTGAGGTTGCTGTGAGCTAGGCTGACACCACAGCACTCACTCTAGCCTGGGCAAGAGTGGGACTCTTTCTCAAAAAGAAAAAAAATAATAAATAAATAAATAAATAAAAATAAATTAATTAATTCTGCCACCGGCATAAAAAGTTCAGGTTATCACTTCTTTTTGAAAAGCTTCATTGAGATATAGCTCACGCATCATACAATTTATCTATATAAAAGTGTACAAGTTAATGGTTTTCAGTATATTCAGTGGTGCAACTATCACTTCAATCAACTTTAAAACATCTTCATCACACCAAAAAGAAACCCTGTACCCACTGGCAGTCAATGGCCATCAGGCTTTTATCACTTCTGATCTGGCTCGTCACAGCAGCGTCCTAACTGCCCATCTTCAATGCCCTTTGTTCCCATTCAGTACATATACGTATCATGGGCAATTTGGTCTCCCTAAAGCACATTCATTATACCCTCTTGCCTAGAAACTACAGTCCCCAACCTTTTTGGCACCAGGGACTGATTTCTTGAAAGACAATTTTTCCAGGAGGGAGCGACCGAAACGGAGAGAGGAGGAGGTCAGGCTGTGAGGCGATCAATGGGGAGCTGCAAAACTGAAGCTTCGCTAGTCGGCCGGCCCCTCCACTCCTGCTGTGCGGCCCCCACCCCCACCCCAGTTCCGGTTTCATGGAAGACAATTATCCACCCGGATACGGAGGGATGTGGAGGCAGAGTGGCGGAGCTCTGCGGCCCGGTCCCTAATAGGGCGTGGATCGTAGCTCTAAAGAACTCTTGGATTCAAGTAAACAAACATTCATTAACATAAACTACATTTATGCCAGGCATTATGCTAGATGCTGTTAACAAAACCGGAATGCTACAGTAAGAGTTCCCTTGTAGCGACAGCGCCTCTGTTCAGGCAGCGTCCCCCGCCTAGAACGACCTCCCTATCCCAGCCCATCTCCTAGAACTCCTTCCCAACCCTTAGGGACCATCTTCTCCGACAAATGGCTGCGTCCTCACAGCTCTCATGGTTTTCTTGATCTTTATTTAACCCGCTCCATGCACACCCTCAATACATGTTAGTAGAAATGAACATATTCTGTGGACGCAGCAGTGTTTCTCGCGGAATCGCCACCTTCTCCCCCCACACAGGGATTGGCTCGCCAGTATCCCACCTCCTTTTCTCAGGAAATGATTTAGGAAGTGGGAACTTCCGCAATCCCAGGAATCATAGATTTGAGCGACTCTTGGGAAGAGCCGGTAGAAAGGAATCGGCTCTTCAGGTCAAGTCTGCGCGAAGAGACCTCCAGGCCTCTGTGGTCTGTGCTTCCGCTTCGGATACTCGAGCCACCCACTTCCGGCGCTCCTCGGCGCCCCAGGTCCGCCCAGACGCCGGCGTGACGGAGGCACGCCGAGGGTGACCTCACCCTCCAACATGGCGGCGGCGGTAGATTAGGGCTGCCAGTCGAAGCAGCCACCGCCGCTGGGGGACCCGGTTGGAAGCAACTGCCGCCGCCGCCGCCTCTTTCATCTCTTCTGGGGCAGGGGCCAGGGCCAGGTGAGGGGAGTGGGGCTCCGGGCAGACAGAGCTGGGTGACGAGGCGATTTGCACCTGGGTAGGAAGGTGTCCAGAGACCGTACCGAGCCACTGACTCTCCAGTGGGTCCTACAACGCGTGAGTGAGTGAGTGAGTGAGTGAATGTGTGTGTGTGTGTGTGTGTGTGTCTACCGGCGCTCCTTCGCCCGAGGCTTCTCTAAGTTTAAGGAGTCCATTGCATTGCACCTGTCCCGCATGGTCCCACGGCAGGCGCTTGAGCTGGGCTTCTCCCTGTGTGGGCTGCCTGAAGCGTAGGAACTCGGCTCTTGCTCCACACTGCTGTTCTTCCCCACAAATAGCTTCACATGGAAATCTCGAGTCCATTTTTAGGGCTAGACTGGAGAACGTGGACTTTTTTTTGGTCGAGGAAAAGGGTTTCATGCGATTCACTTAGAGTGATTACAGATTAGTTTTGCCAATCTAGTCGTTTCTTCTCACAAATTGTTAGAAATCTTAAGTATCTCAGCCTTAATTCACTGCTGTTCTGACACCTTTTTTTTCCTCCGCAAAAACCTACTTTCTTTCCTTTGGAGGCAATCCAGTGACACGAAGTCATTTTTTCCTTTAAGTTTTTTCCTCTCAACATTCTAAGGAGATCCCAGGTTTTTGCCTTCTTAACTGACTATGAGGGAGAACAGGACTTAGAGTTGAGGCTCCAGTCTAGGATTGAAAATCGCACAAATCTGGGCAGTTGTTCACATGGTGTTGACTGATAGCTTTGTTTAGCTGCTAGCCACTCCCTGCACAAGTGTTTGTTTATCCAAAATAGCTATCTCACTGTTTCTGTTTAAAAGTTTTAGTTCAAGCTGACAGTCCATCCCCCTTCATTTTTCTTTTCTTTTTTTTTTTTTTTTGAGACAGAGTCTCGCTTTTGTTGCCCAGGCTAGAGAGAGTGCCATGGCGTCAGCCTAGCTCACGGCAACCTCAAACTCCTGCCTCAGCCTCCCTAGTAGTTGGGACTACAGGCTTGTGCCACCATGCCCAGCTATTTTTTTCTCTCTGTATATATTAGTTGGCCAATTAATTTCTTTCTATTTATAGTAGAGAAGGGGTCTCACTCTTGCTCAGGCTGGTTTCGAACTCCTGTCCTCGAGCAATCCGCCTGCCTCAGCCTCCCAGAGTGCTAGGATTACAGGCGCGAGCCACCTCGCTGGCCCCTCATTTTTCTTTATAATGTAAAACAAAAACTTTTTTGCAAAATTGTTAGTAAGGTTTCCCGTGGAGGTTTGGCATAAACGAGAGTGTTGCTGTCTGCCCTGACTTGCCTGACCTTGGATGAATTGCCACGCCCTTCAGAAAACTTTTTTTTTAGTCCCCCAGAAAATTAAGCAAGCGGTTGTGTAGGTTGTGAACTACTTGTAATTCAAGCCATTATGAAATATTCATTTGGTAATAGGCAGTTAAGGGTTTTGAAAATCCTTTTACTCTGAATGGTCAGATACTATTCTGTATTTTTTTTAAAATGGCACATTTTCTTATGTGGAGGATTAACCAGTAGTTGAATTCAATTGAAGGATGTGTAAGGTTCAGTCTAATGAGTTTTGTAAAAAACGAAAAGGTGTGTTCGCTAGTGCATCATTTAATCAACGTTTGTTAAATGTCACACACAGTAAGCTTTTAGGACAGGTGATTTGCAACAATCATTTTTGAAATATGTTTTTCTTATGACATATTTTAGACATACAAAACAGAAGTCTTTTTTTTAGATGAGATTTTGCTAAAGACAGTTTTAAACAATTACTTAGTAGTTCCATTCGGCTTTTATCATTTTTCAGACATGATTTTGATTTGTATCTTACTCCAAATAAATGGTCAACAAAAGGTCTTGTTTAATATATATTATGGGAGGACTATTTTTAGAATAACTGACTTTTTTCCTTTTTTCTTGTTGGATGGTAATGTGATGATGATAAGGTAACAAGATTTGAAGGAGGCACATCTCACACATTAGTGTGAAAACTCAATCATCAGGCTTATGAACCACAAAAGGATCAGAGTAGCTAATTTTTTAACAGCTTTATTGAAATATAATTAGCGTACCATACAACTCACCAATTGTACAATTTAATGGTTTTCAGTATATTCACAGGGTTGTGTATCCCCCCCCCCACCACAGTTTTCCTCACCTTAGAAGAAACCCTATACCCATTAGCAATCATTCTTCATTCCCAGTCCCCCCAAAGACCCTCCTTGCAACCACTGATCTACTTTCTGTCTGTAAAGGTTTACCTATTCTGGACATTTCACATAAGTGGAATCATATAATATGTGGTCTTTTGTGACTGGCTTTTTAGTGTAATGTTTTCAGAGTTCATCTGTGATGTAGCATGTATCTGTATATCCTTTTTTATGGCACATTATATTTCATTGTGTGGATATACTACATTTTAACAATCTATTCAGTTAATGTGCAGTTATTTCCACTTTTTTGCTGTTATGTATAATGCTTCTGGGAGCATGTGCAGATTTTTGTGTAGATGTGTTTTCATTGCTCTCTGGCATATACCTAGAAGTGGAACAGTAACTGAATTTTTTTTGTTTGTTTTTTTTGAGACAGAGTCTCGCTTTGTTGCCCAGGCTAGAGTGAGTGCCGTGGCATCAGCCTAGCTCACAGCAACCTCAAACTCCTGGGCTCAAGCAATCCTCCTGCCTCAGCCTCCTGAGTAGCTGGGACTACAGGCATGCGCCATCATGCCTGGCTAATTTTTTCTATATATATTATTTGGCCAATTAATTTCTTTCTATTTATAGTACACATGGGGTCTCGCTCTTACTCTGGCTGGTTTCGAACTTCTGACCTCGAGCAGTCCGCCCGCCTCAGCCTCCCAGAGTGCTAGGATTACGGGTGTGAGCCACCACGCCCGGCAAGAGTAACTGAATTTTATGTCTTCCTTTTACACAAGCTATATACACATATGTGGGAAACCTAATTACAGTGGAAGTCAGGTTTAGGGGCAGGGTGATAGTGAGGCATTCTTTGAATTATCTGCAAATGCCAGCTGCTGACTGAAAATATTTTTGGGCAGCTCTTTACAAGACTGAATGAGAGTGTTTCAATTAGGCATGTTTCAATTGGAAAGGGATAGTCCATACTAGAATACTAATGTCTGCTGAGTTTAAAAGTGATACCTTGGTCAGTTGCATTTCTCAACTGAGTGGGGTAAATTTTTGCAATTTCACAATTTTTATTAGGGTTATTTTACTTCTTTCAGAGAAAATCTTAGAATGCAATAGGAGCTAATAAAGCATGGATTAGAAAATACTGTTGTACTTCATGTTAATTTGTGGGACTTAAAATTCCCAAGCCACCAGTGAGTCATGAAACTAAAGATCTGATAGCCAAGACACTTTGTAAGTGTTTAAAATTCCACATTTTTTATTTGTGACTGAGTTAGTCTGTGAATTTTTATTTTTCTCTTTATAAATTGGGACTATAGATGTGTTCAACTCTGTATTACTGGAATATTTAATCTTATTAGTGGAAAAAAATGGTCTAAAACAGGTTTTTGAAATGATTTTATTAAAATATGTTAAATTATGAGGTGTTTCTGTTACAGTTCTATGAGGTTAAAGAATGTATAGGTATGGTATTCTAAATTAGTATGTCTAAAGTGGTTGCCAGAAATTTCTATTTTCGACAAGCATCCAAGGTGATTTGATGTGACAATTTGATGTGACTTTGGGAAACAAATATGGAAGATTCTCATGTTACTGTAGTTTTGCTTTTCATAAGAATTTATAATAGGCGCCGGATGTGGTGGCTCATGCCTCTAATCCCAACAATTTGGGATGCTGAGGTGGGAGGATCACTTAAGGCCAAGAATTGGAGACCAGCCTGGACAACACAGTGAGCCCCTGTCTCTACAAAAAATAAAAATTAGATGGGTGCAGTGGCACGTGCCTGTAGTCTTAGCTACTCCTGGAGCCCGAGGCATGAGGATCACTTGAGCTCAGGAGTTTCAGGCTGCAGCGAGCTATGATTGTGCCACTGCACTCCAGCCTGGGTCATAGAGTGAGACCCTATATCAAAAAGAGAAAAAAATTCATGGTAGGATTTAGTAGCTGCTGCATACCTTCTGATTATATTTCATTAAATGTACCTAATTCCTACAGTAAAATCAGTGCTAGTAGCATCCTGGAATTTGGACTGATACTTGTAATAGAAATCTAGTTTAAAAAAAAAAGCAGGCCGGGCGCTGTGGCTCACGCCTGTAATCCTAGCTCTTGGGAGGCCGAGGCGGGCGGATTGCTCAAGGTCAGGAGTTCAAAACCAGCCTGAGCAAGAGCGAGACCCCGTCTCTACTATAAATAGAAAGAAATTAATTGGCCAACTGATATATATATATATAAAAAAATAAGCCGGGCATGGTGGCGCATGCCTGTAGTCCCAGCTACTCGGGAGGCTGAGGCAGAAGGATCACTCAAGCCCAGGAGTTTGAGGTTGCTGTGAGCTAGGCTGACGCCACGGCACTCATTCTAGCCTGGACAACAAAGCGAGACTCTGTCTCAAAAAAAAAAAAAAGCAAACCATCTATTATAGAATTGTATTGTGGGTGTTACATTTGTTACTGAAGGGTCATGGATGTTTTATTTGTGACTGGCTTTGGAGATGCCACCAAATGAATATATAAACACAGCATTAAATTACCTTGAGCTTCCTCAGGCGGTCCATCTCGCTGACAACTACAGTTGGTCCTCCTTATCCTTGGGTTATACATCCACAGATTGAACCAACCTTGGCTCAAAAATATTCAGGTGGGGAGAAAAATAAATAAGAGGTTTGAGCATCTGAGGATTTTTTCTTTCTTTTTTTTTTTTTTGGAGACAGAATCTCACTTTGCTGCCCAGGCTAGAGTGAGTGCTGTAGCGTTAGCCTAGCTCACAGCAACCTCCAACTCCTGGGCTCAAGCAATCCTCCTGCCTCAGCCTCCCGAGTAGCTGGGACTACAGGCATGCACTACCATGCCAGGCTGATTTTTTTCTATATATATAAGTTGGCCAATTAATTTCTTTTTATTTATAGTAGAGATGGGTCTCGCTTTTGCTCAGGGTGGTTTTGAACACCTAACATCGAGCTATCCACCTGCCTCGGCCTCCCAGAGTGCTAGGATTACAGGCATGAGCCCCGGTGCCCGGCCCCTTTCCTTTCCTTTCCCTTTCCCTTTCCCTTTCCCTTTCCCTTTCCCAACAGAGTCTCACTCTGTTGCCTGGGCTAGAGTGCCGTGATGTCAGGCTAGCTCACAGCAACCTCAAACTCTTGGGCTCAAGCGATCCTCCTGCCTCAGCCTCCCAAGTAGCTGGGACTACAGACATGCACCACCATGCCCGGCTAACTTTTTCTATGTATTTTTAGTTGTCTGGCTAATTTTTTTCTATTTTTAGTAGAGACGGGGGTTTCACTCTTGCTCAGGCTGGTCTTGAACTCCTGACCTTGAGCAACCCTCCAGCCTTGGCCTCCCAGAGCGCTAGGATTACAGGTGTGGGCCACTACGCCCAGCCACATCTGAGCATTTTCTTATCCCTGGAGGTCCTGGAACCAATTCCTCACAGATACCAAAGGGTGACTGTACTTACAACTTAATAGAGGAACTAACTAAAAGGTGTAAGGCAGAGAAAGAAACAGGTGGATAGCATAAAAATGTTCAATCGTGAATTGTGCAAAGGATATGGGTTTTTGTTGTTTAATTTTTATTTATTTATTTTTATTTTTTTTGAGACAATCTCAGTCTGTTGTCTGGGCTAGAGTGCCATAACATCAGCCTCACTCACAGCAACCTCAAACTCCTGGGCTCAAGCAATCCTCCTGCCTCAGCCTCTTAGGCTCAAGCAATCCTCCTGCGTCAGCCTCCTGTCTCAGCCTCCCACATAGTTGGGACTACAGGTGGTGCCACCATGCCCAGCTAATTTTTTCTACTTTTAGTAGAGGGGGGGTGGTCTCCTTCTTGCTCAGGGCTCAGGCTGGTGTCAAACTCCTGAGCTCAAGTGATTGGCTTCCCAGAGTGCTAGGATGATAGGCGTGAGCCACTGTGCCCAGCGAGTTTTTGTGTTTAAGTCATATGTATATTTAATTAATTTTTTCTTTAAGAGATAATGTCTTACTACAGGTGTGTACCATTATGCCCAGCTAATTTTTTTATTTTTTGTAGAGATGGGTGTGTGTCTGTGTGTTTTATTTATTAATTAATTTATTTAGTCTTTCTTGAGACAGTCTCACTCTTTTGCCCAGGCTACAGTACTGTGGTGTCAGCCTAGCTCACAGCAACCTCCAACTCCTGGGCTCAGGTGATCCTCCTGTCTCAGCTTCCCAAGTAACTGGGGCTACAGGCATGCACCACCACACCCGGCTAATTTTTCTATTCTTAGTAGAGACAGGAAGTCCCTCTTGCTCAGGCTGGTCTCAATCTCCTGACCTCAGGTGATCCTCTAGTCTCAGCCTCCCAGAGTGCTAGGATTACAGGCATGAGCCACTGCACCTGGCCTGTCTGTGTGTTTTAGTATCCTGCTGTTTTGTGGAGGCTGGTCTCAAACTCCTAGCCTCAAGGCAGTCCTTCCACCTTGGCCTCCCAAAGTGCTAGGATTATAGGTCTTCATCACTTCATGTTACCAAGAACACTTGTATCTAATTTGAATTCTAAAAGATCCTACCAGATAAAATTTAAAGAGTAAAGATAACTGTGTCCCTCTCATCATTTAAAGAAAAGCTTGAAATACCTGTCGTTTAGATACAAATAGGCCTGGGCATGGTGGCTCACACCTGTAATCCTAGCACTCTGGGAGGCCGAGGTGGGCAGATTGTTTGAGCTCAGGAGTTTGAGACCAGCCTGAGCAAGAGCGAGACACCCGTCTCTACTAAAAAAATAGAAATTAGCTGGACAACTAAAAAAAAAAAAAAATATATATATATATATATATAAATTAGGCAGGCATGGTGGCACATGCCTGTAGTCCCAGCTACTCTGGAGGCTAAGGCAGGAGGATTGCTTAAGCCCAGGAGTTTGAGGTTGCTGTGAGCTAGGCTGACGCCACGGCATTCTAGCCTGGCCAACAGAGTGAGACTCAGTCTTTAAATAAATAAATAAATAAATAATAGGCACAAATAGACTCTGTTGGTGAGACAATTGTGAGATGGACCTGAACATCATCCTTTGCTTCCAGGAAAGCTTTGGGTGGTATTCCCAGATCATACCTTTCATCTACTCTATCGTTTTCCTTTTTTTCCCCCTGTGCATTCTCAAAATTTACAAATTAGGCCAGGCGCGGTGGCTCAGGCCTGTAATCGTAGCACTCTGGGAGGCCGAGGCTGGCGGATTGCTCGAGGTCAGGAGTTTGAAACCAGCCTGAGCAAGAGCAAGACCCCGTCTCTACTATAAATAAAAAGAAATTAATTTGCCAACTAATATATATAGAAAAAATTAGCCAGGCATGGTGGCGCATGCCTGTAGTCCCAGCTACTCGGGAGGCTGAGGCAGGAGGATTGCCTGAGCCCAGGAGTTTGAGGTTGCTGTGAGCTAAGCTGATGCCATGGCACTCACTCTAGCCTGCACAACAAAGCGAGACTCTGTCTCATAAAAAAAAAAAAAAAAATTTACAAATTAGCAATACTCTGGCTGTGTGATATTAGGAAAACAGCCTTGTTTTTCTACCATTTTCTCCCCTTTTATTAGTGTTAGTGTTTTCACTTCTGCATTCCTCTCACCTAATACATTCATTGCCTGGTATGCAGTAAATATGTGTTGAATAAATGTAGTTAAGGACTAAGTAGAATTGAAGACAATGTACCCAATTAAGTGATTGCACTATAACTAGCTGTGTGATTTTAGGCAAATAAAGTTTTTATTCTTCATCTATAGAATTGAGACTATTACCTTTTCATTCAAGCATAGAGGATTACTGTGACAACATGAAAAAGTGATTTAGAAATAGAGATCTCATGAAGATGTAATTTATTTATAATGTTTGAAATGCAAGAGTCCATTGTGCAGTATACTGATCAAATACTGCAGAATGTTGCAAAGGAAGTGGGTATCCTCTCTCCCCAGATTGCCCTTAGAGATATGACCTTATAGTAGTTGTTATGAAGTTTACATTTGGCTTTACATTCTTAATGCCTTTGTCCTATAATTGAATACAAGTGCCGCAGTTATGTAATCCCAGTATCTGTCTACTTCCCACTTAACCATAGGCCTGAATGAGCTGCTCCATTGCCATACAGTTGGAAACTCAAACTAAATAAGTCGATGGATATTTTATACCATAGGTCTGGTATGTTTAAGTCCAGTATGTTCATAACCAGAATGTTAAGTATGCATTTAAAGTCTAAAAACTTGGCTGGCGTGGTGGCTTACTCCTGTAATCCTAGCACTCTGGGAGGCCCAGGTGGGTGGATCGTTTGAGCTCAGGAGTTTGAGACCAGCCTGAGCAAGAGCGAGATCTGTCTCTACTAAAAATAGAAATTAGCTGGATAACTAAAAATATATAGAAAAAATTAGCTGGGCGTGGTGGCACATGCCTGTAGTCCCAGCTACTTGGCAGGCTCAGGCAGGAGGATCCCTTGAGCTCAGGAGTTTGAGGTTGCTGTGAGCTAGGCTGATGCCACAGCTGTCTAGCCCAGGCAACAGAGTGAGACTCTGTCTCAAAAAAAATATATATAAAGTCTAAAAGCTACTAAATTTAAATAAATAAATATAATCATTTATGAAATATGTAGTTGTATGGGCATTAACATATATACTTGAGCAAATAGGTGGTGCATATGGAAAATTATGAAATCAATGACTAAGATAGCATTTATAATTATGTAGTCAGGTTTTATAAGAATATTTGAAGCATATTAGGCTAAAAATCAAATTTGGGAAGTTGGTGATCTATGCTTTGTCTCTGTTATCCAAGTTGAGGAAAGACCAAAAATGTCTTCAGTGATATTGATTCTTGATAAATACAAGAAATTTGAATACAACAAATTAGAGAACATAAACTTTTTATTTAAAGCATTATTTAGAATATAAATACTTCTTTATTCCTGTTACCAAAGAAATACTGAAACTTTTAAAAGCTTAAGTTGCTGATTTTATCTTCCTGTATTTTTTTTTTTTTTGAGACAGAGTCTCATTCTGTTACCTGGGCTAGAGTGCCGTGGTATCAGCCTAGCTCACAGCAACCTCAAACTCCTGGGTTCAAGCAATACTTCTACCTTAGCCTCCTGAGTAGTTGGGACTATAGGCATGTGCCACCATGCCTGACTAATTTGTTTTTCCTATATGTTTTTAGTTGTCCACCTAATTTCTTTCTATTTTTAGTAGAGACGGGTTCTCGCTCCTGCTCAGGCTGGTCTCAAACTCCTGAGCTCAAACAATCCGTCTTTGTCTCCTAGAGTGCTAGGGTTACAGGCTTGAGCCACCATCTCCTCCTCTCCTTGGGTGCTCTACTTTATAATTTATTCCTTTATTTATATGTCCTAATTGGCTTTCTCTACTAAATGTAAACCTGCTTAATTCTTTTATTGTGTACAGAAACAAAACAAATGCACTTTCCCTACCCGTTGTCTCTCTTCAGCCTCCATTCTTTTCTTCCCTTCAAATCAAACTCTTTCTTTGAAAGAATAGATGAAAACTCACTTTCTCTGCATGTTAATTTCCAGTTCACTGTTCAAATCCCTGTCTTTTATCATCGCCACTGCGTGTCAAACAGAACTGTTCTATCAGAGACCATGAGTGACTTCCTAATGCCCAAACCCAGTTGACTCTTATTTTCATTCTTCTTGATGTGTTGTTACATTTGATGCATTTATTCACTGTTTTCTTCGTGCCTCCTGACTTCTGTATCCACATTCTTTCCTGGTTTTCTTTCTACCTTTTTGACTGTTTCAGGCTAGACTGAAAGGTCTCCTTTGCCAGTTTCACATCTTTTGGCCACCCTTTAAATGTTGGTTTTCCCTGAATTCTAATGTAGTCTTTTTAAGATTATACCAATACTTTTTAAGATTATACCAATACTCAACATATTTTGTAACCCATGTCTCCTTTATCAAAAGGTGATAAATAAATATTTCCCTGACCCCTATCCTGGTGGCAGTGGAGGGGTGGGGGGATGACACATTCCCTCCTTTCCAAGCACTGAGAATCATTGCTACAAAGAAGATTGAAAATTTACTGAGCATGCCGGGCGTCGTGGCTCACGCCTGTAATCCTAGCACTCTGGGAGGCCGAGGCGGGCGGATTGCTCGAGGTCAGGAGTTCGAAACCAGCCTGAGCAAGACCCCGTCTCTACTAAAAATAGAAAGAAATTAATTGACCAACTAAAAAATATATATACAAAAAATTAGCTGGGCATGGTGGTGCATGCCTGTAGTCCCAGCTGCTTGGGAGGCTGAAGCAGGAGGATCACTTGAGCCAGGAGATTGAGGTTGCTGTGAGCTAGGCTGACACCATGGCACTCATTCTAGCCTGGGCAACAAAGTGAGACTCTGTCTCAAAAAAAAAAAAAAATTTACTGAGCTTTACATTCTGTAGTTTGTAATCTGAGAGTAATAGATGATTTTCCTTTTCTAAGTATGAAACTATATATTGATGCTTTTTTAGACTCTGTTGCCCTCTTTTCCCCTACCTGACATTTTGACACTCCTCTTCCAGTGGAAATCATTGCTCTCCATTCACTCTTTTTTTTTTTGGAGACAGAGTCTCGCTTTGTTGTCCAGGCTAGAGTGAGTGCTGTGGCGTCAGCCTAGCTCACAGCAACCTCAAACTCCTGGGCTCGAGTGATCCTTCTGCCTCAGCCTCCCGAGTAGCTGGGACTACAGGCATGCGCCACCATGCCCGGCTAATTTTTTATATATATATCAGTTGGCCAATTAATTTCTTTCTATTTATAGTAGAGACGGGGTCTCGCTCTTGCTCAGGCTGGTTTTGAACTCCTGACCTTGAGCAATCCGCCCGCCTCGGCCTCCCAAGAGCTAGGATTACAGGCGTGAGCCACAGCGCCCGGCCTCATTCACTCTTGTTAGGTAATCTTATTACTTGTATCTGTACCGAGTATTTATAATTTTGTATCTCCAGTCTGAATGTGTTAGTTTAAGACTCATATGTCTAACTGCTTGTACATCTTACCTGGATGACCTACGGGTACTTTAAAATTCAGTACAGATACTCTCAACTTATGATAGATAAACCCTGATAAACCCATCATAAGTTGAAGATATCTAAGTTGAAAATACATTTAATATCCCTAATCTGATGAACATCATAGCTTAGCCTAGCTTACTTTATTTGTGCTCAGGACACTTACATTGGCCTACACTTGGGAAAATCATCTAACACAAAGCCTAGTTTATAATCAAGTGTTGAATATCTCATGTAATTTATTGAATACTGAAAGTGAAAAAAACCATGTGGGTATTCAAAGTACAGTTTCTACTGAATGCATTTATCACCATTGTAAAGTTAAAAAATTGTAAGTCAAACCATTATAAGTTGGGGACCATCTGTATACTCCAAGGTGAACTTGTTATCCTTGTTCCCAAAGCTAGCTCTTTCTATATTATCTGGTTTGAGAAACAAGAATAGTGTATGGTCATGCCACCCTGAATGTGCCCTGTCTCATCTGATCTTGGAAGCTAAGCAGGGTCAGGCCTGGTTAGTACTTGGATGAGAGAAATAAGAATAATGTGCCACTTTCCCTACAGCTTCCAGTATTACTCTCTCACTGAGTTAGTTGAATCTTTGAATTCTTAACCTTTTTCCTAACCATCCCTCTCCCATTTCCAGTGTTTCTGCACTAGTTCATGCCTTCATACATCTCTTGTTTATATTTTTTTCAACATTCCCCTAACTTGTCTCCTTACCTGTAGTCTTCATTCTATCTTCCTCACTACCTCTGGAATGATTTTCCTAAAGTATAATCTCTTAATATTCTTCCCTTGCTTAAAACCTTTCAGTAGTTCATTGTGGTGTTCTATAGTAGTTTTTAACCTGTTTTGTATCATGGTCCAGTTTGAGTATCTAACTAGGTACTTCTTCATATACTAGGGATATGAAGTGATTTTTATTTCTAGAAAAATGCTCATGCCCCCAGAATGTACATACAGTTTTAAGGAGTTCATGGATGCCCATTCATGGACATAGTTAAAATAATTCCTGGCCTGTAGGATTAAACCCATATTAGCATCCCATAGCATACAAGACACACCAAATGGTGACTGGCTGCTCACTCATGCAAAGGTAGTAATCAATCCCCCTTATATCTTTTGAGCTACATATGCCAAATGCCTTTGTTTTTATATTATTCCATGCTGTTTCAAAAAGCTTCTGTAAGCTGGGCGTGGTGGCTCGTGTCTGTAATCCCAGCAACTCAGGGCTACAGCGGGAGGATTGCTTGAGGGCAGGAGTTCAAGACCAGCCTGAGCAACATAGCAAGACCTCATCTCTAAGAAAATGAAGGAAAAAAAATTAGTCTGGTGTGATGGCTTGCGCCTGTAGTCCCAGTTAATTTGGAATGCTGAAGTGAGAGAACTGCTTGAGCCTGGGAGTTCCAGGCTGTAGTGAGCTATGATTGTGCCAGTGCACTCCATTCCAGCCTGGTTTAAAAAAACAAAAAACATCATTTGTGCCTTTTCCTAGTTGTCTTTATGTATGAAAGTCATCCCTGTCCTGTCCCCAGTTGGTTCCATTATTGAACACCTACTCATGTTCCAAGGTTGGCCATTGTAGTACTGGCTTGTATCAGAGAACTTTACTGTTCCTTTTCATTATTGATCATGGGAATTAAAAAAAACCTTTATTCTTATTTGTGTATGTATTTTTGTCTCTTTTTATCTCTTTATATAGCTACTCTTGTGTTTTATAAATTCTTCGTGTATTTTTTTTTAAAGGAAACAAGTTCTTCATGTATTTTTTTCATTGTTTATCATTCTAGGACATTTCTGTTAGTTTGCTTATCACAAGTCTTAAATTTTGCCAACATTGCCTTTCTCTTTTTCCCATCTGTTATTTTGTTACATATATTTTTGTTTTCCACTACTTTTTTGAAAACTCCTGAGGGCTGGTGGTTTATCCTGTTGGTCTTTGTGCCTGATGCCTATAGAGTACCTTGTATCTTAAGAAATGTGTATCAGCCCGGTGCGGTGGCTCATGCCTGTAATCCTAGCACTCTGGGAGGCTGAGGCGAGCGGATCGTTTGAGCTCAGGAGTTTGAGACCAGACCAGCCTGAGCAAGAGTGAGACCTGTCTCTACTAAAAATACAAAGAAATTAGCTGGATAACTAAAAAAATATATATATAAAATAGCAGGGCATGGTGGCACATACCTGTAGTCCTAGCTACTCAGGAGGCTGAGGCAGAAGGACCACTTAAGCGCCAGAGTTTGAGGTTGCTGTGAGCTAGGCTGACACCATGGCACTCTAGCCCATGTAACAAAATGAGACTCTGTCTCAAAAAAAAAAAAAAGGTGTATCAAAGGAACACAAAAAATCATAAGAGGGCATTGTTATCTATTTCTATTTTTAGAATGTAATTATACTTCTAGATGTAATTATACTACTAGGTCTGTATGTAGACTTTGCAGAATTAGAAAATTTTTCTAAACTACAAATTCTAATGATCTTTACATAAAAGTAGTATATTATAATTGTCACAGAAGTGCCTTAGAAATTTTAAGAAAATTAGGTGGTAGTTCCAATTCGGTCTTGGTTGCAAACAACACAAACTGATTCCAGCTTACTTAAGCCGAAAAAGACTTCTGGAGAGAATGTTGAGTTAGCCCAAAGAATGGATAGGAAAGCTGGAAAGTCAGGCTCAGGAGAGACAGGCAGGAAACGAAGAGTAGGCTACAGGAGTAGAATACAGTTAAGTGTTGCTTAACGATGGGGAGATATTCTGAGAAGTCTGTCCTTAGATGATCTCGTCCTTGTGAATATCCATAGAGTTTACGTACACAAATCCTAAGCTGTAGGGTACATAGCCTATTGCTCCTGGGCTAGAAAACTGTATAGCATGTTACTATACGCAGTTGGAACACAATGGTAAATGTGTATCTAAACACAGAAAAAGTACAGTAAAAATATAGTATAAAAGATAAAAAATGGTATACCTGTATAGGACACTTACCATGAATGGAGCTTCCAGAACTGGAAGTTGCTCTGGGTGAGTCAGGTAGTGAGTGGCGAGTGAAAGTGAAGGCCTATGACATTACTATGCACTACTATGGACTGTATAAAGACAGTATGCTTAGACTACATTAAATTTATAAAAAATATTACTGTCAATAATAAATATAGGCTAGGCACAGTGGCTCATGTCTATAATCCTAGCATTTTGGGAGGCCAAGGTGGGAGGATCACTTGAGGCCAAGAGTTCAAGACCAGCATGAGAAAGAGTGACACCCCATCTCTACAAAATGTAGATTAGTCGGGTGTGGTGGCACACACCTGTAGTCCCAGCTGCTTGGGAAGCAGAGGCAGGAGCATTGCTTGAGCCCAGGAGTTTGAGATTACAGTGAGCTATGGTGACGCCACTGTACTCTAGCCTGGGAGACAACAGGTGGTTAAGGTTAAAAACACTTTTATTATTTTTTGTTATTTAATTTTATAAACTTTTAAATATTTTTTTAAAAAGACAAGGTCTTACTCTTTCGCCCAGACCTTAACTGCAACCTTAAACTCCTGGGCTCCAGTGATCCTCCTTCTCAGCTTTCCAAGTAGCCAGGACTACAGGTACACACCACCACGGCTGGCTAATTGTTTTAAAATTTTTTTGTGGAGACGGGGTTTCACTATGTTGCCCAGGCTGATCTTGAGCTCCTAACCTCCAGTGATCTTCCCACCTCGGCCTCCCAGAGTCCTGGGATTACAGACATGAGCTACTACACCTGGCCAAGTTTTTCATTTTTTTAAACTTTTTGACTCTTTAGCTTAAAACACAAACACATTGTACATAAAATATTTTCCTTCTTTTTTTTTTATCTCTTTTTTTGAGATGGAGTCTCATTCTATTGCCTAGGCTAGAGTGCCATGGCATCAGCCTAGCTCACAACAACCTCAAACTCCTGAGCTCAAGTGATCCTCCTGACTCAGCTCCTGAGGAGCTGGGACTATAGGCATGCGCCACCACACCAGGCCCCTTTGTTGAAATCTTTAAGCAGTTCATATTGCTTGTTCTTTTCTTTTTTTTTTTTTTTTGAGACAGAGTCTCGCTTTGTTGCCCAGGCTAGAGTGCCGTGGCGTCAGCCTAGCTCACAGCAACCTCAAACTCCTGGGCTCGAGTGATCCTTCTGCCTCAGCCTCCCGGGTAGCTGGGACTACAGGCATGTGCCACCATGCCCGGCTAATTTTATATATATATATCAGTTGGCCAATTAATTTCTTTCTATTTATAGTAGAGACGGGGTCTCGCTCTTGCTCAGGCTGGTTTTGAACTCCTGACCTTGAGCAATCCGCCCGCCTCGGCCTCCCAAGAGCTAGGATTACAGGCGTGAGCCACAGCGCCTGGCCTGCTTGTTCTTTTAAAAAGAAAGCAGTTATTTGGAAAACTCTCAAGAGAGGCACAGGTCATTTACCTACCACTAAAAGTAGTAGTAGTATTAATATGTGGTAGGTAAAACAGCTGCCAGGTCCTTATCACAAAGTGAAAGTTGTGGTTGTATTTATTAGGGTACAAGTTTAGGGTGCCTAATATAGAAATTCAGATTAAAGTGACTTAAATACAATCCAGAGGTGAGTGGTCCAGGCTGGTCTGTCTGTCTTGTTGCTTTAGCTTTGGTGTCTTTGTTTGATTGTCAAAGCTGGGCCAAAGCGATTTTCCCGCCTTGGCCTCCTGAAGTGCTAGGGTTACAGGCATGAGCCACTGTGCCAGCCAACAGTTATATTTTTTTAAGATTGCTGGAAAGAAAAGTCTGAGAAACATTTATTTGATATTTAGTTGAATAATTGGAGTCAATGCGAAAATGTCTGGTGTGTAAAAATCTTTAAACTGAAAAAATACTTCTATGTTTTTAGGTTTTATTACACATCTGTAAGTAGACTTCTTTGGAGCTCTGCCAGTAAATTCAATGGCGTCCTCTACTACTGTGCCTCTAGGATTTCACTATGAAACAAAGTATGTTGTCCTCAGCTACTTGGGACTCCTCTCTCAGGAGAAGCTGCAAGAGCAACATCACTCCTCACTCCAAGGTATTATCTTTGGCTTTTATTGGTTATATTAGGTGGTAATAAGTTCATATGTAAACGCATATGTATCTAAGTAATTTATATGTATGGTTATGAGATTAATACTAATAAGGTTAATCCCTTAGCATCTTTTGGTTCATTTCCAGAAGCAACTCCTTTATTTTTTGTCTTTCTTTGTATCTTTTTATTTTCTTTCTTTGTTTATTTATTTCAGTATATTATGGGGGTACAAATGTTAAGGTTACGTATATTGCCCTTCCCCCTTCGCCCCTCGAGTCAGAGTTTCAAGCATGTCCATCCCCCAGATGGTGCATATTGCACTCATTATGGATGTATATACCCATCCCCTCCCCCCCACCTGCCTGACACCCGATAAATGTTATTTGTGTATGTCCACTTAGGTGTTGATCAGTTAATACCAATTTGCTGGTGATTACATGTGGTGCTTATTTTTCCATTCTTAGAAGCAACTACTTTTAATGTTTTTTTGTTCTTTCTCTTTATTAGTTCTTTTTAATTTTAATAGATTTAGGGGATACAAGTTAAATTCTATTACATGTATATATTGTGTTGTATTGGAATCTGGGCTTTTGGTGTACCCACTACCTGAGTACTGTACATTGTACCCCATAGGTAATTTTTCATCCCTCAGCCCTTCCTACCGTCCCACACTGAGTTGTCATTGTTCATTTTACCACTCTGTGTGCCCTTGTCTAGTCATAGTTCAGTTTCCATTTATAAATGAGGACATACGGCATTTACGTTTCTGTTCCTGAGTTAGTTCCCTTACGATAAATGACACCTAGTTCCATCCAAGTTGTTGCAAAAGGCATTATTTCATTCTTTCTTATCACTGAGTAGTACTCCATGGTATATATACATTTTTTTAATCCACTCATCAGTTAATGACCACTTAAGTTGATTCCATATCTTTGCAGTTGTGAATTGTTCTGTGATAAACATATGAGTACAGGTATCTTTTTGATACAATAATTATTTTTCATAGGGTAGATACCCAGTAGTGGGATTGCAGGATCAAATGGTTGATCTACTGTTAGTTCTTTGGGAATCTCCATACTGATCTCCATAGAGGTTGTACTAATTTACATTTCCATCAACAGTGTATAAGTGTTCCCTTTTTACCGCATCTACCCTAATATCTATTGTTTTTTGACTTTTTAATAATGGCCATCCTGACAGGATAAGATGATATCTCATTGTAGTTTTAATTTGCATTTCCCTGATGATTAGTGATGTTGAGCATTTTTTCATGTGTTTTTTGGCCATTTATCTATCTTTTCAAAAATGGCTGTTCACTTCATTTCCCTACTTTTTTTTTTTTTTGAGACAGAGTCTCGCTTTGTTGCCCAGGCTAGAGTGAGTGCCGTGGCGTCAGCCTAGCTCACAGCAACCTCAAACTCCTGGGCTCAAGCAATCCTCCTGCCTCAGCCTCCCGAGTAGCTGGGACTACAGGCATGCGCCACCATGCCTGGCTAATTTTTTCTCTCTATATATATATTAGTTGGCCAATTAATTTCTTTCTATTTATAGTAGAGACAGGGTCTCACTCTTGCTCAGGCTGGTTTCGAACTCCTGACCTCGAGCAATCCACCTGCCTCGGCCTCCCAGAGTGCTAGGATTACAGGTGTGAGCTACCACGCCTGGCCCTTAATCTATCTTGAGTTAATTTTTGTATATGGTGAGAGAGAGGGATCCAGTTTTATTCTTTGATATATTGGCTAGCCAATTTTGCTAACACAAGTTATTGTATAATGTGTTCTTTCCCCAATGTATGTTTTTGTTTGCTTTGTCAAAGATCAGTTGGTTTTATTTCTGGGTTCTCTATTCTGTTCCATTGATCTGTGTGTTTACTTTTGTGCCAATACCATGCACTTTTGGTTGCTATAGCCTCATAGTGTAATTTGAAGTCAGGTAATCTGATGCCTTCAGTTTTGTTCTTTTTGCTTAGGATTGCTTTGGCTATTTGGTTACATATGAATTTTAGGTTTGTTTTTCCTTTCTTTTTTGGTTACATATGAATTTTAGGATTGTTTTTCCTAATTCTATGAAAAATGACATTGGTATTTTGATAGGAATTTCATTGAATCTGTAGATTGCTTTGGGCAGTATGGTTATTTTAACAATACCAATTCTTCTAATCCATGAGCATGAGATGTTTTTCTATTTGTGTCGTCTATGATTTCTTTCATTAGTGATTTGTAGTCACTCTTTATACATTCTCTGCAGAGATCTTTTACATCCTTGGTTAAATTTATTCTTAGATATTTTACTTTTTTGCAGCTATTTTTAATGAGATTGAGTTCTTGATTTGGTTCTCAGCTTAGTCATTTATGTATAGAAATGCTATTGATTTTTGTATGTTGATTTTATAACATGAAACTTTGCTGGTTCATTTATCAAATCTAGGAGTCTTTTGGAGGAATCCTCAGAGTTTTCTAGGTATAACGTCATATCATCAGCAAATAGATAATTAGACTTCCTCTTTTCCAGTGTGGATGACCTTTATTTCTTTCTCTTGCCTGATTGCTTTGACTAGGACTATGTTGAATAAGAGTGGTGAAAGTGGGCATCCTTATCTTGTCCCAGTTCTTAGGAGCAATGCTTTCAACTTTTCTCCATTTAGTATGATGTTGGCTGTGGGTTTGGCATATGTGGCTTTTATTATTTTGAGGTAAGTTCCTTCTATACTTAGTCTTTTGAAGGTTTTTATCATGAAAGGATGCCAAATTGTATTGAATGCTTTGCTTTTTCTGTACCTATTGAGATGATAATATGGTTTTTATTTTTAATTCTATTTATGTAGCCGATCATATTTATTGTTTTGTTCATGTTGAACCATCCCTGAGAACTCACTTGATCAGTGAGTGGTGAATGATCCTTTTGATGTGCTATTGGATTTGGTTTGCTGGTATTTTGTTGAGGATTTTTATGTAAAGGTTCATCAGAGATGTTGGTGTATAGTTTTTTTTTTGTTGTATCCTTTCTTGGCTTTGGTATCAGGGCGATACTGCCTTCCTAGAATGAGTTAGGGAGGAGTCCCTCCTTGATCTTTTGGAACAGTTTCAGTAAGATTGACACTGGTTCTTTGTATGTCTGGTATAGTTTGGCTGTGAATCTATCTGGTCCTTAGGTTTTTTTATTGAGAGATTTTTTTTATTATCAATTCAGTCTCACTACTTGTTATTGGTCTCAGGAGTTCTATTTCTTCCTGGTTCAATCTCAGTAGGTTGTTTGTTTTCGGGAATTCATTCATTTTCTCTAGGTTTCCTAGAGAGTATATAGTTCATAATAGTCTGATACTCTTTTGTATTCCTGTGGTATCAGTTGTAATGTCTCCTTTTTCATTTCTGACTATGTGTATTGGAGTCTTGGTTAGTCTAGTTAGTGGTTTATCCATTTAAAGAACCAAATTTTAATTTTGTTGATCCTTTGTACTCTTTTTTTGACCTCTATTTCATTTAGTTCAGCTCTGATCTTTGTTATTTCTTTTCATCTTGTAACTCTGGGTTTGGTTTGTTCTTGTTTTTTAGTTTCTTCAGGTATGATGTTACATTTTTAATTTGTGATCTTTCTACTTTTTTTTTTTTTTTTTTTTTTTTTTCAGACAGAGTCTCACTTTGTTGCCCAGGCTAGAGTGAGTGCTGTGGCGTCAGCCTGGCTCACAGCAACCTCAATCTCCGGGGCTCAGCGATCCTACTGCCTCAGCCTCCCGAGTAGCTGGGACCACAGGCATGTGCCACCATGCCCAGCTAATTTTTTGTATATATGTTTTTAGTTGGTCAATTAATTTATTTCTATTTTTGGTAGAGACGGGGTCTCGCTCAGGCTGGTTTCGAACTCCTGACCTCGAGCAATCCGCCCGCCTCGGCCTCCCAAAGTGCTAGGATTACAGGCGTGAGCCACCGCGCCCGGCCTCTACTTTTTTGATGTAGGCGTTTAAGGCTGTAAACTTCCCACAAGTTCTGGTATGTTGTGTTTTCATTTTCGTTCATTTCAAGAAATTTGGAAACTTATGCCTTTATTTTTTTGTTGACCCAGTGATCATGCAGGAGCACATTGTTTAATTTCTGTGCGTCTGTATAGTTTCTGAAGTTCCTCTTCATATTACTTTTTAGCTTTATTCTACTATGGTCTAAGAAATTACTTGATATGATTTGGATTTTTAAAAATGTGTTGAGACTTGTTTTGTGTTCTAAAATGTGGTCTATCTTAGAGAACGTTCCATGTGCTGATGAAAAGGCTGTATATACTATAATTGTTGGGTGGAATGCTCTGTAAATGTCTGTTTAAGTCCATTTGGCCTAAAGTCTAATTTAAGTCCAATGTTTCTTAGTTGATTTTCTGTCTTGATGATCTGTCTAGTGCTGTGAGTAGGGTATTGAAGTCCCCACTATTATTGTGTTGTTGTGTGTCTCTCTCTTTAGGTCTAATAATGTTTGTTTTGTGAATCTGGGTGCTCTGATGATGGGTGCATGTATATTTAGGATTCTTATATCCTCTCACTGAATTGATGCCTTTGTCATTATATGATCTTTGTCTTTTTTGGTTTTGTTTTTTTTTTTACTATTTTTGATTAGAAGTATTTTATCTGATATAGGTATAGGTATTCCTAATTGCTTTTGCTTTTCATTTACATGCAATATATTTTTCCACCCCTTCACTTTCAGTTTGCATGTGTCTTTATGGGTAAGGTGAGTTTCTATAAGCATATAGTTGGATCATGTTTTTTTATCTAACAATGTATATCTTTTAAGTGGAACATTTAATCCATTTACATTCTAGGTTAATATTGATATATAGGGGTTTGTTCTTGTCATATTGTTAGTTGATTTCTAGTTGTTTTATAATTTGTTTTTTCTTTTTCTCTTTTTGCCTTTGTGATTTGCTGAATTTCTGTTATGTTGCCATTTAATTCTTATGTATGTATGTATGAATGAAACAATGAATGACAAGGTCTTGCTCTGTTGCTATGGCAAGAATGTAGTGGTGGCATCATAGCTTACTATAACCCTAAATTCCCCAGTAGATGGGAGTACAGGTGTGCACCACCCTGCCAGCTAATTTCTCTATTTTTTGTAGAGTTGGAGTCTTACTGTGTTGCTCAGGCTTGTCTTGACCTCCTAGCCTCAAGCGATTCTCCCATCTTGGCCTCCTACAATGCTGGATTACAGGCATGAGCGACTGAACCTGGCCTTTTCTTCACTTGTGAAGCTTATTCTGGGAGGATAGCAAATTCTTGACTGGCAGTTTTTTTCTTTTAGCACTTTGAAAATAGCATCCTATTCTCTCCTGGCCTATAAGGTTTCTGCTGAGAGGGCCACTGATAGTCTGATGGGGTTCCCTTTATAGATGACTAGATGCTTTTCTCTTGCTAATTTTAAAATTCTGTCTTTCAACTTTGACTTTAGTCATTCTGATTATAATATTTTGTGGTGAAGTCCTTTTTGCAATGCATTTGCCTGGGGATTGTTGGGCCTCACATATCTGATGTCTAATGTCTCATTGTCTTGCTAGTCCTGGGAGGTTTTCGTTGATTATTTCCTTAAATAGCTTTTCTAAAATTTTAATCTCTCTTCCCCTCAGGAATATCGGTAATTCATATATTTGGTCACTGAGGCTTTGCTCTTTCTTTTTTATTCTTTTTTCCTTATTTCTTTTTATTTTTTCTATATATATTAGTTGGCCAATTAATTTCTTTCTTTTTTTTTTTTTTCCTAGAAAAACACTGCAAAAATAATTTCTTTTTATTTATAGTAGAGACAGGGTCTCGCTCTTGCACAGGCTGGTTTCAAACTCCTGACCTCAAGCAATCCGCCCGCCTCGGCCTCCCAGAGTGCTAGGATTACAGTTGTGAGCCACCGCGCCCGGCCTTTATCTTATCTTTTAATGCTTTTTGAGAGCTTGATATTTTTTTTTTTTTTTTTTTTTGAGACAGAGTCTCGCTTTGTTGCCTAGGCTAGAGTGAGTGCCATGGCGTCAGCCTAGCTCACAGCAACCTCAATCTCCTGGCTCAAACAATCCTTCTGCCTCAGCCTCCCAAGTAGCTGGGACTACAGGCATGCGCCACCATGCCCGGCTAATTTTTTATATATATATATTAGTTGGCCAATTAATTTCTTTCTATTTATAGTAGAGACGGGGTCTCGCTCTTGCTCAGGCTGGTTTCGAACTCCTGACCTCGAGCAATCCGCCCGCCTCGGCCTCCCAGAGAGCTAGGATTACAGGCGTGAGCCACCACGCCCGGCCGAGAGCTTGATATTTTAAGTGATTGCTATTGGTATAAGTAGAAATGTATTATGTACAAGTAAATAAATAAGATCCATCTGTCTTTAGAGGTTTCACATTAGAATTGCATAATTATTTTAAAATTTTCAATAGAAGTAAGTTCCTTTATTTTAATTTATTGCAAGGATATTAAATTTATATAATGAATTCATGTCTGATAGAGAGTTTTTAGCATAATTCTTTGTATTGTGAATTGGTACATATCCTTCTTTAAATAGTTTGCCAACGCAAGCTGCAAATAGTTATTGGAGTCTGAATTAGTCAACTTCATTACAATACCATCTTGTTATATATAATATTAGTATCCATAAATTTTGCTGCAGCCATGGAGGTAATCTTATTTATCTGCTGCCATTCTAGCTTAAGAAGGGATAATGTTAACAATTCAACAATGATGGGATCCATTAGGAGGGATTACAGACTGTGTCCTAATAATGCTAATATAAATACTTTAATATAACTAGTTGGTATGTTCTACTTCTAAAAATTGAATCATATTTTAAATACCCTGTGGTAGGTTGCTATTGGTATTTAAACAACATTATATTGGCATGACTTTCGAAATTCATAAAAGAAAATGCGTTACCAAATATTTAATTTATAATCTCACCAAACTCACATGGCAATGATTTTCCTTTCTATTGTCTTCTAATCTTTATCAGTATACACAGTTTTTACATGGTTTTAGTTAATGATTTGTGACTACCCCTGGGCTCAAGTGATCCTCCTACCCCAGCCTCCCAAACAGCTGGGACTACAGGCATGCACTACCATGCCTAGCTTTTTTTTTTTTTTTTTTTCCTAGAAATAGGGTCTTATTATGTTGCTCAGGCTGATCTTGAACTCTTGGCTTCAAGCGATCCTTCTGCTTTGGCCTACCAAAGTGCTAGGATTATAGGGCCTCCCAAAGTGCTAAGATTATAAGCATGAGCCATGATATGATATTTTTGAATCAACTTCCCAAAGCATTTAATTTAGCTTTCATATAATCAAGTTTCTGTTTCTGGTAGCAAGGGAATTAGTAAAGACAAAAGAAACATCAAGTCTCTGCACAGTCATATTTCAGTGATGTGTCCATGATTTTAAATAAATTACATAATTTCAGTGACAAGTATAACTTTCATAAGCAGGTTGGAGGAAAAATAACTGATTCTTGGTACACATACAACTTTGGCAAGTATGCTAGAAAGTAGTGTTAGCTACATGTGTCCAGTTTCATAAGGGTATAGGGCAGGGGTCCTCAGACTTTTTAAACAGGGGGCCAGTTCACTGTCCCTCAGACTGTTGGAGGGCCTGACTATAGTTTAAAAAAAACTATGACAGGTGGCTCACGCCTGTAATCCTAGCTCTCTGGGAGGCCGAGGCGGGCGGATTGCTCGAGGTCAGGAGTTCAAAACCAGCCTGAGCAAGAGCGAGACCCCGTCTCTACTATAAATAGAAAGAAACTAATTGGCCAACTAATATATATAGAAAAAATTAGCCAGGCATGGTGGCGCATGCCTGTAGTCCCAGCTACTTGGGAGGCTGAGGCAGGAGGATTGCTTGAGCCCAGGAGTCTGAGGTTGCTGTGAACTAGGCTGACGCCACGGCACTCACTCTAGCCTAGGCAACAAAGTGAGACTCTGTCTCAAAAAAAAAAAAAAAAAAAAAACTATGACAAATTCCTATGTACACTGCACATATCTTATTTTGAAGTAAAAAAACAAACGGGCAAAAACACCCGCATGTGGTCCACGGGCCGTAGTTTTAAAGACGCCTGATATAGGGTATATTCAGTATGTTTTACAGAAAAACTATAGTGGATCACTTAACTCAGCAAATCGATTAAGTGTAAGTCAATTAAGAGCTCTTCTATAAGTTTCTTTATTTTTCATCAGTTATTTACTTTTGTTAAATAGAGCCTAACTATTTAATCAAAGAGTAATTATAATTTTATGGGGAGATTGTCACCTAAAATAAACATGTATCCTACAAATTATTGTACCTTGTAGCGTGTCTTTCAGTTTTCACATATCACCTTAAAATGTAGTTATTATGTCTGAAAATGCTTGGTTCCATTGTTGTAAGACTCAGGTATTTAGACTTAGCATTCATCTTCAGTGGTAGATTTGCATGTGACTAATACATAATGGTTAGCACACCACACACCTGTGGTAGAAATTGTGTCTGTACAACATTTCATTTTGGGAGTAAAGATTCTGGGAATTAATTTTATGAAAAAGACATGACTTTTATACCTCGACTTCATAGAACTCCACAGGTGCCAAAAGTAGACATCAAGACTCAGTAGATTAGAGCAAGACAACTTATGTTTTCCACCCTTGGCCCCTCAAATTCATGTTATTACATGCAGAATATATTCATATCATCCCAATAGCTCCAAAAATCTTCTTTTGTAGAGACAAGGTCTTATTCTGTTGCCCAGGCTGGAATGCAGTGGCATCATCATAGCTCACTGCAGCCTCAAACTCTTGAGGTCTAATGATCTTCCTACCTGAGCCTCCTGAGTGGATAAGACTACAGGTGTGCACCACCATACCTGGCTGGCTAATTTTTAAAATTTTTTGTAGAGATGGGGTTCTCACTATGTTGCCCAGGCTGCTCTTGAACTTCTGGCCTCAGGTGATCCTCCTGCCTTGGCCTCCGAAGTGCTGAGATTACATGTGTGAGCCACCACACCCAGCTTGATTTTTTTTTTTTTACTGTCTCTTGAGTTTTGCCTTTTCCAAAATGTCATATAGTTGGAATAATACAGTATGTAGCTTTTTCACATTGGCTTATTTCACTTAGTAATCTGCATTTAAATTTTCTCCATTTTTGTTTTCATGGCTTGATAGCTTCTTTCTTTCTTTCTTTTTTTTTTTTTCTTTTGAGACAGAGTCTCACTCTGTTGCCCTGGCCAGAGTTCTGAGATGTCACCTAGCCCACAACAACCTCAAACTGCTGGGCTCAAGCAATCCTTCTGTCTCAGCCTCCCAAGTGGCTGGGATTATAAGCATACACCACCATGCCTGGCTAATTTTTTTTTCTATATATTTTTAGCTGTCCAAGTAATTTCTTTCTATTTTTAGTAGAGGCAGGTCTCGCTCTTGCTTAGGCTGGTCTTGAATTCCTGAGCTCAAATGATCCGCCTGCCTCGGCCTCCCAGAGTGCTAGGATTACAGGCAAGAGCCACCACGCCTGGCTTGTTTTTATTTATTTATTTTTTTTGAGACAGTCTCACCGTGTTGTCCTGGCTAGAGTGCCATGGCGTCAGCCTAGCTCACAGCAGACTCAAACTCCTGGGCTCAAGCGATCCTTCTGCCTCAACCTCCCGAGTAGCTGGGACTGCAGGCATGTGTCACCATGCCCGGCTAATTTTTTCTATATTTATTTTTAGTTGGACAATTAATTTGTTTCTATTTTTAGTAGAGACGGGGTCTCACTTTTGCTCAGGTTGGTTTCGAACTCCTGACCTGAGCTCGGCCTCCCAGAGTGCTAGGATTACAGGTGTGAGACACCGAGCCCAGCCCCTTTGGGTTTTTTAGACAAAATTTAAGAGCCCTGATAAAGCCAGAAGTATTGATAACCCCTCAGTGCACTCCAAAGCAGTGTTCACTTTAATCCCTTACAAAAACTATGGTCTGTAGACTTTGCTTCTCACTATACGTTTGTCTTACGGCTCAGCGGTAAGGTGGCTATAGAGAAAAACATTAGGGGTAAGTGGAAAAGGGAAACAAAGGGACATGGGTTCAGGGAGGGGTAGGGGAACACCACTTCGACTTTCCTTTGTCTTTTCTTTAAAAAAAAAAAAAGGCAGGATGTGATTGGGTGGAAGGGTGGAGAACAAACCCCAGAACAGTAAGCTCCAGAGGTGGGTGGTGAGAACAGTTCCACCTGTGAGAAGTGGGAAGGGAAAGAGATCAGGGCAATGCTTGCAGCATCAAGTTCCTCAGGAGTTTCTGTTGGCCCAGATCATAGTCCTCCTCATCCACGTTCACCAGCAGCTTGATGGCTTCATGGCCCACAGCTTGCTTGAGGGTGTCTGTGATGAAGACACTGTTAAGTTTGGCCCATTTTTAACTAGGTTGTTTCTTTCCTTATCAATGAGTTTTAAGAACATTGGTTTCATTTCATTTTATTCTATTTTATAATATTATAATATATAAATATAAATATATATATATATATATATATTTTTTTGAGACAGAGTCTCCCTTTGTTGCCCAGGCTAGACTGAGTGCCGTGGCGTCAGCCTAGCTCAAAGCAACCTCAAACTCCTGGGCTCAAAGTGATCCTCCTGCCTCAGCCTCCCAAGTACCTGGGACTACAGGCATGCGCCACCATGCTCAGCTAATTTTTTCTATATATTTTTAGTTATCCAGCTAATTTCTTTCTATGTTTAGTAGAGACAGGGTCTCCCTCTTGCTCAGGCTGATCTCGAACTCCTGACCTCGAGCAATCCACCTGCCTCGGCCTCCCAGAGTGCTAGGATTATAGGCATGAGCCACCTCGCCCGGCCTAATATATAAATATATAATATTATAATTTTATTTATTTGTATGAGA
Source organism: Microcebus murinus (assembly GCF_040939455.1). Taxonomy (NCBI): domain Eukaryota; kingdom Metazoa; phylum Chordata; class Mammalia; order Primates; family Cheirogaleidae; genus Microcebus; species Microcebus murinus. The sequence continues at coordinate 99,089,029 of NC_134113.1, read as the reverse complement.
CAAGGTCTTGCTCTGTTGTCTGGGCTAGAGTGTAGTGACGTGATCATAGCTCACTCAACCTCAAACTTCTGGGCTCAGGCTATCCTCCCACCTTGACCTCTCAAAGTGCTCGGATTACAGGCATGAACTACTGTGCCCAGCTTATTTTTTTGTTTTATTTTTATAGAGACAGGATCTCACTGTGTTTCCCAAGCTGGTCTTGAACTCCTGACCTCAAGCTATCCTCCTGCTTCAGCTTCCCTGTGTTTACAGGTGTGAGCCACTGGGCCCAGCCCCTTTTTTTTAAATGATGTTAGTAATTTTCTTCTTTTCTCTGTTTTTATTTGTTAACCTGGCTAGATACTTACCAATTTTATTGTTCTTTTCAAAGAACCAGGTGTCTGTTTCATTGCTTTTTCTGTTGACTTTGTTTTCAAATATCATTGGTTTCTATTCTAATTTTCATTATTTATTTTCCTCTGCTTACATTGGATTTCATTTGCTCCTCTTTGTCTGTTTTCCTAAAATGGAAGCTTAGGTTATTCATCTTAGATCTTTCTTTTTTTCTGGTATATGCATTCAATGCTATAAGTTTCTCTGTATGCACTGCTTTTGCTACATCCATCCCATACATTTTCATATTGTTTTCATTTTTATTCAAAATATTTTTTATTTCTCTTGAGATTTCTTCTTTGACCCATGCGTGTTGATTAATCTCCAAGTATTTTGGGGACATCTCAGCAATCTTTCTGTTATTTATTTCTATTTTAATTTCATTGTGGTCTGAGAGCAGATGTTGTATGATTTCATGCTTTTACATTTGTTAAGATGAGTTTTATGGCCCAGAAGTGGTTTATCTTGGTGAATGTTCCATGTGAGCATGAGAAGAATGTGTATTCTGCTATTGGATGAAGTAGTGTATAAATGTCAATTATATCTAGTTGATTCAGGGTATGGTTGAGTTCAACTATGTTCTTCTGGTTTTCTGCCTGCTGAATCTATCCATTTGTATTAGAGGGGTCTTGAAGTCTCCTGCTATAATAGTGGATTTAATTATTTCTTCTTGCAATTTTGTCAGTTTTTCCTCAAATGTTTTGATGCTCTGTGGTTAGGTACATATACATTAAGATTAGTTATCTCTTTCTGGAGAATTATCCCCTTTATCATAATGTAATATCCTTCATCTCTAATTACTTTTCTTGATCTGAAGTCTGCTCTATCTGAAATTAATATAACTACTTCTGCTTTCTTTTGATAAATGTTAGCTCCATCTATCTACTTTTAATTTGTATGTGTCTTTATATTTACAGTGGGTTTCTTATAGACAATCTATAGTTGGGTCTTGTTTTTTTTTTTTTTTTTATATATATATATTTTTTAAATTTCTTTTCCTCAGGCTTAGCTCTGCTGCTGTAGGGTCTTGTTTTTTTGATCTATTGACAATCTCTGTCTTTTAAATGGTACATTTAGACCTTTGATATTCAAAGTGATTATTGATGTATTGGATTAAAATCTACCATAACGGATACAGTTTTCTACTTCTTGCCTTCTTTTTTGTTCCTATTTATGTCTTCTACTCTTTTTCTACCTTTTGTGATTTTAATTGAGCATTTTATATAATTTCATTTTCTCTCCTCTCTTAGCATATAAAAATAGTGGTTGCCCTAAAGTTTGCAATATGCATGTACAACTAATCCAGTTCCATGTCCAAATAATGCTCTCTGGCAGGACATGGTGGCTCACACCTGTAATCCCAACATTTTAAGAGGCCAAGGTGGGAGGATCACTTGAGGCCAGAAGTTCAAGACCAGCCCAGCCTTGGTAACTTATAGAGACTGCATCTGTACCAAAAAAAAAAAAAAAAATTAATCAGGTTTGTAAGTCCTAGCTACTCGGGACGCTGAGTCCATGAGTTTGAGATTTCAGTGAGTTATGATGATGCCACATCACTCTAGCCTGGGCAACAGAGAAGACCCTGTCTCAAAAAATAAAATTTAAAAAAATCATCCTCTCAGCTTTTGTCTGTCAGAAAATAAAATTTTAAAAATTCATAATTCCTTCCTCCTGTCTCTTTTTTTTTTGAGACAGAGTGTCACTCTGTTGCACGGGCTAGAGTACCATGGCGTCAGCCTAGCTCACAGCAACCTCAAACTCCTGGGCTCAGGCGATCCTCCTGCCTCAGCCTCCTGAGTAGCTAGGACTACAGGCATGCACCACCATGCCCGGCTAATTTTTTCTATATATTTTTAGTTGGTCAATTAATTTCCTTTCTATTTTTAGTAGAGATGGGGTCTCCCTCTTGATCAGGCTGGTTTCGAACTCCTGACCTTGAGCAATCCTCCCGCCTCGGCCTCCCAGAGAGCTAGGATTACAGGCATGAGCCACCACGCCTTGTATCTTTGGTGCTATTCATTTCGCTTACACATGAAGCATATGTAATATATGTGTACAAACACAGGCGTATATAATTGAACACATTGATGCTATTATTATTTTGAACAAACTGTTATTTCTTAGATCAGTTAAGATAAGAAACATAAAAGGCAACCCTTCACCATTCCCTTTTCAATCCCCTTACTTTCTTTATATAGTTCCAACTTTCTGACCTATATCATTTTGGAAACATATATTCCTAATGGCATAATTACTAGGGCAGAACCACCCTAGGGCAGAACTCAACCATCAGGCTGAGTTTCTGAGTGACTATGTGAAGCAACCTCCCTTCCTTCTAGTTCCCCAGGTTAGACATGTAAGATGACTGAGAAATGAACTTTTCAGTTAAGTTGCTGAAATTTCTGGCTTTCTTTATTATTGCAGCATAGACTAGCCTGGTCTAATTAACATATCTCCCATTGTCTTTGGCTACTATATCAAAATACCTGAGAGTGGGGAATTGATACACAATATAAATTTTTTTCTGGTAGTTTGAGAGGCTGGGAAGTTCAAGATCAATACATTTTTATTTTTATTTTTTGAGACAGGGTATTGCTCTGTCACCCCTACTAGAGTACAGTGGCATCATCGTAGCTCACAGCAACCTCGAACTCCTGGGCTTGAGCCATCCTCCTGCCTTAGCCTCCTAAGTAGCTAGAAGTAGCTGGGACTATAGGTACATGCTGTCACGCCTGGCTCATTTTTCTATTTTTCTGTAGAGACAAGGTCTTGCTCCTATTCAGGCTAGTCTCAAATTCATGGCCTCAAGCGATCCTCTCACCTCGGCTTCCTACTTTGCCTGGCTTCTTTTATAGGAGCATTAATCCATTTATGAGAGCAGGGTGACCTAATCACTTCCTGAAAGTCACATTTCTTAATACTTTAGCATTGGGGTTTGAGTTTCAACATGAATGTTTTAGGTGACACAAACATTCAAACCATAGCATCCACATGTATATAATAGGGTGACCAACCATCCAGTTTGCCCAGGATTAAATAAAATTGAGGAAATCCTGGACAAAATGGGACAAATTGGTCACCCCAATACACATACACTTCCCTACTGATCCAAACTTTACTAATGTTATTTCTCAATTGTTAACGCTCAATGCTTCACAAAAACCAGGCCTTTTCAACCCCTGCCTGTGATTTACTACATTTGTTAGGATCATAGCAATTGTGTAAGCGTGTATTTATCAACTTTTTCCTTGCTTGACCATAGACTTTTTTTTTTTTTTTTGAGACAGAGTCTCACTTTGTTGTCCAGGCTAGAGTGAGTGCCGTGGCGTCAGCCTAGCTCACAGCAACCTCAAACTCCTGGGCTCAAGCGATCCTCCTGCCTCAGCCTCCCGAGTAGCTGGGACTACAGGCATGCGCCACCATGCCCGGCTAATTTTTATATATATATATATCAGTTGGCCAATTAATTTGTTTCTATTTATAGTAGAGACGGGGTCTCGCTCTTGCTCAGGCTGGTTTTGAACTCCTGACCTTGAGCAATCCGCCCGCCTCGGCCTCCCAAGAGCTAGGATTACAGGCGTGAGCCACAGCGCCCGGCCGACCATAGACTTTTTTTTGAATAATTTTTAAAAATTATTTTTACTTGACACATAATAATTGTGTCTTTTTGGTACCAAGTGATATTTCACAGCATGTATACAATGTGTAGTGATCAAATCGGGGTTATTAGCATTTCTATCACCTTAAACATTTATCATTCTAGCTGTAATTTTGTGTTCATTAACTCTGCCCCCTACCCTACCCAAGCCTCCAGGAATCACTGTTCAACCCTTAGCTGCTTTTAGGTCAACTTTTTTAGGTTCCACATGTAAGTGAGAATATTTGGTGTTTATCTTTCTATGCCTTGCTTAGTTCACTCAACATAATGTCCTCCTGGCTCATCTGTGTTACCATGACAGGATTTCATTCTTCTTTATAGCTGAATGGTATTTTGTTGTATATATATACATGTTTATTTATCTGTTTATGGACACTTATGTTGATTCTGTATTTTGGCCATTGTGAATAGTGGTGTAATAAACACACAATAAACAAATATTTCTTCAACATACTGTTTTCTTTCCTTTTGGACATATATCTGTTTTTGACTTTTTGAGAAACCTCCATACTGTTTTCCATAATGTCTGTACTAATTTACATTCCCACCAACAGTGTATAAAAGTTCTTTTTTCTCCACTTCCTCACTAGCATTTGTGATTTTTTTTGTGTGTTTTTTTTTTTTTTTTTTTGAGACAGAGTCTCACTTTGTTGCCCAGGCTAGAATGAGTGCCATGGTGTCAGCCTAGCTCACAGCAACCTCAATCTCCTGGCTCAAGTGATCCTCCTGCCTCAGCCTCCCAAGTAGCTGGAACTACAGGCATGCGCCACCATGCCCGGCTAATTTTTTGTATATATATTTTTTAGTTGGTCAATTAATTTCTTTCTATTTTTAGTAGAGACGAGGTCTTGCTCAGGCTGGTTTCGAACTCCTGACTTCAAGCAATCCGCCCGCCTCGGCCTCCCAGAGAGCTAGGATTACAGGCGTGAGCCACTGCACCCGGCCTACCCATTTTTATATTGGATCATTTGGGGGTTTTTGCTGCTAAATTATATGAGTTTTTTTGTATATTCTGGATATCAATCCCTTGTCAGATGAATATTTTGCAAATATTTTCTCCCATTCTATAGGTTATCTCTCTCTCTTTTTTTTTTTTTTTTTGAGACAGAGTCTTGCTTTGTTGCCCAGGCTAGAGTGAGTGCCGTGGCGTCAGCCTGGCTCACAGCAACCTCAAACTTCTGGGCTCAAGCAATCCTTCTGCCTCAGCCTCCCTAGTAGCTGGGACTACAGGCATGGGCCACCATGCCCGGCTAATTTTTTCTATATATATTAGTTGGCCAATTAACTTCTTTCTATTTATAGTAGAGATGGGGTCTCACTCTTGCTCAGTCTCCTTTCGAACTCCTGACCTTGAGCAATCCTCCCGCCTTGGCCTCCCAGAGTGCTAGGATTACAGGCGTGAGCCACCGCGCCCGGCCATAGGTTATCTCTTAACTATGTTGATTTTCCTTTTTATTTTTTTTTTCCTTTTTCATGCATAGGCTTTTTAGTTTAATGCAATCCCATTTCTGTTTTTCATTATATTGCCTGTGCTTCCGAGGTTTTATTCATAAAATCTTTGCCCAGACCAATGTCCAGAGGCATTAACCATTTGTTTTCTTCTAGTTTCCTACATTCTTAATATCCATTGTCACAACACGTTCTCCAGATTTCTGTTTTTATAAATTTAAAAACTCAAGTAGTTCTTTCAGAGTATGGTGTAGATCCTCTTGGATCATACTTAGTATCTTGTGCCCTAACTTTATCAGTATATACTCTGCAAGGCTGAGAGTTCAACTTTTATGATAACTCAGCCAATCTTATGACTAGGGCTTATGTTTGACTTTTGGCAGTTTCAGCCCTGTGTCTACAGGAGAAAAAATTCTGATCTAGGACACATTTAGCAATTAGTAGATCATTTATGGGGAGCTAGAACAGAGAAAGCAAATCACTGGGCTCATCCTTTTTTTCCATCACTTTGTCCATTAATGCTAGGAGAAACCCACTACATCATTGTTCCTCTGTTTTCCACAGACATTCAAAAGTATTAGATTGGTGCAGAAATAATTATGGTTTCAGACTGAGTTTTAAATCATTATAACTAGGCTCACACACCTTTATTAATCAAAATCGGAACCATTACAATCAATACAGTTTTCCTAACAAGCAATAAGTTTGTTTTTTCCTGTAGTGTGAAAATCTGTGCTTCGGCAGCAGACCACCAAACAGTGACCATGACCTTTTTTTTGGTGCATGTTTGGCTTTGGAAGTGCTTTGTAGCTTCTTCTCGGTCCAGCCATTGAGCTGGTCGTTACCGGTTGCCATATAAAATCTACTTTTTATCGCACATCACAGTCCCATCGAGAAATGGTTCGTTGTTGCATACAAGAAGAGAAGATGACACTTCAAAATCATGATTTTTAAAAATTTCTGGTCAGCTCATGAGGCACCCACTTATGGAGCTTTTTCACCTTTCCAAGTTGCTTCAAATGCCGAACAACCATAAAATGGTCGACGTTGAATTCTTTGGCAACTTGTCCTGTAGCTATAAGAGGCTCAGCTTCAATGATTGCTCTCACATGGTTGTTGTCAACCTCCCATGGTTGGCCACCATGTTCCTCATCTTCAAGGCTCTTGTCTCCTTTGCAAAACTTCTTGAACTTCCACTGTACTGTAGGCTCGTCAGCAGTTCCTGGGCCAAATGCAGTGTTGATGTTGCAAGTTGTCTCTGCTGCTTTATGACCTATTTTGAACTGGAATAAGAAAATCACTTGAATTTGCTTTTTGTCTAACATCATTTCCATAGTCTAAAATGAATATAAAATAAACAGCAAGTAATAAGTCATTAGCAAAACAACATAAACAAGAAATGCACATTAAAATGATGTATAACATAATCACATCCAATATCAAACAGCAAATTTCAACAATGCTAAAACTGCAGTTACTTTTGTACCAACCCAATATCATATATAGAGTAACTAAATTCCTTGCCTCTTATAAGTAATGAATTAGTATCAAATACATTTATTTTGCTTATTGCTATAGACAGTTCACAACAGTGCTCTCTCTATTATTAGAATAGAGCCCCTTACATGTTTAGGTCTAATCAGAGTAGGGCCCCAATTCCAGAAATCCCCAAACCAATTAAGGAAACACATCTGTAAAATTCTGCTCCTGAGGAACCACTTCTGGTACCAAAATCTGTTTTAGTCAAGGTTTCCCAGAGAGCGAGGATCCATAGGATACACATACATAGATACAAGAGAAGGGTTCATTAAAGGGGATTGGCTCATGCCGTTATGGGGGATGGGCAGTGCCACGACAGGCTGTCTGCGAGGTGGAGACGCTGTGATGCTGGTGGCATGGCTCAGTTCAAGTTTGAAGGCCTCAGAACCAGGGAAGCCAGTGGCATAACTCCCAATCTGAGGCCAAAGGCCTGAGAACTTGGGGGGCCACTGGTGCAAATCCTGGAGTCTAAATGCCGAGGAACCTGGAGTTGTCCCAGGACAGGAGAGGAAGAATGTGTCCCAGTTTCAGGAGACAGATCAACACATTCATCTTTTCTCTGTTTTTGTACTCTCTGGGCCCCCTAGCAGATTGAATGGCGGCCACCTACATTGAAGGCAGATCTTCCCACCTAGTCCACTCGGACTCACATAATAATGTCCTCTGGAAACACCCTCACAAACACACCCAAAAAGAATGCTGCCATGGCCCGTTTACAGGACGGGGGATGATCACAGAACAAAGAGACACAAAAGGAAGACACGGACACATACAAAGACAGTTACATGACTCGAGTGACGAGTGCACCGGGTCAGTTTATTTTTATACTCTAAAAAATTAAAGTTAGTTCCTTATACGTGACCACCCAGGCATTACAGCAGTGGTCATAAATTCTGGAAGACGTAGCCTTAAGGACACAGATGTTCCCTGACTCAAGGTTTCCAGGTGGTTGCTCTAGGCGCCAGGCATAGATCACAGACCGAGATTAGCAAAGTTGGGCAAGGCAGCCACAGGGGGCATTTTCTGTCCCCAGTTCCTCTTAGGGTAATCCCCTTTGGCTGTGCCTGTCTTGCCGCTCCCTTGAGGGATCTTACCTGTCATTGACTAACCAACCATCTCATGGGGCTAAGCAGCAACCACAGGAACAATTTATTTATCGCGTGGCCTCCAGACCCACACTGCCATGGGGCTGGGCAGCTCTTGCCTTAGTGCAGAAACTCAGGTCTTTTGTTATGCCTCTAGGCAACAACCTTGTTTATCACAAGGATCCTCTCCAGAACACATTACTCTCAAACGCTCTGGGCAGAGCACGTGCATTACTCACTAAATTTAATTCTTAAACCAGGAAAGTATAATGTCAGCCCCCAACAGAATGCTTTACTAGGTTTATAGGTATTCCTTAACCCAGTCAAGTTGACACCTAAAATTGACTATCATATTGATGTGTACAGACACTGCTGATTTTTGCATGTCGATTTTGTATCTGGCAACTTTACTGCATTTGTTTATCAGTTCTAAGAGGGTTTTTTTTTTGCTTTTTTTGATTTTTTGTTGAGACAGAGTCTTGCTCTGTTGCCTGGGCTAGAGCACTGTGGCGTCAGCCTAGCTCACAGGAACCTCAAACTCCTGGGTTCAAGCGATGATCCTTCTGATCCTTTTGCCTCAGCTTCCTGAGCAGCTGGGACTACAGACATTTGCCACCATGCCCGGCTAATTTTTTCTATGTATATATTTAGTTGTTTGGCTAATTTCTTTCTATTTTTAGTAGAGACAGGGTCTCGCTCTTGCTCAGGCTGGTCTCAAACTCCTGAGGTCAAATGATCCTCCCGCCTCAGCCTCCCAGAGTGCTAGGATTACAGGTGTGAGCTTCCGCGCCCAGCCTCTAAGAGTTTTTGGTTGGGACCTTTAGGTAGGTTTTTCTATATGTAAGATCATGTTGTCTGCAAACTGGGACAGTTTGACTTCCTTTTGTACGATTTGGATGTCCTTTTTTTGTCTCTCTTGCCTAATTGCTCTGCCTAGGACTTCCAGTGCTATGTTGAATTAGAGTGGTAAAAGTGGACATCCTTGTCTTATTTCAGTTCTTTTCCCCATTTAGTATGATGTTAGCTGTGGATTTGTCATACATGACTTTTATTGTGTTGAGGTACATTCCTTCTATACCTAATTTGTGGAAAGTTTTTATCATGAAAGGATGTTGAATTTTATCAAAAGCTTTTTCTGCATGTATTGAGATTATCATGGTTTCTGTCGATGTGATGTGTCACATTTATTGATTTGCATATGTTTAACCATCTTTTCATCCATGTGATAAATCTCACCTGATCATGTTGTATAGTTTGGACAAACTCTTTCCTCATCAATTTTCCTGAACAGTTTGAGAAAAATTGATATTAGTTCTTTAAAAGCCAAGAAGTGTGAGGTTGCTCTGAGCTAGCCTGACCCCACAGCACTCAAGGCCCTGCAACAGAGCAAGACTCTGTCCCAAAAAAAAGAGTTTGATTTTATTCAGCAGTGAAACCCTGTGTTCTGCGGCTTGTCTTGGTTGGGAGACTTTATTACTGATTCAGTTGTGTTGCTATTTGTTATTCCTCTGTTCAGGTTTTCTATTTCTTCCCGCCTCAGTCTTGGTGGGTTGTGTTCCAGAATTTATGTGTTCCAGAATTTATCCATTTCCTTTCAGTTTTTCAATTTGTTGGTGTAGAGTTGTTCATAATAGTCTTTAATGAGCCATTGTATTTCCATGGCATCAGTTTTAGTGTCTTCATTTTCATTCCTGATTTTATTTGCATCTTCTCTCTCCTTTTTATACTATCTAGCTAATGGTTTGTCACCTTTATTTTTCTTTTCAAAAAATGAACTTTTTGTTTTATTGATCTTTTGTGTTGTTTCATAGTCTCTATTTTGTTTATTTCTTCTGTGATCTTTATTGTCTATTTCCTACTACCATTTTCTTCCACCTGATCATCCTGCATCTGAGGACCTTACCTGCTTTGGTGTTATTGTTTTGTTTTCAAAATTTGTTGTTTTTAATATAGTTTTCTTTGTAAGATGATGTACGGAGTATTTATGCGTAAATACAAACATCTGTAGGCTAACGTCTTAGAGCTGCGGTCCCCAACCCCCAAGGCCACAAACCAAACCAGCATTGGTCTGTGGCCTGTTAGGAACTGGGCCACACAGCAGGATGTGAGTGGCAGGTGAGCAAGTGAAGCTTCATCTGTATTTACAGTTGCTCCCCTTCACTTACATCACTACCTGAGCTCCACCTCTTCTCAGATCTGCCTTGGCATTAGATTCTGCATTATGGTGAGTTGTATAATTATTTCATTATATGTTACAATGTAATAATAATAAAAATAAAGTGCACAGTAAATGTAATGCACTTGAATCATCTGGAAATCATCTCCACCCTTCCACCCCTGTTTGTGGAAAAATTGTCTTCCATGAAACTTGTCCCTGGTACCAAAAAGCTTGGAGACCACTGTCTTAGAGGTAGATATTAGTTTCTTATTGCTGTCTTTGCTGTTCTATTTGCTATCTAAAATGTGATGTAGAACTCACTCCTATGCCATGCTAGTATAAATAGTATATATTGTAGCACTTATTGGTATAATTTAGGTAGGGCTTGGTTTCAGGTTTTTCAAGCATTGATTGTTAGGAGTAGCTAAAGGAGGTGGGGCTATTCATTACTCAGAATTTTTGTCACAGTATATCTCTTTCACTATGTTTGATGTGAGTCTATACTAGGTACCGACTTTTCCATCAATAGTTAATTCTTCTGCACTTTTCCAAAACTAGCTAAATCTTCTAGACTGTGCAAGTTCATGCAGAATATGATCAACTCTATTCAGGATTCTGTATTTTGACTAGTAGAAGTCCTTCTGATTTGCATATTTGATGCCAAATAATAACTTTTGTCATGTTTATCTTAGTGTGTGTGTGTGTGTGTGTGTGTGTGTATATATTTTTTTTTTGAAACACAGTCTCGCTGTGTTGCCCAGGCTAGAGTGAGTGCCATGGTGTCAGCCTAGCTCACAGCAACCTCAAACTCTTGGGCTTAAGAAATCCTGCTGCCTCAGCCTCCCGAGTAGCTGGGACTACAGGCATGCGCCACCATGCCTGGCTAATTTTTTCTACATATATTATGTTGGCCAGTTAATTTCTTTCTATTTATAGTAGAGATGGGGTCTCGCTCTTGCTCAGGCTGGTTTCGAACTACTGACCTTGACCAATCCGCCAACCTCGGCCTCCCGGAGTGCTAGGATTACAGGCGTGAGCCACCGCGCCCGGCCATATCTTAGTATATATTAACACAGAGCTCCTTCATGTTGTGGTAATTAATGTCCATTTAATAAGATATTTCTTTCTTAGGTAAGAATGAGTGTAAATTGATGTCTGTTAATTAGTAATGTGACAATCATGTACGTGTAGTTGTAATACTGGTTTGTTTCAACCATTAAACAATAACACCCCATTTTCTCCTCTCCCCAGCCTTTGATAACTATTTTTCTACTTTCTGTCTGTATGAATTTGAATATTTTAGGTATTTCTTGTAAAACATCCTAAATACCTCAAACAATATTTGTCCTTTTGTGACTGGCTTATTTCCCTTAGTAAGGTTCAGTGTTCATATATGTTGTAGTATGTGTCAGAATTTCCTACCATTCAAAAGACTGAATAATATTTCATTATATGTAAATACCACATTTTGTTTATCCATTCATCTATTGATGGACATTTGGGTTGTTCCTACCTTTTGGCTGCTGTGAATAATGTTGCTGTGAACATGGGTGTACAAAATATCTGAGTTCCTCCTTTGAATTCTTTTGGGTATATGTTTAGATAGAGAATTGCTTTATTATAGGTAATTTCAGTGTACTTTTTTGATAAATCACCATATTGTTTTTCACAACAATCACACCATTTTACATTCCCATTAGTAATACACAAGGGTTCTAATTTCTCCACGTCCTTACCAACATTTGCTTCATCTTTTTTGGATAATAGCTATCCTAAAGGTTGTAAAGTGTTCTTGCAGTAACTCTTTTTTTTTTTTTTTTCCCCAGACAGAGTCTTGATTTGTTGGCTGGGCTAGAGTGCCGTGGCGTCAGCCTAGCTCACGGCAACCTCAAACTCCTGGGCTAAGGCCATCCTCCTGCCTCAGCCTCCCGAGTAGCCAGGACTACAGGTGCTTGCCACTAAGCCCGGCTCATTTTTTGTTTCTGTTTTTAGTTGGCCAGCTAATTTTTTCTATTTTTAGTAGAGACAAGGTCTCTCTCTTATTCAGGCTGTTCTCAAACTCCAGACCTCAATTGATCCTCCTGCCTAGGCCTGTCTGAGTGCTAGGATTACAGGTGTGAGCCACCACGCCTGGCTCAATTCATTTCTTTCTATTGCTGAGTAATATTCCATTGTATGGATGTCCAACAGTTTGTTTATCCATTCACCTTTGGAAAACTGTCTCAGTTGTTTCCAAATTATTGCAGTTATGATTAAAGCTAGTGATAATAAAGTTTGGCAATTATGAGTAAATAGTTGTTTGTAAGTTTTTATGTGAATTTTCAACTTATTTGGGTAAATACTAAGGAGCACAGTTGCTAGATCATATGGTAAGAGTATATTTAGTTTTGGAAGAAACTGCTAAACTATCTTACAAAGTGACTGTATCATTTTGCTTTCTGGTGAGCAATGTGTAAAAGGTCTAATTACTCAATATTTTTCCCGACACTTACTATTATCTGTATTTTTTATTATCCTAGTGGGTGTGCTATAATCTCATTGAGAGTATCTTATTGTGTTTTTAATTTGTATTTCCCTAATGGCTGACTATGTTGAGCATCTTTTCATCTTATTAACCACTTGACCATTTGTATATCTTGTTTTTTTTATTACTTTTTTTTTGAGACAGAGTCTCGCTTTGTTGCCCAGGCTAGAGTGAGTTCCATGGCATCAGCCTAGCTCACAGCAACCTCAAACTCCTGGGCTCAAGCAATCCTTCTGCCTTAGCCTCCCGAGTAGCTGGGACTACAGGCATGTGCCACCATGCCTGGCTAAATTTTTCTATATATATTGGTTAGCCAATTAATTTCTTTCTGTTTATAGTAGAGATGGGGTCTCGCTCTTGCTCAGGCTGGTTTCAAACTCCTGACCTTGAGCAATCCGCCCACCTCAGCCTCCCAGAGTGTTAGGATTACAGGTGTGAGCCACCGCGCCCAGCCTATTACTTTTTTGTTATTGTTTTTAAGAGACAGGGTCTCACTCTGTCACCCAGGCTAGAGGGCAGTGGTGTGTGATCACGACATCACAGCTCATTGTAGCCCCAAGCTCCTGAACTCAAGCAATCCTCATGACTCAGCCTCTCGACTAATTAGGACTATAGGTGCATGCCACCACACCCTGCTAATTTTTAAATTTTTTGTAGAAATGGGGTCTTGCTATGTTGCTCAGGCTGGTCTCAAGCTTCTGGCCTCAAACAGTCCTCCTACCTTGGTTTCACAAAGTGCTGGGATAACAGGTGTGAGCCACAGCATCTGGCCCCATTTATATATCTTTTGAGAAATATCTGTTCCTATCTTTTGCCCATTTTTTCTTGGGTTATTTGTCTTTTTATTGTTGAGTTGTAAGAATTTTTTTTTTTTTTTGAGACAAAATCTCACTCTGTTGCCTGGGCTAGAGTGCCGTGGCATCAGTCTAGCTCACAGCAACCTCAGACTCCTGAGCTCAAGTGATCCTCCTGCCTCAGCCTCCTGAGTAGCTGGGACTACAAGCATGTACCACCATGCCCAGCCAATTTTTTCTATTTTTAGTTGTCTGCCTATTTCTTTTTGTTTTCAGTAGAGATGGGGTTTCGCTCTTGCTGAGGCTGGTCTCAAACTCCTGACCTCAATTGATCCTCCTGCCTCGGCCTCCCTGAGTGCTAAAATTACAGGCGTGAGCCAGCACGCCCAGCCAAGAATTCTTTATATATTCTGGATACTATACCTTTATTATATATCTAATTTCCAAATAGTTTCTTTCTTTTTATGGTTTCTCTTTTTACTTTCTTGGTAGTATCCCTTGATACACAAAAGTTTTTTTTTTCTTTTGAGACAGAGTCTCACTTTGTTGCCCAGGCTAGAGTGAGTGTCGTGGCGTCAGCCTAGCTCACAGCAACCTCAAACTCCTGGGCTCAAGCGATTCTCCTGCCTCAGCCTCCCAAGTAGCTGGGACCACAGGCATGGTCACCATGCCCGGCTAATTTTTTCTATATATATATTAGTTGACCAATTAATTTGTTTCTATTTATAGTAGAGACAGGGTCTCACTCTTGCTCAGGCTGGTTTCGAACTCCTGACCTCGAGCAATCCGCCCGCCTCAGCCTCCCAGAGTGCCACAAAAATTTTTAATTTGATAAAGTTGTCATGCTTTGGGTATCTTATCTAAGAAAGCAGTACCTATTTAAGGTCATGTACATTTTCATCTGTGTTTCTTTCTAAGAATTTTATAGTTTAGATCTTAAATTTAAGTCTTTGATCCATTTTGTATGTGGTTTGAAGTTTAGGTCCAAATTCTTTTGTATAGTACTATGGTTTGAATGTCCCCTCCTAAACTTATGTTGTAACTTAATCCCCAATGTGGCAGTAATGAGAGGTGAACCCTTCAAAGGTAATTGGATCATGAGAATTCTGCACTCATATGTAGATTAATCTACTCATGGATTAATGGGTTAATAGATTAATATGATTTAATGGGAATAAAACTGATGGCTTTATATTAGTAGGAAGAGGAAGAAAGACCTGAGCTAGCATGTTAGTATGCTCACCCCCTTGCCGTGTGAGTCCCTGCGCTGCCTCAGGACTCTGTTGAGAGTCTCCATCAGCAAGAAGGCTTTGATCAGATGCAGCCTCTTGACCTTGGACTTCTTAGTCTCTAGAACTGTAAGAAATAAATTCATTTTCTTTATAAATTGCTCATTTCTGGGTATTCTATTATAAACAATTGAAAATGGAATAATACATTGGAGATATCCAGTTGTCTCAGCACCATTTATTGAATGGGCTATTCTTTCCTCTATTGAATTGCCTTGGTATATTTCTCAAAAATTAATTAACTATAAATATATGGATTCATTGGTCTATATTTCTGTTGTTATACTACACTATTTAAATTATTGTAGCTTTGTTGTATGCTTTGAAATTATGAAGTATGAGTCCTCCAACTTTGTTCTTCTCTTTCAAGATTGCTTTGGTTATTCTGTGTCTGTTGTGGTTCCATCTGAACTTTAGGCTTAACTTGTCCATTTCTGGGAAAAAACACAGTTGGAATTTTGATGAGGATTGCATTGAATCTGTAGATCAATTTGAGGAGTATTGCCATCTCAAATCAACTTTTCAAGACAGATTTGTATAACCCCATTTCAAATTGTGAGTCATAATATTTCTAGAGATGTGTGCTGTTTCATTGTTTTCTTAGATTTTCTGTCGGGATAGTAGATATTTGGTCCTAACCGCTGTGAAGCCAGACCTTGAGGGGATGTGTGGTGGGGTTTTTTTTTTTTTTTTTTTTTTTGCATTCTTCCTCATATTTGTCCTCCAATCTGTCTCCCAATCTGCAGGATACTTGGAGGCGTGGTAACACTAGAACGTGAAAATTAACATCATAATTGGCTATTTTGGAATTTAGTTGTGTTTTTTAAAATTTGGTTTCTTACTTGCTGGTCCAGTAAGGTATATTTTGGGGTATTTGCTTTGAGTATTTAATGAACAATTGAACCATGCTGTCTATATGCTCAGTAGACATTTTTTTTGCTACTTTATGTGAAGTGTAAGTAAAGTCCTTTATTCATTTTATACATATTATCTTATGTATTATTTTACTTTTCTTGAAGGAATTCAGCTTTCAAGGTCAAAATTAGTATGTGTTTATACATAATGACATTTATTAATGTTATTACCACCTGCAAATACATTCTGCTGTAATAATGCACTTTCAGTTTTCAGGAAAGATAGTGAAAGCCCTTTAAAAGTCCTGTGAATAACATGTATAAAGGGAGGGAGGAGAACACAAGTATGGTGAATCACTCCCCACTCCAACAAATTCTCAAGAGAACTTCCTGCTTCAAAACATGAACACAGTCTCTCAGAACTGATTTTTATTTGATCCTCCTGTGGACAGGAAAAATGTATTCCTATTCTTTTTTTTTTATATATAAAGGACTGGAGAGCGCCCATGGGTCTGGAACTGCTCTGGCTCTGCAAACAGGTTGTTAAAACACTCTCGAAGGAACCGCTAAGCTAAAGCAGCCTGTATTCTTTTTGATAGTATCAGTTTTATTGACTTTATTTTCACTTTCCTTCAAAAAGCACACAGCCTATATTGATACAGATTTAAAATCCATTTAGATATAGCAGGGTCTTTATTTTATTTTATTTTATTTTATTTTATTTTATTTTATTTTATTTTATTTTATTTTATTTTATTTTATTTTTGAGACAGAGTCTTCCTTTGTTGCCCAGGCTAGAGTGAGTGCCATGGCGTCAGCCTAGCTCACAGCAACCTCAGACTCCTGGGCTCAAGCAATCCTGCTGCCTCAGTCTTCCGAGTAGCTGGGACTACAGGCATGCACCACCATGCCTGGCTAATTTTTTTCTATATATATTAGTTGACCAATTAATTTCTTTCTATTTTTAGTAGAGACAGGGTCTAGCTCTTGCTCAGGCTGGTTTCGAACTCCTGACCTTGAACAATCCGCCCACCTCAGCCTCCCAGAGTGCTAGGATTATAGGCGTGAGCCACCTCACCTGGCCTTGTAGCAGGGTCTTTAAAAGAATATATGGCCTTCTGATTATAAAAGCAATTGATTGCTTGTAGAAAAATCATATGCATCAGACATTTAATCAGAAAAAGGAAAATAAGAACATGTCTTGCATATTCAATGCCACTCAGCAATTTATAGGATGACATGAAAATAATTTGGTTATAATTCTAACAAAACTAAAACCCCTTTCACCTGATAAAAAAAAAAATCAAACACTGAAGAATCAAATATCTACCAACTTAGCTATGCATTCCCATCCTAATAAATGCTTTCCATTGCAGTGAATATTAGAATTAGAAATTCACTATATGTTAAGGTATATTTTAATATGTTCCAGAATTGCAGTTATACTGGTCAATGTTCCTGTTTACCCACTCTTGCCTGTACCCCACCCTTTTGTCCAGGGAATAAAATGTTAAGTCATGGTTTTGGTGGCTATTGTAGATTTGAGCTGGCATATCACAGCATACTCACTAGGTTTTATGAGGATAAATATTAAAATGCTGCACAAAATGTAGCATAATTTACTCCACACTCCAATCTAAGATGGTTTAATGTCTTTTTTTTTTTCTTTTGAGGCAGAGTCTCACTTTGTTGCCCAGGCTAGAGTGAGTGCCGTGGCGTCAGCCTAGCTCACAGCAACCTCAAACTCCTGGGCTCAAGCAATCCTTCTGCCTCAGCCTCGCGAGTAGCTGGGACTACAGGCATGCGCCACCATGCCCGGCTAATTTTTTCTATATATATTAGTTAGCCAGTTAATTTGTTTCTATTTTTAGTAGAGAGAGGGTCTCACTCTTGCTCAGGCTGGTTTCAAACTCTTGACATCCAGCAATCTGCCCGCCTCGGCCTCCTAGAGAGCTAGGATTACAGGCATGAGCCACTGCGCCCGGCCTTAATGTCTTGACAAAAGGTAGGATGACCTATTTTACATTATGTACACTTAGACCACCATATGCATAGATAGTCTAATGCTAAATTCTTGGTCTTCAGTATCTCATAGGGCTGGATGCTCGGAAGTATGACAGAAATTAACCACAAAGTACCAGTTGTTTCTTGCCATTTGCGATCTTGCAATAAAAATGCGCCAGATCAGGATCACAAGAATAGTATTAAAACCATAATGTATGTTCCGAAACTTGTTCACTTGTTTTCTAGATACTGGGAGGCCAGACAATTAGACATTTTTAATTTGATTGTAATTACTTGTGTTGTCTAGAGCATTATTTGCCAAGACTAGTTGCCTGAATACTTATTAAAACAAAGATCATGGATATCTGCCCTAGATCTAAAGAACCAAATATGCCATGCTGAGCCTACGAATCTGTAATTTAATGTTTTATAGGTAATTTTAATGTGCCCACAGTTTGGGGAACCATAGATTTAGAAAGTATTTTGCTGTGGGACGTCTAGCCCAATTAACTGGTCTAAACTTGTTAATGTAATTTTCACTTTGAAAGCTCTGAAGGAATTTCAGGGTGGGAATAGGATTGCTGACTCACCTTCATTTCCAGCTGAGGTGGGTGGGATTTAGTGTACTAAGGTCTGTTTATCTTTGAAATATTTGTCTCTTGGTTTATATTGCTGGATTTATGCTGCATTGGCCTTTTATGCTTTAGAAAGTCTGGGTAGAGAGAATTAAATGAAAATCACTGAATCTGTCTGTGTCATTGGTTAGCTAATAAATAGCCTTTTGTGTCCTAACTGCAACAGACTTTTTCTGGTTTAGGTTTTCCACATGGTTTATTATCAAGTATGACAACTTGTCATGTATAATCAGCATCACGTTAGTCTCATGAGAATAGGCACTTCTTTAATCAGCTGCTTTTCTTTAATCTGGTGGGGTGAGTCATATGGTAACTAAGACATTATTGTCATTTACTTTGTGGGATGGTAGTAGTATTGATGGTGGTGTGATTGGATGTGTGAGTGTATATTTGTTTTGGGTATGCAGATTTTCTAAAAAGAGGGAAGTGGTAGATAAAGCATCCATGTACTCATTGTTTGTCACTGTGCATCAAAAACTATGGCTGTGTGCAGTGGCTCATGCCTATAATCCTAGCACTTTGGGAGGCTGAGGTGAGAGGATTGCTTGAGCCCAGGAATTCAAGGTTGCAGTGAGCTATGATCACACCATTGCATTTCAGCCTGGACAATAAAAAGAAAAACAAAACACTTTCATTCCCTGTAGCTCAGGACAATGATAGATCAACTTTCTTGCATTGTTATTGTTGCATATGGCAGAGATTATTATAGCCTGGAAAAAATTTGAATACAAGTCTGTTAGAGCTAAGCCACCTCTGGAAACGGAAGATCATAGAACATCTGGTATTTAGATCTGGTATTCAGGAAGGAAGCTTTTTAGTAAAACTTCCTCAATTAGTAATACCTTTAAATAATAAAACAAATTAACTTTCCTTCTGAAATTTTGAATGTAAATCAAACTCTGTAAGACATATCTTTAGGGCAAAAAAGATTTCAGTTTTAGATCAGTTGATATTAAGCTACTCTCTCTAGCAGCAATTGAAGAGCAAGAGTAACTGTCTATCCAGATTTCTTGGGCCTGGCGCGGTGGCTCACGCCTGTAATCCTAGCACTCTGGGAGGCCGAGGCGGGCGGATTGCTCAAGGTCAGGAGTTCGAAACCAGCCTGAGCGAGACCCCCGTCTCTACTATGAGTAGAAAGAAATTAATTGGCCAACTAATATATATAGAAAAAATTAGCCGGACATGGTGGCACATGCCTGTAGTCCCAGCTACTTGGGAGGCTGAGACAGAAGGATCGCTTGAGCCTATTAGTTTGAGGTTGCTGTGAGCTAGGCTGACGCCATGGCACTCACTCTAGCCTGGGCAACAAGTGAGACTCTGTCTCAAAAAAAAAAAAAAAGATTTCTCCTAGTTTATATTAAAACAGCCTTATTTTAAATCATTTGACATTCTCTAAACTGTCAGAAAGTTGTCCTGCTGATCATAACTTTTAACAGTATGGAAAGCAGGTTTGGTATAATCTTCACTGATAGAAATCTGTGATGAGTTGATTTCTATTCACAGAGATGAGGATTGGGGAAAGACAATTGTCAAATAGTTACAATGTTTTAAAGAATGAAAAGGATTGGTGAGTGGGAGTTACCATCTATTTAGAATTTATCTCATTACACTTGATAAAAACCCTTTGTTGTAGGTATTATTTTCCCATTTTGTATAAGAAGAGAGGCTCAAGAAGGTTATTTTCCTTGGTCACATGTAGTGATGAGTTAGAATGCCTGACTCCAAAGGTATTTTTTTTCCTTCTTTATTTCTTTTTTCCATACATACATCTGTTGACAGACTCCAAAGTTTATTTTCCATGTTACAGGCTGCTTTCTAAGAAACTGGAAGGGAAAGATAATTTTATTGCAAGAAACCAGATTGATCTTAAGTTAATTTCCCAGTCTGTGTTTGCTTTATTAATGTCACTATATATTCTGGAGGTCACTTTACTTAGTGCAGTTATATTAATCAGTGCTGTCACAGAGCCACTCAAAACTACAAATAACTTCTTTTTCTTTCTTTCTTTTTTTTTTTTTTTTAAGAGACAAGGTCTTGCTCTGTCTCCCAAGCTGGAGTGCAGTGCTGTGATCATAGCTCACAGCAGCCTCTAACGCCTGGACTCAGGTGATTTTCCCACCTTAGCCTCCCCAGCTAGCTGGGACTATAGGTGCATACCTTCATGCCCAGCTAATTTTTTTTTTTTTTTTTAATTTTTGTAGAGATGGAGCCTTGCTATGTTGCCCAAGCTGATCTTGAAGTCCTGGTCTCAAGTGATCCTCCTACCTTGGCCTCCCTAAGTGTTGGGACTATAGGTATGAGCCATGGAGCCAGGCCTACAAATTGCTTCTAAAAGGAAAACTATTATAATTATAAGCAATATTTGAGATTTATTAAAAGCCTCACTGTAAAGGTAGACTTTGATGCTTTATGAGAATTTATAAAGATTATCTTTCTAGGATATACTAGCCTCAAATTTTGCATAGTAGATTATATCGGTTTTATGTAACATTTTCAAGTTTTTATTTATGTAGTTTCAAAGATCTTTATATAGGCAGGAATAAGTGAAGTGTCATTAGGCAGAATACATGTTCATCCTGATATTGAGGGGATACTCTGTGTTGCATTTCCACTAGAAATACCTAAGGAATTTTATGTATAGTTTTCCAAAAAATTATATTAAAATTCTGAGTTTTATTTTGGTTAGTCTCAGCTCATATGAAAAGTGTTTTATGTGGCTTCAAGGAAAATTATTTTTGTTAACTTTAAAAGTGGAAAACTAATCAGAATCTGTGATATATAGAAATGTTTATTAACGTTTTGTTTTTCAAAGGTATTTTTAATACCCACAGATGATAGAATAATCAAGTTTCTTGGCTTTCATTAATAGGATTAATTAATTCAGAGCCCATCCATGAATTTGGAATTCTTTAATTTGCTTACAAAAAATGAAAACATATAAATGTCTAATCCCTCTCTGTATGATATTTGTCAGTGGTAGAAAACAATGATGCGAACAACTGAAAAAGTCCTGGATATGTCTGTAAATGTATTCTGAATGAGAAGGATGTCATTTATATCTGGATTCAGTATTTTAGATGATGAAGCTCTGCTCCAAATATCTGAGGCAGGAGAAAGTAGTAAATTGTCAAGTTATCTGGTCTGATTTTCTCCTTCAGACTGTTCACCTTTGTTCTCCATTCTGTGCAAGAGATCAAGACCTTCCTTTTTCTTTTATCCCGTGAAGATAGCTTGTGCCTAGTACTTCTGGGTATATTCATAGTTGTCTTAAGTTGGAGAATATAGAAACCTGTTGATAATAATAGGCCTTCTCTTGACTTGCAGATTGTATGAAGTGAAGATTAAATAAGGCACTATGAATGTCAATGTCAGCAGATGTTATCAATGATGTAGACAACCTTTCCAATCTCTATTACTTTGTGTTTTTTTTTATTTCAACATATAACGGGGACACAGATATTTAGGTTACATTTATTGCCTTTGCCATGCCCGAGTCAGAGCTTCAAACATGTCCATCCCATAGACAGTGTGCACTACATCCATTAGGTGTGTATATACCCATCCCTCCCCCCACCTGCCCAACCCCGATGAATGTTAGTACTATATGTGCACATAAGTGTTGATAATTAATACCAATTTGATGGTGAGTACATGTGGTGCTTCTTTTTCCATTCTTGTGATACTTCACTTAGAATGGGCTCCAGCTCTATCCAGGATAATACAAGAGGTGCTAGATCCATTACTATTTAATTAGGTCAAAAATGTTTCTGAGGGGGGAAATGGGCATTTATTGAAACCCTAAAATCTGTACCCCCATAATATGCTGAAATAAAAAAAAATTAAAAAAAATGTTTCTGAGATATTTCCTTCCTAGCCTTCCAGCTAGAAGATGGAGGGGGCACAGCCTAGATTAATAGTTTCATAGTCAGATTGACCTGAGTTCCAGTTACAGCTCTTCCATAGTTTCCTAATCTTCTGATGGAACTATTATTTTATCTCTCGTAAAGTTGACATGGAAATTAAGTAAAATACCACATAGGAAATGTTTACCATAGTGCCTGTTAATTAACAGGTACCTTTTAAATGTTACTGTTTTCCTCTCTCTTGAGTTCCCCCAGAGCTCAACAGTTTCAGTGACTAGACAAATCTTACTCATTTTTGTGCTAGATGCTCATGACAATACCTAATAAATAGCAAGTACTCAGGAAATGTTTTCCCAGTGAATGATTTAATAGCAGGGTAGATCCACAACTTTGTGGCACAAATTATACTGCTTTTCCTTTTACTGAGATTCTTGCAAAGAGGAGGAGTATAGTTGATCGCAGGGCTTCTCCACTATACCCAGGTAGGGACTTCATTGTCACTCATAATTATTTATCTCAAGTCTTTAGGGAAATGAAGAATTACTCTTCAACTAAAATTTGGTCACTAAGTATCCAGTTCAGCTGGGTGTTACTCTGGGTGTTCAGGTAAGCTTGAATTTAAGTCCCAGAAATAAGCCAGATTCCTAGATTGGCTCAGAATTATACTGACTTCCTTGAATGCCTTTGGCTAAAAAACAAGCTAGGATTATTGATGTGATTGTGAATCTGGCTTATGTCCCAGGAATGTGGATTCTACCGAATGTGTCAATTGGTTTGACTTTTTTTATTAAAAATTCCTTGTTCAAAAGGAAATCTTTGCTATACAATACTGAAATCATTTGAAAGAAGAAGAAAAATTAATTTTTTCAGGAAAGAATATTATTACAATATAGTGAGAACTTGAACTTTTTATGTAAGCTTTTTATTTTTTAATTTTATTATTATTATGTTTTTTAGAGATGGGGTCTCATTTTGTCACCCAGGCTGAAGTGCAGTGGTGCAGTCATAGCCCACTGTAACCTTAAGCTCCTGGACTCTAGTGATCCTCCTGCCTCAGCCTCCTGAGTAGCTGGGACTATAGGCACATGCAACCACACCCAGCTAATTTTTTTATTTTTAATGTTTTTTGTGGAGAGTGGGGTCTCACTATGTTACCCATGCTTATGTAAGCTTTTCATAGCTATAAAAGGAACTATGATGCTATATGCCCAAACTTGCTTACTTTTAATGTTAAAGAGAAACTTTTTGGTCTCTTTTATGTTCTCTCTGGATATAAATTTTTTGTTAGTTTTTCCCCCTCCATGCCTTGATCAGTCTTCTTGATCTCCCTGGAGCCCTTTAGTGATGATCCTTGACCACTGTGCATTAAGTCAGGTTACCCAGTAATACAAAATGGTGGTACATTAACCTAGTGAGACAGTACTATATTATGTAATGTGTATGGGTATGTGGAGGCAGGGAGGGGGAAGAAGAATTAGGTGATAATTAGTGAAGTTTTTAAATCAAGGTCCTTAGGAAGGTCCTGAGAGAGTCCATGAATGCCCTGAAATTGCTTGCTGAACATTCTGGGAAAGGGGGCCATTCTTTTATTCAAATTCTCTAAGGGGTTAATCCAAAAAAGCCTAAAAACTACTGTGATTAGATCTTTATCATAGAGACAGTCCTGGACTTTGGGGTGTTTGATTTTATAGAGCCCACACTTTCAAGCATGATGAGGGGCAGTGTTGTGTGATAGCTAAGAGCCCAGACCTTGTAACTAGACTACTTGGTTTGCATCTAAGCTCTGCTGTTTGTACGTCCTAGGTCAGGGTGCATCCCTGTATCTCAGTTTTCACACCTACAAAATGAGAGTAATATAATAACACCTATCTCAAAGAGTTGTCATGAGGATTTAATGTATGTATGTGTGTGTATATATATACATACACATATGTATATACAAAGTACCTGCTGTAGTGCCTGGCACGTGATATTGGCAATTATTATTATGCATTGTTATCGCTAAAACTGACTTGTCTGAATCTCAACTGTCAAATGACAGGGGTACTGCTTTCAGACTTCAGCAGTGTCTTCTTTTTTTATACATATTGCTTACACAGATATATAACTATTTGTTGCATTTAAAAAAATTAGTAGAAAAATGGAAGTATCAGTAATAAGCATAAGAGACTAATAATGAACATAACTCTTATAAATCTAATATGATGGAGACAAAGAAATCATTATGCCCAAAGAGGTGAAACTTGAGTCTCAGTTGTATGCTTTGTGGACTTAAGCAGCTATCAGGTGTTTAAATGGAGGAGGGGAGAGAATTACAGAGCATATATAAAATGTTAGAAGTATATCATTTAAAAATGTGTCCAGGCCAGGCATGGTAGTTCATGGCTGTAATCCCAGCACTTTGGGAGGCTAAGGCAAGAGGATTGCTTGAGGCCAGGAGTTCAGGACCAGCTGGAGCAATATAATGAGACCCTGTCTCTACAAAAAGATAAAAAATTAGCCACACGTGGTGGTTGCACCTATGGTCCCAGCTGCTCAGGAGGCTGAAACAGGATAATGATTGATTGCTTGAGTCCAGGAGTTTGATGTTACTATAACGTGAGCTATGATTATGCCACTGCGCTCTAGCCTGGGCAACAGAGCAAAATGTCTCTAAAAAAAGAAATAAAAAAGTCCGGGCATGGTGGCTTATGCCTGTAATCCTAGCACTCTGAGAGGCCGAGGCGGGAGGATCGCTCAAGGTCAGGAGTTCGAAACCAGCTTGAACAAGAGTTGAGACGCCATCTCTACTATAAGTAGAAAGAAATTAATTGGCCAACTAATATATATAGAAAAAATTGGCCGGGCATGGTGGCACAAGCCTGTAGTCCCAGCTACTCGGGAGGCTGAGGCAGGAGGATCACTTGAGCCCAGGAGTTTGAGGTTGCTGTGAGCTAGGCTGACGCCACGGCACTCACTCTATCCTGGGCAACAAAGCGAGACGCTGTCTCAAAATAAATAAATAAATAAATAACTTTAAAAATTCAAAAAGCATCTAAAAGTGAGATAAAATTAGAGGTTCAGGCCGGGCGCGGTGGCTCACGCCTGTAATCCTAGCTCTCTGGGAGGCCGAGGCGGGCAGATAGCTCGAGGTCAGGAGTTCGAAACCAACCTGAGCAAGAGTGAGACCCCGTCTCTACTATAAATAGAAAGAAATTAATTGGCCAACTAATATACATAGAAAAAATTAGCCGGGCATGGTGGCACATGCCTGTAGTTCCAGCTACTTGGGAGGCTGAGGCAGAAGGATTGCTTGAGCCCAGGAGATTGAGGTTGCTGTGAGCTAGGCTGACGCCACGGCACTCACTCTAGCCTAGGCAACAAAGCGAGACACTGTCTCAAAAAAAAAAAAAAAAATTAGAGGTTCATATAATTTGAAGTGAGGGTAATGGACATTGTCCACCACCACTAAAATAACATGAATTCTTTTATTTGGTTTTATCATATTCAGTTTTCATATGTTTTTTTTCCAAGGAATGCATTGTATACAAAAAAAAAGGACTTATACATATTAATACTAGTCTTTTCCTAATCTCGTGTTTAGTTAATGTGTTTCTGAAAGTTGCACTCTTTTTCCCTTCCTAGCAGAAACATCTGGAAAGATAGAGGCTTATTCTATTTATTCTGTTTTTACCAGACTTTACTCTAAATAGAGAATACTTCTAAGGGTTTTTTTTCCCCCTTAATTATTGCAAAAAGTATCTCCTATCCTTCCTAGCCTTGATACATGATGGGGTTTGATTTTGCATTTTCTGACTAAAAAGTCAAGTCAGAAGTATTCTATTCTAGTGGTTTCTCCCTCCCTCTTTCAATAGTAATCTTTTTTGTTGGTTTCAGGGGTTCAACTAGATGTAGCTTCCCAATCTCTGGATCAAGAAGTTTTAGTAAAAGTTAAAACTGAAATTGAAGAAGAGCTAAAATCCCTGGACAAAGAAATTTCTGAAGGTCTGTTCTTATTTTCCTAGTTAATTTTCAGATTGTTTGGTGTGGTTTACTGTTGGTTTAATTTGATTTTCACGGTGGGGTGTTCTGAACATTACACATCTTCATTGCTGTAAGATTATAAGGGTGAAACTAAAAGGGAGCCTTTTTTCTTTTCTGGGGGACATGGTTATAAAAGTTTCCTAACTATACCTAACAGTTTTGATGTTGCCATTCCTGGTGTTAAGTAGTGGACTAAATGATCATGTTAAAGTCCTTTCCATTCAATATGGTTTGATTCATGTTTGGTTCTTTATAACTAATAACAACATTAAAGGAAAAAAGTAAGAAAGATTTTCTTTCATTTTTGCATGCACATATGCTATAGATAATTGTATTTATAATGTATATATAGCTTTATAGCCGCATATTTTGCACTTAATATTATATAGTAATCTTTTAAAATAGGTATTCTCTTAATTGCATGAAATTTCACTCATTGAATGAATATTTATACAGTTTTCCCTTATTATTGAGGGGAGCATTTGAGTTATTTCATGTTTTACCTTCCATAAGTAACATTGCACTGAAACTTTTGCCCAGTGATTTCTTTTCAGCTTTATTGAGGTATCTTTCATATACCATAAAATTCACTCATTTAAAATATCTAGTTCAGTGGTTTTTAATAAATTCACAAAATTGTACAACTATCACCGCAATCTAAATTTAGAATACTTTCAACACTCCAAAAAGAAATGCAATGTGTATCAGCAGTCACTTCCCACTCCTGCTAGCCGCTGCCTCACCCCCACCCAACACAACCACTGAGCTACTTTCTACTTCTGTGGATTTGTCTGTTCTGGACAGATACACAAATAGAATAATACACTATGTGGCCTTTTATGACTGGCTTCTTTCACTTAGCATTATATTTTCAAGGATCATCCATATTGCAGCAGGTTTAAGTACTTCATTGCTTTTTACAGTCAGGTAATATTCCATTGTGTGCATGTGCCACATTTTGTTTATCTGTTCATCAGTTGATGGACAGTTTGGTTGTTTCTACTTTTCGGCTGTCATTTATAATGCTGCTATGAAAATTCTTGTTCAAGTTTCTGTGTGGACATATATTGCCCAATAATTTTTTTTTTTTTTTTTTTTTTTTTGAGACAGAGTCTCGCTTTCTTGCCTAGGCTAGAGTGAGTGCCGTGGCGTCAGCCTAGCTCACAGCAACCTCAAACTCCTGGGCTCAAGCGATCCTCCTGCCTCAGCCTCCCGAGTAGCTGGGACTACAGGCACGAGCCACCATGCCCGGCTGATTTTTTTTTTTATATTATATATATTAGTTGGCCAATTAATTTCTTTCTATTTTTATGGTAGAGACGGGGTCTCGCTCAGGCTGGTTTTGAACTCCTGACCTCGAGCAATCCGCCCGCCTCGGCCTCCCAGAGTGCTAGGATTACAGGCGTGAGCCACCGCGCCCGGCCTTGCCCAATAATTTTTAATGAAAAAAATTATAAATCATTTTTATGAACAATTCCATATTAGTGGAGAAAGAAATTGAATAGAATTGTACAAATAATCCAGAAACCTAATGTTAGTCTTCTCTTTTATAGTCTTTTATCATCTTTTTTTTTTTTTTTTTTTTATCTAGTCCATGCAGATGCATCATCTTTTTTTTTTGAGACAGAGTCTCACTTTGTTACCCAGGCTACAGTGAGTGCCGTGGCATTAGCCTAGCTCACAGCAACCTCAAATTCCTGGGCTCAAGAGATCCTCCTGCTTCAGCCTCCCAAGTTGCTGGGACTACAGGCATGCGCCACCATGTCCGGCTAATTTTTTTCTATATATTTTAGTTGGCTAATTAATTTCTTTCTATTTTATAGTAGAGACGGGGCCTCGCTCTTGCTCGGGCTGGTTTCGAACTCCTGACCTCGAGCAATCCGCCCGCCTCGGCCTCCCAGAGTGCTAGGATTACAGGCGTGAGCCACCGCACCTGGCCTCTTTTATCAACATTTTTAACTGATTAAATTTCCAATTCTCTTCTAAGCCTTTATCTATATTCTGGTAACAGTACTGCTGCACAGTAAAATAATAGGCAAAAGGCAGACGAGAGTAACAAAAGGCTTAAGTGCACTGATTTATTGAATCCCGTATTATACAACCCTGATTATTAAAATGGATGACCTCACATTTGCTCAGACAACAAAATGTTTGTGAACTTTGCAGCCATTTGCATCTTTCTTGGAGCCAAGCACTTTAGAAAGAAATACATATTAATTCGGTAGCAAAATTTGCAGCCTTCTAGGAACAAGCCTAAATTAATGCAATAAATATTTTATAATGGTGATTGCTAGCTCTTGGGAATGGGTGCAGGCTGCCTGCTCTACTGGGATTTTATGCCTAGCATCCTGTTTGTACCCTGGAACAGCAGTCATGCTGCCTACCCGTTCTGCAGTTGGGGGTGGCGACATCTTTACAACATGGGACTGGGAAGTAGATGGTAGTTTGAACTGAGGAAGGAATAGGTTATGGCTGCTTTGTCCAGGTTCAACTCTTTTTACACTTGTATAACCTTGAGAGTTTTAAAGTTTGTTCATGTGAAGTAATATTGAGTTTGAAAGTTCATTTTAATAAGGGAATGAAAGCAATGGATTCATCCTCTGAGGTAGAATAAACTGATTAGAGTCTGATGTAGGAAGTGCCACTTTTTAAAGACAAAACTCTAAAAACAAAATATTAAGAGAGGGAAGATAGAGCCAAGAGTTGCCTCTCATTCAAAATTCTTATGCTAAATGGATAAGTAGTAATAAACTAAATTGGTTAACATATTTTAACATGCAGTTTTGTTGTTTTCTTCTTGTGAAACTAAGATTTTTTTTCCATTGAAACCTTTCCTTAAAAAAAATCTACACTTAACCAATTTTTGTGTTCCAGTGAAGAATAATATCTATAATGATTATTTGACCTTTTAAAGTGGCTTATAACTATAGTAAGTGTCTTTAAAAAATTTTTTTTAATTTCAGCATATTATGGGGGTATAAGTGTTAAGGTTACGTATATTGCCCATGCCTCCCTCCCCCCTCGAGTCAGCTTCAAGCGTGACCATCCCCCAAATGCTGCACATCTCACTCGTTGTGTTTGTATAATAGTAGGTGTCTTAATCCCCTGGGCTTTTATAGCATAACCTTTGAAATTGTTTATTAAATTAGGCATTTCTTTTGCCCTGTCTTCAGCCTTCACCAGCACAGGCTTTGACCGTCACACATCTCCAGTGTTCAGCCCTGCTAACCCAGAAAGCTCAATAGAAGACTGCTTGGCCCATCTTGGAGAAAAAGTGTCTCAGGAACTTAAAGAGCCTCTGCATAAAGCATTGCAAATGCTCCTCAGCCAGTGAGTTACATTTCTGAGTACAAATGTACTTCTCTAAGTAGTCTCTGGATTTCTCATGTAGCACTGGATTGGTTAAGGCTTGTTTTTGTTTGTTTTTAGAGATGGGGTCTTGCTCTGTCGCCCAGGCTGGAGTAGATTGTAGCTTACTGCAGCCTCAAACTCCTGGGCTCAAGCGATCCTCCAGCCTCAGCCTCCCAAATCTCTGGGATTACAGATGCACTCCATCGTGCCCAACTCTCTACCTGTGGTTTTTATTTATTTAATTAAAAAATTTTTTAAATTTGGCCGGGCGCGGTGGCTCACGCCTGTAATCCTAGCACTTTGGGAGGCCGAGGCGGGCGGATCGCTCAAGGTCAGGAGTTCGAAACCAGCCTGAGCGAGACCCCGTCTCTACCAAAAATAGAAAGAAATTAATTGACCAACTAAAAATATATATACAAAAAAATTAGCCGGGCATGGTGGCGCATGCCTGTAGTCCCAGCTACTCGGGAGGCTGAGGCAGTGGGATCGCTGAGCCCAGGAGTTTGAGGTTGCTGTGAGCCAGGCTGACGCCACGGCACTCACTCTAGCCTGGGCAACAAAGTGAGACTCTGTCTCAAAAAAAAAAAAAAAAAAAAAAAAAAAAAAAAAATTTTTTAAATTAGAGACAGGGTCTTACTGTGTCCCCCAGGCTGGAGCACAGTGGTGGGATCAAAGCTCTCTGCAACTTCAAACTCCTGGGCTCAAGTGATCCTCCTGCCTCTGCCTCTTGAGTAGTCTGTGTTTTCAGTGACAGCTTTGCTACAAAGCAGTTCTTTAGCTGTTCCAGCATAGATTTGTTAATTTGTATTTACTTGTTGAGCTATCACATTTCAACAAATGCTTTTACTAAATTGTAAATACAAACTATTTCTCTTGTCCTGACCACTTTTTACTGCCATTTCCTCTAGTGGCCAATATAAATATAATGGGTAGCGCTTTATGCTTTGTAATGTGGGATTAACATTGTATCTGTATTTTTTTTTTTTTTTTTTTTTTTGAGACAGAGTGTCACTTTATTGCCCAGGCTAGAGTGAGTGCCGTGGCGTAAGCCTGGCTCACAGCAACCTCAATCTCCTGGGCTCAGCGATCCTACTGCCTCAGCCTCCCGAGTAGCTGGGACTACAGGCATGCGCCACCATGCCCGGCTAATTTTTTGTATATATATTTTTAGTTGGTCAATTAATTTCTTTCTATTTTTGGTAGAGACGGGGTCTCGCTCAGGCTGGTTTCGAACTCCTGACCTTGAGCGATCCGCCCGCCTCAGCCTCCCAAAGTGCTAGGATTACAGGCGTGAGCCACCGCGCCCGGCTTGTATTTTTGATTTCTGTATTTAGCATTATATCTGTAATGCAGATGCTGCTAAACTTAGGGGTTGCACATCTGCCCACCTTCCACATTCTTTTTTTTTTTGAGACAGAGTCTCACTCTGTTGCTTAGGCTAGAGTGCCCTGGCATCAGCCAAGTTCACAGCAACATCAAACTCCTGGGCTCAAGCAATCCTCCTGCCTCAGCCTCCCGAGTAGCTGAGACTACAGGCATGCACCACCATGCCCAGCTAATTTTTTCTATATATGTTAGTTGGCCAATTAATTTCTTTCTATTTATAATAGAGATGGGGTCTCGCTCTTGCTCAGGCTGGTTAACTCCTCACCTCGCACAATCCGCCCGCCTTGGCCTCCCAGAGAGCTAGGATTACAGGCGTGAGCCACTGCGCCTGGCCTCCACATTCTTATAGTGCAAACTTGTCTCCTAGCTATGGCTCTGACCATAGTAAAGCTAAAGGCAAGAAACCAGTAATAACAAAAGTATATTAAAATAGAACTGAATCTTTTTTTTTTGAGACAGAGTCTCACTCTCTTGCCTGGGCTAGAGTGCGGTGGCGTCAGCCCAACTCACAGCAACCTCAAACTCCTGGGCTCAGATGATCCTTCTACCTTATCTTCCCAGATAGCTGGGACTACAAGCACACGCCACTGTGCCTGGCTAATTTTTTCTATTTTTAGTTGTTTGGCTAATTTCTTTCTATTTATAGTAGAGACGGGGTCTCGCTCTTGCTCAGGCTGGTCCTCAAGCAATCCTCCCACCTCAGCCTCCCAGAGTGCTAGGATTACAGGCGTGAGCTACTGTGCCCGGCCAGACCTGAATCATTTATTGTAAATCTTAAAAATCAGTTTCTCCTAATTATTTGTTGAGAATCATTTAAAAAATTGGTATGAATTAGAAAAAATATTTATCTTAATTAAAATTGACAACTTTGTAAAACAGGATGAAGACTGTTCTTCACTAAAAAGGCCAAAATTCGGATGCCAAATTATTGTTATAGTAATGCCTCACTTTCATGTAGGCAAAATTTATAGTTTCCCATTTGTTAGAAGGAAGCAATTTGGGTTTAGAGACTTCCATTTGTTCTGCATAGCGTGCTAAAATGTGCAAATGCAAAAATCCTAGTTACACTTGGTGAAATGAAATTACATTTGGACTTTCTTAAACTTATACATAGAAAACTTTAAAAATAACTGTGGCAAGAAGGGTATGAGAGTGGGGAAATAAAACTTGTACAGGAAATTTGGATTTATAGCAGTCGTTTTTAGAAAGTGTTCTGTGCTGCAGAGGCCCCTGAATAGGTGAGGGACAGACTGAGTGTGTGGGCTCACCAGGGCCTCTCCACGCTTCCTAAACCGGAGCACCTGTACTTTCATATATTTTATGTATTGAGATTATATATAAGATTTGAAGAAAGAAACATGCTGCTTTGTCAAAACAAAGACAAGAGAACTTGTAAAATCAATTGGGGCTGGAAGTAAAATAACTAAGTGAGAGGTATAGGCAAAAGGTTCTATTTCCAACTTTGATACAAACTGTGGCTCTAGGCAAACCATTTTACCCTTAATATTTCAGTTAACTTTACTGGCATCTTATCAGCTCTCTAAAGAACAGTATTACATTGTTTAAAAAAGAAGTATTGTTTCTGAAGTCATT
Organism: Microcebus murinus; assembly: GCF_040939455.1. Classification (NCBI taxonomy): domain Eukaryota; kingdom Metazoa; phylum Chordata; class Mammalia; order Primates; family Cheirogaleidae; genus Microcebus; species Microcebus murinus. The sequence continues at coordinate 99,056,452 of NC_134113.1, read as the reverse complement.
TTCATGATCTACAGGAAAAATTGATGCCTTCTTACTGCAAATTATATTTTTTTAAAAATTGGCTTGGATGAATATTTATTTTTTCCTAAACCCTGAATACTAATATAATTAGTTTTGAAATTGGTTGTGTATCAAAGTCAAGTCTCTTTATGAATAAGTTTTTTTTCAGAAATCTACTTTTGAAAGTTTTAAGCTTTGTTACTAATACCTTAAAAATAATTAATTGATAAACTAGAAGCATAATGCAGGTTGAAGGCAATATCCTAAGGTGGAAAATACCACCTACTTCTCCATATGGTTTTGTTAAAGTAGAATATTAATCCTGAATTCTTAATGTAGAATAATACCAGCAGTTCAAAAGATATCCCACTCCCCTTTTTTCTTTGCTTTATTCTGATAGCTAACTGGGTAGGGTTGGTTTTTCAGCTACTTGCTTTTCTATGTATTAGATTTCCTTTGACTGTTTTAATCTGCTGCATCTTTTATGGGCATATATGTGTGTACATATAATGTTTCAAATCATGTTTCATTCTAAAGGATGCTAAAGTACTTTAGCCTGATAGACAAACTTCCGGTAAGGACTACTGTGACCCACAGCAGCACCAGACAGTTCAGGAAAGGAAGTGAAGGGACTGATATACGCAAGTAAAGCTTCAGGGAGAATATAGGTAGGTAGACTGTATAGTATCTGCTGAAGTTCAAGTTTTATCGGCATCTACTATTTATCCCAAGGCTTCTAAAAAATACTAAGCTTACTGTAATAAGAATCTGATGTCAGGAAGGTAGGTAGTATATACTATATACATGTCATCATTATAAAGGTCATCTCTGGTATCTCATCACTGGAGTATTGATTTGATACTGACTTGTATAAAGGAATGACACATGTCACCAAAACTGTTTTCTGAAATATCTAGATCAGTGCTGTTCGATACATATAATGCAAGTCACATATATATAATTAAAAATTTTCTAGCAGCCACATAAAAAAGTAAAATAAAATTAATTTTTATAGTAATATGTTGTATTTACCTCAGTATATTCAAAATATTTTAACATGTAATCAACATAAAACTTACTAATGAGACATTTCATATTTTATTTCTTACTAACTCTGAAATCTCGCATGTACATTACACTTTCAGCACAGCACTAGCCACCTTTCAAATGCTCATTAGCCACATGTGGCACCCAAACATTGTCATGGCATATGTGAAAACCCTAACTTGAAATGGAAGTAGTGGCCTTTAGAGCCAGATATAATAGGGTGTGAATCCCTTACCTCACAGCTTGCCAGCTATGTGGTTTTGGGATAATCTTTTAGCTTTTCTGAGCTTTGGTTTCCTAATATGTAAAATGATAATATATAATATAATATAAAATGTGAATATATAAAAATATAAAACCTAACATAATAGGTACCCATTATCAAGCTTAAATATTCATAAACTAAAGAGATCACAGACCAGAGTGGTCAGAGCAGAAAATGCTTATGGAATGGGATTTTAAAATTCTATAAAAGCAAGATTCCTCCTACTCTTTTTTACGTGTCTGTTGATACTTTGCCCAAAAAGGGGGGCGGGAAACAGTTTTGTTAAATCTATTGTTAATCTATTATTATTCAAGTTTCATATGTTACTTGGTACCTAGTTTGTAAATTTGTTTTTTTAATTTACACATAAAACCAGCACTTAAAATATAGTACTTAAAGTCCCTCAACAAATATGTGAGTGAGTGGTGTTGGCATCACTTAATGATTTGAGTTTTTGGTATGACTAGGACTTACATCCAAATAATCAGAAAGGCCTCTCTCCCTTCCAGGATCTTATTTCATAATACTCCAAGTTAAAAATAGCACTCTGTTTATTATCCTTGTTTATTCCAACTCCCTGTATCCTCAATTTGAAAAGTCTTTAGTGACACGTCTCTTTAGTTTTAAAATATTTTAGATTTTTTGCCTTTAAAAAAGTTAAAATCGTGTTTTTAATTTTACTAATAAGATCATTTTTATTTGTTTTTTATCCTGAATTAATAATCTAGGTATTTATCTGCAACATAGAAATCTTATCAAATAAGTTCCAAGCAATTCTAAAAATTTTATTAGAATATATATTTATCTTGTACTATATTTTAACTGCTTTCCCAAGCATTCATCTTAGCCTATAAATTGCTTTAAAAAAATGCATGCCAAATGTTAAAAGCCACATCTTAAACAAGGTAATATGTTGAATAATCATTGTCACTTTAGCAAAAAATTCAACGAAGTGTAGTGACTATATATTTTTTAATGTGGAAATTTAGAATTTTCCTTCATTATGACAGACTTTTTAAAAAATCTCTACAGGCCAGTGACATATCAGGCATTTCGGGAATGCACATTGGAGACCACAGTTCATGCCAGCGGCTGGAATAAGGTATTAATCGAATTATCTTTTCTCTTACAAGATTTTAGTGTGTTAATTATAAAGTTTAGGAAGAATTGCTAGCATCATGCAGCAGAAAGCTTGTTAAGGCTCAGTATTTAATGCATAAATCTGTGTTAAGTGAATATTTTTTAGTTAAGCTTGTCTTTTGATTAATGCTGCAAGGTTCTGTTAGGCTCAAAAATATGCGTCCAATAGTATACCAACCTTTCTTCCTATCTGTGCTGAGTTTCCCATCATTTCTTATCTGCAGATGGTTATTTGTTAACATATGAGTATGTCTTGGGGGGAAATAATAAGGACTTCATTTGGAAGATTGCCTCTTCTGATTCTCTTAGATGAATACCATTTGTGTTTTATAGGTTACACAGTATCTCTTGTCACATCTCATTTGATCATCCTTACCATCTACCTTTTGCAGAAGGCAGAATGGATTTTATTAGGTCTTGTTCTGTTAGTTAGGCTGGGTGACTAATCAGAGAGAAAAGTTAGATGACTTGCCTACAACGCCTTAACTTTTAAATATTGAAACCAACACTAGAGCTAATATCTGATTCTAGCTTCAGTTTTTTTCCCCCTGTACCATACTGCTTATCCATTATCTTAGACTGTATTATCTACTTGTCACCTTGAAAAGGTGGAGGCTAAGGGCATGCAGTATAGGGTGGATCAGCTCAATTTGAGCAAGAAGTGTGGCCCTGAGTGATCTAGTGTTGGGGATGAGAAAAGTCAGTAAAATTACTTTTACAAATAGCCTTCTCTACTTAGAACTATTACAGTATGGGTCAGACCATGTGACCTTATGTACCTAATTTTGTGTGTGTGTGTGTGTGTGTGTGTGTGTGTGTGTGTGTGTGTGTGTGTGTGTGTTTAAACCTTAGCTTTGCCATGAACGAGATGTATGTCTTTGGGCAGGTTAATTAAGCTTTCTAAATCTTAGTTTTCTCATCTGTGAAATGGAAAAAATAGGCAGGGCGGGGACTTAAAAAAAATCAAATGGAAAAAATAGTATTAACCTCATAAGTTTTATTAGAATTAAATGAGATAATATATGTTAAATACTTATTTAACACATTGTCTGCCACTATAGTAAGCACTCAGCAAACAACAGCTATTATATTAGCTTTAACATATGGGATCTTGTTCCCAAATAGTCATTATTGTAATCAGTTTTAGTATGTTACTTATTGGTACATAATTTGTTAAAATATCTGTTTGCCTCATTTTTGGAAAAAAAAGAAAATATTCTCTCAGGTAGATATTTGAAATAGATTTTATAAATAAAACATGAGTTTGGTTATGATATATTTATTAGTATATCAAACATCAAATACTTAGGTACCTAGTATTACTAGCCTTCTTCCCCTGTTTTATGTTCTCTTTCTGTCATTCTTGTCTAGTGACTGCTATAGTCAACTTTTTTTTTTTTTTGAGACAGAGTCTCCTTTTGTTGCCCAGGCTAGAGTGAGTGCCGTGGCATCAGCCTAGCTCACAGCAACCTCAAACTCCTGGGCTCAAGCAATCCTGCTGCCTCAGCCTCCTGAGTAGCTGGGACTACAGGCATGCGCCACCATGCCCGGCTAATTTTTTCTATATATATTAGTTGGCCAATTAATTTGTTTCTATTTATAGTAGAGACAGGGTCTCACTCTTGCTTAGGCTGGCCCCAAACTCCTGACCCCAAGCAATCCACCTACCTCAGCCTCCCAGAGTGCTAGGATTACAGGCAGTAGTCAATTCTTGTATGCACCCCGCCATGCTAAAAAAACTGAGTAAACCACAGTCTTTACTATCCCTTTTCACCCTTTCCATACCACACCCTTTCCTGTTTCATTTTAGTTCCTCATCTGGATCAGGGAGCCACCTGTTGACCTCCAAGGCAGTGGCTTGAATACCTCCCATAAATGAAGCATGCCAGTTAGAATATTACTTCTTCTGCTGAATCCAGTATTACTCTCCTTCCAAGTCCTCGAGGGCTGAAAAGAACCTGGCTTTTGATCACAAGTCATTAAAATCTCCATACCCCTACCACCACAATCAAAATCAGATTGGCTCATGTGAAGTAATTAGTTCATATTTTACATTTTGCATGAATGTTTGCAAAATTCTGAGATGATATTATTCATATGTATCTTGCTGTGAAGTAAATGAGGCTCAAATGAAACACCTGTCAGAGAAAAAAGAAAAAAAAAATGTCCACAAAGCATGCCAGGTTTGGGGGCAAACTAATTATCAGTTCATTAGTAAAGGGATTTTAAAGCCATCTGGGTAAAATACTCTTGAAATATATCCCAAAAAGAGTAGGAAAAAAAACTGGTCACAAACCTGTATTAACAATATGATATTTTTGTTAAAAAAATGTACATAGATAACTGTAGCATATATAGAATATATATGCCTAGAAAAAGAACTAAAATGATATGTGCCAAAATACATAGTAGTGGTCAGGCTTACCCCTATAATCCTAGCACTTTGGGAGGCCAAAGCAGGAGGATTACTTGAGGGCAGGAGTGTCTGAGACTAGCATGGGCAATATTAGGACCCCGTCTCTGCAAAAACACAACAACAACAATAAACCCTAGCAGGGTGTAGTGGCACATGCCTGTGTGTAGTTTCAGCTACTCATGAGGCTGAGGCAGGAAGATCACTTGAACCCAGGAATTTGAAGTTACAGTGAGCTATTGATGACTCCACTGTACTCCAGCCGGGCACCAGAGGAAGACCTTGTCTCAAAAAAAAGTACAAAATATATAGTAGTTATCTCAGAATTGTAGGTGATTTTCTTTTTTCTCATGGATATTATTTTTTCCTATGTCCTTATCTGCTTATAGAAAAGAGAAGAAAATGACTACCAAAGAGGAAAAAACAGTTAGAATGTTAGTGTTACTACATGATGTTTACAGTATAATAGGTTTTAGAAAAATAAATAGCAAAGATAAGTGAATTCGTTTGTTAATTTTTTTAAGGAGCAAAAGGCTTTATTGATTATGCAGATATGTCAGTACACAGGGACCTGCTGTGAGGGCCATGAGCAGGTTGCAGACCCCCCACTACCTGGGTTAGGGCCAGGAGACAGTCCTGTGCAGACCTCTTGGGTTAATTTTTCTTGAAATATTAATCTCTCATCTTTTCAAGTCTCTTATTAAAATTTCAAGCATGTACAAAAGCACAGAGAATAGTGTAATAAACCCATGTATCCATTACTCAACTTTAATAATTATCAATATTTAGCTGATCTTGTTTCATCTATTTCTTCACACATTCCTTCTCTCCTTCCAGATTATTTTGAAGCAGATACTAGATATATTTTATTTAAAAATACATTAGTGGCCAGGCACGGTGGCTCACACATGTAATCCTAGCATTCTGGGAGGCCGAGGTGGGAGGATTGCTCGAGGTCAGGAGTTCGAAACCAGCCTGAGCAAGAGCGAGACCCCGTCTCTACTTTAAATAGAAAGAAATTAATAGGCCAACTGATATGTATATAAAAAATTAGCCGGGCATGGTGGCGCATGCCTGTAGTCCCAGCTACTTGGGAGGCTGAGGCAGAAGGATCGCTCGAGCCCAGGAGTTTGAGGTTGCTGTGAGCTAGGCTGACGCCACGGCACTCACTCTGTCTCAAAAAAAAAAAACCTACTGATTATACCATTATCACACCTAAAAATATCAATACCAATTTTTTAATATTATCACATAATCTACTCAAATCATAATCTATTCAGATTTCCCCAATTGTCTGTTAAATGTTTGTTTGTTTGTTTTCTGAGACAAAGTCTTGCTCTGTTGCCCAGTCTACAGTGCCGTGGCGTCAGCCTAGCTCACAGCAACCTCAAACTTCTGGGCTCAAGCAATCTTTCTGCCTCAGCCTCCTGAGTAGCTGGGACTACAGGCATGCGCCACCATCCCTGGCTAATTTTTTCTATATATATTTTTAGTTTCCCAGCTAATTTCTTTCTATTTTTAGTAGAGACAGGGTCTCGCTCTTGCTCAGGCTGGTCTCAAACTCCTGACCTCGAGCAATCCTCCTGGCTCGGCCTCCCAGAGTGCTAGGATTACAGGTGTGAGTCACCGCGCCTTGACTGATAACTATTTTTTTAAGTTTTAAAATTTTATTATTATTTTTTTCTTAGAGATGAGGTCTCTCTGTGTTGTACAGGCCGAACTCCTAGACTCAAGTGATCCCCCTGCCTCAGCCTTTCGAGTAACTGGGACTATAGACACACACCGCCAGCCCAGCCATAAATGTATTTTTTAAAGTTGGTTTTTTTGAATCAAGATCCAAACAAGGATCATGTATTACCTTTGGTTGATATATTTCTAAGTCCTTCCTTTTTAAAAATTGAAATATAGTTCACATATGATAAAATTTACCTAATGTATACAATTCACAGGTTTTTAGTATATCCACAAAGTTGTACAACTATCAGTACTATCTAATTCCAGAACATTTTCATCATGCCAAAAAGAAACCCCATACCTATTAGTGGTCACTCCCTATTTCATACTCCTCCCAGCCCCTGGCAACAGTTCTTCTACTTTCTGTCTGTATGAACTTGTCTATTCTGGACATTTCATATAAATGGAATGAATAATTGTAACTTAACTTTCTTTTATTATATAGACTTATACTCCCTATTCTTTCTCTTTCTCTAGTTTACTTAAGATTTTTTTTCTTTAAAATTCTTACTTTCTGGATTTTATTGACTACTTCTCTTGAGATGTCACTTAACATATTCTTCTGTGTCTGTATTTCCTTCCTGATCAGATTTAGGTTCAATCTTTTTGGCAAGAATACTTCATTGGTGGTTTTATTTACATCCTATTACATCACACTGGGTGACACATAATGTCTGGTTGTCTCTTAAATTGTTAAATTGTCTCTTAAATTGTTTGCTATTTTGAAGCAAACAGGTCAAAGAAAATAAAACCTAATTAATGAATTAGGTGCAAAATTTGCAAAATGTGATACTACTAGAATTATTAAGGCACAGAAGGGTTAAATAGTAGATTGATGTACCAAAATACGTAATTATCATCACAAATATCCCTAAGAGTATAAATTAGTGTGCTTCATTTCTATATCAGGCAAGCTCATATATTCTTTAATAAAAGGATAACATTATTAAATTTAAGTAAGTCTAACCTATTGGAGGATGAGGCCACCAAGTGGATATAAGGAGATGTCACAAGACTTAAATAAGTATGTGGATAAAGGAAAGCCAGTGGAAGTATTCCTTTTTGATGGTTTATAGTACCTTAGTATTCCAGTGCAAAATCAATTGAAAAAAATAATAATTCATATATGATATGGGAATTACCATTGTCCAGTAAAGAAATGATGACTTAGAGAAAGAATCAAAGGGTAAGACTGTGTGATTACTTTTTAGACATAGAAATTTAAATAGTGGAACCTTCTAGGAGTAGATGTGTGGGGATCCAGTTTTGTTTTAATATTTTTTAAAAAATAATATGGGAGAGGGAAGTGTAAAAACAGCGGATGTACAGATTATATAAAATACTTGTGGGTAGTAAAATGTCAAGTTGATGAAGGTCAGTTGTAGAATTAACTCATGAAGCTTTGTGTGTGAGCAAGTGGGTTTAACCACTTAAAGGCAATCTAAACTTACTTAAAAGATAGTGGCCCTGAAAGTCATCTTATAGGTTCCTGAAGATAGCATGTCAAATAGGTAAGCCTAGTATGGAGTAGTCATTTAATAATTGTCTGAGGAATGAGGGGGAAAGATGAATCATCTGACATTATTTGTACCACCAAGAAGAGTATTATCAACCAAACAGAAAATGTTAGTTCTATAAAATGAAGTTTCTGCACGTGGTTACTGCATTTCAAGAAACATCTAATTGGAATGGGGATAATCAAGAAAAGGATAACTTAAATGATCAAAGCAACAGAGCAATTGCCGTGTGAAAAACAGACTACAAGATTGGTAGATTTCAGCCTGAAGGCATGGTGAATATGATCAAGGACTAAGGTTAAGACATGAGTAAAAGAGGATTGCAGATTTGTCTCTAGGTTTTCATACAGTAAAACTAGGGTATCTACTGTTTGATGAAGGGAGTAAATTTGGAACAAATAACAGGAAGTGTTACTGACTGACTGACTGATTGATTGAGACAGAGTCACACATGATTGTCATGCCTCAGCCTCCCAGGGTGCTAGGATTACAGGTGTGAACCACCACACCCAGCCAGGAAGTGTCATTTTATAGCAAGTATAAAATGTTTGCAACTCATTTCCCTGCGTTAACAAAGCTTAAACATGAATAACTCTAGAATGTTATATTATTGTGGATTATTATAGGAATTTAGAATGTTTTGGTACAGAACATCCAGGCCTTTGAAGTTGATTTTGTATGAATTAGCAAGGTTTATTCACAAGCCATTCTTTACTTGTTTCTGCCCACGGCAAAATATGAATAATTTTTTTTAATAGTATAGTAGGCTCTCTTATTGTGGAAAAAGCCTAATGTATTCTTCTTTATGACGTACACCCCTCCAAGGGGTGGATCCTCCAAGGGGAGGATTTCCATATATTTTAGGCTGGAGCTCTTTTAGAATGTCAAAAAGTAAAAATATGTGTTTTTGTTGCATTCTTTCTTTCAAACTTTGATATAGACTCCCTCGAGGCTGCTTTTACTTAAAAGCCAAAGAATATTAGTATGAAATATAAACTCAATTGTTTTTTTGTTTGTTCTCTTCTGCAGAAATATTTTGTTATCCTTAGTTATTTCCTTTGCAATCCAATAACAACAAATTGGAATTGGTTTCATTTCCTTCTGCATTCCTTTTCCAGTCATGTTGAGACTTCTTGATGTTTTAGACAAAAGAGATTGTTTGCAGACAGATAGCTGGAACACTTAGTTTTTTTCAATATGCAATATGTAATTTTTTTTAAGGAAGGCAAGGCACTCTATACTTAGTTTCTGTTGTAAATTTTGATGACTCAAATATTGAGCCACAGGGTTATTAGGTATAGATTATAATGTGTCTTTTATAGTTGACTTTTGATGATCTTTACAAGATAGCTCATAATTTTAAAAAGGTCTTATTTTCAAAGAGATAATAAAAGTACATGGTACAAAATGCAACAAGTACAGAAAGATATGCTTTGAAAAATAACAGTTTTCTCTTTTGTTGCCAGTCACCTAGTTCCCCTTCTCTTAGGCAACCATTATTACCAATTTCCTGTGGTTTTTCCCAGAGATATTATTAGGACTAAATTAATATATACATGTGTATGTTTTTTACATAAATGGCACTGTGTTGTACATGCTGTGCTATATCTTGCTTTTTTTCACTTAAAGTAAATCTTGGTGATTGGGTAGTGAATAATCTAATTCTTTTTAACAGCTATATATTTTACTGGATAACTAAAATTTATTTAACTGATCCTCATTGGGTTGTTCTAGTTTTTTGCTATTATAAATAATCCTTCAGTACATTTCCTTATACATAAATTATTTTACACACACATGCCCAATTATTTATTTTATTTCATTTTATTTTATTTTATTTTATTTTATTTTATTTTTTTTGAGACAGAGTCTCACTTTGTTGCCCAGGCTAGAGTGAATGCCGTGGCGTCAGCCTAGCTCACAGCAACTTCAAACTCCTGGGCTCAAGCGATCCTCCTGCCTCAGCCTCCCGAGTAGCTAGGACTACAGGCACGAGCCACCATGCCCGGCTAATTTTTTTTTCTATATATATTAGTTGGCCAATTAATTTCTTTCTATTTATAGTAGAGACGGGGTCTCGCTTTTGCTCAGGCTGGTTTCGAACTCCTGACCTCGAGCAATCCGCCCGTCTCGGCCTCCCAAAGTGCTAGGATTACAGGCGTGAGCCACCGCGCCCGGCCTTATTTTATTTTTTTGAAACAGAGTCTGTTGCCCAGGCTAGAGTGCTGTGGCGTCAGCCTAGCTCACAGCAACCTCAAACTCCTAGGCTTAAGCAATCCTGCTGCCTCAGCCTCCCAAGTAGCCGGGACTACAGGCACGCGCCACCATGCCCGGCTAATTGCTTCCATATATATTTTTAGTTGTTCAGCTAATTTCTTTCTATTTTTTTAGTAGAGATGGGGTCTCAATCTTGCTTAGGCTGGTCTCGAACTCCTGAGCTCAAATGATCCACTTGCCTCGGCCACCCAGAATGCTAGGATTACAGGCGTGAGCCACCACGCCCAGCCCCCAATTATTTTCAATAACTATTTTGGGCCGGACGCGGTGGCTCACACCTATAATCCTAGCACTTTGGGAGGCCGAGGCGGGCGGATTGCTCGAGGTCAGGAGTTCGAAACCAGCCTGAGCAAGAGCGAGACCCCGTCTCTACTATAAATAGAAAGAAATTAATTGGCCAACTAATATATATAGAAAAAAAAAATTAGCCGGGCATGGTGGCACATGCCTGTAGTCCCAGTTACTCGGGAGACTGAGGCAGCAGGATTGCTTGAGCCCAGGAGTTTGAGGTTGCTGTGAGCTAGGCTGATGCCACGGCACTCACTCTAGCCTGGGCAACAAAGCGGGAAAAAAAAAGAACTATTTCGACCACCCTATTTATAAAACCTACATGCAATATTCAGGAAAATCCTAATAAGAGTTGGCATTTTATGTCCTTTTTCATAATGAAAATGAAATACCATGGTGTTCATCTGAGTATAATTTTCTAGTAGTTGAACATATAAAATGCATTATGAGAATTTCAGTTTGGTTTTTTTTATTCTCTCATCTATGCATTGAAGATTTTGGTGCCTCTGGTTTTGCTACGACAAATGCTTTTGGAGTTGGCAAGATATGGTCAAGAGCCTTTGAGTGCACTGCTGCAATTTGGTGTGACATATCTGGAGGACTACGCGGCAGAGTACATCATTCAGCAAGGCGGCTGGGTATGAGCTGTTAAGTATTAAAAATCTTTTCTCTGAAAAGTAAGTAGGCTGTTGTTTTTTGTTGTTGTTGTTTTGTTGCCCAGGCTGGAATGCAGTGGCTATTCACAGGCACAATCATGGCACACTTATAGCCTTAAACTTCTGGGCTCAAGCCATCCTCCTGTTTCAGCCTCCTGAGTAGCTGAGAGTACAGGTGTGCAGCACTGCACCTGGCTAAGTCTTTTGTTGTTTTTAACAGCCTAGGTTTTTATACTAATAAAAGTATTGGATGATGACTAATGGAAAGGCTGCTAATACAGTTTAAGTAAAGCTAAGAGTTTACTAACAGTAAATTGATACGTAGTACTTTTAAATAGTTCTTAATTATGAAACATCCTATACTATCAAAAATATATGAAGATACACAACTCTTATGTTCCCATAATAATTAAAAATTTAAAAAATAAAAATATGTAAATAACTAAAGGATGAGGAACAATAAAATGAACACCTATATATCTACTTTCCCAGTCTAAGAAAAGACCGTATCTAGCACTCTTTTTTTTTTTGAGACAAAGTCTCACTCTGTTGCCCTGGCTAGAGTGCCGTGGCATCAGCCTAGCTTACAGTAATTTCAGACTCCTGGGCTCAAGCAGTCCTCCTGCCTCAGCCTCCCAAGTAGCTGGGGACTATAGGCATGCACCACCATGCCTGCCTGGGTAATTTTTTGTATATATTTTTTTTTTTTTTTTTTTTTGAGACAGAGTCTCGCTTGTTGCCCAGGCTAGAGTGAGTGCCGTGGCGTCAGCCTAGCTCACAGCAACCTCAAACTCCTGGCTCAAGCAATCCTGCTGCCCCAGCCTCCCAAGTAGCTGGGACTACAGGCATGCGCCACCATGCCCGGCTAATTTTTATATATATATTAGTTGGCCAATTAATTTATTTCTATTTATAGTAGAGACGGGGTCTCACTCTTGCTCAGGCTGGTTTCGAACTCCTGACCTCGAGCAATCCGCCCGCCTCAGCCTCCCAGAGTGCTAGGATTACAGGCGTGAGCCACCGCGCCCGGCTTGTATATATTTTTAGTTGGCCAATTAATTTCTTTCTATTTTTTAATAGAGATGGATCTGGTTCTTGCTCAGGCTGGTTTCGAACTCCTGACCTTGAGCAATCTGCCCGCCTCAGCCTCCCAGAGTGCTAAGATTACAGGCGTGAGCCACTGCGCCAGGCCCATACCTAGCACTTTTGAATCACCTTTTTTTCCCCTCATAGATTTATATATGCTCCTATCCACTTCACAGGGGTAAGTCCAATTCTGAATTTTTTTTTTTTTTTTTTGATACAGTCTCTCTCTGTTGCCCTGGCTAGAGTGCGGTGGCATCAGCCTTGCTCACAGCAACCTCAAACTCCTGGGATCAAGCAATCCTTCTATCTCAGCCTTCCAAGTAGCTGGGATTACAGGCATGCACCACCATGCATGGCTAATTTTTTCTATATATTTTTAGTTGGCCAATTAATTTCTTTCTATTTTTAGTAGAGACGGGGTCTCGCTCTTGCTCAGGCTGGTTTCAAAACTCCTGACCTTGGCCGGGCGCAGTGGCTCACGCCTGTAATCCTAGCACTCTGGGAGACCGAGGCAGGAGGATTGCTCAAGGTCAGGAGTTCGAAACCAGCCTGAGCAAGAGCGAGACCCCGTCTCTACTAAAAAATAGAAATTAATTGACCAACTAAAAATAAAATTAAAAAAAAAAAAACTCCTGACCTTTGAGCAATCTGCCTGCCTTGTCCTCCTAGAGTGCTAGGATTACAGACGTGAGCTACCATGCCTGGCCCCGATTCTGAATTTTTTAAAATTGTAGTTTGACTGCATATGGATATATTCTTAGACAATATATTACGTGTATGTTTTGAACTTTATGTAAATAGTGTCACACTATTTGTCTTCTGTAACTTGCTTTTTTCACTCAATGTTATATGTTTGTGATACACCTAGGTCATTTTTTCTCAACCTTCTTTTCAATATCACTTTGCTAAATATATTTACTAGACATTATTTTTATCCCCTAGTCATCTCCTTCCTTCCCCCATGAAAATTTTAATATGTTTGTTTATGTAGTGTGGCCATTTGGAGCTCCACACACTATTAAAGTATCTAAGATTTCCCCGTCGCTTTGACTAACTTTTCACCCTTACTAGTGTCCCCCCTGAGAATGCATGCATGCTCTAGATTGATTCATTGGGTGGAGTTTAATATTTCATTGTGTAAATATACCATAGTTTACCTATCTAAAATCTTGTCAGTGGACAATTCTACTTTTTTGCTATTACAAACATCACTGTCATAAACATTCTACATATGTGGAAGAGTTTCTGTGGATTTACACTTCAGAATAGAATTTTTGGTTCATAGAGTACAGATATGTTCTAGGTGCCATGGCCGACACCTATAATCCTAGCACTTTGGGAGTCTGAGGCAGGAGGATTGCTTGAGGTCAGGAGTTTGAGACCAACCTGAGCAAGAGTGAGACCTCGTCTCTACTAAAATTAGAAAAATTAGTGGGGCTTTGTGGTGCGCATGCCTTTAGTCCCGGCTACTCGGGAGACTGAAGCAGGAGAATTACTTGAACCCTCGAGTTTGAGGTTGCTGTGAGCTATGATGACGCCACTGCTGGGGCAACAAAGCGAGATTGTGTCTCAAAAAAAAAAAAGGTTTGTTCTAATTTATAGAATAATGCCAAAGCATTTTCCACTGTGGTTTTCCAGTTTATAGTCTGACAACAATATGAGTGTTTGTTGTTCTACATCTTCCTCAATAGTTAGTATTGTAAGTTATTAATTTTTAAATCATTATTAAAATAAGTTTATTTTGAAATAATTTTGGATTTACATAAAATTTATAAAGATAAAACCAAGAGCTCTCATATACTTTTCACCCAGTTTCTCCTAGTATTCACATCCTTTATAACCATACCTTTTTCAAAACCAAGAGATTAATATTTATACATTAAATTAAACTGCAGACTTTATATCGATTTTACAGTAATGTCGTTTTTCTCTTCCAGGATCTAATCCAGGATATCACTTTGGGCTGCGTGTGGTGGCTCACACCTGTAATCCTAGCACTCTGAGAGGCTGAGGCAGGTGGATTGCTCAAGGTCAGGAGTTCGAAACCAGAAAGAAATTAATTGGCCAACTAAAAATATATAGAAAAAGTTTGCTGGGCATGGTGGCGTATGCTTGTAGTCCCAGCTACTTGGGAGGCTGAGACAGAAGGATCGCTTTGAGCCCAGGAGTTTGAGATTGCTATGAGCGAGTCTGATGCCACAGCACTCTAGCCCGGGCAATAGAGTGAGACTCTGTCTCAAAAAAAAAAAAAAATAAGAAACAAAAAACCAAAACAGGATGCCACTTTGTATAATATTTAGAGAGTTATTAATTTTTTGTTACTTATGGGTATAAATTGATAATTCATTGTGGATTTAATTTGCATTTCTGTGAACACTAAGGAGCTTTAGCCTCTTTTTATGTTTATGAGCCATTTATATTTCCTTGTCTGTGAAATACCATGGGTTCGTGTCATTTGCCCACTTCTCTATTGAATTTTTTTCGTTGTAGTAATTCTTTAGTAGTTCTTTCATATTTTATTGATCGATTGATTGAGACACGGTCTTGCTCTGTTGCCTCAACTAGAGTACTGTGGTGTCATCATAGCTCACTGCAACTTCTAACTCCTGGGCTCAAGTGATCCTACTTCAGTTGCCTGGGTAGCTGGGACTACAGGCACGTGCCACCACACCCAGCTAATTTAAAAAAAAATTTTGTGGGGACAGGGTCTTGCTATGTTGCCCAGGCTGGTCGCAAACTCCTGGCCTCAAATGATACTCCTGCCTCAGCCTCCCTAAGTGCTAGGATTACAGGTGTGAGCCACTGCACCCAGCCTCTTTCTTTGATTCTAGCAATGTTTGTTAAGCTACGTTTGTTGTGATTTATTCAATAGTGATTTAGCAGTGAGAGTACTGTTCATGAAATATAGGGCACATTATTGCTTTTTAACAACCATGTATCTTAGGCTTTGAGTTAATTTTAAAAAGTGTAAATTTAATTAATATTCGTTATAATATGGAATGTATTCGGTTTAGATGCTTGGTCAGTGTTTTTTCCTTTTCTTTTTTTTTTTCCTTTGAGACAGAGTCTCACTTTGTTGTTCAGGCTAGAGTGCCATGGCGTCAGCCTAGCTCACAGCAACCTCAAACTCCTGGGCTCAAGCGATCCTCCTGCCTCAGCCTCCCAAGTAGCTGGGACTACAGGCATGTGTCACCATGCCTGGCTAATTTTTTCTATTTTTGGTAGAGACGGTTTCTCGCTCTTGTTCAGGCTGGTCTTGAACTCCTGAGCTCAAATGATTCGCCCACCCTGGCCTCCCAGGGTGCTAGGATTACAGGGTGAGTCACTGCGCCTGGCCAGTAAGTGTTTTTGAATGAAATGCTGAGCATCTGTCTTAGGAAAATAAAAATATTTTAAAGCTGTTCTTAAAGATGAATACTGTGACAATTTATTGTTATTGTTATTTTCTTTCTACTTCAGTAGCTTTTAAAAAATTTTGGCCAGTGTAGTGTATGGTTTGTGGGGGAGCTAAGAGACACCCCAGGTTAATTTCCACTTGGCCTATTTCGAACTTTACAACAAAAGAAGAAAAATGCAGGGAATATTATGTATTCCCTTCTTGATTTCAGTTGATGTGCTGCATCACATTTTGTTCGGTGATTGCAGTTTGTTATAGAGAGAGTTTTTTATTCAACTCAAATCCTGTGCTAAAAGAAAAGAGCTACTACATGGATAACTAGTTCATGAGTATTTTATCTCTAAATTTGAATGCCCAATCCATATTTCACATTTTTAGGTCTAAGCTCAACATTTGCTTGTGTTTAAAACCAAAAAATACTGTTTTGGTTCATTGGTGAAAATGTATACTTTGATACAAGCTGTCGACATGAATCATCTTTAAGGTTCTTTGTTTTAGACATTGCACTGACAGCTCTTAAAAGCATTCCAGGAGAGAATCATTTGGTTTGACGGCGTGTTGTTGCATGTCTGTTATATAAAGGCCATAGTATGATTTCCACAGGGAATGGGTCTATCTTTGGGCACTTGAACACAGCATTAGGGTATAACAAATTACCTAGCTCTCAAAATGCAGCTAGTTTTGAACACCTGCAGAAGAGGAGGAGCAGGCAGCCATGGGCTGTGGGATGAATGGAATGAGAGCATAGTTGGATGGGATAGGCAGGCTTTGGGCATATTGATTTACAAAAGAAAAAGTAGTGTTCTCTCTGTATTATTAACAGAAACGGATAAGACAGGTGCTTTTTGGAGTTCTATAGATAGTTTTGCTTCTTCTATGACCTGTGTTTTGTGATTGTTTTCTTCTTAGTACATTGGGATGTTTTTTCTTTGTACTGATATTGAGAAAACCAGTTATTGATGTTTACTATTTTTTTCTTAAGCATCCTGCAGTGCAACTTATTGAGGTTTAGATGTAACATAACCACTTTAAATTTAAAGTGACCTCAAACTAAGGTTGTTGTTTTTTTTTTTTTTTAACACAGATCTATATTATTTTGTTCCTAGTTACTTCAATCACCAGCATTATTCAAACTCGGACTTGGGTCATATAGTCATAGCTTTTATACCTTAAATGTGAAAGATTCGTGGCATACTTCTGAGCATGCATAGTTAGTGATCTTCACTGTCACATGAGGGGAAACATATTTCCCTATGCCATTTGAAATGGAATAGACACATCTCCTGTTCTGTAGAATAGCAATCACAGGTAGCACCAACTCATGCTCTTTCTGTTGATTTTCCTTAAGAAGCAGAATAATCTAGTAGTGTTCGTTATTCTCTAACTACATGGCTTTAAGATGAATAATTTTCCTGCATATTGTTCAGATTATTTATAAACTCTAGTTTACTAATGAAGTCACTTTAATAGTACCTGCACATTTTACAAGAATTTTCTGAAGATGAGTTAATATCTAGAATGCTGTTTAAGCTTAACCCTCAGAGATTAATTTTCAGTATACAGCAAACCTTAATTGGTTGCATGTACCATGCTAGACACCATGCAAGGTTCTGAGTATACGAAAGTTGAATAAAAATAGGCCCTACTTTTAAACTGAGATATGGTTGAGGAGACATAAATGTAAATAACTACATGTAGTATGTTACATGCTGGGAGATGTTCAAAGTGCAATGAAAGGCAAAAGAAGGCAATAATTGATGTACAATTAGAAATAGATTCAGTTAGGAACACACATCTTAACTATAGTTAGCAATTAGATTTTCAGAACTAGAACTGAAATGTAATTTCTCTATTACTGTTTATATTGTCATTAGAATTATAGAGATTTTTGGGTTTTTTTTATATTATTAGTTTTCTCTTTCTACCTTATTTTTTTATTCTCTGCCTTTTTAGCCAGAAAATGGTGAGTTGAAAACAGGGTTGGAAATGACAACCCTGTTTCTGGTCTCAGTTCTGCCAAATACTAGCCCTACGTTTTGGGGGAATTTATTTAACTTCTCTGAGCTTCAGTTTTATCAACTACAAAAAGAAAAGAATAGCTTTTCTATGTCACAAAGATAATGATATGAAAGTGTTTTGTGAAAATGTTACATTTTTACAAAGGTCAGGTTTTCAGATGGGTCACTGAAGAGGGCTTTTTTTCCCTTTCCTTAAGTCTGACTGAAGCTTCTTTTGAGTGTTGATTCTGACTTTTATTTGCCCTGCAGCCCCGTGAGGGCAGAGACTGGCTGGTGTGCTGTGATTCTCCCTGACTCATCCTTGCTTCCTCCCTCCTCTTTCTCACTCTCTTTCATTTCCTGAGATTGCATTGCTGCATTAGAAGTCAGTCTGTCTCCTGCCAAAGGCAATGCAAGTCCACTGTGGTAAGGCTTGTTTTTATTTTCTCCATTGTCATGTACTAAACTTACTATGAAAGATCTTTAATTTTAAGGTACATAAAAGATTATTGGGGAAAATGTCATCTGGCTGTCATAATATTTAAGTATTTTGGATAAAATCAGTCTTCTTGTTTTCCTCTCTGACATGAAGCTTCTCATTTCTGTTTTAAGAATAGCAAACCTTGAAAAGCTTTTTGTGCGTTTGTTTATCTCTTGGAAACTTTCAGGTTAAGAATTTGTTAGAGTTTTCATACTGTGGGAGGTGACACATAGGTGATCTGAAATCAATGAAGTGGATTGCAGCTAAAATCAATTTAGTACAGTAAGGGTAAGTCCTGTTTTGTGAATTCTGTTATACATGTGGGTGTGCATGTTTACTGTGTTGTCTTCTATATTTTTTATGGGTCTTGGTCTTCATGTTGGGTGGAAAATTACTTCTGTAATTTCTTTCATACTCTCCATTTTCCTATTTGAGGTTAATAGTTTTCTAAGAGGCATTTGGTTAGTGTCCTGTTTGGAGAAAAGCAATTGTCTGTTTCTAATTTGTAAGATGAATACTTGAGAGATAAATATTATATAAAGTCCTAAATGTAATGAATAAGGGGTTGTTGGCATATTTTCAGGGAATGAGTCCTTCCTTAGATGAGTTTAGTATTATAGCTGGGCTCTAGAATTTTGCCAAAGCATCTTCAGATGGAAAAATTAAGTCCCTAGGTGCTCAGCTTAGCAGCTCTGACTCAGAAGGTGAAATACTGCTTGATGAGGCAGAATAATTTATAATTGATGTGAACCAAAAAAAAGCAAAACAACAAAATGCAGTCAATGCATTGTGAAGTAGCTAACATATTTTTGAAATGATTCTGAATGATTGCCAAGCTGTTTTTTACTTAGTTTCTACCACCAAAGCAAAGTTGTATTTATATTTTATTATTTATTTTAATATATTCCCTTTGTTTCTTCTCCACTTCTTTTCTTCTTTCTTTCTTCCTTCCTTCCTTCCTTTCTTTCTTTCTTTCTTTCTTTCTTTCTTTCTTTCTTTCTTTCTTTCTTTCTTTCTTTCTTTCTTTCCTTTTTTCTCTTTTCTCCTTCCTTCCTTCCTTCCTTCCTTCCTTCCTTCCTTCCTTCCTTCCTTCCTTCCTTCCTTCCTTCCTTCCTTCCTTCCTTCCTTCCTTCCTTCCTTCTTTCCTTCCTTGAAATCATGTTTCCTTTTAATTGGGTACTTAATTCACACTCTTTTCTCTCCTGGCTGCTACTCTGGTAATAATTAGGTCCCCATCTCTCAAGAACATTGCATTTGACCAGTCTGAGAGCCAGTATGAACACAGGCCCCAAGCCAGGGTTTTTGGGATAACAAGAACAGCAAAACTCAGCCTGTCTCCCTTCACTTAGAAAGGGATCATGAATGGGAGGGTCCAAATCTCCTCCTTCCAAAATTAGAAAGCCTAGAGCTCAAAGCAAAACTGGAAACCAAATTGTATCAGGAATGAAGTATAGTACTCCCTCATATATTCAAGATCATCTACTTCCCTTTTTAATTGAAGAGTTTTGTGCATGTATCTTTGTGTGTTTGCTTGAAGAAAACATCAAGAATAACTTGTTCTATCTCCTTCTGTCCATAACTCAGAAGGTACTATGATATAGTTGGAAAAGCACCAGAATCGGAATCAAGGGACTATAGCCTAAGAGCTGGGCATGAGCCCTGGAGGTGAAATGCCTGGGCTTGAATCCCAGCTTCATGACATTGGGAAAATTATTTATCCTCTTTAGTTGCTTCAGTTTCCTTGTCTGTGAAATGGAAATAATAATAAACATCTCATAGCATTGTGGTGAGGTTTAAATAGATTAGTTTAAGTCTTTAGACGGACACATGGTAAGAGTTATATTAGGGTTACCTGTTGTTATTGCTATCCAATTCTTCACAGCAAGTTAAGGGACCTTGGGTAAGTTACTAAAGCTCTCTGGATTTCATTTATTTTTTAAAAAAGACATAGTTCTTTAATTCTTTGTGTATATTTAAACTCTGATATTTGGTCCCAACTACTTTTATGTTTTCGAGCCCTTGAAGTTACTCCTTTGTGTTTTTTTTGTTTGTTTGTTTGTTTGTTTTATTTCGGCATATTATGGGGGTACAGATTTTAAGGTTTCAATAAATGCCCATTTCCCCCCCTCTCCTTTGTGTTTTTTTATATTACTGGGGCCAAAGAGATGGATACTCCCAGCAGTACAAAAATTTTGTGTTAACGATTTAGATTGTCAGAATGGCACTAAGACTACCTGTAGATGTTATTTTTTTAATATGCTAAGTTTTAGGTATTCTATTCCCCAAATCAGCTCTTTTTATTTTAGTGAAAGCCTATTCTTCATTAATACCAGTAATTGTTAAGAGAAAGGCTGCTATTTTTATATTTTTGCATTATATGAATCAGTCTCCAGGAGTAAAACCTTCCTCCAATAGTCATCTGTTCTTTCATTCAGACTTCTTACATAAGAGCACAAAATGTTTGGTGAATCTTCATTAAAATGTCACATGTCCTAAATACAGAAATAAATTGTAAGGTAGGGAGGCCATGACAACAAGGAAAAAAAGGTATTTAATTTGAAATGCCTATTAAGCAATATATTATTCCAAAGTTGTAATTTGACAACTTATATTATTCCAAAGTTGTAAAATGACAAACTTTTTGTTTTGTTTTGTTTTGTTTTTGTTTTATGAGACAGAGTCTCGCTTGGTTGCCAGCTAGAGTGCCGTGGCGTCAGCCTAGCTCACAGCAACCTCAAATTCTTGGGCTCAAGCAATCCTCCTGCCTCAGTCTCCCGAGTAGCTGGGACTACAGGTGCTCGCCACCATGCCTAGCTAATTTTTCTATTTTTAATAGAGGCAGGGGGATCTCACTCTTGCTCAGGCTAGTCTTGAACTCCTTAGCTCAAGGGATCCTCCTGCATTAGGCTCCTAGAGTGCTAGGATTACAGGCGTGAGCCACTGTACCCAGCCTTGACAAACTTGTTGATCTCGTGTTTTGAATGAGATGAAAAGGCCCTCTAGTTGTGGAACAAAGAATGTTCTTCAATATTTTGTTAGCTTTGAGATGTTAAAAATAAATGGAAAAGTTATTTTGTGCTAAATTTTGTGTCAGTTTGTTAACTTTTCCCTTATTTCTTCATGATGGAACTTTGAAATTTCCATTTCACTTATCTTGGCTTATAGCCCTAAAAGTCTCTTTTCTGAGAATTAAAATTCTTACCTTTTTTGTCATAGCTCTTTTTTTTATTTTGTTTCTGCTTTTACATTTTTAATCACTTCTTGCTATTAGAGGTTCTGTTTTTAGAAGTGCAGGTAAGTAACTTGTTGGGAATTCCTGTCTATGAGCGATTGGGACCTCTGACCCTTGGCTGTCCCTTCTATTTGAAGAGCTGTGCAATTATAAGGCAAGGCCACGTCTTTTGACATGAAAACAAATTATAAAACTTAGAGTGTGAACAGAAAGTGAGAGCATATGTGATTCTAAGATTAAGAATAAAGAACATATTTAAAAAAAGAATGAAAAACATACCAAATAACTCAGGAAGTAGGGGTTTAATAACATTTTTTAAGTGTTTTTAATTTTTTTGATGAAAATTTTTTTTTTTTTTGAGACAGAGTCTCGCTTTGTTGCCCAGGCTAGAGTGAGTGCCGTGGCGTCAGCCTAGCTCACAGCAACCTCAGACTCCTGGGCTCGAGTGATCCTTCTGCCTCAGCCTCCCGGGTAGCTGGGACTACAGGCATGCGCCACCATGCCCGGCTAATTTTTTATATATATATATATATATCAGTTGGCCAATTAATTTCTTTCTATTTATAGTAGAGACGGGGTCTCGCTCTTGCTCAGGCTGGTTTTTTTTTTTTTTTTTTTTTTTTTTTTTTTTTTTTTGAGACAGAGTCTCGCTTTGTTGTCCAGGCTAGAGTGAGTGCCGTGGCGTCAGCCTAGCTCACAGCAACCTCAAACTCCTGGGCTGGAGTGATCCTTCTGCCTCAGCCTCCCAGGTAGCTGGGACTACAGGCATGCGCCACCATGCCTGGCTAATTTTTTATATATATATCAGTTGGCCAATTAATTTCTTTCTATTTATAGTAGAGACGGGGTCTCGCTCTTGCTCAGGCTGGTTTTGAACTCCTGACCTTGAGCAATCCGCCCGCCTCGGCCTCCCAAGAGCTAGGATTACAGGCGTGAGCCACAGCGCCCGGCCGAAAATTTTTAAATTTAAATGAAACACTGGCAGGGTACAGTGGTTCATACCTGTACTCCTAGCACTGTGGGAGGCCAAGGTAGGAGGCTTTCTTGAGGCCAGGAGTTCAAGACCAGCCTGAGCAAGAGCAAGACCTGGTCTTTACTAAAAATAGAAAAAATTAGCCAGGCATGGTGGCATGTGCCTGTAGTCTAAGATACTCAGGAAGCAGGAGAATTGCTTGAGTCCAGGAGTTTGAGGTTACAGTGAGCTATGATGCAACCATTGCACTCTAGCCCAGGAGGCAGAAAGAGACTCTGTCTCAAAAAAATTAAATGAAAGACTAACAAGAATACACTGTTTTAAGTCACTTCTAGTGAGGTAACTGGTGTTTCTTTGACTATTTTACATAACTCTGAAATGCAAATTATTTGACAAAATAGTGTGATCTTATGTGTTTCTTGGAATGTTAGACTATATAGGATTGACTTATTCGCTATCATATTTCTGGTAATGTTCCCAACTTTTTCACTTAACAAGACTTAGCCCAGTTTTAAAATATCCATAGTTTTGGCCAGGCGTGGTGGCTCACGCCTGTAATCCTAAGCACTCTGGGAGGCCGAGGCAGGCGGATTGCTCAAGATCAGGAGTTCGAAACCACCCTGAGCAAGAGCGAGACTCTGTCTCTACTATAAATAGAAACAAACTAATTGGCCAACTAATATATATAGAAAAAATTAGCCGGGCATGGTGGTGCATGCCTGTAGTCCCAGCTACTCGGGAGGCTGAGGCAGGAGGATTGCTTGAGCCCAGGAGTTTGAGGTTGCTGTGAGCTAGGCTGACGCCACGGCACTCACTCTAGCCTGGGCAACAAAGCAAGACTCTGTCTCAAAAAAAAATAAAATAAAATAAAAATAAAAATAAAATAAAATATCCATAGTTTCAATAATGAAAAATTTTTAATCTTCAGCAATGCCTCATTACCTTTCCTTTTAGCCACATTGCAGTGGTTTGAGGGTGGAGGATCCTATAGCTGCTAAGCTATATTATTAGTTTCTCATTTGGAGATTTTGAGAGAACAAATAAGAGAAGTATACTAAAGGTCATGAAGGACAAATAGGAATTTTGTGCTACTTTATGCTATTATTGTTCTTTTCTACCTTTTTCTTCCTCCCTGTAAAATTATTCTGTATTTGAACCTTTCTTTCTTTTTTTTGAGGAGTCTGACTTTGTTATCTGGGCTAGTGTGCTGTGATGTCAGCCTAGCTCACAGCAACCTCAAACTCATGGGCTCAAGCAATTCTTCTGCCTCAGCCTCCTAAGTAGCTGAGACTACAGGCATGCGCCATCATGTCTGGTTCATTTTTTCTATTTATAGTAGAGATGGGGTCTTGCCCTTGCTCAGGCTGGCCTTGAACTCCTGACTTCAAGCGATCTTTTCACCTTAGCCTCCCAGAGAGCTCACATTACAGATATGAGCTACAGTGCCTGGCCTACCTTAACTATTGATTTGGCTTTGCTGACTGGGTTTTCCTCACTCTTGGACCGCC
This sequence comes from Microcebus murinus, assembly GCF_040939455.1. NCBI lineage: Eukaryota > Metazoa > Chordata > Mammalia > Primates > Cheirogaleidae > Microcebus > Microcebus murinus. The sequence continues at coordinate 99,032,441 of NC_134113.1, read as the reverse complement.
AGTCTTTCAAGAATGTTATAGAAATGGTTCCAAGTAAATGGTAACTGTTTTCATTCATGGTGATTCTTCATTATTGGTGACTTAACAAGAATGAGCAAAGCTTGGGTTATTACTGAAGTGATTATAAGTACTCAGTGAGTAAAATGATTTACAATTACTGAAAAGTCTTAAGTCATTTTGCCTCTGTCTGTTCATTGTGTTAGAGTATGTCTGGGCTTTGGATATGATAGACAAAAGGTAAATTGATTCTTGCAATTTACCCATTTATTTTTATTTTTTTTTTTTTTTTTTGAGACAGAGTCTCGCTTTCTTGCCTAGGCTAGAGTGAGTGCCGTGGCGTCAGCCTAGCTCACAGCAACCTCAAACTCCTGGGCTCAAGCAATCCTCCTGCCTCAGCCTCCCGAGTAGCTGGGACTACAGGCACGAGCCACCATGCCCGGCTGATTTTTTTTATATTATATATATTAGTTGGCCAATTAATTTCTTTCTATTTTTATGGTAGAGACGGGGTCTCGCTCAGGCTGGTTTTGAACTCCTGACCTTGAGCAATCCGCCCGCCTCGGCCTCCCAGAGTGCTAGGATTACAGGCGTGAGCCACCGCGCCCGGCCTAATTTACCCATTTATATTTAGCAAGATATAATGTCTGGTTCCTACCTTTATTAAAGATTCTAATTTAATTGTTATGGGTTGTAACTTTAGCCTAGGAATTCTTTTTTTTTTTTTTTTTTTTTTTTGAGACAGAGTCTCACTCTGTTGCTCAGGCTAGAGTGCAGTGGCATCAGCCTAGCTCACAGCAACCTCAAATTCCTGGGTTCAAGCGATCCTCCTGCCTCAGCCTCCCAAGTAGCTGGGACTACAGGTGTGCGTCACCATGCCTGGCTAATTTTTTCTATATATTTTTAGTTGGCCAATTAATTTCTTTCTAATTTTTTATTAGAAGCGGGGTCTCGAACTCCTGACCTTGACCAATCCACCTGCCTTGGCCTTCCAGAGTGCTAGGATTACAGGTGTGAGCCACAACACCTGGCTTAGCCTATGAATTCTTAAAAGTTCCACAGGTGACTCTAGGCACAGAGTTTGAGGACCTTTGTGTTATATAATCTCCCCAACTAGATTTCAGACTCCTTGAAACAGAGATTATAATCTTAAACTTTGCTCTTCAACATAACAATATGACTGTGAATTTATTATATACTTATTAAACACGCCCTGAACATAAAGAAGTCAATTATTTAGTTGTTAAAACTAAATTAATATGAAGAAAGCCACCATAAAAGTACAGATTTTTTTTTTTTTTTTTTTTTTTTTGAGACAGAGTCTCACTTTCTTGCCTAGGCTAGAGTGAGTGCCGTGGCGTCAGCCTAGCTCACAGCAACCTCAAACTCCTGGGCTCAAGCAATCCTCCTGCCTCAGCCTCCCGAGTAGCTGGGACTACAGGCACGAGCCACCATGCCCGGCTGATTTTTATATTATATATATTAGTTGGCCAATTAAATTCTTTCTATTTTTATGGTAGAGACGGGGTCTCGCTCAGGCTGGTTTTGAACTCCTGACCTTGAGCAATCCGCCCGCCTCGGCCTCCCAGAGTGCTAGGATTACAGGTGTGAGCCACCGCGCCCGGCCTAAAAGTACAGATTTTTTAATAGGTATTGTAGAATACATATGCTCCTCAGTTATGATGGGGTACATCCCAGTAAACTTAATCGTAAGTCAGAAATATGGTAAACTGAAAATGCATTTAATACTTTGATAAACCCATGGTAGAATCAAAAAAATCATAAGTCAGAGACCATGAGTACAAAGAAAAGAAGTAGCTGTGCAGCAGGGCGGGGCTTGATCAGGAGAGGCTTCTTTAAAGGCATAGGGTCACATCTTGACTTTCGCGAAAAAGACTCCAGATTCAAGGCCTAGACCAACTTGTCTAACTTCCCAGAGACTTTAAAGGTTAATTATTTTATTAATGAAATTATGCTAATTATATAATATACAATCATATTAATGGAATAAATATTCATGAAATCCTGTGAGGCACATGGGGGAGTGGGGCTGAGAAAAGAAACCCAACAAAAATGTTACAAAAATATACTCCAGAGGTTTACAGTTAGGGAAATAAGGCAGATACACACTATGTACTGTATGTTTTACAGCATAGAGTAACAGATAAGTCCTCTGAGTTTAGAAGTAATGAGAAGGATTCAGACTGGTGGAATTGACAGGGAGAGCATCTTGGGTGGATGGGACAGTGTGGCTTGAGTGCCAAGAAGGGGGTTAGAACTCTGTCTTCTGCACCAGTATTATGTGAACTTAGCAAAAACACAGGTGCAGTCCATATATGTGGAAATAAAGAGATGAATAAAGAGGTGTACTTAACAGTACCTGAGGAAATCCAAATAGCTAATGTTCAGGGCTTCTTTTGTATCAGAGATGGGACCAATTTTCCTGTCAGCCAAGCATTTATTGAGCATCACCATTTGTTTGGCATATGTTAGGCATTATTTGGGGAATAACAAAGAAGTTTAAAGCACGTTTTCTCCCCTTGAAGGATTTATAATCTAGTTGGGGAGATGACTAGTACATGTAAAAATATTCTGAAGTGTGGTAAAAAATATATCATTACAATGTGTGGCCCAGACACAGAACTATCTAGTTCAGGAGAAATAAGAGGGGGTTTGGACATAGGGGTACAGAAAGGATGGAATTTAAGCCAGACCCTGTTGGAGCCAAATCAGGAGTGTTAAATTGGGGTCCATGGATATGCTTCAGAGAGCCTGAATATCCCTTACAATGATATACTGCTTTGTATGAATGTACACTTTTTTTTTTTTAAACAGACAGCGTCACTCAGGTTGGAGTGCAGTGGCCTGACCACTGTTCACTGTAGCCTTGAACTCCTGGGCTCAAGTGGTCCTCCTGCCTCAGCCTCTCAAGCATCTAGGACTATGTGCACATGCCACCATGCCCAGCTAATTTTTTTTGAGACAGAGTCTCACTCTGTTGCCCAGGCTAGAGTGCCATGGCTTTAACTTAGCTCACAGCAACCTCAAACTCTTGGGCTCAAGCAATCCTCCTGTCTCAGCCTCCTGAGTAGCTGGAACTTTAGGCATGTGCCACCATGCCCGGCTAATTTATATATATATATAATTTTTTTTTTTTTTAGTTGTCCAGCTAATTTCTATTTTTTTAGTAGAGACGGGGTCTCACTCTTGCTCAGGCTGGTCTTGAACTCCTGAGCTCAAATGATCTGCCCACCTAGGCCTCCCAGAGTGCTAGGATGACAGGCGTGAGCCACCATGCCCAGCCTAATATTTTATTTTTGTAGAGAAGCTATGTTGTCCAGGATGGTCTTGAACTCCTGGCCTCAGTGATCCTCCTGCCTCTGCCTCCTAAAGTGCTGGGATTACAGGTGTGAGCCACCACACTTGGCCAACAAATGCATAATTTTAAGGAAGTGATCTCACTTTTGATCATGTTTGCAAACATTTTATGCTCCCCTAAATGTTCAGAACACCAGCATCTACATGAATAAGGAAACAGGGCTTGGGAATTTAGTACAGCACTTGTGTACATTCCAAGATAACCCTTCTCTCTTATATGGAACACTTAGTGTTCCAATTTGGCATGAGGAAGCCAAATTTGGGCTAAATGGTGTCTCTAGGAATAGAGAGGAAAGATTGGCTTTACCTCCTCTAATATTCTTTGCTGTGCTGTAGCCTTTTTAAAATTTATATTTGGTTTCCTAGGAAAACATTAATGTGCTCAAGAAGGGATAATGTATTATTCTAAATATTGTATGACTCTGCCCTCTTGCTTTTTCAATGAAGGAATCAGATAATTAGAAATAGATTTCAGATGTAGAACTACTCTATTTTATAAAATTCAAATTGAACCTTTACCTAATGTAATGGCCAGATGGCATCTTAGATTCATTTTTTCTGCTCTGAATTATTGATGGTATGTAAGAGGTTGCATACAGGGGGCAGGAAGTTAATTCATTTCTCAGTAAACTAAAATCTTGTCTTTTCCCCTCAGTCTTGCTGAGCCTGATAAAGATAGAGGCAATGTTTTTTTTTTTTTTTTTTTGAGACAGAGTCTCGCTTTGTTGCCCAGGCTAGAGTGAGTGCCGTGGCGTCAGCCTAGCTCACAGCAACCTCAAACTCCTGGGCTCGAGTGATCCTTCTGCCTCAGCCTCCCGGGTAGCTGGGACTACAGGCATTCGCCACCATGCCCGGCTAATTTTTTTATATATATATCAGTTGGCCAATTAATTTCTTTGTATTTATAGTAGAGACGGCGTCTCGCTCTTGCTCAGGCTGGTTTTGAACTCCTGACCTTGAGCAATCCGCCCGCCTTGGCCTCCCAAGAGCTAGGATTACAGGCGTGAGCCACAGCGCCCGGCCTGTTTTTTTTTTTTGTTTGTTTGTTTTTTAATCAAAGAAACTGGAAGTGAAGAGAGGCAATGTTTTATACCCAGATAGACACTAGTATTTTCCTTTCCCCGCATTGGCATCGTCCTGCTGTCTGCTTCCGCGGCTTCGTGTCCGCACTCCCTGCCTGGCGCTTTGAAACGCTGAGGAGCTAGCAGCCTGCATCTGCCGCAGCCCTTCCAGCACCACTAGATGCTCTTACGAGGCCTGCAGCATCTTTGTCATCTTTCTTTGATCTATTAGTTCTTATTCATTCTTTTTTTTTTTTTTTTTTCAGACAGAGTCTCGCTTTGTTGCCCAGGCTAGAGTGAGTGCCGTGGCGTCAGCCTAGCTCACAGCAACCTCACACTCCTGGGCTCAAGCGATCCTGCTGCCTCAGCCTCCCGAGTAGCTGGGACTACAGGCATGCGCCACCATGCCTGGCTAATTTTTTCTATATATATTAGTTGGCCAATTAATTTCTTTGTATTTATAGTAGAGACGGGGTCTCGCTCTTGCTCAGGCTGGTTTTGAACTCCTGACCTCGAGCAATCCGCCCGCCTCGGCCTCCCAGAGTGCTAGGATTACAGGCGTGAGCCACTGCGCCCGGCCTTATTAATTCTTTAAGATCCAACTTTGTTGTGCTCTCTTCCAGGAAGCCTTCCATGAATCTCCAAATAAGTATTCTCCTTCATGTCAGAGTGCCCTAGGTTTGTCTCCTTTACCAGATTTTAAACTATATTTTAAAGTCTTTGAAGGCAGAGTTTTTTTTCTTTTTTTAAATAGAGACAGAGTCTCACTTTGTCACCCAGGATGCAGTGCAGTGGCATGATCATAGCTCACTGCAGCCTTGAACTCCTGGGCTCAAGTGATCTTTCTGCCTCAACCTCCATTGTAGCTGGGACTACACGACTACACCATCATGCTAATTTTTTCAAACGGTTTTTTTTTTTGTAGAGACAAGGTCTCGCTGTGTTGCCTAGGCTGGTCTCGAACTCTTGGCCTCAATTGATCCTCCTGACTCAGCCTCCCAAAGTGTTGTGGTAGTAGGCATAAGTCACCACACCTGGCCCAGAGATTATTTTATTACTAGCACCTACACAGCACAGTTCCTGGCAATCGGAAGCAACTATGTCAGGAATAGGAGAAATCTAGTATGACTACCAGATTCTTGGCTTAGCTGACTGGTGAAAAGGTACTTTCCATCTCCAAATCGGATTGCAGACATTTAGGAGTCTTTCTGTTACTTCTAATGAAAGATAGGGATTGCTTATATTAGAATAATAGCAGAAAATGTTGAGAGAAGAGGAAGAGATATATTTGGATATATTAAGATACATTTATGAATAAATACATTGAAATATATTTGGTACTTAAATAAAAGGAAGGGAAGATCATAAGATAGATGCTAGCTAAAATTAAAAATTATTAGGTCTAGCTGCAGTCTCCAACCCCCAGGCCACAGACCTATTAGGAACTGGACTGAGCAGCAGGAGGTGAGGCGCTTCAAGCGAGAAAGCTCCGTGTGTATTTACAGCCACCCCCCATGGCTCTCATCAACACATAAGCTCCGCCTCCTGTCAGATCAGCAGCAAGATTAGATTCTCATAGGAGCGCGGACCCTACTGTAAACTGCGCATTCGGGGGTCTGGGTTGCGGCTCCTTATGGGACTCTAACGCCTGATGGTCCGAGGGGGAGCTGAGGCGGTGATGCCAGTGCTGGGGAGCGGCTGCAGATACAGATTGTCATTAGCAGAGAGGTCCGACTGCACATAAATGTGATGCGCTTGAATCATCCCGAAACCACCCCCTCCCAATCCCCAGCCCCGTTCTGTGGAAAAATTGTCTTCCGTGAAACCATTCCCTGGTGCCAAAAAGGCTGGGGACCAATGAGGTACGAGGTAAGACAGAAATGATGTAGAATTGGTACTTTTAGTTTATATTCTTCAGTAGAAACAAGCATTATCTTCTGGCTCTTGGTATGCAGTGAACTTGCTCTTGATGGATATACAGTCTTTATGCTGCATTTTGTGGTGAAGGGACTCTTTGTTGGCATTCATTATTGATGATGAGCCCAGAAGTGCTGAATGGTTTTATGTTACTGTTATACTGATGAAAATATAATGAGAATTTGAAATAGATGAAATCTCATAAGATTACAGGTGTGAAGGTCTCTTTTAGTGTTGCAGAGTTTGAAGTCTAGGAAAAGAATCCATATGAGGAATGGCACTAATGGCAGAGATATTTTTAAAGATTAGAATCATTAATTAACATAGACTATTGGTCACTCTCATAGAACTACTTTTCAAGACACCTTGTTTATCCCATTTCTTTTAGGTTCAACCTCAGTACAACCACCCCACCCCTACCACAATTGGTTATTTTATTTTATTTATTTATTTATTTTTGAGGCAGAGCCTCACTCTGTGGCCCAGGCTAGATTAATTAATTAATTTATTTATTTATTTATTTTTGAGGCAGAGCCTCACTCTGTGGCCCGGGCTAGATTAATTAATTATTTATTTATTTTTGAGGCAGAGTCTCATTCTGTGGCCCGGGCTAGAGTGCCGTGGCATCAGCCTAGCTCACAGCAACCTCAAACTCCTGGGCTCAAGTGATCCTTCTGCCTCAGCCTCCCAAGTAGCTGGGACTACAGGCATGCGCCACCATGCCCGGCTAATATTTTCTATATACTTTTAGTTGGCCAATTAATTTCTTTCTATTTTTAGTAGAGACGAGGTCTCGCTCTTGCTCAGGCTGGTTTCGAACTCCTGACCTTGAGCGATCCGCCTGCCTCGGCCTTCCAGAGTGCTAGGATTACAGGCGTGAGTCACGGCACCCGGCCTTACAATTGGTTATTTTAACAGCCAACTGTGTAACAGTCTTGTTTAAGAATAAAAAACTCTTACAATTCAACAATAAAAAGACAACCCAATTTAAAAATGGGCAAAAGATTTGACTAAACAATGTTCCAAAGAAGATACATAAATGTCCAATGAGCACATGCAAAGATGTTCAACATCATTAGTCATTAGGGAAATGCAAATCAAAACCAGAATAAGATTCTACTTCATACCACTAGGATGGTAATAATAATAATGAAACCCAGACAATAACAAGCGTTGGAACATATGTGGAAAATTTAGAACCCGTGTACTTTGCTGGTAGGAATATAAAAAGGTGCAGTTACTTTGGAGAATAGTTTGGCAGATTGCTTTTTGAAAAATAGTTTGGAAATATTTTCTATATTTTTAGGAAAATAGTTTGGCATAGAATTATCATATGACCCAGCAGCACTGCTGGGTCTATATTAATATATTCAAAAGAATTGAAAACATGAATTCAAACAAAACCTTGTACATGGACATTCATAGCAGCACTATTCACTATTCTAAAAGGTAGAAACAATCCAACTGATAAACTAATAAGCAAAATGTGGAATATCCATGCAATGAAATACTACTTAGCCATAAGTAGTACATAAGTAGTCCCAGCTACTCGGGAGGCTGAGGCAGGAGGATGGCTTGAGCCCGGGAGTTTGAGGTTATTGTGATCTAGGCTGAGTGCCACGGCACTCACTCTAGCCTTGGCAACAAAGCGAGACTCTGTCTCAAAAAAAAAAAAAAAGAAAGTAGATTAATGATTGCCAGAGGCTGGAGAAGGGGAGAATTGAGAATAACTACCAAAAGATTTCTTTGTGGGGTGATGGAAACATTCTGGAATTAAATATTGGGATAGTTGAACAACATTGTGAATGTACTAAAAACCACTGAATTGTAAATCCAGAAATGGTGAATTTTATGAATGTGAATTTCCATACTAAAAAAAGAATAAAAATTTAAAAAATAGTGCCAGTTTGTAATAGTACTTCCATATGCCCTGCCCTTCATTGGAGACACGTACAAAATCCAGACAGGAGCGTCTCTTCACCTGACGCCAGTTATTTCACAGCCCGTGTTGAGATTGTTGAATATCCTGCTCTCAACTTCCCAGGATAGCAGAGCCCTACTTGTATTTACATTTTATTAAATAAATGGAAATAGATTTTTTTACTAAATCATGACCATTATAAAAAATTTATGTAATACATCCTTTTCTTGTAATCTTGCCCCTTAGAAATACCTCTTACAGTGGTTTGTTGTAGTTTTGTAAACATTTTTTATTTGCTTATATAATCATTTTCATGTATCTGAATGTATGCAAATAAGTAAATATGTACATGTGTGTTTAATACATGAGATCATACCATCCATTTTCCACATGTACCACAGAGCCATAAATCATGTGCCCATGTGTGGATCTGCTTCTGGATTCTATGTCTAATTGCCTATCTTTGAATAAAAGAAATACTAGTACATCTTTAATTTCTCTCAATAGTACTTTGCAGTGTTTTATGTAAAGGTATTGTACAATATGGGCTTCCTTCCATATCAGACTTAAAATGTTACTTATTGGTTTTTTTTGTTGTTGTTTTGTTTTTTTGAGACAGAGTCTTGCTTTGTTGCCCAGGCTAGAGTGAGTGCCGTGGCGTCAGCCTAGTTCACAGCAACCTCAAACTCCTGGGCTCAAGCAATCCTCCTGCCTCAGCCTCCCGAGTAGCTGGGACTACAGGCACGCGCCACCATGCCCGGCTAATTTTTTATATATATATCATTTGGCCAATTAATTTCTTTGTATTTATAGTAGAGACGGGGTCTTGCTCTTGCTCAGGCTGGTTTTGAACTCCTGACCTCGAGCAATCCGCCTGCCTCGGCCTCCCAGAGAGCTAGGATTATAGGCGTGAGCCACAGCGCCCGGCCTACTTATTGTTTTTTTTTTTTTTCTTTTTTTTTTTTTTTTTTGAGACAGAGTCTCGCTTTGTTGCCCAGGCTAGAGTGAGTGCCGTGGCGTCAGCCTAGCTCACAGCAACCTCAAACTCCTGGGCTCGAGTGATCCTTCTGCCTCAGCCTCCCGGGTAGCTGGGACTACAGGCATGCGCCACCATGCCCGGCTAATTTTTTTTTATATATATATCAGTTGGCCAATTAATTTCTTTCTATTTATAGTAGAGACGGGGTCTCGCTCTTGCTCAGGCTGGTTTCGAACTCCTGACCTTGAGCAATCTGCCCGCCTCGGCCTCCCAAGAGCTAGGATTACAGGCGTGAGCCACAGCGCCCGGCCCTTATTGTTTTTTAATAGCAGGTTTTTTTTTTTGGTTTTTTTTTTGAGACAGAGTTTCACTTTGTTGCCCAGGCTAGAGTGAGTGCCGCGGTGTCAGCCTAGCTCACAGCAACCTCAATCTTCTAGGCTCAAGGGATCTTCCTGCCTCAGCCTCCTGAGTAGCTGGGACTACAGGCATGTGCCACCATGCCCAGCTAATTGTTTTTTCTATATATATTAGTTGGCCAAATAATTTCTTCCTACTTATAGTAGAGACGGGGTCTCGCTCCTGCTCAGGCTGGTTTCGAACTCCTGACCTCGAGCAATCCGCCTGCCTCGACCTCCCAGAGTGCTAGGATTACAGGCGTGAGCCACTGCGCCTGGCCTTAATAGCAGTTATTACAATTTGGATGAACTCTTTTTATTTTTAACCTTTCTTAAAGATATAGAAGTCTATTTCTAATCCTTCCTATATTAAAAAGAATGCTAATGAAAATCCCTGCCAAATGTGCATGTTTGATATATGATTATAGCTTCTGGTTAAGATCTTCATCTCTTTCTTACATAGCTGAATTGAACCAACAACCCCCTAAAGCCTGAATGTCCTCCCCCTTCCCTCCCCTACCCTCAGCACTTCCTCTTCTGGACCTTCTGAGGGCCTAGATTTAAAGGGAGCTCCCCAAGGCTGAGGTGAGCTGTCATGCTCAAAAGCCTGGCGTGCTAGAAGCCCTTTCGCCCACGGCCCCTCCAGTTTACCTGACTGTAGCCTATGGTATTGTAGTTTTCTAAAGAGAGATTTCACCAGTTTTGTGATGTCTCTACTTGGAAGAGATGGAAGAGGAAGGGGAAGTTTGTAAATTACCTTCCCTAAGCAGGGAAGGGTGTTATTTCAAATTGTTTTCACATCTTTATTGTTCTGTCTACTTGGCATTTTAGAGTAGCTCTTTACCTATCACCTACCACCAAAACACAGACAGTAATAACAACAGTGAAGAAACAGCATAACTAATTGGTTACTTCCTATGTCCAAGGTGCTATGCTAAGCACTATAAATACTAGACCTAAGTTTTAAAACAGTCTTACCAAGTCAGCCATCCCAATTTTATTTATGAAAAAATTAAAGTTTAAAAGGTGAAGCAAGGTATCCAAATTCACATAGCTAGTACACCCTTGGAACTGAGATTCAAACCAGTTTTTTTTACTATAAATCTTGTGTTTTTCATTACTGTATTATTTTGCCTGTCTGCTTATTCCATATTTACACAATATCCTTGGTGGCTGCCAGGACCTCTTCCTAAGGAGGTTGGCGCAAGGACTGAGGTAGAATGTGGCACAGTAGGACATTATGACCATGTGATTTGTTTGTTTCTGATTTCCTTTTTTGTGGTGTTAATAAAGACATTTCTGATTTATATTTGATCCTGGGTGTACACAGAAAGTTTTTGGTCTTGGTTGAAGAATAAAATTATTCTTGTTCATAGGAATGGCAGCCGTAATTGTAAAATGAAGTAGGAATTAATTTATTTTCTATATACTATTCAAACTCTGTGTAACATTTATGAGTATTGTCTAGCTTTTTTGTAAAACTTTCTGTAGACCTCTGTGACATTCCATTCCATCGGTTCTCTTCCTGCCCTTACCAGGTAGGTCTTAACCTCTGGGTTCACCTGGCCTCCTGCGCACACACCTGCCTTGAAGCTTACTGTGTCATGCTACCACAGTCCCCCAAAAGCAGCAGGCACATGGAAGTGAAAACTACATACTGGTCTCCATCGCTTTTGCTGAGACTCTTGCTAAGGAAAGACGCGAGAGTCCCTGCATTGCTAGTTTGTCTCCATTCTGGCACTGCTATCGGAGGAATTTTAAAGCAGAGCTCAGATTGTAATTTTGTTCCTCAAAGATTTCAGTGACTGACTGTTGCCTGTTGAGTAAAGTCTCTATTTCTTAGTGCTCTGTCATTCAGGTTCCTCCAGGGCCCTGTGCTAACTGAATGTCTGTTCCTGTGCTCTCTAAACTGGGCCATATGCTGGTCCCCCTTTGTTCTACCTCTGTGCCCTTCACTTGCCAAAATCTTATCCATTCTTCAGATGTCCAATACGAATGCTGGTTCCTCCATGAAGCTTTCTTTTTTGTTTGGTTGTTTTTTGTATTTTGTATGTATAGTTTCCACACACAGCATTGCCCTCCATGAAGTTTCTGTGGTCTCCCTGCCTTCCCTGACCCTTGCTAAAAGAAGTCATTTTTCCATCTGAACTCTATTTATTCCTTTATTCACTGATTGATTGATTTGAGACAGAGTCTCACTCCGTTGCCCTGGCTAGAGTGCCGTGGCGTCAGCCTAGCTCACAGCAACCTCAAACTCCTGGGCTCAAGCGATCCTGCTGCCTCAGCCTCCCGAGTAGCTGGGACTACAGGTGTGCGCCACCATGCCCAGCTAATTTTTTCTCTATATATTTTCAGTTGGCCAATTAATTCTTTCTATTTTTAGTAGAGACAGGGTCTTGCTCTTGCTAAGGCTGGTTTTGAACTCCTGACCTTGAGCAATACTCCCACCTCGGCCTCCCAGAGTGCTAGGATTACAGGCATGAGCCACCGCACCAGCCTAAAGTTCTGTGTTTTGACTGCAGCCTGTCAGGTGAGGTCAGCATGTAGAATTTTCCACTTGCGTTGTCATATCAACATTCAAAAAGTTTCAGGTTTTGGACCATTTCAGGTTCCAGATTTTCAGATTAAGGATGCTCAACCTGTCTACAGCCACACCACCCTGAACGGGCCGATCTCATCTGATCTCGGAAGCTGGGCGGGGTCGGGCCTGGTTAGTACTTGGATGGGAGGATGCTCAACCTGTGTCCGAATTACATTGAATATAAATTAACTTTTGATTTTTTAGTTTCAGGAAAACCGCTCAGAGGACTGTCAAAAATTCTTCATTGGCCTATAAGTAAATGCATTCAATTCAGAAACTATGTAGGTTTAAACAGTGTATTTATTCTTGGAACTTCAGTTTAGGAAATAATTTTTTTCCAGATTGACATTTATTTTTTAAATATTTGCCATTCTTTTTATTGACTCTCCTCCTCCTTTTCTAGGGCACTGTCTTTAATCTGGAGTCCGAGGAGGAGGAGTACCCTGGAGGCATCGCAGAGGATAGCAATGACATTTATATCCTGCCCAGTGACAACTCTGGACAAGTCAGTCCTCCAGAGTCTCCGACTGTGACCACCTCCTGGCAGTCAGAGAGCCTGCCTGTGTCGCTGTCGGCGAGCCAGAGTTGGCACACAGAGAGCCTGCCTGTGTCTCTAGGTCCCGAATCCTGGCAGCAGATTGCAATGGATCCTGAAGAAGTGAAGAGCTTAGATAGCAACGGCGCTGGAGAGAAGAGTGAGAACAACTCTTCCAATTCTGACATCGTGCACGTGGAGAAGGAAGAAGTTCCCGAGGGCATGGAAGAGGCTGCTGTGGCTTCTGCAGCCCTGCCTGCCGGGGAGCTGCAGGGGGCGTTCCCCGAAGGCCCAGCACCCCTGCTTCCACATCTCACTGCCACGTCCCTGCTGGAGACAGGAGAACCCGACGCAGAAGTGATTGCAGTTGAGAAAGCCGGCCCTGCTACATCTTTGTTTGTGGAACTTGCTGAAGAAGAGGTGAAAGCAGCAGCAGCTGAGCCTGCTGACGAGGAGGCGGCCCCTGCGCTGGAAGCTGAGGAGACGCAGGGCGAGGAGACAGCTGGAGCGAGAGAGGGGCTCACCGAGGAGCCCCCCCCTGCTGGGAAAGCAATGGCCACGCCCTTGTCGGGGGGCAGGTCTACACTGCTGTTCGGAGGGGCCGCCGCCGTCGTTGCCCTGGCAGTGGCAGTCGGGGTGGCACTGGCTCTGAGGAAGAAATAGCAGATTGTTTTCAGAAGAGGAAGAAGACAAAAGAATCTGAGATTTTAATTATATTGGCTGGAAATTGAACCGGTAGCAGCTGATGGGACATTTGTGGAACACTCTGGGATAACTGGGGACTTCTCAACAAGGCAGTGGCTTGATCTCACATTAGGGCTTGAGGTAGAGGGCTTTCGTGGCTGTCTGGATTCCAAGGGCCTTGGCTCATGCTAGATTTGCAGTCTCATAAGTAAAGTGCTCCCTCCAGAACAGGGTTTCTCAGCCTCGCACTGTTGACACTTCCATCATTCTTTGTTGTAAGAGGCTGTCCTGGGTATTGTAGGATGCTCAGCGACATCCCTGGCCTCTACCCACCCCACTCCCAGTGATGACAACCAGAAATGTCTCCAGACATTGCCAAATGTCCCCTGCGACAAAATCATCCTGTTGAGGGCCACTGCTTTTGAGGGGGAGGGTTAATCTAGGAAAATTGGGGATAGAAATTCCCAGGCAAGGGGGCTTAGCTGTGGGCCCCTCGGCTACTGACTTGCTGGCTCTTTCCCTGACACTTCATCTTCCTGCCGAACAGGCTGTGCTGCAGCCACCCCCATCCCAGAGTGCGAGGGTGCTCTCCCCGCACGCCTCGGCTGCCTCTCAGGGACTGCACTGTCCTCTTCTCCCCGGGTTCCTGCTAAGATCCCCCAGGAGGGCTTGCTCTTACTTCTGCTCAGACCCATCAAGTCCCTGAAGCTCCCTGCAGCTCCACCTTGTAAAGATGCTGCCTTTAGGAATCTTTAAAAAAATACATATAACATAAAAGAGACAGGTCCCCTACCTGTGAGTGCAATTTCAAGTAACTCTGGTAGAGAGGCGTTTGTCTCATTTAGAGGCAGGATGGCCTAGATGGCCTCCTGAGGGCTCTTCCAGCCCTTTCTGTCAGCACTCGCCCCCCTTAGCCACGGTTACTGCCAGCAGCATCTCTGTTCCTGAATGGTCACTGTCTAACTCTGGGCTAGGGAAATTTTTCCAATATCTGACTTCAGTCTTACTACTGACCAGTTCTGTGGGTCTCCTGCCACAAGGTAAAAATTTTCATGCTTGGGCTTACAGAACCAGTTGGATAATAACTCTTATTAAATGTAGAAAGTCTTCTAAATATCACTGAAAAAAGAACAGGCTACCCTTGAGTTTCTAGTTTGGCTTTCAGAGTTCAAGAATGGAGGCATCTTTGCCTAAACTCTTCACAGCCCAAATGCCTGAGTAATAAACCGAAATGATCCTAATCAGTATATGCTAGCTGAGGATCAGCATAATTTTCTTTCATCTGGCTGATCGCATTTCTAAAGAAGGGATGGAACTGAGTCATTCCATGCCTGAGGGTCACAGCGGCACAGTGCAGGGTACACATGCTTGATAAAAAAGTCATCTCAGATTTATCTTAGTAAATGTAACAAATTACTTTTTAGATCCTGAAGTTTATAATAAAAGTACCTTACCTACCCTGATCACTAAAACCTGATGTTTTAAACGTGCTTTTCTTTTGAAATTTATTTTTTAAAATAAAGTCTTCTTCCTAAAGCAATACTATTTAAAAGTTGGTCAAGAAAAGGTATGAGAGTATGTCTGTGTCTTCTATGGCTTTATCAGGCAGCGTGTGTCTATGCAGTGAGTTGCAGCGCCCCTTGCGGGAGTAGGGTTGGGCTCACCGCGGTCAGCGCAGCTGGAGGTGAGGGCGCGATGGAGAGGTTTTCTACTTGGGCTCTGGCAGCTGCACTGGATCATTCTGGATTCAAATTGATGTATTTGCATAGCTTAAGAGCAAAGAAAACTAGTGAGTTATCTTGAATTTTTTTTGTTGTCTTATAATAAAATATTTTCCTTCCAGTGTTAACACTTAAACTTTGGATCCTCACACCCACTAGTTGGGTACATTTAAGCACTAATGAAGCTAGGTTCATTTCTGAGCTGCTAAAAGATCCGGGGCTTAGGAATTCTGGCTCAGGATATGTGGATTTATTCCCCACAAAAGGAAGGGGTGAGGCCGGGCGCTGTGGCTCACGCCTGTAATCCTAGCTCTTGGGAGGCCGAGGCGGGCGGATTGCTCAAGGTCAGGAGTTCAAAACCAGCCTGAGCAAGAGCGAGACCCCGTCTCTACTATAAATAGAAATTAATTGGCCAACTGATATATATATAAAAAATTAGCCGGGCATGGTGGCGCATGCCTGTAGTCCCAGCTACCCGGGAGGCTGAGGCAGAAGGATCACTCGAGCCCAGGAGTTTGAGGTTGCTGTGAGCTAGGCTGACGCCACGGCACTCACTCTAGCCTGGACAACAAAGTGAGACTCTGTCTCAAAAAAAAAAAAAAAAAAAAGGAAGGGGTGGGAAGAAGTGTGATATGCAACTGGCTATTGCTGCTTTATTTTCCCACATGTTGAACATTAACCCAACATGATTTGGCCAATTGTATTTTGCTAGGTAATGGCAAATAGCTATTCTTTATTATTTATTGGCTTTCTCTAGAGTGAATCTTTGTTAGTTCCTGAGTGACAGGTTGAGTCCTTGTTCTTCATATCCTTGTCCTCTGCCTCTGGCTGTTGAGGGACACCCCTAACGAGGACTGCTGCTTACAGGGGCCCCTACTCTTAGCTGTTACATTTTAAAAATTATTTCTCAAATTCCCTCTCCTCTTTTTGGGGGAGCTGACAGCAGGAGGCTGTTCCTTCCTGCCCTATGACTGATACACCATCTGAGGTAAAGGGAAGATTCAGAGTAACTCCAGCTTGTTTAAGGGGGAGGGAAAGTTTTTGTTAGTCCTTGGAACTCTTCTCAGCTGATGTATTGAAGGTCATGATTTCTGGCCACTTGGCAAAAGGCCAGTGCGAGTTTGTTGAGGAAAAAAAGCCAGAATTAAGGAATGCCAGTTTATCCTGTCTGTATTAAAGTGATAATTCTGGGTTTACAGAATTCAGTACCTATAGTGTGCCTTAGGGGACTCTCATCTTCCTTGCCCTCTAGAGAACATTCTAGATAAAGAAATGCAGCTGTTGGAACTGGTTCACCTGTTTCCCACCCAGAGGCATCCTTGAACCCTCCTCTTGCCTGTGTTTCTGTACTATCTCTTCTCAAATGCAGCCACTACCTACCTAGCTCTGTCCTGGGGGAGTGCACAGGGAACTCAGAGACACGGTTATTTGAACCACAGGCACCGGTGATACCCTCAGCCTCTGTGCTAATTCCTTCTAATGACAGAAAGGTGATGCCTGCTCCTTGCCTTTTTCCCTAAAGGCATGAGATGTGGACAAATGTCCAAGTTTCACATTTGAATTTCTGAATTATTTTAAGAGACGCTTTATAGAAATAAAAGGTTTTATAGCTAAGAAATTTTTCCCTTCTTTCCTTTCTCTTAATTTCTTATGTCTTTTCATACAAACTTATCTTTCCAAGAATTTGAGGTGGTAATCCTATTCATCAAAAGGGGCTCGTAGGCTGTCTGATCACTGATAGAGACAACTTAGAGCCTCCGAACTCCCTCCCTCCCAAGCACTGCCTCATTTAAAGTCTCAGCAACACACCTGACACCAGAAAAATGTTTCCTCTTCTCTGGAGGGCCGAGACCTGCTGTTAGTGGTGACCTCCCAACTGTGCAATGGGTTTAGGGTGGGGTTTTTTCCATATTAAAATATCCTTAAAAACTTTGTGTGGGTAATTAGGTTAGCAAATATTAGTTGAGCATTTACAATATGCCAGAGATTGTTCTAGTGCTTTCACATCACTTACTTCACTGTCACACTTCTAAGAGCTACTCATATTCCTTTTATTCCCATTTTAAAAATTGAGGGCACCTAATCAGAGTTTAGTAACTTTTCTAAAGTCTTCCTAGTATTGAGAAGGCAATGGTTTGAATTTTTCTGACTCCAAGTCTAATACTTTTTCTGGTTTTCATCATTTTTGTGAGCCTGCAAAGCAGTACTGGCAGGTGCTCTGCAGTCGTGTCAGCTGTTCATTGCACGAGGCAGACAGGATGAATTCTGACATTCAGCCTGTGCTTCACCTGCCACACTGTGAGCCCTGGAACAAGGGGAGCCTTTTTCCTCGTTCCAGTTTCTATAAAGGTACCATATGGGCTAGCCAGAACAAAGGTTATGTACAGGACTTTTCTTAGCTTCTAATTGTACCAGATGTTTTCCCTTTAGATATTAAACGAGATGCCTTGTTACAGAATCAGCAGGCACCACTGGTATCTTTTGTTAGCTTGTAAACAAGCGTAGGCAACCTGACACAGGAATTATCACCACATGCTAAATGGGACAGGCGAAGACAACGCCATGACGCATTTTTCTTTCTTCTTCCTAGTTTGTTTCCTTTTGTCCATCAGGTGGGGGTGGAGTGGGCAATACACAGGCATTGCTTGGCCTTGTGACAGACGCAGACATCACTGACTCAGGAGCGCTGACCAGGCATAGCCACAGGTACATCTTGCTCAGAGGCTGACAGAAGACTTCCTAGTGAGAAGCCCCCACAGCACAATGTCAAGCTGATTACAGCCTTGGCTACAGAATACCAATTCTATGGTAAAGAATAGCAAGATTCAGTCGCTATTTTGTAGTTCCTTCATATATAATATAAACAGAACTCCATGGAGAGTTGGAGACTATCATGTTCCTAAAATACTAATATATCCAGTCTTCCCTTTCTTCACACAAGACGATTTCATCCTGCTTGCCATGTTCCCGTGCATTAAAACTGTCTGGGTCCTCCATGTTTATGTTTACAGAAACCCTAGCCAGACAGCTGCTCCACTGCAAGCTCAGGTTGGAACTGTTCTCAGGGATACTTGCAAGGCCTTGTCATAAGTTAAAGGTAGCAGCTGGCTCAAGATGATTCGTACCTTGTACTCACCTCTCCTAAGTGGAACTTTTACAGTGACATAGCTCACTTTAGTGTTCTTTGTACCACTAGAAGACATTGGTTAACGAATATTCAGTTCGAACATGTTGACATGTTAAGATTACTAGTTTGTTGCCTTTCATGAGGAAAAGGAAGTTCAAGTACAGTTCCTGGTTAGAGTCTGGAGTAACTCGGTTTGTTCCTGATGGTTTCCAGCAAGAGAAACCATGAGGTTTCTCTTATGTGGGTAGGTGCTTGGCCAGCACCAAAGGAAAAGGTAGAATTTACTTTTTCCTAGTCTTGTATTTTTCCTGCTATTGTACTCTTCCATTTCTTTCTTTCAGATTAAAAGTTCCTCTTCCTGCCCAACGCATTCCTTAAGCTCAGTTTACTATCAGTTCTAATGCTCTCATCTCCTGAAAAATACTGGAATTAAATGGTAATTTACATAGCATCTCGGTTAAGCAGCATATATTTCCTCCTCTTGCATTCAGTTCCACTAGCACTTGCTCCTTGGCACAGCTCGGGTCTGCTCAGTTCATTACTGTGGATTATTCTGCCTGCCTTCTAGCCAATCTGTCCTTCATCAGAAGAAAGGAACAAAATATTCTAATCTATGGGCTGTGCTTTGGTCAGAAGCAAAGTGTTGGGGAAAACACACTGGAGGTTGCAAAACGAGATTTGAAGATAATTGACGGACTCATTCATATGGTAACCTCTGCCCTTAGCTTGAGATTTTTTCAGATAATAAATCGTGTAATCTTTGTAAATACATACCTGTTTGACTCCAGGTTCTGATAACCAGATGATAACACTCAAAGGACACTCCCTATTCTAGTTCTCAGTCAGCACAGTTTAATAAAGGTATTGGAAAATAAAACCAGGCTCTGGTACTGTTATCCTTTAAGGCAGCCTTGAGCATCTCAGCAGTTAATGCTGGCTCCTAAGAGGTGAGGTCAGGGATGATTAGACCTTCTGAATGCACGAGCTATCCCACCTGATTTTCAGATATGCCAAGCATCTTTTGGAGGAGAAAGCTTTTTATCTTTAACAAAAGAATTCCATGACTTGAACAATTGAAATGTTTTAAAAACGGAATGGAAAACACATTCTCTGAATTAAAGGCATCTCTCAAGTCTATCCACAAGGATTACATGACCAGGTCAGGATCCATCAACTTCTAGGATAAGCCTGAGTAGTCACCGCTAGGGGTGCTCAAGATCACATTTGTTTTTGACACAGCGGAATCTTTTTATAATGTTGGTTTGGGAAGAAGGGATAGTAATCTTGCTTTATAACCAAGAAAGTACTTTTTTGTACTTAGTCTGGAAGAATTTACACCAAGACCTATTACAAACTGTATTAAAATGGCAGCCTACGGTATTTAAGTGAAACAGAAGAAGGTAAAGATGCTGTGAAAGATAAAAAGTATCCTAAGAAGTCAGTAATGCCAGCATTTTGGGAGGCTGAGACAGGAGGATTGCTTGAGGCCAGGAGTTGAGACCAGTCAGCAACATAGTGGTCTCTACAAAAAAGAGTATTAGCTGGGCGTGGTGGCACATGCCTGCAGTCCCAGCTACCCAGGAGGATGAGGCAGAAGGGTTGATTGAGCCCAGGAGTGTGATGTGGCAGTGAGTTATGATGATGCCACTGCACTCCAGCGTGGGCAACACAGCAAGACCCTGTCTCTTTAAAAAAAAAGTATTATGAAAGTCTAAATTATTTGCTGTTTTAGAGCTCTTTTCCATTAGAGTGGCTGATTATATTTAAATTGCTCCTTTTGGAAGAAAATACCTGTCCCTCATGAGACTCTGATTGTAATGATCGATAACATGTACGGATGAGTGTGTATGTCTATGTGTGATCCAACTTGTTTCCACTGTAATATTATTAATCCTTAAAAAAAAAAAGCAGCCCATTCCAAAACATTAAAAGTTATAGTATTACTGGAAGATTTATTTCCAAATGGCAGCCTTCACGTTGCAGGCAGCATCTACTTTTAGTATTTGTAACCTTTTGCCCACATCAGAGATTAAACTCCAGCCCTAAGCCTCAAAGTTATTTTTCTTTTCTGATTTTTTTTTTTTTTTTGAGACAGTCTCGCTTTGTTGCCCAGGCTAGAGTGAGTGCTGTGGTGTCAGCCTAGCTCACAGCAACCTCAAACTCCTGGGCTCAAGCAATCCTCCTGCCCCAGCCTCCCAAGTAGCTGGGACTACAGGCATGCACCACCATGCCCAGCTAATTTTTTCTACATGTATTAGTTGGCCAATTAATTTCTTTCTATTTATAGTAGAGACAGGGTCTTGCCCTTGCTCAGGCTGGTTTCGAACTCCTG
This sequence comes from Microcebus murinus, assembly GCF_040939455.1. Taxonomy (NCBI): domain Eukaryota; kingdom Metazoa; phylum Chordata; class Mammalia; order Primates; family Cheirogaleidae; genus Microcebus; species Microcebus murinus. Next base: position 99,011,813 of record NC_134113.1, on the reverse strand, counting down.
ACCTTGAGCAATCCGCCTGCCTCGGCCTCCCAGAGTGCTAGGATTACAGGCGTGAGCCACCACGCCTGGCCATTTTTCTGATGAATTTAAACTCTTGAACAGACGTGTTTTTGGTAACAAAGTATTTATTAGTACCTCATTACTCTTGTTTTTCCCCAGAAGCATCTTGCTCACAGTACAAAGAGCTTCACTGTTAAAGGCAATGTCTGTGATATGGCCCCGTGATCCACTGCCAGCTTTAAACTGATTCCTAGGAAATAGCTTATACTTGGGAACAAAAGACCAGAGTTGCATTGTTTCTAAACGTAAGCTCTTCCTTGTTTGTTCTGGCACTAAGCGACTTGGTTCTGACTATGTCCCCAGGAAAGGGAGTCCCTTCAGTTGCTGGGTTTTAAGAAGTTGAACTGCGCTCTCCTCTTGCATGCCTAGAACCCTGATTTCTCCGGACGCGTCTCCTGGGGCAGGGATGAGCCAAGGGGTGTGACTGGACACCAAACAGCATCTGCAGTAGTTTCTGGTACCCCATCAGCTTGAAATTTTTAGGAAAAAAAATTTTTTTTCAACCAAAGCCTTGGTTTCTTAGAAAAAGTACATTTAGTTACCAGATTTTGGAAACAATGGTTGACTGCTGGATCCGTAAACCACCTTCACACCTTTTAACGGCCCATAGTTGTTCTTGATTCGAACAAAAGGAAATCAAGTTGAAAAAGTCAAAACACCTATGGATGAGGCCAGAACTTCTCATTGTTTAAGTACAGCACTTTAGTCCAAAACCTCTGTGCCATTTGGTTTTTAAACAGGAAAACTGTTGCTTAGTATTAAGATGGGCCCTATCTTGAGTGTCACTTCCATCTGTGAGGGGTGTGCCTTCTTCTCCAATCCCTGCTCCGCTCAAACAAGACGCTGCTTGCTGTGAGGCCATCCCCCAAGGTTGTACTTTAATAAACAGAATTTTTTTTTTACCAAAGAAATATTATGTTTTGTTCTTCTGTCTTAAAGCCTGCTTTTAGACTTAATTTTCTTGGCCAATAAATAGCTTCATCTAAAAAAAATTAATTTTCAAGTGGGAACCTGTACAGCTGAAATAAGATAAAGGCACAATGTGTAGATTTAGGAAATAGTATCAAACCCATTCAAGTATGTGCAAGTTGACATTTTCATTCAAGTGTATTGATGTCGAAATTTCTAAATGGGTCACCAGCTTAAAACATCATTTAAAATGGTGAGAAATAAATAGCTATTGTCCAGTGCCTGTCTTCTCCAGGAACTCTGTGTATACAGCCAGCGCTCCGTCTGCACTGGAGGCAGGTGCACGACTACCCCACACCAGGCGGTGGCCGGTCGCACTTTTGCAGTCATCCATTCAGTCCATCTGGCACAAGGAAGGAGAAACAGGCAGATCAGCCAGGCTAATCCACAAAAACATTCTCTGGAGCCCTAAACTCCTTCTATCCCTGCATCCAAATTTTTGCTACGTGGGAGCAGCTGCAAAAACAGGATTTCCAGGTGCTAAGACCTGGCTATGCTCATCTCCCAAATCACTGCAGGCATCCAGAGCCATCTTGGTGCGTCAGAGGAACCGTGACTCTGTCTCGGCCCTGCAGGGTCTGGTGAGCTGTCAGCCCAGACTGCTGTGGCATCTTGCCCACGCATCCCCTTGGATGGTGGCTGGGAAAAGCTGCCCATGAACTCTCGGGCTTCCCTCCTTCCAAGAGGTTCACTTGGCTTAACACCTGATTTAAGGTTTACATTCATTCTCCTGTTTTTAAAATGCCTGTATAACTGAATACCACAGCACATAAGGAATACTTTTTTTAGGCTTATCAGTAAATATTAGGAGAGTTAGTTGCTATTTTATTTAAAAACCTCAAGCCTGGCTGGGCGCAATGGTTCACACCTGTAATCCTAGCACTCTGGGAGGCCGAGGTGGGAGGATTACTCGAGCTCATGAGTTCGAGACCAGCCTCAGCAAGAGTGAGACTCCCATCTCTACTAAAGATAGAAATTAGCTGAGCAATTAAAAATAGGAAAAAACAAAACTAGCCAGGCATGGTGACGCACACCTGTAGTCCCAGCTACTCAGGAGGCTGAGGCAGGAGGATCACTTGAGCCCAGGAGTTTGAGGTTGCTGTGAGCTAGGCTGACTCCACAGCACTCTAGCCCTGGCAACAGAGTAAGACTCTGTCTCAAAAAAAAAAAAAAAAAAAAAACTAAGGAAGCCCGAGTAATGCTTCTGACATATCATAAAATCTGAAACATTCCCTTATATTTTTAAGTTTACAGATAAGATACGTCCACTTAACGTCCACTCAGGTCTATGAGACTGAAGCACCAGAGTTTAAGGACTCTCTGGCCTGTCTTGGCAGCAGCATGACTTCCACTATCCCAGTAACTAAAACCCCAGTTACGGGACAGATGTGTTCTGGGGAAGATTTTTAGCTTCCCCACCTTTTTGGACTATTCCTTCTGGTCTCTCTCCCCTACCCATCCTTGGTAAGCATGTTGCTTAAGAATTTACACTCACTGATTTGTGTGCCAAGGGAGGTGACAGCGGCCTGAGGAAGCTTGGCCTGGGCCGCCCAGCGGCTTCCTCCCAGGCCCGCGCGCTCTGCTCAGGGCGGACCCCAGCGAGGCTGCGGTGGGCCTCGCCGCCCTCTGAGGGCAGCGTGTCTTAAGCATAAAGCTGATAAACTGCAAAACAACAGGTGTCCGTTGCCGCCTCTACCACAGAGCTTTCTTGCTGAGAAGCCAAAACCACGCCTCCTACCCGAGTAGGAGGGTGTGGCCGCCTCCTGGGGCGGCCGCCAGCGGCAGAAGGGCAGGGACGGGGTCCGGCGCTCAGGCGAGGGAAGTGGGCATGGGCAGCGGGCAGAGACCAAGCAGACTGGGGGAACGCCAAGGGGTGCCTTCACCGGTTCTTACGTTTCTGGCCAAGTTCCTCACGTAGGTAAGCAGGTTCTGGTTAATAAAATTCACTGTTGTGCGAAAGACATCACGGAGCAAGGACGGCGTGTGATCGGCCACCTTTTTGGCCAGCAGCATGGTGAGCACCAATGTGGCCTTCTCCTGCTCCAGGTCTGCAGGGCAAGTCTGCATCAGCTGCTCCAGGGCGGTGGCCACGTGCCCCCTTCTGTCCTGTTCGGGGTAACGACAGGTAAAGACAGAGGGGCTCCCAGAACCTGGTTTACCAAGTCTTCCCTCGCAAAGGAAAAACACTCCGCAGTGATAAGGAAGCTCCAGAGAGAGGTACTGACTTGGTAGCTAAGGATGCTAAGTAAAGAGCTGGGCCCAGAAACCATTTTGTTTCTCGAGGCAATGCAAAGGGAAGGCGGAGATCCTCCCTGGAGTGGGTGCCCATTAACCAAATGCCAGTTTCGTGTGCCACTATCAGACACTGAGGGAATGCAAGGAGCCTAGGTCATTCCCTGCCCCTAAGGTACCTAAACTCAAGAATCAGTTAACTATCTCCTCTGTGGCCCATCTTACTGGCGCAGACCTGAAGGAGGCGGAGGAGGGCACCAAGTGCGCCCGTGCTGTGGAAGAGCGGCCAGAGGCCGCTGGACTGGGAAGGACCAGGCTCACGACTCACACGCAGTCAAGCCAGCGCTGTGCGAGAGGTCTCAAGGCGGAGCCCTGCTTGCGCGTCGGCGTCGCACTCTGCGCTGCCGGGACACCCGGGGAGGGAGCACCAGAGTGACAGCACCTTGGGAGACTGCAGGCTCAGCCTGCTGAGAACTGAGGCCTGGCGAAGTTTCTCGGCAGCGAGGGCGCCTGCGTTGGCAGCTGTCAAAAGTAAAAGAATGGAGCCTTCCCCCCCAAACTCCTGTCGCTACAGACGTGTATTTGACGGCATGGAGTAGGTGGCTCTCTTTACGCTAAGTTTCTTCAGGAGGGACACAGTGCTTTGGGCCAATCTTCTACCCCACAGTGCCAGGCAAGTGGCAGCTCAGTAAGCATATGCATACTTATTATAACCATGACACCAAGAAGAGCACCAGGCTACAATGTCACTTTTTTAAAAAAGTGATTTAAAGTTCTCTATTGGCATTTTTTTTTTTTTTTGAGACAGTCTCGCTTTGTTGCCCAGGCTAGAGTGAGTGCCGTGGCATCAGCCTAGCTCACAGCAACCTCAGACTCCTGGGCTCAAGCAATCCTCCTGCCTCAGCCTCCCGAGTAGCTGGGACTACAGGCATGCGCCACTATGCCCGGCTAGTTTTTCTATATATATTAGTTGGCCAATTAATTTCTTTCTATTTTTAGTAAGACACGGTCTTGCTCTTGCTCAGGCTGGTTTCGAACTCCTGACCTTGAGCAATCCGCCCACCTCGGCCTCCCAGAGTGCTAGGATTACAGGCGTGAGCCACTGCGCCAGCCCTCTATTGGCATTTTTATTCAAGTCCCTAAAACTGAAGAAAGAATAAGTTATCTCTGGAAGAGTCACATACTATACTTTGTTTATCTTTGGGGAGGCTTTATCTCTAAACTCTTGGCTCTGACTTAGGTTCAGTTTTCCTAAATGTCAACTAACTTAATGCTTCTGAGAGACAATTACTCATGCTTTGACTATTTCTAATTATCCTGTCAAAGCCCCAGATCCACACCATGTCACCTAGCCAGAGTTGCACTGATCTCTGAAACAGTCCTCACCTTCCCACTCCCAAAAAGGCACCCGAGTGTCACCCCTCACTTACTTCCTCCACGAGGTCGGGGTTCACAAGCTGCTCCGCCAGGCGATGCACCAGTCCCGGGGGGATGCTGTGCTCCATGCTGTCCCCTATCTGGGCCAGCTGCCTGGCAAGATTCTGAATGAGGTCCTCCTCGCTTTCAGAATCTGAATGTTCAGGCAGGGGCAGCGGAGACAAGGCAGATTCAGACAGGGCCCTGACACCCTCACCCACGCTGGCCACCCGCCCCGGAAAGGCAAAGCCGGCTGTCCCTCCGTGGCCACTGCAGCAGGCCGCATGCTGGCCCCGGGCAGCGGCGAGGGAGCGGAAGGCTGGCTGAGAGTCAGCCCTCCTGAACGCAGACCCAGCGCCCGCCCAGGGACGGGTAGGCCACAACTCACAGCCGTGGGCACCTGAGACCACCTACACCAGGCGCCCTCCTGCGAGTTGCCCCGCTCGGCTGTCTGCTGGGCCTCTCCCAGGCCAGGCCCCTGCCTGAGCGCCGCGTGTCCTCCGGGCCACTCAATGCCCCTGCCACGCCTGTGCCCTGCTGCCCTCCCCACTCAGCCCTCCCCGGTTTCCCGAGGGGGAGCCCCTGGCCGGCCTTCGGTTCAGAGACAGAAGACACGCTGGCTGACTCGATGGCAGAGCCCCAGACCGCCTGGTCTGAGCCGCCCGGCCAAGGCTGGTCCCCACAGCCGCCATGCAGAGACACCGCGGGACCCTGCTGGGCGCAGGGTGGGATCCTGACCAGGGCCAGAGTCGGGGCAGTCCCCCGCCTAAAATGCCAGATCCTGGCCGCTGGGCAGGGCCGGGCCGTGTGGGTTTACAGCTCTCCATGCCATCCTCGTGCTTGCTACTGGAAGCCACAGTCCTGGGCTGGAGCTCAGGGCAGTCCCTGTGGCAGTGGCAGGCACGGGGAAGGGACACAGCCGGGCAGGGCCCAGGCCATGCAGAACCGGAACAGCAGCAGCACCCATGCGCTGCCTGATTGAGGGCTGGTCATTCACCCTTCTCAGGGCCTCAGTTTCCTCATCTGAAAACGAGGTTCACGATGTGAAAATGTTCTTCTCATCTTACAGGAAACCACAAGGCAAATGAACCCGAAGGCGAAGTGTAGGGTGCTTGCTACACGGGAGCAAAGCATCCCATAAAGAGAAGCGGAGCTCAGCTGACCAGAAGTTGGGCCCAGGCTGTGCAGGGCGCGGGTTAGCAGCACACCCGGTGCAGCTTCGCCCAGGCCCGGACCCCTCAAATCAGAATCCCTGGGGGCTGCACCAGGCCCCAGTATTTTTTACAGCACCTCAGCTTCCTGAAATTATATAAACCCAAGTTTCAGAAACTCTTGTGTTATATAATCCAGATCAGTGGTTCCAATACAACAATCTGGTTCTATCAGAATTGGGAAATTTGGTAAAACATTACTTTATATTAGTGCAGACAGGAAAATCAAGGCCAGCACATTAACCACTTCGGTCCGGCGCTCACCGGCCGCGACACCTCGCCCGCAGCGGCACTCACAGTCGCCGGCGGAGTGCTGTGCGTTCTGCTCTTGCGTGACGAGGAGAGCCTTAAAGCACTGAAGCTTGTTTTACGTTACAGGCAGCTTTCCTGGTCATGTGAATCAGAATAGGTAACACATACACATATGTTTTCATTATGTTATTTTTAAATGTTCACAATTTTATTTTGCTAAATGAAAAATTAGAAAAGTCATACCACGGCTGTCGGCTAAAGTCGCTGAGCGTGTTCATCTGTGGCTGTCGACTACAGTCGACGCTCGGCCCAAAGTGGTTAAGGGAGATTCTGGCTCATCAGAAAGGAAGAACTTTAGAGTAGAGTCATCCAAGAATGGTAGATAATGAGCTCAGCACCCCTGGAGGGAATCAAGGACAGACCAAAGCACCGCAGGACACAAACACTTACGGTGACCTGAAACCACAGAGGTACCAACTGGCCCCAAGGTCCCTTCTGGCCCTCAGGCTCCCCAGATGCCGCTGGACACAGTGAATCTGAGGGCAGAGGAAGCAGAGCCAGATGCCTACCTGCCTCTATTCTCTGCGCATGGAAGCGGCTGGCCCTGCTGCCGTCCGTCTGCAGCTCGTCCTCAAAGTCCTCCCACAGGCAGTCTCGTACAGGCAGCGCACGGCCCAGTGCCTCCAGCTCTGTCTGGAAACTGTTGCTGGAGCAGCTTTGGAGGAAGCCAAACACCAGCAAGTCTGCGACATGCACATCCTTGAGGCCCGAGCCATTGCTGACCTAGGATGGAAAGGGAGGCAGGGAGACTTGGAGGACCCAGTCCAGGACCAGAGGCCCTTCCTGCAGCTAAGCTGGCAGAAGGGCTCAAGGCATGGCTGAGGCTGAAAGAGCCTCATGGGCCCAAGAGCCCTGCAGAGCCCTGCGGGTTTGAGAGCCCTCTGAGAGGTCACAGCAGGCACGGGTCACTCTGCAGCACCTGCTTTAAGCAATTCCACCTGTGGGTGTCAAAGAGCAAGCTCCAATTCTGCAGAAGGGGATTCATCTACCATTTGCTCATCCATGTTTCCTGAAAACATGTGGCTGGGATGAGCTTCCTGCTGGAGCAAGGTCCATAGGCTGTCTTAAGGGAGACAAGCAAATGTCACTGAGACGACATCCACGTGTTCATCTGCTTCTTTCCAAGTCCAAGTGCCCTTCACCAACTTGCACCCACCTTTCCTGCCTGTGCTTCTAGCAGTTAAAAACTCTTTTCTTTTCCAAAATCTCCTTTGTGGGCCCAGAATGGTACTGGGCAAACAAGATTTTCAATAAATACGGAGGAGTGGTAACCACAGCCAAACACTGGCCTTTGGCCAAACTTGGTTTACTGTGGGGGGGGGGGGTGTGCCCTGAAATCCAACCCCCCCCAGAGCTGTCAGGGTGGTCCTGCCCTAACCCGGCGGGGCTGGGCTCTCGGGCCCTGTGCCCTCCACCTGCACAAGCAGCAGCTTAGCCCAGCGTCCATGCCGTGGAGCCAGGCGGGGTGGCTGTGGTGCGCCAACTGCATCTGGGCCGGACTCCTGGCAGACAGAGGCGTGCACCGCAGCACCCACTGCTGAGGAGTGCCCAGAGAAGCACAGGCCTAGGGTGGGAGAGGGAAGAACCACCCAGAGGGCCAGGGTGCTGAGATCTCCTCAGATAAATGCAAAACAGACATCCTGGGCTGTCAGTGAAGGCCAGGACAGGAAGATAAAAGTGCAGGCAAAATTCATTTCTATCCTCTAAGTCCTTAATAATTTTCATTAGAAAAACCAAAACTTTTAAAGGGTAAATTGTTTTAAATAAATAAAATTATTAAAATAAGATGCCAGGGTATTGCTATTATTGCTATTCGACCTTCACTTCCCCCAAAGTTTTTTCTGAAAAATGGAAAAGTTTTATGTAAAATTCTACTGTGTCAAATCCTTACAATGCCTGTACATTGAGGCCGTGTAGTCCAAGACGGCTTAGAAGCTCAAGAACATGTTTTGTTCCTGCCTCAAGGAGGTGTGCTGATTAGGAGAGAAGAAAGAAGAACTGGGGCAGTGTTGTAGGGTAAACTGTATCCCCCAAAGACAAATGCTCAAGTCCTACTCCAAGTACTTACAAATGTGACCTTGTTTGGAAACAGGGTTTTTGCATACTGGATTAGGGTAGGTACTAAATCCAATGACTAGTATCTTTATGAGAGAAATGACAGGGAGATTTATACCTTGAGACACAGAGACATGGGGTGAAAGCACCCCATGAAGACAGGCGGAAACTGGAGTGACAGCCCTACAAGCCAAGAGTCGGGGAGCACTGCTGCGGCTGCAGAAGCCGGGAGAGGGGCCTGGAACAGACCCTCCTTCAGAGCCCCTGGCAGGAACCAGCTCGGACAACACCTTGATTTCAGACTTCTGGCCTCTAGAACTGAGGGAATGAACCTCTGTGTTTAAAGCCACTCTGTTTGTAGTATTTCATCCCAGCGAAGACTTCCTTCTGATCCAGGGGTTGGTACACAGGTACCCAAAGTCTGGATGCAGAGCAGGCTCTCAGGTTCAAGTTCAGTGACCTGTGGCTTTCCCACATAAAATAAAAAGAAGAGTTGACAGGGTAGAAAAGGAAAGAATTTCACATGTCAGAGGATAGGTCTGGAAGCCTCCAGGGGGTAACCATGACGCGGGAGGCCGAGCTGCAGGTGGAGGGAGAGCAGTATGGACAAGCACCTGCAGCAGGCGCTGAAGACGACAGGATTTAATTCCAGGAACAAACAGAGCTTGAGCTTTGCCAAACATGGAACCATGACCTTTCCTGATCTTCTAGATCCACTTGATCAAAGCTGAAATGAATGTCTCAGAAGATGGAAAATGTGATAGTTTATCTTTTTAGATTACAGGGAAAAAAATAATGATCAAGACTCAGGAAATCCTGCTGGACATAATGAAGACTGACTTCATCTCATGATACAAAATGAGTTCAGTGCAAAGAAAAAGACGGTCACTTACCCAGTGTGTTTGATAAAGTAGAATAACCCTGATTCCCAAACTTGGCAAAAACAATTGTCTTGGTTTTTCCAAATATCAAAAAACATCAAAGAGGCAGCAGTTGTAGGATGCTGAGAAGTAAAACATGGCCAAATTCCCCATATTTTCTTATGAAAAAATAGGAACCCTGATTTTAAAAAAACATTAATATTTCATGTTAATAATACAAGAGTGCTGATTAGCATATTTAGACTGGCAGAGAAATGGTGGCTAACTGAACAGATGCTGGGGGAGGACTTAAGTGCTGATGTAAGGCAAAGGAATGATGGGTGAGAAACAGCAAAAGTTGGAAAAATCAGTTGAAATACACCAGTAATCACAACAGATGTAACTTATTAAAGTCACTATGAAATTGAATTTCTTGAAAAATTTAAAAAATATATGCCCTTTGAGTGAATTCACAAAAACTCAACACAGAAATGTTGCAAATATAGACATTTTGAATTTAAAAAAAATCTAAGAATGCTACAGCATGGGCAAATCCCAAGGACGCTGTGCTGAGGAAAGTAAGCCTGGCATGCAAGGACAAATACTATGTGATTCCACCTCCATTTCCGGCCCAAAGTAGCCGGATCCCCAGAGACAGCAAGTGGAAGGTGGCAGCTGGCAGGGCTGTGGTGTTGACGGGAGTTTCGTTTTGGAAAGAAGGAAGAGCTCTGGGAAGGAGGGTGGCGCTGGCTGCACAGCAATGTGAGTGTACTTAGTGCCACTGAGCCACACACTTAGAAATAGTTTTTTGTGGTTTTTTTTGAGACAGAGTCTCACTCTGTTGCCCAGGCTAGAGTGAGTGCCGTGGCGTCAGCCTAGCTCACAGCAACCTCAAACTCCTGGGCTCAAGCGATCCTCCTGCCTCAGCCTCACGAGTAGCTGGGACTACAGGCATGCGCCACCATGCCCAGCTAATTTTTATTTATATATATATATTTTTTTCTTTTTTTTCCCTGAATGCGCAGATTCCTGAATCATATATGTATATATTTTTAGTTGTCCAGTTAATTTCTTTCTATCTTTTTAGTAGAGATGGGGTCTCGCTCTTGCTCAGGCTGGTCTCAAACTCCTAAGCTCAAACAATCTGCCTGCCTCGGCCTCCCAGAGTGCTAGGATTATAGGCGTGAGCCACCGCGCCTGGCCAAAATAGCTAAAATATTAAATTTTATGTTTTGTGTTTTTTACCACAATTTTTTTTAAAGCTGGTAAAAAACATCAAGGAGAAGTCAGAAATGTCTACAACAGGATGAAAGTTCTGATGGGGAAAAAAGGCAGAACCCTGAAATGTTAGAGAAAACTGCTGTTGTTTCACTGTGAAGCCCACGTGTGCAGGACCCCAGCAAGCCACTTCACTTCTTTGTCTCAGCTTCCTCAACTTGAAGGTCAAAGGAAAGGCACCAGGAGTGACCACCTCCACCCTCCTCCACTGAGGGGCCTCGGGGAGCACTGTGGGGGCAGGAGAGCAAGGGCTGCACATGCGTGACGGGTGGTGGCGTCTTAACCTCCAGACGTCGCCAGAACGCGGGAGGAAGGACGGAGCCGGGCAGGGAGAGCAGTCCAGGGCAGCGCACGCACACCCTCGCACAGGGCACTCTCTCAGACGCTGACTGCATCCTGTTGTCAGGACACTCGGAGCCCACTGTGCCTCAGGCCCTCCAGCCACCATGCTGAAAGCCACTCGGGTCCCACCCTTTTGCAAGGACAGTCCACAAATGCATCCTGAGAACTGCCAGGTGCCAGGTGCTGCTCTGTGCTCGGGAACTGGGCCAACACAGGGGACCGGGGTCACAAAATGCCAAGTCACTCGACTCTCGTAGACACCTCCCCGTCCGTGGCTGGTGAGAACGGCAGGGAGCTGGTGCACGCGGTGTGGACACCGGAAAGCCCTGGTGCTGGACACCCTAAAGAGGTCGCAGAACTTGGCAAAGAAAGGACATTAAAAGGCTATATATAGTACATAGACAAAAATAGAGCTTGATTGAATATGCTATAATTTTCTCTCCCAAAATCATTCAAACTGCAGACAAGGAATAGTTGAGGTGGCATCCCGGTGAAGGTGGGGAGCAGTCCACAGGACCTCTGTGTGACCCCGCCCCGAACCTACAGCTTTTCCATGATCCTAAATCAAAAGCCTGCCGCCCTTCCAGCTAGCCGGGCACCATGAGTAGGAGGGGAGTGGAAGGGCCGTGTCAGGGCAGTCGGGGAAGGACAGCAAGGGACGGGGGAGGATGAGCCAGCTTGGTTGGTTCTTTCACTATGCTCTGGTGAGTGGCAAGTCTGAAGTTCATCTTTGCAGAGCTGGGTGGGATTAGCACCGACAGGCACACACATGGAGGACAAGCTGACCCTTGGCCAACTCTGTGCCCCCCAAGCAATCTTCCAAGGATTTCAGAGTCTACCTCAGAGTCCATGGCTCGGGCACTGTGGGCAGCTCCAAATCACTCCTGGCACACAGGTGTCCTGGTCAGCAGCCTGGAAGGGAACACACACATAGGGTGGGTGGCCGCTCCCTGCAGGGGCACCAGGCCCCTGAGGGAAGAGCCAGGGAAGCCATCCTGGGCTCTGGCTCAGAGGCACACTCGTCGCTGCGTTTCTTTCTTTCTTTTTTCTTTTTTTGAGACAGAGTCTCACTGTGTTGCCCGGGCTAAACTGCCGTGGGGTCAGCCTAGCTCACAGCAACCTCAAACTCCTGGGCTCAAGCAATCCTCCTGCCTCAGCCTCCCGAGTAGCTGGGACTACAGGCATGCGCCACCATGCCCAGCTCATTTTTTCTATATACTTTTAGTTGGCCAATTAATTTCTTTCTATTTTTAGTAGAGACGGGGTCTCGCTCTTGCTCAGGCTGGTTTCAAACTCCTGACATTGAGCACTCCACCTGCCTCGGCCTCCCAGAGTGCTAGGATGACAGGAGTGAGCCACCGCTGCATTTCTTTCTTTCTGCTGGGCACGGAGCTGGGTGCAGCAGCCCAGGAGCAAGCTCTGGAGGCTTCCTCATCCTGGACACTCGCCAGGCCCCAGCGCTTCCCAGGGCCAGTCCTGCAGCCTCAGGCTTCAACTCCCCTACTCCATGCCCAGGAAGACCTCCGAGATCAGGCAAGCAGGACAGTCCGGCTCACGAATTATTTAAAAATAAATATTAGTTAGCAGATTATTACTATCACCACTATTGCTTTCAACAACAACAGAAAACCAACAGCCCGTTTCTTCAGGGTGCAGCGCTGCTCAGAGCGCTTCACTTGATCATCTCTTTTGTTGCACTCAGCTCTGCCGAGCAGTGGGCAGTGTCAATTCTGACTTCATGGTGAGAAAATAAGGTTTTGGGGGTAATTTTCTGAGGTCACAGAACTACCAAGTGGCAGCCAGGACTAGTAAGTGACTGCCCAGCAGGTGAGGTCTCTCCACTGGGCCACATGGCTCCAGGGGTAGATTAGAAGTACATTTGTATGTGGAGACACGTGCGCACAATTATTAAAAACAGAATGCACAGGGACCCTGGAGCAATGCGGCCTGAACTGCCCTGACAGGGCCACAGCAGCCCCGCCCCGCCCCGCCCCGCCCCGCCCAGCCATTCAAAACGAAGGTGACAAGGAAGAACGGTGCCTCCCACTCAGTGCATGGTAAATACCTTTCTTCCTTATCATTTTCTTAGTAACATTTTCTCTTCTCTAACTTACTTTACGGTAAGAACACAGCGCACAGTACATACAACACACAACATTATGTGTTATGGGCTGTTTATGTTGTCGGTGAAGGGTAGTTTTGGGGGAGTCACTCTGATCGTGCGGGGATCAGGGCCCTGACCCCCACGCTGCTCAAGGGTCAACTATATTTGACAACTGCACAAAGAGTAAAGCTTCCATACACCAAATTAAATAATACATTATAAACAACTGGCCTGACAGAAGCCATTTTGGAATTAAATTTTCAAGAAAAGCCCAAACAATGGAATATATACGACCATTAAAAACAATGAGAGGTCTGTCTGTGTGCATCAGTATAGAAAGATGTCCAAATACCGAACAAAAATTCCCGCATAACAGTCTGAATAGAATGATCCTATCTTTTTTTTTCTTTGAGACAGAGTCTCACTTTGTTGCCCAGGCTAGAGTGAGTGCCATGGCGTCAGCCTAGCTCACAGCAACCTCAAACTCCTGGGCTCAAGCGATCCTCCTGCCTCAGCCTCCCGAGTAGCTGGGACTACAGGCATGCGTCACCATGCCCGGCTAATTTTTTTTTCTATATATATTAGTTGGCCAATTAATTTCTTTCTATTTATGGTAGAGATGGGGTCTCGCTCTTGCTCAGGCTGGTTTCGAACTCCTGACCTCGAGCAATCTGCCTGCCTCGGCCTCTCAGAGTGCTAGGATTACAGGCATGAGCCACCGCGCCCGGCCAGAATGATCCTATCTTTAAAAGTATTTGCATGTGTGTGTGTGCGCGCGCACGTGCGCATGTTTACATTAGGTTGAACCAAACAAAATGGGCACATTGTAAGACAAAACCAAATATTGGCAACTTCATACGGTTCCTGAATACATAGAAAATAAAACGCAAACAGGAGAATGGCCAATCAACTGTCTCCAGAAAGAAAGGAGGCAGCCCTAGCCCCATGGGAAGAGGGGCTGGTAGGAGGCTGGCACTGATGGAGGTGCGCCTCCCCCCACAGGCTGCCAGCACCCCCAGGCTGGGTGCAGTCATGCACTTGGCACTGTCACCTCCCTGTCTGGGGGGCTCACTTCGGCCCTGGGGATCGTGCACGGGCTCGAGGCTGCGCCCTGGCCCTCCCACAGGCAGTCTGGAAGAGCCCGCCCCACGGCTGGGTACGGCTGTGCATTTAGGAGGATGAAGCCAGCTGCAAAGGCCTCCTGTGTGTGGCCATGTGGGGAAGCTCCTGGACCCTGGCTCCAGGGCCCTCACAGGGCACCAAGACAAAGGACAAAACAGAACACACCCCTCGGAAACAGGTCACAGAAGCCCAGCTGCCAAGGTCGGGGCACAGTGGTTCAGAGCGCCCCCCTCCACCACATTCCTCTAGAGACAGCTTCTGAATTCTGTGTGGGCGCAGGTTTACCTTTCAGCCCATCACTCAAGTAACAACTCATGTGAACTGACTTCCTTCCAGACCCCCACACACATCCGCATCTACACGCAAACCTGTGGCCATCTCCTCACTTCAATGAAGTCTCCCAGAACATTCTAGCATCTATATCTTTTTTTTTTTTTCTTTTTTTTTGAGACAGAGTCTCACTTTGTTGCCCAGGCTAGAGTGAGTGCCGTGGCGTCAGCCTGGCTCACAGCAACCTCAATCTCCGGGCTCAGCGATCCTACTGCCTCAGCCTCCTGAGTAGCTGGGACTACAGGCATGCGCCACCATGCCCGGCTAATTTTTTGTATATATATTTTTAGTTGGTCAATTAATTTATTTCTATTTTTGGTAGAGACGGGGTCTCGCTCAGGCTGGTTTCGAACTCCTGACCTTGAGCAATCCGCCCGCCTCGGCCTCCCAAAGTGCTAGGATTACAGGCGTGAGCCACCGCGCCCGGCCCTAGCATCTGTATCTTATTACAGTGGTTCTCAACCAGGGGTGATTTTGAGCCCCAGGAAATATCTGGCAGTGTCTGGAGACATTTTTGGTTGTCACCACGGGGTGGTGGGGAGGGTGCTGCTGGTGCTCAGTGGCCAGAGAGCAGGGAGGGACACTGTAGATACATGGGCAGCCCTCAGCTAACCATGCCCCAAACATCACTGCTGCCCAGAGCTCAGAACCCTGTTTGCTGTGTATGTAAATACCAAAATACAACTAACCACCTATTGTTCGACATTTAACTAGTTTAAAAATTTTACCATTAAAAATAGACTGTAAGGCCAGGTGCGGTGGCTCAACGCCTGTAATCCTAGCACTCTGGGAGGCTGAGGTGGGTGGATTGCTTGGGGTCAGGAGTTCGAAACCAGCCTGAGCAAGAGTGAGACTCCGTTTCTACTAAAAATAGAGAGAAATTAATTGACCAACTAAAAATATATATAGAAAAAATTAGCTGGGCATGGTGGCGCATGCCTGTAGTCCCAGCTACTCGGGAGGCTGAGGCAGGAAGATTGCTTGAGCCCAGGAGTTTGAGGTTGCTGTGAGTGAGGCTGATGCCACGACACTCACTCTAGCCTGGGCAACAGAGTGAGACTGTCTCAAAAAGAAAAAAAAATAGACTGTAACAAATATTTTGCAGGGCATTTTCTCATTAAATCCAGAATCAATGGGATAACAGATATGAACATAGGGTGTGCCAGTCTGTGCACAGGCCTCATGGCAGCTGCCAGAGAGGACAAGAGTGAGAGCAGCTCCTCTGGGCTGTGCCCTGGAGGTCACATGGCCTACACCTGGGGACCCCGCACCCACAGGAACTCCTGGCTGCTCTCTTCCCAGAGCCACAGGAAGCCATAACCCCCCTCGCCTCAGAACAAGGTCCTCAGGGTGTTCACAGCCAGGATCTCACTAGCCGCTTTATGCTTTGTTTCCCCAGTGGCTCCAGGACTCTGCGGAGCAGGGATGGCAAACGTCATCACTAATGACAAAGACGCAGCAGCTGCCATCTACTAACACCATCTAGACTGCCAAGCCGGCTCTGCGGCCTCCTCCCTAACCCTCACAACATCCTTGCCAAGAAGGCAAGGAACCTAGGCATCCTTGCCCCAGGTTTCAGAGACAGGGCTATGGCTCAAGAGTGCCCAGGAAGGGCAGGGGACACCTCAGCAGCTGCAAATGCCCAAGCTGGGCGCGCCGGGACAAGTCACAGCCCACCCCAGGCCCACTTCTCCTGAGTAAGACCAGCTGATAACAACAGATCATTCGTGTGTCTACTCAGACACCAGTCCCAGCCACTTTTTATTTTTATTTTTTTAGAGACCGGGTCTCCCTCTATTGCCTGGGCTAGAGTGCAGGGGTGCCATCATAGCTCACTGTAACCTCAAACTCCTGGGCTCAAGTGATCCTCCTGCCTCAGCCTCCCAAAGTGATGAGATTACAGGCGTGTGCCACTGAGCCTGACCTAGCCCCCCTTTCCGAAGCCCCAGAGCCTCCCTCACACCCTAGAGGCCAAATGTCCCTGAAAACCTCACAGTTCACAAGAGGCCCACCCAGCCCCTCCCACACAGTGGTTAGGGTGGAGGTGCAGCTACGCCAGGGCAGAGCAGCGCAGGTGCTTCTGGAAGGATAAGGTGTTTTGGAGGCGGAACCCTGCACATGGCAGCTGCTCCTCCCTCCTTGGTCAGCATGTGGTCATCCCTGTGCTCCTGGTCCCCTGTGTGGGTGATAGCTGGCTCACTGAATTTCGTTAGTGACAAATAAATGGCACTGTGTCCCCACCACCACCACACCCACCTCCTAGGCACCCAGGGCCCTCAAGGTCACCCTCACACTGCCCAGGAGACACACTAGATGGGCGCTGGGAGAGCCCAGCCCACTCCTCCACCAACAGACATGCTGGGCTCTGGGAGCTCCCAGGCCCTGCCCCAGGGAAGCTCATTTACAGCAAATATATCATTATACCTATGACGAACACCAGGAAAACAGGCACGTGCTACCCTAAGAACCAATCAGTCATCAACCCATCCACCCAACATACAGAAGCCTGCCGGGTGCCAGTTGCCAATCAAAGCCACAACACAGGAACGTAAAGTCAGTGACCCAGGCTAGCACCCAAAGTGCCCTCTGGGCGTGGGGCTCAAGAGTGCCCAAGAATTAACCAGAAAAGCAGGACAGGCACTTCACTTTTCTTTTTTTTTTTTCTTGAGACAGAGTCTGACTCTGTTGCCCAGGTTAGAGTGCCGTGGCGTCAGCCTAGCTCACAGCAACCTCAAACTCCTGAGTTCAAGCGATCCTGCTGCCTCAGCCTCCCAAGTAGCTGGGACTACAGGCATGCGCCACCATGCCCGGCTTATTTTCATATATATACTTTTAGTTGTCCAATTAATTTCTTTCTAATTTTTTAGTAGAGACACGGTCTCACTCTTGCTCAGGCTGATCTCGAACTCCTGAGCTCAAACGATCCACCTGCCTTGGCCTCCCAGAGTGCTGGGATTACAGGTGTGAGCCACCGCACCGCTGGGCACTTCACTTTTCTGGGCCTTGGTGTTATCATCAGAAAAATGAAGGGTCTGAAGAAAGTGAGTTTCCTTTTGTTTTCTTCTTCTTCTTAAATGAACACGTTAAAGATCTTATATAACTCATTAACAGTAAGATATAAAAACCATTCAGCCGGGAGCGGTGGCTCACGCCTGTAATCCTAGCACTTTGGGAGGCCGAGACGGGCGGATTGCTCAAGGTCAGGAGTTCGAAACCAGCCTGAGCGAGACCCCGTCTCTACCAAAAATAGAAAGAAATTAATTGGCCAACTAAAATATATATATATACAAAAAATTAGCCGGGCATGGTGGCGCATGCCTGTAGTCCCAGCTACTTGGGAGGCTGAGGCAGTAGGATTGCTGAGCCCAGAAGTCTGAGGTTGCTGTGAGCTAGGCTGACGCCACAGCACTCACTCTAGCCTGGGCAACAAAGTGAGACTCTGTCTCAAAAAAAATAAATAAATAAAATAAAAAAATAAAAACCATTCAAAGGAGTCAAAGAAGTCAGAAATGAATTTACAACCCAACGCAAAACTGACCAATATGGACAAGGCAATAATCAACTGCGTTCACCCGGGCAAAGCTCAACTGCGTTCCCATGGACAAAATCATTTGCATTGTTAACATCAGTTTTCTAGCACTTACAAGAGTTATACAGCTCAAAGATAATGAAAGGCAGAGAAACCCTAAAAGAGTGTGTGTTTTTTGCCCATTTCAGAGTTTTCTCCAATTTTTCCTGACAGTCTCTCTACCTGTGAGAATAATCTCAAAGACATTCTTTAATACAAAAAAAGGGCTGGACTCATTAGACTGTAATTTACATAGGTGTGGCAAGAGTGTTAAGTAACCAACTAAGCCTCTTACGTTTCTTTTGCAAATTTAGAGCCACGCAGTATTGAACAATTACGAAGGCCACAAAATCTACTTTGCCTGGAAATTTTCATAAGGAATCTTAGGTTGAACTTTGAAAACTGTCTGTTACTTGCTACGCTGAGGGCAGGAAACCAAGCCTGAGAAATTCCAGCAGGTTCACCTGCAGTGTCTGCAAGTGTGAGGGTTCGCTGTGGAAGTAGATGGAGATCACCCAAATGAGAGAAGCCGGTATGTACTCAGGGCAGAGCCCCCACGGCAGGCGGGGGCGGGGGCGGGGGCGGGGGGCGGTGTCGAAAGGGCACACAGTTTTGGTTCATAAAGATGAAAAAGTTCTGGAGATGGAGGGTGGTGACGGCTGCACAACAATGTGATGCGCTTAATGCCACTGACCTGTACACTTGAAAATGGTTAAAATCTTCTATTTTACCACAATAAAAATACAAATTTTAAAAATGACAGATTCTTCTTATTGAACCTATGGAAATAACTATCACCACAAAAATAAGGAGACTTAGTAAGAATGGTGGGGGGTATGAGTGAGAAATAGGTATCATTTAAAAATGTTTTTTCCCATTGACCAGAGCAAGAGCCTACTAAATTGTTATGGGTTTACATACAGCTTAAGAAAAAGAGGGGGTTCCCTCATATCTCTAGAAAATAGAAATTATTAATAAAACATCAGGCCAGGTAGGGTGGCTCACGCCTGTAATCCTAGCACTCTGGGAGGCCCAGGTGGGAGGATCCCTCAAGGTCAAGAGTTCGAAACCAGCCTGAGCAAGAGTGAGACCCCATCTCTACTAAAAATAGAAAGAAATTAATTGGCAAACTAAAAATATACATAGAAAAAATTAGCCGGGCATGGTGGTGCATGTCTGTAGTCCCAGCTACTCGGGAGGCTGAGGCAGGAGGATCACTTGAGCCCAGGAGACTGAGGTTGCTGTGAGCTAGGCTGACACCATGGCACCACTCTAGCCTGGGCAACAGAGTGAAAAGAAAGAAAAGAAAGAGGAAGGGAGGGGAGGGAGGGAGGGAGGGAGGGAGGGAGGGAGGGAGGGAGGGAGGGAGGGAGGGAGGAAGGAAGGAAGGAAGGAAGGAAGGAAGGAAGGAAGGAAGGAAGGAAGGAAGGAAGGAAGGAAGGAAGGAAGGAAGGAAGGAAGGAAGGAAGGAAGGAAGGAAGGAAGGAAGGAATTGGCCAACTAAAAATATATGGAAAAAATTAGCCAGGCATGGTGGCGCATGCCTGTAGTCCCAGCTACTCGGGAGGCTGAGGCAGAAGGATCACTTGAGCCCAGGAGTTTGAGGTTGCTGTGAGCTAGGCTGACACCACGGCACTGTAGCCTGGGCAACAGAGACTCTGTAAGTAAGTAAGCAAGTAAATAAGTAAATAAAACAAAACATCGGCAGTGTTCCAAGCCAATCACCACATACAACTTCCCCGAGCAGCTGGTTGGGTGCTGTGTAAACCGTGTCATGTGGGTTAGGAGCCGCAGTCTGCTTCCAAACTAGCAGAGCCCTGGAAATCCTGCCCCAGGGCCCTGGTGTGGTCTGAGAGCTGTTGAAACTCTGCACTTGGAAAGCAGCTCACACAATCCCTCTCGCCCAGCGCTGACTCTATCTTTTTTTTGAGACAGAGTCTCGCTTTGTTGCCCAGGCTATAGTGAGTGCCGTGGTGTCAGCCTAGCTCACAGCAACCTCAAACTCCTGGGCTTGAATGATCCTTCTGCCTCAGCCTCCCGAGTAGCTGGGACTACAGGCATGCGCCACTATGCCCGGCTAATTTTTTCTATTTATATTAGTTTCTTTTCAATTAATTTATATTAGTTTCTTTTCAATTAATTTCTTTCTATTTATAGTAGAGACGGGGTCTTGCTCTTGCTCAGGCTGGTTTCGAACTCCTGACCTCAAGCAATCCTCCCGCCTCGGCCTCCCAGAGTGCTAGGGTTACAGGCGTGAATCACCGAGCTAGCCTGACTGTCCTTTTATGGAACCCCACACTCATCAATGTATGACAGAGACTTACCGGTTGAGATTAATTTTTTTCTCCAGCCAATGATATAAGATGGAGGAGAGTTCAGCTCTCTTTGGGGTACGGTTCATACCTATTTCATAACAAATTTGGTCAGTGTTTACTCTGAGAATGAAAATACAGCACATAAGCAAGGGAGGGCGCTGACACGCAAGAGACTTCCCATAAAGCCCACGACTTACAGAATATTTGTAGTGATAACATTTTACCTGCACCAACTTAGCCAAGGGAAACCCCAACTAGCATCTCTTCTGATTTGACAATTACTTTTTCTGTGCAGCAATTAAAATAGTAACACTTAAATCTAATTATTTTTGCAATATTTTCCTTTTTATAAGGTGAATGACCAAATCTTTGTGCCTTTCCAGGGGCACTTTTGGAAGTCTCATTAAGAGTTTTAGATATAAAACAAACTGAAAAATTTTTTTTCTTAAACTTAGGGTCCAATCTTCAGAAAGCAACGTCGGCAGTGTTGTCAGAGGTAATCTGGACATACAATTAAAGCAGGATCATGGGTGCCCAAGGGAAGAGACTTGGCAAGCAATCCTCCTGCCTCAGTCTCTGGAGTAGCTGGGACTACAGGTCCACATAACCACACCTGGCTATTTTTTTTAATTTGTTGTAGAGACAGTGTCTCACTGTTGCCCAGGCTAGTCTTTAACTCCTAGGCTCAAGAGATCCTCCCGCCTGTCTCTCAAAATGCTGGGATTATAGGCGTCAGCCACCACACCCAGCCAGACTTGGTTATCTATTAATAAAACTAACAGACCTTTACTCTTTCATAAATGATGAGCCTTTGTTCTTCGTTTTTCTACCTTAAATAATCAAGAACGTAATAAAGTCAAAGTATCAAAACTATCCTGCTATACAGAACCTCTGCTATTGCAGTGGATTACACAGGAAGTCAAGAATAATCTTTCATTTTGAAGGCCCAGGCATTAGTGAGGAAACCAAGAAAGCAAGACCACCAACGCAGCACACCTCACTAAAACCATGGTATTTCAGAACTTTTCAGACTCGGGTATTATAAACTACAACAATAAAATTCACTTTCCAAGGTTTGTCCTTCACTTTTTTTCATATTTTAGAAAATCTCTAAATCTCTTTAGAATAGCATGTGGTCCAGGAAATCCCAGAGTACCTGAGACCCTGTCAGAAGATCCGTGAGGTAAAAACTCTTTCATAATAACACTAATCTTTTCTTCCTCTCTCATTCGTTCATGAGGGTACAGTAGGGTTTCCCAGAGACCAGATGATACAGACACTGCAATAGAATGAGAATCCGGATATCTTGTATTTAGTCATTTAAGAGATTTATAAAAAAATTAAATAATGCTGTTCTCCATAAAAATGTTTTGTTTTATAAAATATACTTTTAAAAAATATACTTGCGCTGCCCGGGCACGGTGGCTCACGCCTGTAATCCTACCACTCTGGGAGGCCGAGGCGGGTGGATTGCTCGGGGTCAGGAGTTCGAAACCAGCCTGAGCAAGAGCAAGACCCAGTCTCTACTATAAATAGAAAGAAACTAATTGGCCAACTAATATATATAGAAAAAATTAGCCGGGCATGGTGGTGCATGCCTGTAGTCCCAGCTACTCGGGAGGCTGAGGCAGCAGGATCGCTTGAGCCCAGGAGATTGAGGTTGCTGTGAGCTAGGCTGACGCCATCACACTCTAGCCTGGGCAACAAAGTGAGACTCTGTCTCAAAAAATAATAATAATTTTTATGTATAAAAGGATCTACAGACAAAAAGCTTGAGAAATGCTGCTTTGAGAAAAAAACAAAAACAAACCTATCCTTTTTCTTTGAAAAATAAAAGCACATACACAACTGTTTCTCTATCACCCATATCAATAACTTTCAACCCAAATTACTGACTTCTCTTTCATAGGACCTGGGGGTTGATATTTGAGAACTGTGTCAGAAACAAGCGTTTTAGATGCTCATGAACACATGTGTAACACAACTTTTTGTTTTGTTTTTTGAGAGGGTAACTTAAAATAAACCACTTCCTCATTTTCTGAGTTGGTAGCTTCTTTTACACAAAGGGACCCTGGAAAGAGACTCCAAAAGGCCAACCAAGACGTCAAGGCGCCAGGCCGCAGTGCCGCCGGAAGGTGCTGCTGTGCTTGTCGAGGTGATCCGCCTGCCTCTTCCTGAGAGGCCTCCACTGGGACCACGGGGGCAAGATGAGGGGAAAAGACTGTGCGGGGCTGGGGCCGTGGGGCCTGCCAGGGCTGGTTCTGGGGAGAGTCCGGGGCACTCAGAAAAAGCTTCCTCCCCTCGCTGCCTCCCCTCCCCCGCTGGCAGGGAGCGGGTGGAGGCCTCTCCACCCCGAACGGTCCAGTCCAGGTGGTGTGTGCCACAGTCACAGCTGAGAGTTTGGACACTGACTCCCTCAGATGTGACCCCGGGGAAGTTACTCAACCTCTCCTTGCCTCAGTTTCCCCATCTGCAGAACAGGAATGCCAACCTAGTCTCTGATTACTATGATGTCCAAACAAGCTAATCAACATCCGCAAAGCCCTCTGTGTGTATCTGGCCCACAGGAAGTGACAGTTGGTCATCAAGTTGGTGACAGCTGGTCATCATTGTTCTCTTTGGCTGTGATCAGCTGTCTTCTTCAGAACTGTCACTGGTTTGGGGGTGGCCAACCAGGGGTGGTAGCTGAGGAACCGCGGAACCTGTGCATGTGAGGCCCATGGGGCGGGCAGGGCCAGCCCTCAGGGACACTCCAGGCCTGCACTGCCCTCCAGAGCCCAAGCTGGCAAACAGCGACCAGACCAGCAAGCACAGAAAGCACTTCCAGCTGCCACAGCTCTAGATGGAGGCTTCTCACCCGCCCTCCAGAGCTGGCAGCCTGGGCGCCAGCAAGACGCACATGGTCCTGGGGCAGCCCAACACCGGGCAGTTACAGTCCCTCGTCCCCTCCCTGGCCCCTCCCGTTCACGCTAGAGAGAACATCACTCCCTGTCCTTCCACGTGGCCAAGACGCCTGCCTGGAAGGCTCTGTCGTCAAACGGCCATGCCCTCCATCTGCCCTCATCCGTCCTTCTGAGTCCAGGGGCCTGGGCACTGCTGAGGCTCCTGGGCAGGCCGTTCTCATTTGCAATGAGTGGAACCTCAGCTCCCCCAGTCAGCCTCCTGGGTCAGCTAAGGCTGTGAGGAACCTGGAACAAGGCCTCCAAGCAGGTCATACAACGCTCCTGCCCATCTAGGCACCCCACGGCACTCCCGCACCACCCTGAGTGCATGCCCTGTCTTCTGAATCCAGCAAACTCCTACTCATCCTTCAGAGCCCACCTGATAGCCCAGCCTTCTCTGCCTGTCCCATCTAATCTCTGCGACAGAACTAACCACAACTCACCCCGTGTTCCCACAGCTTTTTGCACCAACCACCACCAAAGCCTACAATCCATCATAGTAGTCACCCGTCTTGCATCCCAGGAGCCGGCTGTCCAGCCTGTGAGACGCCCGCCTTCAAGCCTGGGCAGGAGGGGAGGGAGAGGAGGTCGCACACACTCTGGGCTGCAGGTAAAGGCGTGGCCACTGTCTACCCAGCAGTGCCTCACTAGAGTGCTGCCATCTAAACTCCCAGGACGGAGGACTCCGCCTCCCACCCGCCTGGCTCAGAGAACGTGGGCTCACCGGGGCTTGCCCCAGGGGCCAGCCGGCCTCCCGCGCAGAGCCTGCCAAGCGCCCGGGGTGGGGGTGGCGACGGGAACCCTGCTGCAGCCCCGGTCCCTTCTGCAGAGAAGGCCGGCGGGCGGAGCGGAGCCCGGGCGGGCGGCGGCCGGGAAGCGAGTGTGTGCGCGTGCGGCTCGGTCGCTCCTCGCGGCCCCACGCGGCCCGCGGAAGGCCCAGCCAGCCCAGGAGGCGCAGGTGCACCCGCCACTCCACAGAGGCCTCCACGGGCTCCGCAGCCGTCCCCTCACTGCCGCCGCCAGCCCCACCTGACCGCCACCAGCGGCACGGCCGTCCCCGTCGGACGGACGAACAACGGCACTCCTGCCCGTCCAGCCACCCGGTTCAGGGCTCTGCAGCCACCCAACAAAGAGGCCGGAACCGCCCGTCACTGCAGACCGTCGAAGGCCCCGCTTACTACACGGGTCGGACGGCCGCCCCGGGCTGCGCGCCCAGGGCCGCGGTGTCTGCAGGAGCGGGAAGGCGCCCGGGCCCAGCAAGGCCGGCGTCCGGGCCGCGGTTCCGGCCCGCCACGGAAAGGTGGTGGCCCCAACCCGTCCCTCCGTCGCTTCCCCATCTCGGGACTGGGCCCGGGTGTGTGCGGCCCCGCCGCCCCTGCGCTCCGCGCCCTCGCGCCACCGAGGCCCGCGTGGAGAGCAGAGCGCGGGCCCTCCCCGCCTCCGAGGGGCGCCTCCGGCAACCCGAGCCGCGGCGTCCGGGGCGCGAGGAGGGCCCCGGCGGACGGCAGGCGGGGCGCGGCTCGGGCCGCCGCTCCCTCCCCCGGCTCCCTCCGAGGCGCGGCGGTCCCAAGAGGCCCGCCGAGTCCGCGCCCAGGCGGCACGGGTGCCGAACTGGGCTCCGCACTGACCCGGGACGGCGCGGGCGAGCAGCTACTCACCCCTGCAGCCGCGGGCGGGAGGCGAGCGCGGCGAGCCCGGGACGCGGGACGGCGCGCGCTCCCGCCGGCGCTTCCTCTTCGGCGCCTCGGGCCGGCCCCGCCCCGGCCCCAGCCTCCGTCCCGGTCCCCCGCCCCACGCCCCTAGACACGCCCCGCCCCGGCCCCAGCCTCCGTCCCGGTCCCCCGCCCCACGCCCCTAGACACGCCCCGCCCCGGCCCCGCCCCGGCCCCCCGCCCCACGTCACTAGACACGCCCCGCCCCGGCCCCGCCCCGGCCCCAGCCTCCGTCCCGGTCCCCCGCCCCACGCCCCTAGACACGCCCCGCCCCGGCCCCGCCCCGGCCCCCCGCCCCACGCCCCTAGACACGCCCCGCCCCGGCCCCGCCCCGGCCCCAGCCTCCGTCCGGGTCCCCCGCCCCACGCCCCTAGACACGCCCCGCCCCGGCCCCGCCCCGGCCCCCCGCCCCACGTCACTAGACACGCCCCGCCCCGGCCCCGCCCCGGCCCCAGCCTCCGTCCCGGTCCCCCGCCCCACGCCCCTAGACACGCCCCGCCCCGGCCCCGCCCCGGCCCCCCGCCCCACGTCACTAGACACGCCCCGCCCCGGCCCCGCCCCGGCCCCAGCCTCCGTCCCGGTCCCCCGCCCCACGCCCCTAGACACGCCCCGCCCCGGCCCCGCCCCGGCCCCCCGCCCCACGTCACTAGACACGCCCCGCCCCGGCCCCGCCCCGGCCCCAGCCTCCGTCCCGGTCCCCCGCCCCACGCCCCTAGACACGCCCCGCCCCGGCCCCGCCCCGGCCCCCCGCCCCACGTCACTAGACACGCCCCGCCCCGGCCCCGCCCCGGCCCCAGCCTCCGTCCGGGTCCCCCGCCCCACGTCACTAGACACGCCCCGCCCCGGCCCCGGCCCCAGCCTCCGTCCCGGTCCCCCGCCCCACGCCCCTAGACACGCCCCGCCCCGGCCCCGCCCCCGTCGCCGCCTGCGGGCGGCGTCCCGGCAGCCGTGCCCTGCCCGCGGCGTTGGCCCGCCATTCACTCCAGGCTGTTTCCGGAATGGCCCTGGGCCGCAATTCTCCGTTCTCACGGAAGCGGGGAGGGTGGAAAATGTGGGCAAGGCCACGTGAGCCAGAGGCGAGCTGCCCGGCCGCGGCGGGCGGGGCGCGCGCAGGGGCCTGGCGCCAACGAAAGAGAAACAAAAAGGAAAGCAAGTTTCTGGCAGGGATGCGGAAGCGACGGGCACCACGGAGGCCGCTGCACCTAGACGTAGGAATAGAAACCCGATTCAGAGAAAAAAATAGACTAGAAGGAAACATAACCGCAAATCATCACAGGCTTACATTAAAATAATAAAATCTCCGCCCGGCGCGGTGGCTCACGCCTGTAATCCTAGCACTCTGGGAGGCGGAGGCCGGAGGACCGCTCAAGGTCAGGAGTTCAAAACCAGCCTTAGCAAGAGCCAGACCCTGTCTCTATAAAAATAGAAAGAAATTAGCTGGACAATTAAAAATACATATATAAAAAATTAGCCGGGCATGGTGGCGCCTGCCTATAATCCCAGCTACTTGGGAGGCTGAGGCAGGAGGATCGCTTGAGCCCAGGAGTTTGAGGTTGCCCTGAGCTAGGCTGATGCCACCTCACTCTAGCCCGGGCAACACAGTGAGACTCTGTCTCAAAAAAAATAATAATTATAATAAAATCTCAGTGTCTGTCTTCAACATTTTTGTACTTTCCAAGTTTTCTTAAATAACTGTGACACTAAGTGTGTTAAATTTAAGCATTATCTCTACATCAAACTGATTTCATTATCTCTATATCAAACTGATTTAGTTATCAGTTATCAGAACTCTGAGGTTCCTGGCAGCCACAGCAAAGAGAGAGATTTAATAATTTCACAATTCCACAAAGAAAAGATGGGCATATCAATTTCCAGTTAGAGTCCAACTTCATCTCACACTTAACTAAAGTTCAGGAGGGTCTGTCCAGGCAGCCCAGTTTGGGAAGAAACTGCTCTTGAGACCAAGCCCCAGTAGCCTCTTTTTTTTTTTTTTTTTTTTTTTTTGAGACAGGGTCTTGGTCTGTCACCTGGGCTAGAGCACAGTGGCATCAGCCTAGCCCACAGCAACCTCCAACTCCTGGGCTCAAGGGATCAGCCTCCTGAGTAGCTGGCACTACAGCATGCACCACCACACCCAGGCAATTTTCTATTTTTCATAGAGATGGGTTCTCGCTCTTGCTCCGGCTGATCTCCTGACCCCAAGTGATCTTCCTGCCTCGGCCTCCCAGAGTGCTGGCATTACAGGTGTGAGACACCGCGCCAAGCCCCAGTAGCCTCTTTGAAGTAGAGAGTCTCCAAGTCAGAATGACCTTGAGGTCCTGGTGACCTTCCTTCCAGGCTGGCCCAGGCTCTGTCCCACAACATGATTGACCAGCGAGCCTAGTGGCATGGGGTCTGCAGCCCCCAGGCCCAAGTTGTTCCTATGTTTCAGTGTCCCCAAGTTCATGGGGTCCTGCAGGGAGCTAGTGTCACTCTCCTGTAGTCTGGAATCATCCCCAAGAGAGTAAAGAGAACAGTCCTGGCCAGCTCTTCTGCCTTTGCTGCATGACACCTCCAAGGCCCATTCCGGCTCTCTCCTCTCTTGCCGTGGTGCTTGATCATAGGAGTATCACCGTCTTCGTGGTCACCCACAGCGCTCGTCCCGAAGGCACTGTGCCTCTCCGGAGAAGCAGCGGCAGCCTCAGGGAGGGAAAGACCAGCACCAGGCCGGGCGTGGTGGCTCACGCCTGTAATCCTAGCACTCTGGAAGGCTGAGGCTGCGAATTGCTCAAGGTCAGAAGTTCGAAACCAGCCTGAGCAAGAGTGAGAACCCATCTCAACTAAAAGTAGTAAATTAATTGGCCAACCAAAAATACATAGAAAAAATTAGCCAGGCATGGTGGCACATGCCTGTAGTCCCAGCTACTTGGGAGGCTGAGGCAGGAGGATCACTTGAGTCCAGGAGTTTGAGGTTGCTGTGAGCTAGGCTGATGCCCCGGCACTCACTCTAGCCTGGGCAACAGAGTGAGACTCTGTCTCAAAAAAAAAAAAAAAAAAGCCCAGCACCAGACGCGTGGTGGGCATTCGCCAGCTATTCCAGAAAGAAGAAAGGCCTGGCCAGGACGAATGTGGACATTGCAGGAAGAACAAGGGGGCAAAATTGTATAACCAGCCCCAGAGTGAGTATACTGGTTTTCGTGTGCAGCTTCAGTTTTCTCTAAAGGAGATGTCAAAACGGACAATCTAGAAATTGAACAAAAGCAAGTTCATTCAAACTTACTTTCTCCTCTCTAGGCACAAATCCTACACTGTCCCTGCTATTCTCTGCCAGCTCCTGTGGCCTCTGCTCTTTACCTGGGCCCTCCCCGCAGGTGTCACAGCCTGGACTACTACATAACTGTTTGGCTGGGTTTTGACTGCCTCCCTCAGTGGAGAGTGACCTCCCGCAGGACTGGGACGTGCTTTCTGTGTGCTCTTGCCTCATGCTGGGCACTCAGGACCTCAGCAAATGAATGAGCGTGTGAAGCAGAAAGCCATCAGATGGCTGTGCAGAGGAGGAATCAGGAAGTTGCAAAGTGTGTGGTGGGATGCTGCCACTGAGCCGTCTGTGGGCCTGTGTTTAAATCAATGGCACAAAGTCAAAAGGCACCCAGACATGAAAAGAGGGGAAGAGCACCTGGGCACAGGACACACTCTCTGCTGTGGCCGTCCTGGGTGGGAGCTCAGGGCAGCTGGCAGGGGGGAAAGAGGAGCTCGGGCTTGAGGTTTGGCAGCCTGATAGGTGGCTGAAGTTTTACCCTAAGCACTGTGGGGGCTGCGGCCCTGCCATGCAGGGCAGGACTACACCGGTTCCTTGTGTCTCCTATTATCAGGAGCTTTCTGCCGGTCTCCCATGTGCTGCTCGCAGGCAGGGTAGCTTCTCCCCAGCCCAATCCCTGCCCCCGTCCTAATTTGCTGCTTCTATTATGCTTTGGGCTTCAAAATCTGTCCACAGTGTTTGTAAAACAAGAGAGTATGATGTTTCTTGCAAAGGCAAAACAAAACCAAAAAAAGGTGGGGTCAGAAAACAGATCAGTGGTTGCCAGAGACTAGGAGCCAGAGGGACTGGTTGCCTATAAAAGGGCACAGGGGAAATTTGGGGGATGATGGCATTCTGCTACATTTTTTTTCTTTTGAGACAGAGTCTTGCTTTGTTGTCCAGGCTAGAGTGAGTGCCGTGGCGTCAGCCTAGCTCACAGCAACCTCAAACTCCTGGGCTCAAGCGATCCTCCTGCCTCAGCCTCCCAAGTAGCTGGGTGCCGGAGCCAGCCGGCGACGTGTGGCACCTGGAGTTAGGGGGCGAGGCTGAGAAATGAAGAGACAACAAAAAGATGGGGACGGGAGGACGGAGTCCTTGCTGACTGCCGCACCTCGTTTATTTCAGTTGCTGTATTTATACAGATAAGAACAAAGGAGAAGCAAAATGCAAAGGAACAGGTGGTGCATGTCTTCATTAAACCAGAAAACAAAACAGTTCTTGTTTCTTTTAACCTTACGTCACTTTGATAGTCCTTTCCCTCGCTTAAGCAGTTTTCTAATCTACAACTTAACTTTTTTCTGATATCAAAAAAGCTACAAATACTCAACTATGATCACTCAGACAGTTCAAGGAAAGAGCACCCAAGCGTAATTAACAATTCTGAGAAAGGAGTGTGCAGGGCCTAGGGGGGGCTATAAGCTACGAGGGCTGTGTGCACAGGATTACTTCAGTGACCTTCTATAACTGCTACTGTTATCTCCAGCACCCTCTGTGAGCTAGAAGAAAGGCCAAGAATGTCAGAGCTCTGAGTTAAGGCGCCAGGTGCTGTGTCTCAAGGACCCCAGTGTTCTGGGCAGCAACCGCACTTCAACTCTCCCGTGTTCGGGACAGCTCCCAACAGCTGGGACCACAGGCATGCACCACCATGCCCGGCTAATTTTTTCTATATATATTAGTTGGCCAATTAGTTTCTTTCAATTTTTAGTAGAGACGGGGTCTTGCTCGGGCTGGTTTCGAACTCCTGACCTGGAGCAATCTGCCCGCCTCGGCCTCCCAGAGAGCTAGGATTACAGGTGTGAGCCACCGCGCCCGGCCACATTCTTCTACATTTTGATTGTAGTGGTTGTTACATGACTGTACACTTTCGTCAAAACTCTCAGAACTCCACACTAAAAAGGGTGAATTTTACTGTGTGTAAATTATACCTTTATTTAAAAATGAAATTGCCCATTCGTACATACACAGGAGAGAGTCACTCTCAGCAGAGAAAACAAACGGGCACCCAGCCAGGCTGGGATCTGCCAGGTTTCTCACAGCTGCTTCCTGTGCTGCCACTGCCTCCTGTGAAACCCGGGCCCCTCGTCCTTAGTTCCCCGTAGTGCAGCGGAAAGAGGCCGGCATTTTTAAAACCTTCTTTAAGGAGCCCAGTTTCTGAAAGGCTGTTTCAAAGCCCCCTGTCAGGAGCTGACTGTGTCCTCCAGATTCACATGCGGAAGCCCTGGCCTCGCGACCTCAGGGTGTGGCTGTGTGTGGACACAGGGTCTGTACCGAGGTGGCTGCAGCGAAATGGGGGCTTCAGGGTGGGCCCTAATCCAGCAGGACTGGTGTCCTTATGCGAAGAGGAGATTTAGACACAGACGGACAGAGGGACGGCTGTGGGAGGACGCAGGGAGGAGAGGGGCCTCGGGAAGCCAAGCCTGTGGCCACAGCCATCTCCAACACGGGCTCCACAACTGCGAGATGGGTTCCATCGTTTCAGGCCGCAGTCCATGGTGCTTGGTTAGGGTGGCCCCGGAAGACAGAGTGCCCTCCTTCTGCTCTGAGTCCCTGTTCCCGGAGGAGGGGCTGGTTTCCTTCCCTTTCTCTGCCCGAGCTCCTCACCAGGTGGCCTTCCTCTCCTGGTCTGGGTCAGTCTCACACCCATCTTGTCCTGCTGCATGGTCAAAGGCAAACGTTATCCTTTTTAGCAAAATTCAGATCTTTCTCTCCTTCCTAGGCCTGGTCCCGGGGACCCTCCTCACAGGCTGGCTCACAGCCAACCGCGGGCAGCGGGCCCTCTGAACTCCCGGAATGACTTGGCCTCTCCAGGCTCTGCCCCTGGGCCCCCAGGGCTCACTCACCCCAGGCCTGGGAAGACGGAGCCCTGGCCTCGGGCCTGCACACGGTACGGCTGCGGCTGCAAGAGGAAGGAGCAGGCTTGGACAGGGAAAGCCTTGATCGCAATGCAGCTCTGACCCCGCGAGAGGAAAGAGGGAAGGAGAGAACTGGGCAGATGCGCAGTGGACCCGGTAGGGGCCCACGGCAGCCATGCCAGTGGGGAGCTTCAGGCACAGATGGCCGTTAGAGAAGTGGACACCCCCTGTCCCTGCATGCTCACTCATTGCCAGGGGAGCGTGGCCTCTGCTTCAGGTTCTGGAGGCTGTCAGCGGAGGTCCTTCTCACAGCCAGAGAGCAAGTTCCCCGTGGGAGGGAGATCCAAGCGTCCCGGGACTGCACAACCCGGGTGTCATAGTCACCAACTCTGAGGCCTCAGGGCCCCCGAAGGTGTGTTTCTAGCCGGCCCGCCTGCCGGCCAAAGCGGGTTTCCCGGGGTCTCCCCAGGGGTGCCGAGGTGAGGCTGTTCCAGGCGGCCGCTGCAGGCACCAGCTCCTCGCTCCAGCGCGGGGCTCACTCCCGCCGACCTGGGGCGGATGCCACAGCAGCCAGCTCTGCGAGCCACCGCTGGCTGGAGAGCCAGCGCAGGTCAGCCCAGAGCGCTGAGGCCTCTCGAGGCCGGGGCCTGGGCCGGCCTCCCCGGGCTGACGGGGAGGGCAGTGAAGAACTCAGCCTTCAGCCTTTCTCAGCTCTGTCCTTGACACGCTGTGTGGCCCTAGGTACAATGCCTAATCAGTCTGAGGCTCAGTTTTCTCATCAGTAAAAGGGGATGATAATGGCGGGCTAATAATAACGCCCCTGCTCACAGTGTCTGGCACAGGGCCCGAGCTCTGATTTCCAGCTGCTCAGCGGAGAAGGCGGGCAGCAGCGTGAAGGCCCGAGAGAGGGAGCGGCCGGGCCCAGGGCCGTGTGGAAGCCTGGCTGACGAATGCCTGGCATCCTGGGCTCTCAGCCACAGCGAACAGCAGGCCCACAGGGCAGCCGGCTATCCCATCCTAAGGCCCCGGCACAACCTTCTTGAGCTCATATTTCCGTCATAAAAGGAGACAGTAATGCATGGCTTGGGGTGATATTATGAATAAATGAACCACAGAGAAGTCTAGGCAGTGTCTGGCACGTGGTAGGCACTTGGGAAGTGGTGGCTGCCGGCATTCCTTGGCAGTCTGTTCGGGGAGGCTCCTAGTAGCTTCATGTGGTGTGAGGGGCTGGCTGGGGTCAGGGCTGGGGGCTGGGAGGAGGTTCAGAGAGCAGGAGCCCGAGGGCGGGGACTCTGGAGGGACATGGGGGCTGCCACACTCTGCCCCTTCCCCTGCATTCCAGACTCACCCCTTCTCAGTGAGTCTCCCAAGCCCCCACTGGGCCTTTCCCTGCCCTGAAGCCTGCCATCTGCCCACCGCCCCACTTCCATCCCGCGCGCCTCGTCTCGATGGCCCAGCATTGCCACCGGCTCTGACTGGGGCTCAGGCACTCCCAAGAAGCAGAAGGAAC
The DNA here is from genome assembly GCF_040939455.1 of Microcebus murinus. Lineage (NCBI taxonomy): Eukaryota > Metazoa > Chordata > Mammalia > Primates > Cheirogaleidae > Microcebus > Microcebus murinus. Next base: position 98,979,346 of record NC_134113.1, on the reverse strand, counting down.
GAGGAAGCTAGAGGGGCCGGCACCCCCTGGCCTGAGGACGGAGCTTGGAGAGGGCAGGGCGTGGCTGGCCTGCTCACAGCTGGCCCCTGCACTGGCACGCTGTGACGTAGTCTCTCTTACAGGCATCTCATGCCCCAAACTGCAGGGGTGAAGACTTCCCAGCCCCTCTGCCCTAGCGCCTGCCGCAGACTCTCTGGGCACCATCGGGGTCTCCAGAGCCTGGTGCCACCTGCCCACAGCGCTCCTGGGAGTGACCCTGAGCTGTGGAGTCGAGGCTTCCTCCATCCTGGCTCCCGCCACCGCCCTCACTGCCAGAATAGAAACTGACAGCACAAAGGAGGTGACATTGTACATCCTGTGGGGCAGGAGAGGGCCTGGCACCACTTGGAACTCTCCACGCAGTCAGCGCTCCACGACGGCCCACTGTGCACGAGCTGGGGCTGCAGGGACGGCGTGGCTCTCAGCCCACCTCACGCTGGCCAAGGAAAGGGGGGCAGCTCGTTCCTCAAGACCGCAGGGCCCTCCAACACCAGCCGAGGCAGCCCCCAGCGTCCCCACTGCCAGTGGGCACTGGGGACACATGGGAAGCAAACAGTGTGAGTTGGGGCCCTGGAGGAGGCTGCAGCTGTGTGTCGGACGCAGGGCAGGGAGTGGCTCCCAGGGAGGGATGACTGTCCTGTGGCTGACGTACAGAGGCCACTGCAGAGTCCAGGCCCTAGGCCTTGAAGGACAGAGCAGTTTTGGAAGGTAGGAGTAGGGCAGAGGGAAAACCAATCTTGCCATGGGCACAATTGAGGGGGCCATGGGCACGATTGAGGACCAGGGCCCACTGGGCAGAGGTGCTCACACCCATGGTTAGACGAGCCCTGTGCGGAGCGTGTGAGCCGGAGGCCTGGAGCCCCAGTGCTGCTGCTGTGTGCTGCCGGAAGGCAGCTGGCTCTCACCCAGCCGTGACTCAGCACGGCAAAAAGACCAGTCTGGGGTTTCCCATATTGCCTCAAGCAGCCCTGTCTCTGGGACCTTTCTAGCCTACCAACAACCAACAGCTGCTAGTGAGGCCACCATGCAAGGAATCAAAGCAGAGTGACTCTTAGAGGACCAACTCCTGAGGCCAAAGGGACTGGAAAATGTCAGACACGTCCCCTCCCAGTCTGGCTATGGCCCAGCGCGGGCTCCAGGGGGAGGGGCAGCAGGACTTTCCCCGGGCTGGGCCCTCGGGCGTCTGTACCAGGGCTGGCCCGGGCTCGGGCCCCCAGCCATCCTTCTGAAGTCAGCTCTTCTCGTGTTGGCCGGATCACACCCAGCAGGGGGACATTGAGAGAGAGAGGGCAAACCTCAGGTCTAGGATTTTACTCAAAGATGCACAGATTGAGAATGCCACGCGGCAGAGTCAGTGCGGACGTGGGACTCCGAGTCTCTGATTTCCTGGAAATCAGTCGAGCATCTGTGGCCATTTCCCATCACAGCCCAGGCAGGCAGCCACTCCTGGGACATACTATGGGCAGGGCCAGGGTGGGGGACATTCCTTCAGGGAGGGATGCCTGTGTGGGACTGTGACTCTGGCAGCCACAGAGGGATGGGCACAGCATCCCACCAACTCAGAGCACATCTGGGAACTTGTTAGTGGGGCACAGAGTGAATGGCACTTTCCTGTTTCAAAGCCAAACAGGTTTGCAGAACCATGTCCAAGGTCAGCCAGGCAAACCAGATGTCTGGTCCAGCGCTCATTTTGCATGGCCAGGTGGCCTCCAGCAAAGAATTTTCTTCCTGGGGTTTGCGGGAGATAACTTGGGACCCCTGAGAGAAGACTAGGGAGAAGGGAGGGGCAGGGCAGTAGCTCCTTTGGCTTACAGCAAAAGGAGGATGGGAACACTCAACTGTGGGCCCAGCCAGATCCTGTGGGACCAAGGACACCTACAGAACCGTCCAGGAGGGCGCTGCAGCCCCCGTGTCCTGTGTGGGGAAACCAGCTTTGGTGCCACCAGCTCCCTTCCCTGGCTGAACTCACTGTCTAGCTCTCAAAGCCAAGAGCAGTTCTTTGACACTTGAAAATCCAGCCACATGTGTTCATGCCTTGGTGAGGAGTCCGTGCCCTCAGGGGGGGGGGGGTTGGCCTCCTCCTGCACCACAGCCCGTGGGACAGCTCTGGGGCGCAGCTCTTCTCACTGCAGCTGCCGGCGGCCCACAGCGCAGCTCTCTGAGCTCTCCCTCCATGGGAGCTCTCCAGGGAAGGGCTGGACAGGGCTGGGAGGGGGAGGGAATGGGCCTCCTTCTCTTGTTTCCACGAGACTTGGCCACTGAGTTCTTCATCCCTCTCGGCATCTTGCCCTGGTGGAGCAGAAAGTGCACCCTCCCTGCGGCTGGGTGGGCAAGGGCCAGGCGCGAGGAAGCCCTCGCCCACTGCTGATGCCTCTGCTGGGTCTGGAGGCCTGGGGCCATCCCGTTGCTTCTGCTGCAGGCTTCGTCCCTCTTCACAACCCTGGCTCGGAGCAGGCAGGTTCCTGCTGCTTCTCCCCACAGCTAGGTTCTGAGCGCACTTGCCTTTTGGGACCCTCAAGACCCCTTCCATTCCGCCCTCTCCACCAACAGAAGCGCCCTCCCCACTGGCCCCGCTGCCCGCTGCCCGGAGCTAGCTTCTCTCTGCCACACCACTCAGAGATGAAAAGCGTCAGGACACGCTGGTGGGGAGGGGCTGCCCGGCCTCGGCAAGAAGCTTGGGGACGAAGACAACTTCCTGCCTGCCCTTGACACAGGGTCATGCCAAGGGAAGGACAGGAAGGAGAATTCTTACTAGCTAGCAGTGGCACTTGTGCAACCCAAACACACACACACAGGTCGGGGGCAGAAATGGCCTCTGGAGGCCCTGGATGGCCTCCCTTTCTGGCCTGGCTGAGCAGACGGTCCCCGCAGAGGGTCCTCTAGGCAGGAAGGTGTCAAGAGCCCTGCGTTTTATGGGTGCCTCTCAGCCCCTAAGAGTGTGAATTTGCTTGTTGAAGGGAGAAATGACCCTCTTCCACACAGAGGAAAAAAATGCTGCCCGGTTTTATTCTGTTGTTGGTCATATGAGGCGTGCAAATAGTCAGAGGGCAAATGTGTACCCACGACACACACAAGAAAAGCTGCTTTCTATGGTTTCCCCCTTTGCTTCTCACACAACTGCAAACAGCACATGCACGCTGGCTGGTGGCACTGGAGCGGGACCTCCTGCGGGCCTGGCCCCTCCACCAAACACGCACATCCCGCTACCCCTCTCCTCAGGCACAGTATTTTGGGAAACTGATCTTTTCTCAATGCTTTTTCCAATCCTTTTTTCCGTGTCTTTTCCCGTGAGAGACCTCTGCAGACCCAGAGTCCTGCAGCTCCAGGGCCAGGCCAGACCCTGGGGAAGGGGGGCACCCGAGAGTGGCCTGTTCCCAGTGAGGCATCGAGTGCTTGGTGGCTGTGACTGTTCAGTGTAGGAGGTTGGTGGCCGCAGGCCCGGCCCTGCCATCCCCACTAGGTGTTCCTATGAAAATGCTCACGTGAAGGGTAATGTGATGAGGCTCAAAAGATCAGCTACTGGGTCCAGAAGTGTTCAGTCCCAACGTGAGGCTTGTGCAGAGCGAGAATCTGGCTCTGGTGACATTTCTCAAAAGGGATTTGATGCTTTAAAAAAAATTTTTTTTTTTCTTTGAGACAGGGTCTCGCTCTGCCACCCAGGCTAGAGTACAGTGGTACAATCATAGCTCACATCAACCTCAAACTCCTGCGCTCAGGAGATCTTCCTGCCTCAGCCTCCCGAATAGCTGCAACTACAGGTGTGCACCACCATGCCCAGCTAATTTTAAACATTTTTTGTAGAGACAGGTGGTCTTGCTATATGTTGCCCAGACTGCTCTCAAACTCCTGGCTTTAAGCTCTCCTCCACCTTGGCCTCCCAAAGTGTTGGGATTACAGGCATGAGCCACTGAACCCGGCCCTAAAAACATTCTTTAATGTTAAATAAGATGCACCTAGAAAAGGGGGGCTGCTGCCTTTGGGTGCTTTTTTGTCGGAGTTTACTGCCCTTCTTCAGGGCAAACACCGTCCCCATTCCAAGGGCTGTGCTCCAACCGTGCGGGGCACCGTCCCTCCTCTCATACTGCAGGTGGCCAGCCCCACCTTAGATGGAGGGAACTTGAGGCACTGGCCAGTTAAAGTGATGTGCCCGAGGCTGACACCAGGGGAACAGGCAGGAACACATGCCCCATCTGGACTCTGCCTTGCACTCACCTGACTCCCTGTGTTCCATCTCGTGGGTGGCACAGACCCAGCAAGCTCCTGCTCACCTCACACAGCGCCTGAGCACTTACAAAGGCGCCTCCCCTGGGTCCAGAGAGTGCTACCTCTACCTGCTTTGGGAATATTCAAGACTATGTGTAGTCTCGCCAGGGTCCAGGTGTCCACTGATGCAGGCAGATCCTCAACTCAGGTCTTGCCTAGTCCTGGGGCCTGGGCCACCTCCATGGCCCACCTGTGGTGCCAAGGCTGAAATCCAACCTGCTTCAGAACTGGATGTCCACTCTGGTCCAGAAAGGCCACGTGGGCATGAAGAGGAGGTGTGTGCCCATCACAGGATGCATTCCTCTCGGTAGCAGGTAGCTTCTCAGGGAGAGGCAGTGAAACTGAGGCTGAGCCACAGAAGCTGGGACTGTGACTTCCCATCTGAGACCCAGCTGCAGGAAGCCCTTAGGACAGGGGACACAAGGAGTGGAGCTGCCACAATGCTTTCCGGTGACGCTAAGCAGTGACAGGCTGTCAGAGGCGCCGTGGGCGTCTAGGAGCCCCAGGCCCTGGCTGTGTGCCGAGGTGGGGCTCTGGCCCCGGCCGGTTGGTGTTCAGGGGTCGTAGCCCACCTAAGAGGATGGCTTCGTGCTGTCCTGAGTATCACGGGCAGGTGACACAATGGAGGGAGTCTCGTAAGTGGGCCTGCCTGCCAGCTCATAAAGCAAAAGAAAAAGGTGCGTTCTGTCCCTTTACCACTTTTGACTCTGAAACCTAGGGAGGGACTACGAAAGGACTCAGGGTCAGGAGGGGCTGGCTTTGGAGCCAGCAGACGTGGTGGCTCTGAGGGAGGGAGAGTTCCTGGTGTGCCCCGAGGTGTGCCTGCCTGGCAGCTGTTCTGATTGTCTCCCTAAAGTAACAGCCGTCACTTCCTGCTACCTGGAGTTCTGTGAACTATGGCCAGAGCCTGCCTGGCGCGCAGCTCTGAAAATGCATGCCCGCTGAGGAGCAGGACCGGCGCAGGCAACTGCCAGCCCTACTTCCCTTCCCGCAGACAAGGCCGCAGCCAGCTTTCCATCCGGGAGGCTAGGGCCGCAGTATATTCATTCAATTTTGCCCCCTTGTTCTTCCTGCGATGTCCACATTCGTCCTGGCCAGGCCTTTCTTCTTTCTCAAATAGCTGGCGAATGCCCACCACGCCCGGCCTGGTGCTGGTCTTTCCCTCCCTGAGGCTGCCGCTGCTTCTCCGGAGAGGCACAGTGCCTTCGGGACGAGCGCTGTGGGTGACCACGAAGACGGTGATACTCCTATGATCAAGCACCACGGCAAGAGAGGAGAGAGCCGGAATGGGCCTTGGAAGTGTCATGCAGCAAAGGCAGAAGAGCTGGCCAGGACTGTTCTCTTTACTCTCTTGGGGATGATTCCAGACTACAGGAGAGTGACACTAGCTCCCTGCAGGACCCCATGAACTTGGGGACACTGAAACATAGGAACAACTTGGGCCTGGGGGCTGCAGACCCCATGCCACTAGGCTCGCTGGTCAATCATGTTGTGGGACAGAGCCTGGGCCAGCCTGGAAGGAAGGTCACCAGGACCTCAAGGTCATTCTGACTTGGAGACTCTCTACTTCAAAGAGGCTACTGGGGCTTGGCGCGGTGTCTCACACCTGTAATGCCAGCACTCTGGGAGGCCGAGGCAGGAAGATCACTTGGGGTCAGGAGATCAGCCGGAGCAAGAGCGAGAACCCATCTCTATGAAAAACAGAAAATTGCCTGGGTGTGGTGGTGCATGCTGTAGTGCCAGCTACTCAGGAGGCTGATCCCTTGAGCCCAGGAGTTGGAGGTTGCTGTGGGCTAGGCTGATGCCACTGTGCTCTAGCCCAGGTGACAGACCAAGACCCTGTCTCAAAAAAAAAAAAAAAAAAAAAAAAAGAGGCTACTGGGGCTTGGTCTCAAGAGCAGCTTCTTCCCAAACTGGGTTGCCTCAGACATTTTCTCCAGTGACAGCAGTTGAGGGCTGAGCCAGGAATATATGGAGGACTAAAAAAAGCACAAACTAAAACAAAAAAATAGCTGCATTCTTTAAACAGCCCTGTTCACCCCCACGAGTATACTAAACACACGGTGCCTTGCATGGAAGTGTAGCCCAGCTCACCGCCTAGGACAAGAAAATGACTTCAGAAATAACACTGTATTCTTTGCAAAACTTTTATTGCGCATAAAATGGACCATTCCCCTTTGTGGGTCAGATGTTACCACTTAAAAATCTCTTCTTCCTGTCCCACTGAAAAGTTTCCTCTCTTCGAAAGGGTTAGGAATAGTCTATCCTTGCTGGTCGAAACAGGCTTGAGGAGGGTTGCTGGCACCGCCAAACACAGGGCCGCTGCCTTCCGTGCCCTCAGGGGTGCTGGCTGTGGGTCTCCCCTGGACTTGGCCCGGTGCTGGGCTCGCTCGCACCCTCCACGGCAGGAGCTCTGGCATTCTATGTGCGTGTGCATATGCATGTCTAGCCTGCTTTCCTGCCTTCAAGGGAGGACTTCATTTTCGGGAAGAAAACCTGCCTGGAACTGTGTGCATTTCCAGAGTTGGAAAACACTTCATGCAGCAAGTCACCAGAGCACGAAAATCAACTGCAAACTAGTGGTTACAAAATGGGATCTTTTAAAAAAAGTGCTCTCCTAGAATCTAAAGTCCTAACACCACTAGGAGCTGGGGAACACAGTGCAGGCTGGCGGGTTCTGGAAGCCTCTTGCAAAGTGTCCAGTCCCCGGTCTAGTGGCTGCCGGCAGCAGTGTGTGCTTGAGAGGGTGCCGTGGTGTTCACGCTGGCCAGCACTGGGCAGCGAGGGTGGCACGTGGTGTTCTCGCTACATCCGGCCACTCAGAGCATATCTCTGGGGTCGCTCCTCGTGTGAGTCGCTGTGCCAACTGCTCCCTTGTTCTGGGGTCAGCAGGAGCGACACGGGATGGAGGCGGCTCTGCCGGGGCTTGGCTGGTTATGGTGGCATTTGAGAGGAGAAGGGGGTCAGGGAAAAGGCCACATGGACAGTGAAGGTCCTGTCCCAAGTCCAATTTTACTGGAAGATAGGGGTTTGAAGATGAAATCTAGAACACCATGCTCCCCCCACCCCCCGCGCCCTTTAAGAAAAGAGAATAAAAATGGAGACTTTGCCTCAGCAGAAAACAAGAAGTGAAGAAGTCAGAGCATGATGGCTGCTAGCAGCACATCTCCTGGATTTCCACAGGAGAGAGATGGCAGCTTTTGGAACAAGTGAAGAAGACGACAGGTTCTTTGCTTTGTAGTTAGGATGAACGCTCAAGTTGAGGCACAGTGTAGTTCCCCATGGCAACTCCAAGGTCAGCATGGACCCTCGGCCTGCCCTGCCCTCAGGATGCCCGTGGGGCTGCCCGGCCTGCTCCCTACATGGCCCTCCCCACCAGGAGGTGGCTGGAGAGCCCCTCCCAGGCTGCCTGGAACTGGAGGGTCCCTCCCAGGCTCTGCGCTATTTTGAAGACCCCAATCCCTTCAATTTTCTCAGTCAGTGGCTTGACGAACTGTACGCAGCCTGAATTGTGAGAAATGAACAGTTTGGCCCCAGAGCTAGTGTCACCTCTTACCGCCCCGTGAAGGTCCAGGCACAGGGAAGGCTCCCATACCCTGGGAAGGGAGGGCTGGAGACTGCTTGGGAGAGACCAGCCTAAATCCTGACACCTGCCGCAGCGAGTGTGTTTCTCTCTGGCTGGGTCTTCAGTGGGCAGAGGGAATTCTCATCAGCCACGCTAATGACAAGGTCCCACCGTGTAGTGTCTTGGCCAGCCAGGAAGGGGCCTCACCCTGAAACTTTAACAAACGTGCCAAGGGAGGTAAAACCCTGGCACTGACACTGAGAAAAAGGGGGTCATGCAGAGCCAGGGTTCCAACAGGGAGGGGCAAGGGTGGCAGCTCTGCCTCTGGCTTGGCCCCAGATGGCGCTGGAAGTGCGTCCGGCAAGCGGCGGCTCTCTGGCCGGCCCAGCACCCCAGTGAGGGCGTGGCACCAGGCAGAGAAGGGCCAGACACGGTTCCAGGAGGGGACAGAAAGCTGTGAGCAGGAACCACATGAGGGTCCCGGGCTGCTCCGTGACACCAGCCAGGCCAGTAACACGAGGAGGAAGGCTAATAAATAGGCGCGCCTGACAAACATCTGGTCATTCGGTCAGTTTTGGACCAGGCTGTGCCAGAGGCAGCAAAGGCCTTGCTGTCACTCCTGCCCAGGTGCCAGATGATCAATGTCTCTAGGACAGATATAAAAATGAAGTTGTTTCTTTTCAAGTATTAAAAAAATAAGTTAATTGACAAAAAGGGTCCAAAGCGGCTGAGCATCTTGCCAGGCTGTGAGCTTCATCTCAATGTGCAAACACAGGAAGAACGCCCAGGAAACGGTCATGCCCTTCCCTGACGTACGGCACTGATCAGTGACAATGCCTGTCTGTAACTGGGGCCTTGAAATGCAAGGCCTCACCCTGACCCCCAAAGTCAGTATTTTCCAGTGTCAAAATGGTTGTGAACTGAAAGCAAAATGTAGCACCCCCAGGCCTCAGCCCACAGCCAGAGAGAGGCCTGGGGCGTTTGGCCACGCGGTCCAGTGTGTGGGGTCAGGGCTGGGGAGCAGACCCTCTCTGCCAGCCCTCACTTGCGTAGTAAGTTCCAGAGCCTGCCTGCCGCTCAGTGTCCTGTGCGATGCTGGGTGGACACTGCTCTGATGGCCACTGCCCTCCCAGGTCTCGACTCACATCTTGCTTTTGTGGCAAAAGCATCTTGCTTTTGTGGGGTGCATTTTTTGTTTCTTTGGTGGTGCTTCAGGGAGCATGAAACGGCTGCCCTCCCGCTCCGTGGAGGTGCGCTCTGTGGTGGCCGTGGTTCCGGCAGACGGGAAGCAGCTTTCTTCTCTTACCAAACGTGGAAAGAGGGGCCCCAGCTGGCGTGTCCCAGGCAGCGTGTCAGGTCCCCCACTCCTACGTCATACGCGACATGCTCCTCTCTCCCGAGCAGGAAGTCTCTTTGGAGGTGGGGTCACCTTGGACGATCCTCGTCACCGGGGGTTCCCTGCGGCACACGAGACTTGACCCCCTTTCAAGGGGCACACGGGCGTCTGCGTGCGGCTCCACGGAGGGTCGGGCCTTCTGAGGTCTCGGGCCGGGCGGGTTGGAGACGCAGCCCGGTCAGGCAGATGCCGACAGACCAACGGCGAGCGTGAGTGGGAGCTCAGGACCAGTTCAGGCTGAAGCCCTTGGACAGCATGGCGGCCTCCAGGTCCTTGTCTTCCTCTTTCTCCCGGAGCCGCTGCTCCTCCAGCAGGGCCACCAGGGAGTCTCTCTGCTCTACCACCTCCAGCATCTCGTTAAGGATCTTCTTCTCCTCTGACAACTCCTCCTCAGTCTTTAGGTGATCTGGAGAGTAGCCAAAGACATCAGGTGTGAGGGCCTGGAGGCGAGAGCCACACGGCTCCCCGTGCACCCCCCACTCACCCTCCACCGCCATCCGCTCCCGGAGCTCCTGCTGCAGTCGGCTCTGCCGGTCTTCCAGTTCCAGCTCCCGGGCACTGAGGTTGCGGGGCAGGGAGGGAAACAAGCAACAGTGACTTGGGGACCACCCCCCCTTCCCCACCAAATTAGGAAGGGTTGGTATGTCTGCTGAGACAGGCATGGGGCTGACGTCCCCCCACCCCCACCCCTGCTGGGCCCTCTGGCCTGAAGCCACTCACAAGATCATCAGCTCAGACTCGTAGCGCACCATGGCGTTCTTTTCTTGCACCAGCCTGAACCACTCCTGCATCAGCTTGGGGTCATCCTTCTTGCCCATGCCTGCCAAGAGAGAGCATGTGTCGGCTGCAGGGAGTGTCTCCCTCGGTCTACCCCAGCCCTCAGGAATCGTCACACTGGGGCAAATGTGCAAAGAGAGCCGAGCAAGATGCTGCCGGAACACTCCCAAGCCAGGTCCAAAGTTTGCCTACAGCCACGGCAGGGGCAGAGAATGGCAGGCCCCGGCACACGCTCCCAGGGCCTGGCCCAGCCTGAGCTTCTACCTGTCCTTCCCAGCCCTGCCTTACCCATCAGTGGCCTTGGCCGGCGGTGACTCTTGCCTCCTGGGAGCTTGCTTTTACCTTTCCTGCTCAATGGTTTTCTTTTGGTATGTTTTAAATGCTTTCCCCTCTCTTTTTTTCCCTTCAGTTATTATTTATCTGGCACTTGGTCTCCTTGTGGAAATCAGTCTAATAAATGAAGCAAATGTGGATTTATAAACTATATCTTGCCCTCGTTTTAAGTTATGCTCATTTAACCCACTTCTTTCCTTGGGTAGTGCCCTTCTCTGGGGCCACTGCTACATCATTTCTTTGTATCCTGACACAAAGACACCTCTGCTTAACTTGTAGCCTAGCAAGCTTCCTGGCACTTTCCCACCCAATCCTCAGGGGCTGTGCAGTGCAGCCCAGGATGACTAGCAGGTTTCTCACCAAGAGCAGAGAAACAGCGGCAGAGCCTAGACACTGAAGCAGGTGGCCATGCCTTGCTCTGATCCAGTCTGACAGCAGTGTCTGGGCTGCCTGCCTACTAGGCTCAAGTGCCCTGAACCAGCACACAGTTGACATCTAAATCTCCACCAGGAGCGGCCTGACCTGCTGGGCTTGGCCGTAGCAGGAGGGTGGAAGGAAGAACTCTCCAAGGGATCAAACCACCCAAAGAGGAAACAAACTCCTTTTCCTTGGCGTACAAAGAAGCTCATGGCAAAAGTGTGGTCCTGCCTGAAATACAGAGTATGTCAGTGGTTCTCCAATATTTTTGGATTACAAACTGTTTTGAGAATCTCATGAAAGCTAGGGACTTTCTTCCTAGAAAAGTACTTATGAGTACACACCAAACAACTTCAGACAGAATCCCAGGTTAAGAGGCACTGGCCTGGGAAATCTCTCAAAGTCCCTTCCACTTTCTGAGTCGCTTGGGGGTATGCTGCAGCCCTGTTGAGACAAGCCCAGGAGCGTAGGGGGTGCATCCTCGGGAGGGACTCTCAGGTCAAGCTCCCTCCTCACTACAGACAAATCTCTTTCTGTGGTGCTGTCAGCTTGACACACACGAGGCCTAAGCCAATTATTCTTTACCTGGTGGCCACACTCTGGGGAGGAGAATGCATGGTGCTCACTCAAGCAGGGTTAGTGCCTGTGCCCCGTGCACACAGCTTTGCCCCCACAGGGAGCCCTGCCCCGAGCCCTGCTCTGAAGGAGGGAATGGACACCCCCACCTGCCCAGCCTGCTGCTGTGGAGGGCGTGCCTGCACGCCAGGGGCCAGAGCTCTCCTCACCCAGCCCAATAGACTTGGTTCTTGGCTTTCAAACCAGCCCGCAGCTCAGTTCCATGCATTCCTTCCGGAGCCTCTCTGCACAGTGTGCCCACATGGCCATGGAGGATGGAGCCCAGGCATGCAAGCTGCCCAGTGCGGCATGCCGCGACAACACCGGGAAGGCTCTCCCTCCTACCCCCCTCCCCACGTGTAGAGACGAAAACCCCCCAGGAGACTGTGAACAGTGCTCCGGAGCCACAGGAGAGCGCACACACAGCTGACGGGCAGGGCTGTGGTGGGCGGGGAGAGTCGGTGTGAGGTGTAGAGGGCAGGTAAGAGGTTAGCAGGGTTAGTCATGGCCACACCCCCCACATGCCTTTTCAACGACAATCTTATCACCACAACAGACTTCAAATCAGACAAACTTAAAAAACAAAACAAAACGAAACAAAAAACCCACACTCAGCAAGACACAAGGTAGAGAAGTTTGCTTTTAGTGGTGGTTTTGGAGAAGAACCGAGGGCAGCTGTGTAGACCAGTCTTTGTAAGGACAGTATTCCTTGACTCTGCTGATACAAACAGCTGCCACACAGGTGGGAGGCTGCTCACCTGTGTTCCTGGCCCCTCTACCTGATGGATTGGAGACTTAAAGGCCCAAACCATGAACGGCTGGACAATACTGTAGAAGTCCTCCTGCAGCCTTGAAAGGCCAGTACCTAGGGGTGCTCTGGCTTCACTCTGCGCCCCAGCCCTCCCCTTAGACAGTCAAAGGGATACTGTGCCTTGTACGAAACTGCCACATACTCATGACATTTTGTAACAGGGCTATCAAGGGGCAGAGAGAGAGTTGGGTTTTGGCTCCTGTTTGACTAACGCTGCTACGGCCCCTCTGAGGCAGTGGGGATGAGGTTGGTGAGTTACGTTACCTTCCTGGACACAGCAAGGGCAGAAGGAGAGAGGTCTACGCCGTGGAGTCCCGCCACTGGGCTCAACTTCAAAAAGGACCAAACAAGGGAGAGGAGGAGGAAATGGAGAAAGACAAAAAAGGAAGAGGAAAAAGAGGAGGAGGAATTTGGAAGTGGAGAGGGACAGGGAGAAGGTGAAATAAAAAAACAAGCAGAGGACAAAAAGCGTAAGAAGTGAGAAAGGAACAACAGGAGGAAAAGAAAAAAAAATACAAGAAATGGAGAAGCAGAAACAAGGGAAACAAAGTCTACAAATGAATTAAGTCCTTTTTTCAGCACAGAAACTGAACAAGAGCAGGCCCAGGTGCCAGGCAGCAGTCACCGGCGGGCACAGGCTGGGAGGGCACAGTCCCCACGGGAGACGCACAAGCTCCCTCACGGTGGCCGCACCTGCTCCCTCTATTCCTTGGGGGCGGGGAGAGTGGCATCCAGGAATTGCCATACAGTGGCTTTTTGGTCTTGGGTCTTAGGCTCCCTCCTCAAAGATGCCCGAAGCACCTGGAGAGAGCTGCCTGCCTCTGTGGGACAGACTGTATTAAATAAGTGGCCAACACTGCTCCAGGTTTTTAGGTGACAACCTGGGAGGAACATTCTGTCACCATAGGCATATGTGCTTGACATAGAACCAGCCTTGATAAATCAAGGGGCAAGCGGGGCATCTGCTTCAGGTTGCCATGCACGCAGGAAGGAATCTTGCGCCTGATCCTGTGAGGGGCTCGCAGGGGCTGACACCTGCAGTGCTTCCAATTCTGAGCCAGGACAATTTGGGGGAATGTACACACATAGAGGTGACTTCCCAGTGGTGGCACTGGACCCTCCACAGAGGGGTGGCAGGGCCAGAAGATGGCTTGGCTCTCCCACACATGGGGGTCTGGGGATAGTGACAGGGACTGGTGGGAGGCTGTCACACTTTGGACTGTGAGACCAAAAGGGTGTGAGCTGACAGGACATGCCAAAAACTTACAGGAATGATACTGGTGAGAGTGGTGGACGGGGAACTGGGAGAGATAGTGTGCAGAGACATCTCTAGGACCCGGGGATCTGATGGCTACTCAAGGACGAGGGAGAGGAGGTAGCAAGGGACCATCACAGAACCACAGGAGCACACACGGGGGGACAGGGCCTCGGGCCTACAAGGGCATCAGTGTGTAGTCTATGGGAAGGACACAGTTGGAGAAACAGCCTTGCTTTAGTCAACAGAGGGGCCAAACACACACTGTTAGTTGAGAAGCCATCCTACCGTGCTAAATAAATGCGGGTACACGTCCTCTCTTTTTAAAAACCCCACAGGTTTCTGAATGTGCTTTGTGCACAGTGACTCTCATACCCTTCCAGACTAAAGCCAGAGACAGTCCTTGTGTATGTGTATGTGTGTGTGTGTGTGTGAGAGAGAGAGAGAGAGAGAAGGAAACGCTGACCCTCCAGTGTCCTAGACAGACCAGCTGATGTGTGGGGGTGAGGGAGAAGGGCTTCTTTCCTAAGAAGTGTGCTTGGCCTTACAGCAAATCTACAGTCAACCTTCCTGGTTTCAAAGTGTAGTGTCGGTGCTGAGGCTAAGTCCCTGGATGGACCCCATCAGATACGACGGCAGGAGCACCCTGCTGCTTCCCAGGACTCTCGTCACATGTGAAGAGGCCGAGGTGCGGAGGGGACAGCATCCATATGCGTTAGCAAGGGACAACGCCAGGATACACAACCAACCATCCGAAACAAAGAAGCAGGCACCTCCACCTGTAGATTAAAAAATGTGTTTCTACTTTCTAGACATCACAAAATACAGCTTTTAGCTCCTTTTATGTAGACCACATCCTCATACACCCTTTCCGATACAGAGGACAATATAATATAACAGAATATAGAGAACAAAATTAGGAAATGAAATTAGAAAAAGGATACATCAGGTAAAGCAAGTGCTTAAAAAGAAAAGAAAAGGTGTCCCAGACAACAGGCAGAGGCAGACTGGGAGAGGCCAAAGCATCCCTTGGAGGGTCGGGCAAGTTGACAGTGTGAGCAATCACTGCTTTCTTTTTTAGACTTTCTTGTATGCTCTAAGATTTCCATAATGAATGTATATTACTTTAATAATCAGAAAAAACACCCAATAAATCGTATTTTCAAAAGAAGAAATGGGAGGGAAAACCCAGTTAAACAAGGGGAGTTCCACCCCAGACTGCCACTGCTGAGCATGCAGGGCCGGGCGCTGCTTTGGATGGTGATCTCTTTGCCTTTTAAGGAGATGTAAGACATAGATGATTTGGTTCACTGGTTCTAAGGACAAAGATATCCGCAAGCTTACAGCAAATAGAAGTTTTTGGTTTTTTTACTATCAGGGTAACGGGTTTCTGTGTCTTGCTAACAGTTATATCTGTCACCTCTCAAACCACTCCTGCCTCCTCTGGGCTCCCTAGGGCTCGGCCCAGGTTGGAGGCTTCACCAGGGGTCTTCGCTGTCATCTGCGGCCCTGGCTGTGCCTGCCTGCCACGCTCTGCCAGCAGCCCAGGCCCCCTTTCTGCCTAGGCCCAAGCTGGATCTCCCCTCTGAAGCAGCACAGCCTTTTGAAATGTGACCCCACAGGCAGCTCTTTAGTGCCCACTTGCTTGACACCTGGGTGCAGGTGATACGTGCCACTGAATCTTGAAAGGTAGAATGCCATCCAACAGCAGGGCCTGCTTCACCCTCTTCCGGTGTGGCGCGTGGCGTGAACGCGGGCGGCCGCTCTAGTTTCAAAGCGCTCTCCACCTGCGGCTCCGCCTGGCCTCACGCTGGCTCTCTGGACAGGCCCTAGATCTCCATTTTCAACAAGGGGTCTGAGGCTCACAGGAGTTAAGTGCGGCAGAGCCTGGACTAGAACCCACATCTTCCTTTCCTACTCTGAACTAAGAGCCTGCCCTCTGTAAAGGGCCAACACAGGCTCTAAGCAAAACTAACGAACGGGGCCTACTCAAAGTGCTCAAACAAGAGCCACACGTCTCCTCCCGGACGGGAGGTACGCCATCCCTTCCTACCCTGTCTCTAGGCCCAGAAAGGATAAGAAACCTGGCCAGGGAGGTCATGAGGCAGGGCCTGAATCCAGGCCTCACCTTCCTCCATTGGGGGTGCTCCCACACTGCCACCTGGCCCTGCCCAGGTGGGGCGGAAGGGCTGGCAGGCTGGAGAAAGAGTGGACTGTTCTGTGGCAAGTCCCCCTTCTCAGAACATGTCCTTTCTACATTTCTACCTTCTCCCTGCTTTCTCATGAAGGCCTTGCACAAGACCTAACACACTGCAGCCTCCCCTCCCACCGTCATCCCACCGAACGAGATGTTCAGATGCCTGGAGAAAACAAACACACGAACCCTCGAGATACTGAGCTTGGATATTCATCTGAAATGTAGACAAAACCTACTTCAGTCCTTTTGGTAGTCACAATCCCAAGGGCCCTACTCCCGAGCCTGAGAGGTAGAGAAAAGTTTGTGCCTTTCTCACAAGGAGAAGTGAGGATGTGATCACAAAGCCCGAAGGGGCCAGGTCAAAGGCCTAGCTCTGTCCATAGCCTGATGACCACCAGGTACAGCGTGTGCTGGGATGGGCATCAGCTGAGGCCCTGCATTTCCAATTCTATCATTCAATTCTGCTGGGTCATATTTAAGCCACTGGCTTCTACATTGGTGTTAATATCAAGAACAATTAGAAGTTCCTTGTAAGGACCATGGGCTTATTTTAAGGACAATGTGAGAGACTGACAATCCTTATGAGAAATGTGTACTGAGCCCTCTGCTGCACCACGCCCTGTGCCAGCCATGCAGAAGCCCCGTTTGCTTTAAGAGCCAAAGCAGGAAAGAATTTCTCATTGGAAGCAAAGGTGAGGGCAGTTGCAAAAGGAAAGCAAGTTGTTGGGCCATTCTCAAAAATTCCTCACAAAAAGAAAGGGACGGCCAGGGAGCTGGTCTAGAGCTGTGCTCTAGCCCCAGGCTCTGCCATGGCCTGCCAAGGAAAACTCTAGATCCCAGAATTCCCAGCCTGGAATGTTGCATTTCCCCAGGAGTGGTTAGGTCCTGGGGTGTCACCAGCCTAGTATTGTTTACAGACACATGATGGGGAAAATGGCTTTTTATGAGCTGAGTCAACATTTATAACTGCATTTCCACATGAAAATATATTTATTTATTTATTTATTTTTTTTTTTTTGAGACAGAGTCTCACTTTGTTGCCTGGCTAGAGTGAGTGCCATGGCGTCAGCCTAGCTCACACCAACCTCAAACTCCTGGCTCAAGCAATCCTTCTGCCTCAGCCTCCCAAGTAGCTGGGACTACAGGCATGTGCAACCATGCCCGGCTAATTTTTTTTCTATATATTTTTAGTTGGCCAATTAATTTCTTTCTATTTTTAGTAGAGACGGGGTCTCGCCCTTGCTCAGGCTGGTTTCGAACTCCTGACCTTGAGCAATCCGCCCGCCTCGGCCTCCCAGAGAGCTAGGATTACAGGCGTGAGCCACAGCGCCCGGCCCACATGAAAATATGGAATTCCAAATCAGCTTGAGAACATTATAGAGTGTCACCCTTTCAAAAGCTGGAGATTGGCCCCAAAGATTTTTCCCTTTTGATACACTGCAGCTTGTTCCATGGATAATCATCTGTAAAGTGCCCAGGGTTAGGTTACTTCCCCTTTAGCTATGCTTTTTGAACATCCTGCATGTACAAAGAGATTCTTTTTGGTTTTGACTTCCTCTGGCCTCTGAACAACCGTTCCAAGGTGTCAGGGCCAGGAAAGAGACACACTCGTTTCTCAGGAACATTTCGAGGTTTCACTTTCCTGCCACTCTGGGCCAGCCCTGTGTAGCCCTCAGCCTGCTGAGGTGGACTCGCCACTTCTCACACTTGTTTTTGGCAGTAGTGCCACTATACTTACTGGTAAGTGACCCAGCACTGGAGCAATATCTTTTCATCTAACTCCTGCTATGGACACTGCAGAGTTTTTGTTCACCTTTTCCAGGGGCATTACCTGTCACACCCACGCTCAATAGACCTGACTAAACTTGCAGAAGGCAAAGAGCCCAGGGATGGAAGAATTTCTTGGTGGTGGTATGAGGAATGGGGTTTTCATTGATTTTCTGCTCTGTCTTGGGCAGGTGACGTGTACTAAAGCAGTGCCAACACCACACCCCTGGAACGAGGCAGCCTTTGCACTGCAAGGCACAGGTCCAGCCCCAAACCTGGGGGCAATGACAAACACTGTGGCCCTGACAGGGATTCAGCCTGGCCGGTTTGCAATGTTGCAGAGAGGTCAGCAGGCAGCGTGATAGCCAGGTTGGTCCGGTAAGGCCATGCTAGCATATATATATGACAGGGCAAGGAGATGCCTGGTGCTATAAAAACTCAGTGTAGAATGAATCTCCAGACTGGGAGGAAATGAAGGCAACCCCCCAAAATGCATGTAAGAATGTAAGAACTGAGATCCAAAGCACGCGCGCGCACACACACACACACACACACACACACACACAGAGAAACCTCAAGGATTCCAAAGTTCCTAAACAAAGCAGAGCCAGGCTAACACTCAGACTGAGCAGGCAAACCAAGAATCTACCAACAGCAAATTAACGGAAACAGAATGAGAGGGTACTCACTCAGAAGTGGGTAAGGGGCTGGCTGGGGTAGCCTCCCTGCAACCCCAGCCCTATCTCATTAGCAACAATGAAGGACTGCTTTCCAGTCCTGTTACATTTCCAAACCTTCCATATTCTTTAAATATCCCTTTTAGACACATAAATCAAGAGGTGAGGTCTATGAAACTAGAAATTACATATGTTTTTAATCTGAAGTTTTTCAGAAGAGATGTGGTTTTCCCCTGCAGATTTCTAGTCATCTCTGTCCTACTGCAACAAGTGTGTGCTGGGCTGCGCTGAGCCTGTTCAGTGTCCTGGGGAAGAAGAGGGGAAGGGAGTGGCTGCTTGGGGACCCTTCCTCCCTGGGCCAAGGGTTATTTTGTGTCCTTTAATGTTTTCTTGTGAAAGCACAAGGTCAAGCTACATGAGGAAGGGAAATTGTTCTCTCCGCTCTGGCTCAAAGAGACTTTTGAGATAGGGAGTGACTAGAAGAGCCCACTAAAGTCACGTAGTGTGACAGGCAGAGCCCCGGGCAGGGGTCAGGCACCTGGACTCCTCTGGGCAGGAGTTGGAAATCCTGGCACCCCTCATGCTGCCTGGAGCTCTGTCTCACCCACTGGAGAAACAGGATCTGGGCTGTGGCTCAGAAATGGGGCTTCCAGGGGCCTTTTGGGGATGTAAGAGCATAGGAGCAACCAGGTTACGTACGTCATACCTTGCCTAAGGGTAATTCCCCCCCTCCCAAATATTACCAAGTGCTCCAAAAATGAAGCACCAGCACAAATGGAAAAGGGAACAAATCCTGGCATCTATGTCTTCTGCCTTGGGCTTGATGAGAACAGGGCCTGGGGACACTTTTTCTGCTGCCTTAAGTACAAAAGTGACTCCCTCCAGAACAGTGTTTCTTTCATGCTTCCTTGGTAGGCGGTGGCAGCAGCCTCTCTGTGGTGAGCAGAACCCACAAGAGAAGTCTAAATTTTACATAAAACCCTAATGGGCTGGCAGAGGGGGAAGTGAGGGGTCGAGCAGAACCATTTTCAACAGATGGTCAGGGTGGGATGTCTTAGAGTTCAGAAGGCACACTAAGTTTCTTTTTTATATTTATTTCATTTCCTCCTGGAATTTATTGGGATTCTAAATCCAAAAAGCTAGTAGCTGGAGTCCAGAGAGATAGAAGTGAAAACTGCCTGCTACCTTTTCTCACTTGTGCAACAGGGATAAAGATCAAAAAGTTTCTGCACTGCCAAAGAAACTGTCAAGAGAGCAAACAAGCCGGGTGTGGTGGCTCACGCCTGTAATCCTAGCACTCTGGGAGGCCGAGGCGGGCGGATTGCTCGAGGTCAGGAGTTCGAAACTAGCCTGAGCAAGAGCAAGACCCCGTCTCTACTATAAATAGAAAGAAATTAATTGGCCAACTAATATATATATAAAATTAGCCGGGCATGGTGGCGAATGCCTGTAGTCCCAGCTACTCGGGAGGCTGAGGCAGAAGGATTGCTTGAGCCCAGGAGTTTGAGGTTGCTGTGAGCTAGGCTGATGCCACGGCACTCACTCTAGCCTGGTCAACAAGCGAGACTCTGTCTCAAAAAAAAAAAAAAAGAGAGCAAACAGACAACCCACAGAATGGGAGAAAATTTTCGCATCCGATAAAGGGCTGATAACTAGAATCTATTTAGAACTCAGGAAAATCAGCAAGAAAAAAATCAAACAACCCTATCAAAAGTGGGCAAAGGACATGAACAGAAATTTTTCAAAAGAAGACAGAATAAGGGCCAACAAACATATGAAAAAATGCTCAACATCTCTAATCATCAGGGAAATGCAAATCAAAACTGCAATGAGATATCACTTATCTCCAGTGAGAATGGCCTTTATCAAAAAGTCCCCAAACAACAAATGTTGGCGTGGATGTGGAGAGATAGGAACACTCCTACACTGCTGGTGGGACTGCAAACTAGTTCAATCTCTGTGGAAAGCAATATGGAGATACCTTAATGCGATTGAAGTAGATCTACTATTTGATCCAGCAATTCCACTACTGGGCATCTACCCAAAAGATCAAAAGTCACTTTATGAAAAAGACACATGCACTCGAATATTTATAGCAGCATAATTCACAATTGCAAAGCTGTGGAAACAACCCAAGTGCCCATCAATTCATGAGTGGATTAATAAAATGTGGTATATGTATACCATGGAGTATATTCAGCTTTAAGAAACAATGGTGATACAGCACCTCTTGTATTTTCCTGGATACAGCTGGAACCCATTCTACTAAGTGAAGTATCTCAAGAATAGAAAAACAAGCACCACATGTACTCACCAGCAAATTGGTATTAGCAGATCAACACCTAAGTGGACATATAGGAGTAACATTTATCGGGTGTCGGGAAGGTGGGAAGGGGAGAGGGGACGGGTATATACAAACATATTGAGTGAGATGTGCAATGTTTAGGGGATGGTCACACTTGAGGCTCTGACTCGAGGGAGGGGCATGGGCAATATACATAACCTTAACACTTGTACCCCCATAATATGCTGAAATAAAAAAAAAAGACAAACGAGATGGACATGAGATGATCAGCGTGGCAACAGTATCTGGAGCTGGGAGGGAAGGGCGAATATGCCTGCAGAGAAATGGGCTTTGACAGCTCCTTCCAGGAGAGTCTGAATTTTAAAAAAGTCTTTCATACATTGAGATTCACGTAGAATCGACACGAACGTTCCCTAGGAAGTGTTAGGAGGAAGCCGGAGGGCGTTAGGCGGGGAGCGGGGTCTGTTAATCGGACGGAAGCACCAGCCCTTTTACAGCATCCATGGCTGTGGTGTGGAGGCCGCTGAACACGCCAGGAGCTCGGGACCCTGACGGAGTCTACAGGGGCAGGGATCGAAGAGCACAGAGAGTAGAGACAGCAACATTCCCCCTCTCCAAGGAGGCCAAGAGCCCCACCCCGGATTGGTGAGCAGTAGGAATCACAGCTGTCTTACAGTCCTACTGTCTTACAGTCGGAATCACAGCTTTGGTTTTTAAATGAATGGGCCAATAAGTGACTCTCTTAAAAGAACAGGGTTGGGATAAAAAAATGAGAGAGTTATCCCTGCCTGCTTTTCTGTTTCAAAACACTTCTAGGCACACAGCCTTCAAGGGGAGAGGAAAAGGAGAAGGTCAGACTGCCTGACTGAGGTACAGGGACAACAAGGTGCCAGAGTCCCCTTCTACTTCACCTAAGTGTCAGCTGCCTGACATTCCTCTTGACACAATGGCAGCTTTCCAGGAGGAAAACTGCCTAAAGCCTAGAAACAAGGCTCATGGATCAGTCCTTTCTCTGGGCTAATACAAATGGTGAGCTTAGTACAGCAAGACATCAAATATATGGAATTCCTTTAAGCTGGTGGTTCTCCCACTTTAGATGCATCAGAATCAGCTGGAAGATCTGTTAAAACACAGATGATCAGGCCTCACCTCCAGAGTTTCTGATTCAGGTCTAGGGTGGGAGGCTGAGAATTTGCATTTCTTTTTTTTTTTTTTAATGAATCTTGGTCACATTTATTAGAAAGTTAGAGAAGGAACTGTTCCCATTACTCATCCAAAGTGGTACAGAATCCAAAAGAGGCAATCTGAGTGTTCCTACTGTCTGAGTGGCCCAGAGTATCACTGGCTAGAGAATATGCATTTCTAACAAGTTCCCAGGTAATGCGGCTGATCCAGGAACCACACTCTGAGAACCACTGCCTTAAGCTTTTCCTATCTTTATTGAAAAGAAGTACAAAGTCGGTCTCAGGGCAAAACGAGAAAGGCATTTGTCAACCTGGCCTCAAGTGTGGTGAATGTGGGGGAAGTGTAAGCACGCGCTAATGAAAATGGTCGAGGCTGAGTTCCTCATATATTTGCTTCCTAAGCGTGACTGGTAGTGAGCTTCCCAGTGGGTGTGATACCTACTAGTTGTGAGGGGTGAAATTTAGGGCAACGCCATGTTGGAGCGTGTGTGTTGCTGTCAAACAACCAAACAATATTAGGGGGACCAGGATGCAGATGCAAGGTTGATGAGGTGGAGTTGGTGAAGTTTTATTATAAAAAATTAAAATATAGAAGTCAGAGGCAGAATGAGAAAAAAAGAAAAAAAAATTAAAATAGCCCCAGGCAGAAGCTAGCTCAGATCCTCCTCTGGAGTATGTATAGGTAATGGAGAGATCTGGCATGCTGCTCCATTCTGAGCTGGAAAAGGGTCTGTGCTTTGGCCATTGGTTATCAGGTTGATTTCTCCTTGTTTTTGTGAGCAAAGACTGGGAAGAGCAAGGGTTTGGGGGAGAGGGTGTCAGCGGGGTTAGTGTCAGTGAAAGACGCTGCTATACATACCACCCAGATGCAAGTCGATGAGGTCACTGTAATAAGACTCTCCCCAATAGTCTACAACAAGGAATTGGTGAAGAGAGAGTTATTCAATCAGATAACCCTCCTGTCCCCACACCCAAAGCATGAAGCATAAGAAACACAGAGGTACAGAAGAAGGCAAGGAGGAACAGCTGGAAAGCATGCATCTCTGTAAGTGCACTGTATTCCGTATGCACGCACATGCTACATCTGCACACCTGGTGGTGGGGGGAGGGGGAAATGCACTCAAAACCACCAGTGATGGAGTTAATAGCCATTATCAATATGATTCCTGTTTATGCTTCAGATCAGTTGTTAGAAACTCCAACCCAGCTGGGACTCAACCTTATCTAACTAAGAAGATTTAAGAAAGTTCAAGGGTAGATCAGTGCTACTTACTTTCTTAGTTTTTAAATATTAGAAGCCCCAGACAGAGGGGCTAGAGGCAAGATGCCAACATCCTACAAAAGCTCTGCAAGGATGCCAGTCCTTAGATTTAAGTGCAGTCAGAGCTTTGCCAAGAATTCACAGGTGACCCCATTGGTGAAAATATCAAACTCCTTGCAGAATCACTTTTGCTGAATGGGTCTGAGATGAAGGAGATCCTGTTTCCTCTGAGGTTTAGGCCCCCAGCTTCAGTCAGGCTTCGCTTTAAAAGTGGGAGAAGAGTTGTGGCTTATGCAGAGTTCCTCCCCTGACTATTTGCCTGTTGGCCACAGGCACCCCTAGCCTGGTAGCTCTCTGGCTACCCAGCCAAGGGTGCTAGGTTCTCCCCATGCCTGAGATGCAAAGACTGGGCACTGCAAGGGGCCGGCTTGAGCAGGCGTCCTCATCTCCATGGAACAATAAAGAGATGCAGAGCACAACATTCAACTGCTAATGTATTGCCCTTCCCCCAAGCCTAGTACTCTGAATGCGGATCCTGGCAGCCTTTGTTCTACCTGAAGGTCTGCCCTTTAAGAACTCATTAGACAGCAAAATGCAATCCTGCAATGGCTTTGCAACTCATGCTCAAGGATGATCCAGTGGTTTTAAGTTTGAATCAGGATACCAGAAAAAAATAAAAAAAGCTTCTCAGGTGCCCCAGGACCAGAAATCACATAAGTCTTGGTCTTGCCCTAGGCTCAAAGGCTTGGAAGCTAATCCTTGTGGCTTGGATACACATAAACCTTAGAAAAATTGAGATGAATGGGATGGCAGGTCTGCATCAGATCTCTTCTCTGGTAGGGAAGCTAGGCTAACAAAGTCTGACACCTTCAGACAGCGATGGAAGCTTGAGACCATCAAGTGAGACAGAATGGCAGGTTCTGGCCAGCTCAGTACCACCCCCAGGGAAGGGGTTCCGCTGTTGGAAGACTCCAGATTGTCATGCTCAGCTGAGGCTGCCTTCTTCAGGGCTCAGCCAGGTGCAAGGAGACAATGGAGCAGAATGGAGCGCAGAAGCAGGGGAGAAAGGAGCAGCCAGGGTGCACACGTGAGCTCCAAAGATGGTATCTGCCAAGCAGGAGCAGGGCCATGGGGAATTCTGACATTGGACCAGCCTTGGAAGTGATGTATTCACATAAGAGGAGGAAAATAATATATTTGAAAGTATATTCTTATGGTAGGAATCACTATATCCTCAGGATCTCTCAAATGCATCATGGGGAAATATCCCTACAGAGTTACCATGGCCCATCTTTAAAAACAGAGCAAGGGCCGGGCGCGGTGGCTCACGCCGGTAATCCTAGCACTCTGGGAGGCCGAGGCGGGCGGACTGCTCAAGGTCAGGAGTTCAAAACCAGCCTGAGCGAGACCCCGTCTTACTAAAAATAGAAAGAAATTAATTGACCAACTAAAAATATATATAGAAAAAAATCAGCCGGGCATGGTGGTGCATGCCTGTGGTCCCAGCTACTCGGGAGGCTGAGGCCGTAGGGTCGCTTGAGCCCAGGAGTTTGAGGTTGGTGTGAGCTAGGCTGATGCCACGGCACTCGCTCTAGCCTGGGCAACAAAGTGAGACTCTGTCTCAAAAATAAAAAAATAAATAAATGAATAAAAACAGAGAAGGCATGTCTTTGGATTGAGATATTTTGGTGAAGACTTACCTAAAGGAAGGAATTTGGACTAGAACAGTGGTTTTCAAACTTCTGTGGAACCCTGGGGTTCTTCAAAAGGGATTCCAGGGGTCTCCCAAATACCTGATTTACAAATACTTTTAACTCTTTTAAAAGATTTAAATGAGATAAATCACCTTTAAATGTTTTACATGCCAACTTTTAACCCACTGAGGACTGTCAACACATTAATTTGTGCTGCCAGGTAAACTCACTTTTGTAGGGCCCTCAGGACCAAGTTACCCTGCTCTCTGTGTGCAAGTATCTGAACTCCCTATAAATGCATTAGTGAAGAGGAAGTTTTACTTACTTATGCTCTGGCCTGCAAGTACACTGCTCATGTGCCAGGGAACAGGAGCACTGGGGAGAGCCCAGTGAGAGGCCCACCCTTCAGCGTGCTCCTGTCAGCGAGGTCCTTTAGGTGAGTAACACATTTGTGAAAATATCATAGCATAGTTGGGTTTTTCTGCTTATGTTTGGGAACTTGCTGCCTGAAGATTTGTTCTTTATAAAGAATATGAAGTGTTGTTATATTTCTTATCATTCAACTGTGGAAAAAAATGCTATTGCTCCATTTTTAAGTTTTTAGCATCTATATCATTTAAACTGCAGATATCCTGAGATTTCTAAGTGAGCTATTAAAATAACCCTATTATCACTGGTCGAACTCCAGACCAGCTGTGTATAAGGGTGTACTCCACACCATACCCCAACTGGATGCTGAGGCTCTCTCCTATAACCTGTTTTCAAATTTGTGTTCATTAATATCTTGGAGTAATTCTTTTTTATTTTAAACTTGAACTTATAATCTTACAAAAAATTCTGCTGCTAAGAAACAAGTTTGAAAACCACTGACTTAGATGAAATTCGGGTTGTATAGCTAAACAAGTAGGAGGAAGAATTTTGGGAAAATCCTATACCAATCTCCAGTAGTATATTATTTCTGGCCCATTGGCAGAAGCTTCAATAACATGGCCTGTTACAGAAGTACTGAAGTATTATTTTAGACTCAAACTGCATGGCAGCCAGCAGGTGCTCAATGGGACCCACCTGAACCTCAGAACCTAGTGAGGGAGGAGCAGGGTAGGAGCATCTTCCTCTTCCTGGAGGATGCTGACTATGAAATGTAGATGCATACACCTGTTGAGCTATTCTCACTATGTGTTGAGAGATCTATCCATCACTTTCCATGTTGGCAGAAGCAATTTGTGGAGAAGGGTAAGAAGGAATGATGGTGGGCGCAGGCTCCCTCCTGGTATCTTCTGCAATAAGAAGAAAGCCACGAGGGGAACGCTGGGGCCAGGGTGCAACCGGGCACAGGCATCGCTGGTGGGTTGGGGCTAGCTCCCTCTAGGACAGGTGTAATCAAGGAGGTTGGGTCAGAGAATAAGGGTCGGGGAGGGACCCACAAGACAGTGGGGGACACCCCAGGCTCACTGGGTAGCCTGGCTCCCTTTGAGGTGAACCTGAATCTCCATCCTTGCCAGTGCTTGCCTCGCAGTAACACATCTCAGTCTTTTTGGCTTACTGGATGCTAAGCGGTTTGCATTTCCTTTGGCAGCCTGGGCTTCAAGGATTAAGTCCAACATCAGGTGAGGCACAAAACCAAGAACATCCACATTCTGAACATCTTTCTCCCCCATCCCGTCTCTTCACCTGAAGGTCATTGCTGAGTCGATGGATAAGCTGCACGTTCCAGGCCTTAAGGGGCCTGGAAAAGGAGACCTAGTCTGTGTCTGACTCCCTTAACTCCCCGTGGCATGACCTTCAGTCCTGTAGAACCATGGGGACTCATCTTAACACTAGGCACGCTCCATGAGGTCAGCCCATTGGTCAGTTTTTGAGCAAGATAAGTTGCTGATCCTGCTCTTGGTGGCCTCTTCCCAGTTCTTCCATTTCACAGACAGCCTGCCTGCCAGGAGAGGTACCACTTGCTCCCCTCTTGCCACACTACAGTGAGGGGTAATAAGAAGTCACTGCCTTTCTTTATCTCTAGCCTCACGATTTGAATGCTGAATCTGTGGCTCCCAGGCTCTCTTTACAAAGAGATGGAGGTTTCCCCATCCAGAGACTAGATCGGGACTCGTGGACGCTTAAGGAAGCAGAGAACAGTCATTCCATGCCTGGGGCTGGGGTTACAGTTAATGTTTGCCTAGTGGTTTCAAGGTCCTGAAACAACAGGACTTCCTGGGCCTTTGGGACCACAGATGACTCCGGCACTCTCTTGCTTTCTCTGCGTCCAACTGTGCTGACCCCAAACCCACTGATTCCGTGGGTGGCAGAGTGGGTGTGACTGCACCCCACCCTTGAGCTCCTCCTTGCCAGGAACAGCAGCCTGTCACAGTCCCCCGAGCCTCTCCGGACCTGCTCCAAGTGACTGGCCTTCATGCGACACAACCTGGATGACCCCTGGGAAATCTCTGTGTGCTAAGGGCAGCCACATGCCCCAAACAGGCAATGGTGAGGGCTCTGTGGGACTGTGTCCTGGGGCGCTCTGTCCAGCATGGGCAGAGAGGGCCCAGGAACCTAAAGACAGGAGGTGGGGACCTGCTCACTGCAGTTCTGTGATGGCTCCTTGCAGTACAATCTCCCTCGTTCCCAGTTATTTTCTCCTAGAGAAAACAGTGGGGTGGGAAAGGTGGTTCGGTGAAGGAGGCCTAGGACTTGCCATCAACAGATGCCGGGGACTGAAATTCGACTCTACAGGGACATGGCAAGCCATGAGAGGGGCTGAGCGGCAGGTCTGGGCTCTAGAGGCCATTCCAGACACAGGTGCTTTTCTTTTCTCTTGCTATTTTAATAGTTAGCCCCAAATCTCAGTGATGAATGGACCCAGAAAATCCTTTTGGCGAAGGAGCTGAATCCAGATGAGGTGGTGCGGAACTAGCCTACCACAGTGGGGAGGGAGGGCTCTCCTTCAGGAGCAAACCTCTGCACAGAGGGGTGGACAGTACCTGCTTCGCCACGGAGCGCCTTCTCCACAGCAACCCCTCTCTCCTCCAGCTGCCGCTGCCTCTCCTCCACCTGCTCCAGCTGCCGCTGGATGATCTGCCCACAAACAGAATGCATGAGCTCACAACCTGGTCTCATCTCTAGACTTCAAGGGGAAAACTAACTATCCAAACACAAAGAGGGAGAAAAATAAATGATGTCACAGCTCTGGTAAAAAGGCTCTAGTCTGTGGGCACTGTGCTCAGAGGACTCTGGCCTTGTCACTTGTGCAGACAAGGCCCCAGGCCGTTGGCAGTCAGCATCAAGGCCTGTAGGTGAAGTAGTGCAGCCCCTCCTGGGGCAGGGCAAGGACAGGAAGTGGACATAGTCTCTGCAGGAAGAAGTACTGTGACCTCAGGCCTTGCTGAAGTGCTGGAAAAGGCTCCTGGAAGAGCACAGTGGAAATCCTGCCTTTACAAGTTAAAAAATTAAAAAGAAATGATCTGTGTAGCCTGAAGACAGAGATTATCGACTGGGAGAAGAGCTCTGACCTCCTACAAAATCCCAGGCCCACCAGAGGTTCAGAGGCCACAGACTGATGCTCGACAACAGTTCTTAGAATTGAACTAGTTGACTTTACAATGATTACTGTAGACAGAAGAATTTGGGAAACTCAAAGCCACTCCCCCTTTTACCAATGGCTCCACAAAGGTGGGGCCCCTGCCACTGCCTCAAGCCAAAGGCATTCTGGGCCTGTCACCTCAGATGACAAGGATGCCCACATACCTCTGCTCTACCTTCTCAGCCTGCCCTTCCTGTGGATGAGGACCAAATAGGAAGGTGCTGCACGAGAGGTTTCCGTTTGCATGTGTCGTGGGCCCACCCTATGCGTTTTACCTGGGCTCGATGTAGCCGCTTAAGTTCCTCTTGCTTGGCCTGTCTCCGAGCTGCCTTTTGCACACGCCGGGTCAGCTTGGCATTCAGTTCCTCCTCTGTGTAGGTTCTTGGCTGGAGAGAACAAGAGATGTGCCTGCCCTCAGTCAGGTGCACGCACACCTGAGATAGGTCTGGGCAGCAGGGGCACAGGGAGGGCTGCCCCCAAAGTTGGAGCTGGTGCCCTGGCAGGCAGAGTGCCAACGGGCAGGGGGTGCCAGAGACAAGGGCACGAGGCCTGCAGACTCCCTAGCCTGCAGCAGCCCTCAATGCCACAGGGCACAACTACAGATCTACAAGGTGAGACATTTTCTCTCCGTGACAAGGAGAGGGGGCCGTGTGGGGACTGATTGTTGGGAAGTTAAAACAGCAAAGGGACATACGCTTCTTTATCACTAAGATCATCTGTTTCCTGAACGAGGATGTCTGCTCTTTTTAAGACTTTGTGGGGGTAAAAATATTGGTAAAATATTTCCCCAAGCCTTCTGGTCCTTGAAGGCTTCCAGGGGAAAGAAAAAGAGAAAAATCAGGATTCTTTTATTTTCTTGTTTGGTATCAAAAACCACTTTCTTCAAATGAGCGGCATTCATAAGTTTCTTTTAATAAGTGACACCTGATGTAGAGAAAACAGGGATGCCTCTCTTTTAAGTCTGGTGAACCCTAAACTAATATAGTCTGAAGAAGGAACTGCAGAGGTCTCTGCAGACGCTGGGGTCTACAGAGGCAACAGTCCGCTGCCGAGCAGAAGAGGATGCAGCCTGCCCAGGGCTGTTGTGCCCAGCACCATCAGGAATCGAGCAGGCAGTGGCCCAAACCTGGCGCAAGTCCACTGATGGGACTGCCTGAGTCCGCCTGCCAACCTGGGCAAGAAGGGCTCACCGGACGGTCAGACATTCTGAATAAACACTGGGCAACCACAGAGTGGCCATGGTTGGGGGTTTGCTTTTATTCACAAGACCCTTTTTACTGCCTCTAAGAAAATTAAATGAGGACACTTTTATAGATTTTAAAAGAGACACATTCAACCCAGGGGTATAGACTCCTGATCTTTACTTTGAGAGCTCACATGCTCGAGCCACTAAATAGGCGGTTCTTACGGGTCCTCAGCAGTGTTCTAGTGCCCTGAGCAACTCCCTGGCCCTTCACAGAGCTACGTGTGGTGGAGCGCCCCTCTCTGGGCTGCCCGGTCCCACAGGGGCAGCTCTGTCCCCCACCCGGGCACCTGGAGCAAAATGACCACATGCACTCCAGCTGGCGAAGAGCAGGTAACTTATCCACCTTCTCTCCCATGACAGAGCTAAAGAAAGTCCTGCTGCCAACATCTGCTGTGCCCCAAGCATGGATGAACACGGTTAGTGAGGACGTGGCTGGGACCGGGGCAGGGCTGCTCGGTGGTTAATCACAGACAGGCATGCAACATGACAGCCAGTGGGAATGAGACACTACCTTTGATGCATATGATCTCCTGAATGCCAAGGCGTGTGGTACATAAATCGACTTTTAAATGGATGGCAACAGAAAACAAAACAGAATAATAGTAATGATGATGAATAAAAAATTAAAAATAGAACACAGAATGGTAATCAGTTAGAAGTTTAAAACAAACACACAAGACTTGAAACACACCATTATTTTCCACAGTGTCACACAGGACTGCCTGAGGACGATCCTAGTGGCAGTGTCTGGGTGAACCCGGCTGTGAGAAAGGCCAGGTTCACTTTTCTACTCACTGAGTCACAGTAGCTCCTTCCTCACCACCCCAGACCTCCTCTTGTCTCTATCTCCCCGTGTATAAGCCAGAACCGTTCACGTGTGGGCCATGCGTGCTATTTCTTCTCAAGTGACCCATTTGCTTATCGACGCTTAGACCTTCCTGCTGTCCGGGGGCGGCAGACAGATCCAGACACACAGCAAAACTAGCATCGAATTGAACATTGTCTCCTGAGAGACTCTCTTGCAGTGTTCCGGACCGGGACCACAGGTGTTACCTCTTGATTGTACCCAGGGAAAGGAACTGCTATTCACAAAAAGTACTTTTTAAATAATAACGTGAACCTCTTATCACCCCACTAAACCTTGAGCAGAGCTGCTCCCAGAGCCAAGGCAAGTTACATTTGCTTTCCGGGTCTTCATATTAAATGACAGAAAGGCAATAAAAGAGTGAGAGAAAGCAGTGGTTTGAGCTCTGGGAGGCCTACAGAGCTGGGAGGTCCTGAAAGCTCCAGGGTGGCTGCAACGCTGGCCGCCCTCACTGCTTCTCTGGGCAATGGGCCGACTAGTGGGGACTACATTTCACAAGCACATTGCACTGGAGAAGAATAAGCCTGCCTCCTTCAAAGCTGAGCACATCTGTCCTGCCTCAGGCTGACCATCTCTCTCACAAATCAGAGTGAGAGGAAGAACGTCATCATTAGAACAAGCCAGTTAGAAAAAAGAAAAAGGGCCAGGCATGGTGGCTCATGCCTATAATCCTAGTACTTTGGGAGATTGAGATGGGAAGATTACTTGTGCCCAGGAGTTAGAGACCAGCCTGGACAACACAATGAGACCCTGTTTCTACAATGAAATGTTGGCCAGGCACGGTGGCTCACGCCTGTAATCCTAGCACTCTGGGAGGCCGAGGTTGGTGGATTGCTTGAGGTCAGGAGTTCAAAACCAGCCTGAGCAAGAGCGAGACCCCGTCTCTACTATAAATAGAAAGAAATTAATTGGCCAACTAATATATATAGAAAAAATTAGCCGGGCATGGTGGCGCATGCCTGTAGTCCCAGCTACTTGGGAGGCTGAGGCAGGAGGATTGCTTGAGCCTAGGAGTTTGAGGTTGCTGTGAGCTAGGCTGACGCCACAGCACTCACTCTAGCCTGGGCAACAAAGAGAGACTCTGTCTCAAAAAAAAAAAAAAAAAAGAAAAGAAAAGAAAACAAAAGACTGGCTGGGCACGGTGGCTCATGCCTGTAATCCTAGCATCTGGGAGGCCGAGGCAGGCGGATTGCTCGAGGTCAGGAGTTCGAAACCAGCCTGAGCAAGAGCAAGACCCCGTCTCTACTATAAATGGAAAGAAATTAATTGGCCAACTAATATATATATAGAAAAAATTAGCCGGGCATGGTAGCACACGCCTGTAGTCCCAGCTACTCAGGAGGCTGAGGCAGGAGGATTGCTTGAGCCCCAGAGATTGAGGTTGCTGTGAGCTAGGCTGACACCACGGCACTCACTCTAGCCTGGGTAGCAAAGCGAGACTCTGTCTCAAAAAACAAAAAAAAGACTAATGGTTTTTCTAAGCAGCATGTGAAAAACTACACAGGAACTATGAATACATTAACTGCGACCTAAGGAATAGCATTAACATCTTTACCTGTGGCTGATAAAATTATAGGGAGTGGAGGCAGTGGCTGCCTTTTCCACATGTACCCATTTCTGGGGCTGGCACCAGCTTGGCATAGGTGGTGACCAGAGGGGTGAGATCACGACACATCTTCAGTGGGCCCAAGAGCAGAAGGCCAGAGCAAGAGCTGAGCCTGCGTCACAGTGCTCAAGGATTAGCTGAGTTAATTGTATTTTAAGTCAGGTTGAAGCAAAGAAAAGAGGGAAATGAGAGTTCTCTCTTATTGGTAGGACCATAGATGATTTTTTAAAACCTGCATTATCTTTTCTATAATGAACATTTTAAATAAAAATAGAAGTTATTTTGAGTGGGATTTTTTCCCCTAACAAAACAAACCCAGGCATTGGTCTCACAGGAGCCTGACTCAGATGGGGTTTGTGGCGCAGAGGCGCCGTCCCCTCTATCTGTGCCCTATCCGTGCTGTCACAGCAGGCCACCCCCCGCACCCTGTCAGCCAGCGGCTCCCCCTCGCGGCAGGTCCCAGGTCCGATGCCATCCTCACTGCAGGGGCCCCTATTCCCATATTTCTTCTTTTTTTTCCCCACACTTCTTACCCTGAAAAATTTCAGACCTACAGAAAAGTTGAAAGAGGGAGACAGTGAATAGCCACATACCTTTTACCTATATTTGCCAAATGTTACCATTTACCACATGCTTCGTATACATGCATATGTATGTCTTCTGTCCACATAGCCTTTTTTCCCCGAGTCATTTGTGGACATCAGATTCCTTCATCCCCCAAAATTTTAGCATGTACTTTATAAGAAAAAAGACATTTTCCCCACATAATTACCTTTATCACTTGTAAGGAATTTAACATTGATCTAATAATGTTATTTATTTATACTTTATATACAGTCCATGATCAAATCTCCTTAATTATTCTAAAAATGTCCTTCATAGCTTTTTTTTTTTTTTTTTTTTTTTTTAAGAGATAAGGTCTTATTTTGTCATCCAGGTTAGCAGCCTTGAACTCCTGGGCTCAAGTGATCCTCCTGCCTTAGCCTCCCAAGTAGCTGGGACTACAGGAGCACACCCCCGTGCTAATTTTTAAAGTTTTTGCAGAGATAGGGGTCTATGTTGACCAGGCTGGTCTTAGACCCCTGGCCTCAAATGATCCTCTTGCCTTTGTTTCTCAAAGTGCTAGGATTATAGGCGTGAGCAACCACACCCACCCTTTTCTAGCTGTTTTTGTTTTGGTTTGTTTTCCTGCTTTAGTGTCCATGTCTTGAAAATGCACAGTGCTCTGCTCTTGCTCAGGCCAGCCCCACACCATGGTGGAGTCAGGTTAGCTGTTTCTGAGGTTAGTCATCTCCTTGGCTCAGCTTGGGCTTTGATATTTCCTATGTAACCTCCAGCAAACGGCTTTGCTACTGTGTGCACACCTGAAGCATGGGGTCTCCAAGGCCTCTCTGGCTCCAGGCTTCTACCACTGGGGTCTGCGACTGTTCACAGAGACAGGTGGAGGAGGGCTCCTTGCTCTTCACACCTGCAGGGCCCTGGGAGAGCCCACCTGAGACAACAGCCTTGGCACAGCCAGCTCTGGCGGCTGCTGTGCAGCATCCCCACAAGTGTTTCATTAATGGAGAAAAAGTAGAGACACCTGCATGCACCAGCAGCCACAGGTGGAAGTTTTTGACCAACATGACACAACTGGTTGAATGTCCCCATGGTGACCACTGAGGCACAGTGAACCTTGGACCACATTCTCCGTTCTTCCCTGACACTCTCAGGACCCCCTAAAGCAGCACCTCTCCCCACTGTTGGGATGTGTTTAGGGAACGCGCACGCAAATCCAGAAGCAATTCTTAGTCCAGGCCCAATGCAACTGCCTGCGGAAACTCACAAGGGGCGCACTCCACCCGGCCCGAGGGAGAATGCCGACTCCCAAACCTTCACTCAGCACTGGCCTGCTCTTGGCATCCTAGGAGAGTGGACAAAGAGCTGGCATGGCCAGGGGAAACCAATGCATCAAGGAGATGAGAAACAGTGACTTGCTTTCTCCAGTAGGTGGAGTTACTTAAAGAGGAACTGATCAGGCAGGGAGGAGGAAACTGGAACAGGCTAGAGCCACCTTCCCCAGGCAGGCCTGTGCAGGGGCTCAGGCCCACCGCAGCCCTCCCTGGCTGGCTGCTGGCCAACAGTTCAAGCCTTCCTGGAAGTCAAAGTGGGGGGCGGGCTCCAGTCCAAGCCCTGAGAAGCCTGTAAAGAAGGTGCGTGATGCTCTGGCAACAGTCTTCATTCAAAAGCAGAGGCAAAAGGAGCCGGGCCTTCACCTTGGCCAGGACGCTGAGCCCGAGCCCCAGGACTGGAGGGTGGAGGTGGGGTGGGATGGCTGCACCTGCTCAGGCCTCTTGGGTTTTAGTTCCCATCCTGGCACTGTCTCTAATTCCTGTCCCTCCTCCAACTGCACTGGACCTAGACTAAGAGCCCTTTGGAAATCAGAAGACTGAACAGGCACTTGAGGGAGGCTTGTGAGGAGGAAGCTCCACTGAGACTTACTCCTCAGGGCGCGGGGCGACCACATCTCCTCCTGAGCCCTGAGCAGCTGACGGTCAGGTCAGCCCAGCACACACCTGCCCGGGTTCCTGGACCAGGTCTTTAAGAACAGAAAGTCCTCCCGGTACCACGCCGCTGAGCAGCAGCACGGCCAGGAGCACCCCTCAGGGCCTGCCTCAGCCCCCAGATCCCCATCCCCACCCCGAGCATGGGCAGCCCTTCCGCCGCCACGCTGGCGACTGGCGGATGCCACGTGCTAGGCAGGATTTCTGAGAGAACAAAGAACAAACGACAACACCGGGCTGCTTCCTAAAGGTGAAGAGACGCTTGAAGCACGGAATGCCTCTGGTGTTCTTCACAAGAACTCTTGCCACGGAGGAAGCACAACCCCCACCCAGCTGCTCACTTAAAAAGCCCGCGAAAAGACCCCCTTTCTGTCTCTTCCTGGGACCACACACCTCTCTCTTGGACTTCTGGGAGGCCCTCTCGAGGACGTCGTCGCTGGAGAGGTCTGAATCCTCCGAGAAACTCAGCTGGCGTCGGAGCTGCAGCTCTGTGGGAGGAGAGGACAGGCCCAGTGAGGACAGTGGCCAGCCCACGCGCACGGCTCTTCCCCAATTTCTATATTTTCACACACAGCCTGGCAGATGAGGTGGAGAGTTGATTTCTTTTTAGTGTAAGTGATTCTTCTTCCATACCAGGGCGTAGGCAGGAGCTAGGACGCTGGCCCTGTCGGGACGGAGGCAGCCCACACTCACCTGCTGACTCCCTCCTGGTAGGCACCCCCCACGCTCCCCGGGGTTGTGTGACTTCAGGAAGGGCACAAACCTCCAAAGTCTCCCTTATCCAGTCCCAGGGTGGTTTTCAGAGTTATTTCAAGAAGCAGGGACATGCCCTGTGACCCTATGGTTTGGTTCCCTTCCCCCCATCAGCACAGCTCCTAGGAACCTTAGGGGGCAGCACGTGAAGGGGCTCTTTCGAGAACAACTCAGAGACAGTAGCCTCCTGCTCTGCCCGCTGCGGCCCTTGGCGGCAACCCACCTGCCCTCATGATGGGGGGCACCCTGTGCTTGCTGGAGTCCACCGTGGCGCCACTGGAAGGAGTGCTAGGGCATGACTTGTCATCGGCCTTCTTCTTCTTGTCCTTCTTGTACCCGGAGAAGACTGACTTCCACAGGGACTTGGGCTTGGAGGCTGTTTCCTCTAGGAGGCTGGGGCTGGGTTTCTCCAGGGGCCGGCCCTCACCTTTGGGCTTCTTCTCTTTCTTGCTTCTACGGGGGGAGAAGAGTGATGACCTCTTCTTGCTCTTCCCACTGGAGCCCTCAGATGAAGTGACAGAACCGTCTGGGCCCCCCGAGTCTGTCGGAGGGGAGAGGGCCTCCTCACTGGGGGCTCTGTGCTTCAAGGTGGGCTCCTCGGGGCGTCTGGGGGACTCGGCCCCATGGTCCTTGCCCTGGGAGGGTGCTGAGGCCACCTTTCGAGACCTGGGGGCCTCGGCTGCCACCTGCACCTCTTGCATCCTGCTCAGCTGCTTGGCCATGGCATCCCGCAGTGCCTGGCTCTTCACAGACTTCTCCCTGGCTCGCATGCGCTCCTCCGCCAGCTCCTTGGCCTGTGGAGAGACCAAGGGCAGTGCCCTCTTCTGCAGCTGGAGCGTACCCTCTAGGGCAGGCAGCTGCCCATTCTCCCTGGCCAGGGGCAAGCGGAGGGCCTTCTCAGAGTGTGGCCAGCAGGAAGGGGGTGTGAAGAACTTCTCCTGCACACTAGAGTCCTCAGTCTTGTCATCATACGTGTCTTCCACATCATCGGCGAAGGGAATCTCCTCCACACTCTCCACGAATGACTTCCGCACCTCCTCCCGGTGGGGCTGGGCAGCCTCCAGGGGGGCCCGCATAAACGCGGCAGGTGGGGGTGGTGGGGCCACCGAGGCCTTGGTCTGGGCATCCTTGTGCTCACAGGGCCTCCTCCGCAGAGTGGCAGGCTCCTCGCCGGGGGGCGGGGGCGGAGGCGGGCTGGAGGGTGGAGTGAGCATGGCAGAGTCCGAGGTGTTGAAGCTCTGGCTGCCCAGGGTCTTCATGTTGGAGGAGCTCCCATGAAGGCCCAGGCCAGAGCTGCTGGACAGGTCCCTCCGCTCCTCCTGGGAGCTTCTTAGTTCTCGGTCAGATGGTGACTTGGGAGTTGGCAGGGAGGGCTGGATGCCCTCTGACTTTGGCAGGCCCAGCCTTTGAGGAACACGTGGAGGTTTTAGAAGATGGAGACCCTCATCCTGCGTGGATTTTTCAAATGAATAGGCTTTTAGGGACGCTGGCTTAAAGGCAGGCGAGGGGAAGCTGGGCTCGGGCCCCTTGCTGCGATCCACAGGCGTGAGCCCAAGGCTGCGGCGGATTTCAGCACTCTTCATCCAGAATTCTTCCACCAGGTCATTCCGTTTGAGGGCCTCATCCACAGGGACAGGGCTGCCCAATTTATCCCTGGTGTCGACTTGGCTCTTGACGGGGAGCGGGGTGAGGGGGGTTGAGGTTTTGGCTGGAACGGGCTGGAAGCGTATGGGGGACAGGGTAGGGGATGGGACAGTGGCCTCAGAGGACGGCTGAGGCTGGGAGCAGATGGGGAGCAGCGTGGAGTGGGGTCCAGAGGTGGCCAGTGGCGACAGAGGCTGCGGACTCCCTGGCGAGGCAGGGGTCCTGGCTTCTGGCAGAGCCACTGGCTGAGACCGGATGGGAGAGTGCACAGTGCTCAGATCAGCGGGGGCTTTGGCTCTGGGCTTCTCTTTAGGGAGCGAAGGCTCAGGGAAAACGTGCTCCTCTGGCGATTTCACCTTGGTAGTAACAGGGGCAAGTGGGATTTGCGGCCCCTACAGAAAAGGAAGACAGAAGCCACTTAGAGGGTAAGGGTTTTGATGGGCAGCACAATCCCTTAGGGAGCTTTCTCGATCAAAGGGCCTAAGCCTGTTGAAATAACTTCCTGCCTGTGTCCTTTTCACTATTATTCGAATGGTTCCAGGAGAACCTTTCTCACTTTCTGCTCTATTTGTTGATTTTTAGAGCTACTCTACTTAGTTTAGACAGACTGGGTTTTCAGGTGTGGTTCATCTCAAGCACATCCTATATTCTTTGTCCACTGACATGCATAGCGGTCAAAAGGACACAAGTGAATGCAGCTCGCAGCCCCACAGCAACCCCCAGAGACGAGATCCCTGACTTATGTGCAGAGGGGCCAGTGCCATAAGACTGAAGATAGTTACTTATCAGTCTGTATTATGATCAAATTGTCCTTTCTAGGAAGCTCAAGGATGTGCACAGATATTCCTGCATTAACCCACGTATCACCCCATCCAAGCATCTCAGTAAACAAAGCCCCCATTTCATAGACAAAAATCACCCAATAGTTACTCGCTTCCTAGAGTCTCAAAGACCAAATCCAGAAGACGCAGCTCTTGCTTTCTGGCCTTCTCCCTGATCCGTCCTGCAGAGAGTACTGCCGAGCCACATGCCACAGGAGATAGCATGCTCAATGTGTGCTTTATACACCGAGGGCAACCTGTATACTTTTTTTGAGACAGAGTCTCACTCTGTTGCCCAGGCTAGAGTAAGTGCCGTGGCATCAGCCTAGCTCACAGCAACCTCAAACTCCTAGGCTCAAGCGATCCTCCTGCCTTAGCCTTCCAAGTAGCTGGGACTACAGGCATGCGCCACAATGCCCGGCTAATCTTTTCTATATATTTTTAGTTGTCCAGCTAATTTCTTCCTATTTTTAGTAGAGGCGGGGGTCTCACTCTTGCTCAGGCTGGTCTCAAACTCCTGACCTTGAGCGATACTCCGCCTTGGCCTCCCAGAGTACTAGGATTACAGGTGTGAGCCACTGCACCTGGCCTACTATTTTTCTTTTTTAAGACAGGGTCTCACTCTGTTGCTGGGCTAGAGTGCCGTGGCGTCAGCCTAACTCACTGCAGCCTTAAACTCCTGGGCTCAAGTGATCCGGCTGCCTCAGCTTCCCAAAGTACTAAAGTACTATGATTACAGGCATGAGCCATCACACCAGGCCCAAAACTAAACTTATTATTTTTTTTTTTTTTTGAGACAGAGTCTCGCTTTGTTGCCCAGGCAAAGTGAGTGCCGTGGTGTCAGCCTAGCTCACAGCAACCTCAATCTCCTGGGCTCAAGCAATCCTCCTGCCTCAGCCTCCCGAGTAGCTGGGACTACAGGCATGCGCCACCATGCCCGGCTAATTTTATCTATATATATATTAGTTGGCCAATTAATTTGTTTCTATTTATAGTAGAGACGGGGTCTCGCTCTTGCTCAGGGTGGTTTCGAACTCCTGACCTTGAGCAATCCACCCGTCTCGGCCTCCCAGAGAGCTAGGATTACAGGCGTGAGCCACCGCGCCCAGCCTAAACTTATTTTTAACACGAGCAGTGTGTGGACCTGGAAGGGTGTCACAGGGAAGGACAACTTGGGTCTGGGGTCCATGTGGGGCAGGGTTGGGAGGTGCTGCCCAGAAAGCCTTGTCCCCATGAGAGCTGCACTGGGCCCCTAAAGCCGCTCATGTGCCAACAGCTCCACTTAGCACAAGGAATGAAGATGTTTTTTATTCTTCCTTAGCATAAGGAGGCCAGTGGGTTACTTCCGCTCTGGTCTTTGTGGGCCTCATGCCAAAGGCCCTAAGAGGTTACTACATGCCCCCAGGGTCCCATTGGTTCTCCATCCCCGTTGTGAGCCCCAAACTCTTACCTCTGCCACAGGGCTGTGCACTGGGGTGAGCAGCAGGGCTTGCTCCTGAGGGGGCTGGATGGGGCAGGATGCTTGGAAGGGATCTGAGAAGAATAGACACAGGGACTCATAAGAGGAACCCCTTTCTGTCTGCCCCAGGAAGGGTGTCATGCTGTCAGCGCCTGTCTGCAGAGGAGGGAAGGAGGGTAGAGGGCCAAGCTGAGCTAGCTCATGCACAGTCCCGAGCCTGCTCCTTGCTAATCTCTGGAAAGAACGGGTCCTCTCAGAGGCGAGGGATCCTGGAACGCGTCTCCCAGGGTGCTATCCAGCACCCTCCTCTGCGGCACGCTTGTCAGCACTATGCCAGAGTGCTTATTCACATGTATGGCCTGTGTCCCAAGCTTTGGGATGTACCTTCTACCCTTCCACGGCCCCAGACAACACAAGTAGAGGGGCCGAGGGCACATGGCAGGCGCAAGAAGGCACGGAGCTGCCTGCCCCTGGGGGCCCGTGCATGGCACGCTCCGCTCTGCAGGGCTGGGTACTCTGTGCCACTCTGCTCGCGAGGTTCTCTCCAGGAATTCTGGAAGCTACTTTGCCTGCTGCAAGTAGACTCACCTCTCTCTTGTCGCTTTGGCAAGGCAGGTGGTTTCTCCTCCTCATCTTCTGACACCCTCAGCTCCAGTTCCGCCTCCACCTCTGCCTGGCGCTGCAAGTGGAGCTCCGTGTCAGCATCTGATGGGATGTCGTCAGACCAGTGCTGATC
This sequence comes from Microcebus murinus, assembly GCF_040939455.1. Classification (NCBI taxonomy): domain Eukaryota; kingdom Metazoa; phylum Chordata; class Mammalia; order Primates; family Cheirogaleidae; genus Microcebus; species Microcebus murinus. Next base: position 98,939,549 of record NC_134113.1, on the reverse strand, counting down.
TGGCAGAGGGAAGGGACAGACCTGGGTGCACATCCTGAGTGAGGTCACGCAGCTTTCCCATCTCCGCAGAGAGCGGCCCAACAGCACGCTCAGCCCCAAGCACACTGTCCTTTGCAGTGTGGTGTCTCAGAGCCTGTGGGGCTCCATTTCTTTTAAACATAGCAATGATGACATGTGACAGGCCCCGGCAGAGAGGGAAAGACTTGGCTGGGGTGTACCGGTGGAGGGCAGGCCTGGCCTCCGGCCCCACTGTGCTCCTGCTCCTCCCCCCAGTCCTGACCTGCAGCCCAACTCTGCAGTCAGGGTCTGTGTTCCTGGGTCTTGCCTGGGCTTTCCTTCCCAATTCCCCCCAGCCCAGTCCCTGCCTCCTTCCCCCACCAACCACATGGCAATTCTGAGCACACCACCTCCTGGCACCTAGCTTTCAGCGTCATCAGCATTAACAGCCCCGCATAAGGCTCCAGATTTGCTCAGGATCCCAACTGCAGCACCATGAGTGCAGGCCACACCAACTGGTGGCTTCCAGGAGAGTGAAATGGGACACATTCAAGTCACCAGTGGGCAGTTCAAAGAATGAACCAGGAGACCCAATGGCTGCCTTCCCTGAGCACCTTGCTTTTGGTTTTTAAACAAAGTGTGTTGTTTTCATCTTTCCTGAGTTTCAATCACTCTGGTCCTGCTACCAGTGATGAACAGGTGTCACCATGGGGAGAGGGGAGGTCAGGCCGTACCATCATCCAGCTCAGCACCAGTGTCCCCTGGGTCCCCATCCTCTGCTGCCTCCCCTTCTATCTCTGCTGGCTCCGAGTCCACATCTTCCTCCAGGTCATTCTCATCCAATGGGACTGTAAAGCAGAAATGTTCAAAGAAAGGTAGAAAAGGACAGAAAGACAGATGGGCAGACTGCCTCTGCAGGTGGGAAAGAGGCATTGCTTTCCTCGGGGCTGTAACGTTGCAGGCCAGGAGTAGGGAGAAACATAGATGGTGTGGGCACTGGGGAGGCCCAGACCTGTCCTGACCACGGGGAACTGGCCCTTCCCAACACGAGTGGGGCTGGCGGAAGGGGAAGAGCAGCTGCAGGCCAGGTCACTTTCCCTCTTCCTCCAAAGGCTGCTGCAAGAGCCTTAAGTTGGAGAAGGACAGAGGGGAACACCACTTCTCTGGCCCGGCCCAGCCCAGCAGGCACCAAGAGGCGGCTGAGGTGCTGTTCTCACCATCAGTGCCCATGTGCCGGCGCTGTGCCGACCACCTCACTTGCCGTGAGCCAGTTAGTCCTCATAACGCAGGGTGAGTATCCCAAATATGAAATTTGAAATGCTCTAAAATCTGAAGCTTTTTGAGCTCTGACATGATAACACAGGTGGCAAATTCCACGGCTGACCTCATGTGATGAGTCACGGGCAAAATTCTGTTTCATGCACAAAATCATCAGAGATGTTGTATAAAATCACCTTCAGGCTACGTAGATATGGCTCAGATAAAACATAAATGAATTTCACGCTTATACTAGGGTCTCATCCCCAAGATAACTCATTACATATATGCAAACATTCCAAAATCCAAAAAAGTCTGAAATCTGAAACACTTCGGATCCAGAGCGTTTTGGATAAGGGGTACTCAACCTGTAATACAATTAGAGGGACCGTTTCTAATTCCTTCCCTTCAGCGAAAAAACCGAGGCCCAGATGGTTTAGGTGACGTGCTTCTGCCACATGGCCCGGTCCAGCAGGCACAGTGGGGCCCTGGTGACACCAGTGAGTGGGCAACAGACCCGAGGGCCCGACCCTTCCGCTGGCAGAGGTGCGGCTTCTCTTGGGGTAATGTAGAGAAATAGTTTGTTAAAGCGCCGGAGGAGGGCCTGAGGGGTATGTAAAGTTCGTTCTCTGGACTCAAGAGGGGCCCTTCAGTGCTGCAGAAGGAGCCGGCCGGAGCACACAGCTGTGTGAACGCATGTCCCCGCCGGCCCGTGATCTCTGCACACTCGGAGCTCGCACTCGCAGCTCGGAGCAAGAGAGCAGTTGAGAAAGCAACGTGCATGGCCTTAGGGATGCTGTGAGATTCCTGTGTCACCTGAGACTGACAGGACCCATTTGCCAGGGGTCCTACGGGCTCTTCTAGGGGTCTAAGCACAGCCAGCCTCAAATCTTTCCTACAGGCTTTCATTTCAGGAAACACATTATGCTTTGACTTGTATCACTACCTACAAGTAGGCGGGGGCAGAGGAACAAGCTGCACGGCCAGGAGGATTAGGTGGATCTCTTAGAAAGCCACACTCAAATGGGAGGGGCAGCTCAGGTAACAGACTCTTTCCTAGGGCAGCCGGATGCATCTGCACCCCCAGCACCCTGAGGATGTGTGTGAGAGTGAGGTCAGAGTGTGATGACAGCAGGGACGGACTAACTTTGGGCTAGGGTGGGCAGCAAAGGCCTGTGATCAGGAAGAGGCACTTGAAGGGTGCTTGGGATGTTCTATTTCTTGACCTGGGTTGTTAAGAAAGTTTTTGTTTCTTTTTTTTTGAGACAGAGTCTTACTTTCTTGCCCGGGCTGGAGTGCCGTCTAGTGTGAGCTAGGCATTAGCCTAGCTCACAGCAACCTCAAACTCCTGGGCTCAAGCGATCCTTCTGCCTCAGCCTCCCGAGTAGCTGGGACTACAGGCATGCGCCACCATGCCCGGCTAATTTTTTCTACATATTTTTAGTTGGCCAATTAATTTCTTTCTATTTTTAGTAGAGACAGGGTCTCGCTCTTGCTCAGGCTGGTCTTGAACTCCTGACCTTGAGCAATCCTCCCGCCTTAGCCTCTCAGAGTGCTAGGATTATAGGCGTGAGCCACCACGCCCAGCCTTGTTTCTTTAATAATTCCTTAAACTATACACTCATCTTTTATGACAGCTCATAAGATGATGGCTCAAATCTAGCTTTTGGAGCACTGTATGAAATAGATTTGGAATGGAATAGACAGGTGGCCCAGGTTAGGGGGAGGAACGGGGGAGCCCCAGGATAAGCTGGCAAAGTTAATGCCATCTCCCTCCGCCTAAGACACCAAAACAGCCCATGGAGTAGGCAATGCCAAGGTGCTTTTCTATGATGATGGCATTTGCTAGGGGAAATACTGGGGAAAAACTACTCAATTATTTCCATGGGTTAAAACCTTTGTGTGATAGCTTTGCTTTTGGTCACTCAAGGAAGACAGTGCATCAAATGCCAGGAGGCACAAATAAAAGCGCTACCAAAATCGCCAATCTCCTCTGGGCCCCTCCTCAAATCTGAGCTTTCTATTTGGGTAGTGAGTTCATCACCGCACCACACCATTTCTGAGAAGGCTGGTGGGATCAAAGCCCTGGTGGGAACAGAACCTGGCTGTTCCTGTGGAAAGCCCTGTGCCTGCTGCGTCTGCCTGAACAACTCTGAGTGTCTGGGCAGTGAGATGACTCTACGCCCTCACTGGTCAGGGAATTGGAAGCCAGGACCCAGGAGAGCCCCACAGGCCCCCCACTCCGGCAGAGTCCAAGGCATGCTTGAAGCAGCCTGATTCGGTGCCAGGCCCCCATCCTTCGAGTAGTTCTCGTACTGAGACTTTCCACCAAGAAGCGTCTGTGGTAGAGTCAAAGGGTAAGAAGTCTACACTCCTTGGCAGTACCTTGAAAGGAACAATTGTCATGTACATCAAAAGACAAATAGGTGAGAAACATCAACACAGCAACAGCAGGTGTTGAAAGAGATGCAGCTTCAGGATGGAACTGGGGTTAAATCCAGGTTAAGATGGAGCTAGCGTGGGGTGCTAGAAGCTGCCACACAAGTTGAGGAGCCACACACCATGGAAGCCAGGATTCGCTGACATACTTAGTTCTTGGTTCATTTTAGTCCTTGAAGCGCAGCCCTGTCCCCTACTCTAGAGATGCCTACCCACAGAACTAATGGCTCAGGGGAGGCCTTCTCTCCCCTCACAGCTGCGTGAGCCCCCCCCCCCCCGACTTGCGAGTGCCTGTCTATTCTCCCTGCTGCTGCTGAGGACAAAGGGACAGGCTGGTAAAGGTCCACCAGCTCCAATCTGCCCGTCCCAGAAGCAGCCACCTGATGGTATGCTCAGCTGGGGTGACAGTGCCCCTCCATGAGCAGCGTTTGATGACGTGTGGAGAGACTTTGGTGTCGTCATGATGGGGTGAGGTGGAGGCTACACCAACATTCCAAGGGCAGAGGCCAAGGATGTTAAACCTCCTGCAAGGGAAAGAACTGTCCAGCCCCAAACAACAGTAGCCCCTCACTGAGAAACACATTTCCAGAAAAATTCAGGAAGGACAGGTCAGCTTTCTCAACTCTCTTTTGGCCTCCGTGCTTAAAGAGATGCCTGGACTTCAGTCTGGAGAGCCTGTCCCTCCACTTTAGCTGAACAATATCTACCAACCCTCCACTCTCCCTCTGCACCGATCATTTCTCCATAAATATCCCGAGTTGTGACTGTTTCCTTCTCTGATACTTTGGTAGGTTTGTGGAATATCATCTGATTCCTCGACTTTCACACTTACTTGCTACCCAATTTAATTTCAACAGACTTTAAGCCTCTGTGCTAAAACATCCCTTTAGCTTTGGCCTTTCCCCCAACTTCTATTTTTTTTTTTTGAGACAGAGTCTCACTTTGTTGCCCAGGCTAGAGTGAATGTCGTGGCATCAGTCTAGCTCACAGCAACCTCAAACTCCTGGGCTCAAGCGATCCTCCTGCCTCAGCCTCCAGAGTAGCTGGGACTACAGGCATGTGCCACCATGCCCGGCTAATTTTTTCTATATATATTAGTTGGCCAATTAATTTCTTTCTATTTATAGTAGAGATGGGAGTCTCGCTCTTGTTCAGGCTGGTTTGGAACTCCTGACCTCGAGCAACCCGCCCGCCTCGGCCTCCCAGACCCCCAACTTCTATTAATGACAAACATCTGCCTCTGTCCTGCCTACACCACTGCTTCCCTCTGAGCTGCCCTGAGGACATGGGGTGCGCATCTGGCCCATGCAAGGACGGCTGCCTGGGTGAGGCATGCACGTGCCCCCACCCGCTTCTGGCTGCCCTGGCATGCACTAGTGACAGGCCCAGGGTTCTAGTGTTAAGGTACCAGCAGAGCTGCCTAGAGAGAGAGGTTACAGCGAGGGGAGAGAGCAAACATCACCAGACTACCTCCGGAGACCGTCTCCAGCCAGGCCTGCACTGCCGCGCGGCGTACGGAGGGAAGGTCGGGCACTGAATTTAAAACAGACAAACACACAGTTACACAGCAATAAGTGTCCCCGACGAGGAGATCTGAGGTTGTCCCTAAAGTCCAACACAGAAACCAAGATGACATTATAAGAGGCCCATCGGGCACTAGTGAGGGGTAACAGCCGGTAGTTAGCCTGTGTGGCAGCTGTCCAGGGCAAAGAGAGAAGAGAGAATCAAGGGGGGGTCCGGGTCAGTGCAGAGCTGCAGGGCTCTTCCGATTCTGCAGCAGTGAGACATCTCTGGTCAGCAGAGCCTCTTTCATCAACCTCTGCAGAGCTGCTAGATGTTCACAAAAGCCAGTGGCAGAGGCTGCTCTTGCCTGTAGGTGAAGATTTGGGGCTGGGGAGGATTGAATGTCCCATTAAAGGCTAAGTTTCATGGCAGCAGGAGCCTCCCCTTTAGTGTGCTCGGAACCCTGCAGGGGCACGGCATGACTGGTGCTGAGACAGAACATGAAGATGAGTAAGAGGGAGGCAGAGTCTGTGAGCTCAAGGGTCGCCGGGGAGGACGGCATGGCAGCTACCACGTCTCTTGAGTCTCCATTTTTTCTCTTACTGCTATTCCTTTATTAAAAGAAGCCGGAATAAGGCAACATCTTCATCCTGTCGTGCAACACAGGTCACTGCACCCACTGGAGCTGGGAATTATGCTAGCTACTGTAGGGGCCACCTAGATATAAATTTCCTCCTAAAAATTCATCTCACCTCAGAACGTGCTCTCCTTGCTTCCTGCCAATGCACATTCACACCCAGACACACTCCATGAGGAAAGCACCAGAACACTTACAAAGTGGGGAAAGAGTAACCCTGCCTGGAAATGTGGGATATCGAAAGCAAATTTTGGTTTCCCAAGGCCAGGCTCATTGTACTATTTTGTATCAATGGAGAAAGAGCCCACAACCTCTTAATCCATAGAGAACTTTACATATCCTTAAATGACAGGCAAGGGCAGTTGTTACTATTAACATCAGGACAATGAAATGCTCTGCTGGCTCCTACTTTTGATTAAACTGATGGCTGTGGCCCTGGCCCTAACAGAAAGGTCATCTGCAGCAATGGGGGGGAGGGGCACGGCAGGTGGGGAAAGGCAGGGGCTGGGGGTCCTCAGAGTTGCTCTGGGACCTCGGATCTGCAAGCAGTTACCTCTAGAAGTAGAGGACTCAGAAGTCGGTACCATTCTCTCCTCCTCCTCTTTCTCACGAATATGTGTCCAGTGCACATCAGCCTGGATCTCCAAGGGATCCGCAGGGTTTATGATCTGCTGTAGTCTCTGGTTCCCGGCTAGTGTACCAGGTTCAAGGGGTGGAGGAGATGAAGGGGAGGAAGGAGGGAGAAAATCAACAGTCAAGGGAAGGAGGGAATGAAAGACCACAGGAAAGGAAACAGAAAGAAAAGTCACAGCATTGGCAGGATCAGTATGATCAGCAAGAGGTAAGCACTGAGAGCATGTGCGTGTGCACACACACGCACACATACATGAACTGCTTCTGCTCATTCAATTTGATTAAGTCATTTCAAGCCTGGCACATACTATTAATTTCCAAGAAGAGATTCACACGCTCCAACCCAAAATACAGAGAGAACTTTTCTGTTGCTCTTTTCATCCTAAAGTGCATTGGAGGGGCCCCCACGCCAAGCTGGGAGAAGAGAGCAGATTACAACTGGCTTCTGCAGGACCAGCCCTCCAGGGGTCATGAGGACTCAGCTCTGTCACCTAGCACAGGGAGACCCCAAAGACACACCATTCATGCCCTTGCTGCTGGTCACATGGGAAGGTGCTTACCTCCACCTGCCAAGCTGGCTGCTTCTCCTTTGAGATTTAAGCCAAGCAACAAGGGAGAGGTGGGAGGGGACTACGTTGCTCTGTCATGAGCCAGCAACTCACACAGGACAGAGTGTACTTTCTTAATACTTCAGTTTTTATCTTCTGGATCTAGAGCTGCTTCGACAGAGAAAAACTCCCCTCCCCTAAAGGGCCTTGGGCTGCATGCTGGGTCTGTGGCAAGGCCACGGGCTGTGGAGATGACGGCCGGGGTGGCGAGCAGAACTCTGTCCTGTACATTCTCGAAGCTCTGGGAGTTCACGGGTAGGAACAAGACCAATACCTCTCTGCTTTTTCTGAGGTCAAAGACCTTTTCCTTAGAACTCCATTGAGTGTCCTGCTGATACCCTCTGGACACAAGACCTGGCTTCTCAGTTCAGAGAAAACTCACCCATGGCCCTTTAGATTATCCTTGCTGTCAGAGCCAAAGGAACATGCAGCCCTGTCCTGTGGACCCCTTTAGTTAGTGCTTGGATCATGCCACACAGATGGGTTAAGATAAAGGGACAGTTAGCAACCTGTGGGGAGGGGACATGCTGTTCAGGCAGCAAGAACAGGTGCCACCTGACCTGAAAGGGACTGAGGCCCTGCTAGGAGCCAGCTTCCATCTGGGAATGTACATCACACCTCCTCTCAGCAGTCTCCCTGGACAATCTGGCCTTGCTTTAGTCACTGTAACCACACCCTCTTAACTATAAGCAACAGAGAATGTGATATGGGCAGAAATTGCCAATAAGACCACCAAATGTGGATGCTCACACTATGCTCTCTTGTCTGTGGGGTATTTAGTGCCTCTCATACTCCCTTACAGAAGCTACTGGTCTCTATATATTCATGGACCTTTTCTAAGGTCTGTTTGCCTTTATGGTGCTGGATGGGGCTGAATCGCAGCAAAGGTTTAGATATCTTTGGGCTGAAGAAGGTAAGGCAAAGAGAAAAATAAAGGACCTCTTTCCCTTCTACCTGAGAATGTTCTCTTCCTGATAAGACTTCCAGCCTTGGGAGCTTAGCAACAGTACAAAGCCAGCATTTCCTCCTTTCTCAGAGAAACGTTAAAGGCACCTGTGGTGGGGCATGAGATTTTCGGCACAGAGAAGATACAGAGTCTGAAGTGGCAGAGGGGAACTTGCAGCAAAACACACAAGGACATAGATGGGGCCACGCCCAGTAAGGCAACTTCCTCCTGCAGCTCTCTTGACTCCCATGCTACTCTACAGGCCACTCCACAGTGCAGTGGGCCCAGGGCTAGGGGCCCAGCGAGACGTGTGCAAAGCCTGGTAGTGCAGGCTTGTCCTGTGAAACCTGCTCTGGGAGGCAAATTATGGATGGCTAATAGGCAGCTGGGGCAGAAGGCAGGCAAGGGGGCAGCGTGGGTACCTTTACATGTACCCGTGTCTTCTTCCCCTGAGAGATGCTGGAGCCACTGGCCTTGTAGGAGTTCTCTGTCCTGGGGACAGTACTCCCCTTCTACAGCAGGGGGAGCCATACACCCACCACAGCGTCAAGCATCCCGCAGGGTAATGGAGAATAAAGGGAAATGGAGGGAGGAAAGAGAACAGAAAGAGTCTTCTTCAGCTGGAGGCAACAGCGTCCTGCCCCTGCCTACGTGGCACTGAAGGCCACTGCCCAAAAGACACACTATGGGCAAGGACCACAGACTCCTGTCTGGGAACTTTCAGAATCTGGCTGCATTTGTCAGTATATATTTCTCTAGTTAAAGCCCATTTTCGACAGGTTTGGTCTTGGCGTTAGGTCCAAGGCCGGAAAATGAAGTTTGCGTGAACTGCTGGGCTAACACTCCTGAAAAGGGAACAAGCTTTGACCCTAAGCCGTGTCGGGCTACAAGCCTCTAAGCATTAATCATCAGATGGAGTAATGATGTCTGGAATAGTGCAAACAAAATACCTTTCCCCTGGATGAGCTGTGACCATGCCACCCCTCTGACTAGCGGGATGTGGGAGCTACTCCGGGCCTGCCGAGGTGTGGAGGAGGAACTCACGGCTCCAGCACAGGCCTCGGCCTTGCCTCCTGCTCACACAGATCTTACCCATTTCCCATACATAGACTAGGCAGGAAGGGGCAGGCTGCCCCGTGCCACCTTGTGGGTCCTGCCCCAGCCTCCCTCCACCTGCAGGACAACAAGAAGAGCAGCTCCTTAGTGATCTGAGGAAATGCTCTGACCTTAACTATTCACACTGACACAGGGTGTATTTCCCTCTTGCCCAACCTGCCTCATCGGGGCCCGTGTCCCAGAGCCACACACTCTTGGGGCCCAGCCGAGGAATGTGAGCTGTGTCAGGCAAGGGCTTGGGCCTTGCCCAAGAAAACAGACCCTGGGATGGGACTGGGCAGCAAGCACACTAAGTTCCAGGAAAAACAGAGATAAGCACTAGAACAGTGGAGCAGTCGGTGCCAGCTCCATGGGGCCGGGGCCTGTCCAGGATTTAATCTGATTCTTTGACACCAGCTGGGAGGCTTCGGTGCTCAGACATTAAAGGCCATGTCCTTCCTGTTCACTTCATGCCTGTCTGCAGGGGAGTCAGGCCTCTGCCTGTCCTGGTTCCTTCCTCATCACCCACCAGACTCCGCACAACCAGACAGGGAAAGAATGACCCTCTCTTTACACAGTCAAGAAGAAGAGGCCCCACAAGTCCGTTCTCATCACTGAAGGTCACACAAGCCAGAGACGGGGACAGAATTAAAAATTTTGAGTACAAGACAAGAGAATATTTCAGAAACAACCAGAGTGACTGGATACTGAACTATGACACTGGCCTAAAGTGTGACTCTAACCGTCCAGTGGGCACCTAAGCTCATATCAGCCGCCAACATCCAAGACTAGGAACCAAGGAATCCTCTAGAAAGCTCAATTCTTTTCCTTTCTTAAAATAAACTTCTTTAACTGAAACTAAAAGGAAAAAGGAAAAAAATGAGGAGACAAGAACGAGTGACCTAATTCAGATGGAGCTCTTAGACTGGCCCTCTGCCTTCCACATGCAATTTCTAATGAAAGTGTGCACAGGGTACACCATTCCCACTATCGGTGGCCAGACACCACAGTGTCCTCTCCTGCACTCCCGTATCTTGGGTCGGGAGGAAGCGTCCCAGGCTCTGGGAGGCACATCTGTGTGACATCAGTCTCAGAAACCTCATACACGCACACATGGAATGGATCGCTGCGGGGATGGGGCCAGGCTTAGGAGAAGGGATTTTTTTTCCTGACCTTCACTGGACTCTTCCTCCTCGTCATATTCTTCTTCCTCCTCTTCTTCATACTCCTCCTCCTCCTCTTCGTTCCCAGGCCCAAAGCTTTTGGAGGCCTCGAGCTCCTCTTCGCTCTTCCCTTTCAGAAGAGCGTGGATCCTCACAGCCTCCTTCCAAGGGACGCCGCCCAGGTCAGAGGGGGGCAGCTGCGGCTCCTGCTCCTCCTCCTCCTCCTCCTCCATGTCAGACTCAGAACTGCTGTGAGGAGAGAGCCATGTGCCAGAGTAAGGGAACGATGAAAACGAGAAGGGAGGCTATGAGTCAGGATCAGAGGCACCGTGCCTAAAGCACCTGCTGGGCAGGGAGGGCCAGCACCTCTCCCTGACCAGGGAGGGCTGGAGAGGAGAGATGGTGGCTATCAGGGTGGGACAGGAGACACTCACCCAGGTATAACCACTGCACAGACCCACACAGGCTGGGGGACAGCCTCGCCCAGGGGCGCTTCTGTCCAGCAGATGCCAAGATCACTGGGCTAAGTTTCACAGAGGGCCTTGGGTAGAGGCATAAGTTTGAAATAAACTTATGACCCTGGGAATTGAGAAAGAAGAGAAAGTCTTCTTTTGTCCTGACAGGAGGGGAACCTGTGGCCTTTTGACCCAATCCAAATTTTACAGAACAAATCCTTTTTTTTTTTTTTTTTTTTGAGACAGAGTCTCACTCTGTTGCCTGGGCTAGAGTGCCGTGGCATCAGCCTAGCTCATAGCAACCTCAAACTCCTGGGCTCAAGCGATCCTCCTGCCTCAGCCTCCCGAGTAGCTGGGATTACAGGCATGTGCCACCATGCCCAGCTAATTTTTTCTATATGCTTTTAGTTGGCCAATTAATTTCTTTCTATTTTTAGTAGAGATGGGGTCTCGCTCTTGCTCAGGCTGGTTTCAAACTCCTGACCTTGAGCGATCCTCCTGCCTCGGCCTCCCAGAGTGCTAGGATTAAAGGTGTGAGCCATCATGCCCAGCCAGAACAAATCCTTTTAATAAAGGGATTTGTTCTGTGAAGTTTGGATTTGGTTGATGGGGTCGCATGTGGGGATCTGGAGGGACACGTGGCCTTGAAGCTGCAGGTCCCCCATGCTGAGATGGCGTGCCAGATGCCTGCTGTGAGACCCAGGGTGTGCGGGGAAGGAGGACATGCATGGCCCGGACTGAACTGGCTAGCAGGGGTGGCCGGCAGGGGTGGAGATGATGCGACAGGTTCAACCTCCTGTGCTTCTTCAGACCCCACGGAGGGCCAGTCCCTGAGCTGGATGCTGGGAACACACAGGGAGGTGGCAGCAAAGGCAATGGCCACTGCTAAGCTACAGGAGGGACAAGAGGAAAGGGCAGAGACAAAGAGCCCAACCCATGGGGTCATCCCTCCCGCCTGCCTGCGGCACTGTCCACACTGCTCCCCGCTGCACAGGCTGGCTCGGCTAGAAAAGGACGCAACACCGTGTGGGAGCACACTTGCCGTGACTCACACCAGCCCAAACCATGGCTCTCCGCTCTCTAGGACACCCTCCCAGAACATTTACATCCTACTCCCCTGCCCCACAGAGAGGTAGTACCTGAACAGAATTGGGTCTTTACAGTGGCATGGGGTGCCAGTGCAGGCCCCAAACCCCAATCATCATTGCACAAGTGGGGAAGTTTCCCAGCTCATGGTCTGATAATTCCCAGAGAGTCACTTTCAGAAGAGGCCATGCCCTCAGTGAGAAGTGTGTATTGGGCTGGAGGAAATCTGGCTTTTGCCATAAAGCAATGGCCTGACCTCCAACACAAGGGAGCTCCAAGCCCCAGAAGCACCAGGTGGAGAGGCGGCGTCTAAGCCCTGACTTGCTGCAATGAGGGTGGGCCTGCCCACAGCCTACTGCGTGTGACAGGGCGAGCCAGTGGATACAGTGATGAGGACGAGGGCATCCACGATCAGTGCTATGTGGCAGAGAATCTCACGTTGCCCAGAGAAAGCCTGGCCTTTGTCCTTGGCCCAGGGAGGGAAACTGTAAGTCCCTGGGATGCCCTGTCTGGGCATGCTACCGCTGTTTGCCTGGGGACCTCAGGTCGTGGTAGATAGTCTAAAATGTGGTTTAGGGTGAGGGGTTGGGTCACACAATATCAGCTGATCTGGAGACTGAGATCAACCATATGGGGAACCGACCAACCAATCAATCATTGCCTATACAATAAAAACTCTGAACACCGAGTCTCGGGCTAGTGGTACGCCTTATATGTTGTCATACCAAGAAAGTAATGCTGTCCTGTACCCACAGGCAGGGGCAATGGAAGCTCCAAGTCTGCTACTTTCCTAGACTCCACCCTATGCACTTCTTTCCTTGGCTGATTTAAATCTACATCCTTCTGCAACAATAAACTGTAAATAATGTAAGTACAACAGAGCTTTCAGGGAGTCCTCCTAACAAATTATCAAACCTGAGGGTGGTTCCAGGAGACGCTGGCATTTGCAGCTGGTGTCAGAAGTGGGGCAGGTTCCTGGGCTGCACTCCCCCTTCTCGGCTAACTCATAGCGCCACACCAGCTCTGCTGCTTGCTGGTGGTGGGACTCTGACTTGATTATTTATGCTCTCAGAGCCTCAGTTTCCTCTTCAGGAAGGAGATGATGTTGACAACTGCCTCGCAGGCATGTTGTAAAGACGGGGGATTATTATTCTCGTCATGCCTATGTCACGCTCTAGGACTCTAGCCATTTGTTGCTTTGTTCACTCTTTTAGACACCTGTTCATTCACTCGGGGAACATCCCTGAGCACCTATTAGAGCTCGGCCAGTGGATACAGAGCTGGCTTCTTACCACAAGCTCAGTTCCGTGAATTCGCTTCACTCATTCATTCACCTGACTAAAATTTACAGAGTGTCTTCTACTTACGATGCAGTTGCTGGATACTGCAGGGAATACAAAGGTGACATGGAAAAGATCCTTCCTCTCAAGGGAGGTGAGATGCACACACACCATGACAAAAGGGCTGAGAAGGTGCAGTTAAAAGTGGGTGAACGCTGGAATTTGAGCCATGAAAAGCTTGGCATCTGGAGTTTGAGTCTTTCTCAGTATTTCTTTTATTGGTATTGTTTTTGCTTTACCTTTGTGTTTTCATTAAATTACTTTCTTATTAATAAGATGTAACCCAGTGCATGTCATTTAACACTGTTCAAACATGAAAGAAGGATAAGGACATGTCTATGCTCATCTTAAATCTTCAGTGGGAAAGAGAAGACCATCTTTTCCCTTCCTCCTGGCTGAGCATCCAGGGCCTGAGCAGGGCCACCCAGAGTCGGCAGCAGGACAGGCTGCGGTGGGCTTGCTGCAAGAGGGGCCTGGGTACAGCCCCATCCTGCCCTGCACCACGTCATGAAGACAGCTGCATTTGCACAACATGGGAAATGAATAAATGCCATGGCCAGTAACCTTCACGACACCCTACTTATAGCTGTTACCACTACCTTGGCTAGTTTTATGACACCTCAAGGTCCATGGGAGTGCAGCCAGTGAGGCCAGGAACACAGAGAAGAGAGCAGAAGGCCAGGCCTCGCCTCTCTTCGCAAGCTGCAATTCAGCAACTCCCAGGGGTCCTGCTACTTGCTTCCAGAGTTCCCAGCAGGCAAGCCAGCATCCCCCCTCTCTTTGTGAAGGACAGAGGGAGATCCAGCAAGGCTGCCAGCTGTGCCTTTGCAGGCTATCATTTTCACAGCTTCTTGGGTCAGTATCTGGGGCTGGCCAGGCCCTGTATGTCATGTAAGGTTCGTGGTGTAAACTCAGTAGTACCTCAGGCTCCCAGCACCTGCACCCCCTTGGACTATAGTCTGGAAACTTTTTAAGCACAGAGAATGACTATACCAGAAAGAAATGCAATATAGATGACCAACTTCTCCCTCCTTCTGGGAGGAAAGGGTAACTTCTCAAGTCACTGCCTCCTAGGAGAGATGGGGACCAGAAACTCTAGTCATCAGACCATCCTTTCCTCCCAGTAGGTATGTGTTTTGGCACCAGTAACAATCTATTGTCCTGTGTGACTTTGATCCAGGTCTGCCTCTACCCTGGACTGCACCCTCTCTGAGGACAGGGCCACTGTTGTGCTTCTCATAGGGTCCAGCACAGCCAAGACAGCGAGAATGTACAAGGGACCACAAACAGTGAGCACCATGGCAGGTTCCCCTAATTTCAGAGGTGTTAGGGATGAAGCCCCACACCCTCTTTGGTGAAGCCTCTATCAGAAAGAGCTGTCCTTTCCACTTAGGAGAATATCTAGCAAAACCCTCCCTGCCTCCAGCGAGACCCGAGTACTCATCTCAAAGCACCTTCCTTGAATTTCCCCTCAGCTGTAGGCTTTGACAGGGCCTGGTAGGAGGAAACAGACCAATGGCACATAGACTAGATTCTAAAAAGACAAGCTCTGCTCAGCTTACACGAGCTATACAGGGGTTCTGCTGTGTCAAGGGGGGCAGATCTGAGGACAATGATCAACGGCCACTGAGCCCCGACCACGTGCGGTGCAGAACTTCCCATGGGTTAGCTCCCTGAAACTCACAACTACTCTAGGGTACAGCTGCTATCGTTTTCCTCATTTTTACAAAAGAGGAAACTGATGCCTAAGGAGGCTGGATCATTTGCGTGAGAAGAAGTCCACACTGTCTTGCTGTGCTCTCTTGGGTGTTTCACCAAGAACCCAAGAGTTCTGTGGCCACTAGCAGCTGTCAGGGTGGCAAGTCCAGGAAGAAGGCCGCAATGAAGCTACCAGCTGCCTGGATCCAACCTTAGGTAGTGGAGACCAGAAACTCAGGCAGGCCCTCCTATGAATGAGGCAGGCTGCCGCGTGGAATTGCCACTTGAACTTCCTGGGTGGCTTTCCAAGGGAAATGGGCAGCTATGGCTTTCACTTTTAAATTAACCCACTCACGATCAGAGAGACCGTGAAATCCTCTTCTCTTTGCCATGTCCCATCTGTCTGACAACTGCACAAACACTCTACTGCTACGCAGAGCGCTGGAGAAGGTGCACACCAGTCAGTAACCTTCACATGGCAAAAATTTACTTGGTGCTAAAACTAGCATCTTGCTCAGCAACAGCTCATGTTACTGACTGTTAGAAAAGTGGTGAGGCAGGAGGGAGAGGGCTGGGCAGGAAGCCCCATTCACTCACGGTCAGCCTTGAAGGAGCAGCCTTTCCTCTCGGCGTTATTCTGAGTAAGGGCAGGGCCTGGGTGCCATCGACTTTTGGGGAGTCCTCAATGACCTTGGCTGCCCCACCCGGAAAACATACCTGTTTGCTCCAGCCTTCCTGACTCGTTCTTTAGAGCCACGAATCTGTTAACACTAGAGAACTCCAGCAGCTGGGCACTGCACAAGCCACCTTCATTGCCTGGGGCAATTCTCCTGGCTAAGCATCAGGAAAAACAATACTGCAATCATAAAGCCAGTCTCCCTTGTCTTTGGCCACCTGGTCTTTCCACAGGAAACAGAAGTGCTATTTCCAGGGTCTCCTCCCGAAGACAGGCCCCACCTTGCCAGCAAGGAGGAGTCCCAGAGCTGATCAGTCTTGAGATAAGGTTTAAGATTTATAGGTGCTTGTGTGAACTAAACCATGGGTTCGATCATGAGAATCTCCTGGAGTGCCTATTCAAAACAGACATTCCTGTTTCTACCCTAAACCCACTGGATTAGACACCCTGAGGAGGGCCCAGGAGTTACTGTTTAGCCAAGTGTCCCAGGTGCCAGGCAGTGGTTATCATCAGGGAATGCAGAAACTTAGAGCAGCATTTATCAAAGGGTGGTCTTTGGACCACAGCATCCCATGGGGACTTTTCAGAAATGAGAACTCTGGGGTTTTACCCCAGACGGACTGAATAAGAAACTCAGCCCAACAAGCTGTGTTTGCATAAGACCTCCGGGTGACTCTGATGCATGGCAAACCCAGTTACCAATGCCCTCAGACAGGGTAAGGTTGAGCCAAACCCAACTTCTGGTACTTAACCCATCTGTTGGGGAGACCAGTACAAGACTCCCTGGCCCCGCCTCTCCTACTGAGGGAGGCCTGTGCTTGCTGAGAGCTGCAAGGTAACTGGCAGTGACTGGTGCTCACTATGTGCCAGGCATTGTGTCCCTTGCTTTATTTGATGTAATCCTCACAACAAACCCATGAGGAGGAGAGCCCTTTGTGGATGAGGAAACTGAGGCACAGAGAGTTAAGTCACTTGCCTATAAATGGCAGGTGGTAGAGCTGGGCTTCGAACCCAGATCTGCTGACTCCAAAGTCCTGTTCTGAAACCTTACAACACTGCCTCTGGCGGCAGATACTAAGTTAAGAGTTCTCTAAACTCGTGGAAAGTGAGTTCCTGGGCTGGACAGGTTAATTCTTTAAAACTATGTCATTTCTCATCTTCAAGTCTAACATCTCTGCACAGAAGGACTGAGGGCTGGAATGCACCTAACTCCGTGTTTGGGGCTGTAGGGAAGGTGGAAAGGACACAACACACTTCCTGCACACTGTGGCCTCCTAGGGAAATAGGACAAAATCTGCAGCTCCTTCCTCTGGGCTTCACTTTTAGAGATGGTTTCACTCTATGTAGCATCTAGTGCTAGTTTTGGCTTTTGTTCCCCCTTGAATTTAAGTACACTGGGGGCATTTATTGTACTGTGTAGACGCTGATTCCATGTTTCTGTGGAGCCCTTCCTGTCACAACCTACTATAAATGCCATGATTTGGTCTTCTTGGAATGCCCTTGCTACATTATATGAACTTGCTGTCCCACTGCCTTTCAGAGTTTATAAATCAGGAAACGCTATTACTGTGGGAAAGAGGTGCTGACACACACTCAGCCCGATGTCAAGCCATCAGCTCTGCTCTCATAATGGGTTTATAAATGTGCTTTGGCACACAGGCCTGCCTATGCCCACTTCGGGGCCAGTGCAGAGCGTGGCTCCCCACATCTGGGCACAGCAGGCAGGGGTGCGTCTCCACGGTGCTCCGGGTGAGGCCCTGGGGAGGCTGCCCCTGGGATGCACAGAGGCGCGGTCCAGCCAGCGTCTGACTCCAGGACTGAGGTGCTAGATGCGCCTGAAAGTCGCTCTGCCTGGCAAACACCCTCTGAAAAGCACTCTTGAACCTCAAAAACGATGTGCTGCTTCCTTTACCTCCACATATTTCCTTCATCATAGCTGCATGAAAGTACCCAGTATGTGATTCAGATGTGATTCAGATGCTCTCGAATGCCAACCTGAAGCCTCTGCCGTCCAGGCAGCTGCAAGGGCACCCACCCTGAAGCCCTGCAGGACGGCCTGCCCTATGGTGACCTAGCCCCTCCGCGGCACCCTCCACAGTCTTCTGTTGAGCACTCTGAGCCCTTCTGCACTGATACTGGAAGCCCCCGGGTGTAAAACAACAGATACAGGGAGTCCTGGGGAAGGGGTAGTGTACATGTCCCCAGAGGCATCACCCTCTGGGGTGACACAATGAAAACACTGGGATGGCTAAGCATGAACACATTTGCTGCTGTGTGTGGCCCCTGGGACAGTTTTCTGCCCCTCTCTTTACCTGGAGAGGCCCTCTGGCTGGCCCGAGACTTCACAGCGAGCTGGTGGCTGAGTCAGCCCTGACCCCCAGCCATGCCCCTTCCAGAGCTGCCTGCCCGCATGGTGCGCTGCTTGGGGTTGCTCTCCTCCCGCAGTGGCTGTTTTGTCCCCACTGAATCTGTGAACCCCAACTCGAGGGCAGAAGCTGTGCCTTATTTTTCCTGTTTTCTTCCCAGTGGCTAACATGGCAGGTGCTCAGTGAACGCTCATTGCATCTCTGAGGTAGCTGAGAGCACGCGATCCTCACTGGCTGATGAGAGGGGGACCCAAGACATCAAAGGGGTGGCGGAGGGCGGGCCACGGGCAGCAGGGGAGATGGGAGGCGTCTCGGGCTCAGCCCCAGAGCCTCAGTGGGAATCTCAGCTCCAGTCCCAGGTGCTTTGGTCCTGGCCTTACTCACCTACAAGGTGACAAACATGTGCCCTCGGCCACTTTACAGGACTCCTGTGAGGATAACCAAATGTGGTGATGGATAAGGAAGCCCTGTTCACGTGGCCCAGCAGCATGAGAAGCAAGCTAAGCACTGTTCTCGACACTGCGGTCAGACACACCAGCTCATTAACCTCCCCCCAGTTCTGTGAGGAAGCTACTAGTGTTACCCCGCTTCACAGGCACGGGTCACTTAACTTGCCTAGGGTCGCACAGCAGCTAAGTGGCCAGACCAAGACTCGAATCCAGGCTTGGAATCTGGCTCAGTCCACAGTCTGGCTCAGACTCCACGTGGCTGACCCGGCGCTGTGCCGCCTTCCCAAACTGAGGCAGTATCTCACAAGGTCAGCGCCCTGGGGCCTTGGGCCCCGGCTGACCTGCTGGCGATGTCCTCCTCTGTGCCCTTGTCCAGCACGCTGCTCAGGTTGTGCTCTGCCTGCGTCTCCTCAGGCACCTCCTCCAGCTCCTCGGCCTGCTTCACCGACAGGCGGTAGTTCTCCAGCTCGATCCTCTCCGGAGTGCCACGCAGCCTCTTGGCGATGCTGGGCTCCTCCAGGCCATTCACACTTGAACCTGCAGGACAAGCAAAGGTGCAATGTTCTGATGACAAGTGATGGACACGGAATGCAAGGACAACAGAGGGCGTGTGGCGGGCAGATTAAAACACTCTCTCTACTCTTAAAGAGCTGTAGCTAGCTACAGGCTGGCTCCTATAGGAACAATTTCGGTATAAGGTATCAAGTACTATCACTGATGTGTGCCCGTACATAAAAGGGCAATTTGGTCCACCTAAGGACTCAAGACAGGTGTGTTCTGGAGGAATGCAAAGTTAGCCAGCTTATACAAAATTCTGTGAGGCAGGTACCACTGATTTGCAGATAAAGTAACTGAAGTTCACAGACAGTAAGTAAGCTGCCCAAGGTCACACAGCTAGTGAGCAGCAGAGCCAAGATTCCCATCTGAGGAGGAAAGCAATCATTCAGGTTGCATGCTATGCCTAGACTTATGAAGAGAAGAAACAGAAGGTGCACTTCCACAAACAGCCCTGCTCTGCTTTCCCCTGTGGGAGTCTCCATCATGCTCTCTTCTCCACTGTAATTTTCAAGATGAAGGACATGGCATTTCATGAAAGCTTCTTGGAGCAGAGAATCTGGCATCTGGAACAACAGACACTCTGTCCTCTTCCCAGTGTTATTTCTCTGGAGATTTTATAAGCTCTGCAGACTAACGGGTCATCAAACCACCACTTTGGGCAGTCCAAGCCCAAAGCCTGGGCTTTGGGGAGGGGAAATGTTGATTTAATTTTAGTTTTGGCTATCACCAACAAAAAAGAAACCAGAAGCACTCAGAGCTCTTCTGATCGTTCACACATCAGTCCCCTAGAGAAAGGATGCTTTGGGCTGTGAAAGCTTGAGGACACGTTTCACGGGAGCTTTTGTAAAGATCGGGGTGGGAGGAAGTAGAGTCGTCTCTGCTGCTCTAGGCCCAGCGAGGCCACGCCCTCGCAGAGCTGTCACTCACTCACCAGGGAACGCAGTGGCAGGACATTCCCTGAGAGCTACGTCCCCATGGAGGTCACTTTTTCCAATGGGAAGGTGGCAGAGGATACTTGGCAAGTACCCAAAACTCACCAACTGCCAAAATATGCTGAACATTTCTAGCCCTTAACCTCACAATGCCATGGGAAATAAATAAATCAATGAAACCAGCATCCCTGATTTTCTGCGCTGAGCAAGGGGCTCTCTGTTAGATTAACCAGGCAGAGATGATAAACCAAGATATCAGGAAGGCAGTGGCAACAGCACCTACTGGAAGAGCTCAGGAGAGATGGCAGCAGGGCAAGATTAAAAACAACCAGCAGACGCTGGTTTGGAAAGTCCAAGTCCAACCCGCCAGGTCAGGCCAGCTGGCCAAGACCCCCAGCCCTCGGCTTCACGTGCTTCAGCGCAGCCACAGGCAGCCAGGGGCTTTCCAGCTGAGAGGGGGGAAAATCTAAAGTAATTTCCAAGGTTGTTTCTTCACTAAGTCAGGGCAGGCAGTTCTCAGGTCACTGGGAGGCCAGTTACAGCTTCACACATACCAAAAAGAAACAGCTCCCAGGATCGGGGCCTATCCTAAATAGGAAAACGGCTCTGGGCCTGACCTAAGGTTCTGTTTTGGAATAGTCACTGCCTCCATGAGTTCCACGCATCATCCTGAAAGATATGTTTTTCCTAACAGGACAAGCTGCTCTCAGCTGATGTGCAAGGGTTGCCAGAAGGCTTTATTTGTAGCCGTCTGATTCCTGGAGAGATGTGGGACATGGATGACACTTCAGAGGCAGTGTTGTCCCAGGTCCTCAGCAGGAAGCTCCTCTGCACCCCACTTCCTGCAGTGATGACAAAGCCACATTCCAGTAAAAACAGCATTTTGATTTGAAATGATCGGTCCACTGGAAGAGAAACACACTCCGGCCATTTAGGAACAGAGATTCTCCCTTAATGTTGCTCCCTCTTCTGTTTCTTTTATCAAAAGTTACTGCATATTTTTGTTCTCACTTTCCTTTTAAGAAAGATCAGCTAAAGTCATTTCAGATGCATTCCCACACACCCACTGAAGGCTCGGCTGCCCATGACATTCTTGCACTAAGGAAAGCACCGAGCCACAGACCAGGTCTGAACTGCAGGGTCTGGGGGAGATGTTAAGGAATACGAAAGCCCCCGAAGTAACTAGCAGGCCGGCAGCATAAATCTAAATTCCTAGATCCACATCAAAATTTGTTAAAGTGACTTTCACACTGCCTGACTCACTGCCCTCAGATGCTCACAAAATCCCCCTGGGAAACCAGGGTGCCCCCGTTTTGCTGTCTCTCTGTCCACATTAGAAATGAAAGTCTGTACACTCCCCGCACTGCCTCATAGACTGGGAAATGTGGACGAACTCATCAGAGTACGGCTGCTGTGAAATGCTCAGAATCACTGTCTGGCCCAGAGACATTTTCCTGTTGAGGACAGAGCCAGGTCCTGGGCTCTGCTTCCATGGCCTTGAGCTGCACTCGTCATAATATAGCGATGAACCCACTTGGAAATTAGTTCACTCCTATTTTACTTTGAGCTCATGTTCCCATAGGCAACTCGGGTACCATCTCAACTTACAAACCTAAAATAATAGAATGGGTAACCACCTTCCTCGGGGACTTCATCACTACTCTAGCAAGCTGTGCATCATCTGGCGTCTGTGGGAGAAGACTTTACCCTGTTAGGAGGAGGTCACGCCCAGGTTGGAAAGATTTACAGAGGGCTACTTAAAAGGTCCCGCAAAGGGACTTCCTTGACTTATTTGTAAGGTTCCTCGTACCACCAACTTGGGCTTTTCTCCTCTTTTGCCCCTGGTTCATTTGCCTTAGCAGACTTTGCTTGACTGGTCTCACATTTTTACTATGTTTACAGCTACTGTGTTTCCCCGAAAATAAGACAGGGTCTTATATTTATTTTTCCTCAAGAAGAAACCCTAGGGCTTATTTTCAGAGGATGTGTTATTTTTTTAAAGTACAGTACAATAATCGACACTTATTCAAATACAGTTAAGTCGTCTTCTTCTGTAACATCATCATAACTCTCCAAACCCCGAATTCTATCCTGAATTTCTTGCAACTGTATTTCCTTTAGAACCACTGACCCCAATCTCTCATGTTGAGCAACAGAGCTCTCATGGGGCAGATGAGAAGGGCTGCTCATCTTCCTTACTGCTCCATGACAAAATGCATGGGTTGTGCAGATGCACTGCGTAGCCACGCCCAACACTAGGTCTTATTTTGGGGGTAGGGCTTATATTGCACAAATGCTTAGAAATCCTGCTAGGGCTTATTTTATGGGTAGGTCTTATTTTTGAGAAAACACGGTAGCTACTCATTCTAAGAGGGCATTAAACACTTCACAAGCACTGAGGCCATGTCTGGAAATGAAGTTTCCGAGCCACTGCTATGGCAAGGTGATTTGTTTTCTCCCTTCCCTTCCTTTCTCTCTCTCTCTCTCTTTTGTTGAGACAGGGTCTCAGTCTGTTCCCTGGTCTGGAGTGCAGTGGTGTCATCATAGCTCACTGCAACCTCAAACTCCTGATCCTCCTGCCTCGGCCTCCCGAGTAGCTGGGACTACAGGTGTGCACCACCACACCCTGCTAATTTTTCTATTTTTAGTAGAGACAGGGTCTCGCTCTTGCTCAGGCTGGTCTCGAAATTCCAGCTTCAAACAATCCTCCCACTTTAGCATCCCAAAGTTCTAGGATTACAGGCATGAGCTGCCATGCCATGCCCTTCATCATAATTTCAGGAAACCAGCTGAGCATATTCTGGTGTCTGTTTCCTTACAAAGAGCCTTTAAGATCGCCATGTCTCTCAAGGAGCTCAACGCTGTACAGGGCCCGGAGAACAAATGGGAAGTACCCACCCGCCAAAAAGGGCAATCTATCAAAACAGTAATGATTCTCTTACCATCCAAGAAACAGAAATTCCACTGAAGACACCAATGGCTTACAAGATACGTGGCATCAAGGTCCAGAGAAGAGACTATCTCAAATGATGTTCTACCCTAAAATACTTATTCCATGTTCACAGTGGAGAACAGTTTACTTTCGGGGACCAGCTTGCTAGCTAGAAGACCAGACGCAGTAGTGATGAGTGGAGTGAGGAGATGGGAGGGCAGAGAAGGACCACGAATCAGCATGTGAGGAAGTCCAGGCTGATGTGCTTTTCCCAAGACACTTGGTTTAAATTCCAATCCCTCTGTCCTCTAGAGCGGAGTGTCCATGGCACTCCTAGTCTAGAGTGTGTCCAAAGCTATCTCTGATGTGGCCCTTACGTGGCCAGCTGCACAGCCCCAGAGCAGGCTTGGTTCCCAAGCCATGAAAGTGATTTCCAACCTCTCAGGATCAATAGAGACAAAAACCGTATCCCAACAAAAGGCCCTCTGGCATAGGTTCAGATGTCTTTCTTTTTCCTTTTAAAGATAGAAAAAAAAAAAAAAATCACACATGCAGCATTCCCTTGGCTAGCTAAAGATGTATTTTTGGAAAGGAACTAAAATTGCCTGCAGCAACGCCCACAACTACCCTGACACTCACATCTATCAGAGCCCTGCTTCTGTCTTCATCTGTTAGGAGGTCACTGAGACTGGCCTGGAAAAGAATCATTAGTCTCTAGGGACAGAGAGGCGCTAGACAAGAAGATAGACACCAAGAACAAAGGCTGATGGGCCAAGAGTGCACTGACGCAGGCTCAGGGCACCCTTTCTAATGAACCATGCTGCAGAATCAGCAGCAGTTGGGCAGCTACAGCTCTCTGGTCACCCACAAAGCACCCTTCCATGCACTGATTCCACAAGAGGAAATCAGCCCCCTCTCCTGCAAATGGGCCACAACGTAACACCGAGGTTCTTGGGGCATGGGGGTTGTAGGCCAAACCAGCACACTCCCAGATAGACCCCAGGACCACATGTGAACCCTTGGTCTGCCTAAGAGAAAGCTAACCATCTCCTGCTCAAACCTCTGACCTTCAGGTTAGGTGTTGAAAATTTAGCTTAATGAACCCTTTCTAGGATTGCTTATGCTTTCGATATTATAGTGAAGAGCCCACAGAGTGTCACAGAATTAGTAGGTGACGTCACATCTCATCTGTGCAGGCTGAGAGCAAAGCAATGCCAAATTTAGCTAAGTAGTCACAGAGATTTAAAATGCTTCAAAAGAGCTGACATGCAATGTGGGCCAACCCCAGCCCACTCTGATGCAGACTGGGAAGCCAAGCCCTTCTCAACTGCTCTGCCTCCCCAAACTTCTGCTGGCTGGGAAGACTTGCTGATGGGCCAGCCTACCCCAACCCCACAGGGTGCACAGACCAAAGGGGGACCATCAGCCAGCCAGCAGAAACCATCTTAATTCATTCTCTCACACACCAATTACTCCAGCATTCTCTGGAACCCCTGCCACTGACAATCATATTTGATAACCTGTAAAGCTTTTAAATAAACAAGCTTCATACATATTAGCTTGCGTGCTTGCTCTTCATAACAACTTTACCAAGTAGAGAGGAGCAGGAAGCATTTTTTCCACTTTATAATTTTATAGATGGGGAAACTGAGGCTCAGAGAGGTCATGACTGAAGAAGGCGAGGCTGACAGGCAGCAGAACTGAAACTCAAATTAATGTCTTCTGTTTTCAAGATCTATGCTTGTTCCATTTAGATCCAGCTCAGTTCTCTGAGGCTGTGGTCACCACCGAAGGATGAGCACATTCTGGGGGTGCAGGAGCAACCCACTGGGGAACAGAAAAAGAACAATAGAACTTCTACTCTTGTTTCCTAGAACTGCCTTCTAAAATGTGTTGTATGGCGATGGCACACACAGCACAGGGGCCTGTGTGTGGGTGAGCGCATACACCGGGCGGCGTGTGCTCGCAGCTTAAAGAGGCAGACGGTCAGCTCAGGGACCACAGCTATAAGAGCGAAACATTGTTCTGTATCACTTTTATTGTTCTCATTCTCTCTCTTCCCTCCTCTCCTGCTGGCTAACAGCATGTCAGTGTCGTGTCCTTTCTTCTTTTGACTTTAGTCTAGATTGGTGCTTCTAAACCAGGGCAATCTTTTTCTCAGGGATCATTTGGCAGTGTATGGAAACAGTCTCTCTCGGCGGCTTGGGATGGGAGGTGCTGCTGACATCTAACAGAGAGAGGCCAAGGATACACCAGACAGCCCACAGTGCAAAGGACAGCCCTCCACAGCAAAGAACTATCCAGCCCAAAATATCAAGTGTTGACCTTGAGAATCCCTGGCTTAGAAGTTATATCAAAGTATTTCTAATCTCTTACCAAACAGGCCAACCAACCCACCAAACACTCTGACTGGGGCTTGATTTGACGAGGTATGTTAAGAACAGTGAGCTTATGAATCTTCACTTTGGTTGCCAAGATGAGACCCCTGACCAATGAAATGCACCACATGAAGGACCATCTGAGAACTGCCAAGTTGAACAGACAGCTCTTGGCTTATTGTCCGCAGCGAGGAAAGCCGGGGGAATGCTCAGATGCTCAGTGACGAACCCTTCACCGGGCACCTACCACTCTACGGCATGACTCTACTGACCAGACGATTCTGCTCCTCTCCCAGTGCCACCTGGGCACCCTGCACACCCCTACCCCCCTCCATGTCTGTCTTGTGAGGCCAAGGGCAAGAATTAAAAGAGACCCCAAGATGAATCTGATTAAATGTTCTCCTTTCACTCACTCTCCCCTAGCTGGACTCCCGAAGACTCTAAACATTATACTCTGACATTACACAAAGTTCCTCTCACTAAACCCAGGAAGAAAGCTAGACTTGAGAACACAACATTGAAAAATATACCTTCTTTCCATGTTCTCAGCTTTTCTTTTTTCCCACTTTCCAGAAACATCCTACCTGTGAGCTCTAAGGTTCCCTGTCATGGTGTGCTTTGCCAAGGTTGGGGCAAGGCTGTGTCTGTACATGCTCAGGAGACTTCCTGAAAGCATATCTGTGTCTGAACCAAATTTCATCCAACAAGGCACAACCAAAACTCATCTGGAATGACATGTATTATACATTTAACCCCAAAATTTCGAAGTCATTTTAAGTGTGAGTTGAGTCCAAAGTGGCCCAAACTTGAATAGATAAGGATTTCTGTATTTTTATCCTGTCATAGGTGATTTGGCTCAAACTGTCAGTACAAAAGGAGGTATAAACTCATCTCTCTCTTTCCCTAAACCCCACACAGAGCCAGGGCAGGTAATTTCTTTCGAGCCTGTGAATGGCAGTTGTAAAGCTGTAAGTGAATGAAAAGGTCAGCTCAACCATCACTGGGCCTTTAAAAAGTATAATAAAATGAGATGGTAGGGAATAAGAAAAGCTACCAGATTTATAAGCTAGAAGTGTTACATAGGGGCCCAGAGAACAACAAACATCTCCCCAAACACACTCCCCAATCCTCTGGATTGTTGGCAGGAGTGTGTCCATTTGGAGGGAACGAAGAAGGGCTTACTCTTAATAATACAAATTTAGGATTGATTTTATTTGAGATGACAAAAAGAGGGTGGATATGGAGAAAATGAAGAGAGTCCATCTCATGTTACAGTCAATTTCAGATGGCTATTACTCTCTTCCTCAATTTCTTTTGATTTTCCCCCCTTCACGTATCATTGATGAAATCCTTTGCCCTTTAATCTACTACCTTTCCAAAGGCACATTCCTAGCCCTGGGATATCTGCATTCCCAGGAATGGTAGAGTGAAACTCACTGGCTTACTCTGGGCACTCACACACAGTGCTCTTGCCTGTCAGCACACATGCCAAGCTGAGGTCACGGGGAAGGGAAGAAGGGAAGCTATGTGGCACAGTGGGTACAACACTGATCTCAGGTCCTCTGGATGGACCCTACCCAACTCTGTGTTTATTACTTTCACACAGTAATAAACTCTGTGCGCTGTTTCGCATCTGCAAAATGGAGCCTCCCACATGGGCTGTTGTGAGGATCCAGTGAGTCGTATACATAGAGCATCTAGACAGTGCCTGGTGCGTAGCAGGTGCTACATGTTAGCTATTGCTGCTGCGGCTGCTGTCATCACTATGTGTCTTCCTACTCCACTTTCTATGAGTTAACGTGACAAGGGCCACAATGGTAGCTTAACCAGCATTAATCACGATGGTAGAGGAGAGGAGTGAGCACACATCAAGCTTTGCTCTGTATTTTTATTTGAGGAAAATACTTCAACAGGGAAGAGGGTTTCTTGATTGTAAATACAGACAGCTCCTTGGCATGGCACTTTTAGCAGCATGGAGGACGACTCTTGGCAACACAGCAAACCAGTGCCACTCTGGCTCTTACCTCCCCCAACCCATTCATTCTCCCTCACTCTGGGCACCCAGTACCACCTGCTTCTCTGAGACTCCAACGCCTCTGCCAGGTCTGGGTTGCCCAGAGTCACCTTCCCTGCAACTCCTGTCCCAGCGCTGCTGTGCCTCAACCAGTGCCAATTCCCTGAGAGAGGCGAACAAGCTGAAAGGAAGACAGGTAGCTCGCCAGAGTGACTATGTTAGACTGACCTCTAGGAGAGAATGTTTACTTTTAAAAAAAGAAACTTCTGACCTAGTCTCTGGTTGGTAAGACGGTGGGAGAGAAATTTTACAGCTGGTCTATCTACAACATGGTCTTTCTTGATTCTGACTTAGTTTTGGAAAATAGGGAAACAAGAATAAACAGACGTTATCCTGTTATAATCAATATCAGCTATTCCTTTGTTACTAGGCTGTGCTCAGTCTATGAAACCCATTATGGTTTTGCTTCTGAGAGATAAACTCTTCTCCCTAAGGTTCCAGTTAGAGTTTACCTAATCACACTTTCTAGTTCTCAAGTTTGAACTCTGAGGAGCCAGCAAAGGCCAAGAGGACTCCCCTCTCTCTAATTCACTTCCACAGTGTTCCTGGCTTTATTAACCTTGAAAGAACATGAGCACCGCATGAAAACACAAGTATTCAGGCCTTTGCCAGTAAAACAGCCTTAGTTTTGCTCTGTGTTTGTTGAGGAAAATCAAAACCCACTAAGGCCCTGAGCTCTGCTGGTACCCTTGGGTCCTTGCCTGGTGTGTTGGCCTTCCAGAATTACTTTTATATTAAGGAGCACCTGTCACCAGAACAACTCTGGACCCTTACCCTCTTGGCACGTTCACCCCTCTCAGGGAGCTGGTGCTGGCAGAGGCCCAGTAACATTGAGACCCCACGTGTAGGATAGCCCAGCCCTCACAGAAGGTGTCAGAATCAGAGAAGCAGGTGGCATTGGGTATAAAGGCCTGGAGTTCTCTTGGTGACAAGGACAACGTAACATGACATAATTACTAAAGACCAACAGTTTCAGGCAAGGGCCTAAAAGAAATCAGGTTGTACTAACTATGAAATAATAGTGATAAAGTGGGAAGAAGCCTGATATTTTACATAATCAAAGAAAAGGAAATCAGTCACTTAATAGTCACACTTGGGACACTTTCATGTGATAAATGTACACTCACAACAAGCTGGGCAAGTACAGTAAGAAACAGAGGTAAAGAAAACACAAGAGGCCACGGGATGGATATGGTGTCTCACACTTGTAATCCTGGCACCTTGGAAGGCCGAAGCTGGAGGATGGCTTAGAGGGAGTTCAAGACTATCCTGAGCAACATAGTGAGACCGTGTCTCTACAAAAAATAAAAAAACTAGCTAGGTGTGCTGGCGCATGCTTATATTCCTAGTTCCTCAGGAGGCTGAGGCAGGAGGATTGCTAGAGCCCAGGAGTCGAAGCTGCAGTGAGCTATGACTGTGCCGCTGTGCTCCAGTCTAGGCAATAGAGTGAGACCCTGCCTTTAAAAAGAAAAAAAGATAGGAAAGTAAGAAAAAAATCCACAAGAGGCCAATAAAAATTCTGGTTCAATCTGTAAGGATTTTTCTAGTGATCATCTAGCATGGCTCCAAGAGGCAGAGCCAGAGCCCTAGATTCCCTTTCTGTTGAAAGGTATCCCAAAACTACCCTCTTCATACCAATAAGGGGCTTCTAAGGGGCGTGAGCTTTCTTCACAGTTTTGGAAACATTCTGACTGTATCTCTGCATGCATCTCATTGTCTGGAGGAAAAGAACATCAGTGGCAAGGTTGGGTTTAGTTAGCCTGAGATAGGGTTTAGATGTTGGTAGTTACTCAACCTCTTGCCCACTGTCGTTCTTGGAGACCCTTATTAAAGTACCTCAGAAACAGTCAGAAAATGTTTATAAACTACTTGTGCAAAGTGATGTGCCCCCATCCCCCAGAAGTAAGTGGTGAGTAGACAAGGAGCAATTGTAAAGACAGGGGTGCCAGCAGCAACACACATAGCTGAGACTTCTGGGTGGCAGTGATCTAATCCAGTGGGTGTGCCAGTCTGGCTGTACCCTCATTTCATGATGACTAATCTGCTTGTTGGTGCTTGTAGGGTACTTGGCTGGGTGAGGCAAGGTAAGGACCTGTTTTGGAGTCTCAGGGAGGTTTTAGAGCTTCATGACAGGGATCGGAATTCGAATAAGATTCTTTCTGAGGTCTCTGCCTGGCTGCTGCATTTTAGAGAGCTCGACGTGGGTATTTTTCTTCTATTTGTACTGCAGGCAGGGACAACTGTGAGACTAGCATCCTAAAAAGCATCATCCTGCCCTATTTTTTCAGCATGAAAATAGAGTGGCCCATTTTCATGGCCTGTTCTCCTGTATCTGCGCCACAGCGTCCCTCTGAGGGAGCGTGTTATTCAGGGAAATTGCCAGGGAATTTATGAGAAAAAAAGAGACTGGATTTTAAGAAGTTTCAGAAAGAAACTGAGGTCCATCCAAAGAGAATTCTCCAGGGTCTTCACAATGGGCAGCACAGAATTAACTGGCTGTCCCACCCTCCTGTGAGATGCTTTGGCACACTGTTCTAAATGACGATGCCCCCCACCCCCCCACAACTGCTGGGAGGTGGGAAGCAACCGCAGCAAAGATTTACAATTTGAAAACTCTATGCATGTATGTATCCTCCCTTATTATTGATCCTTGGTCAACTTATTAGTTGTCATTTATTGCAGTCCCCACATCCCAATTCTTTCTCTCCCTTCCACAGACACCAGGACAATGGCTCACTATATCAGAGAAAGGGGCATAAGAGGCTACAGACTTGGGGGGCTGGGATGAAGTCAGAACCAGCAATCTCTGATGAAGATGAAGCAGACCACAGTATTACAGCAGGGCTATGAGCTACACATGTAGCAGACCCTCTCTGACAAGGGACTGTTACTTAGAATGCCAAGGAGAACCCAGGACTCTGCTGTTCTGCTCTATGGTGAAGCCCAAAACCTCTCTGAGTTCCAAGAGGTGCATGGAGGCCAGCAAGGCCTTTTAATATCAAACCATCCAATTTCCCAGAGCTCAGTAGGAGCAGACTCGGCATCTACCACAGGGCCATCTTTTGGCTGAATTCAGCACCAGAGCTGGGCCTGTGCCCACTGTGGCTGGCATGGAGATTATCAGTGTGTGTGTGTCAGAAGGGGACAGTCTGGTTTTTAATATAGGATGATCCCTCCAGGCTTTGAGGGGCCAAATATAATTGGATATCCTAGCTCAGCATCCAGGTCACAGCAAAGACAGCATGAAAGAGACGTCAGTTGGGGAGGAAACAGCAAGAACCTTCACTGTCACCAGGAGCAAGGTCACCAAGCCTGAGGGTACCCCTAGCAACAGCCTCAAGGCAAAGGACAGACACATCCCTGGTCCCGTTGCCCTTAGCGGCCTGCTACAGTCAGAGAAACAGGAGGAAGGCACCAGCCATACATCCCCATGCAGCCCCAGCTCCACACAGAATTTCTGCCCCTCCACCTGCCTGGCCCACAGACTCCTCCTGCTGGCTGACCGCATGTGGGACCCCTGGGGCACAGGTGACGTCTTTCTTGCTCTTCTCTACTTGCAGCCGCTGCAGAGCAAAACATCTTGCACCATGCCAAACCCCCTCAACAAGGGGCCCTTCCGTTAACAGGAGTTTCTACGTTAGGTATACACACCTGTTCCCCATTTCCCCTCTATGCTCTCTTGCTGACCACCCCAAAAGTGAGAGTCTGAGGCACTGCGGCTTTCCAGCTTGCTCCCGAGCCCTAACTGAGTGTCCCCCTTTCCCACCCTGCAATCAGGAAAAAGGAAGGAAAAGAAAAACTCAGAAGCCTGAAGATTGTTTGGAATTTATTCTCTTAAATAAGAATATAACATTTGTTTTAAAAAAAATTAAAAGCACAACACCTTGGATTCACAGTAACGGCAAAAACAAAGTTACACAATTAAATTAAAAACTCACAAAGAAACACACCAAAAACTCACAACAGTACAGATTAAAACAAGAGCAAAAACAAAGGCTGCGGGAAGGCCAGGCGCGACGGGTAACGTGTTCCTTGGCACAGCTGATCCTCCCCTGCTCTGGCTCCTCTGTACCACTGCCGTGGGGGTCTGGCCTGCTGCCGTCCCCTTCTGCCCCCACCCTAAGCTGGACGGCTCAGGGAAAAAGTAAACCTTTAACTCACTGGTTAGATATACAAGGCCATGGTGCAGCCCCTTAGGAGAGCCGAGGAATGTTCTATGGTGCTGCAAAAAACAGCTGAAGACACACTGAACACCCACAGACAGTGGAAAGCTGAAATAACTAACGCAGGAGAGCCAATATATATAAAGCCTGAAGGCAAAACAGAGGGAGGTGGGGTGCTTAGTTCTCTGTGGTACCCCACTAAGCAACAGACCCCTGCTTCCTAGTTTGCTCTTGGGTCAATTTCGTGAGGTTAGGTGTGTGCTGCTCCTGTCCTGAGCACCCACCCCAAGGGCTCACCTTCACGGACTTGCTGCCGTGAGGCCATCACGCGCCCTCAGTGTCCTGACCGGAGCACAGGACGGCCAGGCACATGGTTCCCAGTGTTCAGCCCCCTCAGCCTCTGCACCCAAGGAAAAAGCAGTTTTGGAAACAGCTTCATTATTATTATTGTTATTATTATTTAGAATACAATATATAAATAAATATCTACTCATATATGTGCAATCAGATCTATATACATATAAATGTGTACATACATAGAAACATTCACACATCACCATCAACTATGACTTTGGGGTAGGAGAGGTAAGCTGGATTGCAGAATTCTCTTTGCTCTACTGAAAGGTTTTCCAGAAATAACTACAAAGGAAGAGGACTAAGGAAGCAGTAAAAAGATTTCCTAACTTCCCTCTATCAGGCAGGAACTCCGGGTTGAATGAAATTCCTTATATGGCTTGGCTATTCTTCTACCTGTGTCGGAAATGCCTGCATTTCCTAATGGCCCATTCAGGATCCAAACTATGGAGCCCATCGGCATCATGCAAGGGGGTCTGGGCACAAGGAGCAGGCAGCTGCCACTTGTGACCTGTGGCTTTTTAAGTTCAGATAATCTTTTCCACGAGATGACAGAAAACGACTGTGTTTCTTCCATCCTCTCTCTCTGTTGCCTGCATAGTGAATGTTCAGATGACGAATGCCCTGGGGGAAACGCTCTTCTGTTCCCTTCCAGTTACACCCCACAGCCTCTATGCTGCATTTTTAGTTATCAACTGTCTGAGATAAAAAGAGGATCCCTCTGGGTGAAAGAGAATCCAAAGAACCTGCAACTGAGGATCTCATGTCCAAGGGAAAACAAGCCCATTTGGGGTTTTTCTTTCTTTGCCTTATTGCTTTTTCTAAAGTCATGGCAGGTACTATCAGGTCAGGGTAAGAAAATCTGTGCCAGGGGCCACACATCTGCAGTAGTAAGTATAAGCTTGGAAACAAAGCATTTACAGATTTGAAAACAAAAAAGAGGATTTCTATATTAAAAGCACATTACAAACAAAAAATACCATAAACGATGTCTCCCAGACACTAAATTAGGCAGCAGTTACACATTATGTTACCAGAGAAAGACAAGACTTTAAAGCAGGCCTAGAGTGGGTTCTTTGAACTTGTGGGTTGTATTTGGGCTGTGTTTTTTTTTTTTTTTTTTTGCAACAGCAAGAATTTTGGCATATGGGGCACACAGCAAGGTAGAATGCTACCACAGCTTTCCCAGCCCTTTCTGCAGAGGGATGTGGATCTAGAGAGGATGGGTGCATTATACACGACACAATCAAGTTCATTCATTTATCGTCTTTTGTGGTCTCCAGTGCAGTGAGGAGACCTACCAGATCTCGGTTAATAACTGTTCGCTACACACATTCTGGACCCTGGAAACACCTGAGCTTTTCTGAAGCTTTACAAAAGGAAATTCTAGTTAAGTAACTAAGGCTTTATTTTGGGATTTAATGAAGAAAATTTCTATCAAAGGATAAAAAGAAATCTATTTCATGCCAACTTAAAAAATACCACCCACAATTCTGTTCCTTTTCTACAGATGCTAGCAAAAACGAGTCAGCTCCAGTGCTTTGTTCAGGACTCAGAGCTCTAATTTCAAAAAGCTGAGGCCTCCAGAGGAGGACACTAACAGAAGTCCCTCAGTCCTAAGCTCTCTGGCCTTCCCTTGCCTAGAAGGTACCTTAAACTGGGGGGACAGCGCTTGCTTCATTCACCTTAAGGGATCAAGCTGCAACTCCTTTGGGACACCATATTGAACCCCCTGTGCTATACCAGGCAAGTCACCTTCTAGCACAGAACCAAGAACCATGGGGACTGAGATGTCCTCAGGGCTTTCTTTCTTGGTTGTTTTGATTCTTTAACCACACAGCCAACTCTCATGCTCTCCCCCTGCTTTGTAGAATATTCTCCTTCTCTAAGGAACCCTATTTTCTTTAGAACTCCTAAAACCCTGAAATCCATTATACCTTCAATTAGACAGTAAGAATGGTAACCTGAACCAGATGGGAAAGTGAGCAAACATGGCTTGTTCAGGAACAACCTGAACTTCATCATGTTTAAATCTTTTAAAAGAATGTTCAGTACTTCATACCCAAACGGAGAGTTTAAGTTCTTTGAGTTGTTTTACTGAGTAGTCAGGTTCCTTGGAAAATCCATTTCTGCTGGAATAAGGCCTGGACCAAGAAGGTGGTGCTCTCCCCTGATCAAATGCACACTCTACAGCATAGAGCCAAACTCTCTGTCTAGAAACCTTTGGTTATTTTTCTCTGCCGGTGATTCCCCCAATGCTCTGAGAGTGTTGACTGCAAAGACCTGTCAGCACTTCATAAGAAAGATTATAAAGATCTTCAAGACTGTAGAAGCTTTAAAAGTTATTCATGGCTTAACATGGCTATAAAATGTTGGTCCCAACTGCAGGGCACTTAAAAATCAGACTATAGTAAGGGCACATGTAGCAGATGCCGAGTTCACCTACCTCGGCTGAGGTTTGCTGTATCAGCCTCCAGATCACTGCACCCAGGCTGTACTGCCCAGCCTCTGGGCAGTTCTCCCTCTCCCAGAATGAACACCACAGCACTGACATTAACCAGCTCTTACAAATGGGAGAAGATGCAACTCTGAGAACCTCTCAGCGAAGGTCAAGGGGATAATTCTTCCCATTTCCCATCATGGAAATTCCACTACCAACTCCTCCTTGGTTTCTGGCATTGGCTGATAATCTTGAATTTTTACATGAGTTTGCAAGTGGTTGCTTGAGATATATTCATTTTAAGCCAGAGGAAAATGTGACCGACAGACATCGTGGCCCTTCTGAATTCCTCTCTTGCCTACACAGCAACCCAGGCTGGGAATGGTCTGGAGCTGCACTGGGGAGGCAGGGCCACGGCAATCTGTGGGCTGTGGATACATCTCATGGGCTGGTTTTACAGGGAGCCTAAAGAGGCTATTTTAAGGAAAAAAGAAACACAATTCTTCCCACAGGCCTTGTGCCCATAAGCTCCACTATGTGTTCTAAGCGTATTTTTAGAAGTAGAGATGGTGTCATTCACCTCCTGACAAAAGAAAGTGGTAATGGACGTGGGACGAATTAGGGCTTGATCTTCATTAGAAGTTTGAATGCCCCAGAGTGGTCAGAGGTCATGTCTTTTATGGGTCCAGGTCAAACAGAAGAGCAGTGACAGCTTATCCAGACTCCTCAATATGGAATGGGATGCAAGAATTTCAAGTTCAAGTGAAGGCATATCCAGACCATGGAGCCTTAACCATCACAATTCCCCACCCTGTTTCAAAGGAGTTTAAAAACAAGGAACCACATGAAGGCCTGGCAACTCTGGATACCCACTTGACTCAGTGGCAAGGGCAGCGTGTTCTGAATTCCTATTTGCCTTCATGGGATTTGGACCAGCCACCCCGATGTGTGTGATAGATATGGGATGGGGCAATAGTACTTTGAGACTTTGAATAAACATGACCCACAGCCTGGGCGATGCTGCTTACCAGATGGACCCTCACTGGCTCACAGTCTGCCAGTGGAACTCCCCTCCAATTTGTACCAGCACCTCTGACAGGCCATAGAGAAAGGGGACTCCAAATGCAAGCAGCTGGCACATGAAAAAGGAGTCCAAAGGATTTTGGGCCACCTGATGCCCAATTGAAGAAATGTTGCTTTGGAGGTGCTGGCTCATGCCCTTGGCCTTGTCACAGAGGCCAAGAGAGTGACGCACCACCCAGCCAAACAAGGAAGTGAGGCTACCTGGGGTTCTTTCAGCCGAGCTGACCACGGTGCTGGCCCGTCCATTTGCATCTGCAGTGGGGCCATCCTGCAGGGGTCCTTTGGCCTCCTAAGAAAGTCCATAAGAAAAAGAGTGACTCTCACTGAAGCACTCAAATCTCAGGCTGCAACGACAATGTAATGGGCTGGTTTGTCTCTGCTGATCTTACCAGGTAACCCAGAGCTGTATTCTTCATACAGTGTAAGTCTTTCTTTAAAAAAAAAAAAAAACAAAAAAACGAGGACATACTCCCCATGGAAGTCCTCAGGAGTCTGAGTCTAGATCCAGCTAAGTGTACCCCTTCCCATAAGTCCCTCAGTGAAGCCTCTAAAGGAGGCCTGAATTAGTTGTGTGCTGACAAGGTGACATCAGGTGGTAAAGGGCTTACTGGGCTCAACTGACTGGTAGAAAGCCACTCCAATAAAAAAAAAAAAAGTAAGAAAGAAGCAAATTCTCAGATAAGTAACTCACAAAACAAGGTAACGCAAGGAGCTGATGGGCTGGGGATTAACACCTGCTCCCACCTGCCCCCAGACCCTGGGGTGGGGCTGCCAAGGAACAGGAAGAGCTCCTCCTCACACTGCCTCTTTTCCACCACTGCCTTCCTTGATGAGAGTCATAAAAATGAGTAGCCAGTTACCCTTAATAGCAGGGCATCCTTCTCTCAGAGAGATGCTCATTTACAAGGGCAAACATCTTTAATGTGCACAGAACAGAGGGGAGGGTCTACATAATCTCTCAAGTTCAGCTCAGGTGTCAGATGGAACATTACCTTAGTGAATTACAACATCAGAGCATACTGCAAAAGCTGGTTCCCTCCCCAAACTGGACCGCAACCATGTCTCAGGCCCTCGCCTCACAGGAGAGGCAGGGCTGCAAGGGCACCCACAGGCCCTGCTCAGGCACAGCTGGCCCGTGGCCACACCGCACTGGCGCCCACCACTTCTCCCCACTTACAGGATGGATCACCATTACCTTTCCAGACAGAGCAGCCACCGCTGGTCTCTTCCTCTGTGCATAGCCAGAGAGTCGGTAACAGTAGTGTGGTTTACAGTAGAATTTACCTGCAGATGACAGAAGCAAGGGACAAGGGAGTGAGCCAGACTCAGTGATTCTGAACACGACCCCGGGTCTCAGTCCCTCCTATCCCTCTACTCTAGCCACAGGAGGCCATCACCCAGCCCAGTCTCTTGTCCAGGGAGGTTGGTCCTTTCCTTCCCTATGAATGTTGATTACAGGCCCCCTGTCCCCTTGCCTCAAGGTGAGGGGGAGGGAGTCTTTTCCTTTGGGAATGAGAAGGCCACTGAGCTGTCACCCAATCAGTGCCCAGAGCAGAGATGTGAGGCTTGCAGGGCAGGGCCAGCGGACAAAGTGGCAGTGTGTGCAGAACAAAGATGTGGCCACATGAAAAATGGGGAGGAGCATTTCTGGGGAAACCAAGGATGAATACAAGTGTGGGTGGAGGCGTGAAGCCTGCAGGGGTGGACAATGCTGGGCATCAGCTCTGCTGCTCACCCCCTGCACCCACACACTCCTTCCTTCCCTACCCATGAGCCAGTGTGGGTGCAACTGCAGGCTATGATGCCCACCCCACCCCCGGCCCCCGACAATCAGGGTCAACATTGAAAACTAGTACAAAAATCAAAAAATCCTGTAATGGACTATGAGTAGAATGGAACACAACAAAATATAATAAAAACCAGAGCATACTGTGGCATAATTAGAGTCAAATATTATTTCTTAGCACTTTCAAGTATGTCTACATGTGTTTACTGGGTCCTACTGGGGGTGTGGCCAAAAAAGTCTGAATAACACTGTCTTGGCTTTTCCTAGGACACTGGTAGTGGAATTAACTCACAAAGTCATTTTATTCTGACTCTTTCTTTACTCTAATGTTCTTTTTTTTTTTTTTGAGACAGAGTCTCACTTTGTTGCCCGGGATAGAGTGAGTGCCGTGGCATCAGCCTAGCTCACAGCAACCTCACACTCCTGGGCTCAAGCAATCCTACTGCCTCAGCTTCCCAAGTAGCTGGGACTACAGGCATGTGCCCCCATACCCGGCTAATTTTTTCTATGTATATTAGTTGGCCAATTAATTTCTTTGTATTTATAGTAGAGACGGGGCCTCGCTCTTGCTCAGGCTGGTTTCGAACTCCTGACCTCCAGCAATCCACCCGCCTCGGCCTCCCAGAGTGCTAGGATTACAGGTGTGAGCCACCTCGCCCGGCCTACTCAAATGTTCTTGAACATTAAATGATTACAGAAATTGTTGAAACAGAAGTAATCCCATTTTATCCTTTTCATTTGTAGAGAGTACTCCTTAGACAAATGAGCTTTCTTGATCACAAGCTAAAATAAGGGGACCTAACAGCCAAAGAAAGTGAAGATGAGATGGTATTCTTCCTTCTTCCTTTTCCTCCTTCACATGGTGATCTGATTCTTTCTTTTTTTCTTCAAAGTAGCTAGCTTATTTTCTCTCAGCTGAAATTCCCCTCCCATGCTGAATAAATCTGTTAAAAAAATTAAATTTATGGAATTCCATAGATTTTAAATAATGTTCATAATACATAGTATATTTTCCAAAACAGAATTTTCCACTAGCTATTGGCACTTAACTAGGACTCAGAGACACAACATCTGTAGTTAGGAACACTTGGTAGCCCAAATCAATCTTTTTGTTTCTTGTGAGAGGAATCCAGTCACGGGTTATAATTTTCAGCTTGGCCACAATTTCCTTTTATGATCTGTAATAAACCACTCTGCTTTTCTGAATTTTGGCCACCAAAACAAAATATATTATTAGTACTTGAATCACGTATGATTTCTTTTGGTCTGTTTGTTACCTCTTCCATGGGATTCTGATGGGGGCTATCAACCATGTGCCCTGACGCTACCCAGCCCAGAAGTGGACACACATAATCCAGGCTGGTCAGTCACTGTGCTGATTTTAGTCACATGCCAGTGACTAAAATCAGGCTGACCAGAGCCATTCTGGAGGGTCATTATGGCGGATAAGGGAGAAGGGCAGCCCTTCTCTGGAGACTGCTATCTAGAAGGAAGATCCATGACTCTAATGCTTAAAAGTCAATCTGACTTGAGCTTCTACAACCTGTAACCAAGAGTCTGGTTTATTACATTATCAGAAATATAATGTTATTTATACTTTCATTCCTTCCTTCTACTTTTTTCCTGCTTTTATTTGTTTTATGAGGTTTTTTTCTGATAAAGTAGAATCCCAGATTTTTTTTTTTTTTGGTGAGATAGTCTCACTCTGTTGCCAGGGTAGGCTAGAGTACCCTGGCATCAACATAGCTCACTGCAACCTCAGACTCCTGGGCTCAAGCGATCCTCCCACCTCGGCCTCCCGGAGTGCTAGGATTACAGGCCTGAGCCACCATGCTAGCCACAATCCCAGATCTTAAAATACAACTCAATTGAATTAAATTGAATCCTCACTGAATCCTGTGCTAGTATCCTAAATTAACAAATAAATCCCAGAGGTGACTGGAAAGGTGCGGGCAGCCCCACCAACAAGGTCGGCTCCCCCTGCCAAGTCCCGGCCATCCTGTGCGTGCTGCACGCTGAGGCTTTGAGGGGAAAGTCTCCTCAGTGAAGTGAGGAGGGGGACACTCCGCTTCAGGTATCGTGTGTCCCCAGGGGGAAGAAGGAAAGCTGTGGCTGCCATTTTACTATGATGATGTATCAGAGGATGACTTTACTGTATTTGAATAAATGTAGATTGTTGTACCGTAAAAAAAAAAAAAAGTCCCCTGAAAATAAGCCCTAGGGTTTAAGAAGACATTCTTGAGGAAAAATAAATATAAGACCCTGTCTTATTTTCAGGGAAACACGGTACCTCATAGGCTGAGATAATTACACAAATATCACATGTCATGTAGTATAGGTGCTTGATTAATATATCTCTTCATACCTTCTCAAACTCGACTTGATGACACTTTTTGCTTTTTAGATGAAAAAAAAAAAAAAAAGCTGATTTCTATCTAACATTTACCATATGCTAGACACCATTTTAATCACCACCCCAAAGAAGACAGACACTGTGATTATCTACCTTTTCCAGGGAGACAGAGAAAGACTGAGCAACCTGCCCAGAGTCAGCAAACCTCCGAGGCAAGATGTGAACCTAGGAAGCTGGCTCCAGAGCCTACACTTTTAGCCACTATCCTATCATGCCCGTCTCATGTTAGTAAATCTAGACACCCTGATGTTATAAATTAACTACAGATTATGGATGGTTCAGTGAGTGATTTTCATTGGTCTAAAGTAAGGAATCTCAATAATTAAATATGGGAGTGACTGGAAAAGGGAACTGGGGAAAACAGACTGCTACAGGGCAAGCCTAAGGTGAATGGGGCCATTCATTCATTCATTCACCATCTTACTGATGCCATGCTGCGACAGGTTCCAATCTAAACACTGAGAGTCTTCCAGGCAAGAAGACAGACAAAGCTCTCTGCCTGGACTGAGCAGATGATATGAGTAAGTATGAGACAGCAGTGCCCACTGTACGGAGGCTACACGGGTGGTGTGCCTCTCTGGGGAGGGAACATGTGGAGACGTGAATGACAGGAAGCCCATCCTGTGGAGATCGGGGGAAGTGCATTCCAGAAGACACAGCTGGGCAAAGTCCTAAGAGAGCAGTGGCTTCATCATGTTTATGGGATGGGAAAGAGACCAGTGTGAAGAGTGCAGTGAGCCGGGGCAGCTGACGGCAGGATGGTTAGGGTGGACGTGCAACGCCTCTCCACTGGGACAGGGCTGCAGGCTCTGTCTGCACTGGCGTGGGTAGGAGATCGGTGAGATCTGACTCACACCTTTTAAGATCCTCTGCGCTGCTTTCAGCCATGTCAGGGGCAATGGAGGCAGGGAGGCCAGTGGTGCTGATGGAAGGCGCAGTGGCTGACCTGGGTGGCACTCAACAGAGATGGAGACGCTCAGGCTTGTCACTGCTGAGGACTACCCTACACAGACCACCTCGGCAGGCAGCAAGTTTTCTCTCCTCAAGCTGACAAGGACAGGTCTGACAAACTGTCTAATTTGGAGTCCTTGTCTTAAGAGTTGGCAGCAATCACAAATGAGCTAGTATTTGACAACAGAAAGAGTAGCTCTGTGTTTGAACAGACTGAAGGGAAGAACAAACAGTGACAAGGGTAAAACAGATACATCTAGAAGTTTATGATACTCACTTTACCAGTATGGAGTTGACAATGGGCCTAGAGCCTGTAATCCTCGAACCTCCAACCTCGACTGGATCTCAGAGGTCACATAAACTTGGACAAGCAACTTATGTTGCCTCTGAACTCAATTTCCTGACTTGTAAAATTACAATTATAAAAGCAGCTACCTTTTGGGGCTGTTATGAGGATGAAATGATGTGCTATGTGTTCAAGGGCCTAGCACAATGCCTGGATGACTTCCCTGCACTCATTTCAACCTCCCCAGCCTTTTCTTTTCTTATCTGAGTTTCTTCAGTTTTATTTCTGAATTACTTGATCACTTCAGTGCCCCTAAAGTTCCACTCCTGTCTCTAATCCACAATTCCCCAAGAAGGGCTAAGCTGATGAAAATTTTATCTGGGTCCAAATTTGGGGAGCTGGTTTAGACTCATTGTCCTCCCTGCCCAGTCAAGAATAACATACCACCCTTGTCCAGCCTCACCCACCAGCCTTGTGGCCACTCCTGTCTGAGCCCCTGCCGCCCTCTTGCCTGATATGCCACCTTTGCCCTTCTCTTAGATACCACATGCTTCTCTCTCCATGTCTAGCCATGGTCAGCTAGGTTACTCCAGACTGCTTTTGAACTTCATTGATTTCTTCTTCCTCTGAACTTCTACAAAGTTACAATCTAGACTGTGTAACTGAGCCCTATCTTATCCTCTTTTGTCTGCTACTGCTTCACGTGCACTGTTTTTCATTCCTGTCAGAACGGGAGCTCCTGGAGGCATACTTTACACTCCGCCTGTATCCTCAAGAGAAGGTAGCACAGATGAGCACACATCCACAGGCAAAAATACCTGTAGACCAGTAAGCTGGACCTTGGGGGATCTTCTTTCCATGCAGACACGCCTGGAAGAGGCTAATTAGAACAACCTAAGCACGAAGGGCGTGCACACAAAGGTGGGCAGGCTCTGTCCGCCAACCCCGATCCTTGCAGATCAAAGGCGCTTCCAAGGAGTAGTTGTGTGGGAAAAATGAAACAGAGGATTTGATACCTAACAATTTACCTTCCTTATCTAAACAACAGTCTTAATCTCCCCGCAATGCATAGAGGACCAGGTGTCACAATGACAGGTGTTGGCCCTTCTCAGTTCACTACTTTGGGCTCCTTTCCTGCTCCCTCTGACAGAGCTGCCTGTTCAGTCACTATTAGGAGGGCCTGGACGGCTGGAGTGACTAGGTCCTAATTGTCTGGTGTCCTCTCCTATGTGACATCACCTTACAATCTCCTCACAGTCAAGAAGTCACCTACCAATGTAAGGGACTTGAGACCACCCTCTGAGGATTTACTTTCTCTTCTATTAATCTAGGTCCCCTTATTACTCTGAACTCAGTAAGACTGTCTCCCATGAAGCCTCTTCAGGGTCCTGTAGGAACAGGTGCAGGAGCCACGAGTGCAGGGTCCTGTCATGGTGGGCTGCCTGCCTCTGCCCACCAG
Organism: Microcebus murinus; assembly: GCF_040939455.1. Lineage (NCBI taxonomy): Eukaryota > Metazoa > Chordata > Mammalia > Primates > Cheirogaleidae > Microcebus > Microcebus murinus. The sequence goes on along the minus strand of NC_134113.1, from coordinate 98,897,392 downwards.
ACTCTGTCATCTGCGGGCATCATTCACTACCTTCTACCCTATCAGTCTTTCCACTGTAAAAACCAACAAGTGTCACAAAAGACCAGGCCTGAACACCATAGCAAAGTAGATTCAGGCTCTGTGAAATGAGCTCTCAAGGCATCAGATACAGGACGGTGAGATGCTTATGCCAGAGAAAAGTGGTAACACCAGGCAATGTGCAGTTGTCTCCAACAGGCAGACGTCTAAAAACCAGGGGCCTAGGATCTAGTTTCAATTTATGGTCGTCAACCTTAGACAAGAAATGTGACTTCTACAGAGCTGTGATTCCCCTCCTATAAAGACCAGAAGACTTATCCTCATTGTGTCCTTTTTATCTCAAGATCCCACCATGAAGTCAGAGAGCAAGTAAGCATCTGTGGAGTCAGGGAAATGATACAGGCAAATGCATGCCATTCTCATTACCATCATTGCTGGGTAATGCTATGATACAGCTTGGCAACTTTGGGAAATATTTATAAGAAAGAGTCTTAGAGAAAAAACAAAGGATGGAAGGAGATGGATGGGAAGGGTTGAGGGAGGTAGAATGAAAAAAATGCACACAGAGGAATGCAGCAAGGGCTCCCAAGGTCCCCAGCTCAAATGGACAAAGTGCCTCAGACACTGTTTCTAAGTATGGCCCGAAGAGCAAGCCACCTCACCATCTTCGATGTCATAGGCATAGGCTGAGAGGCGCAGGGTGGTAGCGCAGTACTCGCACTTGAAGCAGCTCCGGTGGAAGAACTTGCCCTCAGCACTCAGCCTCTCCATCACGTAGACCCGCTTCTGACAGAAATAGCACGTGTCGCTGCCTCCCAAGTTCTGTGGGAACTCCTTCTTCATGGAGCCCTGCAGGAATGGGGAGGGGGAGAGGAAGGAGGGACACCTCAGGGCAGTGCCTCGCAGGTGCGCTCCCGCAGTTGCAGCCCTTTGTAGGTGAAGCTGACCCTAAGTGATTCTGTTCCATGACAGACCACGAGTATTGAACGCTGCAGTTTACTTTGTTCTTGGCTTTCCCAAAGAGCAGCGGCACCACTGCAGGAGCCGCATCCCACGTGCCTCCGGAGAGCACTAGCACAAGGTGGATTCAGGGTTAACCAACAGCCGAGAGAAAACCTAAGTCATTTGCTTCTGGTGAAAGACCCAAGATTACAGAATTTCAGAGCCATTAAAGCAAACTATTTTGACAGAATTCTGTTCTGAGAGTAGCGTGCGTGCACACACGCGCGCGCGCACACAAACACACTCAGTTTTCAAATGATTCTACACATATATATGGGTCCCCTGGACTCTAGATGGATCACTTTTCCATACAACTTTCTAAACAACTATGGCAGTCCTAGAAATTCAATTATCAAAATTCAGACAACCTCCAAAAAATTACCACATGACATATACTGACTACTCAGAACAAACCAAGCTTGTTTGCCATAGCTGTGTCATGTTTAGCTAGGCAGTGCCCTTGAGACATCTCTTACCAGTTCCTTCTTGTCTAGAAGGGCTTTGGGCTGCTCTTTCCTTTGAAGCTGATTGGCTATCTGCTCAGCCAATGAGCTCACTCCGCCCGTGTACATCTTTATATACTTCTATTGGTTGGAGATTATAAAATGACCAGAATGAGGGGAAATGAGAAGGAAAAAATAAATAAATTAAGAAGACAGTGAAAAAAATCTTAGAAAGGTATAAAATGAATGAATATAAGGTGCAGCAGCAAACCATGCCAACACAGTGCTCACAAGCAGGCAACCCGGGTGGTAAGAAAAACATCGTGTCAGTGCCACACAGAGGCACCAGCATGTGTGGGAACAGCAGCTGCAGGGAAAAGTGTCTTCCTTAGGGGAGAACTTGGTCTTTCTTGTCTTTGTAGAATATACAGTTCCAGGAGGTTGGGGTGGGGGTAGGAAGACAGGATGAATGCAAACAGAGAAGAAAGAAAGGCACACACCCTGGTGACTCAGATTACATTTAAAGAATTCAAGAGGAACAACCCCCATGGAAAAACAGTGGACGCCCAGACTGGCCACATGTTTCAAGGTATGAGAGACGGCTTGGGAAGCTATTTCCTCATTTAGAAAGAAACTAGGCTCATTCTTCCAAAGGCTGACTTTCCACTTAGGCAACATATGTCACTAACTCTAGTATTACCTGTAATAATCTCCTTCCTCATTATTAACACCTGATCATGACACCGTCATATGCAGCAACATTCCCAAGCTTTACTGGAAGGAGCCTTCTGAACCGATTCTCTCTACTGATCTTCAAACGTGGGTTTAGCGCAGCATTTTGAGGCCCATGTGATCCACCCAGGTGCTAAGGTCAAAGCCTTCTAGACTGGCTTGGACAAGTTAAACATGAGCTGTGGTCATGCAGACAAGTTGCTCACAATTAGTCCTGGGAAGTCAGAATGTATTTCTAGTCTAGGAGGGATTCTTTTTTTTTTTTTTTTTTTTGAGACAGAGTCTTTGTTGCCCTGGCTAGAGTACAGTGGTAACATCGTAACTCACTGCAATCTTCCTGCCTCAATCTCCTCAGTAGCTAAGACTACAGGCATGTATCACCACACTTGGCTAATTTTTTTTATTTTTTGTGCAGATAGGGTCTTGCCACGTTGCTCAGGCTGGTCTTGAACTCCCTGCCTTGGCCTCCCAAAGTGCCAGGATTACAGCATGAGAGCTACTGCACCTGGTCTATTTTTATAGGTTGAAAAATGATAAAAGAAAAAAAAAATCCAACCAACTCAATCCACTTTCTGGCAAAAGAAGTAACAGGTGAAACGGTCCACATTTCACCATGAGTCATCGGCTCATACCTAGGCTGGGTGTTTCAGGCAGCTAACCTTGAGCCTGTTCCCAGGAAGAAATCCTTTAGAGACTCCATGCCCAGGTCACCCTTCTACATGGAGATGACCATGGCACCTACTACATGTGTGCTCCTCTCAAGAACTTAGTGAAATAAGGGGCTCCCTGTCCGTGACTCTAATTCTGACTCAGATCTGCACTAGGAGCAGTTACCCTGGCAGTGCCAACAACCCCTTCAGGACAAGGCTTGAATGGACAAACATATAGGAGAATCACAGCCTTGAACAACAGCAGGGCCTAGCGGGGCAGGGACAGACAGCAGAAGTACTCTGAGGGGAGCCAGTGCTATGTAAATATGGGAACAGACACACAAGTGAGAAAACTATTTTTGTCTGGCTCAGCTCAGCCTCAACTGGAACTAAGGAATCAATTATATATTTTTCAACTCAAAAATAAGGAGATTTCCAAGGATTGATGCCATTTGCCAATTAACTTCACAGATTATGCCTATTAGTGGTTGAGAAAAACAAGTGGCTCTTAGATCCAAGCCTTCTTTAGATTAGGGACATTAAAGAAGCTTAGGCTTGGAACAGAAACACACCAGGCAGAGCTGAGCACATAATTTAATAGCTGGCACCAAGGGAGCAGAAAATTACGTTTCTTTCATTCTGCAGCAGATAAGTGAGAGTGTGGACCAAACCCCTCAAATATGAGGCTAGGACAGTGAGCAATCCCTAGGCCCTCACTGCTCAGCCAGGACCTGACCCTCCTGACCAGAACAGCCCCAGGCTACAAAGGCATTTGTCACATTCAGTTTTCAAAAATGTGGTAATACTGACAAGCACACCTCCAAGAGATGAGAAGACCCAAGAAAAGCAGATGGTTTCCTTCTTCCCACTCTTAAAACAGTCAAAGTGTAGCAATTGTTGCACTTATACTGTTGCATACCACCCACCCACACCCACTCACAGCCCCCCCACACCTACACCCCATGTGGTCTGGTACTGTCTCAAGAACGGGAGATAAACAAGATAAAAAGACCCTCCAATCTCTCTATAAACTCTTCTACAACTGGATCAGCGCTATTGTGGGCAAGAGCAGGGTTCATTCTTCAAATGATTACAAGTCAAGAGGCACCCAGGATACTGCACATTCACCACTCCATTTAAGAGATTTAATTATGCCATGGTTCATATTTTATAACACATGATTATGAAGACATTAGAAGTTAAAAAAGCCAATGGCTGAAAAATGCTTATCATTATTTGATATAGTTAAAATATGATCAAAGTGGGTTTACTTGGACAGAATCTGATGTGTTACACACAGTTCAATCAAAGCCAGCAGCCTCTTTAGCCAAGGTGTGTTCCCACAGGCCTCACACGCAAAACAGACACATGCACATTGGCTTCCTGAAGAGATAGGCCGAAGTCCAGAACTCTACAACCCACTCAGAGCAGGTGACAATTGTGAGAGTGAAGCGAGCGGAGGCTGCAGAGGGAAAAGTTTGCCAAGGCCCTGGCCATGCTACCTGTCGGAGGGAGTCGGAGGAGGGAGAAGCGGGGCGGGAGGAACGCAGGCTAAGAGAAAGCTCCCACTGGTCGACAAAAAATCGACGAGGAGGTTCAAGCTCTGGCTATAAAATATAAGATGGAGAAAAAAAATCAAAGGAAAGGTTAAAAGTCACATACTGACCCAAATATAAGCATAAGCAGCTCATTCATGGCTTCCATTTTGCTTTTAACTTCCCCTTCCCTAATGCTTACAGCGGAGTGTGCTCTGGAATAGAGACCTACAGCTGTGAGCCACCCAGCAAAGCCTCACCCAGTCTTGCTTAGTATTCTTACTCCAGTGACCCTCTAAAGTGGGTAACGCTGCCAGCCAGGAGACGGGAAGCACAGTGGCGTCCTGCTAACACACACACTCTCTGTGCTCTGCAGAGAGCCTTCTCCCTGGCCTGAGGCAGGATTTCTCCCGGGCAAACAGACTGTACCACCACCCCATCACTCCATTCCACAAGTAGCAGGCAGTAGAGACAGCAAATCTAGAGCGAAGTGCGTGTCTTCTACATAAAGGCCAGAAATGTGGCATCTCTTCACTCTACTGCTAGTGATCAGAGAAGCTCTGCTTGCCAAGGAGCCAGCTGAATCCCAAGCAACAATTAGTAGAAAAGACCTGAACTCCCAAGAGTCCTCTACAGGCTACACACAGCACGTGTAGCAAAAGCAGGCTAGGGTCTTCCTCAGTGGTGGTCCCATGCAGCCAGGCACTCTCCAGTCCCAGACAGCAAGAAGGCTGAAAGCTTTGGCAAGCAGTAATTGCTTAGTTTCCCACCAGGTTCAGAGCGAACTATCTTTAGGGTGTCAGGGACAGAGTTACAGTCATGGCACTAAGAAGCCCCCTGCTCTCCAGCTCCAAGCAGATCCGTCACACCCCCTACTCAGCTGCTCTTCCTTCACAGCTCCGTGGCATGTCAATATGAAGTGGCATTACCTGGTGCCTCTTGAGCCTCTGCTCCAGACACTCGGCCAGCCCACTGGCCCTGAGCTCAGCCCTTGGGGAGCAGTCAGCAACACAGGCCCCAGGGAGAGCTGGGGAAGATATCTGTAGAAGAGCACCACCCACCAAAAGGAAGCAAGAGAGAAGGCTGAGCATCCCCCTGGGGTGATGGAGCAGTCAGAGCTAATGGGAGAAGTGGGGGACTGGTGACAAGGTGGGGCGGAGAGAGCAGGCATGTGCACATGCAGGGCCATGGGGTAGTGGAGGGAGGGTCCTGGAAAGCAACATAAACTACGTCCCTCAAAAGTATCCAGCCAGGCACCGAGGAATCCAGAAACCAGCTCATAGGGAAAAAGTAAGAAAATCCCTGCATCTTTATTGCCTCCTAAGCTCAAAGTCCTACCCTTCTCGTATACACTACAGCCCTAGACTTCAAATTGTTCCTCCATGCCAATGTCTCCTTCTATTCCACATACTTCCCTCCCTTCTTCTTTTAGGAATTGTTTTCATTTAAAATCATCAGCACCTCATTAAATATGCATTCCCCAAAATGTAGGGCACTACCCTGCTCAATGAAAATGCCTACTGCCCCTTTTAGGAGGGATACAGCCTAAGGAGAAGGGAGGAAGAGGCCGGACACATTCTGTCTGCACCATGGAAAAGAGCAGCCCCAACAAGGGGGAGCACAGTGGAGCAGGGTCCCACCCTCCACCTCCACCCCGTTCTCTCCTCCCTGACCCAGCACCTGACCCTGGCAGCACATGGACTGCCTGTTGTTAGCTTGGTCACAGGGCACAGGAAGACAGTGCTATGACCAGTTTCCTACTGGGTGTGATGAGTGACCTAATTTACTGCTTACCCATAACTGTATTTCTCAGACAGCAAAGGCAGAAAAGGAGGTAAAATAAAGGCTTTTGTAAGATTAATAACTAGGATATAATTTCTTACCCTAGCTGCAGGCTATCCCCACTCTGAGATCTTCTTTAAAGGTAGGAATACCAACAACAAAAGTTTCATAAAATAAAGGGCCTCTTTAATTGAGCATCTCTGCCATTTATCAAATTATATGATGGCTAGTTGCAATTAGTAATTTCCCCCCTTAGTTGTTCAGAAGACTAAAGCTTTTCTTTATATACCCCCATCCTATCATCACCCTCCTTCCCATCAATCTCTTCATACGTGAAAAATCCCCACACTGATAAGAGCTTTGGCTCTCTTAGCATTTCTACATCAAGATCTGTGACTGTCAAATGCCGCCTGCTTACTGACCTAGACCCATCTCTTAAGAAGCTGTACCAGGCAGTCCAATGCTCTTCAACCACTGGCATATATTTTGGGGGTAGAGGTAGTATAGTCTTGGAATGGGAAAGGTGGGCAGAGATGGGAAGTCATGAGGCCCTCTATAGTAGCACACACACATACAATAATAATAACACACACTTACAATAACACATCCACCTGAATGCCGGGTAGATGATGCTCTATAGTGAACGCTACTTGCAGGGGTTAACACTGCTAGCAAAAAGAATTCTGGCTCTTGGCTAGGTGACAAGAACGTGCAAAAAGCAAAGGGAAAGGGGCTATTCCCCATGCCCCCTTCCCTCTGCACACCCCCACCCCCTCACGCGTGCCCCATCTGCTTGGCTCTCAGCATCCCATGCCATGGGTTCATGCTCTTTTACCCTCTCATGTCGGGGACTCTGCTTGCCATGGTTGTCAGCATCAAGATCCCTGTATGTCTGTTGGCAACAAAGTAGAAACTTAAGCTCCATCCAAATGCTCTATGTGGACCTACTAAGTGATAGTGAAAAATTCAGGGCCAGAAATTCAGAGTTCATTTCAACACATACCCCTGCCCCTACTGACCCCCACCCCACATAACCATAATCTCGTATATGTCAAACACCATGACCCAAGGACAGCTGTCTGCACAGCCAATCCACCCACCTGGTCAGCTCACAGATAAAGAACAAACTATGGTTAGTACAAAGGTGGAACGAACATACTTCTTTCACACAGTGGCATAAGATCAGAGGTGTTAAATGGAAAGTTTAGAAAAAGAGTCAGGTTAAAAGGGTCTTGCTTTCCACAGCAAGACACTAGAAAGGAAAGGTGGGGAGACAGACACTGGTAGAATAAAAGACCATTATAACAGTCCAGAGGAAACTGCAGGCTGGGGAGTGGTACCTGAACAGGAACAAAGGAGCAAAGCATAATTTATTAAGGGAGAAGTGGACAAAGACTGGGAGTGTCCTGAGCTGACAGACAGGAATATGTAGGTGAGAGATGAAATCCATAGGCACACAGCTTCCTCGCTGATCTGATGAAACCACTAACACGGCAGTCACGGGAACAGGAAGACCACTCTCATCACTCTTCAGAGAACTAAGGGTTCACCTTAGCCACATATGGCTGGAAAAACTGATCCGAAGCTTTTGGTGTGGCTACTCTTATCTATTATCTCTGTAGGCAGGATGAGGTCAGAGCACAGGCTCTAGGGTCACATGACCCAGAATCAAGTCTGGTTCCATTACTTGCTGTGTGGCCTCGTACAAACCACTTGGCTTCTCTGCCCTATGCCTCAGTCTCCTCATCTGTAAAATGGAGATAATAATAGTACCTGTCTCCCAGTGTTGTGAGAATTGGTTGAGATAATACATGAAAATACATGAAAAGAACTTAGATTATTGCCTGGGTCATAGTAATTGCTCCTGTTTTTTAACTCTTTTCAAAGGCCAGGCATAGCACACTTACTAAGCCTATCGTGGCTAAGTTTTTAGACCCAGGGACACAGGTGGGCCTTTAAAATCAGACATGTTACTAGTGGCCACCTTTTTAAAAGGCCACCTTAATTGAGAAAATGTCTTTCTATAGCTCTTGCCCTTAAAATCATTAATAGCATTTTATTTTAGAGGAATATACTACAAAGGTCCACCAAAGCCATTCTATAAATATACTTTATATAAATGTGCCTGCCACAAATGGACACTTGCTGTCCTCCTTACCCACGTCTGTGGTGGACCACTCTAAAAGCAGTTCTTGAACGATCTGCCTGGAGGGTGAGTGGTGTGAACGAGGAGGGGCTGCATGGGCAAGGGGCAGGGCGCTCAGAACCAGAAGGGCCAAAACTCATGTAGTGAAGCCTCATAAGAGCTCCCAAATGCCAGTGTTAACCGCACCTCTTTGGGCAGCAAGAGAAAAATGGCCAGCCTTACATGAGGTTTTAGAAAAATGTGTTGCTCTTAGAGCTTCTGGGCCTTCGATCTGTGACAAGTAGTGTAAATTATAGTTTAACTTTTAGTTTGTGATTGCATGGTGCTTCTGCTACACACGGTTTCCATGGATGGTCTTTCTTTTTATTTATTTTTTAACAGTTATCACTGAAGAGACTAAATGCTGATTTGGTGTCTACACTAGCCATCTACACAGGCAGGCAGGAAGACGCAGACAAGGACAATAGAGCATGCAGAGAAGATCACCTGCTGGCTGTCAGGTGCCCGACAGGGAGGTGGAGTAGGGAGAGGAGAGAGCGTGATCACTTTTTTGGGGCAGGTCCGAGAACGCTCCTTTTCCCGTCGCTTTTACACCAACAGACAAACAGAGAGAACATTGTTGAAACAGTGGCCATGTTTCCTCCCAGAAGGCAGGTTCTGGGAGGACTGAAGGGGATTTGCCAAAGTGCCCCAACAGGCCCCTTTCCTTGCCCCACCATCCTCAACAGCAAACCCCTGTGCTGCCAGAGAGGGTGGCCTGTCAGTTTCCTGGCCCCCAGGTAGGATTATACCTTCTGTTAGGCACAGACGCATACGTCATCTATGTAGCTGGTTAGAACTTGCAGTGTAGTACTTTCCAGATGCCAGGGATCAAGGGTTTCATCAGGGAGGTTGGGGGACAGAAGAAATGGGCTTGATTATGAGTGGAGCAAAAGGGTTAACAAGCCAACCACCATAAGGTGACACGGAGGCTCCCTCCCACGGCTTGGTCACATGTGTCCTCAATGCAGAGCAGCATTGCTCTCTTCTCAGCCCTGCACACACATTCAAAAGGTTCTGGAAAACCATCAAGGAAATATAAGAAAGTATAGGAAACAGGATAGAAAAATTAAACATCTTTCCTTAATGGAATGCCATTTACATGTTCATGTCTTATCTTCATTCTTCCCCCTCTCTCTTGTACATCCTTCCTTGGGAGTCTGCCTCTGATTCAGAGGGCCCCTCTGCACTGCAGAAATAATTCCATGTCCCTAGGCCTCTCTGATCCCTTCCGGGGGGAATTCTCACTCCCTGGCCCGGATGGCTGTGTGGAGCAGGTCCAGGTAAGGCCCAGGAGGGAAGGAGGCTGTGGAAGCCATGAGGCCTGGGGAAACAGCTCTGCTGCTTCTTCCCAACTCACATGACAATCTACTTCCAAACCAAGGCTGGTTAATGCATTGCTGGCCTTCAGGACACATTTCTGAGATCAAAAGGCAAAAACGTGGGGAAGGGAAGAGCCACAGTGTCGACAAAGGAAGGTAAAAAGAAAAGTCATTGGCAGGCAGAGTAATTCATTTCCCTTCTCCACACCGTGACCTAAGCTGAAACTGGTCCTTGTGCCAACTCTGCCATCACTGCTGTGCTTGCCACATCCTCCTGTCCCTGTCTGAACCACTTCAAGAGGAGCACAATGTGAGTCACAGTGAGGTGTTGCCAGCCAGCCCCCACTCCTGATGGGAGACACTGGGGCCACCCATCGGGGTGTGTCAAAGCAGGGCCCTGAGCATCACTGGAGTTCCTCTGTCCCCAAGTTTCTGAAGCACCTGGCAGTGCAACTCCAACTCTCTTTCAGGGGATAGATTTAGAAGGCAAAGATTCATGATTTAGTGCTCAGAAAACATTCTGTGTGAATACTGTACATTTTACTTGGATGTAAGAACTATGAGTCAGGGTTCACAGTGCTATCTCCCTGCAGCTGCCTAAGTTCACACTTTATATAACCCAAAGCACCTGAGGACCTCATAGGATATTCACTGTGGTTTCTCACCTACCAAGCCTCATTCATATACCCACCCAGTGACTCTTTCTAACTGCCATCTCTGGGGCCCATTTCGTAGACATAGAACCTGTATTTGACTTCAAGGTTCTATTCTGCTGCCCCTCAGCCTGGCAGTCTTTTGCTCTATTGACTGTGATCATGATCACCCAGATGACAAGCTGCCTTGGCTGGGACTAACAACATTCTCCAGGGAGTTAGAGGCTACCAGACACTTAAACAGGAGAAACACAGCAGTCCCATGAACACCAAGCCCCTGGAACCCTTTCAGTATAGCTCAATCAGATGAGAAGCCAATGTGTGACTCATCATCAGGACTGAGGCCTCAGGTTGGCTGGCTGAGGACACACCTGCTACCCGAGAGTCCCCAGCAAGCCCCCCGAGAAGCTGCTCCAGGCACATGCCACCCTGGAGCATCTGTTCACTCACTAGAGTGTATTACTCCTCACCTCCCTTCCCCTCTGCTCCTCCAATCTCAGGCAACCTTTATGAACATCATAGGAGTCTAGAGTTTTTGTAATCTAGTTTAGAGTTCACTTTCCCCTTCAACAGATACTCAACTAAAGATCACCTTTCTAATCATACCTTCCACCTAGACTTCAAGGCAAAGGGTAAGAAAATAAAACCCAAGTAAATTTCTGAAGAATTTTTTTCAGAAGACCTCCTCCAAGCCTAGGGAAAGGGGAAGCTTGGCTTCTATTGTGAATTTGGATACTGCTCCCAAAGTTCCATCTCTCCTTCATGGGTCCTGCCTTTAATGTGGTATATTACTATTATTTAATTTTTTTAAGAGACAGGGTTTTGCTCTGTTGCCCAGGCTGGAGTGCACAGGCCAGATCATAGCTTGCTACAGGCTCGATATCCTGGACTCAAGTGATCCTCCTGCCTCAGCCTCACGAATACCTGGGACTTTAGACATATATCGCTGTGCTTGGCTAATTTTTTTGCAGAGACGGGGTCTTGCTATGTTGCCTAGGCTGGTCTCGAACTCTTGGACTTAAGCAGTCCACCTGCCTCAGCCTCCCAAAGTGCTGGGATTATAGGCATGAGCCACTATGGCCAGACTAATGTGGCATATTAATCAAAGAATAGTTAGAAAGGAACATTTTCCCTGAATATAATTTCAATAAAATTCAACTTGCCACTCTCCAGCACCTGCTGGCAGATGACACTTTATGGTACAACAGGCTGGCACAACCGACTGTAAAAGATGCTGATGGAATCAAGGATCAACTCATCTGACTGCTCAGCATCGTGGAAGTCCTCATGATATAAACCATGACACAGCCTACACAGGCTCCACTCCCCACAGCAGGGACTTGCTCAAATGTGACACGGGAGAAAACATAGTAGTGGCCTCCGCTCTCCCTGACTGGTTTTCTATCATACCAGGTGCCATGCCATCATCTTCCCTATTCAGCATTGCTTAGGATAAGCAGTTTTCCAGGAGATCTTACAACGGTTTTAGAGAAAATTCCCCCAAAGAGTATTTTAAATGTAGAACACCAAGAAAATGCCCATGAAAACCTTTGTCCAGGATTTGAAACAAATAAAAATCAATAGTTCAAGACTATTTTCTTGGATAACATTTTTCTATTTAATGTGAAAGGTTCTGCTGCCCCAACTCTCAGCCTTGACTGAGTCAGGATTCTCCCTCCAACGGTCACGAGGAGATTGCTAGCAAAAAGGCAGCTTGAGAAAAACAGCAAAACCCCAGGGGCTGAGGTACTAGAACAACTTACCACATAGCTTAAGCTAGTTCCACGCCAAATTAACAATACACTCTTTATTGAATCCAATCAGCACTATCTGTTAAATGTCTACCCAGAGTCACTATTTAAATGAGCGCAGAGACCTCCTGCCCTGTGAGCCAGGGTTCTAGCATTCAGGTCTCAGCACTGCCTGGCTCAGGAGGAGGAAAGGGGTAGGAAGGCCTGTGCAGGCACCTGGCAGCTCCTTTACCTGTTTCCACCGGGGACTGGGAGCAGGGCGACCCTGCTCAGGCAGGCAGCAGGACGGCTGGCTGGCCCAACGCATTTGTGTCGGCTGTGACACACGGGCCAAGTGTGGGCAGGGACAGGACATGGAGACAAAACAGAATAAAATAGGTCAAAGTGGGAGAAGACACTGGTACTCATGGAAGACAGACACACATCTGTGAACTGTGGGGGAAGGAGGCAGAATCAACTCCGACAGAGTCACACAAAGGGAAGAAAACAGGCTCCCCTCTAAACTAAAAGCAAGAGGCAGAATCAACTCCTACAGAGTCACACAAAGGGAAGAAAACAGGCTCCCCTCTAAACTAAAAGCAAATGCCAAAAAAAGAGGAAAACTGGAGCTGTGATTCTCGTTATCCTTATCCCTAACTCAATGCTCTCTGAGTCTAAAGTACCAATTCTGATTTGGAAAACTAATTCTTCCACCCAAAATGAGGGAAGCACCCTTCCTCTAACAAAGAGCATTCCTGCTTTCCTGAGGGGGGCTGGACTTGGGGCTGCCAGAGACTCCAGGCAACCTCAACTGTCAACACGAATATCACCATCTTTTCCGTGAGCCACACATGAGAAGATTGGAGTGCAAAGACTATGTGAGAAGAAATTAATTGTGCCAGACTCCACGCAAAGCCCTCTCCCCCCACCCACAGTCCACAGGAATGCTGAGTAAGGAGGAGAGAGGGGAAGGAGAGAGGGAGAGAGGGGGAGAGAGAGAATGCAGAGAGTGACCTGGCCTCCAGCTGCTCTCCCCAGTCATCAAGGAGTTTTACAAGAAACTTCCAGTGTGAATTTCAAAACAGCCTCTCTTCTTATATGAAGTCTGAGTGACTTTTTAGACAACCCCTAACAAAGACACCTCAAGTCAAATGCTACTGCCTAGAACCTCACATAGGACTTATGGGAGTCCCATTTACCCAGAAAATTCATATTCCTAGCAATATCTCAGGAAAATAATCTGCAACACACAAAAGAAACTTTATTGCAAGAATGTTTACCTCTGTATTTTATCAAGAAATATGAGAGACAACTAAAACATCCAACACTAGTGCAACAGTTAAGAAAAGCATGATATCGCACATTTCAAAAGAGGCTTGCAAAGAGTTTGGAACAACATGGGAATATGTCTAAAGATAAATGAAAAAAGCAGAAGAGAAAGTGTATGTTAAGAATGACCTGAACTATAAAAATAAGAAAGCACTTTTAAAAAAGACAAGAAATAAGCAAAATATTAACAGAACTGTTAAGTGCCTTAACTACCTTTATTATACTTTTCAACATTTTCCTTCATAAGCATGTACTTTTTATAATTTAAATATGTCTGTGTATACATATGTGTAGATACATAGATACAGACTTATGTGTTTTACACCCCTCTGATGATTTTTGTCACAGACACATCAGAATGTTGAGGACAAAGCAGGCCTGAATGTGTAGGCAAGCTTCTGAAACTCCCTTCACCGCCCTGGTCAGACAAGGGGAAAGCCAGACATCAGTCATGAACCCATAAACCCTGGGGGCCATGACAAAGCCCATCTCACTTGACTCTAAAGTCCGCTCCTTCCGTGTGACCTGACCGAATGTGGACAGGTGAAGTGTGAGATGGGGCTTACCTGTCTCCGTATGCCAGTGGACTGCACAGGTGCATTCTCTTCAAATTTGGCCAGCAGCTGTGTCGCCATGTATTTCACTTTGTTCTGGTTCCCAATAGCAACATCCATCCTCCTGTCCGTCAGAGTGCTTACCAGTGTCGGTCTTTCTCCTCTGTGGCCCCTGGGAGCTTCCTCCTGAAGAACACCAAGCACCCAAGAATCAGCTCTTTTACAGGAGGCTCCAAATGTTCTTCCCTCAAAGAAGAAGTGTGGTCAGGCCCTGGCACAGTGGCTGGTAGTTTGGCGTTAAGTCAAGCTCAGCAGCTCTCTTCAAGGTTCTAATGTACACATGGAGTCAGCAAGACTCTGGTAAACACGGAGGTATAAAGAGGTCTCAGACTGGTGCTGGTATTGTCATATCCCAGAAGAACCATTAGGCTTTGTCAAATGTGGGATTCCAAAGAGACAAGAAGGTCTGAGTGCACACGTGTATGTTCTCTGAATGCATTCTAGAAAATTAAACAAATGAAAAGCCCAGAGAACAAACACCTGGCCTCAGAAATTCTCATAAAGGACAAATATGAAGATCTAGCAATACCAATGTGGAAATTAAGGATTTAAACCAAAAGGGTACAATTCAGTATTATTATCATCATTCTAACAAACTCCAGATGAATCTCACCTCCTCTGACTGACTGGTCTTTCTCCTCTTTCCAGCACCATCCAAGTCCTTTTCCTTTTTATCCTATACCAAGAGAGGAGGGAAACTGTTATTCTAGTCACTGTACCTTTCCATTAGCTTTGTAGCCAGTAAAGGCTTCCTCCACATACCTTGGGAGAACGCTTCCGAGAGATGGTCTGCCCAAGTTTGCTTAGGAAGGAGATGGGGGATTTGGTGTTGGCTATCAAGACTGCTTTCTCCTCGGCATTCAGGTCCAAGGTGTCTGTGAACAGAAATCAGCGATGTTCAAGGACAGCCCTGGAGGGTGCCAGAGTTCTGACCAGAAATACTCTCCCTTGCAGGTGGCTCACAGAATCTCCGGAAGCTCCCAAGGTTCATTGGCTATGACCAAGCACGTGGATCTCAGTAGGGAACTCTGCAGAAGAAACCACACTTGGGTCTACACGGGGAACCTTCTCTTTTCCATCCACATAAATGAAAATAACTCTTTCCCCCAATCTACTTCAGTTACAAAAACCTGTGCTTTTACTTTTCACAAGTTGGAATCTGCCTGGGATCATTAGTTACAGCACAGTGTTGAAGCCTCACCTTTGTGACAAAAAACTTCAGGACAGAGAGGGAGCGAGAAATCAGGAGTTAACTTGGAATCTTCAGTTTTGGTACATGCAGATGCCATGCTCTGAGCTGCACACGAAGGGGCTCTCCAGGAATGGGCATAGTAATGTTAGAGTTGTGGATTTCTGTTGTAAGAACTGCACACCTAATCAGGAATAGCCACAGATGCCTATAAAAGTACACAAGCTAGAAGGCACTGGAGGGCAGTACCATAAATTTTGTGGATTCCAATGTTTTACTATTAACAAAATTTTAAAAATAGTACTTACTAATAAATTGCTAACATTTATTAAGTGCTTCCATTTGCCAAACACTCTTGTTAGCAGATCACAATGTAATTATACGTATCATCCCCATTTTACATACAGGGAAACTGAGGATCAGGGAAATTTAGTAACTTGCCTAAGGTTGAACAAGTGGAAGTACTGGGATATAAACTTAGGTCAGACACCATAGTCAATACTCTTAGCATTATGCTACATTTACTCCAAAGGACAATTAATGACAATAGAAGCATTTTTCATAACACTGTGACAGGCAGCAAGCTAAGGGAAAATCTGCAGGAAACACTAAGAGGTTAAGAGGAGAAAAGAGAAGCCAGAGGAGGCATGGTTACAGAAGGAAGGAGGAGAACGAGCCAAGTGTGGCTCAGGGTGGCAGCTGAGAAGAAAAAGGACATCATTCCACAGTGATGAACAACGCAGAAAAGCCAAGTGCATGAGCAATGAGAGATGAGAAAAGAATAGAGTTGGTGATTCTTCCTGACTGTAGAGAACAGCTTCAGTAAAGTGGCACAAAGGGAAGCCAGGTTACAAAGTGTTACTAAGTTTAGGCCCTGAGGAAGTGGAAGCCACAAGCACAAACCACTTTTTCAAAAAGGCTGGTTCTGAGAGAAAGGGTATGAAAAGGAGGTAGAGTCAAGGAAAAAGACTTGGGGCAGGAATGATTTTTGCATAGTTACAGATTCAGTGAGAAAGATTTGGGAAAGAATGAGAGGTGGAGAACATATTATTAGAGAAGGTAAAATAATAGAGAAAAGTTCCAGAGATTTTCCAGGATGGCCAACCAGTAAAAACAGTCAGCTTGTGTGTGTTTGGTGGCACTGATGAAGAACACAGTGGGAAGGAAAGAAAAGCCAGGTCACAACACAGCAGGCCACAGGGGCTTCTGTACCAGCACTGCCCAGGCCTTACCACTGGAGGGGAGTGAGTCCTTGAACATCTCGTAGAACTGGGTCAGGTACATCACCATGGATAGCTTGTCAGGCTCCCCCACGGAGGCCATTTCTTTGCCTGTCATGATGGGAGAAATGCCCAGTTCCTTCTCAGCAATATCAAAGGCCAGTTGGTTATTCTTCTCCACATTTTGCTCATCCAAAGAATCAAAATCTCTGAGAACAGGATGAGAAAAATGTATCAAGATGGGTAGACTATCCCCAAAGTGGAGAACATAGTATCATGGAGTCATCATCGCTTCCCAGTCAGTCTTTTGGCTAAAATTGACTTTAGCCAAAAGTCAATGCAGTGCATTACCGAAATCTGACCGCAAATCTGTTTATCTCACCTCTTCTCTTTCCTTTTATTAAGGAAATACAGAGCATCCTCAAGAAAAAATGATTAAACATCTACCCAATAAAAGAAAAAAGAGGGGAAAAGTTGAAAAACTCCTTTCAATTTTCCAGTAACACAAATTTCTTACTAAAATATAAGCTCAGGAATTGGAAGTATCTTTAATATATATGCTCTTGTACCTTGCGTGTGGTACATATTAAACTTATGTCAAATAATGACAAATATCCTATTTGGATCAGACTGCTCTTGAAGACCTAGGATTATCACCGCCATGGTTACTGGACCTGACAAGCTGTTGATGTACTTAATCAGCTCTTGTAAATCTTATTCAGCCTTCTTCTTGAGGGGAAATTTCAAAACCTTCCTCAAAAGATTTTTCCATTGCTAAATTTCCTGAGTTTTCCCAAGTATTTAGATTAACAAACATGTCCTACTGGGTTATTCCTTGCTACTCAGAGTAAGAACTAATAGCATTGTTCTTTAGGTGATTTCAGGGTAACCTGGCAGTCCTTATTTTGTATTAACCTACTGACACCATAGCATTTTCTTCAAATTCCTTTTCTGTGTAGGTTAAGCCTATTAAACTATGGAGACTCATCCTAAATGAAGTCATTATAGTCTAAACAGTGCCAATTACCTCCCCACTGCTTTCTGTTCTGCTATGAGTTCATTCCCCTAGACCTCCTCTAGGCAGCCTGGTCTAACAGGACATACCTACTCTTGCCTCCACACTTGCCCTCCATCCAATCTGCACCCTCAACTACCTTTAACTGCATCCTCTTTTTCTTGCCTTGCCTTTGGAATATGCTGATTCACTTGGCCCCATCCTCTAAAGCACTTCAGTGTCACTGAGCACAATCTTTCTCAAGCTGCCCCACTTCCCCCAACCCCATTCCTCTGGTGGGAGTGATAAACCCCTGCTTTCATTTACCTTTTACCAACTCTGGATGAGCTAAGGCACTTGAACACAGGAGGACATTTACCGTCACTCAAGCATATCAGAAATCCCCATTGTTCATCCACACCGTGCAAGGCTGTTTTTAGTAGCTCTTGTCTCATTAGCTTATGACCATCATAAAAATAGGGACTATGTTATGTCTTTTAGAATTCCTTAAGCAATCATTTAAAAAAAACCAAACAGATACTAGGCCCTTAAGTGGACCTAATGATAAAAACGACAAGCGGCCAAAATAACTCAACATGCTCTGCTTCTGTTTCTGAATCTTTTTGTTTGGCTTCCATGGTAACAAATGCTGATGGGGGAAATCTGAGGGCACTGGTCCCTGCAGCTGGCTTGGGGTCCTCCTAGTGACTGATTCTGTAGACAGGTGAGTAGGGAATGGCCAAAAGAGATGTTACCGGTATAGGTGGGTAACATGATGAGAGTTTCATGGACCTGATAGTGCATGTTTGCAAAAAGTACAGTCTTTAACTAATGCCAGTGAACCATCATAAATAGGGGAAGTAGTCACTGTTTTTTGTTTTGCTGGTAGTGACATATTTGCCTTGAGCTAGCCAAATGTTCTAGCCAGGTTTCCCTTGTGATCGAGAGAGTTTGAGAGATAGCTGGCTGAATCGAAGAGTTCAACTCAGGGCCAAGAAACAGTTTTCCTTTGTGTGAATCTAATAGGCACAGGTTGGTGTTAAAACCAGTCTTTAACTTATGAGTGCCATGATTTCAAAAATTCACCTGATCATTCCTGGGTTGAGCTATATGATGCATGACATATGACATTTATAAATATAACTAAATCAATATCACTGCCTTCTGGAGGAAGTATCTTACTATGTGCCTTATTCTAGGTCGGAGAAAGGACACAATTTGGCTACTTGATAGCAGGGTACTCTGAGATCTTTGGGGAATATAAAATAAAACACAAAGTTTGGTCAGGACTTACATCAGATCAGGACGGTATCTGTGGATAATTGCACAAAGGGCCAAACCACTTTTCCAAGACATGGTGAGATCTGTCACATTTACCCCTGCATAGCCATCCGTCTGCCTCTGACACCAACCCAGCAGTTTGCTTGAACGAGCTACAGACTCTGAAACAACAACAATCATTATTGGAAGTGTGGTAACCACCAGATATAGGATTCTCTCTTCAGTACATATTATCCAGTGTGAAAAATTACTGAGGGTAGGGACAAAATAGTTATCACTAGATCTCAAAAGAAAACAGTGAAGAATAAGGTTATGTAGCTGGTATCATGATAGTGCTATTATAGATAGACAAGAAACTACCAATTTATCCAGACTCTAAGGCCAATGACCACTCCCCTAGCAGACTGATAAATCACACTCAAGGTGGTCTGGACCTGACCGAAGCCCAGTGTCCCCGTGGCACTGACGGATGCTGACTTAGATGGAAAGTGCCACCTACTGAGCGATCACCCCCACTTGCAACCGTTCTAGTATTTCCCTGGAGAGTTGCTTGGCAAGAGCCTGAGGAAGGCTACTTTCCCTCCAAAGTAACAGATAAGAAAAGGTTCCACTCTATCTAGCAGCACATTCAACCAAAAGTAAACAAAGTCTTGCTCTTACACTTTCCAAGGTAGCAAGCAATTTGCCAAGTGAAGAAATTCTGTAGAGTTTTTACACTGACAAAGCCGGGAACCCCAGACAATCCCCTAAGCCCAAGTTTGGTACCTTGTATTATAAATTATCACATTTTTAAAAACTGAATAGGCAAACACATGTTTTACAGTTCCCTGATATCTGTTCTAAAACCCTTACAGGCTTTATAGCAATCTTTTTTTAAAATTACATCAGAAGATCTCTGATGCGCAGCATTGAAGAGAATCTGTGAACTCCTACTTGTGTCCAAGAAAGTCCGTTTCCTTACCTAAAGCAGCTGAAAATATTTAGCTTTGTGCTAAGTCATTTAGCGATTTATGAACATAAGATAAAAAGTGTATATCACAAAAATCCTGTTTAAGTCTTTCACAGTGAAAACGTATCCTGAAACTACAGATAGAACCACTTCTAGTGCCATCTCTTGGCTCAGAAATTAACTTTATTCAGATGCCTCTAAAATCTGTATATCCAACCATACAACATGTATTGGACAACTTCAGTATTCCAGGTTCTAAAATAAGAATATTGAATAAAGATGGTTTCAAGGAAAGCTTTCAAGGAAATGACGTCCCAGTGGAAAAATATGAAAATGTTTCCAACTGCCTGTTGGTCCTTATATCCATCCTGATATACCAAAAACACGTCAAATTCAAAATGTCCAAAACAGAACTCAAACCTTCTCTCACACCTTCTCAACTCTCCCCTGCCTTGTCTGCACTGATGCCGCACCATCCACAAACACCTGCCTCTTACCCCACAGCTGCCCATACCTCCTTAATATTCTCTCACATGATTATCAATGCCAACGACCACCCTAATATGCCAAGCACTGTAATAAGTGCTCCCCACAGTCAAAGAACCCTCATGATCACACCCCTATTTCACAGACAAGGAAACCCAAGGTCAGAGATATTAATCATCTCTTCAAGGCCACACACCTCACAAATGGCAAAGCTTGGACTGAGACTCAGTTGCATCTGGCCCCAAAGTCTGAGTTCTTCTCTACCCACTTCTCCCTTCTCCACCCCCAGCTTTAGGACCAGATTTGGGATTTTCCCACCTTTAGCTTGACCACCACAGTGCATTTCTAACTCATCTCCCTGCCTCTGGCACTTCCCTTCTCCAGTCTTCTTACATGCAACTGATCAGGTGTGCTCACTTCACTCTGCTTCCACATCTTCAGTACACACAACATACGGAGTGGGCTTCATCTTCGTCATCGAATCTGGGCAGCCACAGGACCCAGCTAAAATGCCACCAATTCTTCTGTAAAGTCTTTCCCCAAAACCTTAGCTCTCATGCTCTTCTCCTCTCTCCCCCCACACCCTTTCCAGCATGTGTATCTGGTTTATCTCTACATTGTTGTAACACCTTAGACCAAGGTAATTCTTTGTTGTGGGGACCTGCCTTGTGCACTGTAGGAGGTTTAGCAGCATCCCTGGCTTCTACCCACTAGATGCCAGTAGCACCTGGCCCCAGTTGTGACAATCAAAAATGTCCCCAGAAACTGCCAAGTGTCCTCTAGAAGGCAAAATCACCCCTGGTTGACAGCCACTGTCTTAGACAGTACTATACACACATAATGGTTCAATAAATGAATACAGACTTCTCTGAATAGGTTACCTGCATTTCAAAAGGCCACTGCCAGCACTCACCATTGCGAGTCAGCTTTGGGGTAGTTCGGGAATTCACCAGGTTCTCCATTTCCAGATGAATATCTTTTGTTTCTCCAGTATCATATAAATGGCGCACCTGGCAGAAAGTTACAAAGTCAAACATGATAAAAAGCAAACATCAAGTAATAAATCCCCACCTAAAAGCAGAATGGCTAAGATTGGGAAGCAAGTTGGGCAAAGTTTAGAGAGAAGTTACCATGATGCCTTTAAATTCTTTATGGAATGAGATGAGGTTATAGAGAAACACATGTGTATTAACTGTAAGAAGTTGTGCTAAAACTTAGCTACTTGGCCACGGAAGTCCTCTGAGAGTCTCTATTGGATCATTAAGCTGCCCGTTAACAGCAGGTTTTACAGACAACTTAAGAACTTATCACATTTAGAAGACCTAAAGGTGTAAACTTCAAGCAGAAGGCGAATTAGAAGTTACGCTAGAACACAGGCAAATATATGAATGGGCTGCTTTCTAACAATTGCTCTAGTTTGGGTGATTATTGTGCTTTGTAAGATGTCATCCTCATTGTAGTACTGAGGTTTAGGGATCCTGAGAAGCAACTCAGTAGGACAAAAAAAAAAAAATCAACTGATAGTACTAACAGTATCTTTCACTTTCAATAGTGTTTCATCTTTCAAAGTTCTTTCATGTGAGCAATTCCACTTGCCCTCACAATGGTCTTGGGAATAGATAGGGATTATTATCCTCATTTTTCAGGTAAAGAAACTGAGGTTCACAGAAAGTGAAATGACCTGTCCAAGGCACAGGTGATTAGCGGCTAGAATGAAAGTGGAAGTCAAATCTCCTGACTACTGGACAAGTGTTCTTTCTCCTATAATATGCAATTTGAATCAGGAGGTATAGAATTAAAATCCTGGATCCACCATTTTTGGTCATGTTTGATCTTCTGCAAGTCAATCAACAACTCTATGCCTTAGCTGCTCAATCTGTTGATGGAAAATAACCTGAAAAATACTACCTCCACCAATTCAAAAAGAGATCTACTTGAATTACTAAAAAGGTGTCCTGTATATGTTTGGTAATTTTATACATTCCAATACATCAGAGTTTTGATCAGTCCTGAGAATGGGCCCAGATACAGATAAACTGACTAGAAAGCTCTTACCTGGCTTGGCCGGAGGAAGCTGATGTTAATATTGGGATACCTAGTGACAGGGTCGATGCTGTATTGGCTGAAGTTTTTACTCACATTCTCAGGGGTGGTCTGGGGCAGCAACCTATAAATACTTTCCCTGCAATAATATACAACAATATACTGAGAGCAGTGACAAGCACCATAAACATCTCCCTCTCCTTTTGTAGTATTTCTGTTTTTTGACAGTCTACCAAATTGTCTAAAATATACAACAAAGCCTCATCCTTGACCACTTTACTCAACCAGGCCTTGCTTCCTATATCCACCACCCCCTTCATCCCAAGGGCGCTGACTGCTAAGAGGCAAGGAGAAGAACAGGTACAATGCTATGAGCAATAAGGAATGCCTGACTCTTATCTAAAAGGCAACTAGCTTACTGTTTTGCTTTTTTCAAGTAAGCCAATATTTAAGTTTTAAGAAAATCACAGATAAAAAAAGAACTTGCCACCACATTTAGCTAGAATGGCTTAAATAACAGACTTTGAATGATAAAATGATATCAACTACCAATTTCATCCGGGAAATCTTGTCTCTCTAGTTCTTCTGGTCAAGGCATTAGTTCTTTATCATCCAGCAAATCCTAGGATTTTTATCTCACTTGCAAAAATCTGCTTCAAAACATCTGACATTTAGGGGTTTGAGAAACGTTTATAAGCAGTTTGGTGTTTCCTTTGACTTCAAAACCACTTTTATTTTCTTCTCCATCAGTAATAAATTTAATTCGGGAAGGGATAAGAAAAGAGCAGTAGATTAATCTTTAGGTTTCTATGATTTTATGAAAGAGTATCTTGCCTTTCCTCTCTTAAACATGAAAATATCTTTACTTAAGAAAGGAGAGAGAGCTGGGTGCAGTGGTTCCCGCCTGTAATCCCAGCACTCTGAGAGGCCAAAGTAGGAGGAGTTCAAGACTAGCCTAAGCAAGAGTGAGACACTGTCTCTACCAAAGAGAAAGGAAAAAAAAACCCAGCCAGACATTGTGGCAGGCACCTGTAGTCCCAGCTACCAAGGAGGCTGAGGCAAAAGGACCACTTTAAGCCCAGGAGTTGGAGATTGCAATGAGCTATGATGATGCTACTGCACTCTACCCAGGGCTACAAAAGGAGACTCTGTCTCAATAAAAACAAACAAGGCAACTGAACACCCTTCCTCATAGACCCCCACCACTTAAAAATGTAAAACTTAAAAATTCAAAAAAAAAGAAAGGAGAGAGAGAGAAGGAAGAGCTTGAACCACTCCTTCTACCAGTTTTCTCATGGAAGGGACTCAGGGTTACTTCCCATTACCTCTCTGCCAGCACTTCCAAAGGGTTTGTTCCTAGTGACCAACTTCGTACCATCCAGGCAGAGTCCATAGCAGCTAGAAAGCCCCGAGCTATTCCTGTTCCCATTGGCCAGAAAGGCTATGAAGGAGATATAAAACAAAGAATTAAATTACCTTTTAAAACAAGAAAACTAAACTAAGGACCAAAGAGAGTGTGCTGTTGACAGTAGTGTTCGACAACTGTTCAGATAATGAACTTCTCTACTTCCCAAATTGGTAGTGGGGCAAGGCATAAAAGCTGCAGAACTTCCACCCATACTTACTAAGTCTAGGCTCCCAGCAGCCTGTGACCCTTCCCTATTTCCTTGTGTAACTCCTGCGGGGAACTAGCCTGTGCTGCACAACCCAGGACGCCCAGATTCACTCCTAATTATTACTGCCTCCACCATAAAGCACTGCCATCCTTAGCACTCACCTCTAGAAGGCTGTCCCCAACCAGAGCTACTAACAACTGGTGTCCGTTCTGCTCCCGCACCAGGGCGGCGTTCTCGGAGGCATACATACAAGTGAAGTCAAACATGGCCACATCGGGCTGCCCATAGTGATTGATGGCAAAATCCAGAGATGGCAGCTGCTGCTGGGTGGAGAAGTCTGCCGCCTCCCTGGCGTAGTTGAGTAGAGCCTCTTGGTCCACATTCTCTCGGGAAAGCAAGAGCTCTGTGTCGGCATAGTCCTGTCTCCAGAGAGAGAAGAGGCTTGCAATGGAAAAGCCCCAGCAGGGACCACAAGCTCAGCCAGCCAGAACCATGCTACCCATGGCAGACAGAACTCAGTGTTGCAGCTTTTCTTTCCCCTAAAGTGATTTCACATTCCAAAACCAAATCTTTCACACAATTTAAAAAGGAAAGGGGGAGAGGGGACTCTTAAAGAAAACACAGCTTTTGCCATCTAAAAACACATTCCTAGCTCTTCCATTTCCTTAGAGCAAATTGCTTCTCCTTTGATCCTGTCCAATTCACCTCACAGAATTGTTCTGAATATCAAATAAAAGAATTTATGGGATGGTACTCTGTGGACTGAAAGAACATTTTATTGTTTGGTATTGTCAGCAATCATCATCTTTTGAGTGGTAAGTGGCTTTTGGCAAACAGGACCATGTGACACGCTCGGTCTTCCATAGTACATCAGACCTGAAGGAAGAACCCAGAAGCCTTAGTGCCAAAGGACACAGAGGTGGAAGCAACAGTTCAGGAGGCTGGGAAAAACATACTGAATGTGGAACAGAGGTTTTTAAAATAATATATAAGATTCTGAAAGGCTCTACAGGAATCCACCAACAAAGAAGAAGAATGATGAGAGAAAAAGGGTTTTCCACATAAAGGACTGAAAAACCCCTTTGCTGTTTTGGAGGCTCCTGGCACACTGAGCCAAGTCTTTTTTTTTTGTTGAGACAGAGTCTCACTCTGTTGCCCGGGCTAGAGTGCCGTGGCGTCAGCCTAACTCACAGAAACCTCAAACTCCTGGGCTCAAGCAAGCCTTCTGCCTCAGCTTCCCGAATAGCTGGAACTACAGGCATGTGCCACCATGCCTGGCTATTTTTTCTATATACTTTTAATTGGCCAATTAATTTTCTTTCTATTTTTAGTAGAGACAGGGCCTCGCTCTTGCTCAGGCTGGTCTCAAACTCCTGACCTTGAGCGGCCTCGGCCTCCTAGAGTGCTAGGATTACAGGCCTGAGACAAGTCTTTATTCTCTTAAAGTGGGGCCTATGGTTTTTAAGTGCCCCTCATGTACTTTCAACCACCACTACAAGATGTTAAAAGTCAAAATACAAACACTCAAGTTGGTCCTGGAAATACTGTTTGTTCAACATTAGCAAGCGGCCACAATGGGTTTAGTGTTTAGCAGTACATACAGAAGACATAGCCCCTGCCCTCTAAAAATAAATAAATAAAAAGGAACAGTAAATCAGGACTTGGCATTTTGATTGTCCCTACCTAATTTCTACTGATAACCACAGTTCTGTTTTGATGGTAGATTTAGATCTTAACTTAGTCCCAAGGCATACAAACCACTTCACTGGCTGTTTCTTACAGACAGCAATGTAACCCCAACAGAGCCCCAGATAATCAACAGACCAATTCTATGGGGTATCCAACCTAACATATCTTGCTTATGCTCTTGGCAGCATGGGCTATACAAACTGCTTTGTCCTGGTTCTCCCTGCACACACAGGACCGCTGTGCTAAGAAGCAGTCACAGGGCTCTGGGTGGAAAGGGGCTTAGTGTGGCAGGCACGTGCTTGTCACTTGCTCCCCATTCTGCCCTAGATAAGACAGTAGTGTCACTCAGACCAAAGTGACTTGATTCATCATCATCCTGCAAAGACAAAGGACTCCCTGAAGCTCAGCTAATGAGTCTCTGTCGGGAACTCCACAGGCCTGAATCAGCACGTCTGGTGACACTTTGCTTCTACCCTTCTTGTCACATGGGGATAGTAATTCTCATATGTAGACCAATGAGACCAAATAAGACTTTAACAAACTCTTTAAGGAACCATCCATCCTGTGATTCTCTGATTTCATGTTTCAGGGTCATCATCTCAGGATTCACCATGCAACTGTCACCTAGAACAATGGCTCAGCTAGACATGGCTAAGGATGGACATTAAGCCCTTGGTGTTCAATCACAGAGACCTAAATACACCCTGATCCAGTCAGTGTTGCCTAGAACTCTGATACCATGATTATAGTAACACCAGAACCACTGACAGGCTCCCACAAACACCAATTATTGCTTCTGGGTCAACCCCCCCTCCCCTCTATAACTCCCACTAAAAGGTAATCTATTAATCAAACAATAACTGGTCATGTATAGAATTCACTAAAACCAAAAACAAATCACCTAAAATTAGATTGATAATGTTTATGCATAAAATGCTATCTGAGACTGGCTTTGAAACAGTTCAATGGCAGGAGGAGCAGTGGGCTGGGGCACTACTGACACAACACTGGTCATATGCTGCTAACTATTAAAGCTGGATGATGGGCACGTGAAGGTTCATTACACTGTTTTCCCCACTCTTATTTACATTTGAATTTATCCATAACAAAGTTGTTAAAGTTCAACTGAAAACATCAAGGATTACCAAGAGATGTGTTCAGGGCTCACTTTCATTCACTTGTAGGAAAAACCCATCAGACAATAAAATTCTTTCTCTTATTAACTAGTTCAACAAAAGGGAGATTTGAAAGAAATCCATTGCTCACATGCAGTATCACCCCTTTGTCCAGTAAACTCTGCTTTTTGGCTGTCATAACGAAATAGTGCGTGTCATCTTTGTAGTAGACGATGTTCTCCAAATCAATACCTGGGACCAGAAAACAAACGTGTGCATGTAAGAGTTTGCTGAGAAAAAGGTGCATAAGGTGGCCAGAAAGGTTGTACAAGAGATAGGGGTTGTAAAACTCCAGCCAGGGAAAGATGTCTATGCCCAGATTCTCACTTCCTGCATAATTGGTTCATGAAAATACGGGGAGCTTTGTTTCTCCTTGTACTGCTCTATAATTCACTTGACACCCTAAATTATCCCCAAAACAATGAGTAAACAGCTATAAAAATGGGGAAAAACCCCAAAACAAATCAAAAAGGGGCTAACCTCTACAGGAAGGTTTGGGTTAGTTATCAGGTCAAACCTCTTTAATAGTCATCAAGGAAACTGGAGGAATTTCTTAGATTCTTAAGAACAGAATAGACAACTCGATGCCTACAAGCAGAGAGTAAACTACTGACTTTTTAATTTAATTAATCCAAAAAATAGATGTGGTGGAAAGAAATCAAGTTCTAGAAGACAGAATGAAGGCACATTTAGCAAAATATCTAAGTTAATCTATTCAAAAGCTATCACACAACAATCTCATTCCTGTCTGGCACATGCTTTGCTTTCAAGCTCAAACTGGAACCCAGAAAGAAGACTACACACTTAATACCTAAAGTCGGGTTCTCAATCAAACCAGGGAACTACCAGGCATCAGCATGCTAGCTACATTGAGCACTGCAGTATAGGATAAGGCATTGGGGAAGATTGGTAAAGGCAGAACTGAACATTTTATAATAAAACAAATAAGTAAAGATAAAACCCAGAGCAGCCCAGTCACTGTGATGTGGGTTAAGAATACTGGAGTAGGAAACAAGTTCTGTGGGAAGCCTCATGCTTAGAACAGGGTGTGAGGAGTGAAGAGAGAGCAGGGGGTGGGGTTTGACAACACAGTAATGATACCAAGGGCCAACCACCCACCAACTCCCAAGAGGAAAGTGATGAGTAGTTATTTAAATTTTTATCCTAATTGCTCTGGAAGCATCTAGACCAACCTGTGGCTTCCCTCAGTTCCTGGAAAAATTTTTGGTTGAATATAAAAGCCACACCACTGATCTCTTCCACTTTGGCTTCTGCTGTTGTATTTCGGTTAATAAAATTTGCTGTGATGGCGATGGCCAGTTTGCCACGGAATTCTTTCCGACGAAATCCTGGAGGGAAAGAAACTCTCAGAGGTGGCAACAGTTACCTAGAGAGGAAGGAAGATCACTTCAAGAAAGGGGGTGCTGAGGAAGATGTTAGGGAAAATGGGGGATGAGAATCAATGGAAACATTTTAGGGCAGCTCTCCTTTATCTGAAAATAAGGTATCTGCCTACCAAAGAACATGACAATTCTGGAAAAAAGTCAAAGTCTCCTACACCATTTGCAAATAATTTGAAACATAACTGACCAGAACATTACTCTGTATTAGGGACTCCATTTAAAAGGGGGGAGGGCACTTATTAATACATAGATCAAATCCTGCAGTGTCAAGCACTCCAAGTATGGCTCATCTCCTAGTGCCCTAACACAAGTGCCCTTTGAGAAGCAGCCCGAGGATGGGCTGGCTAGAAGAAGGCAGGCCTGCCATTCAGTTAGAGTGGGCAGCACACACAGATTCTCAGAAGCATGGACGATGGTGACATAAACTCTTACCCAGGGTAGGACAGGGCCAGCTTTCACTCTGCTACAAACCAGCAAAGAAGCATAAATCAGTACCTTCCAAGGTGTTCCTACGGCCATCTCCACCGATGATCACTTCAAATTCATACTCTGACACAGGATGAGTTTTGGGATGCACCAGTGCCCGCCAACCTATCCCTGTGGATCAAAGCCAAAAGGGAAGTCATCACCCAGACCATATTTACACATCCAAGAACACCTCTAGATACCCAGGCATAGAGACTGCACAAAACCCTGAGACAAAAACACTATGTGTAAAAGCACTGAGGACAAACCACAGAAAGAAAGAAGTTTAAAGGGGGCTCACTAGGGACCTTCCCCACCACACTATTGCCTGCAATGTCCAATATTGTGTCTAAGGCCCCCTCAGTAAGCCAAGTCCTCAAGGGCGCAGGCTGTACAAAGGCAGGTGCCTCCCATAGCTAGTTCTAAAAACAGTCCGTAGGTGCATCTAGTTTTCTTCCTTTTCTCACACTTCAATGCCCTTTTATGCCTTCTTCACTTGTCCAATCCAACTTACGTTCATTCTCTTGGTCCTCAGGAGGCTGTACAAGTCCTTGGAACTCCACATTGACATGGATTTCAATGCCTAGGATCAAGGCTACTTTCAACAGTATTAGCTGGAGCTGACGGATACCTGGGCAAACACGAAGATTACATTGGTGGAGTGCACAGAGAAGGGGGTGCCTGTCATTAGCCACTGCTCAGGCTTCCAGCCTTCCACCTAAGCATCCTTCATTCAGATTCTCAAAGCCTTTGTGACAGGAGACATTTCCCAAGCCATGCTCTATACCTGCAGTCTCTAACCCCCAGGTCATGGACTAGTACCAGTCCGTGGCCTGTTAGGAACCAGGCCACATAGCAGGAGGTGAGCACGTGAGGCTTCATCTGTATGCTCTCAATCACCTGCATCACTGCCTGAGCTCTGCCTCCTGTCAGATCAGCAGTAGCAGTAGACTTTCATAGGAGCGCAAACCCTACTATAAACCGTACATACAAGGGATCTAAGTTGTATACTTCTTATGAGAATCTAATGCTTGATGATCTGAGGTGGAGCTGAGTCAGTGATGCGAGCACTGGGGAGCAGCTGCAAATACATTATCATTAGCAGAGAGGTCTGACTGCACAATACATGTCATGTGCTGGAACCATCCCAAAACCATCCCCTCCGTGATCTGTGGTCCATGGAAAAGCTGTCCTCCACAAACCAGTCCCTGATGCCAAAGAGATTGGGGACAGCTGCCTCCGTGCTGTAACTTATTTCTTCATTCTTTTTAAAGGGCAGATATAATCTGGTAGAAGAGATGTTCTAGAGACATGCAGGCCATTCCCACCTCTTGGGTGAGGTGTTCTGACAATCAACAGCATGAGACAACATGGGGTTGTGGCCAACAGGAGACGCTCTGTTCCATGTTCCCCTTATCCAGAGCCATCACACCAGCAGCATCTACAATCCTGACAGGACATGGCATTTACCACAGGAGACAAGATGCGCACCACAGGTGTGCTTTCACAGTCGGATGCAAAGCTGCTGCACCACTTCCTAAGACATCCACAGCCCCTCTCCCATCCCATGCCCTCACAGACCTTCACATTCTTAGCAGGTGAATGAGATCACAACCCAGCTGTATCCGCTTACCATCCCCCTCCCACCACTGGTCTACAGCTGTGGAAACTGAGGCCCATAATAACAGCAAATCTTGCTCATTATTATAGTAAGATTTATTTATTTATTCGATGTCCAATGAGTGCCTGCCAGGTGCCAGACATGAAACCAACTTCAGGTACACAGAGATAAGAATCTAGTCCCTGAACTAAGACCCTCTCAGCTTTCAGATAAATCCTGCCACACAGAAGGCAGAAAAATCCACTGAATTAATGACACTTGGTCTTAAGACCAAACTTACCTGTGGCCCATGACTAATCTGCAAGGAGCACATACAGATCCTCCTCTTGGTCATTTGGTCATTTTCCCCAGCTCACTACAACCACCACCCTTCTGAGTCACACTACCAAAGACTCATTAAATCCTGTGCTAGCACACATTTTTATTTTTGCAGACAACTGTGGGTTCCAAGATGCTTTACAAATTACAGGCTGACAGATGGGCAATGCTCTCTCTGCGAGAAGAATGTGGTGCCTATTGGCCAGTGTTTGATAAACTGGCACCACTGCTTCAAACAGCACAAGGCTCAGTGGTTGAATATATTTATAGGACACATCTGGAGGAGCTCAAACAAAGGTTCCTTGATAAGGCTTTCTTGGAATCATTAATGATAATCAATAAAAAAGACTTCAGCTTCCCAACACAGACACTGTCTTTTCTGAATTGCTTTTCAGATAGGGCACTCACAGTAAACAAACAGCACTGCCTAATTAACTAATACCCTACGGGATCGCAGAAGAGCACAGGCCTAAGCTGAGCTTGTGATGACAAGAGTACAGCAAGAGCTGTTCTTGCTGTAGACCTCACAAGAACCACCTAACCAAAGGAATCCCATTGTTGATTTGCCATTCATGACCAAGCTAGGACTCTGCTTCTTCTCTAAGTGTGGCTTCCCCAGGACTGGGTCCCACAGCACTTTGTTCTTATAGTAGCAGAGCGTATATCAGATCACATTACAGAGAGCTGCACGCCTGCATACTCCTTCCACTGGACTAAGAACTACAGAGGGTCCAGGCCCAAGCTGGTCGTCTGTTTCCAACACCTGGCCCCAGGGTGCATCCTAAGCACTATAAGTGCTCACCAAGAGTCCAAGACCTAATTTAGAAATCTCTGTGCCAAACTCTACATTTCATAGGAGATATACTTGTGGCTAAAAGTCCTAGATTACAGAACCACTGCATGGCAGGTATTTTTACCCCAAGCAGAGTGTGCTTGTTACGAGACAAATACTACTGAGATTAGAACAAATTGAGCTGAGTATGAATTCCTTAGATAATCTACCTGTCTCTTTCTACTGAACAAGTGGGCAGGACTAGGGGGGGAATTCTGCAGGAGAACTGGTTTTACTTACTAATATGGTCAATGGCTCCAGCACAAAACTTGCCATAGAACTTCTTGGCACCCAGACCTCGCAGATCATGTATGGTGAATGGCCAAAGATGCAAGACATTGTTGCGGGAGAAGGCATCTCGTTTCTCAATAACGACCACCTTGGCTCCCAGTAAGGATAAGTCAATGGCTGTGCGGAGACCACAGGGGCCAGCTCCAATGATGAGACACTGAAACAAACAAACAAAAACAGCTGTTTTCAGGGCAAAGGCAGCACCTCTTAAGAAACATTTCTAGAGAAGTTTCAAGATCTTATAACCATCATTCTCTAAAGCTCCCAAATAGGGCTATTCTACCCACTTCCATCTGGGTGGAAACCACCCATCTGGGTCAACGGCTTGAGAAATAAGCTAATGATTGCTGTGGATAGAGAAGATCTGAATTGTCAGTGCTAGACACAAACTCAGCACATATTCACCTTGGACAGCCTGTAAACCCCACAGATCTGCAACATATTTAAATAGGTCATCATTTCAACAAACAATGTGAAAATCACATCTAATCTTGTATCAACAGGAGAGGACCTTTTAGAAGATTTCTAAGCCATGCAGATTTCTAACTAAGGAGACAAAGATTATTGATACACAGTCTAGGCAATCTTAGAGTCCCAGAATGGTTCTACCACTCAAGGGAACTTTTAAGAGTCCGAGTTTTATGTGCTGAAAGAAGTTCCAAAATCCCTATTTCTAGACTAAAAGTCCAGGGAAATGATCATGAAAATCCACACTTTAGGGAAGTACTTACGGTGAAACTGGACCCTTATCTTAACTAGTTTGCACTGTATGTGTAGAAGGAATACATGCAATTTTTGGCTTTGCATTTCTTTTGTTCTTAATAAAAGTCCAGCACTCACTCATGTAAGTCATGCCTTCAAATTTCTTGGATTTTGTTGATGAAAATGCAAATCCATTGGTGGTAGTCTCTAGGTATTCACAAAGGGCCAATTAAAAGCTCATAAAAGGGCATAATAAAATAGCCATGAAAGTCATCTGCAAATTTGTGTCCCTGCTAGCTTTTTCCAAGGAAGAAAGTAAGAAATGTATTTTTCCTTCTCCACTTCCTCACATCTTCCCTGCACAGGTGAGTGCACATCATAGGTCTTTACCCAGGCCTACCTATTTCATGGAAATCCTATTTCTCTACATTATGACAAAAACAACAGAAATACTTCAGCTCACAAAGACCTTGCTTATGAATCCAAATAGACTTTGGAATATGGATGAGAAGAAGTCTGAAGCTTGTGGCAAATTCTCAAGTTAGCAAATACTATGCCTTATTAGTTACTGAATATGAAATGATGACTTGGTAAAGACAGCATGCCAAGAACCAGTAAGACATGTTCAGATAGAATGCTAACAGAGCTTAGCTATGTCCTTACTACATGACCTACATTCTCCTAACAATGTGATGTTCAAAAGAAAGCATTAGCAAAATAAAATGTTACTGTGCCTCTTGACTTCATGGTTGTTCTTTTTTTTTTTTTTTTTGAGACAGAGTTTCGCTCTGTTGCCTGGGCTAGTGTGAGTGCCATGGCGTCAGCCTAGCTCACAGCAACCTCAAACTCCTGTGCTCAAGCGATTCTCCTGCCTCAGCCTCCCAAATAGCTGGGACTACAGGCGTGAGCCACCATGCCTGGCTAACTTTTTGTTTCTATTTTTAGTTGACTGGCTAATTTTTTTTTCTTTCTATTTTTAGTAGAGATGGGGTCTTGCTCTTGCTCAGGCTGGTCTTGAACTCCTGAGCCCAAGCAATCCCCCTGCCTTGGCCTCTCAGAGTGCTAAGATTACAGGTGTGAGCCATCATGCCTGGCCAGGGTTGTTGTTAAATAGTTGAAACTTTGAATGTTCAACATGTAAATGCATGAAATATGCTTAGAATAGGGTCTGGAACATGGAAGTCAAATAAATACAGGTAACAGATTCACCAAGTTTCAACAAGGTAGAAGCCTGCCTTCCTATGCTAGGCCATGGCTAGACTCTGCTGGTTCAAACCCAGTTTATCCCTACTCAATCTCTCTCTTTGGCATCTGGTTAAATCTTCACATCAGTGACTCTAGGGCCCGACAGTAGCCAAATCCTTACCTTTGTGTTAGTGCATGCTTTTCCCTTTTTGTAGTCTTTGTGACTGCCTCGTTTGTCCAACTTTGCCCAGAGGGCTTTGGCTTTCCAGTAGTTAAGCTTGGACTTCAGCTTGTGATAAAAGGAGCGATAGTCCTTAGGTTTCAGTTCCAGGTGGTCACAGAGTTCTTGGAAGGTCTTAAGGGTTCCTTTGCAGGTGGTAGCCTGGACAAATCGGTCAAAGAGGACATGAGCTTGGTTCATCGTCTCATGCTTTCTCTCCTCCATGCTGCCTGCCCTCAGCACCCCACAGAGGGGGCTGTGGGATGGCCGTGGATCCACCTGACACTGTCACATTAATCTAATAAAAAGAGAGAAAGAAAAAGAAATGGTCAATATTGTTGTCTTCACAGACATTTTTAGGAGACATACTCTTTTTCAAAGTAGAGTTCCCAAGTGTTAACATTCATTCATGCAACAAGTATACTGTACATCTGCGATATTCCAGGCCCTCTCCAAGACCCTGGGGATGGAGAGATGATAACATAGCTCTTGCTTTCAAGGATCTTATTGTCTAGTGGATGAGATAGACACGCAAATAGAATGTTTCAATGTCCTATACTAAGTGCCACTAAAGAGAGAGCCAAAAGGGTCTGGGGAACACAGAGTAAGAGTATCTAAATCACAGGGAGGTTGGGGTCCCCACTGAAGACGAGCCTCTGAGAGGCTACAGCTGAGTCTTTCAGGATAAACGTTAGCCAGGCAGAGAAAAAGTGAGGACACAAGAAAGCAAAACAGGCAGGCCTGTGAGTGACTCGTGCAGATCAAAGAGTCACTAACAGATCTCCAGGTTTCCAGCTCTGGCCGCTGAGTGAACACTGATGCCAGGCTGGTGGTGGATTAAAGGCCGAAGAGGGTGCAGTGGGAGCTCCCTTTCCATCTGTTCCCCTTGAGCTCCCCAAGGAGAGGTGCTCACTAGGCAGTTGGGCATAAGCATGAAGCTCAGGGAGTGGCTGGGGATGCAGGCCAAGATTTGGAGTCACTGGTACACAGGTAATGACTAAACCTGTGAAAAGCAGGTAAGATCAACAAGGAAAGTCCATGGGGAGAAAGGAGCCATGGGCTCTGGATGAAATCTGGGAAGCACTAACCTAGAAGAGGCTGCAGAGAAGACGAGCCCTCTAAAAAGATTTGAGGAAGAGTGGAGAGAGGTCTGAAGAGAACCAAGGGCAGTGTCACTGAAGTCAAAGAAGCAGAAAGTTCAGAAATGTTAAAGACAGCAGGGATTTAAAGAACTCAAAAAGTCCTGTGTGCCACCCTGAGCAAGAGTGAGACCCCATCTCTACTAAAAATAGAAAGAAATTAGCTGGACAACTAAAAACACATAGAAAAAATTAGCCAGGCATGGTGGCACATGCCTGTAGTTCCAGCTACTCAGGAGGCTGAAGCAGGAGGATTGCTTGATCCCAGGAATTTGAGGTTGCTGCGAGCTAGGCTGATTCCATGGCACTTGAGCATGGGCAACAGAGTGAGTCTCTGTCTCAAAAAAAGTCCTGTGTACAGTATAGTGTGATTTTATAGCCATTCCATTTTGCCCACAATCATATTTGACAATAACAATCATGGCTGTACCTTCTACTTACCAAAAATATCCACACACCCACCATCCTGTATTGTCTGCTAGACAGAGGCTTGAAGACGGGAGATGGCACCATATGTGCTTCTTCATCCGTCCACCGCCTTGGTCCTGCTCCATTTTGCTACCACATTCTATGATCATCACTATTGAACTATCACTGGGAAGTGATAGAAGCAAAGGGCCAGAGAGCAAAACTAAGTCATAGGAGAAGAGACAGTAGGTCGGAGGAGTGGGACGAGCTGTGGGACAGCTGTGGCACTGAGCCCACATGTGCCAGACCTTGGCTGCCTGATCCTGCTTAGTCACTTTGTCTCACAAGGCCTCAACTGTCCCTTGTGTAAGATGAGGAGGTTAGACCGATGATCTCTAAAACTCTCTTCCAGTCCTGAAGTCCTCTGAGTCTAGTGCTGAGAATATCATGGCCACAGCACTCACACCTGGTGCTCTAGGCAGTTCATCACAGGTGCACTGCCAGCTTACCACTAGTGTGAACATGGCTGGCTTGGGGCTTTGCTTTAAAGAGGACTGGCAGTTGGGGGTGGCGGCCACGGAGGAAGCTGTTGATGCACTGTGTTCACAAGGGGTGTAGAAGCAAGATACGCCCCACTGTCCAGTGCACCAACCCAAAGGGGATGGGAGCCACATTCCAGAATGACACGAAAGAGCCCCAGGGCTCTGTCCTGAAGCTCTCACTCTGGGTAAGTCAATGAGCAACAGAATCCCCCTGTGTGACACAGAAATAATATTCTGCTTCTCTCCACACCTCAGCATGATACTATAACTTCCAACCAAACCAACTGGAGATGCATCTTACGTTTTGTAAGAGAAACAACACTCTTCACATACCATGAGGATGAGCCGAAGATGGTAATTCTCTACCTGAAACACCCTGACTTGGCTTCTCACCTCAGATATATCACTTACTGAACAACCCCTCCCAGCGCTGAATATTAAAAACTGCACTGCTAATAAACACACTTGTCCCAATATTCACATGGCCAAGAGTCAAGCACTAAATGGAATTAACTGGAACTAATATTCAATTTCTCCAAAGTTTTATTCTAGGTAGCAACAAGCAGTAATATTTTAAAGTTCCTAAAGAGAGCCCATTCTTTTTCTTACAAGCCAAGGCTTATCCCAGAAAGGATAAATAGTCAAAATGGCAGATGGCTTATAAGGGTGGGAAAGGCCAGATGTGCTTATCCAAAGGAAGAAGTAACAACAGTGACAGGTAACAACCAATGACTAAAAACAAAGATCCCAGATCATCTGCTATACCAGGGGCCTTCTCTGCCTCTTGCCTTCTTGGTGGGGATTTCATCAGCTTTATTTGCTCTTTGGCAAGTAGATGGCATTGTGCAATCCTGACCCTGCCTACTCTACTTGTGTTACTAACCAATCTTAACTCCACCGGAGTCACAGTGTTTGGCAAGCTTTGAATACACCTGGTCTGATCTATCTCTACCTTATGTCAAGGAAGAAAATGACTTTTCTTTGTTCCTAAACAGCAGCCACCTTCCACTCCTTGCCAGGATTCAGACCACTCAGAACCAAGATGTTCTTGCTGAAACCATCACATTAAAGGTCCCACAACATATACTTCCAAAAGCCTTTCTTTCCCCTGTCATAATGCCTGTCTTGTGCTCACACCTCCCCTAAAAGAGAGTCTTAGGCATTTACTTTCAAAGGATTCTGCCATATGGCCTAACATCTCCTTGGCTGGTGGTAGCCTACTCTGTTTGAAATAAATATTCACTTTCAAAGAGATGCCAACCACCACCGGATATCTCCAAATCAAACCCTACCACAGTTGAACACCTTCATTAGTAACTGCCCCCAATCCTTCTGCTGCTGTAAAATACTTTGAAATTAACAGGTTTCAGCCACATCTCCCAGAGAGCTGCAGAGCGCCTGTTTCCCAGTGTCAGGCAAGTATTAAGTACCCTGTCTAAGGGATTACGACCTGACAACAGATAAATAGAGGTAGATTGGTTCCTGGAACAATGCGACAGGCACCCAAGGTAAGACTACACAAGATTAATTCCCTCGGGCTGCCTCACTTTTCCTACTCTGAAAGCCAAATGATCACATCTCCTGCACTCTGACAGCTGAGAAGAATGGCAGGAGGAGAGCCATTGATGTTACCACCTTCATTTCCCCCATTCCTGAAGGTCAAAGCCAGATCATACTCCTCCTGGCCTCTCCTGAACCACTCCTATGTACTCTTCATCCCAGTATCCTGGGACAATCAGCATTCATAATCACAGGAACCTAGAGAGTAGGAAACCTGGCAAGAAAGTGCCAGAAATCCTGCGGACTGAAAAGCCAAGGTGTGGAAGGAAGGGGTAACGGAAGTGAGAAGCCTGAGGAGGGAAGAGGAAGAGGAGGTGAGGCCGGGTTTCCAGGCATCTGTGCAGTCTCTGCCAGCTAACAACATCCTGCATGTTTTGTCCTGCGGCAGCTGACTGCTGACTCAGAAGCACATTCCTTGGCTGTGGAGGACAGCACTGCAGAGACAGCCTATGAAGTGCATGCAGGAGCAGAGTTTATGTTTCTATATACAATAGTCAAAGGTTGTCACTGACTCCTGGCTGTTTATGAGAACACTCATATCTAGCTCTCAGAATAGGTGTGTGGTTGGTTTTGGAGGGGTTAGGGAAGAGAATTATCTTTAAAAATAGAAAAAGGAAAGAGAAACAAAACAATGAAATAAGAATTACACTCCATCCACAATTATGGGACCAGAGTGAAACTTAGTAAATTTTCTCCTCAGCCACTGCATCACTAATATACCAGATGATGTGCAAATCTCCGAATCTTAAAAAGGAATCTGAAATGCTCCCTTCCCTAACCCACTCAGTCAGAGAGGTATGTCTTGTCCAAATAGTCTTGGAAGTAGGTGTATAGGAATGCTTGTTTTGGAACACCATCAGGAGGAAACTGTGATGAAAACACACTTCAGATTATTGAGATTCCCTCATGTTTTGCTTCAAAAACGAGGACCAAACGAGGCATTGCCAACATGCCTCGCACTCCTGACCTGCCTTTCTGCAACACGGGTGACAGGCTGCTGAGCCATGGGTGAGGACCCTGGGCCTGCACCGTGGGGACAGTGAGCTGACTTGGAAGAGACCATCTTGAACAAGATTCCCCGTAGACGCTCACTCTGCTTCCCAGCTCCTTGTCTTGCACAGCTCTTAGATGAGGTTCTGGGGACCTAGGAAGCAAGCTCAAAATACAATAAGGAAAGCTGTCTTCCTTATGCATTTTTTATTTTCAACTTCTAAAATTATGGTAAAACACACATATCATAAAATTTCCCATCTTAACCTTTTTGAAGTGTACAGTGCAGTGGTATTAAATACAGTCACATTGTTGTGCAACCACCACCACCCATCTATCTCCAGTGCTCTTTTCATCTGGCAAAACTCTGTATGCATTAAACAATAACTCCCTGTTCTCCCTTCCCACCAGCCCCTGATAACCACTATTCTGCTTTCCGATTCTAAAATTTCCACTACTCTAGGTGTTTCATATAAGAAAATTTTTATAGAATTTGCCTTTCTATGACTGACTTATTTCCTTTAGCATAATGTCCTCATGGTTCCTCCACGGAGTAGCATATTGCAGAATTTCCTTCCTTTTTAAGGTTTGACAGTATGTATAGACCACATTTGACTTATCAGTTCAACCCTTGATGGATACTTGAGTTGCTTCCATGTTTCAGCTGTTATGAATAATGCTGCTATGAACATGGACATACATCTCTCTTGGAGACCTTGTTTTCAATTCCTTTGGGGATTAGGATTAGAATTAGGATTGCTGTATCATAAGGTAGTTCTGTTTTTAATTTTCTGAGAAACCTCCATATAGACTTCCACAGTGGCTATACCATTTTACATTCCCATCAGCAGTGTACAAGGGTTCCAATTTCTCCACATCCTCGCCAAGACTTATTTTCTTCTAGTATATTTTATTATTTTTTAATAATAGCCATCCTACTGGACTGTGTGAGGCAGTATCTCATTATCGTTTTGATTTGCATTTCCCTAATGATTAGAGATGTTCAGCATCTTTTCAAATACCTATGGGCCATTTGTATACCAACTTTGGAGAAATGTCTATTCAAGTTTTTTTCTTATTCTTTAACTGGGATGTTCATATTCTTGTTGCGTTTTAAGAGTTCTCTATACATTATGGATATTAATCCCTTATCAGATATATAATCTGCAAATGCTTTCTCCCATTCTGTGTGTTGCTTTTTTACTGTTGATAGTGTTTTTTGATGCACAAAGCTTAAAATTTTCATGAAGTCTAATTTGTCTATTTTTTCTTTTGTTGCCTGTCTGGTATCATAGCCAGGAAATCATTGCCAAATGATTGGCAATGTTGTGAAGCTTTTCTCCTATGTTTTCTTCTAATAGTTTTATAGTGTTTTAGGTCTTACATTTAGCTCTTTCTTCTATTTTGAGTTAATTTTTGTATATGGGGAGAGAAAAGGGTCAAATCTCATTCTAATGCATGTGGATATCCAGTTGCCCCACTATGATTTGTTGAAAAGACTGTCCTTTCCCCTTCCCCAATGGTCTTCCCCTTGTCAAAAATCATTTGACCATATTTGACTATTCTACTCCGTTAGTTTATCTGTCTGTCTTTATGCTGGTACCACATTATTTGATTACTGTAGCTTTGTAGAAAGTGTTGAAATCAGGAAGTATGAGTCCCCCAGTTTTGTTCTTTTTTTTTTTTTCCTTTCTTTTTCAGACACAATCTCATTCCGTTTCCCCAGGTAGAGAGTGCAGTGGTATCATCGTCGCTCCTCAAACTCCTGGGCTCAAGTGATCCTCCTGCCTCAGCCCACCAAGTAGCTGGGACTACAGATGCCCACCACACACCCAGCTAATATTTTCTATTTCTGGTAGAGACAGAGTCTCACTCTTAGCTCAGGCTGGTCTTGAACTCCTGACCTCAAGTGATCTTCCCGCCTTGGCCTCCCAGAGTGTTAGGATTACAGGCGTGAGCCACCGCCTGGCCAGTTTTGTTCTCCCTTTTAAAGATTGTTTTGGCTATTTGGGGTTCCTTGAGATTCCATATGAATTTTAGGATGGGTTTTTCCATTTCTGTAAAAATAGTCATGGTATTTTGATAGAGAATGCACTGAATCTGCAAATTGTTTTAGGTAATATTGGCACCTTAACCATATTAAGCCTTCCAATCCATGAATACGGATGTGTTCTCATTTAAAAGTTTTCTTTAATTTCTTTCAGTAATGTTTTTTAGTTTTCATTGTACAAGTCCTTTGCTTCCTTGGTTAATTCCTAAGTATTTTATTCTTTTTGATGCTATTGTAAATAGAACTATTTTCATAATTTCCTTTTCAGATTGTTCACTATTAGCATATTGAGATGAAACTGATTTTTGTATGCTGACTTCATACCCTGCAGGTTTGCTGAATTCCACACATTAACTTCAAACAGGTTTTTTTGGTGGAATCTAAGATTTTCTACATGTAAGATCATATCACCTATGAACAGAGATAATCTTACTTCTTCCTTTATAATTTGGATGCCTTTTATTTCTTTTTCTTGCCTAATTGCTCTGGCTAAAACTTCCAGTACTATATTGAATAGAAATAGTGAAAGTGGGCATCATTGTCTCGTTCCTAATCTTGGAGGAAAAGCTTTCAGTCTTTTACCATTGAGTATGATATTTGCCATGGGTTTTTCATATATAGCTTTTTACCATATTGAGGTAGTTTCTTTCGATTCCTAGTTTGTTGGGTGTTCTTATCATCAGAGGGTGTTGAATCCTCATGTATTCTTGTTTCTGCACATATTTCCTCCTCAGATATTTTCTGACTTCCCATTCCATTTAGCATCAAAGTGACACTGGGCAGGATGGTGAGGAAATAGGAAACCAGTACCCATCCCCAGCTCTGTGCCCACTTCCCTGCTTCCATGGACCTGCCCTTTAAAGTAGTACTCCTCATCCACACCTGACATTCAGCAAGGATATTATTCAATGTCTCTCTCTTCCATTAACTACACTGTAAGCTTCCTTAGGGCAGGGACGAGGTCTCTGCAACTACAGCCTGACCTGTAATAGAAACAAACTATGTTTCTGTGGAGGTGATAAAGGGAAGATGGAGCCAAGTAGCTCTATACTTGAAGGACAGGTCCTGTGGAAAAGCAGTAGCCTCGGCCTGCATGGCAGCAGAAGGTGAAGGAGAAATAGGCAAATGTAACAGAGAGATTTCTAATGTACTACTAACATATAGTATCTAAGAATGCAACAGGCAGCCTGGGCAGATAGTGATAACCTAAGAAGAGCAACCAGCAAAAACTTTTACCATGAATCTTCATTATTCTTGGCTGTGGAGCATCCCTCCCTAGAGGTATCTGGGAAGAGCCTAGACTAGATGATCTCTGGGTTCTCTTCCACATCTCTAATTCTGAAACACAGTGGTATGGCCCTATTCCCTATGTTATATCTTCTCTAACCTTTTATTTCTACTCCTTGCAAGCAACCTATTTCTTCATGAAAACCAAGTTAAGAACTATGCAACTGAGAAAATGCAACCTATGAACTGTGCAACCTGTGCAACTGAGAAATGAAGTGAGTCAGACATGAACTGACCTCTGCCTTGTGGTTCTATTGCCCCAAACACACAATTAAATGTCCGAATCAGAACCAAGCACCCAATGAACACAATCACTGATGCTGATGCCAATGCCTGCCCAAATAATTCACAAAAACAAGTACCAAAAAAG
Source organism: Microcebus murinus (assembly GCF_040939455.1). Taxonomy (NCBI): domain Eukaryota; kingdom Metazoa; phylum Chordata; class Mammalia; order Primates; family Cheirogaleidae; genus Microcebus; species Microcebus murinus. The sequence continues at coordinate 98,855,372 of NC_134113.1, read as the reverse complement.
AATAAAAGGTGCAATGTCTTATAAATCATTTCCCCATGCATAAAATGAAAACTGACAGTATCAGAGGGTTTTGTAGGAATTAAGGTAATAAATGTGCACGGCCCAATCAATGGTAGTGCTGTTATTATCTAGCAGTTTGTAAATAAGCCCCACAACGAAAGCTTATACTCAGTCTAAATAAATAGCTACTATATAACAGAATATTGAGCTCAGAGAGCTTGTTTCTTGAAGTAAAGAAAAACATTTTGGAACTCTGTTTGCTCTATCATCACTCTCTTCCCTCTCCATTCTATCTGTTCTAGAAGGTGTGGTGATGGTTTTTTTTTTTTTTTTTTTTTTTGGAGACAGAGTCTTACTTTGTTGCCCAGGCTAGAGTAAGTGCAGTGGCATCAGCCTAGCTCACAGTAACCTCAAACTCCTGGGCTCAAGCAATCCTGCTGCCTCAGCCTCCCGAGTAGCTGGGACTACAGGCATGCGTCACCATGCCCGGCTGATTTTTTCTATATATTTTAGTTGGCCAATTAATTTCTTTCTATTTATAGTAGAGACGGGGTCTCGCTCTTGCTCAGGCTGGTTTCGAACTCCTGACCTCGAACAATCTGCCCGCCTCAGCCTCCCAGAGTGCTAGGATTACAGGTGTGAGCCACCGTGCCCGGCCCAAGGTGTGGTGATGGTATTGAGTGGGAGGGGCTAAAGGACTAAGATCTGTGTCGTAAGTTCCTGCCAAACTTAAATGTTAAAACAAGAAAGCTATAAGGACTGCCATCCACAATGATGAAAAGACACTGAATAGTTACCAGTGACAGATCCACATCTTATGACATCCTCACCACGATCCTGTGAGGTAGAATCTATTACCTCTATTTTGCAGATGGGGAAACTGCAGCCTAAAGAAGTTTAAAGGTCACAAAGCAAGGAGAAAGCAGTGCAGCCATGTTCTGGATCCAGATCTGTCTATATTAGGGCCCAAGTCCTTAGCCATTACACAAAACCACCTGAGAATACAGCTTGTGAAACAGAAGTGCATCAGAATGCATGTTCCCAGTCCCTTGCTGCCTGAGAGGAGGGACTTGCAGGTATACACACGGACCCTGTCTGCCAGGAAGATAGCCGCCAGACATCAATGGATATGCAGTTTCAAGTAAATATAGCAAGGACACACAATAAGGATTCTTTTTCTTCTCACGATTTATCGCCACATCTGCTCCTTTGAAATAGAGTCCTTTCACAAATGGAGGTAAGAGCAGTCTGGTTTCACAGTAATTCTTATTGGCTGCTGAAAGTCTAGGCAACTAAAATAGTACTGACACAGCACTTATCAATCTGCTTTCTTCAGCAGGCTCTAGCACCAGCCACCAGCAACACCTGTGAGGAGTCAATTACACAGCATTTTCTAATCACCCAATGCCACTCCATTCATTATAGGAACTCAGGGCAGGACAGCAACTGAACCTTAATTACCCACTACCAAGAGTACAGAGTGAGTTACAAAGAGACCAAAAGACCAACACCTTCCTGACCTACTAGTCCAACAGCACTGTTAGGCTCTTAGGCTGAGAGCGTCTGGCAGGGGAAAAAGCCTCACTGAAGATGTGATAAAACAAAACCAAAAGAGAATCCCCAGCAAAAGCAGTTCTCCACAAGGGCTGGGCTCCAATCTACTTTGCTCAGCACTATGTACCCAGTTCCAGGCAATAGCAGGTGCTCAATGAGGTTCTACTGATAAAAGGGCTCCTAAGCCACCTACACTTGTACAGACTCAAGAAGCTGGCTGGCTGGTGAGCTGCACAGGGCAACCTCCGGGCAGCTCATGCAGGGCCTCAGGAGACACCAAGGCTCCAGCAATCCACAGGAAAAAAACCTTAATTTCCTACAAAGACATGCTGTAATGTCTTAATTACCTCCCTTTCCCAGGGGCAGAACCTGCAACTAAGGCTTTATCATGCTTGCCCAACACACGCCTGGCAAGAGATTAACCTGGAACAAAATGTGGGGTTTCTCAGTTGTCTGGTCTGCCTGCCCTCACCGCTGTGAAATCACAAAATATAGTGCTCAGGGCTAGGCAGCATCTGAAAGATCGCCTTAGCCACCCCACACTTGACCCTTGTAACCATCCATGACATGCAAACAGCTCCAACGACAGACAACTTTCTGCTTTATGAGGTAATCAGTTTGAAATGTTAGTTTCTCGAGAATTGAATTTCTGGCCTGGCGCGGTGGCTCACGTCTGTAATCCTAACACTCTGGGAGTCCAAGGCGGGAGGATCATTTGAGCTCAGGAGTTCAAGACCAGCTCAGGAGTCTGAGTAAGAGCGAGACCCTGTCTCTACTAAAAAAATAGAAAGAAATTAGTTGGACAACTAAAAATATATAGAAAAAATGAGCCGTGCATGGTGGCACATGCCTGTAGTCCCAAGCTACTCAGGGGGCTGAGGCAGGAGGATCGCTTGAGCCCAGAAGTTTGAGGTTGCTGTGAGCTAGGCTGACGCCCCTGGCACTCTAGCCCGGCAACAGAGTGAGACTCTATCTCAAAAAAAAAAAAAAAAAAAAAAAAAAAAAGAATTGAATTTCTATGTAGAAGACCAAAATAGTTTTTCACCCAGTGGATCACAATTTACTTGGAGGTATCCAGAACAAAATTATTCCTCTTTCACATGACATCCTTCCAAATATTTGCTCTCTACACATTCTCTTCAGTTTATTCAACCACTTCTCTTCTGACCTGGTTTTTAGTCTCTTCACCTTCCTTCATACCTGCTTTCTCTCCCACGACAACAGACAACTACCCACAGGCCCACCTGCAGCAACTCCCCACCTGTGCACCCGAGCTCATCTCTCTTCCTCCACCACTGTCCCCCCACACTGGTCTCCTTCTCTTGAACAACCCCTCCAGAACCCCACACTGAACTACAAACATCAGTGCAAGACCCCTTTAAAAACCCAGTCCTGGGCCGGGCGTGGTGGCTCACGCCTGTAGTCCTAGCTCTCTGGGAGGCCGAGGCGGGCGGATTGCTCGAGTTCAGGAGTTCGAAACCAGCCTGAGCAAGAGCGAGACCCCGTCTCTACTATAAATGGAAAGAAATTAATTGGCCAACTAAAAATATATACAAAAAATTAGCCGGGCATGGTGGCGCATGCCTGTAGTCCCAGCTACTCGGGAGGCTGAGGCAGGAGGATCACTTGAGCCCAGGAGTCTGAGGTTGCTGTGAGCTAGGCTGACGCCACGGCACTCACTCTAGCCTGGGCAACAAAGCAAGACTCTGTCTCAAAAAAAAAAAAAAAAAAAAAAAAAACCCAGTCCTGGCCCCATCCCCACCAACTAACTACTCAAGTCCTGTGATAGCAAAACCTCCTGACAGAATTGTCAGTGCTTTTGGTTATGATTTTCTCTTCTTCCACTGTCTTTTGAACCTACAACCATTAGACCTCATCCCCACACTCCACAGAAGTGTCTCATCAAAAGCCTGAATGATTTCCACACCATCAAATCCAAAGGTCAATTCTAAATCCCAGTTTTCCTCAACCAGTCTGCAGCACGAGTCACAGCTGACCGGCCCTGCCCTTCAGGACAAGGAGACACTACTCCCTTGGCCCTCCTATTGCCACACTAGCTCCCTCCCTGTGTCCTTTGCTCGTCCCAGACAAATCCCCAACCTGTGTGTGTCGAAATGGCCCTGCACTCAGTCTCTTCTCAACCTACATTCTCTCCCTATATCAGTGGCTTTCAAACTTTTTAAACTGTGACCTGCAGTTTAAAAAAATGTTTTATACTTTCATCTAGTACACACAGTTCTCTATTTTATATAAATGTAATTTTTTGAAGTTTCATAGGGCAAAATTCCCATCTCAAACAGCAAAAAAGCAAACATTTTTACAACACCCCTTACTAGAGATAGTCTGGTGTTTTCTATCCTATATCTAATTAAAAAAAAAAAAAGCTGGTCTCCTCTGTATTGATTTCATTATCTATTAATGAGATGTATCACACTTTGAAAGACTCTGCCCAGGATGTTCTCCTCCCATCCCACAGCTTTAAGTACTATTTATACAGCATAGATTACCAATGGCACCCAAATATTTATTTCCTCTCTCCTGAACTTGAACAACCAATCGCTTATTTGACATTTCTATTTGGACATTTGACAGGCACCTCAAACTTAACACACATAAGACCAAACTCCTGATTCCCACTCTTGCCCAGCTGCTTCTTCCTTAGTGGCCTCAATCTCAGCAAACAGCACCACCACATACCCAGTTGTTCAATCCAAAAATCTAGGGATTATCCTCATTTCTGTCACATCCCATAGTCCATTCCTTAGGAAATTCTGTCTGTTCTATCTTCAAATACAGCCCAAACCCAACCCTTCTTGCCATCTCATCTCTACCACCCTCATCAAGGCATCTCTCAATTGCATCGCTGCAGCAGCCTCCCCCTGCTTCTGCCCTGTCCCGTAGCCCATCCCCCAGAATACACTGCACAAAGTGGCCAGAGCGTCCACTTAAAGCATGAGTCAGATGTATGACCACCCACACCCCATCCCCAGGTCCAGCTACACTGGCCCTCTTCCTGCTTAGCAATGCCTTCCCCAGAGGCCACGTGACATGCTCCTCACTTTCTTCAGGTCTTGCCGGCCCCTACTACAGAGACCTTCCCTGGCTACCTATAAGAAAGTACACCCTGCCCTATCACTCCTAACGCCCTAACCTGCGGATTTTCCCCTGGGCTTCTCCCGACAGTACGTTTGGTTGGTCTGCTGTCTACCTCCCTAGAAGGAGTAAGCCCTAGCTAAGAGAGGAAAGAGCTGAGCTGGAACGTGCCCCGAGCTGCTAACACACCATGCAGTACATGCCCAAAGTCCTTTACTACCAAGGCGTCACTTCTGAAGGATGTCTCCCCAACCCTGGATTTATGCGCTTTGTTCTCAAGGCCCATCAGAGTCTTTAACTATCTTCACTAAATTTCCTCGAGTAACCATCAATTCGTATTATTATGAAAATAGTTTTGACCTTGTGGAGCCCCTAAAAAGGTCTCAGGGAACCTCTACAAGACCTGTGCCCATACACACCTTCCTTCTATCATCTCCTTTCCTACTGCCAGCTCTTCCTCATCCCTGCCAGCCACACCAGCCTTCCTGTTGTCCCTCACACACACCGGACAGCCTCTCACCTCAGCCTTTGCATTTGTACTTCCTTTTGTCTAAAAATACTCTTTCCCCAGATCCATTCGTTTTTCAAAAAATATTCTTGAGCATCTATTACACGCCAAGCACTTTTCTAGGCTCTAGAAATACGGCAGTGAACAGAGAAAAAAATCTCTGCTTTACAGGGCATGAGCCTTCTAAGGGAGCTGCCACTGTCTATTCAGACATCAGCTTCTCAGTGTGGACTTCCCTCACCACACTGTTAAACTGCTTATCCTCATTCCCTGGTTTTCTCCAAAGCACTTACTGCAACTTGACATTCTCTAAATGGTATTTACTTATTGTCTGTCTCCTTTCTACAATGTAAGCTCCAGGAGGGGAAGGATTTTTGCCATTTTGTTACTGCCATATCATCACATCTAGAATCATTCCCAGCCCACAGCAGGTGCACAATAACTACCACTTGATGAATGAATGGCCAGCTACATGAACGTCTCTCGCCTGCCCAGACGTCAGGGATCCAGGCAGAATTCTGTTAGGACATGGGACAGAAGTCATATCAAATGAGAATAGATTACATGTTTTCAGGCAAGTGCCACCAGGCTGGGAGGAGTACACAGGGATCTGGTAATCCTACAAGGGGAATGCAGATGGCTTCTGCCGAGGAGGAAGACGCTCCTCTGGACACCCCCCCCCCTTTCTCCATGACCACAACCTGCCCTGGACCTGACTTCCACACACATGCCCAGCAGTTCTCCTACCCCCGAGCTCAGGACCTGTTCTTGCTAGCAGGAGGAGAGCAGGACAGCAGGAAGTTCCTGGAGGCAGCTTTGTTTCAACAGCCAAATAGTTTCACAGAGTAACTGTCCCCTATAAAAAGAAACTGGTTTCTAGAAAAGAACTATGGTATCAGTGTCATGAAATGCTGTGTGACAGCTCCCAGCCCATTTTCCCAGAGAGATAAGTGAAGGACTTATATTTCTAATTCCAAGTTGTGTGTGTGTTTAAAATCTGCATCAGGAAACCATGAAGCTGTCATAAGCCCAGAGTGTCTGACAAGGCAGCACTTCTTCATTCAAGGCACCATGACAAAGAAGACCCAAGGGTTAGTGTGCATTTCACATTCACCAACTTCTGATAAGGTCGCCCAGAGACAGGTGGAAAGGGATGGAGGCAAGTGAGACAGAAAGCTTGACGCTTAAAACAGCAGCTTCACAAATGGAATGGGGTAGGACAAAAGCACCTTTCCCACACTGCTGGAGGAAAAGAAAGCCACAGCAGCTGCGCCCGCACCATCATCCCCAGCCCCAGGTGGGGCCTCTGCACACTGCCCAGGCATCCTTTCTTGGAACCCCTGCTGGTTCCTCCAAGCCCAGCTGTACCCCAGGTCGCCCACTCCCACCCCATCCCCAATGACCCTGCCCTCACGTGGTGGAGAAGACAATGGCAAGGATGACCTCAGCCACTCCTGCCTTAGAGAAGGCTCCTGCCAGTCAAAGGCTGCCCCACCTACCCTTTGTTCTCTGAATCTGCCTCCATCTACTATCATACACTTTTTGTCCACTATTAATCACTTTTAAGAGTACAGGGCAGTGGCATGAAGTACATTTACACATTGTGCAGCCATCACCATCGTCAATCTGTCATACATTTTCAACCTCTTCCTCACTCCCAGCCTCCTTCCCCGTTGGCTTACTCACATGCTGGAGTCTCTCTCAGACCTGCACAGACACACAGAGCCCTGGCCTGCCCTGCACTCCTCCAAGCCACCAGCCTCTACCTCTGGCTTCCAGAGGTGAGCACCCTGGAAGAGCAGCCCACTGAGCCCTGCTGTCCCCACTTCCTAACCCCAAACGACTCTTCCTCGTCATCCATTTGCTCCCCCTCAAGCTGGCTTCTGTCACGATCGCTCCACTGAGGTGGGCAATGGCTGTCCAACTGAGTCAGGCTCAGATACTTTTCAGTCCTAACTTACTTGCTCCCTTTTCTAGCTCTTCCCAAATATGCTGCCCTCCTGTGGCCCTGGGCCACCCACCTCTGCTGCTACCACCAACCTGCCCCTAGCTCTTCTCAGGTGGCTCAATTCTTACATCTACAGCTCTATTTCAGGAAACTGGGTGACTTGTAAATTTTCATCTTTCTGACCTTGCTTGTGAGATCCAAATGCTTTACTAAACATCTCCATCTAGACATCTCATAGGTACCTCCAACAGAGCAAGCCCCAAACTGAACTGAATGCTTCTGTTCTCCCACAACTCACGCCCCCAGGTAGTTAATGCTACCACCATCCACTCACCAAATGGAAATTTAAGGTCATCGCAGACTCTCCTTTGGTCTTCACTCCTTCAATCCAACTGGTTGATTCTAACTTTCTAGGACCTCTATAAAGTTCATCTCCCTACCATTATCTTGGTGGCAGCACCCAAGATTTCTAGCTTGGACTATCACGACAGGCCATTAATCTTAACCCCCTCCAATCCATGCTCCACACAAGTGCCAGAGTTGTCTTTAAGAGCAAACGTGATCCCATTTTAGCCCTCCACTGACTTCAGGACATAATCCAAACCCTCAGCAATGTTCGAAAGCTCCATAAAGATCTAGCAGTGGCCTTCTTTCCTACACTGCCAAACACAAACCATTTTCTTCAGTCATACTTGCAGTCCCTGGAACTTGCCACATGCTCACGAGCCTCCACTTCACTCCTCTTTGCCTAGAATTCCCCTCCTGCTCATCTTTCCAGGCTTCCCTGAAATGACCCCACCTACTCCATCCCCCAGCAAAGTTAATCACTTCTTCCTCTGCATTCCCTCTAGCCTTGCTGCGTACCTCCCTTTGAACACTTACCACTTGCTCTGGAATTATGTCTGTGTCTGTCTAACCACTAGCTTGTGTGGCTCTATTTAGCAGGAAGACGATTCATGTTCATACTTGCACTTAGTACAGAGGCAAGCAGAAAAGTTGGGCCTAAGTATAGCAGGTGCCAGGAAAAAAATAAATGGAAGAAAAAAGATAAATGGAAACCTTACCTGAGCAATAATGGCTAATGACACAGAACTATAAAAAAAAGAGAGAAGGCATTTACAAGTTTGTTATTAACTTGTTATTGATTTAGGGGGTGAAATAAGGCCAAGGATGTGGCCAAAGTTGAGTTCCCTAAGGCATCTCTGGATAGCTCCTAATTATGAAAAGGACTGTTGTTTTCAATTCACATTCCAGGATGACAGTTACTTTTTTCAGATGCCAGAGGCTCCCTAAGTCACTGGTACTGTGATGCTGAAGCTCCCAAGGATTAGACAGCTGGAGGGGAAGACTCATGCCCCATAGGCTTCTTAGGAATGGAATTGGCAAAAGGAGGAGAGAAAGCAAGTACAAGTAGACACTCTCTGAGAAGACCCTAGCTGTAGGGGAACAAGGCTGTTTTAGGAGGGTGGCCACTAACAAAGGAAAAGGGTATTTATTCTCCAACAAGGTGGATGGATGTGCAACCTCCACCTCCTCTCCATGTATCACGCAAACTGACTAAATCTGTCTTGGTTCTAAGCCACAGAAGGGAATGGGGGCTAACTAGCTTCAAGGCCATGATTTTTTGCAACTATCTTCATGGAGGAAATCTCAGTTGCTCCCTCCAAAGCAGAAATAAACCTAGAGGGCTAACCCTAAACCAGCTCAGTGGAATATATTTTCCCTTCCAAATTAGCTTAAAAGGGCTTGGAACTTAGGCATAATTTGATCAGTGCAAGTTTTCTCTAGATCAAACACTTCTCAAGGCCAACCCTCTCCCTGATTCCTGCTATACTCTGATATCACTCCCCCAGCTACATACCCAACTCCTTTACCTGGGAAAGAAGACCCATTTGGTTGGAAATGAAACATTCAAAGAAAGGGAATAACAACAAGCTTTCTTTCTTACACTTAAGGAATACTGCAAATTCCCCAAGCTAACCTCTGTCGGGGTCTTTAAAGTCCACAGCCCACAACTTCTACCTATTCATACTAACCCCTGCCCTAGGGATGAACCCCTGCCCTGTACAGGGGCGTATTGAACTACAGCCAAAACTTTAGTTTCTTTTCTCTCAAAGAAAAGAGAGAGACAGTTGCCAAAAACCAACTGTCATGGACTCTTTGGGCTCCAAAATTCCAACTGCTCTGAGCTCACGGCCAGCAATCCACCAAAATTTTTCTACAGAACATTTATTAATCTTTACTCAATATAGACCCAAAAGGGCTGACAGGCTATATTCCACATCTACCCCTGTCCTACAATGCCACCACCTGATAGCCAATGCCACTCTGGCCCAGGGCTGCCTTCCTACATCTGCTCAGGTCCAGCAGCAATCTCAGGTTACAAATTGTGCTTTGTCCACCACCTGATTGTCTAACGCCCTTGTCTAATTTACAGCAGGCTTAGGACTACTGCTAATTGACTTGCTGGCTCTAGGACACAGAAGGTCAGCAATCTGGCTAGTTCTGTGGACTGAGATCTAAAACCTGAGAGAACCAAGTGCTCCCTAGGAGATATCAGAAACTGTTACTTACTGCTGTGACCCTCTCACCAGTTGTGGCTTAAACAAGTCTAACTCCAAGAAAGCCATCCTTATGGGAAAGCAACCAAGGATGCCAGAAGCCCTCTCATGCATTCTGGACAGGTTCTGTGCATGCAGCCAAGTACTATGACATAGGACTATGACATACCATGTGTGGCCAAGCTGATCAGGGCGTGTTTCACCCCCATGAGTCCCTGTTTCATGAACAGATTAACTATATCACCTTAGAAATACTACCCATGAGGATAGGGAAAAGCAAATGTATTCTGCTTAACTTAACCACTTCGGTACTGCTCTCACTGGCCGCGAAACCTTGCCCACAGCCGGCACTCACAGTCCACACAATAGTTTGTGCTGTGCATTGACAACGAATCAGTTTTGCTCTTGTGTGACGAGGAAAGCTTTAAAGCACTGAAAGCTTGTTTTCCTTTACATGCAGCTTTACTTATAATGTAAATCAGAATAGGTAACATATACATATATGTTTTCATTACATTATTTTTAAATGTTCACAATTTTATTTTGATAAATGAAAACTTAGAAAAGTCATATCATGGCTGTCGGCTAAAGTCAACACTCAGCTGTGCACCTTCATATCACAGCTGTTGGCTAAAGTCGCCGTGCGCGTTCATCTGTGGCTGTAAACTATAGCCAACGCTCAGCTGTGTGCGTTCATCTGTGGCTATCGACTATAGTCGATGCTGGTACTGAAGTGGTTAAATAAATATTTGATCCAGATACAGGTTGAGCAGCCCAAATCTGAAAATACGAAATCTGAAATGCTCCAAAATCCGAAACTTTTTGAGTGCCAACATGACACTCGTGGGAAATGCTCATTGGAACATTTCAGATTTCAGACTTTTGAATGAAGGATGCTTAAACAGTAAGTATAATGCAAATATTCCAAAATCCAGAAAATATCTGAAATCTGAAACACTTCCGTGTCCCAAGCATTTTGGATAGGGGATACTCAACCCGCACTAAACACTACAGACATAAACACTTCACTGAAGGGCATTAACTAAGCAACGCTATATTTCAGAAGACATCTGACCAGAAGCCCCAGAGCATCTCAAAACACAGTGTGAGCACAGTATGAATTCAATAAACATCACTATAGGATGACACAGAAATATGACAGTAATACAATACAGTCTGTGCTCTGCATTCTCCCTGCAGGGCAATTTAACCCACTTATTCATATTTAGCTTCAATCTCTGCTAGCAACAGCAAATCTGTTCACTAACAACCTAGTGTGTGAAAAGAGCCGGCACACAACAGTGAAGGTGGACAAGATCTTTGCTATTATGGAAGCTCATGGCTCCTGAAGAGAAAGTCAACAACAATCCAATAGTGAGACAAACTTGTTTCATGCCACTGCAATCCAACTGGAGAGGCATTTGGGTGAAGGCGTGGAACATGTGTTACCTCATTTTCAATCACCTCGGTAACTTCAGGAGAGCAGGAGAAAGAGGATAAGGGAGCTGGAGAACACACAGACAACAGAAATCTCTGCTCAACCACAGGTGCAGCCTCCTTCACTACATCAGATGGAACTGCTGAGAAAGGCCAAACTACGAGATTTTAGCTTCACTGAAATTCCCCACTTACCTGTAACCTGGGTGTTAACCAGCCAAACAGCAAGGGGTGCAGTGAGGGAGTCATGGGATCCCAAAATATCACAAATTGGACACTGACCTCTGGATGCCAGACAGCCTGAGCTTCTTACTTTACACCCTCTAGCCAGAAACAGAAATGGGCTTGGCTTATTCCAGGTAAATATTCCAACCATGCTAAGCATTCAACACCCGGGGCAGAGCAAGGAGGGGAGCCACAGACTGTGCTCTGACATCAGAACCTCTGCAGGACGTGGTGAAGAAGCCGAAAGGACTTAGAGTAGGGCTTCATGGCTGCCCAAAGAGTCTTAATAGGGCTGGAAAAATGGTGCTTAGAACTAGTACTTAGAACTGGAGGGGATGTTTTTCTAAACAACTTTATTGTGGTTGCTCTAGAAATGAACCCTCACCCCGTCTTATTGTATCTTACATACAATAAGATTTACCCAATATAAGTGTACAAATCGGTGATTTTCAGTAAATTTGCCAAGTTGTATAACCATCACCACAATCTAGTATTAGAACACTTCCATCATCCTAGAGAGGACTTTTAATAATTCCCAAACCTGAAGACAATTACAGTTTAGTCAGGTTTAAGAGGATGATAAATGTGAAGAAAGAAGTCTGTATCTACTTGTTGCTGCTGCCTATTCAGCAACACAAGGGAACTCAGAGCAGGCAAAAGACAGAGGAAGTCACAGCCTTCCTGCTCCTATATGAAAAGCACTCAAATAGGCTTGGCTAGGAGACCTAGAAACTTGCAGTTACTTAAAGTAACTACTGCTGAGAATAGTGCTTCCCAAACTAAAAGGAAGAATCTCTTCATCTGTCTATTTTCCTGGCTGCCTCCCTCCAACAACGTCTGAGTAGTAGTATTGAACAAATCCCCTTTCACTATAACAGATTTCAGTACTAAAGCCAAGGAATCAAACACGTTTCAGTTAAATCCTGAAACAGGGATCGCCCCGTCCTCCTGACAGTTGGGTGCTTTTAAAAACAGTATAAAGCAATGGGTTGTGAATACTAAACCCAATAATTTTCTAAATCACTGATCAAAGAAATGAAATTTATAGAGAAAAAATGCAGTGACCTTGAAAACATAAACACATAGACATCTTAATTAATGGTACCCATGGGACTGTAGGGGTTTTCTTGTTTTGTTTTGTTTTTGTTTTTTTGAGACAGAGTCTCACTCTGTTGCCCGGGCTAGAGTGCCATGGCGTCACCCTAGCTCATAGCAACCTCAAACTCCTGGGCTCAAGCGATCCTTCTGCCTCAGCCTCCTGAGTAACTGGGACTACAGGCATGCGTCACCATGCTCGGCTAATTTTTTCTATGTATTTTTAGTTGGCCAATTAATTTCTTTCTATTTTTTTTTTTTTGAGACAGAGTCTCACTTTGTTGTCCAGGCTAGAGTGAGTGCCGTGGCGTCAGCCTAGCTCACAGCAACCTCAAACTCCTGGGCTTGAGTGATCCTTCTGCCTCAGCCCCCCGAGTAGCTGGGACTACAGGCATGCGCCACCATGCCCGGCTAATTTTTTTATATATATATCAGTTGGCCAATTAATTTCTTTCTATTTATAGTAGAGACGGGGTCTCGCTCTTGCTCAGGCTGGTTTTGAACTCCTGACCTCGAGCAATCCGCCCGCCTCGGCCTCCCAAGAACTAGGATTACAGGCGTGAGCCACAGCGCCCGGCCTCTTTCTATTTTTAGTAGAGACAGGGTCTCCCTCTTGCTTAGGCTGGTTTCGAACTCCTGACCTCGAACGATCCTCCCACCTTGGCCTCCCAGAGTGCTAGGAATACAGGTGTGAGCCACAGCGCCCAGCCAGACTATAGGGTTTTGCAGATGTCTTGTATCCTGACATTGATATTGGCCAAAGCTTTCAATTTTTCTTTATATACAGAATACAAGCAAAAGATGCAGTGAAGGGATAGTGGAGCCAACAAATTAGAAATAGTCAGAAGACTAAAGGTCTACAAGTTCCCAATATACAACCGAACTGCTTGAAGATGAATACCCCTTTCTCAGTCTTCACCTGCCTCACTCCAGGATGTCTGTGCCCTCCTGGGGACAGCCTGGCTTGGAAAAGGAATACCCCCAGGGAAAAGTGTGCCCTTAAGAACATCCAAAAAGCCAATCTGGCAAACAACAAAGGCTTACCCAGCTGAGTGCTCCTCCTCTGGTTTCTCCCAGCTACTCCTCCAGCTTCTTATGCCACACTCATGAGTGATGAGGGCTCCCAGGGCCCTCCCTGGTCCTTGGCCCTCTTTCTTTTCATTTCATCCTAGCACCATCTTTGTGACTCTCTCTATCAGAATATGTCAGGGCACCCCCAAGTCAGGTTACTCAAAACAGAACTCTTCATCTTCTCTTCCAATTTTACCCCTTCCCCTAGTAATACCACCATCCATCTGAGCCAGAATTCCAAGCTTTGGCCGGCACACCTCCCTTACTTCCCACTGCTAAGGTGGGAGAAGGGGACTGGACTCTGCTAAGTACCATGGGAGGTAGTCTAACACAGAACACATTCCCATTTGCTCTTCCCAATCCCTCGCTCATCCACCCTTCCTTTCTAACCTCACTGTCTTGAACTTTACCGTCTCCACCTGGACTCTCACGACAGTCTCCTAAACGTAGACCCTTCCTCAAGGTATTTTTGGTTGGTTTATTTTCTTGTGGCAAGACATGTAACAACACAAAGTTACCATCTTAAACAACTTTACATGTACCATTTGGTGACACTAAGTCCATTCACAATGTTGTAAAACCTTCACCATTACCTAGTTCCAGAACTTTTTTATCACCCTGAACAGAAATTCTATACCTATTAAATGATACCTCCCCATTCCCTCCCTCCCCCAGCTCCTGATAACCTCTATTCTATTTCCTGTCTCTATGAATTTGCCTAGTCCAGGTACCTCATATAAGTGGAATTATATAATATTTATCCTTCTGTGTCTGGTTTATTTCACATAACATAGTGTTTTAAAGGTTCATCCATGTTGGAGCATGAATCCCAACTTCATTCCTTTTTATGGCTGAATAATAACTCCACTGTAGCACCCAAAGCATTCTGCTCGCCCATTCGTCCATCAGCAGACACTGGGTTATTCCACCTTTTGGCAATTGTGCATAACGCTACTGTGAACACGGGAGCACAAGCAGACCCCGCGCAAATGTGAGATTCTAATTCATATACCGTATTTCTTCCAAAGTGACCTTTCTAAGCAAATCTATTTACGCCATTCCCGTTTACATACTTTGAAAGACACCATTTCACTGCCAGGCTAGCTTCCCGCCACCCTAGCTTCACAAGACCTGAGTCCCTACTCTGTGCTCAGCCCCCCACAGTGGCCTGCTGTTCCAGTAACATCCATGATCTTTCCTGCACGTTTTGTTTTCACATTTCCCCCACCAGGCACACACATTCCTGAACCTCTGCTCATTCTTCAACCTCCTTAAATCTTCTCTGAACTAAGGCAGATGATGACCACCAACCTACTCATCAACCATCAGGGCTCTAGTATCACACCTCTGAGCCCTTCCCTGAACAACTTTGCTCTTCCTTTTTCCTATGTATACCTCTCTCCTCTGCTCCCCAAACACCTCCCACTAGACTCTGGGTTCCTAGAAGACCTCAAGTTTCTCTCTGTCAGGCTTCTTTTCCCAGAGTTTAGCAGAGTGCTAGACCTACAACACACATTCAGATCTTTAAGGAATGAATTAAAAGTTTGGTTTATAAATGTATACTTTGAGTGTTCAAGATAAATTGTGGGGTTTTTTTTACATGTCTTCACATAGTTTATTACAGGCAACATAGTGTAGTGTACATATTCATACACTGCAGTAACACTACCTTGATGAAAGGAATACCTAGACTTAGCAAACTCTCTTGTACACGTGTCTTCCCATAGCATATTAGTTACACCTAGTGTGGTAACCACATTCATCCACTGACAGATATAAGACTGTTCTCATTCACATGTACAAGCAGCATTTAAGGAACGTCCTTTTTTTTTTTGAAGCATCAGGCTCTGTTGCCTGGGCTAGAGTGCCATGGCATCAGCCTAGCTCGCAGCAACCTCAAACTCCTGGGCTCAACCGATCCTCCTGCCTCAGCCTCCTGAGTGGCTGGAACTACACGCATGTGCCACCATGCCCAGCTAATTTTTTCTATATATTTTTAGTTATCCAGCTAATTTATTTCTATTTTTAGTAGAGACAGGGTCTCACTCTTACTGAGGCTGGTCTGGAACTCCTGACCTCAAGTGATCCTCCTGCCTCAGCCTCCCTGAGTGCTAGGATTATAGGCATGAGCCACCGCACCCGGCTGGAACATTTTTTATAAATATGACTTTATATAATGTAATACAGGCACCATACTGGGGTGAACATTCACTCAGTGAAACCGCACTACCCTGATAAATGGAATAACTATGACACTTGGGAAGATGTTGTACAAATGTGGCTTTACATATTGTGTTACATGTACCACAGGGTAGTGCACATGATCAGTCATTGTAATAACACTACCCTGATGCAATAAATGACTAGCACTCTTAGAACTTCTTTTGATAATTATGTTTTTAAAAAGCAGTAGAAATACTTTTGGATCCAGTATTTTGTTTTTAAAACCATGTGTAAGGTTGCGTTATTTAACTTCCAATTCCCTGAGAAAGGACAGATATAAATAAGCACATTTTCCCCAAAGGCTTCCCTCTACAAATATTCCTGAAACTCCATGTGTTCTCTGTCACAAGGAACACACCTCTTTAAAAACCAAAGGGCTACATGTAACGGAGAAAAGTCTCATATCCAGAATATATAAAAATTATGTACAAACAGAATGTTTTAAAGAAAAAAACAGACAACAAAAGAAAAACAGGTAAAAGATTTGTCTAGGCACACCACAAGAGGACATTCAACTTGCCAAAGCATATGAACAGGTGCTCTATATATTAGTTATCAGGAAAAAGTCATCAAAACTACAGTGAAATACTATTACACACTGATCAGAATGACTGAAATTAAAGACGGACAATGTCTAGAGCAGGCAAGAATAGGGAACAACTGGAACTCTCAGACACTGAGTGTAAACTCACACAACCACTGTAGAAAACTGTTTAGCAGAGGCTCTTGAAATTAAACATATATCTACCCTAAAGCCCAGCAATGCTATTCGTGGGGATATATTCCACAGAAATGAATGTCCATGTGTTGACCAAAAGACAAGCACAAGAATGTTCCTAGTAGCTTTTTTCATAATACTCCAACACTGGAAACAGTCTAAATAACCAACAGGAGCAAAATGATAACTAAGGCACAGTTACAGTTATGCAACAGAATATCATGCAGCAAAGAAGAGGAATGAACTAGTATAAATTCAGCACCACATATAAAACTCAGAGTAATGTTGAGCAAAAGAATGCAGACACAGAAAAGAACATATCGTATGATTCCACCTGTATGAAGATCAAGAACAAAACTTAAATCTAGGGCACAGATGTCAGTCAGAATAGTGGCTACCTGGCCAGGCGTGGTGGCTTACACCTGTAATCCTAACACTCTGGGAGACTGAGGCAGGAGGATCACTTGAGCCCAGGAGTTTGAGGTTGCTGTGAGCTAGGCCACAGAGTGAGACTCTGTCTCAAAAAAAAAAAAAAAAAAGAATAGTGGTTATCTTGGTGGTCCAGACTTTGATCTGGACGGTGGTGTTCTGTCCACTTGGTTAAGCTGGGAGTTGTTTCCCAGGACCCCAACTCTAAGAACTGGCCAAAAGAAGAAATCCTGTAAGTTTGGAAGATGGAATTGAAGCAATGGCCATTCCTCTCTGAAGGTCCTGACAGTCAAATATGGTAATGAGCCACAGGGGCCTGGTGGGTTCCAGCTTGTCCCTGTTCTCAGTGCCACAACCAGCTCTTCTTTCTCACACAACCCTGCTGGCTAGCAACAGCCCCAGGCCTCCCACCAGACACCTGTGGCTCCACCTCAGCAGCAGACACACTTGTCTTCTCAGATGTCCCTGTGAGCTTTGACGTGCCTACCATACCAGTGCTTCAGGCAGACTAGTGAGTGACTCCTCTCTGACCTCCCAGCTTCCCCAACTCCTCCCATAATTGTGTGAGGGCTAACTCCTGTAGCTATGTCCTTTATTCCTTTTTTTTTTTTGAGACAGGGTCTCACTTTGTTGCCCAGGCTAGAGTGAGTGCTGTGGCGTCAGCCTAGCTCACAGCAACCTCACACTCCTGGGCTCAAGCAATCCTTCTGCCTCAGCCTCCGGAGTGGCTGGGACTACAGGCATGCACCACCATGCCCGGCTAATTTTTTCTATATATATTAGTTGGCCAATTAATTTCTTTCAATTATAGTAGAGATGGGGTCTCGCTCTTACTCAGGCTGGTTTTGAACTCCTGACCTCAAGCAATGCGCCCGTCTCGGCCTCCCAGAGTGCTAGGATTACAGGTGTGAGCCACCGCATCTGGCCTTAAGTCCTTTATTCCTAAAATGTCACAGTGGCTCGGCCCCCCGACTGAATCCTGTCCACACACACATGCTAATACATATATAAATTCGAGTTGTACACTCAAGATTTGTGCACCTTTACAGAATATATGTACCATTTAAAAAAAACCTAAAATCAAAACCAAAAATGGGGCATCTTTTAAGCGTCCTGAAAGAACAGCAATCTGAGTGACACCCAGCAGCACACGTAAACGGAATCCACACTATGCCTCACATCCTAAGGAAGAACCCAATACAGCACTACTTGGCATAAGATGTGGCAGACAGCTGGGAGCCCACTGGGGTGTGGCTTCTCACCAGAGGCAGGGTTGTATGCTTTATAAATAGCAAAAAGGATACATGCTCCCTGCCTGGCAAGATAGCAACTCCCTGGAACCAAGTTCTGTAGTCCAGAGAGAGTTCTCTCTTTTGAAGGGACAGAGTCACCAAATTCAATGTGCACCCTGAAAGCAAGTTGAGTTCAGCATCTCTAAATGCACAGAAAGAAACATGTGGGGAAGGGCAGACACGAGTCACAAATCCAGCCTGTGGCATTTAGAGCCTGTGTTTTGGTGGTGCTATACCATTCTCAGACACAGACACTCCTTTGCATCCTTGGCACGAGAACCCACTGGTGAGATGTACATCTGAGCATCCCCAAAGCAGTTGTTTTCCTGGCAGAAGACCAACATGTCTTGCCACCTTTCATAATATTCAGTAAATTATTTGAGTGCATAGTATATATGTCAGGCCCTATGCTTGTCATTATATTTACACTGGTGAATGAAAACACAGTGCCTGCTCTTGGGAAACTTACTGTCTAGTAGAGAATATAGAAATAAACAAGTAAACAAACATGAATATAATTACTAAATGCACAGGTTACAGTGACTTAGAAGAATAGGAAAGGCCCTAAGCTGGTCATGGAAGCTTTTCTGAGTAACTCAAAGCAGAGGTCTGAAGGATAAGAGGGAAGAAGAGCATGTGCTGGGTCTCGAATCTTCTCATAGGTTTCCTCTCTGGCCGATTCCCAATCCTATCTTCCTTCGGCAAACATGGAGTCTATTCATGTGTCCCCAACCCCACCAGGTATGTGGGCAACACTTCATGCTTCTTAAAGTACTTTTACACAGATTATCCCAATTACTCCTCACACAATTCTATGAGTATCAGGGGCAGAGCTAACATCTCCTCTTGACAGATGAAGAAACAGAAGTCAAAAGAAGTGAAATAACCTGTCCTCAGTCATACAGCAACCTACCAATGGCACTCACTTAAATGGTAAATTCTCTGAGTTACCTCCCTTTACTTCCTTACATCATTACTTTTAAGTGAGCCAAAGAAATACTCTCTAACATTTATACTACAGGTCCTTCTGAGGACCCATCAATTCTCCAAGGACATTATTTTAAATTGGATGATGCAAAAGCCTAGCTTTCCCCATTTACTTCAGTTCCATGATTATAAAAAAAGATAGATTGCTATCAAAAATATTAAAAGATTGTTAGTGTCACCATATCCCAAACTCCAAACTAACTTCTACCATGGCACCTATAAAGTTTAATTATACTCTAGAAACCAGTTTGTAGGATTGCCTCCCCAGATTTGTGAGTTCCTGGGAATGAGGACCACATCTTATCTTATTCTCAGCACTAAAGCAGTTAAGATATGAATGAAACAAACACATCACTTACAAAATATTTCATATTCTCTTCTCTCTCTTGCAAAGAGTTATAGCAATCAGATATCGAACTAAGTATAGGACTTTGCAAATACTCCCTGCTTTCGAAAGAGGAGGTATAAGCAGTCTGTCGGTTGTTTCTTGTTGATTATAATCAGTCACCACTTACTGGACTTTCTTACATGTCAAGCATTGCACTGGGCACTTTATAGAAATCTTTTCATTTTGTCCTCAGAACAATCCTCTAAGAACTCTTACAATTCTCATTGTACAGATGAGAAAACTAAGGATCACAGGGTAATTACCTTGTCCAGCTAATAAGCTGAAGATGACAACATTCAAACCCAGGAGTGCCTCACTTTAAAGCCCAAATTATTCTGCTTCCTCCCAAAGACCATTTATTTTGTGTCCAAAATGGAATATAAATTTATATCTCCATAGGGAAAAGAGAATACCCCAATGGGAAGGAAGCAGTTTTGAACCTTAGATCACTCAATAGCTTTATATACCATCAAGGTCCACAGGGTTCAGCTATGAATACAGCTCCACAGATAGATTTGGTAGGGGTGGGCTGTCTTTCCTTACAATGCTGCCGTTACCAAAAAGGAGACTGCGTTTGGCCTCTGGGTTCCTGTGTAGTCAAAGAGCTTAAACTTGGCAGATAATTGTGCTATACTCTAGTGCCAAATACAATTTTGGACAAAAGGTTTGAGTGTCAAGATGAATTAGGAGTCCCTTGGTCTGAGATGATGCTTGATAACCAGAGTCTGAAAGGACTCAATAGAAGTTTGGCAGAGGGTGAGGCCACTTCTCACCTGTGAAGGTAAGTCTACTATTTCCCCTGCCAGCACTCCTGGCTCTAGCTCAAATCTCAAGGACATTCAGCACTCGTACAAAAACCATTTGGATAAGAATTAATAAAGGATAAACACACGTCTACACAGGCACTGGAGCTCATCACCCTGAATGAATACCAGGCTCTTGCTTCTCACCCTTGGCTAACATGTACAGTAGTACAAATGTCTGTCCCCTCCAAAACTCATGTTGAATTTTAATCTCCAATATGGCAGTATGGAGAGATGAAGCCTTTGAGAAGTCATTGGATCATGAGGGCTCTGCTCTCATAAATGGATGAATTCATTTATGGATTAATGGATTAATAGGTTATCATGGGAGTGGGAATGGTGGCTTTATAAGAAGAGGAAGAGAGACCTGAGTTGGCACATCCAGTCCCCTCACCATGTGATGCCCAACACCCCCTCAGAACCTTGCTGAGAGTCCCTACAGCAAGAAGGCCCTCACCAGATACAGCCCCTTGACCTTGGACTTCTCAACCTCCATAACTATAAGAAATAAATTTCACTTCTTTATAAATTACCCAGTTTCATGTATTCTGTTCTAAGCAACAGAAAATGGACAAAGACAAGGGGCAGGGATGGAAGGAGCAGGGTCTGAGATCCAGCCTACTCAGTGAGCCACACACCTGCTGACGAGCAGCACCCACACAGACAAACGGGTGCATACCTCTCACAAAGGTGCATAGGGGTATGTGGGTGGCTATGCATTCCTGTCCTCTCTCTAGGAGGCCAAACACCAGAGGCAGGACAAGAATCCTGTGAGAGCAGGGCTGGACTATGGATAGTGAATTAGGCCAGGTGAAGGGCTCTGACTCAACTGTGTGTGCCTAATGAAGAACAGACCCGTCTCTCTCTGCCACTCTGAGGTAGCAGCAATCATTTCCAAAGGAGCCAGACAAATACTTCTTTCCCTACTTACAAATGAAAAGCTCTTCCTGCCTGGAGAATGACTTCAGGCTCCTTTCTTTATATTAGGAGCTTTATATTAGGAATGACCCAGGCTCCTTTCTTTATATTAAATTAGAACAACTGCCCTCTTCTATAGCAAAGAGTCTCATCCTCTACTGCAGGCGTCCTCAAACTGTGGCCCGCCAAGGACATTTATCCAGCCCGCCGGGTGTTTTTTTGCTGCCGCTGCCTGTCCTGCTTAGCAGCGACTAATCCTGGGCCCACAGTGCGCGTTGTGGAATGTGCGCCCCACTCTCCAACGGCCCTCCAATAGGCTGAGGGACAGTGAACTGGCCCCCTGTTTAAAAAGTTTCAGGACCCCTGCTCTACTGTCTGCCTACTCCCAGAAAGAGTCACTCCATTCAAGGTACTATGGAAACATAGACACCCTACTTAACTACTTCAGGACCGCGCTCACCGGCCACGAAACCTCGCCCACAGCCGGCACTCACAGTCCACACGGTAGTCTGTGTTGTGCACTGAGGACGAATTCGTTTTGCTCTTGTGTGACGAGGAAAGCTTTAAAGCACTGAAAGCTTGTTTTACTTTACAGGCAGCTTTACTTGTAATGTAAATCAGAATAGGTAACATATACATATATGTTTTCATTATGTTATTTTTAAATGTTCACAATTTTATTTTGATAAATGAAAAATTAGAAAAGTCATACCACAGCTGTTGGCTAAAGTAGCTATGCACGATCATCTGTGGCTGTCAACTATAGTCGACGCTCATACCGAAGTGGTTAAAAGACATCCAAGGCCAACAACACTATTGCACACACTAATGATCTGAGCCCCTTTAAGAGGAATCGAAGTAAGCACATACTACATTTACTAAAGATATTAATACTACCCTAGAAGTCATAGCATCACAACCAGCAGCACCATACTCCTAAGCCAGAACATACCTTCCTATCACTGTAGGAAATTCCTGGATTTCATACCTCTGAAGCTAAGGACAAAAGCCTAGGCCAGTCTTTTGTCCTTAGTGCCACAGTTTGATTTTTTTTCAATGTATCAATCAGCTGCCATTTTAGTATCTGCCCTGGACCAGTTGAATACAACCTCAAAAACAAGACTTCTTATAGGTAAGAAGTATTTGTGAGTCAGCCTATAAAGAGGAGAACTAATCCTCCCAGGTGCAGTGGCACACACCTATAATCCCATCTATTCAGGAGGCTCAAGTGGAAGAACTGCTTAAGTTTGAGGCTACAGTGTACTAAGACCATGTCTGTGAATAGCCACTGCACTCCAGCCTAGGCAACATAGAGAGACCCCATCTCTAAAATTAAAAAAGGAAGAAAGCAGGGAGGAGGAAGAATTGATCCTGATGAAAAAAATCCATACAACGCAACTTTAGAAAAGCCAAACCAGACCCAAACAGCAAAGGGAACTGGGAAGGACTACCACTTCCATGAAATAGTCAAGTCTAGTGGCAGAATATATGGAAATATATAATAAACTTGGGAGTAAAAGAATAAAAATAAATTCATCACAAGGAAAGGTGCAAAGATAGCATAAGCCCAAGATGCATGAATACAAAAGTAATGGCAGTCTGAGAGGGGACCAGAAAGGGAAAGTAAACAGAGGAGGGAGAAGAAATTAGGTAGAGAATATTCAAGCAGTTAAAGAACATTTTCCAGATCTGTGGCCTAATTGCTCAAAGGAAAAGCTGTAAGTTCTGCCTCAGGGGACAGGCCAGCATCAAATGCTCATTGAGAGCTATTTAATCAGGATAGGATGAATTATACAAAACAAATCAAACACCACAAAAACTCCCGTGATATCATAACGGCAGGTAGAGTGATGGGTCGACCTACTCCTCTCACACCTGCCCATTAAAGAAAGTAGGAGATATACAGTTATGCCCAGAGGCCACAACATGAATGGACCAAAGAGACTTCTTTTACTCATCCTATAATGGACACAACAGGTGCGTTATCAACACCAACTGGACCCCACAATTCACCTTGTTCTCATAGACTTAGAACAAGTCTTCATTTGGGTTACCTGGGAGAAAACCAGGCTCAGAGCTGTTCTACGTTATTTTTCTCTGGCCTGCATTTGCCCTAAGAACCTCAGAAGACTCCTGCCCAGAAAGAGTCCAGCATTAGAACAGTGAACAAAGGCACCAACTGAGGTGGTGACAGGCTGTGGTCTGAGCACGCCCTCACTCTCAGCTTTTCTGGAGAAAAGTACCTGGGGCTTGGAGGGAGGCCTAGTGGATTAGAGAAGCCCTCAGCAGACCCCATAACTAGGTTCTTCCCAGACAAGGGGATCCCCTACAAAGATAAGTAAAAAAAGGGAAAGTAGAGACAAATTGAGCTTCAAATGCCACACGAGAGCAACAGTTGTCATTGCTCATAAAATTCAGGGAATTCTCAATTTGAAGAAGAATTACCATGTGCTTTATATATGCCACTTTTGGGGTATGTGAACTGAGAGAGGGAAAATATTATTGTATTTCACTATACTCTAAGATTAGCTATTTGGTTGACCTTCCCAGGGTATACATAAAACTCATCAGAATCATCAATGAACCTCAAAAAAATACAGCAATGTTTAGTCCCCACTCCAGACCAATCAAATCAAAATCTCTGTGGTGGCATGGGGTAGGTGTGGGCAACCCCTGCCCCTGATTCTAATGTGCCACCAGGGTTGAGAAGAAGGGAAACAGAAGGAAGATCTGGGAATGCAACACACACTCAGGCCAATAACTGGAAGTTCTTCTACCTTCAAATGGGCCTTCTCTCCTACAAACATGTCAACCTCCTATTTGGCAAATGTCTACTATCTCCAACCTGAAAACAACAATAACAAGAGGAGAGTTGCCCAACCAAAGAACCGAGTAACATCCACAGAATTCAAGGAAACAACATGCCTAACCTCTGAGCATGTGGGTTTTGTTAAGGGAAATGTAAACCAGCTGTAATGTTCTGTCTCTCCTGAGGTGAAGTTACACCACAACATGTCTAAAGATAGCCTAGTGATTGTATGTTTGCAGGGAAGCAGAGAATTAAGCACAATTTAAGTGGGCGAAGGAAGACCAGGCACTGAGTGACTATGGCTGCCTGGCTAGCTTTAGAGTTCCCTCTCGCCCAACAAATCAAAGTCCTGGGTGCTCCAAGAAGGGCAAGTGTAGCCCAGCCCCACCAAGGATAGCTCTGTGGTTTGGGAGAAACACGTGTCTAGTCTTCTACCTACCAATGATGCCTCCTGTCAGACATATTCCACCTCCTCCACTCAGCAGAGTGGGATAACTTTTCCAACTAAGCTTTTTAGAAATGTCTGTTAAGGTCAGTGCTAATCCATGATCATGAACTGGCAATGATCATAAGTAAAATACGAGAATGGCCTTCAGATGCTCAGAGACCTCATCAAGTCTAAAACAGTCACCAGCAGATCCCTGATGAAAAAGAGAGCTCCATGCGGGCACTGCTATTGATACTATCTGCTGCAGAAGCCCTCTGAAGGAACCTGACCTTACATCAGGCTTCCAAATGATCCAAGCTGCTACAGATGACAAGTACCTAGCAATTCTAGTAATTCCACTGGGCAGTAAAGGTGAGCACAATCTACCAAGTCAACCAAGGCAGTCCTGGAAGGTTCAAATTTGATGGGTACCACCCTACAAGATTCAGGCCAGGCCTGCTCTGCTGGGTCACCAGCAGCCCAACTGTTCTTCCTGCACCACAGTAGGCCCAGGAAGGTCCCAGGTGAAAGCATATCTCATCAAGTCCACTCAAGAGTGAACTCTCAAGCAACTTCCTCCCATTAACTAGAAGAAACACTCTGAGACTGTATCATCCCCTTAATTAACACATCTGAGTCATTACTGTATAGCTGAAGTTTACCTCTATCATGGGCACATGCTGTTGGCAGGAATAATTCCCAAGTTCTGCAAGGAACCAGGTGAAATTTTTCTGATTATTATTTATTTTCCTGAAAGAAACTCCTCTTCTTAACCTTTTTTGGGTCAGTAGAATATGATTTCTTTGAAAATGCCTCTATCTTTCTCTTAACAGAAAAGATTAAGGCAAACAGACCAAAATCTCTTCACTGCAAAAAGTACCATGTGCTCTCATGAAAAACAAAGGCTCTTTCCCTATCTGAGAAGCCCTCCTACTCTAGGTGCTGGAGACTGAGCTTCATAAATAACTCAGAGCAATCTGCAACCGTGGCTCTGCTCCCACCTTTCCATCTTGTCTGATAGTGTGAACTGGAGGAAACAAAAGGGCAAGAGCTCTGCTATCTGCTTTTTGGGGGGCTTTTCCCATAGAGAAAACAATCAGTTTGAGTTTTATGCCATGACATCATCAGGCACCAATCAACACAGGGAAAGTGGAGCAGGTTTTGTCTGTGAAACCAACCACTACAATTGTCAAACTGCAAAGGGTAACACAGGTGTGAGGTGGGGTTATCCTTTTACCCTATTTCTGGGTTAAACTATAGAAGAAACTGAGAAGCAGGGGACAAAAACCTCCTATGGAAAAAACACAAAAGCCTAAAAGCCCCTCAGTGTTAAGCAACAGACCATCCAGGAATGTACCTGTGCCCCTACACCTCCCCACCTCCCACCCCTGCCAAGACCCACAGTGGAAGCCTTTGTTCCAGAAAGCCATCAGTGGCGTCTTTCCAGTGCTCTCTGCCAAGGACAGAGCCAGAGTTTTTGGAAAGCTGTTGATGGTTACCTGAGCACGTGTGTGTGTTATGTGTATGTGTGTGTTTTCAATAGGGTTCCAAAGCAGGGAAGGGAGTGGGGAATAAAAGCAAAAGACTTTGGTTGGTGCAGACATTAGTTAAAATCTCTATCCAGAAACTAACCAGTTTTTATTTGTGCATCACAGCTGGAGGTTCTTGGGACTTGGTTGTTTTCAGTCCACTGTCTTCCCAGAAAACACTAGCCATATTATGAATGAAGCTGTTTAGCCAAGGTCAGAATGTGCAAAGAGAGAGGGGGTGGTGGGGCTCCAGGAGAGCAGGGGGTGAGGAGAAAACTTACAGAGCAAATATTGTTTATAAGTGCAGAGCCAAGCTAATGTGATCTCTCTGCCTGTTCAAGCATATTATTACATTAAGTCCCAAACAATAAAGCCGGAGGCAGGGAGAGCACAGCCGACCCAGCCTCCGCTTTGCTAATGGCATGAGGGCAACATTCCATGCAAAATTTGCTCTGGCAACGGTGTGTGCCAGCCCTCCTGGGATTCTAGCAGCTGAGACTGCTGGGCACAGCCAGGTGGGAGGGAGTACCCACACTCTACTGATTAAAGGCTCAAGAGACTAGGTTTCTTTTTTTCTTTCTTTTATTTTGAGACAGGGTCTCGCTATCTTGCCCAGGCTAGAGTGCAGTGGCATTCATCATATTTATAGCTCACAGCAACCTGAAACTCCTGGGCTCAAGTGATCCTCCTGCCTCAGCCTCCTGAGAAGGTGGGACCACAGGTGCATGCCAGCACACCTGGCTAAGAGACTATGTTTCAAGAGATGGACACTGAACCAGTTCTTGTACAGCTATAGGGAGAAGCATATGGGAGAAATCACATTTTGACTGAAGACAGAGTGCAAGTGAACATGTTTTTTTTGTTTGTTTTTTTTTGTTTTTTGTTTTGAGACAGAGTCTCACTTTGTTACCCAGGCTAGAGTGAGTGCCATGGCATCAGCCTAGCTCACAGAAACCTCAATCTCCTGAGCTCAAGCAAACCTTCTGCCTCAGCCTCACAAGTAGCTGGGGCTACAGGCATGCGCCACCATGCCCGGCTAATTTTTTGTATATATATTTTTAGTTGGTCAATTAGTTTCTTTCTGTTTTTAGTAGAGACAGGGTCTCGCTCAGGCTGGTTTCAAACTCTTGACCTTGAGCAATCCACCCGCCTCAGCCCCCCAGAGTGCTAGGATTACAGGTGAACATATTAAAAGAAGCACAGACTGCTGGGTCCTCCAGCAGCCACCTAGGGCCACCACAGGCCACAGTGTTGGGGGGGTAGGGGAGAGCCCTAGGCAAGAGCAGGGCTCTCCTCAGTCACTAAGAAATCACTGCACTATTTACTTCCAGTAATATCACTGCATACCTCTGAGTGCTTAAAACTTACTGTAAATGATAAATATACTATCAAATGCCATTAAGTATGAATGCTTCACTGACATGCAGTTGGACCTTGTTTATATTTTTAAACAGTATGACTAGGTGTAAAATTAAGATTAAGATCAAGCCAAGAAATATACACTCTAATACTTACTTCGGGCTAGACTCAACCTGCGACCTTTAGGGCTGGCTGCTGTCAAATACAATTCTCCATGACTCCCAGGAGAAAAGCCCTCACCCCTCTCACACTGCCATTGCAGTCTTTACCTTTCCCAAGGGTTGTTTCCCTGGCACAGGGAGCATCCATCTGTACCTCCTTCCTTCCCAGCTCAGCCAGTGGGGAAGCGAAAAGACTGCCAGCTGATAGCCTAAGTGTGAAAACATCGAGGGGCCTCTGTTCCCTTTGCCCTCATCTACTAATATACATGAAAATTTATATTAAGTGGACACCTGGGGCTCTGGGCCCAGGTAGAAAGCAGGGTCCTTGGCCAGTTCCCCTGCAGCATGTGCTACCCACATCTGTGTGGACTCTCTGAGCACCTCACCCACATTCTGCACCTGTTAAAGAAAAAAGAAGCATCAGAACTAAGGCACCAAATTGAGAAGGTCCTAAACCACTCACACTCCCAGGTTTCCCCAAATAAAACAACAGCAAGATTCGCATGAGGAACTGCTTTCTTTCTCCCGGAGAAGCTAATCCTAGAGACTTGGACATCAACAGTGACAATGGACACCCCACTGCCCAGGGAGCAAAATGGGCTCTGTACGAGCCCCAGGACCCTCTCCACACGAGCCTACCAGTAGCCCAGCATGCCACAATTCCACCACACAGCCCCCACCCACACAAGAATGCCTCCCAGCCCAGCCTCCCATATCAAAGGCCATAGGCAAGGCTTCTCTTCTGCCCAGAGATCAGAAAAAGAAGGGATGAGAGACCGAAGAGGCTATATATAGCTAGCTGGCAGACCAAGATAAAGGAACGAAATGAGTCACACAGGCCACACACTACACAAGCACTTAACCGCTGCTCAGCACAGCAGAAGGGCCATCCTTGAGCTGCAGAATCAGTGCTGGGGGCAGTTTACTGAAGAGCATAGCTACTTTCTCAGTTACAGGGAAAAGCAGAAACAAGCCCAGAGGGATACAAAAGCAATAACCTTATTAAGTTATTCAAAATCCAGTCTGAAAGTTGGGACAGAAAATCCTCCCTAGTAAAAAGAGGGTACTAAATATTCAGACGAGGATGTGACTAGCAGGTATAAATTACCTAAAGCAGGTAGTATCTCAAGTACTTCATGGAGTTTTCTTTGGATTCCCTCTGGCTGTCCCAGGGAGTGTAGAGGGACTCTTGCCAGTTTTAACCAGAGCAGCTGTACTCCCTCTGCTTTACAGCCTGAGAGGCCAGAGAAGCCTTCACTTCCGTTGGCTTTGGGAGAGAAAAACTCTACTTCTTAAAAGAACAAAAACGGAACGAGGCAGCTTGTCAACCACATTAGAATAGCTAGCCCAGCTTACATTTTGGCCCTCTGCTCTGCAACCAGGACGCCTCCTGTGTGCAGCAATGGCCCCAGCTGTGTATTTACTTACAAACATGACCCAGAGGAGTTTCTTTCATTTAGTGTAAGGAAGCTGCCTTGTACATGGGACACACCTTTATATGTACAAAAGATCTATCGGGCAAAGCCTCCGTGAGAATACTCATCCACAGTGCAAGAATGCCTCAGTGCCTGAAACTCTGACCCATCATAGTGCCACACACATGCAGACCCAGGCACCGCACACACATGTGCACGTATCACATGCACATTCACACACACATCCCCAGAAGTACCAGGGGTTACACATCCAAAATCACCAGGTGATTTGGGAAAGTTCCTCTTATCTAGAACACATAGTAAAAGCCAATATTGAGTGGTGATATTTTAATGAGGATTAATTTATTTTTCTTCTCTCTGTTCCAAAAATGTACTCCACTCTGAGTGTGGTATCTCAGGAGGACCATATCTGACCTGAGAGCTATAAGCAGGTTCTTAGCAGTTGCCTATTCTTAGCCCCTGGTCTTTCCTGCCCTCCTCCTTCGGGAATGCCCCTCCCTCTGCTCTCCAGCAAACTGCTCAGCTGGAGCACAGGATCTTACCACCAAGCAGGAAGGTGGCCTGGGAAGGCCCTGGTATTGCCTCTCCATACTTCAGATTTCAAAGAATAAGGACTGAGGAGCTGGGACAAAAAGTGGAAGGGAAGAAATTTTTTAAATCACAAGGAAAGTAGGAGTGTGACTTCGGATGAGAAACACTGCACATAAAATGCCTATTGTCCACAAGATCAGAGCCAGGCCACCGTGCCATGTGGGTAGGTTGTCATACCTTCTTCTCTTTGTTCTCCCAATCCAGCTCACTACTGCCCGCATTAATTTTGCAGCCTGCACTCCAACAGGCAAGGCTGAGACAGTCCCACATACCCCAAAGAGCAGACCAACCCACTGCATGTCCGTACTGCCGAGAAGACAGCATCTTCCCTTTACAAAGCAGGTAATTTGGAGTAAAAAGATCCTTTAGGGAAAAGACTTGGGTACCTGCCTCACTCTAAACTACAAGATATGGCCCCTTCACTAAACCTCAGAGTATTTCATACACGCAGCTCTGAAAGAATGTCAACGTGAACTGAAAAGTGAATTCTGCTCATTTTGGTTTTTCATAGACCTGTCATTGTAAAATCAGAAGGACAGAAATCCCCTCAAGAGTTAAAAAAATTTTGGCCAGGCAAGGTGGCTCATGCCTGTAAATGTTAGCATTCTGGGAGCCCAAGGCAGGTGAATAGTTTGAGCTCAGGAGTTGGAGACAACCCTGGGCAAGAGCAAGATTCCGTCTCTATTTAAAAAAATAGGAAGAAATTAGCTAGAAAACTAATATATATATATATAAATTAGCTGGGCATGGTGGTGCATGCCTGTAGCCCTAGCTACACGGGAGGCTAAGGCAGGAGGATCGCTTGAGCCCAGTAGTTTGAGGTTGCTGTGAGCTAGGCTGATGCCACGGCATTCTATCCCAGGCAACAAAGTGAGACTCTGTCTCAAAAAAAAGAGTTAAAAAAATTTTGACATGACTTATACAAACTACTGGGCTCAAGTGATCCTCCTGCTTCATCCTACCAAGCAGCTGGGACTACAGGTGCACACCATGCCTAGCTAATAATTAAAATTTTTTATGGAGACAGGCATAGGCTGGTCTTAAACTCCTGGTCTCAACCCACCTACCTCAGCCTCCCAGAGTGCTAGGATTACAGGCAAGAGCTACCAAACATGGCTGGAATATCCTCTTTTTTAAAAATCAATAGTAAAGAAAATGATAGTCCAGCTAGTTAACTTAATGATTTTCATCTTCAAAGAGCCTGAAATACATTTGTGTATTCATCCACATATACCATGTCTTCTGCCAGACAGACATAATATGTTCAACTGCAAAAGATTAAAAAAAAAAAGCCTGTCAGTATAGATCTAGGACACCTACTCTAAGGTCTCCAGGTTCTCAAGCGTCTGCTCCTATGCAGTGGTCCCCAGTGTTTTGGGCAGCAGGGACCAATTTCATGGAAGATAATTTTTTCCATGGATGAGGGGTGGAGAATGGCAAGCAATGGGGAGCACCTGTAAATACAGATGAAGCGCCATCTCATCTCCTGCTGTTACACCAGGTTCTTAACAGGTCACTGACTGGTACCAGTCCATGGGCCAGGGGTGGAGGACTACAGCCCTACAGAGTAAGGCACAAGATCACCGGAACTGACCTACCAGATAGATGCCTATGCCATCCATCTCTCCTCCCACCACCTGCCATTGGAGAGGACATCATGGTGCCACTTAGCAAGTCCCCACTATCCCTCCCTGCCCTGCTCTGGCATGGTGCAGCTCTTATTCCCTCCACACCTATGCCAGTGCTCTGCAAGCAGCTCCTTAGGTGGGAGGAAGTGTAAGAGTTGGGGGAGGATGTTTCCACTGTGCTACCACAAGCTTGCTGACTTTCTAGCTGGATTCCTGAGGATGGTCATTTTAGGCACATTTTACCTTTGGTAGTTGGTTTTGTGTGGCATATCCAAGGCAAGACATGGAAGGCAGCAATGCCCTCCCTGTCAAGCTCCTACTTCCCCCAAGTCCTCATACAGCAGCCACATGGCACTTGACACCAGGCTCTCCTCCCTGAGCTTGATGTGCACACAAGACAGGGTCCCTGCTCCTCAGAAGCTGAGGGCCCATCCTGGAAATCATAAAACAATACAAGAGGTAGATGGAACATGACTCTCAGCAAGTTGTTTCTATTTTGTACCTTTTATAAAACAGAAAATTTCTCAAAGATTAACAAGAATCCAATTGAGCAACTAAAAACTCTAGCTACAGCTGAGTGCTACTGTGTACCATCTAGTTACATCTAGCTAGATGATACAGAATGCACTATAGCTGAATGCATTTTGTACCATCTAGTACCATTTATGTGGTAAACACTTTATTATGTGCTTTATCTGCATCATTTCATTTTATCTTCAGAATAACATTGTAAGTATAATGTTATCCCCATTCTAGAAATAAGCAATTAAATTAAGGTTCAGGGAGGATAATTTCACACCCCCCACACACACACACACAAAGGCCACACACAGACAGCAAGTGATGGATGGAGCTGGGAGAACTGACCCACTGGGCGTTGGCTGGCTCCAGTGTCTATACCCCCTTCCTAAAACACTGCCTTACTTGGTGGGTTCAAATTTATTAACTGTGTCCTTTCTTACTTTTTCTTGCCCTTTCTGTAGTAATTTTTTTTTTTTTTTTTTTTTTTTTTGAGACAGAGTCTCACTCTGTTGCCCGGACTATAGTGCCATGGCATCAGCCTAGCTC
This sequence comes from Microcebus murinus, assembly GCF_040939455.1. Classification (NCBI taxonomy): domain Eukaryota; kingdom Metazoa; phylum Chordata; class Mammalia; order Primates; family Cheirogaleidae; genus Microcebus; species Microcebus murinus. The sequence continues at coordinate 98,823,114 of NC_134113.1, read as the reverse complement.
ATAGCAATCTCAAACTCCTGGGCTCAAGCCATCCTTCTGCCTCAGCCTCCCGGGTAGCTGGGACTCCAGGCATGCGCCACCATGTCTGGCTAATTTTTTTCTATATATTTTTTTAGTTGTCCAGCTAATTTATTTTTATTTTTAGTAGAGATGGGGTCTCTTGCTCAGGCTGGTCTTAAATTCCTGAGCTCAAACGATACTGCCGCCTCAGCCTGCCAGAGTGCTAGGGATTATAGGTATGAGCCACCGCGCCGGGCCTATAGTAAATTTTTATAAGTGTACATGTCACATCTCTTATTCAATTCCCTATATAATCTGACATATTTTTTTAATGAGTGGTGACTATTAGCGAGTCCACACATACTGACTGTTGTGTGTCAAAGCTGCATCAGGTGCTGCAAAGAGATCCAAACAAAAGACGAATTTGTAAAGTGAATGAAGAAATCTGCAAAACAGTTAATAATAAAAAGTGAAAAGTAAGTACCATATGAGATATATAAGCAAATGCTTCTCTGTGTACACAAAAATCACCTGGGGAGCCTGTTACTAGGTTATTAAATATGAAATGTTCGATTTCCTTAAGTATTAAATTTGACGGTTGATATCTCTTGACATTTCACTTTGACACTTCTTGTTTATTTTTAGTGTGAAGGTATATCCTCAGTCTTTTAAACACACATCTTGGTTTGTAATTGTCTTTCAAAACTTTTTTTGAGTGATTTTTGTGAAACCATGGATAAGTCAAAAATTTGCGTTATTGTCAAATATGAGTTCTGTCCTGGAGCCAATGCAGGCCAGAATAGCTCAAAATATCAATGAAGTGTTTGGGAAGGATGTGGCTAATGAGCACACAGTACGTCGATGGTTTGATAAGTTCCATTCTGGTGGTTTTAATCTTGAAAATGAGCCACATGGGTGACCTGAGACCAAGGTAGATAATGATGAGTTGAAAGCTGTAGTGGAAACAAATCCATCTCAACCTACATGTGAATTAGCAGCAAGGTTTGAATGACATTACTATTCCAACAATATTGGACCACTTGAACAAATCAGCAAGGTAAAGAGGCTGGAAAGATGGGTTCCACTTGAATCAAGAGAAACTGTCTCAAAGTTTGCCCTTTTTTGCTGTCACAACATAAAAGTGAGCCACTTCTACACTGTATTGTTACATGTGATGAATTCTTTTTGACAATTGCAAGCATTCGGCACAGTGCCTGGATAAAGAAGAAGTGCACAGTTCAAAACCAAATATTTGTCAAAAAAAGTGCTAATGGTGTCTGTCTGGTGGTCTGGTGCTGGTATTATCCATTACAGCTTCATAAAACCTGAATCAATTACAGCAGATGTCGACTGCAGCCACATGGATGAAATGATGAGGATGCTTGTGATTAAGCAGCCAAGATTGGTCAACAGAGACAGGCCAAAAATCCTCTTGCAAGATAATGCTCAACCACATGTCGCACAAACAACACTGCTCAAACTACAGCAGCTGGACTTGGAAACTCTCTGTCATCTACCGTATTTACCAGACCTTGCAACTGACTACTACTTCTTCCAGGCTTTGGACCACTTCTTCAAGGAAAAATACTCAATTCTCAACAAGCTGTGGAAAACACCTTTCACGATTTCATCGCCACTTGTTCTCCAAGCTTCTTCATTGGCTGGCATAAATTAGCTACCGTTAAGATGGCAAAACTGTGTAGATACCTTAGGTGCATACTTTGATTAACTCTACTGCTTCTTGTCTGAGATATAATAAACTACATTTCTTATTTTAAATGAGACATTTCATATTTAATGACCTAATACAACGCAAATTTGGAAGCAGTAGGTCTATGTGGGGCCTAAGATGCTGCACTTCTAATGAGCTTCTGGGCCATGAACCGATCAACAAGGAGCTGAAGTGCTTCCCAAGACTACCTGGGCTGGGGGCCTAGAAAAGGTCAAGAAGTGAATCAGAAGCAGAGCCTTTAGAGCACTAAGTAGAATCTGGAGAAGTCTGGGGTAGATTGTCATCAGGAAGAGAGGAAATAGTATTTTAGATAGAAAGGGAAAAAAAGTCAGGCAAAAAAGCACAACTGCATAGGTTTTTTAGGATATCGCCATCTATTTAAAAAACATAAAAACACTCCTAAACTGTATCACAGTTGATTGCCAGAAATTGCAAGACTCAATTCTCTTTGAAGAACTCCTAATTCTCTTTGAAGAAAGACTTTTATTGACTAGCCTGAGAATAAGTTCAAAGTAGGGAATGGCTTTTGTTTGCTGATCTAAAAAAGAGTAACATTCATGATAAACATCTTGCAGAGGGCAGTCCCAGTGACTCTAATTCTTGATGAAGCCCTGAGGTTTAAAGTAATGAACTTTGGCACACCACAAGCCACTAGCCAAAGAATGTTTCATGAGACATTTTTTATTTATTTATTTATTATTTTATGATATTTTTTATTTTATTTTATTTTATTTTTACTTTTTTGAGACAGAGTCTCACTTTGTTGCCCAGGCTAGAGTGAGTGCCATGGCGTCAGCCTAGCTCACACAACCTCAAACTCCTGGGCTCAAGCAATCCTTCTGCCTCAGCCGAAGTAGCTGGGACTACAGGCATGCGCCACCATGCCCGGTTAAGTTTTTCTATATATATTAGTTGGCCAATTAATTTCTTTCTATTTATAGTAGAGACGAGGTCTCACTCTTTTTTTTTTTTTATTTCAGCATATTATGGGGGTACAGATTTTTTTTTTTTTTTTTTGAGACAGAGTCTCGCTTTGTTGCCCAGGCTAGAGTGAGTGCCATGGCGTCAGCCTAGCTCATAGCAACCTCAAACTCCTGGCTCAAGCAATCCTCCTGCCTCAGCCTCCCGAGTAGCTGGGACTACAGGCATTCGCCACCATGCCCGGCTAATTTTTTGTATATATATTAGTTGGCCAATTAATTTCTTTCTATTTTATAGTAGAGACGGGGTCTCGCTCTTGCTCAGGCTGGTTTCGAACTCCTGACCTTGAGCAATCCACCTGCCTTGGCCTTCCAGAGTGCTAGGATTATAGGTGTGAGCTACCGCGCCCAGCCTCATGAGACATTTTTAAATACTTACCATCCCATAATGAACAAGAAAGGAAATCCCACTGTCAGCTCCACCCTATGCCACCTACTAACATGGGTGTCCCAGGGGAAAGGCCAGCACAGTGGTCTCTCCAACTGGGCTATTTGGTGATGTGGCCCAGCTTCCTGGCTGGGCTACTTCCTCTGCCGTCTCAGACTAATTGGCACTGCCCTTACTCAACAAGTTCCTCAGCAACCAGAAATGAATGTCCAGGCTATAAGCAAACATCACCCGGATGACCCTGCAGCACACACACTGTATATTTGTGAAGAGGCGGGGTGGTATGGCCAGGATCACTGGATTCAGAATCAGGAGACAGGGATCTGAACCAGGGCTCTGTCATTTAATAAGCTACATAACCTCTCTAAATACATTTTCACATTTACAAAATGAATCTACTACTTTACTATTTTGGATAAACTTCAAAGCCATAGGAAGTCCTTCAAATGCTGTCAAGTACCACAGAAACACAAGACCTCATTCCTAAAGGGTCTAAGAGATAAGGACAGGCCCTTTATGACACTCTTCCCTTCATCACACACGCCACTGTACAGACCTAGTATTCATTATTTCTATTTCACAAAGGGAAAAACTCAAAGCACAGAGAAGAAGCCATGAACTTATTCGGGTCAAACACCAAATCCATGATTGTTGAGGAATAAAACAACTGCTAAAGGTTGCCAAGAAGTCAAACATTTTTGTTATAGAATAATTAGAGAGCAATCTATCAATGCACCTCTAGAAAAATCAGTATTTTAACTTTTTTTTTTTTTGAGACAGTGTCACTCTCCTGCCCGGGCTAGAGTGCCATGGCGCCAGCCTAGCTCACAGCAACCTCAAACTCCTAGGCTCAAGCAATCCTCCTGCCTCAGCCTCCTGAGTAGCTGGGAATACAAGCATGCGCCACCATGCTCAACTAATTTTTTTCTATATATTTTTAGTTGTTCAGCTAATTTCTTTCTATTTTTTTTAGTAGAGACGGGATCTCGCTCTTGCTCAGGCTGGTCTCAAACTCCTGAGGTCAAATGATCCTCCTGCCTTGGCCTCCCAGAGTGCTAGGATTACAGGAGTGAGCCACCGTGCCCAGCCTAACATTTCTTTCTTTTTCTTCTTTTTTTTATTTTTGAGACAGAGTCTTACTTTGTTGCCCAGGCTAGAGTGAGTGCCGTGGCGTCAACCTAGTTCACAGCAACCTCAAACTCCTGGGGTCAAGCGATCCTGCTGCCTCAGCCCCCCCCCCCCCCCCCCCCCCCCGAGTAGCTAGGACTACAGGCATGCGCCACTATGCCCGGCTAATTTTTTCTATATATATTAGTTGGCCAATTAATTTCTTTCTATTTATAGTAGAGACGGGGTCTCGCTCTTGCTCTGGCTGGTTTCGAACTCCTGAAATCAAACGATCCGCCCGCCTCAGCCTCCCAGAGAGCTAGGATTATAGGCGTGAGCTACCACGCCCAGCCAGCCTAACATTTCTTTGTTTGTTTTTTTTTTGTTTGTTTTTTTTTTGAGACAGAGTCTCACTTTGTTGCCCAGGCTAGAGTGAGTGCCGTGGCGTCAGCCTAGCTCACAGCAACCTCAAACTCCTGGGCTCGAGTGATCCTTCTGCCTCAGCCTCCCGGGTAACTGGGACTACAGGCATGCGCCACCATGCCCAGCTAATTTTTTATATATATATCAGTTGGCCAATTAATTTCTTTCTATTTATAGTAGAGACGGGGTCTCGCTCTTGCTCAGGCTGGTTTTGAACTCCTGACCTCGAGCAATCCGCCCGCCTCGGCCTCCCAAGAGCTAGGATTACAGGCGTGAGCCACAGCGCCCGGCCCAGCCTAACATTTCTTAAAGGTGCCCTACAAAAGCCAAATCACTTAGAATTCACCTCCTGTTATCTGACACATGAAAACCCAGGGTGGAGTTGACTGGAAGGGTGAGAACAAGATTCCAGCACTGGCTTATTAGACCATACATCCTTGGACACAATGCTTGTTTGGGCAAGGAATCAGTTTCCTTTTCTGTAAAAAGACAGGACTAGACTAGCTAAGCGGTTAAATCTTTTGTTAGCAGCCAATCTCTAACACCTAGAATAGGTAAAAGCTGCTCTAAGTAGGGGTAGGTGCTGCCCAGTCATCCCAACATCCTATTCTCTTCTCCCCAGACCCTCTCAGCAACCTCATATTTTCCTTTCCTTGAGGAACCACCGAGGAAATTCCAGCATCCACCCTGTAAGCCTCTGAGCGGTGTCTAAGCCCAGCTCTGGCCTCCCAGGACAGTAGGGCAGGTGTGCAAGCAGGGTGAGCTGGAGCCGCCTCCTGCAGTTCCCCACTCCACTCCACTCTCACAGCCTCCTAAAATCTGTGGCAATTCTGGAGCCGAGTAGGCAGAACTAACCCAACCTGGGGAGGGAGTGGGAAAGGAGTAGGAACAGAAAGAGGGAATAATCAAATATAAAGGAGAGGCTCAACGATCAACCAATCACATGCCACAAAACACAACAATAAGCCTCTGAACTTTTATGACCTGCTATTAGGGCAAGGGAGCTGTGCAGAGAGAAATCCACACGGAAGCTGGTCTGTCACACAGAATGCCACAGAGCATGCTCCAGGCAGAGCACCTGACAATACAGGATTTACCTGATGAGCAAAGGACAACTGTCTGTGTGGGAAGCACTGTCAAGGGCACAAGAGTTGGGGACCTCATTTCAATTCCAACTCTGTCCCTTTCCTATCCATGTGACTTTGGGGCAGTTTCGTAACCTCTCAGTTTCCTTTTCTGACAAAAGATGACAAAAACCTAACTTGGAGGAAGACTGTAACATATGTAAAATGGCTTTTATAGTGCTCGACACATAGCAAGCATTCAATAAAGCCTGGAGATGACAATGATGATGATGGCAAGTCTGCCTTCCATTCCTAACTTCAGTAAAATAATAGTAGCATCAAATCCAAATCCTTCATTCAACAGGTCTCATGAACACAGAAAGAACAACCTGCTCTAAGCCCTCTACATGTGCTGTTCTTAGTGGAAAGTACTCTCCTCATTGCCTCCTGACTCTTTCCTCTATCTCCGGGCACCCGAATATGATATGAAGGTAAACAAAACAGTCAACTTACCTTCTCTTATACACATAAGGCCAGAACCAGACGCCAGAGGAAAAAACTTAACTAACTAGCTAAAATAAATTGAACACAAGAACCTCTCTGAAACCAACCTTCAGGACAGCTCATAGCAAGAATCGACATTATCAGATTCTTGATCTTTTCTCCTCGCACCTCAAAAATAACTTCTGGGGCATGCGGTGGGCAAAGTATTTCCATGTGAGCCAGAAGTCCCCTTCCCTGAGAAAGACAGAAATGGTGTGACAGGAAGGGACCTGAAGCGCGGGTGGATGAAAGCCTGATTCCCTAGGCCTGCCAGAGAACACTGCATCTCAGCCGCCCTGGTGTCTACATATGATGTTTCTGGGACAGGGGACTGTGGGGTCTGGGTTGGGAGGTATCAATATCCCAATGTCGCACAACAAACAGAAACCCTGCCCTCTGGTTTTGAGAGAAAGAAGAGTCACTTAAGGAGCATGCTAGGGAAAGAATGTGACATTATGTAAGATATGAGGTTAGAAAGCTGTAACACTGGAAACTGTGAGAGAAGGTGGGAAATTCCCCCTTCCTAGAATATAAGATCCATGAGGATAAGAATTTTTATCTGTTGGGATCACTGCTACCACCTTTAGCACCTAGAACCTGTTACAGAAAAATTATTCAACGATACTTGTTAAAACACAGTAAGGAAAACTTTCTTCAGGACCACCATAACGGTAGGTGTAGGGACCACTGCAACAGGGTCTTACAGTAGAGAAGAGAGACTGGGCTAAACTCAGAATCTAGCTTGAGTAATTGGAAATTTATAGCCAAGGAGAAGTAGGGGTGAGCGGATGGAAAATGAGTAAGAGAAAACACCAGGGGTTGGGGGATTCCGGCTGAACCGACCTAACAGGATTCTTGCAGAAGATGGCCAGGGTGATCAAACATCACGTGGGAGTCGGTGGAGGATAAAGAACCTCATCAGATATCAAGGGTGATCAGATATCAAGGATGAGGGGTTCTGGCTAAACTAACTTAGAAGAGTTCTGTGCTAAAAGTAGATTTTACGAAGAAGTGCACAGATGGGTCTAGGAGAAGATTCCGAACCCTGACTAAAGTTGATCAGACAAAGAATCTTTATCAAACCATGTCTGAAACACAGTGGACACTCAAACACTTGCTGAATGAATGAAAGACAGGGAGAAGTAGAAATCCAATATGGTTAAGGGCATAGGCTTTGAGTCGAAAGGAACTGGATTCAAATCTTTTTTTTGCTACTTACTAGCTGTGTGACTTTAATTAAGCACTCAATCTCTCTGATACTCAATACCCACACCACAGATTCTTGTTAAGGACTAAATGACAACACATTTGGCCATTGAGAATGCCTAGCTCAAAGAAGCTCTCCATAAATGGTGACTTTTACCTATGATCATCTTCTTTTTCCCTTACCCCACTCCTTCAAAAATCTCCCTAGTTTGGGGTAGAAAAAGAAAAGCAGGCACCATAAAGAATCATCTGGGAGTGGCAGTTGCAGCCCTGTTCCATCTGTCCTGCCCCTCCACCAAAGGTGTGTCTGCCCTGCCCTCAACGCCCTCTCTGACCTTTCGTTCCTGTGAAAGCCATGTCTACCCATCCCCCTCTACAGAGACCCTCCTTCTGTCCTCCCCAGGAAAGGATGCGCCTATCAGTATGCTGAGGACTGGCAGCAACACACTCACCAAAGCCGACCCAGCATGGAAGAGGCTTGGAAGAAGCTGTGTGCTGCAGGGAAAACAGTTGGCATCCAGAGAGGCCCCCAGCTGAGAGCCAATCAGAATCTGGGAACCAAGACAGGCTCTCCTACACTCACTCACACACTTATTCCCACCTATCAACATCCCAGAATATATTCTTTTAATTCTTACAAATTAACACTTTCTCAAGCTGCTCCTGGGAGAAACGTTTTCCAAGATGAATCCTACATTTCTCCTGACAGCTCCATTTGCTATGCATCTCAATATGTCAGTGACAATTTCCTGGACAACTTCCAGCCCCAGGTGGGAGGTGGAAATAGATCTTATGCCTGAAAAGCCCCAAGCCATCATCACAGAGATGCTGAGCATTTGACTTGGAAAAGATTTGAGATCTTTGACTAACTTACTGAGCTGACAGCAGACTCCAGGTTTCCTAAGGATTTGGGTCCAGAGAGAATTTAGGAATTTCAGATTTTTAGTCATAAGCCAAAATCTTGGACCATTAAATGGTGTCTGTGAATGTTTATGGGCACAAAGGAAGAAAATGAGCAGCAAGAGAGGCTCTTGAGAGAGTGTTCTCTAACTCCTGATCTCGTAGGAGGTACAGCTACAGGGAGGGGACATAAACACACCTATTAACATACACGTAATGCCTCCTCTGGCTGAACTCAACTTGTTCAGAGGTGCTGCATATAGATCTGGGCCCACTCCTCCAGCCCTGCAATGGTAAGCTAAGTGGACCACATATCAAGACCACCACACCTCTTAACAGATGGGATTCAGAAGGCGGGTGGGGAGGAAGAGCCCAGAGACCTAGTAACAGCAACCTTCCACAAGTCAGCCCAAGCCCACACTGCCACCCATTACTGTTGACTAAGACTCTTATCCACAGAAATACATGCACTGTCACCCACAGGGCTTCAAACTGATTCCTGCAATTAGAGTATGACTTAGCCAGAGAAGAGAACAAAGGAGAGATACAAGGACAGCCAGCCTGTATCTGGAGAGAGGATCATTGTGTACACATGCAGCTCCTCTCTATGTGCAAAGGAGACAGGACAGGAAGAAGTGATTATAGTAGACACATTAACTACAGCAAAGATATCAGACACACTTACTATAGCAAAGACTTCTTTCTTATAAATAGTACCCCAATTTTATTAGAGCCAGTAATGTGCTCAGTTACAAAATCATATTTCCCAGCCTTCCTGGAAGCTAGCTGTTACCATGTTTTCTAAGTTCTGGCTAATAAGATATAAGCAACAGTGTCTGGACCTTCCAGAAAGACTTGTTTAAAGGAGTCTCTCAAATAGGAGAGCACCTTTTGCCTTTCTCTTCATTTCTTCCCTTTAATGTTTTCCCTGGAAACAGATATAAGATGGCTAGAGCTCCAGCAGCTATTTTTGACCATGAGGTAACCCTTAAGGATAGAAACTATGTGCGAGGGTAGCAGGATTAGGTCAAGATAAACTCTTACCTGTCAATCCATAGAGTGGACCACACAACTACCATGCTGCAGCTAAAGAACATCTATCTTTCTCGATAGAAGAAAAGAAACAAACTCATTGGCCACACTGGCTCTGGGCTTCCCTTCCTTTACAGAGGAAAATCTTTCATGTTTAAGCTACATTTTGCAATTTCCAACTAAAACTAATCCTAACTGATGCAATAACCCAAACAGAGAGCTTTATTTACTAAGGGAAGCTCTGAAGGAGATAAAATGGTATAGATGGAGACTGAATAGATTCCCACCACAGCTGCTTGTCCTGCTTACAGAAAAGAGCTTTGCCGGGAGTTTAAGTTTCAATTCCTGCTACTGAGAAAAGAGCAGAGCTTTTCTTAGGGAGTTAAGGGCAAGGAAGACTCATCCCTAAGAAATTAAATATTCCATGTTACCCATAACTGGAGTCTTAGAATAAACTGACCCAGTGAAGCAGCATGATTTGATCTCTTAAGCGGACCCTGGATGACATAAACCTATACATTTTCCTCACCAATTAAAATAATGCAAACTCCATTACAGTTAACCTATAACACTTTTAGGAGAGCTTTTCTTCTACTGTCTCCTGCAGAAAACCCCTCCCAATACAAAACTCAACAAACCTTCAAACCTTCATTAACTCATCCTCACTAGGGCCACATTAGGCCCTCAGGCCATGTTGCTAATTGTGTTTCAGAAGTTCCAAAAAATGCAAATCTCTAACAGACAGAGAAAGAGTTGACCACACTCCAGGTAATGGTGACGATGATAACAAATGGCTGGAGGTAGCTATGGAAGAAAGGAAACAGAGCTACAGCTAGGTTCTGTGTTCCCGCCTGAGGTGTCTCAATCAGCCAGACACCTCGGCCTCAGCTTCATCCCCTGTAAAAGCTGGAACTGACTTCCTTTTCTATCCCAGAAGCCACACAGAATCATCAACAGGTCATGCTGAACTGTCCATCATGGAGTAGACTACAACACTAGCACGCAACAGCCAGCAGGGCCGAAACTGCCACAAGGGGCTTAAGAGGTAGTAACCTGGTCTTACTGCCTGTTTTACAGAGGTATGGTTCTAAATGCAGCCAGCATTAGCAGTGATCTACAACGACAGCCTACATTGGAAGAAGGGTTGGGGGTGGGGGGACAGCATTGTTTTTGCTAGTAAAGAATTAGGTAGGTTAGGGAAATAAATACCCCTCCCTCCCCACATGGAGAGAATCCTGTGGGACAGAAAAATAAAGATAAATAAATGAGGGGAAAAAAATGGAAAGGGTACAGAAAAAAAAAGATTAACTAGATAGAAGACAGACCTCATAAGGCAAGGTTGAAGAAATCAGACTCATTTGACATGAAGATGAAAAAAATCATGATACCTTCTCTGCCTTCAAGATCCAGTAATGTTCCATAGCCTATAAGTATACTATGTATGCAAAAAGCACTTAATATGTGTTGACTGACTGATTAGCTACAGAAAGCTTCTCTCTCAGCCCCATGGGAAGATAGGAAGACAAGATGTGCCCAAAGAACAGCAGAATGGTTTGGGGCAAGCATCACCTCCAGAGCTGAGGTGTCCCTATGGCGCGCCCACCTTCCCCAGCACTGCCGTCTCTCACCACCCCACACTCTCGCCAGGCAGTGAGCTCACCGGGGACAGCAAGGCGCGGCCTACTCCTCTGCATTTATGTAAGAGTGTGTGTGTACGTGTGTGCCCCCCAGAGACTGGCTCCTAGTGCATAACAGGTGCAGAATAAATAAATGAAGTCCTCAAATATCTATTATTCACTCCCTATGTGCCAGGCACTATAGACAGAACATGAACAAAACAAACAAAAATTCCTGTCCTCTAGTGAGGAGAGATAGCACACAAGTGACCCTGACACATGAGAAGGAAACACGCTGTGGAGGAGAAGCCGAGTGGTGAGGACAGGGAAGCAGGGGGTGTTGGGGAGGGGGCTGCACCATCACCCAGGCTGGCAAGTGGGAGCAGAGGCTGGAGGGGCAAGCCTTGGGGTCACCGGCGGTCGGGGGAGAGGCCTTTCCGGCACAGGAAGAGCACATGCTCAAAAAAAGATGGCATCGGCGAGGTAGAATGGCAAGGCAGGGAACAAGCAGACCTCGTGGGGCCCTATGGGCCCCCATGAGGGCTTTAGCCACATGGGGTGCAACAAGGAATCACCGCAGAGGGTTGGACAAGGGAGAATGTTAGCAGGACTGCTCTGGCCGGCAGCTGATGATATATTCAGGGACTTGAGGGTGGAACAGGGAAACCAGTTAGAAACCTGCTGCAGAAACCCAGGAGACAGACAGATGGTCATGGCCTGGCCTGGAGAAGTCTCAGTGTACGTCGAAGTCAGAATCAAAACACGATGGTGGACTTCATAGGATCTGCTAATGGGTAAAATATGAGGTGTGGGAATGAGAGGCTACTCCAAAGATTTTTGCTCTGAGGAACTGAAAAGATAAATGAAGAACAAACTGACAAAAGCACAAACACATAAATCTCCTTCCTGGTGGCCCCACCAGGGGCAGAGGAATAGATGAACTAGCCCCCAGCCATTCTCGCTTGCAGGAGTGCCAGCCCCTGAGAAGTCAGGTAGTCCTCTTCCCCTCAGCTCCCACCCCAAGGGTGCCAGGCTCTGGATCCAGCCTCTCACCCCACAGTCCCTCCCTCAGTGGATAGCACAGGCCTCACACCAGCGGGACCTGCTGGAGTTCCTCATCAACCCTGAATAAGTCCACACAGGTCCTCACAGAGCTCCCAACAAAGCAAAAGCCCCATCCTCCGCACATACACGAGCTCCTGGAGTTTCCTCCCCACACAGAGGCCCTTGTGTTACTAAGGAGCCAGTAATAGCTCCAACATGGCAGGGGGTGGCCCAGACTCAGGATGGGGAGGGGAGAAAAGGGGACAAGAAGAGGACAGCAAGAGAGGCTAGAGGGTCTGCACCCCAAACCTGCTCTGGGGCTGTGCCTGCCCCTAGCCATCCTGGAGATAGCTCCCCTTCAAAGGCAGGCCCCAGCCCCTTAGCCCTGCTGCCAGTACCTGCTCCACCGCCTGGGCCACCTGCAGCTGCTCTTCAGCACCACCTCACCTTCCCAAGAGCAAGGAGGCATTGTAGGACCATGACACTGTCTTTGAAAACCTACTGTCTGGGGTTTCTGTTCCTAGCCAAATCCACACAGCCCATTTCCTAGACATTCAAATGGAGACGGACTACAAGACCTATAGAAAAAAGAATTCAAAAGAGGCAAAGACAGGAAAGGGCTTCGTACAGGTAATTCTCTAGGCCAATGACTGCAGAGGGGGTAAGTTTGTCACTTGATGTTTGCTGACTGCTTACAGTATAACCCGTGTGATGACTGTTCAAAGAGGCTCACAAAAAGCAAGACACCATTCCAACTCTCCAGAAGCTTAGGATCCTGGAAATCAAGGGAAAGAACTAATGCACCTGTTACAACAAACAAGCAAACATGTCCCAAACTGCATGGCCAGGCCATCTACAGGGTAGGGATGGTTAGGATTTGGATAAGCAGAGAAGAGAGAGCAGGGCATTCAGGGACAGAGGAGGCATAGCCAGGGCAGAGAGGCTGGAGGAGGCTGGCGGGGCAGAGAGGCTGGGGGAGGCCAGGAGGCAGAGCTGCCCAGCAGGAGGTTGCTGGAGCTTTGGGAGCCAACAGGAGAACTGATGAGGGATGTGGGAGGGGGACAGGAGTGTTCAAAGCAGCCTGGCCCAACCACAGCAGGAGGGTGGGTGGCACTGAGGAAGCTGCAACTGCCGTCAGGCCATGGAAGCCTGGGTGATCATCTGGGCATGGGATGAAGGGAGACCAGATTACAACTGCAGCAGTGGAAACCAGAATTTTAAAATGGAAAATCATTTAACAAATGCTACAGCACAAATTGTGGCAGGTGTAGTTTTAGATGCTGGGGATAAGCAATTTCTGAACACATTCTGAAGACAGAAATAACAAAGCAGATGAGATACACAGGGTATGTAAACCAATTGCTGATTTTATTCATTTATTCTGTCTGCTGTTCAGGAGCAGGGAGGTGACAAACACTTCTATACTCCAATCAGTGACTTAACTTTACAACTTTCCTAGATGCAGAATGTTTAAAAGAAGACTCTGTTAGGGACACCCATGCATGAGATGAAATGACGACCAACTCTGTTCCTCAATGACAGTGATTACATAAATGTGGGGGAAGGAGTTGACAATCCCCAGCTCCTAAGCATACGGCAAGAAGGCTGTTCACAGGAGGTGGGCCTACTTCACCCACTCCTTACCCTGCCACAGCCAACAGAACAGTGGGCTGAGGCTCTGATACCCCTTGGCACTGAGGTAATCCTTTTATCTGGCCCCCAAACCCCTGTCAAATGCTCTATAAGCCACAGGAATCAGCACAAACTTGGCAAGGGGGTAAAATTAGGCTCCACTAAAGACACAGACACTTGCATCAAGAGAGCCAAGAAAGTCACTTCTGCACCCTCCCCTCCTAACCCGCACCAAAATCAATACCACAGGCTGGGTAACAGCCTTGCAAGGTAAGATACTCCTGGCTCCAGACAAGTGGCCACTATACCCACTGAGCAACCAGCTCAGGGTCAACCATGCACAAGGTTCCAGGGACATACTTTAAGTGTGTGTGTCCCTACTCACATCACATTTATAGTACACAGTAAAATCTGAGACCCTCATATATTTTTTAATGCAATGGCAATAGCAACAAAAGTGCTCATAGAGACTCCCTTCCAAGTCGTTTTCAATGGCAGACAGAGGTCAGCGTGTTTTCTAACCCAGGCCACAGGACGTTATAAATGGAGTGTTCAAAATGGTGTCATTACTGGAGTTGTAATTCTATGTTCTAACAAGAATGAAGAAAGGAGCCGGACAATACCCAAAGAATCAGCCTCTCCTCTTCAGCTCCACTGGGAAACTCAAGAAGAGCAAAGCTGGAACAAGGCCAGCTTGCTGCTATTCCCTGTCACTCTGTGTTCTGTGGCACCCGGCCCTTCCATCACATCCTTCCCATCACATTTTTATCTTGCACAGTTGAGGCCAAATATGCAAAGCCCAATCTTTCAGCCCTTTACAAAGTAGCTGCTAGCCAAGGACATCACTCCACGTAGGACACCACTGCCAATGCCAGCAGCCCCCAAATGTTGAGTTTTTACTTCTTTTGACAATCTGCCCACACGACTAACGTGTGTCTTTGGGTTTTGTCCACCACCTCTACACACAGCACACACCCACACGAATACCAACCATAACTGGGTGGAGATGAGGAGGGGGTGTCAAAGGGATTAGCTCCACAGGACTTTGACTCTATGTGAGACCAAACACTTAAAAATCTAACTCATGCACTTCTGCCAGCTGTAGCCCACTGTCACAGTGCACACTAGAATCCTCCAAACAATAAGGTTCTGTGGGCATGGAATTTGGTCCACAAATAAGCTGTCCCTTTAAAGATCTGCAGCAATTTAAAACCAGCTGGTTTCTGGAATGAGCCAGTCCTCAAAAAGCAGCTCTCACTTCATCTACAAAGGACAAGGTCCAACGATTTGTGTTTAAAAAAAAGAATCGCTCTACAGATAAATTTAAGACTCTGACACACTGTTGGTTCAAGAACAAGGGGTTAGGGAATTTTAGAAGCAGTAGCCCTAAGGCACTGACCTTGGCAGCTGAATGGAACTGCACAGCTAAAACTAAATGTGGCTAGCCTAGGTATGGGAATAGGTGAAGGTAAATACTCCAAAACAGAAGCACAATAGCCACAGGTACAAAGCTCCTTATGGGGACCTTGGTACCATGTGACTCCAGCGCAGATCCAGCAGAGCTGGGCTGCCCAACCCTGGCAGGAGTCTCCCACGCACTGTGGAAGTCCTCTGAAAGAGGGAGGAAACTGCCACTGCAGGAAAACCATGCATTCTCCTCTCTCCTTTCCCTTTCCTTCCCCCCACTCTTTTCTATTTAAAAAAGACAACTACTTCTGTGTTTGAGAAAAGATGTGACTGAAAGAGTTCTTCCAAATCAGAAAACAATACCTGTCTTTTTAAAGGATTTCAGTAATACCTGTAATCTATAAAAGAGCCCGGAACTGACACAACATGGTTATAATTTCAGTGCTTAAGAGAAGCACGCCTGTAATCCTAGCACTATGGGAGGTCGAGGGTGGGGGGATGGGATGGGATGGGATTGCTCGAGGTCAGGAGTTCGAAACCAGCCTGAGCAAGAGCGAGACCCCTTCTCTATTATAAATAGAAAGAAATCAATTGGCCAACTAACATATATAGAGAAAAAATCAACCAGGCATGGTGGCACATGCCTGGAGTCCCAGCTACTCAGGAGGCTGAGGCAGGAGGACTGGCTTGAGCCCAGGAGTTTGAGGTTGCTGTGAGCTAGGCTGACGCCATGGCACTCAATTTAGCCTGGGCAACAAAGCGAGACTCTGTCTCAAAAAAAGAGAGAGAAGCACTGAAGGCATATCATTTTCTACACAGTGATTTAAGTTAGTTTCTTACCACACATTTGAGAGGCTTCATTCTTTGGTCTCCTACCTCAGAGAAAGCACCTACTCCATACCACACAGTGTAATGATAGTGATGTTGATGATGATATTATTAGTAATAACTACATTTATAATTTATTAATCACTACTATGTGTCAGGGATTGTTTAAGATATTAATTCTCATTGTGAGGCATAATTATCAGCATGATTTTATAGATAAGAAAAAGGAAACAGAGAGGTTAAGTAACTAGCCCAAAGTCACACAGTGATATAGCTGACACTTGATCCCAATAAGTCTGGAACCACTAGGACTAAACAGCCTCTATACTTCTATCTGCTATCATCTTAATCCAGAAATGACTCTATGAATAGTTACAATTAGCAGCAAATTACAGATGAAACAAGCATTAAAAAAGCATTAATGAAACAAGCATTAAAAAAAAGCTAGATAAGGCCGGGCGTGGTGGTTCACGCCTGTAATCCTAGCACTTTGGGAGGCTGAGGCGGGCGGATTGCTCAAGGTCAGGAGTTCAAAACCAGCCTGAGCAAGACCCCGTCTTTACCAAAAATAGAAATAAATTAATTGACCAACTAAAAATATATATACAAAAAATTAGCTGGGCATGGTGGCACATGCCTGTAGTCCCAGCTACTCGGGCGGCTGAGGCAGTAGGATCGCTGAGCCCCGGAGATTGAGGTTGCTGTGAGCCAGGCTGACGCCACGGCACTCACTCTACCCTGGGCAACAAAGTGAGACTCTGTCTCAAAAAAAAAAAGCTAGATAATTTGTCCAGCTAGTAAGCTACAGGGCCAGCAGTCAAAAATCTAGATCTCTAGGCCGGGCGCGGTGGCTCACGCCTGTAATCCTAGCTCTCTGGGAGGCCGAGGCGGGCGGATTGCTCAAGGTCAGGAGTTCGAAACCAGCCTGAGCAAGAGCGAGACCCCATCTCTACTATAAATAGAAAGAAATTAATTGGCCAACTAATATATACAAAAAATTAGCCGGGCATGGTGGCGAATGCCTGTAGTCCCAGCTACTTGGGAGGCTGAGGCAGGAGGATTGCTTGAGCCAGGAGTTTGAGGATGCTGTGAGCTAAGCTGACGCCACGGCACTCACTCTAGCCTGGGCAACAAAGCAAGACTCTGTCTCAAAAAAAAAAAAAATCTAGATCTCTGATCTCTACATTCTGTGCTTTTTCACTTTACCACACTCCAGGTGTTAGATCAACAAACGTGGGACCTCTACACAGCTGTTCCCAGGACTAAAAGAGGTAACACTAGGTCCCAAGGGCACACAGAGACGGAATAATTAAGAAAAAGAACTAGACAAGAAAATCTGAAGACAACCATCCTGCCTTGAGGAATCTGCTATCTGCTGCCAACTTCATCACTCTGAAACAGAAATTTTATCCTGTCACGTCCTGCTTAAAACCATATGTATTTACTCATTATCTACTGCATCATGTCTCCTGCCTGATTTCAAGTCCTACTGACCGTGGTTACCCAACCTCATCCCAATTTCCCTGAGAAACCCACCCTCCAGTTTGGCCGCCCAGCCGCCACCTGCCCCACCGCCCAGGTGCACATTCTCCTCCCTCGCCTGAGCCTAGGTAGGGGTGCGCACTTCCCCACACTGGAATGCCCCCCCCACCCAGTCCTCCTTCGGAAACCTACAGAACTCCTACGGACTCCTTCACAGAGTCCTGTTACCTCCTCTTGTCCTTTCTGAGCTCCTCTGCTGTTTCAAACAATGTGATAAATCTAATTCAATAAACATTTAACTAAGTACATAATATAATAAAAACAATGCTTGAAAAATGGATAAATTGATCCAGGAAAGTTTTACAGAAGAAAAGGTGGATTTGAGGAGATCCTAAAGGATGAGTGAGACCGAGTTCAGCAGAGAGAAGAGGAAAGGACCAGGAGAGAGTTAACTTGAGGCACAGGAGAAGTGCAGTAGCAAACCCAAGCACTCGGCCTGCCTTTGTGAGAACGTAGGGGGAGAAGGTAGAAAAGGACAGCAGCCTGCCACAAAGTTCAGACCTACAATACTGAAGAGACACAGCTTCTCAAAAGGTGAGTGGTACAGAAGCCAGGAGCTGCTCTAGAAAGAGCAGAGGCCCCAGAGTTCTACAGACCCAAATTCCAATCGAGGACCTACCACCACTAGACCCTCAGTCCAGCTTCCTCAGGTTACATTTCCCCCACCGCTAAACAAAGATATAATAGTATTTGCCTCATACGGATATAATGATCTTCAAGGTGAGGCAAAAAGAAGCAACCATTCTGAAGTGCCAAGGATAGTGTCCAAGACAACAGATATTCAATAAGCGTGACATATAATTACCATCACTACTGGTAATCCACAAAGAAGTCTTAAAGGTTCAGACTAGTTCCATGCTTTAGTCTAGCATTCCTGAAACACATCTGACCACCAAAATAGTTTGAAATAAAAGTCTATGAAAAGAGCCGGGCGCGGTGGCTCACGCCTGTAATCCTAGCACTTTGGGAGGCTGAGGCGGGCGGATTGCTCAAGGTCAGGAGTTCGAAACCAGCCTGAGCGAGACCCCGTCTCTACCAAAAATAGAAAGAAATTAATTGACCAACTAAAATATATATATATACAAAACATTAGCCGGGCATGGTGGCGCATGCCTGTAGTCCCAGCTACTCGGGAGGCTGAGGCAGTAGGATCGCTGAGCCCAGGAGATTGAGGTTGCTGTGAGCCAGGCTGACGCCACGGCACTCACTCTAGCCTGGGCAACAAAGTGAGACTCTGTCTCAAAAAAAGAAAAAAAAAAAAAAGTTTATGAAAAGAATACTACAGGAGCACAAGAGGTGTTAGGTACATTTTGATTAGCATAGGATGACAAATTTTTAAAATGTCTAGTGATCAAAAACTATGAATTCAACATTTTAGATAAATGTGTATTTTATTAATCACAAATAAATGGTCTCATGGGTAAATTAACTGTTGCAGAAAATGATCAGTTTTTTAAGTTTTGTAAACAAAACTGTCCTCCCCTACACACAAAAAAATCCGTAAAATTCAATCATTTATATTATTAAGAAGATTCTTTAATTTTCTCCAGAGGATATTTTAATAGCCCATGGGCCACCGTTCAGGAAGCACTGTCTGCGAGCCAGCGGGGTCCTGCAAAAGAGGACAAAAGAAATAGAAACAGGAAAGACACAACAAATAAAATGTTTTTCTACATTTTCTTAAGTCCTGCTAACTTACATGGCTTGGAAAGACAGTTGGACTTGGCACCTCTTCCCACCACCCCCAATTTCAGGACTGTTTAAAGCACCTATTGTGTGCCAAGAATATGCCAGGCATCGGGGGATGGGACAAAGACAGGAAGAGACAGTAAGGGGAAAATTACCAAATTCTGCTCCTGAATTTGAAGGTTTAAAAATGTATATATGAGGCTGGGAGCGGTGGCTCACACCTGCAATCCTAGCACTCTGGGAGGCCGAGGTGGGCAGATTGCTCGAGGTCAGGAGTTCGAAACCAGCCTGAGCAAGAGTGAGACCCCGTCTCTACTATAAATAGAAAGAAATTAATTGGCCATCTAATATATACAGAAAAAATTAGCCGGGCATGGTGGAGCATGCCTGTAGTCCCAGCTACTCAGGAGGCTGAGGCAGGAAGATCGCTTGAGCCCAGGAGTCTGAGGTTGCTGTGAGCTAGGCTGACACCATGGCACTCACTCTAGCCTGGGCAACAAAGCAAGACTCTGTCTCAAAACAAAAAAATGTATATAGGATAATAACGTTAAAATATCATGCATTTTAAGAAGTGAAAACTAAAATTGAAAAGCACATAAGATGATGTGCTCCTGTAATAAAATGGACACAGCTCTGACTGCAGATGAGACTTCTTCATCTGACTCCCAAAGGGATCTCCAACCACTGGGACCTGGGGTGGAGAACGAAGCCCCTCCCCAAGTGTGGGCTCCACAGCTCATAACTGCTCACTCAAGGACAGACTGAAAGATTTAGTACCCGAGTCGGGGCCAGTGAAAGAGAAAAGTGGTGTCAAAGGCAGCTGAAAATGCCATGCACTACCAGAAGAGGGGCATAACAAGAGTCCCCAGAGGGACCCCAAGACCTGTGGCAGCATGCTCACTCAGGGAGACTGCTGTTGCCCCTGTCATCTGCGGTTCCTCACTGCAAACAGTGGCTCTGAGAGTTCTGTTCATCTACAGTCTGTGCCATTGCGCCAGGAGGGGCTGGGAGAGGTGGCCCAGTTACTTTCCGTATGTTAATCCTGGCAGGCTGAGCAGCAGCAGAAGGCAAACCCAGGGCAGAGAAGTGGACCAAAGGAAAGTCTGATTAATTGTTATGCTCTGACTTCCCAGAGCACCTCCTTCTTCTCTGACAGCTCCTAGTGCTTTCATAGACATGACTTCAATAGGCCCTTTGGGCAAGTCAGAGAGACAGTACCCCCAGTACACAAAGAAAGTTGATATTAAGTCCTCTTTAAAAGATTAGGAAAAGCATACATACCGACTTGCCTGAGGGGAGTTAGCAAAGAGATTCTAAACACTGTATTTCTCCTAGCTGTTCTGGCCAGTGGCATAGGCTACTTCTCAAAAATGATTAAATTTAGGAAAAAGTAAGTATCCCAAAAGTCTCAAAATTAGTATCTAGAATTTCAGACTAGAATAATAGTCCCGTCTCACCCACCTCTTAGATCAAGAGCCTAAGATGCCATAAATCATTTCTAAGAAAGCCAAAAAAGGAATAAAGAAGGCAGGGAAGAAGGAAGAAAGAAGGAAAGAAAAAAAAGCACATGCATTTTTGCCTAGATCAAAGAAGCACCAATGTTTATCTGAGATGGGATGCCAGGTGGTTCCACAGAGCCCATCTGTTCCAGACCAACCACAGCAGCATGACCTACACAGGATAAATCACTAGTCACTTCGTATCTCCTTCTCGTCCCTTAGAGAAAAGTACACGTTTCTACAAGAACTCTCATTTAGCACCTCCTGTGAGTCTACCACGTACTAGGCATTGTGTTGGGTCTGAGTACAGAATGTGCACAAAACTCCCATGTCTCCTGAGCCCCAGAAATGGAAGCACAGTGGTGGACACAGCTGTTCGTATAAAAATGTCAATACATACATAGACAAGTAAGTTCATACTTATGTACTGTGACCAAAAGAACAGCAGAATATAAGAGAAACTATCCAAAGGGACCCCTTGGCTTAGGTGGGTAGAAAGTGGTGTCCTGCCTCACACCGAGGGAGGGTGCCCAGTATAGAGCTCGCTGCAGGGGCAGAAGGCAGCACAGGTGCCCAGGCCCCAGGTGAGAATGGATGTGGGCCTTCCAGTAACCAAAGGCCTTCATAGCTCCCAAACCCAATGCCTTCCTCAAGGCAGACTCTAAGAAAACATATGTTCATCACTGACTATAGATTGGACACACAAATAAAAAGAATAAGAAAAAAAAGCAAAGAAATGCTCGATTCAGCAAATCAAATATAAACCAACGACTATTTAACAAGCAAGGCAGTGACTTAAAATCTTGGCCCAAAGATCTTACGATATGGTTTGTAGAAGAAAAGATACCAGACCATTCCACCCTATCCCCCCAAAAAACAAAAAAGCTTGAGACATGAAAATATATATCCTGAGGCATGTCTGATTAAATGCTGAATGAAATGTTCAACTCATACAGTTCATTGGAGGGGAAATAATTCCAGGGTAAGGCAGTGAAAACGAGTTCCCCAGAGATGGTGGTGGGACTCCAAGTAGAAACTGAAGTCTGGGGAGAATTCATTCAGCTAAGCCACTTGGGGAGGATGCTGCAGGCACATAGAACAGTGTAAACAGAAATGTGCAAGCAAGAACAGCAAGGAGCATTCGGGAGGACTAACTATACCAGAACAGTTGAGCCCACCCTAAAACATACAGCAGTCCACCACAGTGCCAGCTCACTCCCTCCTCAAGGCCTTGCTTGGAAACAAGGAATATTCCCACAGGCCAAGGCCCCAGGATGGTCTTCTGGTGGGCACAGCTTGGAGGAGTGGGAGAGGGAAGCCAGTGAGACTGTCCCAAGACGAGAAGGAGGAACAGAGAGCTATGGATCTCATTCACTGGGATAAAAAATTAAATGCCAAAGAGTAGGGAGAAAAGAGGAAAAAAATCCAAGTTGTTATAGTATTATGCAACTGAAATTCCATGCATAAGCCAAGAAATTCAAAGGTCACAGTTCCCACAGCAACTGTAACCTGACCTGTCTGCGTATGTAGCCTTTGGCACTGCCAGCTGCGAAGCCCCCAAGAGCCCACATACTGCCACACAGACCTGCTGTCAGGCACCCGTGTGTACCAGGGGTGCCAGGCCCACTGTGCTCAGGCTCACCTGGGCTGCCCATAGTGTGACGGGCCCTCGGCCATGCTCTACAGTCCCCAATTCTTTGAGGCAGAGCTTCGCTGTGACCCCAAGCCTATTTACTGTGGAGTGGGGTGAGTTGCCCCACCTTAACCAACCAGGTGGGAGAAAGAGAGAGAAGGGAAGCATGTGCATGGGATGGAGAGGTTGCTGCCACCCTCTTGGCTCATGTCTTCAGGCATACCAATGCTTGCCAAGCCTCACCATATGGGAAAACAAGGTGGGAGGCGGGGATGGCAGAAGGAATATTGTGCTTCAAAGGGCACCATCATAAAAGTGAAAAGATTCATTTTCACTGTAGTTAGCTAAAAAGAAAGTAAAAATAAAAAAAATTAAAAAAATAAAATAAAAAAATAAAAAAAAAATAAAAGTGAAAAGACAACCTGACAAATGAGAGAAGATTTTTGCAAATCATATCTGATAAGGATCTCCTTTCTGCAGAATATATAACTGAGCACATGTACCTTCCCAAGGGAGTCTAGGACACAGGCATGGCCATAGACCCTGCTTCCATCATGAGGCACAGATGGAGCAAGACACAGTCTACACACTGTGACACTGGAGGGTGCAGCAGGGAGTGCCACAGATGGCCACCTTCCAGCCTCATCCCCACCCTCAGGGGGCAGGTAAGAGCAGGCATCTTAGAAATAGGTGATCACCCTTGCTAAAAGACAAGCCCTCTAAGGTCCTCCTCCTAACTAATTAATTATGACAATAGAAAAGACTAAACTTGGCTGGGCGAGGTGGCTCACGCCTGTAATCCTAGCACTCTGGGAGGCCAAGACGGGTGGTATCATTTGAGCTCAGGAGTTCAACACCAGCCTGAGCAAGAGTGAGACTGCGGTCTCTACTAAAACAATAGAAAGAAATTAGCTGAACAACTAAAATATAAAGAAAAAAAATTAGCTGGGCATGGTGGAGCATGCCTGTGGTCCCAGCTCCGCAGAGGCTGAGGCAAAAGGATTGCTGGAGCCCAGGAGTTTGAGGTTGCTGTGAGCTAGACTGATGCCATGGCACTCTAGCCCAGGCAACCGAGTGAGACTCTGTCGCCAAAAAAAAAAAAAAAAAAAAAGAAAAAGAAAAAGACTAAACTCACCCAGAAAAAGGTTTATGTCCTGGAAATCTTACCTCCCGCTAGACCATGGCTTATGAGAGTAGCCAATACTACAGGTTCAAGGCAAAGAACAACTGTTACATTGGCTCCCAAGGTAAACAGTCAGGGCAAGTAACAAGGCAGCAAGAGGAATGCCCAGCTCCCGAGAGATGTATAAGGAAGACCAGCTCTATCAACAAGCGGCTGACTGAGCCCTAGCACGTCCCTCAACTGTGCTGACAAAACATGCCTTGCATGGCTGCTGTGAGAATTAAATGAGGCAATATACAACAGCACCTAAGTCACAGGACTCAACACACAGAAGGCACTCAATGAACGAGAATTATTAGTATTGCGGTTATTTTCAAACCTCGTGTTTTACAAAAAATACTGCTACCCAAACTGATTACTCACTTCATTTACAAAAGCTGTGTCCAAATTAATGTTTTGGTTGTTGCATAACAATAGTAGTAGCACCTAACATATAATGTGTGCCTACCACTGTGAGAAGCACTACTTTGCATGCTGTTCTTTCTAACTTTACACACAACACTGCATTTAATCCTCACAATAAACTCATGAGATAGGTACTATTATCCACATTTTATAGATGAAGAAACAGAAATGTGTTCATTTATTCAAGGTTATACAGTTCCTAAGTGGTAGAAGATGGAGCTGAACTCGAGCAGCCTGACTCTGGAGCCCCACACTGAAACCACAACATACCCATCTTCAAAGCATGGAAACATGTCCCCCAAGGAACTCAGCCGGCAAAGAAAAGGAGGCACAGTTCCCAAAAATAGTTCAAGAGTGGCTTCTTTAAAAGAACTGACAGTTTCCAGGTTGGCCTTGTGATCACAAAATCATAAGGAAATGGTTCTAATTTCTGCAGGAAAAAAAAAGCCAGAGCAAGCCAAGAAACCACCATCATGATCCTCCACTAGATCAGGAGCAGCTCCATTCAAAATGGGAACAGGACCATGCTTCAGTTCAAAATTATACTCACTGGAAACTCACCCAAGGATTCTGATGGCTCACGGTTAACACTTAATGAACAAGCCTGGGAATTTTAAAAACTGTCTTCTACCCTACTAGATTCACTTCTCATCCAATAAATTCCCAAAACTTTCCTGTATTTGGAAAGACAGAACTTGTCAGATTCTCCACTTTTCCTTACCCAGGTTTCCTTTCCACTCCATGTTTTTTTTGTTTTTGGTTTTTAGAGAAGTGTCTTTATTGGCTGAGGAGGCTACTTGAGGGGGATGAAGCGCGAGGAGTGGGTGGCGCCGATGCCGGGCCGGCCGTGCTTCACCGGCTTGTAGGTGATGGAGAACTCCCCCAGGTAGTGGCCCACCATCTCGGGCTTGATCTCCACCTGGTTGAAGGTCTTGCCATTGTAGACGCCTACCATCCTGCCCACCATCTCGGGCAGGATGATCATGTCTTGCCATTGTAGACGCCTACCATCCTGCCCACCATCTCGGGCAGGATGATCATGTCCCGCAGGTGTGTCTTCACCACCTCGGGCTTCTCCAGGGGCGGCGCCTCCTTCTTGGCCTTGCGCAGGCGCTTCAACAGCGAGTGCTGCTTGCAGCGCAGGCCCCGGTTCAGCCGCCGCCGCTGGCGCGCACTGTACAGTTGCATCAGCTGCTCATAGGACATATCCAGCAGCTGGTCCAGGTCCACGCTGCGGTAGGTGAACTTGCGGAAGGTCCGCTTCTTCTTCTGCTCCACTTCCGCCATCTTGCCGGATCTTCAGAAAAAGGCACTCCATGTTTTCATTCCCATGCTCCACTCCCAGCCCCCAGCTATACGATTTGTATTCAGATTACATGCAAAGAAAAAATGCAACAAATTCATTTACCCCAACTTAGAAATGGAAATACCTGATAAAGAGAACTAAAGGGGATACAGAACAAATGAGGCTCTGAAACAGCACATACGCAAGTCATCCGAAGTGTGGCTGCAAGCAGAGAACCCAGCTGTCCCACCTGTGAGTGAGCCACATGACCTTGCACAAGAGGCAGATCATCCTGAACACCTTCTTGAGCTTGTTCCTTCATCTCTGGGACACAGGATTTACTATTACAGAACCACCCCATCGCTCAAAGGAGGCAGCACATGAGGCAGCAACGTTATTAGGTAAGTTAAATGTTTTATTTCTTTTTAATCTTGTCTGAACAAAATGAGAATGTGAACTGCTAAAATATGTTGTAGGGATCAGGGTAGGAGGTAGTTTAAGTTTTTCGTTCTGGTAACTCATCCACATAACACAGATTCACTTCTTGTTATTAAATTCCATGTCTTTTTTTTTTTTTTTTTGAGACAGAGTCTCACTTTGTTGTCCAGGCTAGAGTGAGTGCCGTGGCGTCAGCCTAGCTCACAGCAACCTCAAATTCCTGGGCTTGAGTGATCCTTCTGCCTCAGCCCCCCGAGTAGCTGGGACTACAGGCATGCGCCACCATGCCCGGCTAATTTTTTATATATATATCAGTTGGCCAATTAATTTCTTTCTATTTATAGTAGAGACGGGGTCTCGCTCTTGCTCAGGCTGGTTTTGAACTCCTGACCTCGAGCAATCCGCCCGCCTCGGCCTCCCAAGAGCTAGGATTACAGGCGTGAGCCACAGCGCCCGGCCCAATAATTTTTTACAATTGTGTAGAGACAGGGTCTCAATTGTTGCCCACACTGGTCTCAAACTCCTGGCCTCAAGCAATCCTCCTGCCTTGGCCTCCTAAAATGCTGGGATTACAGGTGTGAGCCACTACACCTGGCCTTTTTAAAAATCAGCAGCATGGTAACTAAAATATTTTTAAAAGCTTTTGTGAGTTAGCCTCTGCTTTCAAAGGACTTTCAGCTTCCAAAAGCTGAAACAGTGACCAACATAAGCTCTGAGTATTAAAGGCTACGAGACTGTTACAGACTAGCTCTAGAGACTTGTTAAATATAACAGAAATATCTAAGACACAGAAATTTGAAAAAAAAGAAAAGAAACCTGACATATAAATCTAGGTTTACTCAAGAACTGAGGGCAAATTTGACTTAACCAAAATTAAAAACATGTATGCTGGGCCGGGCGCCGTGGCTCACGCCTGTAATACTAGCTCTCTGGGAGGCCGAGGCGGGCGGATTGCTCGAGGTCGGGAGTTCAAAACCAGCCTGAGCAAGAGCGAGACCCCGTCTCTACTATAAATAGGAAGAAACTAATTGGCCAACTAATATATATAGAAAAAATTAGCCGGGCATGGTGGCCCATGCCTGTAGTCCCAGCTACTTGGGAGGCTGAGACAGAAGGATCGCTTGAGCCCAGGAGTCTGAGGTTGCTGTGAGCTAGGCTGACGCCACGGCACTCACTCTAGCCTGGGCAACAAAGTGAGACTCTGTCTCAAAAAAAAAAAAACATGTATGCTTTGAAGCAGAAAGGACACCATGCAGAGAGTGAAAAGACAACTCACAGAATGGGGGGAAATATCTGCAAATCACATATCTGATAAGGAACTTGCATCGGGAATGTATACAGAACTCTTACAACTCAATAATGAAAAAATAGGCCGGGGGAGGTGGCTCACGCCTGTAATCCTAGCACTCTGGGAGGCCAAGGCGGGCGGATTGCTCAAGGTCAGGAGTTCAAAACCAGCCTGAGCGAGACCCCGTCTCTACCATAAAAATAGAAAGAATTTAATTGGCCAACTAATATATATAATATAAAAATCAGCCGGGCATGGTGGCTCGTGCCTGTAGTCCCAGCTACTCGGAGGCTGAGGCAGGAGGATCGCTTGAGCCCAGGAGTCTGAGGTTGCTGTGAGCTAGGCTGACGCCACGGCACTCACTCTAGCCTAGGCAAGAAAGCGAGACTCTGTCTCAAAAAAATAAAAAATAATGAAAAAATAACCCAATTTCTTAAATGGTCAAAAGATTTGAACAGGCATTTCTCTAACGATATACAAATAGCCAAAACAAACACATGAAAAGATGCTCAACATCATTAACCATTGGGGAAATGCGAATCAAAACATCAAAACCACAAATGAGATATCACTTTGTACCCACTAGGATGACTATGATAAAACAGACAGAAAATATCAAGTGTTGGTGACAATGTGGAGAAACTGAAACCCTCCTACAGTGCTGGTGGGAATGTAAAATAGTGCAGCAACTCTGGAAAACAGTTTGACAGCTCCTCAGAATGTTAAACATAGTTATCACATGACCCAGCAACTTCACTCCTAGGTATACACTGAAGAGAAATACGAACATACATCTATACAAAAACATGCACTTACATGTTCATAGCAATATTATTCAAAATAGTCAAGAAGTAGAAACAACCCAAATGTCTATCAATTGTTGAAAAAGATAATATACTATATCCATAAAATGGAGTATTCAACCATAAAAAGGAATGAAATTCTAATACATGCTACCACATGGATGAACCCTGAAAACCTCACAGTAAGTGAAAGAAGGCAATTACAAAAGGACAAATATTGTATGATTCTATTTATATGAAATGTCCAAAATAGTAAATCTACAGAGATAGGAAGTAGATGAGTAGTCACCCAGGGCTGGAGTGACTTCTATGAGTACAGGACTTCTTTTGGGAATGATAAAAGCATTCTAAAATTGATTGACTGTGGTGATGGTTGTAAAACTCTTAAGTATACTAAAAATCACTGGAGTATACACTTTAAATGAATGAATAGTATGGGAATTATATAATAAAGCTGTTTCCAAAAAAATACCTGAGGGCAGTAACCATGTCTTATGTGCCACTGTATTCTCATAAGTAACACAGGGCCTGGCATACAGTAGGTACTCAATAAATGTTGGTAAAGGAATAGAGGTGTTGAGTCTTTTTAGCAAAGAATTCATTACAGGAAATCCCTGCTGCATCCAGTGACTTCTGCAAAAGTCCCAGCCTAAAGGAGCTCCTGGGAGCTCCCTCTAGCATCTTCTCCCAGGCCAACACACTCTCAAACATCAGGCTCATCTTCTCTGTCTAAAGTCACTTCTTAACCTGAGTGCTATGAAGCTCTGCTGGTGGATACTAAAAAAAAAAAAAAAAAAAAAAATGGCCAGGTGCAGTGGCTCACACCTGTAATCCCAGCACTCTGGGAGGCCAAGGTAGGAGGATCACTTGAGGCCAGGAGTTTGATACTGGCCTGGGTAACATAGTGAAACCCCCTGCCTACAAAAAATTAAAAAAAAATTAGCCAGGCACAGTGGCATGAGCCTGTAAGCCTAACTACTTGGGAGGCGAAGCACAAGGATTGCTTGAGCTCAGGAGTTCAAGGCTGCAGTATACTCCAGCCTGGGCAGCAAAGCAAGACCCTGTCTCAAAAAAATAAAAGATAAGCTGGGCGCTGTGGCTCCCGCCTATAACCCTAGCACTTTGGAAGGGCAAGGCAGGAGGATTGCTGAAGTTCAAGACCAGCCTGAACAAGAATAAGACCCCATCTCTACAAAACATAGAAAAATTAGATTGGTATGGGGGCACATGCCTGTACTCTCACCTACTCAGGAGGCTGAAGCAGGAGGATTGCTTAAGCCCAGGCATTTGAGGTTGTAGTGAGCTATGATAACGCCACTGCACTTTAGCCCAGACGACAGAGTGAGACCCTGTCTCAAAAACAAATAAATAAATAAATACATTTAAAAACCAACAAATCTTTTCAAAGTGCATGATATGAGCTCTTAAGGGATAGGAGGGAAGTATGGGATGTGGACCTCGCTAGCAACCTGGCTAGGTAGAATGAGCATTCGTGAAATAAGAAACACTCAGGGCAGTGAAAGATGGGGATGAACTGAGAAATAAAGACACTGAGAGCCTTTGGTAAAAGGTGGGATACTGTTCTAGGGTTCCCCCGAGGAAATTATTGCAAACTATGATCCTGCCTTGTCCATATGGCCTTCCCCAACTCATAATCAAAATTAATGGCTCCTTGAAAATCATCAGCAGTCCTGTACACATTAAGCAGACAATTTGTATTTGTTGAATTTACGTACTTATGTCACAAAAATTATTACTTTAACACCTCTTTTCTGAAGCCTGTTAAGTGTCTGTGGCAACTGAGTAGCCAACCTCCCTAAAGACAGCATCCTTATACTGTTAACATAACCTTCACAAGACCTACAAGTGCCCACCCATTTACTCTGGCAACACCTCTTCTCCAGAACTCCCACCTCCTTCCCTTTTATCATCATGCTGCAGCCCCACAAGCTGCCTGCCTGCCACTCCTGCCCGCACACCTCCCCCGGCCTCATCCACAGGCAGCTCCACTCACCGGTCACCCTGGGCTCCTGTTTCACCCCACCATCGCCCCCTGGGAAGGCCTGACTAGCCCCTCCAACCTGCACTCTCACCAGTGCCCTTAGCACACAGATATGTCTGTCATCAACCCTCACCTGTCTCCCACACACACTGTGGACTCTGTGGGGGGCATGTTTATTTAACTCACTGTGGTAGTGCACAGTAAACATTTAACAGCCTGGCCTCAAAAAACATGTGCATGTATTTATTAATATAAGTATTTATTTTCAATTTTACTGAGTACACAATGGTTAAAAATATAATATAGTAATAAAAATATGGTTTTTATATTATATTTTATTTATTATATATTTTTATATTATATTATTTTATAATATATACTGTAATAAAGTGTATAGTAATAAAACATATACTCTTTATTATAAATTCCATATAGCCAATTGATTCTCCCCCTCTTTCATTTATTTTTATCTTTTTTTGTCTTGCTAACTCTTGTATCTGTGGCTAACTTATGGACGCAACTGACAAATGGGTGAATGCTGGCTGATATTTTCATTTACTTTAAGGAGTAAAACAAAAGCCAAACAAGGAAGATAGAGAACAAACATAGTATGAACATCTTTTTTACTGAATTGGACACTAGTTTTCAAACACCAGAAGAATATTTACTCAATTTTTTAATGCTATTCACAATGTAATGGCTACAGACACAAAATACTTGAAGTTTAAACTGCAATGTTAACATTTTTCTCCATCACTTTCTTAGACAATGAACAAAACAATAAACCAAGCCCTGACTTGTAGTGTCTGCCAGAGTCCATCGGGTAAATGTTCCCACCACAGCTAACGTCAAGCCCCAACAGGCTATCTCCGGATGCAGACACGGGTGGGAAGAGATGAGCCACGGTACATACTATATGCTATTTCCACCACATAAACACAGTACATGTGAGAGCCAGGTAACGCTAAAATAATGAGGAAGTGACGAGTTTTAAGTATTTATTACCCTTGTCTTTACTATAATTTATTTAATTATACTAATGGGTGTATTTAACAGCCAACTTGCAAAATTCCTTAAAAATTTAATGACAGGGTACCAGCTGGCTCTGGCAGGCCATGGTTCACTACTACATTCACAGTGTTTAGTATACAAAAGGTGCTTACTGTACTTTCTCCAAACAAAGTACAATCCTGTAGTTACCTCCACCTAAGAATCTACTACTCCAGGGGGAATCAAGACTTTCCTACAGTTGGGAATTTTCAAAACTAAAGAAAATAGTACAATCTCCCACATAACACGTTATCTTAAAAAAAAAGAAAAAGGAAAAAGGTCTTTTTAATACTTAGTATAAGCTCAAATGTAAAATATCTTCTGCAATAAATTCTCCCTAAGATATTTTTTTCCACAAAAACACTTTAGTAGCTAGGAGGTGAATTTTAAAACCTTCAACAGTCTGATTCATTTAGCACCCTGGGTGGCATTAGTCACAGGGTGTTCCGTAAAGTTCTTGAGTTCCTGCCCCCAGTCTGGAAAGAACTGCCCAACAAGCACCTCAGGCCCAGAGGGCTTGGGCTGGTAAGGAACCTCTGGATCACCTGCTCCCTGGGTCTCTTCTAACTCAAGTGGGCCCTCCTTCTTTCTTTTTTTTTCCCCCTTATCTTTTGTTTCCCTGTCCATAGTGTTTCCTGGAGGGTCCTCCTTCTTGATCCTGTCTCTATTTACACTGCCACTGCTACCTGCCTTCACTCTCTCCCGATCTTCTCCCCTCCCCCAGTTTCCCTGTGGGTTCTCCCTACACCCCCAGGCTGCCTTTGGCCCCGAGCTTCCCACCATACTCTCTGCTTTAGAAACGAAGATTAATAAAAGAGCAGATGATGAACACCAGGAAGATAAGGAGACTCAGGTCCAAACGGCACCTATGTGAGCATTCTGCTGCACAAAAGGCAATGGTTACAATCCCCTGCTCTGCCCAGGTTTCTCCATCTGTCCCTCCCACACTCCAGGCACACCTGCCTCAGGGCCTCTGGCAGACTCTTCCCTTTCCCTGGAACACTCTTCCCTATTACGTGACGTGGTTAACTCCCTGGGTGCCTGCTTGTCTTTGCTCAGATGTCACCTCCTCTGTGAATCCTCCTGCCACCCAGTTAAAAATTTCAGCATCTCCCCTTCCCCTGCCCCTCCAGATTCCCTTTTCCCATCTTTCCAAGCACTTTCGCCTCTAGCATGATCCTTAACCGCCTGCTGCTGTCATTAGTGACTCCTAAGTCCACATCAGAGGACCTGCATGCTCATCTCTACCTGTTATCTTCCTGACAAAACCTCCTTCAGATTGAATCGCCTACCTGTTGATGCCTAAGCCTTTGACAGATACAAGCATGTCAGCCCACTGCTCTAAGGCGGAACTTTACCTTCTGTAGATCAGAAAATAGATAGAAGGGACAGGGGATGTTTCATTGTCCCAAGCACCAAACTAAACTTGGTTTTTCAGATTCTGCATGCTACTCTCCTCCCACAGGAGGCAGTGCTGCTTTTACCAGCACACAAGACTCCTCAGCTCCCTCTCCTCGCCCACCCCAGGCAGTACCTACCCAAGACCACACCCATGCCTCTGGGGGCCACGTCCCTTTTCCCCCCATCTCTGGTGGCTACCTGATCCTCACCACCCCTCCAGTGGACACCACTCCAAATTGCCTGTCATGGCCCTCCTGGCCGCTAGCCCATCTTCCCCAAGCACTTTCATATCTTATCACTCCCTTACTGAAGAACCTTATTTATACTAGGGCTCCCTATCAGACCCCGAGACAATACTCCTGTTCTCAGGAAACAGAGACTGAAGGAGTTAGGAGTCAAGGGGCACACTGTCATTAACTTACTCACAAATGGTTCTGGAAAAACAAAATTCAAGGAAAAAACATGAAAAAGTGAATACGGCAAAATGCAAACCATTGGTGACTCCAAGTAAAAGGTAAACAGGAGTTCCTTGCGCTGTTCCCATACTTTTCTGGAATTATACCAAAATAAAGTTACCTCCCTCCCAAGAAAATCCAAACCGTCACCTTAGCATCGAAGTTCAACAATGAACAGCTCGTCTTATTAACCACTCTAGCCAGGCTGGTCTTTGACAACTACATCTCTATCTGACACCTTGTTTTTGTCCCCCTCTCTGCACGCAGACTCAGGATTTCCTCTGCCCCTCCCCACCAACACACTTCCTTCACAGCCCTGAGAGCCAGTTCCTGACTCACTTCTTCCAGGGGTGCTGAGGAAAGAAAGGAACTAGCATTCACTGACCATCTGCTACCAGCCAGGCCAGACTTGTGCTCAGCACTTATTGTACATTATTTCATTATTTCTAATTCTGCTAACACCTCTGAGGAAAGCGTTAGCCCAAGACTTGCAGAGATGAAGACACTGGTGCAAAATTAACCAGCCACTACATACAGAACTGGAGTAGGGGCCGAGGTGGCCTGTGCTGTCCACAGTGCCAACCCACACCTCTCTGCTCCCTGACACCTTCCCAGACCACATACCCCATGGCCTCCTCATTCACTGGATGCATGCTGACAGCCCCAGGCCTCCTTCTAAATGTCAGGGGTCCCCAAGAGAACAAAACAGATTCAGTTTCTGACCTCATGAAGCTCCCATTTTAGTGAGAGGAAACAGACAATAAAAGATGTATTTATCCAATACTTACATAGTACTTACTCTGTCAGGTGTTATGCTAAGCATTTTATTTTTTTGTTGTTGTTTTTTTGTTTTTGTTTTTTTTGAGACAGAGTCTTGCTTTGTTGCCCAGGCTAGAGTGAGTGCCGTGGCATCAGCCTAGCTCACAGCAACCTCAGACTCCTGGGCTCAAGCGATCCTACTGCCTCAGCCTCCCAAGTAGCTGGGACTACAGGCATGCGCCACCATGCCAGGCTAATTTTTTCTATATATATTAGTTGGCCAATTAATTTCTTTCTATTTATAGTAGAGATGGGGTCTCGCTCTTGCTCAGGCTGGTTTCGAACTCCTGACCTTGAGCAATCCGCCCGCCTCCACCTCCCAGAGTGCTAGGATGACAGACGTGAGTCACCGCGCCCGGCCAGCATTTTATTATTAATAATAATATGAATTAATTTAATCCTTATAAAAATTCTATGAGTTAGGTATTATTCTTACAAATGAGGAAACCAAGGTCAAAGGAGTTAAACAATCTCCCCAGAGACACACCAGTAGCAAGTGGTGAAGCCTAGACTTAACCCAGGCAGCCTGGATCCAGTACCCAGGCCCTGATGTCTCTCAACAAGCATAAGCAAGTGACTGGCATGCTAGAGGCGAAAGTGCTTGGAAAGATGGGAAAAGGGAATCTGGAGGGGCAGGGGAAGGGGAGATGCTGAAATTTTTAACTGGGTGGCAGGAGGATTCACAGAGGAGGTGACATCTGAGCAAAGACAAGCAGGCACCCAGGGAGTTAACCACGTCACGTAATAGGGAAGAGTGTTCCAGGGAAAGGGAAGAGTCTGCGAGAGGCCCTGAGGCAGGTGTGCCTGGAGTGTGGGAGGGACAGATGGAGAAACCTGGGCAGAGCAGGGGATTGTAACCATTGCCTTTTGTGCAGCAGAATGCTCACATAGGTGCCGTTTGGACCTGAGTCTCCTTATCTTCCTGGTGTTCATCATCTGCTCTTTTATTAATCTTCATTTCTAAAGCAAACTGTGAACTTTGAAAACACAGCCTGTAGCCTCTATTCCCTTTGCAAAGTGTCTGATACTTCTAAGTTGATGTTTGCTGGATCTATCTGCCTTGCCTTCCACCAACTACAAGGCCCAGGAGGATTAGCAGGGCAGCTTCTGACACCTCTGCCCATGGGTCCTCTGCACCAGCCGTGGGCAGTAACCTGTCTGTATTAAGGAAACATCAGCAAGCACAGTACTTGTATCTTATTTCAAGTCACATCTGCCCTATTTTATACTCAAATGGTGTCCCCAGTATGCCCCTTCAAACCCGTTGATAGCCAACATCTCTCTACCTGACATGGCATCCTCACGGGTCACCGCAGCAGAATCAAAGCTTTCTCATCTAGACTGGGACCCAGGGAGTGCAGAGGCAACTGGCCTCTTCACCCACCTATGACCAAACAAATCACCCTCTCCCAGACCCAGCACAAGGCCCTACAGCCTGAAGACAAGGAAGACTCTTGAGTCTTGGACTTCAGATGTCCTGGATCACAAGAATGGGCTATTGAGAGGTCAGTGACGACTGAACACAGTGAAGGACCCCAATCACATCTACACAGGCTTACTGCAAAGACTAAGCATTCACTTAAGTCACAGAGAATCCAGCTGGACGCAGCGAGTCCCCCAATGCACACCGGAGAGCCGCCCTCTGCTCCTGCCTACCAAGTGCAGTGTGTCCAGATTCCTTCCCACAGCTCCCACTCACCTCTGCAAGGAATTAAGGAATATGCATCAGAAACTTCTCTATTTCTGGTTTCAGTCTTCTAAAGCAGCAAAAAGAAAATCCCCTTTTGCCCTCAGTCAGAAAGGGTATGATACCTTTTTCCTCACATTTTATTTCCAAAATAAATTAATTCCATTTTTTATTTTCCAGAGTAAGTCTAGAAAAAAAATCACCTGAGAAGAATCATTTTCCACAGGCTACGATGCAGCAGAAGAGAGCAGAGGTGCGAGAGAACGTGTTTGTAACCATAACTGAGATCTCAGGTGCTGCTGTTTCATTTAGGAGATAAATCTTCTCACCAAGGTAGCAGAGAATAGTAGGAACTATGTGAAGAAAAACAAAGTCCCTGCCCTCTGAAAGCTTAGCAGTCCAAGATAACAAGTGACCCTTTAGCTATGAGACTGCTCTCCTTTTAGGCAACTGGTGGGCCTGCTGTCCCCCTGAGCAGCTCCAGCACAGGTGCTGGGGAACTGCTGTCCGGAGTTTGGGTCCCAGACACAGGCAGGCCCCTACCTACCTGTGATATAACATCTGCCACACCATAATTTCTGCATGGCAGGTAAGCCGTGTGTGATAGCTACAGGAGGGGTGCTAGCTTCAAAGACAATTAGATAACAGTATGGCACCAATCTTAAGTTTCCTGATGCCGATCACTCTGTGGTTGTGACCTGAGAACATCCTTATTCTTGATAAATCCACATTGAATTATTTAAGGTAAAGGG
The DNA here is from genome assembly GCF_040939455.1 of Microcebus murinus. NCBI lineage: Eukaryota > Metazoa > Chordata > Mammalia > Primates > Cheirogaleidae > Microcebus > Microcebus murinus. Next base: position 98,787,281 of record NC_134113.1, on the reverse strand, counting down.
GCACAATGTCTTTGACTTTCAAATTGGTCAGAAAAAAATGCAAGGGGGAGAATGGCTCGAAATGTAAATAATAAAATCTACTTAATAAATCTAGATACCAGGTGTGGGGGAGCTCTCCTAGAACTGCTTCTGCAACTTCTCTATAAAATTGAAATTCTATCAAAATAAAGCTAACCAAAAAAGAAACTGTACCAGTGGCCAGCAAACAGTGGGCATGCTGTCCCAGTGACAGTGGGAGCCGCCTCCGCCCAATTCACCTGGGAGATGAGGCAGCAAATGCAACTGGTGCAGTGACACTCTCAAGGGACACACTCAGAACAATTGACAACACTGACAGAAGTCAGGGAGCACCTAAGGCGTCAACTATCCCTGGGTTTTTCTCCAGAATTAAGTCATATTCTTGGCAAGGGGAAAACGAATAGGGCTGGGAAGGCACCTAACCTGAAACTTTAGCATTATCTGGGGCTCTTCCCTCTCCTTATCTCTTCTATCTAATCAGTGTCCTCTTTCCAAAATGTCTCTGGCATCAGGTCCCTTCCTCTCTATCTCCACTGCCAACATTCTGTTCCAGTTCCTTGTCATGTCACACCTGAATTATCACTCATTACTCAGGGGTGGGCAAACAACGACCCATGGGCCAAATCCAACCTGCAAGCAAAAAGTCATTTTTACATTTTAAAATCGTTGGGGGATAAAAAGAAATCAGAGTAAGACTATTTTATGACATGTAAAAATTACATGAAATTCAAATTTGGGGGCCATAAACTAAAAGCTTTACTGGAACACAGCCACACCCATCCGTTGCTGTGTTATCTGTGGCTACTTTCACACTACAACAGCAGAGCTGAACAGCTGCATCAGAGAGACCATCTAGCTCACAGAACCTAAAACTTTTACTTTTTAGCTCTTTACAGAAAACTTAGTTGACTCCTCCCACAGCTGATCTTGCTGACTCTCACCTCTCCTGCCTCCACCAGATTAACTGAGCTAAGATAACACTACTTCCACACTGGTGCTGTGTTCAAACACCCCTGCCGGACCCCCTGTTGCCTATAGACCCCACTCTGTACCATAAACTGGCTTTTAACAAGAAAAGCCCACAAGGCCATGCCTTCGTTCACTCTATTCTCTGCCTTTGAGGAAACACTCCTTGCCTTCAACTGCTAAGCCTGCCACTGTTCAAAGGCTCTGGGAACATTTTCGGGTTCCCTATCTTCTCCTCCCACAGCGCCCTATACTTACCCTCATCACAGTTCTTGCCATGCAGCACTGAAATCATCTATTTGTGTGTCTGTCTCCCCAGCTACGGCAAGATTCCAGAGGGCAAGGAACACATCTTACTCATCTCCCATCACCCGAAAGAACCTGGCACAGCTGTTCATAAACGCTGAGCTCTACTCCAGCCTAGCCAGGCTGGCCTCTTCGCTGCCCCTGAATGTATCCCGCTCACTCTCGGCTCTGAGCCCACCCCAGCTCACCCCAGCATGCCTCATCTCACCCAGACAATCCTAGCAATGATCTGAGAAACAGTCAAGTCACAGCTCCTGGTAGGCCCACGGAAGCCAGTATGGACTAGGGTTCAAGCCCCAGGCTCCTCCCACTTGTGCGCTGAGTGCCCTTGGACAAGATGCTTCTATCTTTCCAGCCTCACGTGTAAGGCAGGGCTGACACAGTACCACCTAACCTGCAGGGCTTACAATGCATATAGAGCACCTAAACTAGCACTTGGCCAAAGGTGACAGTTACCGTCCTTGCTTTCCCCAAACACCTAAATCACACTGTCCATGCCACTTTGGTATTTCATCATTTTTCTTCCCCCTAATTGTTGTATATATTAGTATTGGATCTTCTGAAGCAGATAGGTTTGTCATGATCAGAGACAGGTCATACACGTCTATGAACCTGTCCCTGCCCTAATACCCAGTACAGTGCAAAATCTGGAGGCAAGGCCCAATAGACAAAAAATTAATTAATAAGTTACTTCAGGAAGTTCAAAGAATAGCTTAAAATAAAACAATGTAAAGCATCAGGGGCTAACAAGACAAAGAGCAGGCATTTGTGGGCACTTCTATATTGATGAGAAAGGCAGATAGAGGAAGGGAGCAAGGGAGAGGAGTCAGCCCTGGGTGTGACTGACTAGGGGAAAAGGCCATGAGACAGGAGAAATCTCCCCCTTGGGGCTGGCACTGTTCACTCTCACCCATGTAAACGCTGCAAAGAAAGCTGCTTATGATGCACCGTATAGCCTGGACCCATGGGCTCCTCCCTGAATGAGAGGAAGTTGACAGCCTCAGTATTCCACTCCAGGTTTCCTAAGCACTGGTCAATATGGCACTGCTGACACCTGGGGTGCTCACTGCAGGATACCGTGTGCCTGGCAGGATAGTAAATGCTTCCAGCCATACAAGGTAAGTAGGACTGCTATGCCATTAAATGCACGGATGAGGAAGCTGAGTTCCAGGGAGGATGAGGAATATCCCCAAGGTCACACACTCTAGCAACTGGTGTAGACAGCATGGTCTGGTTCCAGAGTCCATGCTCTTAACACTACACATTTTGATTCCCTTAATCTGATTTAGCTCTGCCACTTACCAGCTGAGAGATCTCAGGCAAGTCATCTAACCTCACTGAGCCTCATGTTTCCCAACCTGTTGTTAGTAAGCACCATATACCTAACTTTGTAAGATTGTTATAAGGAGTAAAGTAGATCATACCATAAAGTATATTTACAAAGCAGACTCCTGATAAGTCAGTGCCCTCCCCACCTTTCCCATATCCCAATACAACTGAGGTTTTTAGCCAAATGACCTCCTTTAAGATCGGGAAACAACCTACATGCCATTCTGGATTTTCCTGCCTACTGCCTATGCCTAAGCACTTGGACTTCATAAAAGCTTACAAAAATAGCCTGAAGACAAGCATGAAAGGAAAGCAACTGCACATGGAACTGAGTGAGGCAGCACAGACAGAGATGGTCCAGACGGCTCCCAGCGTGCAAATGAATACTGTATGAGCAAAGGCTGGGCCAGCCAGGCCCTGCCAGAATGTGCCAGGACTGACAGCCCATGACAGCACCTAGTTCTGCATGCCGTACCAACAGGCCCAGACGACAGACCTTGGGAAACTGCAAAGGCAGAGGCAGTAGCATCTGTGCCTCTGAGGCTGCATGTGTTTGTGTTGTAGGGGTACAAGGACAGGCAGTCACTCCCACCAATAGTGACAGATCAGGCTGCCTGAAAACGTTATATATAAAGAAGTAAAATTTTACATTCCTGGAGAACGAATTCTGTTGCAAAATTCCTTCACTGTGAAGTATTCAATTTAAAGCTAAGAAATACAGATATATACTATTTTATGTGGGGGGTAAATCCACATTTCCATAAATTGTTTGCTTAAAGCATAAGGAATACCTTTGAGCTGATAAACATTTCTCTGGGATCATTGGTTATGGACAGAGAGAACTTTTCATTAACTGCATGTAAAAGTGTCCTAAATATTACTACCAAACTGAGTCAACTCAATTAACATAGCAGAAAGTAGAGGTCAGAAGATGTTTAACTAATTTCCAGGAGATATAAGTAATTTCTATTTGAATGGACCTGATCAAAGTGATCCAAAAGTCTTGGAAAATAAAGATTAAAACTCAAACAAAAACTGTATCCCACTAAGCACATCCAGCAGTAAGAAGTCCTGTTAAGCCTTTTTACACACTACATCAGCTTCCAAATATAGCATATGACAAAGAAATACTTAAGGAAGATGGAAGAATGGGAGGGTACTACTAGGCTGGCCAATACCACCACAAGGCTCTGACTGGCTCCAAGGCCATGATAGGCACAGTATCATAGTCCTAGAGTTACAAAGGAGCCCTGGAGGCAACATGGTCAAGTTAATGCCCAAAGCATCAAGGAGGCGCCTCCACGCCCAGTACCGCTCCCACCACTGCAGCAACACTTGGGAAAGGGCATGGCTCGCCGTAAGAAGGGCTGCCCCGTCCATGGGAGCACCTGTACCTCTTGGTGAGCCTGGCTGGCCAAGCAAGGACAATCACACCACACCCAACTAATTCACAGTGGTGATGGGACTAAGGGCAGCCCGGAAGGAGAGGTGGCCCCAGCCTTTCTCGCAAGGAAGGCACAGGGCTGGTGCTCAGGGAGGAGCTGCAAGAGCCTGTTTGCAAAACACAAACATTCCAGAGACAATGGCCACAGAGGGTAGGTAAATTCTAGAAATTCTCAAACTGCAAGAGATAAAAAAAAAAAAACCAGAGGCAAAGAGTATTGTGCTAGTTAGTATAAATCTGCTTACCACTCCATGCATGCGGCTCCCTGGCCAGTCAAGTCATTTATCACAACATGCTATAGGTTACTGCAAGTGTCTCCCTCCCCTAGAAATATGTGCTCTCTTGTAGGCGGATGCTGTCTTATTATCTGGCACTTACACATGGTAGGTGCTCAATAAACATGTGCTGAAAAAAGTGCATGTGTGTAACCTACTAAAGCCCTTCAAAGCTCTTCAGTTCCAAATCTCCTGGCTCCCATGGGCTTTTCTGTGCCCCACCCTCCCTGCTAGGGCCAGGCATACAGTGTTTATGAATATTTCTCTCATCTCATGCTGCCTTTTTCTCCCCCATTCCTCTTCCTTTGCTCCCTCAACATTCCATCTCACAGCAAGGTGATTAAATGCACTGGATTTGGAGTCACCCAGCCACGCCGCATCTCACTGCGTCCTTAACCTTGCTAGAACTGTTTCCCTTTTGTAAAAAGGGGATAACAGCACCTACCTAACAACTAGAAATGATGTGTGCACAGAAAACCCTTGGCACAGTGTCTGAGTGATAACTATATGGCTATTCTATGTAACCATCCACAGGACCCACTTGTCTAAAGGTACTTAAAATACCAAACGCAGAAAATTGACTTTTTTCCCTACCTCTACAAGGCTGGTTTTGAGAAAAGCCTATGTTTTGGACACAAATTGACACAAGTCCACATCACTAATTAAAATGCTTCCTTTTTCCTTTTTCCCAAGGAAATTATTTCCCAAGGAAATAATGACTCTGACCAGTCATAGCCAAACTAGGCAAAAGGTTCTGTTCCAAAAGTTAATTTGTCAAGCATCCAGTGGTTAGGATGTTAGGACTCCCAGACTACCTCATTCTTTTTAAAAAGTCATCAATAAATAAAGTAGTTTAGATAGGGTGATGATGGATTTGCTTGAGTTTTACATTTTAGGAACCAGAAGGAAGAGAAGGATTGCCTCACCTTTTCTGGGAGCAGGGCTATACTCAACACTCTTTGTGCATCCCATGGCACAGCCCCCAGGTCCCTGAAGACACTGATACTGCCCTAAGTGCCCTTTGGGAAACCCACCTGGGCCTGTGCTCTCTTCCTAGTACTTCAGAATTACCTCCTGACTCTGCCCCTGAAAAATACGCCAGGAATATCTGAGGGAGTATGCCAGTTAGCCTAAATGCACCTCTCCTGGAGCACTGCAGATCTGTAACTCAAGAGTGAAAAGGAGACAGATGTGAAAGAGGAAGGGGAGACCCCCCCAGGAAGGAGATAACCCTGCCAGGAGTCTCTGCCCAAGACAGCTGCCCTCAACTGGTCCGTGACGGCACACATCCGAAACCACATGCCTTTGAAAGTCTGAATCCTGACCACTTTCTTTAGCCCTCTGTGCCTCGGCAGCCTCGTATGTAAAGCTAGGAGCACAGCAGTACCCACCCTGACTGGCTGTGTGAGGACTGAATGCGTTGAGACACACACACACACACACACACACACACACACACACACGCAGGACAGCACCCGGCACAGCTGAAGGTCTCCAAGCCTCCACTGCTGCCATCGCTCTCAGCATCAGTGCTGCTTTCCCACTCCTGTCCCTTGTCCATCCACAGCCCAGTGCTCGATCACCACAAGGCAGCTTTGGTGGTAGAGGCAGGACAGGAGGGGGCAGGCAGGGAGGAGTATTGGCTGGAACCTTAGTAAGCTGATTTTCTGTAGGGCAGGGACAGTCCATGTTAAAGAAGGTCCATTATACCTGGGAGCTGCAGGTGCGAGGAGTGAGCACTCTGGAGCTTCTGCCCAATTGCCGTTCCTCCTCTCTTCCCGAGCATCCAACAATAGCATAGAGAAGGCCTCCTAGGACCCAAGCCTCCTCTAGACTTAAATCAGCAGGGGAGGGGAGAGGACAAGGCTGGGAGCAACTGAAGTTTTACTTCACCTTTATTTTTTCTTAAAGCAGTAAGGAAAAGTCAATATAAGCTACTAGTTACCCACTTGCCTGTGCTATTCCTCTCCTCCCAGAGTTAACCAGACTGAAACCTTTGCTGGATGTACAGTTAAACACCTCACGCAGGAAGCCGCCCCTGCCCCTGTCCCCCTCCCCCGCTAGATTTCACTCTCACATGACACACCATCCACTCCTGTGACAGACACTGAGCTGGGCACTGCAAAGGGATGCACGGCTTAGCAGAGCCCAAAAAGGCTATTGTCCTGCCCAATGAACTTACTACTTAGCAGAAGCTCCTGCCCTTCCTCTTCTACATTTCACCAAGGTACAAACCAACAGTCCTATTTCTTCTCTCTGCTTCAATCTAATGATCACTTTCTTTTTTTTTTTTTTAAAGATATGGCACAATTTTCTCTCCTCTATGAAACTCCAACTCACCAATGACAAAAAGTCAATGAAATATAGGGTTTGGGGTGATAGTTTCCTGGTCATCCCTTCCAGCTTTCTGATAACAATGCCTTTATACCTAGAGATGGCTAAATAAATCCCACCTGCAAGAAAACAGCAACTGGTGAACAACATCTCTGTGCTCCACGGGGCAGTGATGTTGTTGGATGCAGGGATGTTGTTCTATCCACTGGGATATCCCAAGCACCTGAGTGAATGATATTTCCCACCACCCACCCCAACCAATTCCATGGGATCAGAGTTGAATTCTGAAAAGTGCGACGAAAGATGACAGAAGAGGTAGCTGGAGGGAAGGGGAAGTCCACAGAGAGTTTAGGTAAATTTCCAAACAACATTCCTACTGTTCCTACAATGCACTGCATTATTTGTGAAAGCTAAAGACCAAAAAGGAATCAGAGTTTCAACTTTGTCATCTACAATAGAAACTGAGAGTCTTATCTGCTGCACAGATTTTAGCACAAGTGTTGTGCCTCCGGTTTTACAATTTCAACCAGCAGCTTAAGTAAAAAAGCCTGGGCACTAAAGATGCCCTCTGGGTTAGATTACCAGAAATTTCCTTTGTTCACAAACCACTTCAACTCTCTCTGTCCCTAATCTCCCCATGTGGTCTTATTAAATACTTCGTATTCTCCAAATGTAGATGTTTTTCAGCTCTGATTATTTTTTCTAAAGTAATGACACTCCCACCTGCTAGAGGAATGCTTCTGGTAAAGGAAAAGACCTGAGCGTGAAAACTGTACTGCAATGAAGAATAAGCCCTCATCTAACCACAGACACCTATGAGACCCAGGGAGGCAGCAGCGGCAGGTATTAGGGGCTCTGAGGTCTGCCCATTAGTCACCACTAAAGCATTGCAGATAGGAGCATGCACACACTCTGGAATCAGAAAGCCCAGGACTGAGCCCCAGCCTTGCTTTCAGTCAAGGCTTTGTCACTTACTGTTATTCCCTTGACCTGGGATCTCACCAAACCCTGTAAAATTGAGGATAAGTCCTACCTTGAATACCGTTGTAAGGAATAATTGAAGTAATGAATATAATGCACCAAGTGCAGGCTCCCACAGATAAGCATTCAATAAATGTTAACTATCCTTAGCTATCTAGTAATCAGAAAAGCACAATGGCCTTTCACTTCTTTAAGTCCTTTGGCTTCCAAAAAAAAGTGTGGCAGGCTTTTTTCTCCAAAGGTATCAATGAAATGTAATATAAGAAGGAAGACCCAGTTCAAGTTCCAGCACAGGGACAACTCACTTACAATTTAAAGCAAATCATATCACCTCCATTTCATCTATAAAATGAGAATAATATACCATACTAAACTCTCATGACCTCAGAGACAAGAATCAATGAGTTAACAGGTGATAAAAAGCTTTCACTTCCTCAAAGAAAAAGCAATAAGTAAATCCAGAGGATTATTAAAATGCCAAACCCAGTATTACAGGACATAAATAAGCCAATAATGGTCCTTACTTTTTGAAGAACATTAGGTTTGATGGCCTTTTAATCTGCTCACATGGAGCCTGCTACAAGCAGGAGGAGGGAAACGACTGCTGATCAGACAACCCTGTTTAGAGGCAGGGCCCATCAAAGCCAAGACCCTATCCCTATGCACTGGTCAGGCCTTGACCATCCTGAGCCACTTCTAAGATGCCAGTACCAGAAGAAATCAGGTAATGCTTCTAGTTCCACCTAGACATGTCAAACCAACAACTAAAATCCTCACCTGCTGCAGGACTATTCAACAGACCCAGGAAAAGGTCAATCCTTACTATCTGCTCTCCTGTACTGAGTGGTATAAGACCTCTTCCAGGGCACACACCATCCTTTCTTTAAAAATGCAACACATGAGCCAATCTTTCCTTATTTTTATTTCTAAGTCCATGGTGTTTCATTTTTTTTTTTTTTAGACAGAGTCTCACTTTCTTACCCAGGCTAGAGTGAGTGCCATGGTGTCAGCCTAGCTCACAGCAACCTCAAACTCCGGGGCTCAAACAATCCTCCTGCCTCAGCCAAAGTAGCTGGGACTACAGGCATGCGCCACTATGCCTGGCTAATTTTTTTATATATATATATTAGTTGGCCAATTAATTTCTTTCTATATATAGTAGAGAAGGGGTCTCGCTCTTGCTCAGGTTGGTTTCGAACTCCTGAGCTCAAATAATCCGCCTGCCTCGGCCTCCCAGAGAGCTAGGATTACAGGCATGAGCCACCGCGCCTGGCCCAAGGTGTTTCATTTTTAACCTACCATTAGGATGTCCAGAGAGCAGGAAGTTGGAGAAGGAGGAGTGAGGGCAGCTAATCCTTCTAATTTATAGATGGTGCATGCAATCAAAACTGCATCCAATTTCATTATCCCCAGGTGTCTCAAACCCAAGGAGGAATAGAAAAATTTACTTATGCTTACTGAACATCTACCATGTGGCAAGCACTGTGCTAAGTACTTTACACACATTCTTTCCAAAGCCCATTTTCTCTCCCACACCTAGTAACCACCACAAAATAACCACCACTGAATGGGGGTCATCCCAAATGGGTGGGCGGGGGACACAATCTGTAGTCTAGACACTTCGAAATGTTAGCATTGTGAACAAAAAAGAGCCTTGGCTGAGGAACCAGGTCCAAGTTTTGAAACATTCTTTATAAGAGGAACACCCAAATCATGTCTTTACTATAATTCTGAAATTAATTCATGCTATTTAATACACTATTAAAAAGATTAAGAACGTTTACAACCTGGAGCAAAAGAAAAACTCACTGTAGGGCTAAAACAATCTGGGCCAAATTTCTGACCTGAGTAGCACATTTAATAATCAAGTATGCAATTTATTACAAATGTGAAGAATGTGGCAAAAAAGTAAAAAAAAAAAAAAAAAAAAAAAAAGTATGCAATTTATAATATTCTCTTAAAGGCCCTTCAGAGATGTTCTCACAGGAGAAGGCAACCACAACAATGAACTGGCATCTGTGTGGCCAGGTAATGAGAAGGGGAAGCTTTCCTGCCGGCTACAGCGATTTATAGTAAGACTTCGGTCTCACCATAAATCTCAACTCATTCTCCCCCTAAGGTACCTAAATTATTGTCTATGTAGCAAACTGTCAGATGGGACCCAATGAACATTGGTGTCCTGATATTTAAATGCGATTCTCTCCATCACACACACACACACAAACCCAGAAACAAAAACACCGCCTACAGTTCATCTACATTTCTCTGCATTAACCCATTTCATGCAAACTACAATTAACGTCTGCATTAAACCTCAACATGAAAAGAATATGAATGTGGTTTTGCATTCTTGGAAATACTTTGTCTGCATTCAGACCCAGGAGAAAAATCAGCCAAGATATAGGTCCACGTCCCTCACTGGGATGAGGTACAGAGGCCCTGCCTGGGGTGTCTGGCAGACCCCTTCCTCCCAGCAAACACTTGTGAAAGAGCTGATGCCAGAAACCCGCAACGCTGAGGCCTTTCGCTACATCGGGCTTTCTGCTAACACCAGGCAAGCCCCGAACCTCTGTAGGGCTTCAAGGTGATTTTCAAACCTAATTTCAGCGTACAGAGACCTCCAACAGCGCTACCACCTTGTAAGGCAGCGAAGGGAGGGGGCGGCCCTTAGGTAAGTGCAGTGCGTGGCTGCCATCACCTCACCCACACACCTCCGCCACCAAAAACTAAAAAAGCATTTCAGGGCTCCCTCGGGGCCACCTGCCATAACGGCGCAGCAGCCCTCACTCACGGCGCACCCCAGGCTCCACACCGGGCCACCAGGACCCGGCTTCCCAGGGCCCGGGCTCGGGCAGCAGGACGGACCTCGGACCCCGGTCCAGCCGAGCCGTCTCCGCCCCGCCCCAGAAGCCTCCCGTCCCCTGAGCCTCCCGTCCGCTCCGACCCCTACGAGGAGCCGGAGCCCCCTCGGCTGCCCCGGCGCCGGCCTGCCTGGGAACTCGGGGACCCGCCCGCCGTTCCCAGCCGCACGTCCAAGCCCCAGGGTCAAGGACAGGGCCGAGAGGGCCGCGCGCCCGGAGGGGCTTGCTCGCGCCGCGCCCGCCAGCGAGCGGGCTGGAAGCGGCCGCCAGAAGGAGGCGCCAGGTGCTCACCGCCGCCGAGCGCGAGGGCTTCACCCACATGTTGGCGCGGCGGCCGCCGGCTCCGCAGCCGCCCGTGGAGGCCAGCCGGGCCCGGAGCCCCGCGCTCGGGGCGCGGGCGGGATGCGGCTCCTCAGGGGCGGTTGGGCCGCCACGAACCCGAAGCCCCGTCCTCACCTCCGCCTCATGCTGTTGCGTCCCGTCGGCTCTGGCGTCCCGTGGCCGCCCCGGGCCGCCCCGCCCTGCTCCGGGACCCGCAGCCCCAGCCCGCAGGGTCAGGGTCGGGCGCGGGCAACGGCAGCAGCGGCGGCAGGAGCAGCGGCGCCGCCGCCGGTGGCTGGGCGGGCACATGGAAGGGCGGGGGCTGCGGCCCTCCAGGCCCGACCACGGGACCCCAGCCTCGGGGGCGGGCGATCTCAGTGCGCCTCTGCGACCGGCACGTGGATCCCGTCCTCAGGGCCCCAGTTGCTACGTGCAGGCTCAGATTTTCCAGAATCTCATGGATCATATGCATAACCTAAAGAAATAAGCTGTCGCCACGCCCCTCCTCCTCTGCGGCCCCCGCACGGTCCATATGGTACAGTCCACAGGGCGCCGCCTGTACCGGAGAGGGAGGAGTTGATTGGTTGGGAGTGAGGAAAGGGGGGGCGAGAAGCCGCACGAAATGGCCAATGGGAAAACACGGTGGGCATAGCAAAGCCTGCCAGATGGAGAGAAGAGAGGAGGCGTTTAAAGGGGACTTGCTTATTGTGGTGTAGCCGCCACAAAACAAAACTAGGACTTTCTTCCTGACCCTATCCAGATGGGAAACAAAGAGATTAAGGGAACTTCAAATTTTTGGAGGAAGGAGCTAAAAGAAAATATAGAGAGAATTGAACCAGATATATCTGCATGACCTTGAGTGGGTAATGCCAACTCTTAGCCTCGGCTTCCTCATCTAGTCCAATGAGGATATTGGACTACAGTTGATCTCCAATGGCTCTTCTCATATTTTGTGATCCTACCATCTTTGCATGGGATTACCAATATTTACATATCTTCTTCAATTGGGGGCATGAACCACCACCTTAAAGAACTTTGGTTGAAAGTAGAGTCTGACACCAAATCCTTTGTAGTGACAGTATCAACCCCACTTTTTGTAAAGGCAAATTCAACATTCTTTCTGGGTCCCTCATCTCTTGAAGAAGAGCATTCTTCTTAGATGTAGAGACTTACTCCCTCCCCAGTATCTCAAAATTTCTACTCAACCAACAGACACGCTCTTTCCCTTCCTCCTCATAATCAAAGCTTCTATTAATAATTCATTGGCCTGTTGAACTGTTCAGCATTCCTGTGTTCAGCAACAAATCCCACTGGTCACCCCTCATTAGAGCCACTGAAGTGCTTGACCCTGTTTGAAGTCTGTAACATGCCCTTCAGCTATGCATGACCAATTGTGCTTTCAGGCACACTACATGTCAAATTTAAGACTGTCCAAACACTCCTGGAGAGCCTAGTCTCTATTTCAGAGCTTCACACAGGACAGCTAGGCTTACATTTTGGCTACCAAGCTTCAGACAAACTCCACCTTCTTCATTTCAGAATCTTCCCACCTCCCCATATCTGGTCACCCCACCTCCACTCAACCTGCTTGCACCTTGTATCAGGTGTTTGGGACACCCTTTCTAATAGCTCCACTCCCAAGTTGGAAGATGAGAAAACTCATCTTCCAACTATAATCCAAAGAGTTCCAGAAAGTCCAGTTCCTCCATGAAGCCTTCCCAGATTACCAGAAGCTGCCAGCTTACAGACCTCCCATTTCTACAATGTCTGCCCCACCATAACCCCAATTTTCCATGCTTTCTGTCAACATATACATTTCTTATTGACATATTTCCCTGTCTCACTGGGACACAGCAGCAGCTTACATTTATTAAGGGCTTACTGTGTGCTAGGTACTATTGGGAAATGCTTTGCATGCATTATTTCATTTCACCCTCATGTCAACTCTGTGGAGTTCCATTATCATTCTAAGGCTTACAAAAGCTGATTTGCCTGAGTGCAAACAGAGGTCTCACTCTAGTGCCCACCCTCGTAACCCCACAATGCAATACTATCTCCAATTTCTTGAGAATCTACTGCATTCCATACAAAAGACAATGTCATACACTTACATTATGTTTTACGTTTATTTCTATATCTGTAATATCATTTCAGCTTCAAAACAATCATGTGAGGAGAGGTAATAGTCATTTGTTTACAGACGAGGAAGGAAACTACAGCTCAGAGAGGATGACCAGTTTGGCTAAGGGAACAAGCTGGTAAATCATAGTGCCTGGTTTTCCAAGTTGTACATTCTTTCCACTGCAATCTCTGCTGGCTGAGTTAATGCAACCTTTTTACATGTAACAACCAGAGAACAATTATAAGCAACAAGGAAACAAATACAAAATAGCAAAAGCTATGCCTTGGCATTCAGGGAGTGTGGCACAAGAAGTGCTTACAATGGGGCAGAAAGCAAGTCAAGGAAGACTTCTGAAGAGTGAGAAGCACTGTGGACTTCTTTTTCGTGGTTTGTTGTTTATATGCTTTCAATGAGATTGTGCCTTTGACATATCTGGCAAATTCAATAGCAAAGGGCCACAAAAACTGCTCCCCCACAGCCTGGAATGCTTGGAGCTAGAGTCAGCCCCATGTCCATGAAAAAGGGGCTTCTGTGTGCAGCATTGCTGTCAACCAGTTGGGGGAAGTTCTCAATATGCCTGGTCCACTGGCAGTTGTAACACAGCCCTGAAAATATAGGCTGGGCTAATGATTTCATTCTTTTTAAAATGTGGACATCCTCACAGGGGTGGACATGCTAGCAAAATTGTGTGGAAGCAGCAAACATTTAATATTGATTAAGAAGACTGAACGGGGTAATTCCGAAGCCAATACTTCTGAGTTGCTCTTTGCCTCGCCTAGCCTTAGGCAATCCATCCAGTTAGTTCTCACTCCATAGCTCTTCTGTCTCTTCTCATCCCCAGAGAGCTCTAAAATGTCTCTGTTTATCTGACTGCTTTATTTATGCATTCAAACATTTATTGAGCACTCACTACGAGCAAAGAGCTGTCAGGTTGTGTGGGGTTCTCCTGATGGATTACACATGAAAGGTGTACCTAACAAGTGGATCAGGTGATAAATATCAGACCCACATCAGTAAGGAATGAATCAGCCTGAGCACCTCAGAAAGTGCATGACAGGATCCCATCTTCTGTGAAATGTACAAGCTCATGTTGGAATGTCCTGTCCCCTAATAGGAGAGTGAGCATTAGGTTGAGTTCTAGAAAAGGGCTGGGGTGGGGGGAATGGGTGGTGTACTGGGGAGAAAGGTAGAGAGGTCGAGGGTACCAAAAATAAGTGGACATGTATCAAACAGTAGGGAGAATAATCTAATGTCAATCCACAATTTGGCCATTAGAAGACTTGTGGTGTATTGTCATATTTTTAAGAAAAAAATATTACATGTTCATCGTAGAAGAATTTTTTAAATAGAGAAAAGTACAAAAAATAAAAATTACCCATGACCTTTACCAGCACATCATTGTTGCTATTTTGATATATATGTTTTCCTGTATTTTTTCTGTGTACATGTATATGTACCTTCTTTTTTTCTTTTTTTTCTTTTTGGTATGTATGTATCTTTTTAACAAAATTTAACCAAACTGCTTTGCAATCTACTTTTCTATTTAATAGGCTAGGAATTTTCTCGTGCCACTATATATTATTCTAAAATATGATTTTAAATGGCTTCATCACATGGCAATACCTTATGATTTTTAGCCAAGACTCAATTTTTAGTCATTATTTCCAATTTTTCATTATTACATGTAACTTCAAGGATTGCCCATAATGTAAATATTTGTGATTCTTTCCTAATATTTCTAGAAATAGAATTGCTTGGTCAAAGGGTATGCACATTTTTAAAATGTCTCACATATATTGCCAAATCATCTTTCAGGAAGTTTACACCAGTTTATGTTGCCACCAGCAATAGACAAATGGAACAATTTGTCTAAACCCTCACCAATCCTGGGCATTTCTCTTCTTTTGTAATCCTTGCCAATTTTACAGATGAAAAAAAAATTATCTCAATGTTTTAATTATTATAGTGTATTGAAGAATTCACCCCTTCCCATTCCCAGTTTGGGTGTGGTTTGGTTGGGATTGACCACAGCCCTCTCTGAACTTGAGTGGGATCAGGGATGGGTAACTCTGGGAGCTGGGGATGCAGGTAGCTCTGGGAGCTGCTAGCAGCCATCAAGGGCCACAGGGGAGAGCCAGCTCTAAGGAGGGGAGTTGAGAAACGGAGAAAGGGAAAGCTGGGTCTGCTCACATCTATGAGCCCTTGAGTTAAGTCTCATAGGAAGCCAGTTAGGTGAGATAATGAATTCTTTCCTTCCTTCCTTCCTTCCTTCCTTCCTTCCTTCCTTCCTTCCTTCCTTCCTTTTCTTTTTTTTTAAACTTAAACCAGTTTGGGTCAGCTTTCTGTCACTAGCTAGCAAAGCAAAGGATGATGACTGAGACACTTGCTGTGAATGGATTCCACCATCCAATAGAACTCAGTTCATCCCTTCCAAGAATTCCAAATACTACACCCATGCCTGCCACCAGCTCTGATTAACATGCCCTCCAGGGATGTTCAGCTTTAAGATACATCCAGGGAACTCCCAAGCCATGTTGTAGCATAATGGCTCCCAGGATGCCCTGGATAAGCTCAGAAGCCCATCCCATCCATCTGCAGCAGAAGGGAGTCAAGAAGGAGGAACAGGGAGGTCTGATTCAATTCCTGGGCTGTATTCATTGTCATATGGACTGACTGAAGACATGGGATATGAAAGGCTTGATGTTCTTGCCTCTCTCCTATGCTGAGGGACTGGTGTGGGATCAACTCAGACTTCCAGAGGAAAGCTAAGGGAATCCATGGATTGGGATGTCCCAGAGCTGGAAAATGACATCCTGGATTCTAGGGTTGATTTCTAGGCTAACATCTCATAGTGAGGGGGAAAAAATTAGATATATATTTTACTTTTTAACTAATTCCAGACTGATTCGCAAGTTTTTACCCTGCCAGGAGGAAGAAAATTAAATGCAACTTGACAAAATTGCAAATCTACTTCTGCATTTTTCATAACACTCTAGCAAAAACTTGGAAGGTGTTTCCCCTAACTCATTGGCATATATATGTTCTGTAGTAGCCAGAAATTCTATGCCGTGAAAGCAGGCAAAAACAAGATGGCAATATGTGAAAGAAATCTCTAGTCACCAAAGCCACTGGAAAATAAAATCTACAATCACCATATCATCATCATCATCAAAACAGAGATTCTTACAGCCCTGCTGTAACTGGCAGGAAGACCATTCCCTAAGCCCATTCAGACTGAGTTCAGACTTGAATGTCTCTAGTAAACACAGCAAACTTTGCCAATGGAGCTTTTCTGAACTTATATCTTCATGTGCAGCTACATCTAACAAAAACTTACCAACAAAAATCTCATATATATAGATGTACACACACACACACACACACACACACACATTCTGTAGGACTTAGATTCTTTGAGCACAAGCCTTAGGACTCTGTGCCCTGCATCAGAGAAGACTAAATGCTATAGAGCTCCAGAACTAAAAGAAGTAAATTCACCCTAGTGATTGGTTCCTTTTGCAGTCAGGCAGGGAAGAAGCTATCAGTCTTTCCAATCTCACCTTCCTAAACTGCTCAGACATATTGCTCTTCAAAATAAAATCATTAGCTTCAAAATTACATGTGGCAAAAGTCAAGTTCAGCCCAATTGAATATGATTTACTTTACACAGCACTGTTTTCAATTGTGAGAAAGGAACAGAGGGAAAGGATTGAGGGAAGAGGAGGGAGAGAAGGGGAGAGAGTGTATGACACTACACTTTAAGGAAATAGAATAGTGATAGAATATGCCTTGATAAAGCCTCAGAATGGACCCAACAAACTCAAAACTACCAGCATACAAATTGGCATTTTCAGATTTAAGACAAGACACATCCAAGGGTATCAACCTTTTATGGGGAAGGGTAAGAAGTCAAACATCCCTTTGTACTCTGCTTAGTGAGGGCATATACAGGACCCCAAAGAGCAATCTTTCTCCTTGCTCCCATTTGAGATTTTGTGAACTTCTGCTTGATCTG
Organism: Microcebus murinus; assembly: GCF_040939455.1. Lineage (NCBI taxonomy): Eukaryota > Metazoa > Chordata > Mammalia > Primates > Cheirogaleidae > Microcebus > Microcebus murinus. Next base: position 98,770,309 of record NC_134113.1, on the reverse strand, counting down.
AATCTCTGATTTCTTTTTCATTCATTCCTCCTTGGTGTCTGTGATGGGCAAAGCACTTGTCTGGGTGCTGAGAGCTATACCAACGACAATTAGATATGGGTTCTGACCTCAAGTACCTAACAATAGTACAGGGAAAGTGAGACATGGATAATAAGAGTCTTTGTGAGGTGGAAACTGTAACACAGGAATGAGAGCAGGAGTGACTCCATGACAGGCTGCACTTCCTGGAGTAGGCCTAAGTTTCGGTTTCCCTGAAACTTCGCCCACTGCACCCTTCCCCTAAATGATGCGCACCGCTTTTGAAGGAGCCAATCAGGAGCTGACATGATCAGCCACTTTTAAAGGAACCAATGGACTAAGGGGGGAGGGGGGAAGGTGTACCCAGCGTGTATAACTTGCGGAAAAGTATAAAAGCTTGACTTATACCCCAGGGCAGGGTCCTGGTTCGTAGGGAGGCCACTGCTGTGGCGTTCTGGGACCTGGACCCTAGCTCGAGCTAGCCAATAAACTCCTTGTGCTTTGCAGCCTCAGCAATTCTTGCTCTCTGTTCCTGGGGCCGAAGGAAACTGGCTCTAACAGAAACTGCTCTCTCCTGAGCCTGGGAAACGTCTATCTCAGGGATAAGTTTAATGGAAGAGTGGGTATTCAAGTGGTCTCTCAAAAGAAAGATAGGATTTCATCATGGGGAGATGAAAAAAGCTATTCCAAGAAGTGAGCCTCCTCGTTCCTTGTCCTAGTTCCCACTTGCAGAGAAGGGGCAGAGTTCCTACCCTCCTTTAGGAATTTTTCAGGAGAGGCACTTCATTGCCTCAGGGAGGAGGTGGCTTGGAGGGTTAGAAAGAAAGAGTATTTGGAAAGATAAATTCTAACATGTTAATATCTAGATGAATAGAGGCATGGGTGGGGATGTGGGTGTTTTTAATTGTCTTCTTTTGCTTATTTGTGCTTTCATTTTGGGAGAAGATAGAGTATGGAACAGTTTTGTAACTAAGAAAAAAATAAGCATACTTTTAAAACAACAGCCCTCCCCCCAAAAAAAGAGAAAAAAGAGAAGAGATGGAGAAGAAGATCCTTATCTATCTCTTGAAGGGTCTTTTCCATCCTCTGACACCCCTTGATCTCAGGTCTTCGTGCTGCCTTTGCCCTGCCTGGAGACCACCCTACAAGCAACAGCAAGAATAGCACTGTGCCTCCAGGGAGTGTATCACAGCACAATCATTGACTTTAACAATCAATACTGTAACTGACACTATGCACAGATATAAAGCCTCTAAGACAGTCTAAGTCCCTTGGGCCAGATGTTTCTAACCCTATGGAGATGAGAAGTTGCTTTTATTTCCTGAAAAGCTTGAATTCCTGACAAAGAAAGCCCTAAGGAGAGAATGGACAGAAGGCAGCTGCAATCACTGGTGGAGCCAGGGCAGAGCTACCACTGCTGACTCCACTCCCCTGCCCACTGGAAGCTCATTAAACACTGGGGGGGGGGGCGGGGGGGGGGAGCAGGCTGAGCTGAAGCTAGGCAATGGCAGCGGCCTAAAGTTCTACCATCAAAGCTGAGCTTCCCCACCCTGGGTCACTAATGGGTGTCACATATTGATGCCCTCAGCTCCCAGAGCTGCTGGGTAGGGCCAGAGCCCCCCAGTCAGCCTCCTCTTGCACGAGTACCTTGTCAGTTCATCCCAGGGTGCTGTTCAAATATAATCTTCTATATGTATCGTAACAGGACACACAGAAAGCACTGAGATAGGATTTCTAGATGCAGTTATACTGTAATTTACTGGTCTGCAACTGCCACCTTGCAGGAGGTGATGTGAAAACACCACCAACCAAAGCGAGCATTTACAGAGCCACTTTGTGCTCAGTCCTGGGCAGGGATGTCTGACTGTCAGCTCTGCAGTGGCCATCTGCAGCTTTTGCCCACCCAGCACATAGGCCCTCTTGCTCTGCAGCAGGACCTATGTCTTCTACTGTGGGAACTCTCTTTCCCCCACTGCCTGCAGGCCTGGTGGGCACATGCACCAAGGGACCTTGCTCTCCATCCATGAGGCAGGTGGGACATGGCCCAGCCTCGTCCTGTCTGACCTCTCTTCCTGGAATTCAAGTGTTAAGGAGAGAGACACAGAACTGAAAGCAAGCAGAGCTGATCCGCCCAGTCAAGAATACTCCAAAGAGGTAAACCAGTTGTCCTTCTATCCTTTGGCTCCCCTTAGCTCCCTGGGTCCTCATCCTTCCCAAGGCCTTCCCTAGTTTACTTTTTGTTCATTTATGTCAGCTAATTCATATCCTTCAAATAAATTTCTTCTACCCTTCCCCAAAGTTAGCCCTATAGTCTACGTTTCTGTTGTTTGCAACCCAAAAATCCCCAGAGGTATAAGCTCTAATCCTCTTAAGAACCTCATTTTTTGTCAATATCCTTATTTTAATATAAGGTAGTTGAGCTTCAAAGAAGTTAAAAAATTTGCCCAGGGTCACATAGCTAATGAGTGCCACAGCTGGATTTTGAACACAACTCCGTCTGACGTGGGGACACGACAAGAGCATGGGTTTTGTTGTGAGAGCAAGATGAGTCCAAATCCCCACTTCTCTGCTTTCTACACAAAGTCCCTGGTCATGTTAATGTCTCTGAATCGTAGTAACTCTCTCTAAATCAGAAAAATTTCACAGAGCTGTTGAGGGTTGATGAAAATTATATATATGAAAAGACCTGGGCTAGAGTATGTGCTTAATAAATATTAATGCCTCTTCACTAAAAATTAAAATTATTATATCTGCATAGTAAATTAAACAGAGTAATTGACGTTCTCTATAATTCAAAGATTACTGATTCAGAGTTGATCCATGTACAATCTCTTTTTATCTGTCTCCCTCCCTCTCCACACACACACACACACAAACACACACACATGCACACACACACAAAGCTTTGTTCATGGGAGTTTCCTTCATACCTCTGTCCCCACACCCTCATTACTTTTTTTTTTTTTTTGAGGCAGGGTCTTGCTCTGTCGCCCAGGCTGGAGTGCAGTGGCATGATCATCACTCACACCAACCTCAAACTCCTGGGCTCAGGCAAATCCTACTGCTTCAGCCTCCTGAGTAGCTAGGACTGTAGGCATGCACTACCACACATGGCTAATTTTCATATTTTTAGTAGAGATGAGGTCTCACTCTTGCTCAGGCTGGTCTCAAACTCCTGGCCTCAAGCAATCCTCCCACTTCAGCCTCCCAAAGTGATAGGATTACAGGCGTGAGCCACTGTAACTTTTTAAAACTTAGGCATTTCCTGGTGTCTTCTCTGTGGAAGGCCTACCAGAGAATTCAGATGCCCTCAGGAAAAGAGCACAGGATGTGCATAAATATTAGCACACTCTAAACCTCCATCCAGCCTGCCTCAGGAGAAGGAATAGAGTAAGAATTTTCATTCCTCTTAAGGATAGTGACAGTGAAACACTGAGACACTACATGTTTGTCTCCAGGTTATATAGCAAAGCAAAGGTTAAGGAGGACCCAAGAACTATATACTAGGCCATTTGATCTGAAAATACCAGAGCCTGGAAAGATGAGAACAGGTTTACCAAGTTGTTGGTTTTGCTCCTGCCCTCACCTTCTTCCTTCCCCTTCCTTCTTTCCCACTTAAAAAGAAAAAGCTACATCACGTAAACATCCACATTAGGCAAATTTCTAAGACAGTTTCCCTGGAGCTCTGTTCATTACATACTTGTCTTTCCCCTATGAGTTGTGACCTACTTAAAATGTTCTTACAATCCTCTTAATGGGGGAGAAAAAAAGTTCCCAGAGATGTGTTCCCTATGCTGGAAAAATTAAAGTCCCCTTAAAACACAGTTAAAATGAAAGTGTTATTTGTACTAAGATTTCTGATGCTTCTTTAGAGTTAAATTCAGGTTTTCCCAAGACTGTGATTGTGAAAAGTACAACTAAAAGATGGCCCTGAACATTTAGTCAGTCAGTAGCTTCACAAACTACTAGCCACAAGCAAGGACTTTATCAAAGTTAACATTAGCTTATAGCAACAGTGACAGAAAATCCACATACTTTTGACTTATTCACCATAATTGTGACTCTCCAATATTTCTGATTTCTAGGACCAAGGAAACAACATTCTACATTGTAATATAATATCTGGGATTTCTCCTCTCCTCCTCTATATTCATTTCTTCTAATCTTGAAGGTTTTATTTGAGGGTTCTTCGTTGTTGAATGGCAATATGACAATAGCAAATGAATTTTGCAAATTTAAGACTCATCTCTAATCCATCACTTTAGCACAGCTACTTGCAGGTAGATGTTGTCTTCCACATGCAAACAGATTATTTACATTACAAACATGTTTTGCTTGCTATTTTGTATCCTGCTATTGTTCATTTAATCAGAAATATTTTATGTTTCTTTCTACATGTCTCTGGATTTAGGCTTTGGTTGTGAATGCAAAATATTCCATTATACTAATATGCCATAAATTTTTAAACTGTTCCTATAATATTGGATATTTCAGGTATTTCTATTTTTTTTCTATTATAACCAACACAGTAGAGGATATTTTTTATGCATTTGGAATTTTAAAAGTCTTTGTTAACTAACTTTATTGGAAGAAATTCCTGGATGTAGTAATTTTATGGCTCTTCCTGTATATTATCATGTTGCATTCTCCCCAAATTTTACCAATTTACAATGCAACCTATAATAAACAATGCAATTTTCCTACAACCTCAAACACATGATGTGTTTTGGTTTTTAAAAACTGTTAATCATTAGCAAGAAATAAAACAGTACCATGGTGTTGCTATAATTTGCACTTTTTAATTAATTAATTTATTTATTTGAGACAGACTCACTCTATCACTCCAGTTAGAGTGCAGTGGTGTCATTGTAGCTCACTGCAACCTCAAACTCCTGGGCTCAGGGGATCCTCCTGTCTCAGCCTCCCAAGTAGCTGGGACTACAGGTACACAACACCATGCCCAGCTAATTTTTCTATTTTTTGTAAAGATGGAATTTCGCTATGTTGCTCAGGCTGGTCTCCAACTCTTGGCCTCAAGCAATCCTCCCGGCTTGGCCTCTCAAAATGCTAGGATTATAGGTGTGAGCTGCTGTACCTGGCCTATAATTTGCACTTTTGATTGCAGTCAATAATGAATACATCTATGTTTTGGTTCATTGCATTTCCTCATATGGATGAAGTTATGGACTGTGAATTTACCCATGGACTTTTTCCCCCTCCAGTCAGGTTTATTGAGGTTTATTCACATATTATAAAATTTATTCTTTTTGGTGTGCAGTTCTATGACTTTTAACAAATATATACAGTTATAGAATAGTTCTATCATCCTGAAAAGTCACCTTGTATCCTTTTGTAGTCAAGTTATCCCCTATACCTACAGTTCTTGGCAATGGTTCCTCTGTTTTCTTTCCCAATAGTTTTGTGTGTTCCAGAATATTATGTAAATGGAATTTTACACAGTAGGTTGTAATGCATGGAATTATAATGATTTTTTTAATTTTTTAAATGATTTTTTTCTTTCTGCAGTATTCCAAATGCTTTATCATAGGTTGGCTTAATATCAAAAGAACAGTACGGCATAGGAGGAACAGAAGGTATAACTCTACCTTACAACTTACTTTCCTATAACAGCACACCTAGAAAAAAGCCATGTGGAGCTGGGCTTTCCAAAGACCCAAGTCAATACTTAAGTCTCTCTGCTTCTCCCTCTTCCACCCCACCCCCCCCCACACACAGACCTCTTCTCCTTTTCTGAAATAGATTCTTTGTTTAACACATTAAGTGCCATGTGAGTTGTATTTAACTCACTGCTAGTTTTGAGCCCAGGGCCTCACAAAGCATGTGTGACTCAAACATTTCTTCACCTTGGGAGGCGAGACAACTATTTTTTAAGTTGCATATAACTCAAACAGAAAACAATAGAAAATAACAAATTTCTCATTAAATTAGAAAGGATCATTTTGTTTTTGAAGTTTTTATTCTGTTTTCCTAATAAAACACCATGGCCCCAAGGAAAAAAAAATTTTTTTTCCCTGTGGCAGTCAGTGTGTTAACAGATATTAACTTCTAATCTGTAATATATAATGCAAATATTTCCCCCACTCTGTCTATTTTTCATTTGATGGAAATTTGATATGTGAATTAAGTTTTCCCCCTTATGATCCAGGCATGGTGCCTCACACCTGTAATCCTAGCACTCTGGGAGGCCAAGGTAGGAGGAGCACTTGAGCTCAGGTGTTCAAGACCGGCCTGAGGAAGAATGAGACCCCATCTCTACTAAAAATAGAAAAATTAGCTGGGCATGGTGGCTCACACCTGTAGTTCCAGCTACTCGGGAGGCTAAGGCAGGAGGATCACTTGAGCCCAGGAGTTTAAGGCTGCTATGAGAGAGGCTAACACCAAGGTACTCTAACCTGGGCAACAGAGCAAGACTCTATCTCAAAAAAACCCAAAAAAACAAGAAAACCAAAAAACAAGTTTTCCCCATTATGGATTCTTCTATCACTTCAGAATGATCCACTGATCTGAAATATATTGATCTATTTTTTTTGCTAGCTCTTCTAGAATTTTACTTTTTAATATTTCATTTTGATTCAACTCTAGTTTCCATCAGTGTTTGCCATAAGGTAATGACTTTAAAGTTTCCTTGAGCATGACCCACAATGAGAAATATATTTCACATCATGATTCAGTACGCACAAACAAAAATATACATATACAGTAAATAAAACTGAAATACAAATTTCAGAACACAAAACCTCCCTTCATTACATATGATGATGCATTCATATTTTCTATTCTATTTTTTCTTTCTAAAATGACCCATCAAACTGATTTCATGACCTACTAATGAATCACAACCCACAATTTGAAAAAGTATAAAATAGGGTTTTATTAAAGCATCACAATCTCTCCATATTCCCACTACGAGTTTAGGTAGTACCTAGAGATGAACTGACCAACATGGATTAAGCTAGATCAGCCAGATATTTTCTCCCAGTGGCCTATGAAGTAAATTGCCCTTTTCAGAGGACAGATATTGGTGGTCATAACAGAGTAATGAAAAATGAGACATGGCTTTGCTGCTCCTGGATTAGCCATCTACTGGATTGGCAGCCTCTGCAGGTTGGCCTGGCCTGCCTGGAGGGCAGGGCTGGAGCAGGCCCAAGGTGACCTGTCAGGAAAGGGTGTTTGGGCTGGAAGTAGCTGAAGCCACTGTGAGCCCTCCTTCACATGGAACCAGTCAGAAGCAGGTCCCACTCAGCTGAGTGGGTGCTGGGGAAACCAGTGGGAGGCCCAGGTGAAGTGAAGGCTTTATCTAAGGAGATCAAGTCAACTCCAGGAGGGGCCAAAATAATGTAATAATGTGTGTGTATGTGGTATGCACAGACTAGAAAAATAGTGACTAAAAGAGAAGGATGGAAGTTGTTATAAGTGTTTCAGGTTGCTTGCAGACAGTAAGTGGCTACAAGGGGAGGGCTTGTGTAGTCAGTACCTGGGGCTGCAGAGCCAAGTGATCAGACAGGGCAGAGTGGGAGAGCTGTGGCCATTCTGCAGTGAGGCCATCCCTCCTAGCCACTCCCTGAGGCCCCCTGACACACAGGATCTGTGATCCACATCGGATGGGTTATATGCTTTTTAAAGAACATCTTCATTTCAGAAATGAATGACAGCCTTGCCCACAGGTTTCAGAAGATAGGGTATTTTTTTTTTTTTTTTTTTTTGAGGCAGAGTCTCACTTTGTTGCCCAGGCTACAGTGAGTGCCATGGCATCAGCCTAGCTCACAGCAACCTCAAACTCCTGGGCTCAAGCAATCCTACTGCCTCAGCCTCCCGAGTAGCTGGGACTACAGGCATGTGCCTCCATGCCCGGCTAATTTTTCTATATATATCAGTTGACCAATTAATTTCTTTCTATTTATAGTAAAGACGGGGTCTCACTCTTGCTCAGGCTGGTTTCAAACTCCTGACCTCAAGCAATCCGCCCGCCTCGGCCTCCCAGAGTGCTAGGATTACAGGTGTGAGCCACCGCGCCCAGCCAAGATATGGTATTAATACTATCATTTATACCTATCTCCCAAGGAGACGTTTCTCTATTTAACCAAAATTAAAGCAAGAGGGTTAGGAAGCTGTGCCTGGTGAAGTTCTGGCCCAGGTTGATAGGTTATACTTTCTAATGTATTTAAAATTCTAATGTCTCAGGCCCAAAGAATTTTTTTTTTTTTTTTTTGAGACAGACTCTCGCTTTTGTTGTCCAGGCTAGAGTGAGTGCCGTGGCGTCAGCCTAGCTCACAGCAACCTCAAACTCCTGGGCTCAAGCGATCCTTCTGCCTCAGCCTCCCGAGTAGCTGGGACTACAGGCATGTGCCACCATGCCCGGCTAATTTTTTTTTTATATATATATCAGTTGGCCAATTAATTTCTTTCTGTTTATAGTAGAGACGGGGTCTTGCTCTTGCTCAGGCTGGTTTTGAACTCCTGACCTTGAGCAATCCGCCCGCCTCGGCCTCCCAAGAGCTAGGATTACAGGCGTGAGCCACAGCGCCCGGCCAGGCCCAAAGAGTTTTAAGGCCTTATCTAATTTCCTGGAGCACCTTAGTCATTGTGGACTTGCTGTGTGGTTTCTGCCTCCCAACTGTTTCACGCATATATGAATATTCATGAAATAGCTGAATGCATAGAATGCAAGGGTTAGAAGAACCTTTCTGTCCCCCAGTTTGCAAATAGTACTTGTGGAGAGGATCTTGCCCTAGTGCTCCAATTTTCAGGGAAAGTAAGTTTCTAGGATTTCCTTTAGGCTCAGGAGGCATTCAAGCCATTGTGAGGGATTTTAGGCATGAGAAGGATAACACTTTATAATTTCTAGGTGATGTTATTGTTGCTTCCTCCTTCTCTAGATTCTAGAATGACCACTGCATTCCCAACCCCTACTCTTCTAAGCATCCATTCTCCTTGCAGTGGGTGGGTGGCCATTTACACATGTGACTCTGGCCAGTATATGCAGACATGAAATCCACAAATCTACAGGGGGCCATAGCTTCCTACTCTATAGACTAGCATAGGTGTGCATCTCCTTTTCCCCTTGCTCTGGAATGTACATCAGAACATTTCATTTAGTGAAAGATCTGTTCAGAGAGAGATGACTCCTCCCTGCTCTGAAATATCACCTTCATCCAGAGCTCCTTTGAGCAGCTCAAGCCCCTGCCAGCTCTCTTTGCCTACAGCTGTCTTTATTCATGAGAGTTACATACTCTGCCGTACAACAGCCGCCTATTTGAGAAGCTAAACTATCACCAAGTTCACCTGGAAAAATGTCATCCTGATTAATTAGAATGGTAAGCTGCAACCTTAGTTCCTTAGAATCATCACCCGGGAGCTTTACAAAAATCCCAATGTTTACACTGTAGCCCAATTAAGTCAGAGTCTCTGGGGATGAGACCCAGGCATCAGTATTTCCTAAAGCCCCCTAGATGTTTGTTCCGACATGCAGCCAGGGCCTGCAACCACGGGAGTACTGCAGGGCCCAGCATTTCAGTCTTCAGTCTGTCTTCCATTTTAACAAGGCTTCTCGCTTCCCTTGAATCTTTACAACAGCGAAAGAAAATTCTAAATTAGTTGATCACAGTGCTAGACCAGGAAGAAAGCTTTTTTGGGGGAAGGAAGTATGGGTGGAAGGCCAGTAGAGCACTTGACACACAGCAAGTATTTTGCCATGGAATCATAATCATTCGAGTCGAAAACAAATGCAGGCGTCCAGAAGTCATTTGGCCTTCCCTTTGTTTCCAGCAGGGACTGAGCTTAACCATGCTTTTGTTAAAACTCCGGAGCGAAGCGCTCGCGGGGCGCCCGCGGCAGCCGCGCAGACGGGGACGCGGCGGTCGCCCTGGGCCTGCGCGCGGGCTGCGCGTGGCGCCCTCTCCTGGGCCGGCCGGCCGGCGTCGCTGCCCGCGAGCCGTTGTCCGCGGAGCTCAAGTCGCCTCCGCGGGCTCGCCAGGAAGGACGCTGCCTCGCCGAGAGCCCGCCGCCGGCTTGCCTCAGACTGCGGGACCGGCACGTCAGGAAAACTGACGCTCACGGCTGGGAGACTCAGCCCTGCCGCTCCCCCGTGCGCTCTGGGGAGGGCCGGTGACGCGCGGTGTCCGCACGGGGGTCGCGCGGGAGGCGGGACAGGGATGCGGGTGTAGCTGCCACGCGTTAAGAGAGGAGCGCGTTTGAAGGGAAGTGAAATCGCTCCGAGAATCCCAAAGATGTCGGAAAGGAAAACGCGTCCCCGTCACGAGCAATGTAAACATGTGATTTTTTAAAGGCATCCGTCAAGACACACAACCTTGTCCTTTATGACGTGCGCTCACCCAAGGCAGGCTTGACGGTACTCACCGGTGAGGGCTTCAAACCCGCATCTCCTCCGCGGGGGCGAGCGCCGCCCCTGCAGGGCGCGGGTCCTCCGAGCACAGGGCCGCCCGGCGGCGCTCCCTGGGGCCGCGCTCCGCCTCCAGCTGGAACCCCCGGTCGTCAGCGTCGGGGAGCTCCAAGGTCGCCCTTCCGCCCCGTGTCCTTCCGCCCCAGTTCTCCCTCGGGTCTCTCTCAGGAGGTTCGCGGTCGAGGCGCTGAGCAAGGGAGGCGGTCCCCGTGCCTGCGTCTCCGGTCGGCGGTCACCGCAGCATCCCAGCCGAGGCTGAAATCCGCCCGGCAGGGCGGGCTGCGGCTCGGCGCGTTGCCATGGTAACTCGGAGCGGGCGCCTCCCGTGGCGGCCGCTGGGGAAGGCAGTGGAGAAAAGGTGACAGATTAGGCTCTCGCCTGTAATCCTAGCACTCTGGGAAGCTGAGGCGGGGGATCGCTTGAGCTCAGGAGTTCGACATCAGCCTGAGCAAGAGCGAGACGCCGTTTCTACTGAAAAAATAGAAAGAAATTAGCTGGACAACTAAAAATATATGTAGAAAAATTAGCCGGGCATGGTGGCGCATGCCTATAGTCCCAGCTACTCGGGAGGCTGAGGCAGCAGGATCGCTTGAGCCCAGGAGTTTGAGGTTGCTGTGAGCTAGGCTGACACCACAGTGCTATAGCCCGGGCAACAGAGGGAGACTCTGTCTCAAAAAAATAAAAATAAAAAAAAGGTAACAGATTAGTGAAGACACTCTGGGCTCTCTCCTGGGCAGCTGTTGAACCACCAGGGACCTAAGAGAAGTGGGGCTCCTGGATAGTATCATCCAGAAAGTCTTATCTGGAGGCTCACCCAAAACCAAACCCAAACCATTTCTCCCCCTCCTGGTCTTTTTCCTTTTTTACCCCTTTCTCAATCCCTACCTCAACACACAAACTAGCACCTTAAGGGCTGGAAATTCCAGCACCATCCTGAGGCCCCTTCCCCCAGAGAATCCTGCTAGATACAAAGCTAAATGTCTGCTAGTCTCACCCTTGCAAATACCGCTCCCAGCAGCAGCAGCTCCAGTCCAGGTCTCTGGGGAGCAGGAGCGGGAACCAAGTGTTGGATGTTGAGCTAGTCAATCTTTCCGAATTGTGGTGAAATTCCAACAGAATAATTAAGGGACACAAAGTTGTGTTATAAATGAAAAATGCCATAAAATGAAGTTGTCATCATTGCTATTACAACAACAGCCTGGAGCTTAGTGCACAGGCCCTGGGAGAAGGCTACGGGTGCAGGAGGCACCAGGTCTCAGAACATACCCTTCCCACCCTTCTGAGAAAGGCCCTGCTGCTAGAGCCAGGGTAGCCCTCTTCCACACATCCAAACACCCCTGGCCTGGTCACGGCCCATGGAATGTGAATGAAATCCACCAAGCACGAAAATAAATTAGATGGAAGACAGGACGGATTCGAACAAACTCCTATCACTATCGGCTTATTATAATCACAGCATTCTAACTAGAGCAGAAAGAAGCCAAGAGATTATTTTGTCTTCAAGGATCATTGGCTTCAGTGTTATGTCCATCTAAAGCTGTGGTCACAAGCAGACTGACTCCAGTCAGCACTCTCAGAAGAGAGCTGGCTCCCAGATGGTGACATGGTGAGAAGGGGCTCTTATCTGTCCCAGTTGGTGTTTCCTTAATCAGATCATCATCTGCCTCATTAGTATTCCCTGATTTCCATAATGTGAGTAGTGGGACTGCTGGGCAGGGCTGGGGCTCAGAGGCAGTCCCTGCTCCTCCTTGGGAGGCTTCCCACATCATACCACTCTGTGCACTCACGCTGGCTTCACCTGCCATCTGCAGGTGTTTTGCTCCGGCTCTAACACAGGGAAGGGAACATATTTGTACTGAGCTTTGACAATATGCCTGGGCTTTTTATGAGCTACTTCATCGAATCCTTTTGTCAGCCTGTAGGATTTTACATCACTGTTTTACAAATTAAAAACCGGGCCAGGCGCGGTGGCTCACGCCTGTAATCCTAGCACTCTGGGAGGCCGAGGCAGGCGGATTGCTCAAGGTCAGGAGTTCAAAACCAGCCTGAGCGAGACCCCGTCTCTACCATAAAAATAGAAAGAAATTATTTGGCCAACTAATATATATAATATAAAAATCAGCCGGGCATGGTGGCGCATGCCTGTAGTCCCAGCTACTCGGGAGGCTGAGGCAGCAGGATTGCTTGAGCCCAGGAGTTTGAGGTTGCTGTGAGCTAGGCTGACGCCACGGCACTCACTCTAGCCTAGGCAAGAAAGCAAGACTCTGTCTCAAAGAAAAAAACAAAAAAAAAAACCTAAGAGCACAAAGAGTAAGTGACTTGCTTGTGTAAGGTTATGCAGCTGGATAAGCAGCAAAGCTAGAATTCCCACCCCCGTCCTGTCTGATGCCAAGCCGAAGGCTTGAGGCCACTGGGATATGGCCCAAGTGGCTCTTGGAGGAAAACTTTCTAGGATGTCCAGAATCTCTGATAATTTCTCCCACCTTTCATTTACTGATTTTATCTATTTCCTTATTTTGTCTTTAAGGAAATAAAATGTTTATTTTAGAAAAATATAGAAACATACAGGAATAAAATCATCCATAAACCTACCACCCCAAGAAAGCCATGATTAATATTCATGTTTCCTTTCAGTCTTTTTCCTAGCTTTTTATCTTTAAACTAAGTCGAGATAAGACTATATATAGGCCGGGCACGGTGGCTCACACCTGTAATCCTAGCACTCTGGAATGCCAAAGCGAGAGGATTGCTTGAGCTCAGGAAGGAGTTCGAGACCAGCCTGAGCAAGAGCGAGAACCTGTCTCTACTAAAAATAGAAAGACATTATCTGGACAACTAAAATATATATATATATATATATAGAAAAAATTAGCCAGGCACAGTGGCGCATGCCTGTAGTCCCAACTACTCAGGAGGCTGAGGCAGGAGGATCGCCTGAGCCCAGGAGTTTGAGGTTGCTGTGAGCTAGGCTGATGCCACAGCACTCTAGCTCAGGCAACAGAACGAGACTCTATCTCAAAAAAAAAAAAAAAAAGACTATATATAAAGATATATAATTACATCTTGCTTTTTGTTTAAAGTAACTTTGTGAAAAATTGTCCCTCTTTTGAGAATTTTTTTTTTTTTGAGACAGAGTCTCGCTTTGTTGCCTAGGCTAGGTGAGTGCTGTGGCGTCAGCCTAGCTCACAGCAACCTCAAACTCCTGGGCTCAAGCAATCCTTCTGCCTCAGCCTCCCGAGTAGCTGGGACTACAGGCATGCACTACCATGCCCGGCTAATTGTTTCTATATATATTAGTTGGCCAATTAATTTCTTTCTATTTATAGTAGAGACAGGGTCTTGCTCTTGCTCAGGCTGTTTTCGAACTCCTGACCTCAAGCAATCCGCCCGCCTCGGCCTCCCAGAGAGCTAGGATTACAGGCGTGAGCCACCACGCCAGGCCTTGAGGATTTTTAAAAACATTTTAGCAGGGCGTGGTGGCTCATGCCTGTATTCCTAGCACTCTGGGAGGTTGAAGCAAGAGGATCACTTGAAGTCAGGAGTTTGAGACTAGCCTCAGCAAGAGGGAGACTCTGTCTCTACTAAAAATAGAAAGAAATTAGCCAGGCAACTAAAAATAGAAGAAAAAAAAATCAGCCAGGTGTGGTAGCACATGCCTGTAGTTCCAGCTACTTAGGAGGCTGAGGCAGGAGGATGGCTTGAGCCCAGAAGTTTGAGGTTGCTGTGAGCTAGGCTGATGCCACAACACTCTAGCTCAGGCAACAGAGTGAGACTCTGTCTCAAAAAAAAAAAAAAAAAATGAACACCAGGCCTTAAGGAGGAAAAATGTGAGAGAGAAGTGGTAAGCTTCCCAGGGTCCCACGGTCAGTAAAGAGTGCTAGAACTTGGCGCTCATTCAGTGTTGACTCTGGTGATAGCCTCAGCCCACTCTTGCTATAGGATAGCTGCCCTTGATTTCCCTCTGATCCTCACATTTTTATTTCACTGTTTACCACTGGTCAGATGATTAGGTAAATTAAAAATCATTGTCAGAGAGGGTTGGGCTCAGATGGGCAGGGTGGGGGAGCCTTAGAAAAGCAGCCAGACCTTTCAAAGGTTAGAGATAAGGCGGCATGACATCACTGTCACCAAGGTAAAATGAAGCCTGTTGCTGGCTTTTTTCTTCCTTTGGAGAAGACGGCAAAGCATGGAGGATTCGTAGAGAGGAGACTGAGGCAACACTGACCCTGGAATCTCCACAAGCCTTTTAGACATTTGTTGTTTCCCCACTGAGAAAGCTAAGTGTGACAAGGAGAAAGGGGGATCTAGTCTTTTTAACTATTTAAAAAGGTAGCTTCTAAAACCAGATCAGGCCAAAAGGTTTTTGCTCTTTACTAAAGAGCTAAAAGCTGCTGCAAAATTAATGAGAGTGGATATAACATGGTAATAGACTTCATAAATTCTCTCATTGAGTGAATTTCTGAATATTAAAAAGTGTTTTGCACTGGCTTCATTAAAGTGAGTATAAGACTCATATTTCCTCAAGTAGTTTTAGATAGCATACTGAACTTAAGAACTGAATTTATTTGCAATTAAATTGGCAAAAAGCCTGTAAATCTTTGCAGCTGTTCTCCCCCACAAACTAGAGCTATGAAAACATTGAATGTCTAATTATGAATGAAATGATCTACCATGTTGTTTTCAGAGTTTAATTTCTTTAAGAGAATGCCTGAGGTTTCTCTCAGTTGAAATCCATATATTTGGACACAGAACATTTACTTGACCGATTTATGCCATAAGGGGAAGAGGTCAGTCCATTCTTTTTACCACTTCCTGATCTTTCACCTGGTCATTTGAATTTGTATAAGACGAATTGAAATTCCTTGGGACCTAGCTGGTCATTCCCTGCCTCTTTGTTTTATATATAAGGAAACCAAAGCCTCTAGAGGTCAAGGTCACTAATCTTTAGTGATTTGGAAGTCTGAAGGCAGACTGATTAAGTTTGTAGACGACAGAAAGCTAGGATACATAACTAATAGAAATAGATTAAAATTTGTTTCTAATCTATAGTTGATAGGATAAACATTGAAACTGTCAGCCTGGAATGATAGGCTAAAACCAATAAGTTGGGGTTTAGCATGAATAAATATAATAACCCGCACTTTTTGTTTGGGAAATCTATGGCACAGTACAGGCCTGACTTGGCTAAAGTTCATGTGAAACAGAAGATGGGGGGCCGGGCGTGGTGGCCTGTAATCCTAGCTCTCTGGGAGGCCGAGGCGGACGGATCGCTTGAAGTCAGGAGTTCGAAACCAGCCTGAGCAAGAGTGAGACCCTGTCTCTACTATAAATATAAAGAATTAATTGGCCAACTAAGATATATAGAAAGAATTAGCTGGGCATGGTGGTGCATGCCTGTGGTCCCAGCTACTCGGGAGGTTGAGGCAGTAGGATCACATGAGCCCAGGAGATTGAGGTTGCTGTGAGCTAGGCTGATGCCACAGCACTCACTCTAGCCTGGGCAACAAAGGGAGACTCTGTCTCAAAAAAAAAAAGAAAGAAAGAAAGAAACAGAAGATGGGGGAGTGAAGTCAACCATGGGTTCAGTAAGAGCCCACGTGGGCCGCAGCCACTGAAACAGTCTCTGCCACCTCAGAGGCTGTATTAATGGACAGAGACTGACCGACGTGCAGGGAGTGACCAGCTTGGAATACTCAGTGTGAGCCAGGTCACACTTGTACCACTACATGTTGTACAGGGTACCACATTCCAAGAGGGACATTGAGAAACTAGGATGTATCCACCAGAGGAGAGTGGTGAGGAGCCTGGGCACTGCTCCACAGGATGAGGGACCAGGCCAGTTGGGCATGTTTAGCCTAGAGGCCTCTGCAGGACACGAGTACTGGCTTCATATATCTGAAGGGCTGTCAGATGGCTCGTTCTATGTGACTCCATAGGGCAGAAGGAGGATCATTAGGGATAGGGGTTAAAGGGAAATGCATTTCTGTTCAAAGAATTTTCCAATATTGCTGACTTACAACAGAATGGTCTTGAAGTGTGTTCAGGGAAATGCTGGCATCCATGCACCCTAGAGCTTATTTGGAAAAGAAGTTAGAAAAGAACTTTGGAAAAGAAGTTGATTCCATGACTTCTAAGTCCCCTTTAACTGGAAGATTTTGAGAGACTTTATGCACTATTTTTCTTGTACTGCTATTTCACTCCAGTAGATAACATTTTAGTGCTTTTGACCTTGCAATTCCAAAAACAAATAAGAATGGTTTATAAATATTAGAATATATATATTAATAAAACAAACTTTTAATAAAAAATTCAATCCAGAGGACCCCTGAGAAAAAGTAAGTTGTTACAGAATTTTGGCACTGAATTTCAACCTAAGGTTGCTCAAAGTCTGGGCAAAAAGAGAAATGTGTGATATCATAGATGCTTATGTTCATCTGTATTAGTGTTGGCTTTGGCTTCCTAACGGTATTATGAGATCCTTAATGACAGAGAATAAATCTTTTACTTCATTTTAACTCCAACAACAAATATCAGACTATTTTTTAATTTTTATTTATTTATTTATTTATTTTGAGACAGAGTCTCACTATGTTGCCCAGGCTAGAGTGAGTGTGGTGGCACCAGCCTAGCTCACAGCAACCTCAAACTCCTGCGCTCAAGTGATCCTTCTGCCTCAGCCTCCCAAGTACTGGGACTACAGGCATGCGCCATCATGCCCGGCTAATTTTTTGTATAAATACTTTTATTTGGTCAATTAATTTCTTTCTACTTTTTTTTAGTAGAGACGGGGTCTCGCTCAGGCTGGTTTCAAACTCCTGACCTCGAGCGATCCGCCTACCTCGGCCTCCCAGAGTGCTAGGATTATAAGCATGAGCCACCGCACCCGGCCCAGACTATTTTATACAGAATAGATGTTCAGCATATTTTGAATGACTTGACTTTCTTAAAGATGAAATAGGAAATGTTTTTCCTTAATTTTTTCTCAACATCTGGTAGAAAAGTTCATGGAAGATGGATTTCTTACAGCCTGCTCAGGCTACAAGTCACAAATCTGGAACTATATTATATTGCTCCAATAAGGTAGCATGAACTTGGCCTCTAGTAAGCCCCAAAATGACATAATCACATCTACTGGCCTTCAAAACAGGTTTCTGTCTAAACGCATTTGTGTTGCAGGCTATTGCTGCCCTGTGACACTGGCTTTCCTTCCTCTGTAGCTCTCCACTGTACCCAGCAGTAGCAATAACCAACATTCACATTCACTTTCCTAGAACGCAGGCACTGTTCTAGATGATTTAAGTATATTTACTCATCTCATCCTACCAACTCCAGATATTGTGCTCCTAGCGCACTATACCTTCTGTCTCTCGGAAGTTGCCTACCCTCAATGTGTATTTAAGTCACCAAGGGACCAAAGTCTGAAGTGAGTTCTGGCTTCTTAGTAGCAAGATACCAAGTGGTAATGGGTTTCCTCTACCCATCCTCTGCCTCTCAGTTCCCCTAGACCAGCTAAGAAGCTGCCCTGCTGTTTCCCCTCCCAGTCCAGCTCCTGGGCTTGGCTGCTCTCCAGCTCTACACCAGGTCTGCTTGGCTCAGGACTTTGGAATGAAAGATACAACTGAGCTGCGTAGAGTGACTCACATCTGTTTGGAGTGGTTATAGCCTATTTCTGTGCCATTTAGCAATTCTTCCTCCCCAAACCCACCACCTCTTCATTTTCCTAAAAATGCCAGATGGTATATATTTATTTTTAAATCAATGTGAATTTTGATACATTTAGCTTTAAAAATGTATCAACACTTCCTGCCCCTTCACCCTACCCCAAGGATACTTAGAATTACCCCACAGTATTGCAAAACCAAGAGGCCTGTGTTGTTTCTAGAGGGCATGGTGTTGCAGAAATCGCTCTTTGCTTATGACCTGCAGGTAGACGCTTAATAGGAGCTTTCTGATGATGACATCTCATGTCAGGTGGAGATAGGGATAGGACCAAGCCCTGCCTATGGCTTTGTCCAGGCCAGGGTGGAAGGGGGGCAAGTCTGTGCCTGGCATTTCCTGCTGCTGTTCCTGCTAGATACAGCTAAGCCCAAGGGTAGGCAGAAGCAAAGGGTGTGCCCATGGGAACCTCATCCTCCTTTATGAGGTTTCCCACACAGCCAGGAGTCAGTCCCTTTCCTTCATGCTAACCAGCTGAGTCACTGGCACCAAACACACTGTCTAAAGTCGTGTGAATCCCTATTCCAGTGAATGTTCTCCACTGCAGGAGGTCCCTGGGTATTGAAGTGTTGGAAGAGGCTCCTTAGCTCGAAGCAATAAATGAGCAGGTCAATGCTCTTCTCCACCTGGGCACAGTGAGCCTGTGTGCCTGGAAACACTCCGTGCTTCCCTGTGGACTCAGCCCGATCTGCCAAGACCAAGGCTGGACAGAGGCTGCACTTAGGAAATCATGCAGAGAGTGTTCAGATCTTTCATTTCTGATCTGGCCCTGCTACAGGATGAGCAAGGGTAATTGAACACTAAGGGTACTTTAAAAGTGTCTTTAGACACTGAGTTTGAGGACACTGGGTGCAGTGGCTCCTGCCTTTAATCATTGCACTCTGGGAAGCTGAGGTGGGAGAATTGCTTGAGGTCAGGAGTTCAAGACCAGCCTGAGCAAGAATGAGACCCCCACCTCTACTAAAAATAGAAAAATTACCCGGATGTTGTAGTGTGTGCCTGTAGTCCCAACTACTCAGGAGGCTGAGGCAGGAGAATCTTGCCCAGGAATTTGAGTCTGCAGTGAGCTATAATGACACCATTGCACTCTACCCAGGGTTGCAGAGCAAGACTCTGTCTCAAAAAAAAAAAAAAAAAAGAAAAAGAAGAGTGTCTTTAGACACTGAGTTTGAGTTCCAGTAGTAGCATTTATTTGTTTATTTATATTTGAGCAAATCAGTGAACTTCTCTAGATCACATATTTCCTTTTCTGTCAAACAGGAATAGAACGGGAATGGTAACATCAGTCTCCCCCATTTCACAGGCATGCGTGATGGAGCAAATGGCAATGCATAGGAGAACACTTTGTAAGCTTTCATAGTGCTATGAGAATGCAAACAATTATTAGAAATATTTATTTATTTATTTATTTTGAGACAGAGTCTCACTCTGTTGCCTGAGCTAGAGTGCCGTGGTGTCAGCCTAGCTCACAGCAACCTCAAACTCCTGGGCTCAAGCGATCCTCCTGCCTCAGCCTCCCGAGTAGCTGGGACTACAGGCATGCGCCACCATGCCCAGCTAGTTTTTTTCTATATATTTTTTAGTTGGGCAATTAATTTGTTTCTATTTTTAGTAGAGACGGGGTCTTGTTCTTGCTCAAGCTGGTCTCAAACTCCTGAGCTCAAGCAATCCTCTCGCCTCAGCATCCCAGAGTGCTAGGATTACAGGCATGAGCCACCAAGTCCGGCTGGGATCTGCCATTCTTTTCTCACTTCCTTCGTCATACTCTACCCCAGGCAGGCAGGCAGGGCTGTGCCCATGAGGTGCAGTGCAAACTTGCAGGGAACATACGAGGTACAGAAGAGGCAGGCACCTGCATACTCATCCTAGTAAGGGAATAGAACCAGACAGAATTCAGGGCTGGCTGGGGTAGGACCCCTCCAGGCAGAGCTGACCATCAGCCAAGAGTCAGTGTCAAGCAAAAGGTGATCTCAAACAAAGTCTAAAGCCAAGACAGATGTAACAGCTGCTGAGCATGCAGGTGCTTTGACAAGGCCTCCCTACAGAGTGAGACTTCCTATCCTGAACCGCTCAGAAATCGCTAGTTACCTCCAATCTGGCCATTGGCTGGCTGGAGCAAATGAAAGTCCCCCTCCGGGAGGGTCCTTGCCTGTCCCAGCAGCCTTTGGTGTCACTGTCCAGGTGGAAAGATATACACCCCCAGGCAGACGTGGAATCTGCTCACGTCTCCACGGCCACCCAGGCTTGCTGGTTCAGATTCCTAAGCAGACAATTTTGGCTCATGGGGAGAAAGCCTACATTTCTGGTATCAGAAACTTCATCCTTAGTGAACATTGCACTGCTAGCTGCTTACTGTGTCTGGAATGAGAGACCTAGCAGTAAGCATGCCGTTGTTACCCAAACCAACCCCTGAGAGAGATGTTTATGAAAAAAATCAGGGTGCTCAAGGGAGAACAGTGCAGATGGTTCAAATCCTTCCCAAACTGGCCAGTCAATCCTTGGAGTTCACCCTAGTGGGTAAGTAAGGACAGAACCCAGAGTGCCAGGTCCCAAATTAATATTCACCCATTCCTAGGGGTGAGTTTGTAGACCAAGAAAGCAAAAAACAAACAACAGTGGGCCCCTTAAATGATTTTCCAGAGAAGATTATTAAGACTTAGTGCTCTGAGTAAAGAACTCAAGAAACAAAGACTTCCAGTCCTCCTGAGTTTCTCCAAGTTAAGAAAAATAAACTCTTTTTTTTTTTTTTTTTTTTGAGACAGAGTCTCGCTTTGTTGCCCAGGCTAGAGTGAGTGCCGTGGCGTCAGCCTAGCTCACAGCAACCTCAAACTCCTGGGCTCAAGTGATCCTTCTGCCTCAGCCTCCCGGGTAGCTGGGACTACAGGCATGCGCCACCATGCCCGGCTAATTTTTTTTTATATATATATCATTTGGCCAATTAATTTCTTTCTATTTATAGTAGAGACGGGGTCTCGCTCTTGCTCAGGCTGGTTTTGAACTCCTGACCTTGAGCAATCCGCCCGCCTCGGCCTCCCAAGAGCTAGGATTACAGGCGTGAGCCACAGCGCCCGGCCCGAAAAATAAACTCTTAATCGATTAATATTTGGTTTAAGTCAGGGGCTGCAAATTGACTGTGGGCCATATGTGGTTAGCAGGAGTGTTCTGTTTGATCATTTTGTTATGCCTGTGCTGTGTGTTAAAAGCAATGTCACAGATACTAGGTGTTGAAACAGACTCTGTGGACACTTAAATGGCCTGAGAAGACAGTGAGAGTAGGGCCTCAGGTACGCCAGGGTTTGTAATCTGGCCTGAGTTTGTAATCTAGTTTAAGGAGGTGAGATGCACGCCCAGGGAGAGAGCTATCCCTAAATGTGAGCAGTAGATGGCCAGGGGTGGGGTGGCAGAGTTGGGAGGGGTGAGCCATATGGACTAGAGCCAGGAAGCTCTGAGGAGGGAGAGCTCACTCTCAACCAGGCAGTCAGGGAAGGCTTCTTGGAGGAGTGACATTGCTGTAGTGTTTGGGAATGGGACTAGTGGTGAAGAGGTGTGTTCTGGGGCAGGGGAACGAGCAGGCAGAAAGACTCAGAGGGAGGAAATCTCCAGCTATATTCAGGCTAATTTGGCTAAAACTGAGAATTTGAGTTGGAGAGAAATGGGAGTGGGCAAAGAATGTGTGGTCTTGAATGAAGATGAGTAGGAATCCAATCTCTTGAGTCTCAAACCTATTCAATCAAATGTCTCCTGATGGAAAGAAGAGGCTTTGGGGGTGCAAGTTAAAGGCGCTAGGAAGCCAGAAGCATGGGCGGCCCGTGGCTCAGCTCCCTGGCAGCCCTCTCTCTTCTCTCCTGTTGAGCCACCCATAGGTGCTCCCGCCCAGCCCACTCTATGGGAGGCAGAGAACTTCTCAGGCTCATTCGTCAGACAGTGGTTGATCATCTCCTACATCAGCAGGACGAGGGACTGCGAAGAGGGCTGGGGAGTGGCGCGGTGCCAGCTCACGTCCCGAGGCACTGGAGGCCTGGCAGCAGGAGAGCCTGCTGCCTTCACCTGCCCTCCTCTGCCCGGAAGCACAGTCGGGCTCCTGGGACGAAGCTTGGCTCAACACCCTTCCCTCCTCCTCCCTCGCTGGCCAGACACACACCGACACAGATACAACCAGCCTCTGCAGACGTGCGTCCCCCGTGTGTGTGAATCACATGTGTACATAAGCAGGTAACACAACCTGGACAAGCAGAGTCATGCTACACACACACACAGGTAAAACCACATGTGTATATATAGAAAAGCCTATCTGTTTGGATTTTTTTCCAGATACTGAAAGTCAGAAGCATGTTCTCACATAAGGAAGCTGCAGGCTTCACATACATCTGCAGTCCTCTCTCTAGGATTTTATTTGGCCTAGAAAACACACGTAGGCCTCTCTGTCCCCACCCCTGGATCTCCAGGGCCACCATTTCTCACTTCTCTCTCCTGTTCCGCAGCCCTTGCGTGACGGGCAGGCGGGCAGACGCTGCAGGCACTCCCTGCTCTCATGGCTCTTTGTGGCACAAAGGGAGGAAGAAAGCGAGCTAGCTTGGTGGCAGCAGGCCAGGGTGAGGGCAGTGGGAGAGTTGGCTCACAAGCCTTCTTTTCTCTGCTTCCCTGGGACGTCATTTAGCTGTGGGATCTGCTGGCTCCCCTCTTCTCCCAGATGTGGGGAGCTCTTCCTTTCTTATTCCGCTTTAGGGCCTCGTTTGACCCGAAGAAAGCCTGCAGCCTCCAAGACACAGGCCAGAAGACCCCCCATTCTATAGAGAAGACCTCAGTTTGCCCCCAAAGCTCCTCTAGGAAGAGTGACAAGTCACTGAACTCGTGAGAAAAAGGCATCACATCCATGTCTCCATTCTCCAGGTGAGGCATGATTTTTCTGTAGTAACTTTTCTAGATGTGATATACCAATAAGCACTTACAGTGCTTCTGCTATGGATACAGTATAAGGATATGAAAGAAAAAGAATATGAGGCTCATTCCTCTGGAAGCTCACATTTTCACTGGGGAGATAATATACTCAAAGCAAATATGAGAATAAGGTTGGGAATAGCAGCCTAACCTGGGGAGACTTGCTTTGGCTAAAACCTAAATCAATTACAAAGCAAAAGAAAGTGGATTAGAGGGGGAGATCTCATGAAATCCCATCATATTTGGATCATGCTAGGTTTTTATTTTTTATTTTTTTTGAGAGTCTCACTTTGTTGCCCAGGCTAGAATGAGTGCCGTGGCATCAGCCTAGCTCACAGCAACCTCAAACTCCTGGGCTCAAGGGATCCTCCTGCCTCAGCCTCCCGAGTAGCTGGGACTACAGGCATGCGCCACCATGCCCGGCTAATTTTTTCTATATACTTGTAGTTGGCCAATTAATTTCTCTCTATTTATAGTAGAGACAGGTTCTCGCTCTTGCTCAGGCTGGTTTCGAACTCCTGACTTGAGTAATCCGCCCGCCTCGGCCTCCCAGAGAGCTAGGATTACAGGCGTGAGCCACTGTACCTGGCCTCTTCCTGGTTATTTTTGAGGCTTTCTCTCCTGTTGTAACTGATTAATCATTGTCAAAATTCCTCCCTTGTAACCTTCCCTCTAGGGGAAGGCTGACCCTCGGCCAGCCTGTGGTGCAGGAATAGTTTGTTTTGTGCACCCTTTAGTGTCCACTCTGCATGTTTCTCTTTGCGATCCCACCCCTTGTCTCCACGCTCCCTCTGAGCTGCCTTCAGGCCTCCAGAACCCTACCCTGTCAAGTCGCTTCTCCCCTGCATCTGCCTTTCCATTCAAAGCCCACGCCACGTCTCACCTAGTGCCATGGGAAAAAACTCATCTCAGAAATGAATTTACACTAAGATGTAAATGTCTAATAGTTTGATTGTAGAGCCATTTATTGGAAGGGCTTCATATGATGAGACTGCAGCCTACAGAGGGGAGTGACCTTCCTGATGTCCCAGAGCCAGAGCTGGGACTAAAACCCAGGGCCCTGACTCCAAGTCCCCCAGGAAATAGCCGTCCACTCACCCAACTGAGGGACAGCAGAGTGGGCAGCAGTGTGTCTCTATGCCAGCCTCCACCCATCCAATCACCTGTCTGTTCTACCCCCCAGATTGATCTCCATGTTGTGCACTTTCTTCAATTCCGCCATCACCATTCAGCCACAAGCTCTCATCTCTGTGCTTGGACCTACCCGACACCCAGTCAATGCTCTTAACCTCTCTTAAACTCACCCTGTAGGGAGAGCGATGTCTCTTCTTTAATGTAGTAAAGTATATAAACCATATAAGCTATCATTTTTACCAGCTTTTTAAATTGTGGTAAAAAAACTAACATAAAATTTACCATTTTGACCATTTTTAAGTGTTCAGCATAGTGATGCTAACTATAAAAATGTTGTACATCAGATCTCTAGAATTTTTCATCTTTTTTCTTTTTTTGAGACAGAGTCTCACGCTGTTGTCCAGGCTAGAGTGCTTTGACGTCAGCCTAGCTCACAGCAGCCTCAAACTCCTGGGCTCAAGTGATCCTCCTGCCTCAGCCTCCCAAGTAGCTGGGACTACAGGCATGTGCCACCATGCCCAGCTAATTTTTTCTCTATATATTTTTAGATGTCCAGCTAATTTCTTTCTATTTTTAGTAGAGACAGGGACTCACTCTTACTCAGGCTGGTCTCGAACTCCTGAGCTCAAACCATCCACCCGTCTTGGCCTCCCAGACTGCTAGAATTACAGGCATGAGCCACCTCTCCCAGCTGAACTTTTTCATCTTGAAAACCTGAAACTCAATAACCATTTAACAACACTCCCCTTCCCCTATCCCCAGGCCCTGGCAACCACCACTCTACATTCTGTTTCTAAGAGTTTGACTACTGTAGAAACACATGTAAGTAGAATCACAGTGTCATTCTGTGCCCGACTTATTTCATTTAGCATAATGTCCTCAAAGTTCATCTATGTTGTAGTGCGGCAGATTTCATTCTTTTTGTAAGGTTGAGTAATATTCTATTGTATGTATATCTCACATTTTGTTTATACATTCACCCACTGAGGAACATGGGTTGCTTCCAATCTCTCGGCTATTATGAATGATGGTGTTATGAATATGGGTGTACAAATATCTTTTTGATATCCTATTCTCAATTCTTTTGGATATATACCCATAAGTGGGATTGCTGGAACATATGGTAATTCTATTTTAATTTTCTGAGGAACTTTCATATTTTCCATAATAGTTGCACCATTCTACAGTCCTACCTACAGTGCACAGGGGTCCAATTTTTCCACATCCTCATCAACACTTGCTATTTTCTGGGTTTTTTGATAGTGGCCATCGTAACGGTTGTGAGGTGATATCTCATTGTGGTTTTGATTTGCATTTCTCTGATGATTAGTGATTTTGAACATCTTTTCATATGCTTGATGGCCATTTATTTATCTTCTTTGGAGAAATGTCTATTTAAGTCCTTTGTTCATTTTTAAATCAGTTTATTTGTTTACTTGGTATTGAGTTGTTGGAATTCTTTTTTTTTTTTTTTTGAGACAGAGTCTCGCTTTGTTGCCCAGGCTAGAGTGAGTGCCGTGGCGTCAGCCCAGCTCACAGCAACCTCAAACTCCTGGGCTCAAGCGATCCTGCTGCCTCAGCCTCCCAAGTAGCTGGGACGACAGGCATGCGCCACCATGCCCAGCTAATTGTTTCTATATATATTTGTTGGCCAATTAATTTCTTTCTGTTTATAGTAGAGATGGGGTCTCGCTCTTGCTCAGGCTGGTTTCGAACTCCTGAGCTCAAACGATCCACCCGCCTCGGCCTCCCAGAGAGCTAGGATTACAGGCGTGAGCCACCGCGCCCGGCCTCAGCTGTGACTTCTTTTCTCACGGGGAAGGACGCCTCCCCTGGCCTCTCTGAGAAGGTGGTCCCCTGCTCTAGGTGCTGCAGCGCCTGCATCGGCCAGGCAGAGCGCTGACCATGGCTGTCACTAATCAGCTCCATGTCCATCTTCTTGGCTCGTCAGTGTGAGAAATCAGCTTTTTTGTTTTTCACACCATCAAGAGAATTATTACTCATTCATCAGGGAGTGAAGGGTGGAGGAAAGAAGGCCGTTTTTGGAACTACGGAGATCGCCCGTGCGGGACCTTTTCTATGATGTGCGGGCTTCCTATCAGCAGACAAAGCTCCTGTACTAGAAGCTATCACTGCAAGCTCCTCCTGTGGCCTTAGCCCCAGCTTGTCTAACTGAGGGCCTAATACCCCCACCCCACCCTGCTGCAGCCCCTCCCCACTTCTCTCCTTTCATTAATGGTTGTTTTGTTTCCTTATTTCCTGCCCCCTGGCCACTTTCCAGTCACCCTTAACATGTTCAAATCAACTTTTCAAAAAAGTTCCTCTACAACCCCATCCCAAACTATGAGTCACAATTCCTTATTTCTGGAGATGTCCCCTGTTTCATTTCTCTTGCAGCCTTAAAAACGGGTTCTAATCTTAGCTTAGAGGAAGTGCAGTAGTTCAAATCAGTCCTTGTCAATAAATGTTTCTTTAGCTTCTATACGCTAGACGTAGTGCTAGGGTCAGGGGGTACGAAAGTGAACAAGGGATGGTAGTCTCTGCTTTGAGGCAGTTTAGTGATGAAATGTACACTTGAACATAGCTTTTAATCTAACAGGATGAGGGCCATGACATAGGTATGCAGGGGCCTCAGGAAGCACAGAGGGCTCCTTGGGCCAGGCTGGGAGTTCAGGCAAAGCCTCCTGGGGGAGAAACACCTGAACTGTCTTGAAGGAGAAGGTGAAGAAAGGTAGGAAGGGCCTTAGAACGGCTCTGAGTTGTGAGAAAGCCCAGTGAGCTTGAGGGCAAGCTACAGTGCGCAGCTACTAGAACATAAAGAGCCAGTGAACAGCAAAGAAGGGACTGAAGACCCAGGAGGAGCCAGGTTGAGAGGACCCCCAAGCTAAGTTAAGTAGCATGCACTTCATTCAGGGGGACTGGAAAGTCATATTTAAAGCAGTACTGTGACACAGTTACTTTTAAGCAGCTTGGTGGCATGGTCAGATCTGAGGTTTAGATAGAGATGGCTGATCTAGGTGGGATAATCCTTAAGATAGACTGTTATGTAAGAAAAGTAAGGTGCAGAATATATAGAATATACTGCCATTTCACTGCTGGGCGTGGTGGCTCACGCCTATAATCCTAGCACTCTGGGAGGCCAAGGCAGAAGGATTGCTTGAGCTCAGGAGTTCGAGACCAGCCTGAGCAAGAGTGAGACTCTGTCTCTACTAGAAATAGAAAGAAATTAACCAAACAACTAAAAATAGAAAAATTAGACAGGCACGGAGGTGTGTGCCTGTAGTCCCAGCTTCCTGGGAGGCTGAGGCAGGAGGATCACTTGAGCCCAGGAGTTTGAGGTTGCTGTGAGCGAGGCTGATGCCATGGCACTCTAGCCTAGGCAACAGGGTGAGACTCTGTCTCAAAAAACTTCTCCAAGTTTCAATTTCCTCATTTTTCTAGTAGTCACTGGGCTTCACAGGGTTGTTGTAAAGACTAAATGACTCAACATGTATAAAAACAAACACTTCATGAAGAGTCAGACCTGAGGAGGTTGAGCGAGGATGTGTGCTTAAAGACATAGATGGCACTTGAAACAGAAGCCATGTTTACAAGAAACTGATAGGCAGCATATATGGAAAAGGATGTGGAGATCCGTCCTTTGTTCCCAGGGCAGAGATTGTGGGTTATCCAACCGTTATCTGCTCTCTGTTTCTGCCTCACTAGCAGAACCCTGGTGTTGTCTGGGTGGCCATGTTCTCCGCTATAAAACTCAGTCTCTTTAAGAGGAAATGTTTTTTTTTTTTTTTTTTTTTTTTTTTGAGACAGAGTCTCACTTTGTTGTCCAGGCTAGAGTGAGTGCCGTGGCGTCAGCCTAGCTCACAGCAACCTCAAACTCCTGGGCTCAAGCGATCCTCCTGCCTCAGCCTCCCGAGTAGCTGGGACTACAGGCATGCGCCACCATGCCCGGCTAATTTTATATATATATATCAATTGGCCAATTAATTTCTTTCTATTTATAGTAGAGACGGGGTCTCGCTCTTGCTCAGGCTGGTTTTGAACTCCTGACCTTGAGCAATCCGCCCGCCTCGGCCTCCCAAGAACTAGGATTACAGGCGTGAGCCACAGCGCCCGGCAAGAGGAAATGTTTTGATGGAACTTCTGGGGAGGCTGTTTCACGAGCACTAACTCAGCTGGCAGGCCTACTCTTTGTCCTGACCTCTTCTGCTTCCTACTGCTGGGAACGTGATGTGATGGCAGGGGCTCCAGTAACCATTATTTGACAGTGACGCCATCTTAAATATGAAAGCCACGCAGTAAGGATGGCAGAAGAGAAAGACAGAAAAAGCTGCAGTCCTTGATGACCACAGGTTGCTGTATCGTCCCGTCTGCCTGTCTCCAGACTTCTTTTACATAAAAGGAAAATAAACCCCTACCTTGTTTAAGCCACTGTTATTTAAGGCTTCTTTTTCTAGTAAACCAATCTTCTTCCTGAATGATAGATATATTTTCCCCAAGATATTTAAGGGTTGAAAAGCTATATTCTAGAGCAGGGGTCAGCAAACTTTTCTGGTAAAAGGCCAGATAATAAATATTTTAGGCTTGAGACTCCGTTGTTATGGTGCGTAAGCAGCCACAAAGAATATGTAAACAAATAAGCATGGCTGTGCTCCAATAAAACTTTATTTATAGACACTGAAATTTGAATTTCATGTAATTTTCATGTATCATGAAACATTATTCTGCTTTTTTTCCCCACTCATCTAAAAAATATCAAAGCCATCCTTAGCTTGCAGAATACAAAATCAAGATTCGGTCCCCAGGCTGTAGTCTGCCAATCCGTCCTATACGGGAAACAATTTCTACAAATTACCCAAGGTCTGAGCAATGTGAGCCTTCACGATGTGTTTGTTGGTTATCTTTGTGTTTCTATATGTTTCAAAACCTCCTTGGATGTGGCAGAACTGGACCAATAAAATAATGAGACTCATTTTGGAACAACATAACAACAATTTCACATCTAAATGAACGCTGCCTTCCTGCTGGTGACCTTGGGAGGGAAGAGACCAGTCTTGGTGATGCTGATCACAAGATTTACATGGAGCTTTATTTGAATATTTAAGACTTGGTCTGTTGTTTAAGAAAACCAATCATCTTGCTCATAACCACACTTTGTAAGACCACATTACTGGTGACGGTCCTGATGTGAAACTAAAATAGACCGATCTGTGGGACCCTGAAGCAGCCCGGGGCAGCCTACAGGCGTTGCCCATTAGCTCCTGCTGCCTGCAGCAGGTGACAGAAGCCACTAGTAGTGGTAGAAACATGTAGAGACAACAGAGCAGTGGTTGAGGTACCGTGGGAAAGGCTGAGGGAGACACTTCCTACTGGGGGCTAGAGAGACATGAGGGTTAGTTTGAAAAAAAACCATGGTTGTGTGAGGTCTGGTCATAGTACGTAGCTTTTCTGATGGGAAAGGTGAAGCATTAGTGGAAAAACAGTAGGTTGGCACTCACAAGTTTGCACTGGAGAGAGAAGCCAAGGATGTGGACTGTAAAACCTTAAAAATAGTATGGAAAAAGCTAGTGGCATACACATGACAGTGTGTGTATGTGTCATTGCCAGAGCCATTGATACCTTCTAGGAAAAAAAAAATCAAACTATTTATTCAATATCAAGTGCACAAGTTATCGGGTTGATTAAAATGTTGACTTTTCTTTGAGGTGTGATAATACATGCACACATCCTTTGTGCTATTTGTGTGCGAGTGTGTGTGTACTCAGGGGAGAGTGGGAGGGGAGGTCAGTAAAAACGTGTGTGGAGGGCAGGCCGTGATTTGGGTGTGAAAAGCCCAGAAGCAGAGTGAGAGGTGGTCTGTTATATAACGAGGGATAAGAGTCAGGGAGAGAATGCCTTGATGGGCTTTGAGTCATGCCAATAATAATTGTTTAGCCTCATATATGGTAAGAACACAGCGGGTGCTCTCTCTGTCTCAGTCTTTCCCTTGCTTTCTCTTTTTCCCCAGGCAGCTGTGCAAAGATTTAACCATGTGACCTGAAAGCACAACACTGAAAGCTCTGACTGTGCTGCGAGAGGAGAGTGGGGAAACAAAGGCCAAAGCCAGGGCCAGCGCCAGCTGCCAGGAACTCCCATCCCCAGCAGAAAAATAACAGCCAGACTCTCCTCACCATCACTCTCCTCCCCAGCTGGCTCCATGCCTAGAGATGAAATTCTTTTCTTTCCCCTTCTCTTCACCCCCTCCCACCCTCCTGACCTCTCAACTCCTGCGAGTGCAGCTCTAGGGCCCAGGAACCCACGGGCTCTTCTTCCTCTCTTTGGAAGGACTAAGTGGCACTCTTACAGCTCAGGGAGACTGCTGAGTTTGGGGCTACAGGAGAGGGAAGGACACCCTCTGAGGGTAAAGCTTGGAAGTGCAGTAAGTTCTGTGTGACTTGAATACCAGAACCAGCTCAGTAAGACTCTTAAACTCAGGTTGTGCATAGTGCTAAAATATCTCTGCCTGCCGTGCTCCTAATTCTTTATGCAATGCTTCTGCTCTTGGCTGACAGCTTCTGCTAGGAGGCCTTCAGGAAGAAGCAGAACCTTCTCTTTCTTTCTTTACTTCTCCTGACTCACCCCTACCCCATCTGTCCCTATTTCTTTCTGAAGTCTTAGTTCTACCACAGGCCCTAGGCCTAGATACTCTGGTTAGACTATTGCTGGTTCCACAGTGCATCGCCCATATACCCTTAAACCAGACATCTTTACTTCTCTGGGTCTTTTTTTTTCTTTTTAGGCTGGTCAAGTGAAGCAATGAGGGTGGAAAGGAACATTTCCTGGGTCTTGATGTTTTAAAATACTCACTTCTGCCTACTCTTTATATATTTTTATTTATTTATTTTTTCGAGACAGAGTCTCACTCTGTTGCCCCAGGTAGAGTGCAGTGGCGTCATCATAGCTCACTGCAACCTCCAACTCCTGGGCTGAAGCGATCCTCCTGCCTCAGCCTCCAAAGTAGCTGGGACTGCAGCCATGTCCAGCTAATTTTTCTAGTTTTCGTGGAGACAGGGTCTTGCTCTTGCTCAGGCTGGTCTTGAACTCCTGAGCTCAAGCGGTCTTCCTGCCTCGGCCTCCTAGAATGCTAGGATTACAGCCATAAGCCACTGCGCCCAGCCTTGCCTACCCTTTAAATGGGAGTTAAAAATAATAAAAAAAATACTCAGAAAAAGCACTATAAAAGTATTGCTATGTAAATAAATTGATATGTCACACATCCTGGTAATGTAGGTGAAAAGGACAGTTGTTAACGATTACAATATTGGCAGAATATACAAGAATCTCAAGCAACTCAACAACAGAACTCATTAAAAAGTGGGCAAAGGATAGCCAAAGAAACAGTCATGAAAGTAAACAGACAACCTACAGAATGGGAGAAAATTTTCCCATCCTACACATCTGATAAGGGGCTGATAACTAGAATCTGCTTAGAACTCACAAAAAACAGCAAGAAAAAAATCAAACAATCCTATCAAGAAGTGGGCAAAGGACATGAACAGAAATTTTTCAAAAGAAGACAGTAGAACGGCCAACAAACATGAAAAATGCTCAACATCTCTAATCATCAGGGAAATACAAATCAAAACTACAATGAGATATCACTTAACTCCAGTGAGAATGGCCTTTATCAAAAAGTCCCCAAACAATAAATGCTGGCGTGGATGCGGAGAGATAGGAACACTCCTACACTGCTGGTGGGACTGCAAACTAGTTCAACCTCTTTGGAAAGCAATATGGAGATAACTTAAAGCGATACAAGTGGATCTACCATTTGATCCAGCAATCCCATTACTAGGCATCTACCCAAAAGAGCCAATGACACTCTACAAAAAAGACACCTGCACTCGAATGTTCATAGCAGCACAATTCATAATTCCAAAGCTGCGGAAACAACCCAAGTGCCCATCAATCCATGAGTGGATTAATAAAATGTGGTATATGTATACCATGGAGTACTATTTAGCTCTAAGAAACAACGGTGATATAGCACACCTTGTATTTTCCTGGTTAGAGCTGGATCCCATACTACTAAGTGAAGTATCCCAAGAATGGAAAAACAAGCACCACATATACTCACCAGCAAACGGATATTAACTGAGCAGCACCTAAGTGGACACATAGGTACTACAGTAATTGGGTATTGGGCAGGTGGGGGGGAGGGGGGCAGGTATATACATACATAATGAGTGAGATGTGCACTGCCTGGGGGATGGTCACACTGGAAGGTCAGACTTGTTGGGGGAGGGGGGAAAGGGGCATTATTTGAAACCTTAAAATTTGTAACCCCATAATATGCTGAAATAAAAAACAAAGTGGGCAAAGGATATGAAATAGACATTTTTCAAAGGAAGACATACAAATGGCCAAAAAGCATATGAAAAAATATTCAGGCCGGGCGCGGTGGCTCACGCCTGTAATCCTAGCACTCTGGGAGGCCGAGGCGGGCGGATTGCTCGAGGTTGGGAGTTCGAAACCATCCTGAGCGAGACCCCGTCTCTACTAAAAATAGAAAGAAATTAATTGACCAACTAAAAATATATATACAAAAAATTAGCTGGGCATGGTGGCACATGCCTGTAGTCCCAGCTACTTGGGAGGCTGAGGCAGGAGGATCGCTTGAGCCCAGGAGTTTGAGGTTGCTGTGAGCTAGGCTGACGCCATGGCACTCACTCTAGCCTGGGCAACAAAAGTGAGACTCTGTCTCAAAAAAAAAAAAAAAAAAAAAAAAAAATTCAACATCACTATTTATCAGAAAACATGCAAATTAAAACTACAGTGAGATATCATCTTACACCAGTCAGAATGGCTATTATTAAAAAAACAAAAAATAACAGATGTTGGCGAAGATGTGAAGAAAAGAAAACTCTTATATACTCTTGGTGAGAATATAAATTAGCACAACCTCTATGGAAAACAGTATGGAGATTTCCCAAAGAACTAAAAATAGAACTACTATTCAATCCAACAATTACCCAAAGGAAAAGAAATCATTACATCAATGTAAATGTACAGCAACAGACGAATGGACAAAGAAAATGTGATATATATGCACAATGGAGTACTATTCGGCCATAAAAAAGAATGAATTTATGTCTTTTGCAGCAACATGGAAGGAACCGAAGGCCATTATCTTAATTAAAACAACTCAGACACAGAAAGTGAAATACCACGTTCTCACTTATCTGTGGGAGTTAAACAATGTGTACACGTGAACACAGAATGTGGAATAACAGTCGTTGGAGACTCGGAAGGGTGGGAGGGTAGGAGCAGGGTGGGGATGAGAAATCGCTAAATGTACACAGTGTGCACTGTTTGGATGGTAGCTGCACTGAAGGCCCGGACTTCACCACTATGCAATGTGTCCGTGCAACAAAACTATACTTGTACCCTTTTAATTTATACAAACAGAATATTGGCAGTAATACATCCAACGGGTGATTTTTGAGGTGGCAGAATTGAGCTTTTGTCCTCTTATGAGACACATCCATTTTGTAGCTTCTACTGCTTGCCAGATATCACTGATATCCAATAAAAAGTCAGGCTTTTGTTGACAAACTTTTTGGCTGTCATTTTCTTTCAAGATGATAAACTGAAGCAACACCAAAATTATTTGATTTGCCTTTCTACTGTGTCAGCCGTGGTCATAATCTCTCAACTATTTATTTATTTATTTATTTATTTATTTATTTATTTATTTATTTATTTATTATTTTTAGAGACAGAGTCTGGCTCTGTCACCCAGGCTAGAGTGCAGTGGTGTCATCATAGCTCACTGTATCCTTGAACTCTTGAGCTCAAGCAACAATCTTGCCTTAGCCTCCTGCATAACTGAATGCGCGCCATCACACCCAGATAATTTTTTTATTCTTTATTTTGTAGAGACGAGGTCTTACTATGTTGCCCAGGCTGGTCTTGAACTCCTGGCCTCAAGCAATCCTTCCACCTCAGCCTCCCAAAGTGCTAGGATTACAGGTGTGAACCACCATGCCCGGCCATCAACTCTTTTAAGTGTTATCATGGCATCTACAAAGAAACATGAAATGCTACAGGATTGAGTGGAAATAAAGACTTGATCTTGCTTTGCACCTTGCTTGTGTGCCCTTGGGCAAGTGACCTGGTTTCCCCATCTGTTGCATGATGTTTAAGGCCTTGTGGCACCCACAGACTGTGGGACCCATAACCTATGATCCGGGCTTTCTCAGGACGAATGCAGAATCATGCCATCGGGAACCTGTGCTGCGTGCCATTTTGTTTCAAGATGGCAACTTGAAGCGGTTGAAGTTAAGGTGTATCTGCATAGCGTTTAGGGGCTTCCCACTGGATCAAAATCAGATGGTCATTTGTAGAAGGAAAAAGAAACAGACAGATCAACCTGAAGGCCCAAATGACTGAGTTAAAACAGAGAACTTTCTTCAGAAGGTTATTCTGCGGATCTCTCCACAAACAGCAATGACGCTCAGAAAAGCCCTGGGCCCTCTAAGGGGAGCAGCCCTTACAGTACTTTCCGACAAAGCACGTTGGTTCTAAAGCAGCACTAACGGCATGGATATAATAGCCTATATTCTGGAATCTCAACACACACCCTCTGGCACTATAGACCCTGTGCCTATAGAGTCACATCTCACATTTATTTTCTTACAGAGATGGTGTGGGTGTCATGAAATGTAAATAAACTAGTGAGAATAAACAAGAATCTTCTCGGCCGGGTGCTGTGGCTCACGCCTGTAATCCCAGCTCTCTGGGAGGCCGAGGCGGGTGGATTATTTGAGTTCAGGAGTTCGAAACCAAGAGCGAGACCCCGTCTCTATTATAAAGAGAAAGGAATTAATTGGCCAACTAATACATATATACAAAAAATTAGCCAGGCATGGTGGCGCATGCCTGTAGTCCCAGCTACTTGGGAGGCTGAGGCAGAAGGATTGCTTGAGCCCAGGAGTTTGAGGTTGCTGTGAGCTAGGCTGACGCCACGGCACTCACTCTAGCCTGGGCAACAAAGCGAGACTCTGTCTCCAAAAAAAAAAAAAAAAAAAAGAATTTTCTCTAGGGCCTGAGAATGTCAAGTCCCCACCATGTGCTCATGCATTTAAGAATCCAGGAAGCAGATGCCAGATCTAGGACCTCCCAGGAAGCCAGCACAACTACAACAGACTCCACAGACTCCAGAGCATGAGCTGCACTCCGGCTGGTTTATGCTCCCTTACTTCTGCAGAGTCCTGTGGTGCCTCCAGCAGTTCTTTAGACTCTTAGAACCCATTCTTTTCCCAAGGGGATTAGTTGCTTCCGTGCAAGGCAAACAGAAATGCTTTCTGCTCTTCTCCATTTACGGAGCACAGCAAACACACAGGGCAGCCTGCGGCTGCTGTCATTAAATCAAGCTCCTTCCTCTCCTGTCATCTCACCCCATTCCCCTTACTCACCTCCTTTCTCAACCACCAATTTTTGTCTGTCTCATATTGCCTTTGATGGATTTCCCTTATTATCCCCACTCCTTCTTTATTTTTTAATTTTTTAAATTTTAAATTAAAAATTTTTTTGACATGGCAGTGTCCCCACTCCTATTCCAAAGGCTTCATGACTTCATTTTTATGGGGATTTCTGAAATTTCCCCTGTTTCTTGCTACCATCCCTTGGCCTGGGAAGTCAGATAGACCCAAGAAAGAATTCACCTGAAGGCTCAGGCAAAGGAGGCAGAGAAGGCAGCACCCAGAGCAGAGAAAGATGGCAAGATGTAGCTTTTACACACAGGGTCTAGGTCACGGTCCGTATTCTCAGTGTGTAAACCCAACCGACCCTCGGGAGGCCTCGGGAGTGGTAAGAAGTACTTCCCGTCATGTCTCCTTCTCCGGTGTCATAAATCTACTCTTCAGAGGGCAAAGAAGAGGAGACCCACAGCCTTTTATAAACCCGTCATTCCCTTCAGTTGTGATAGCCACCCTACTTTGAGCAGATCACACTCATTTGGAAGAGGTAACTGAATTCATCTGGTTTCCAAGTGATCTGATAGACCAGGGACAACCAGGGACAACCTGAGACCAGCTTGGACCACACAGGTGTAGGTTCTGCAGTGTCCTGGGCTGAACTTAAGCCTATTGGAAAGTGACTCCAGGATACCCTTGTACCCTCCCAGAGTCTGAAAGCATGGGCTGGGCTGTACCACACGGAATGAGGGGTATTTTGTTTCTCTAGGGCATTATTGGAAAAGTTTTCCAAATGTTTGATATTATCCTGGCGGGGCTGAGGGTAGATGAAGGGGGAGTTAAGGGATTGAGATAGGGGAGAATGGACTCAAGGAACCCTGTGCCCTAGAGTCTGGAGAAGTCCCCGTGGAAGCATGATGGCAGGGAGCCACGGCTCCAGGGAAAGGCAGACAGAAGATAGGATTTGAGTTGCCTTTTAGGGAAGCAGCCTTACCAGCAGCTCCAGTTTGAAAAATAACTTCACCAGCAGAGATCAAGTCTTGGCTCCTTCTATCTAGAATACTGTGAGGAGCACATTTTTGGAGTTCAACCCCAAATCTCCCCAGTCACTCTTTAGCCCACTGCCTGCTTAAGAGAGGCAGTGGAGACTCTGATGGCCCTTTGCTGGGGTAGGTCCCAGGGGCCTCAGAGGAAGTCAGGCCTCCAAGTTGGATATGGTTGATAATTATTGACAGCAAAACAGACTGTTCTTTTGTGCAAGGAACAAGAACATGGGCCCCATTGTCAGGGGAGAGAGAAGTAGTTGGATTTCAGCATGACCTTTCCGATTCTCTTTCTGCCGGAATCTGCCCAATGAGCTCTTCCCCATATGCACTGCAAGTGACGAAGTTAGGGAGAGGAAAGCCAACAAAGACAGGGGTGGAGGGTAGGGGGCTTCTCTTGGATTGGAGGTCAGCACCCCCAGAGAAACAGACGCCAACTGGAGGTTCTGCTGCCATTTCTACTGCGGGCATGAGACGGCCCCTGGTCAGACAAAGCGGGAGAGGCAGTTCTCTCACTTGTTAGAGCCGTCTCGGGCAGTATTCGGGACAGAGATGGACACAAAGTTCCAGGGATGATGGCAGCAGTGGCCCTGGCTGTGGGAAGGCTGAGTTCCTGTCATGCACCCTGCACAGCTCACTCACAGCCCTGCCCGGCTCGCCACCCCGAGGCGCCCCTTCCCACTCCAGCACACGGGTTCCATGTCCTCTCAGTTTGGCACCGAGCTTTCTGTAGTGCGGTCTTTAGGCTCCAGATTGCATTATATTTGTCTTCAGATTACTCCATTTACACAGAACCTTGCTCCTTAGCCAGACTGCACAATACCTTGTCCCCCCTTAATCCCTGGAGAGCGCACAGCCCAGTGCCAGACGAACAGCAGCTACCCATTATAACTTGCTCGACTGAAATTAAAATTAAAAGTAAGTGACTGGAATGAACGGCACGATCGGCCTCACGCTGTGTGAGGCGCTGCCAGACTCTACTCCCTGGTAAGCTCCCCCCGGCGTTGGAGAACACAGTTGCATACTCCCAACACTCATTTAAAATCTCTAGCACCCCTTCCCTGCCCTTCCTGTCAGCTGATGGCCTGCCTCCTACTCCAAGAAAGCATCGGTGTGGCCAGAGGAGGACTGCCCCGGTCCAGCTGCATGTGGACCTCGCGGGCCTCCTTGTTCCAGCACCAGAAGTGTCCCCATTCCCACGCCGGGCTGCTGCTTGGACTCGGGGACCACCCTCCTCTCCTCACTTGGCTTCTCCCCTTCCTCTCCCAGAGCTTTAGTCTCTCTCTCTCATTTGCAATTAAAAAGAAAAAAGTTGCCTTCATATTAATATTAATAACAAATGCTCGTGTCGTGCTGCTTACCCTGTGGCAGGAACCATTCTGTTTTACACAAACCAGCTCATCGAATCTTCGCATTCCTCCTCCAAGGGAGCAGGTGCCGTTCTATTTCAAACAGGAAGGGGAGCCATGGGTTGCCCGAGGTCCTGCCGCTGATGCGCAGACTTGGGGCGCAGACAGCTGCCTGCCCCTGCCGAGAGCTCGGGTCAACAGCTTCTCTCCTGAGGACCCGCCTTCACTCCCTCGCAGCCAGCGCCTCGCCGTCACTCCGGCTGTGACCCTCTCTCCTACCCTTGCTCCTTGTGGCCCCGGCGTCCCTCGTGGCTCCCCGGGAGGCTGACCTCCATCGTGCTGACCGCAGTGACTGACTGTCCTTCGCCCGCCCCGCCTCGCCTCTGGCGACTTGACACATGCCATGGCTGTCCTCTGAAAGCGCGCCCCTCCTGCTCTCCGGGCACTCCAGCCCGGCCCCCGCGCCCTGCTGTCCTCTCACTGTCCTCCGCCTCCCACCACGCTGCCCCCGTCCACACCCGCGGTGGGCTCGTCCACCCCCGGCTGTTGGACCCACGCAAACGCTGGCGACCTCACCTCGCGGCTCGTGCTGGCCCTGCCCTGAGCTTCACGCCGCGCGCCCCCTCGCCGTCTGTGTTCTCTTGGCGTCCAGCTGGCGTCTCAAACCTAAAACCAAGTGCCTAGTTCCCTCCCTCCGCGAGCCCTGGCCTTCTCTTGCCTAGTCTTCTCCATCATGTTAAATGAAACGACAGTTTACTCAGTTGCTCAGGACAGAAGCCTCATCGGTAACTCTCCGCCTCTCTCACATCTCGCGATGAAGCACCAGGCCTCTGCATCTCACCTCCGGTGCATTTACCAAGGACCACCGCCGGCCACCTCCACCTCCTCCACCCAGATCCGAACCTCCGCCCCCCCTGCTGGCACCAATGCCCTCTCTAAGTCTTCTAGCTCCACTCTCGCCCTCTCTGGCCCATCCTCTACAAAGCAGCTGGAATGGTCTTTTCTTTTCTTTTCTTTGAGACAGAGTCTCACTTGTTGCCCAGGCTAGAGTGAGTGCCGAGGCGTCAGCCTAGCTCACAGCAACCTCAAACTCCTGGGCTCAAGCAATCCTCCTGCCTCAGCCTCCTGGGAAGCCGGGACTACAGGCACCCACCACCGTGCCTGGCTAATTTTTTCTGTTTTTAGTTGTTTGGCTAATTTTTTTCTATTTATAGTAGAGACGGGGTCTCCCTCTTGCTCAGGCTTATTTTGAACTCCTGAGCTCAAACAATCCTCCCGCCTTGGCCTCCCAAAGTGCTAGGATTACAGGGGTGAGCCACCGTGCCTGGCCCGGAATGGTCTTTCTAAAATAGGTTTGCAGCACAGCCTCTTGTCTTAAAAAAGTCCATCAGGATTCAAATCCCTTTCTGTGGCCACAAGGCCCTACACACCTAGCCCTGCCTGCTTCTGCAGCTGTGCCCTCTTCTCCCCTGGGTCACAATGGTACTGGCCTATGGCTTTCATTTTGTCCCCGGAACATGCCAAGCTCTTTTCCGACTCGACGTTGTGACTCAAATGTTCTTGGAACATTCTTCCCCCGTGTGTGACGGCCTTCAGCCTCCGGCCTTCTCACCTTTCAGGCTGCAACTTTGATGCCCCCTGTCAGACGGGCCTACCCCAACCTCATAAGCTAAAGAAGCCCAGCGTCACTGTCTCTCCACCTTGTGTTCCTCAGCACTTATCAGGGCAGGAGAGTACCTTGTTTATGCTGTCTGTCCACAGCTGCCCCCAGGTCTCTCATCTCTGCCTCCCTCAGGTGGGACTTGTCTGTTCACCGCTCTCCTCCCAACACCTAGAGCCCTACCTGGCACACAGTGGGCACTGAATGTCAGCGGTGGTCTCCAGTTCTGCTCTGGCTCCTGGACTATATGGTGAGTATCCTTTGGAGAAAAAGGAAGTCCCAGGGAAGGGGGAATGAGGGCTTGTTCAGCTTTTCCCACCCCCAGGCCTGTGTCCAGCCTCAGGGGTCTGCCTCCACCTCCTGCCCAGTAGGGGTCAGCCACTAGCCAGTGCGGTGCTGGGCAGGGTGTGGGCGGGGCCAGCAGGTCAGCGACAACACAGGCGCCTTCCAGATGGACCAGGCTGCGGTGTAGTGACTTTGGCTGCAACTGATTAAAAATACCTGGGCCTGCTTTCTGGTCCCATCTCTGCTCTCTTCCAAGCTTCATTTATGGGAGCAACACAAGAGCCTGATCATGAGCCACGTGGTGACCTCATCAGCCGAGACAAACATTTGTTTTCCGGCTATATTTAGAGAGCGCTTTCCTGCCCCTCCAGCCCTGGCCGGGAGATCTTCTGATTTGCATTTGTGGAGCAGCTTTTCACCTGTTGTTCTTAGCCTTGTTGGAGTCCCAATTCCTCTGTATTTCTTCTCTTAGCTTTCATCTGTGGTGCTCTTTCAACTTCTAGTTACCAAGGCAGTAACTAGTATTATAAGAAAATGGACAACGTTGGCCCCGGCTGAGCATTTTGTGATGATTTTTCTTAGTGTCTTGTGGCCTCCCAAGACATGGAAGGAGGGTGGAACTGGTGTTCCCTTCTCCTTTCTGCCAGTCACATGCTTCATGATGCCAGGAGCGCCCTCCAGCCGTGGGAGGGTGACAAGTGCAGACCCTCCCCACAGACCTCTGGACTGACCCTGACTACCTTCAGGGGCACCTGAGCCCTCCTGCTGGCCCCAGTGAGTCCCAGTGGGACTAAGATGGACAGCTTGGTTAGGCACCGGCTTGCCCTGCAGCACTGTCTCTGCCCCGGGCCATTAGCCTAGGAACAGTCAGGGCCAGGAGAATGGGACCCTGCAAGCCGAGGACAGATTGTAGGGGCTCGACTCTGCTCCTGCCGTCTGGGCACGGCTGTCTGTCCTGGGAGCAGGAGGAGGCAGCGAGGCCGTGGCCACACCAGCCAGGCAGCGCCATGCAGGGAGCGGGTCTGCTGCCCTCCCTCGTGGCCATCGAGCACCTTCCCTTGGGGTCGTGGCTTCTCAGCCTGGGAACACTGCTCCCGAGGTGGGGAGACGGATTCTCAGGGGACTGAAAAAAATCACACTCTGTCATGCATGCAGCTCTGACATACGCACAGCACACACAGAAGCGTTTGAACACTCTTGAGGGGAGTGACAATGGCTACAAGCCTGAGAAATGCCACCCTCATCCTTCCTCGGATGCTCTGGCCTTTCCCTCTTCTGACCAAAACTTCGCTTTCAGCAAAGAATCTAAAGCACAATTCCACTAAGTGATACACATCTGATTATAGTTTAAAATAGCACCTCTGACAGAATATTTGCTAAGAGGCCTGACAACAAGTTAAGATAAAAGGGAATACGCACGGCTCTGGTGGCAGAACTGTAGGCCGGAGCAAGCAGAGGGATGTTGCTCTTTGAAACACTTGGATTCTTGCCCATATCATTTAAAATAAGATATAAACACACTGTCTGCCAAAAGATCATTTTTTAAAAATTGACTTTACATGCAAGAGGCTTCTCTTAGGTGTGGTTTAGAGACAGACATGTTGGAACTTCTAGGAGAGTTTGATAATTTTTGGCAAATCAGAATAGGGATTTTGTTTATTTATTTATTTATTTTGGAGACAGAGTCTCACTCTGTTGCCCGAGCTAGAGTGTTGTGGCATCAGCCTCACTCACAGCAACCTCAAACTCCTGGGCTCAAGCAATCCTTCTGCCTCAGCCTCCCGAGTAGCTGGGACTACAGGCATGCGCCACCATGCCCGGCTAATTTTTTCTATATATTTTTAGTTAGCCAATTAATTTCTTTCTATTTTTAGTAGAGATGGGGTCTCGCTCTTGCTCAGCCTGGTCTCAAACTCCTGACCTTGAGCGATCCTCCCACCTCAGCCTTCCAGAGTGCTGGGATTACAGGTGTGGGCCACCACGCCCAGCCCAGAATAGGGTTTTTGAAGTCAAGATGATTCTGGAAAATCCAGGACTTGTGATTGCATAGGTATGGGGCTCTCTTGGTGTTCCTGAAGTCAGAGCTTCTGGCTTTGGCCAGCTTCACTTTTGCAAAAGGAAGAGCTCTTTGCAGTCCAGACGTTCTTTCTGCACTTTTCCTTGGGCAGAAGCAGCAGCCTGAGCACCACAGGGCTCACATTGCTCTGTGGACGCACCCCGTGCATGTGTGTGCCTGAGCTGCGCTCCAAGGAGCATCTCAGGCAAGGCTCAAGGTCCATGACGTCATCCTCCCACTATTCTTGGCTGTAACCAGAATCTTACTGGTGACTCATGCCCACATTTGGCTTTAAAGGTAAAAGAGACTGGGAGCAACTGGATATGGTCCATATAAGAACAAATAAAATGACTGACTGCTTGAAAAATAGATCCCACGCAAAATGCAATTAGGACTGCTTAAACTTGGACTAGACAGGGCAGATGGGAGAGGTTATTTATATGGAGAGTAGTGATAAACTTTTCTCTTTTTCTGCCTTTTGGATGTAGATGGGATATAAATAATATTCATGCTTTATTTATTTCTCTCCACTAAGAACCAAATAAAAGAAATTGGGCTTGATTTGCAAGGGCAGAGACATAAGGCAGATATAAAGAGGTATCTTAGTATATTGTTAGACATTGGTCCTTTGGGGTACTTTTTTTGTTTGTTGTTTTGTTTTGTTTATGAGACAGAGTCTCAGTCTGTTGCCTGGGCTACAGTACTGTGGCATCAGCCTAGCTCACAGCAACCTCAAACTCCTGGGCTCAAACAATCCTCCTGCCTCAGCCTCCCGCATAGCTGGGACTACAGGCATGCACCACCATGCTTGGCTAATTTTTTCTATTTTTAGTTGTCCGGCTAATTTGTTTCTATTTTTAGTAGAGACGGGGTCTCACTCTTGCTCAGGCTGGTCCCGAACTCCTAAACTCAAGCAATCCTCCTGCCTCAGCCTTCCAGAGTGCTAGGATTACAGGCGTGAACCACCATGCCAGGCCCGAGGTACTTGGTTTTGTCTCTTTTTCTGGAAAATGTGCAAAAGCGAGGCACAGTAAGGACAGTTTTGCTGCAGTAGAGCT
Organism: Microcebus murinus; assembly: GCF_040939455.1. NCBI lineage: Eukaryota > Metazoa > Chordata > Mammalia > Primates > Cheirogaleidae > Microcebus > Microcebus murinus. The sequence goes on along the minus strand of NC_134113.1, from coordinate 98,727,179 downwards.
GGTTAAAATTTACTAAGTACCTGTGAACTAAGACCTTGGTAGGACCTTATAGAAGACAGAAAATACGTATTCCCTATTTTCTGAAAAGTACTGATTTTAGGACTAATTATTCTGATTCTTTTCAGTGCTAAAGGCCAAATGCAGCAAGGCAGAGTGACTGGAAAGAATATGTAAGCACTTGTCCTGGCTCTGACATTTATTAACTTTCTGACCTCGGACGAACCATAGTTTCCTCGATCTTAATTTGGACAAACCATCTTTTGCCCTTGATCAAAGGTGCTTCTAGCTAAAGGTATTGATAGAAATTGATTCCCAGGTTTGAATTTCAAAACCTGTACAATCCACCCATTTGAACATCCTCCTGTCTACCCACCCAATATCTCTCAGAGAGTGTCTACTCTGTGGAAGGCATTGTAACAGGGACAGGGGTGCCATGACAAATCAGACACCGTGCCTGGCCGCAGGAAGGCAGATGACAGTCTGGTCAGGGCGGACGGAGAAGTAAGCAGGCAATTACAGCGCAAAGTGATGAGTGCTCAGGTCTGATCAGCAGAAGGTGCTACAGGGCCTCACTTGAGGGATAAATTGGAGGGCAGGACTCTAGCCATGAAGACCAGTAAGAAGGCTGCTGCAGCAATTCAGGGAGGAGTGGGAGCGTCTGAAAGGAGGAGGCAGGGTGGGCAAGAGTCTCAGCAACGCGCCGAGGGAGAGGCCTTGATGCAGGGAGGAGGCTGGAAAGACCGGAGGCTCAGATCAGAGGGCGGAGATAGCAGCTCCTCTCGATGGCCAGGACCAGGTGTGGCCTTGAGCAGGGAGCTGGATTGAGTGGATAAGAAGGTCACTTTAAGTGAGGCCAAGGACCTGGGAGGCTTCTACTAGGACTTTTTAGAAAACTATGGTAGAATACATATAACATAAAATTTACCATCTTAATCATTTTTAAGTGTATGAAGTACATTACATGAAGTGGATTAAGTGTTTTAAGTAGCATTAAGGACAGGCACGTTGCTGTGCTGCCATCACTACCATCCGTCCACAGAACTCTTTCATCTGGCAAAACTGAAACTCTGTACCCATTGAACACTAACTTCCCTTCCCTCCCCACTACCTGGGCCAGCCCCTGGCAACCACCATTCTATGAATTTGACTATTCTAAGGACCTCATAAAAGTAGAATCACCCAATATTTGTCCTTTTGAGACTGGCTTATTTCGCTTAGCATAATGTCCCTAGGGTTCATCCATGGTGTAATATGTGTCAGAATTTTCTTCCCTTTTAAGGCTGAATAATTTTCCACTCTACATCTACATACTCCTATCTCTTTTATTTTTTTTATTTTTATTTTTTTCTCAATGAAGTGGTGTTTTATCCTATCTCTTTTAAATGTTTGATTATGGCCCAGAATAAGAAATGTAGTTTACATCATCATCTAATGCACATGTATACATTATATTACTGAAAAAATATATTATTCGCATGTTTTTATATCATATATATTTTTGTTTTTGTTTTTTCAAAACAGAGTCTCGCTTTGTTGCCCAGGCTAGAGTGAGTGCCGTGGCGTCAGCCTAGCTCACAGCAACCTCAAACTCCTGGGCTCAAGCGATCCTGCTGCCTCAGCCTCCCGAGTAGCTGGGACTACAGGCATGCGCCACCATGCCCGGCTAATTTTTTCTTTATATATTAGTTGGCCAGTTAATTTCTTTCTATTTATAGTAGAGACGGGGTCTCGCTCTTGCTCAGGCTGGTTTCAAACTACTGACCTGGAGCAATCCACCCGCCTCGGCCTCCCAGAGTGCTAGGATTACAGGCGTGAGCCACCGCGCCTGGCCTAATATTTTTGAAATTAATGTTTTACCCCAAAACCACCCTTCCTACATGTGAAGTACTCTGAGATTTTATTTCTATTCTGTTTCTTTTAAAAATGCTGGTCACAATCCCCTAAATCAACTTCATGACACATTAATGGATTGTGATCCCTAGTTTGTAGATAATCGGTCTGTTTGGACATTGAAGTTACCCAGGATGACAGTAAGACTGGTGTGGAGTGGTGCCAACGTCTTCAGTGAATAAGGAGGGGTAGACGCACAGCTCCATGCATTTGGTTTCATGAATGGCCTATAATTTCAGCACAATCTATCAAGGAAAGGTCCGCATGATCAGTTTATATCTGGTGTAAACAGGGTAGTTCATGGATTTGCTGTTTTTGCCCAGTGGTCTCCAGTTGGCATGGGCCTTTTGCTTTGATTTATTCACTGCCAGTGACCCTTCCCCTCCCCTTTTCTGTCTTAGGAATAACCAAATAAACTATCCTTTTCCATATTCCCCGGCTCCCACAGTCCGACCTGGGAATGTGGAGGGGGTGGGGACCTCAGCAGGGGGTGACTGTGGCAGGCAGCCCCTGCCTGCTTCTGAAGGCTCCAGCGTCTCACAGCTGCAAGCACTCCCTCGAGGGAGAGGCAATGTCCAGGGCAGGTGGCGCTGACTGCTGGAGGTGTGCCTTGCCGAGGGACGAGAGCAGGGCAGCGACGAAGACCAAGGGTCAGGCTGCCCACAGCGTGCAGTAGGAGGAGAACTGGGACGGCTGGTGGGAATGATGGTCCAAGGTCGAAGTGTTTCTCCATTGTCTCCCTGGGCCACTATGCCCTCAGCTATTTGTGTTAAACATTAACACAAAGTACCAGGAGAAGTTCACCATCATTAATTAGCTAATCTCTGTGGCATCCCCACAGGATGAGGTCAGAATGATCACTATCTCAAGAGCAACAAAAAAAACAGGCAGGGTGGGAGGGAAAGCGTGAATTCACGGAGCACCCACTGCGCTACAGTGATGTTAAAGACATAATACAACTCAAATGAGACAGCCCCTGCTTTTTTTTTTTTTTGAGACAGAGTCTCACTTGTTGCCCAGGCTAGAGTGAGTGCCCAGGCGTCAGCCTCGCTCACAGCAACCTCAAACTCCTGGGCTCAAGCCATCCTCCTGCCTCAGCCTCCCGAGTAGCTGGGACTACAGGCATGCGCCACCATGCCCGGCTAATTTTTTCTATATATATTAGTTGGCCAATTAATTTCTTTCTATTTATAGTAGAGACGGGGTCTCGCTCTTGCTCAGGCTGGTTTCGAACTCCTAACCTTGAGCAATCCGCCCGTCTCGGCCTCCCAGAGTGCTAGGATTACAGGCGTGAGCCACCGGGCCCGGCCAGTCCCTGCTTTTTGAAGGTTGACCTAAGCTGGGGCACAAGGATGATCAGGCCAGGAATTCCGAGCCAAGGACTCGGAGTTTGTGAAGGCCCCATGATGAGACAGAGTGGCTTGTTCAGAAGAGCAGAGTCGAGGTTCTGTCAGGAGTCTAGTCGAGAGTGCACAGCCAGGCGGGGACTGATCTGGCCAAGATTTTGGCGGGAGATTTGACCAATGAGGGTCACAGAGAGTCTTAGGATACCTCAATGCTTAGGCCGAGCCATTTGAGCACCAAAAAATATACCTCAAGAACATCAGTAAAACATTGTGAGCTGGAGATTCAACTACACAAGAACTTAAGGATTTTTATAAAACATTATTAAATGTGGCACTTTATATTCTTCAACGTTCTATGATATCGATGACTGCATTCTGTCTCTGTAACCCACTGAGGTGAGTGGGGTGGGCCTTCACTTACCCTCACACCTCTACACCCAGCACCGCTTTTCCTTGAGAAAGGAACTGAGGATCACGGGGCAGGTAACTTGTTCTGCGCTACCTAGAAAAGGAACCTGGACCTTCTGACCCAGGTCTAGGGCTCTCTCCACTCCTCCCAGGACGCCTCTTCAGGTCCAGACCCTCCCCTCCAGCCCTGCTTTTTCTGCACAGCTCTGTGAGCTCGTCCTTGCTAGGAGGGGCTGCCCGATAGGAAAAGGGACACCTGAGGCTTCACACATGTTGGTTCTCAGAGGCAGCGTTGTATGCCATGTGTGAGTCTGATGGGTGCTGAGAACTCAGTCCTCCCTTTTATCCCACTTCTGCAGAGGGAAGAGGAGAGCTTTAGCTAGACTGCCCCCACCCCAGCCGGCCGACTCTTGCTGGACTCTGGGAGAGGGAGCGTTGTGGTAGCACTGGTGTCACATTTCTGGGCTAGAATCGTGACTATGCCATTTACTAGCTGGTAACTCCAGGCAAATTTCTTTTTTTTTTCTTAAGACAGAGTCTTGCTTTGTCGCCTAGGCTAGAGTGAGTGCCGTGGCGTCAGCTTAGCTCACAGCAACCTCAAACTCCTGGGCTCAAGCGATTTTGCTGCCTCAGCCTCCCGAGTAGCTGGGACTACAGGCATGCGCCACCATGCCCGGCTAATTTTTTCTATATATATTAGTTGGCCAATTACTTTCTTTCTATTTATAGTAGAGATGGGGTCTCGCTCTTGCTCAGGCTGGTTTCGAACTCCTTACCTTGAGCAATCCGCCCACCTTGACCTCCCAGAGTGCTAGGATTACAGGTGTGAGTCACCGTGCCTGGCCAGGCAAATTTCTTAACCCTCTGCGCTTTGATCAAATAGCAATACTAATGAATACCAAGCAGGGTTGTTTTAGACTCAGCTTGCTTGGACCATGGCCAGGTTCAGTGGACAGCAGCTGGTGTCAGGGATGGTGGAGGAGCTGTTAGCACCAGGGCTTCGGAAATCTCTGCAGCTTTATCTGAGGGTCCTGGCCCTGACCCTCTCTGCTGATGGGTCAGGCTCTGTCGAGCTTGCCCACTTCACCCAGGGCATCCTGAACACAGGATGCCATTGTTCTGGGATCCAGAGGGACTCACAGTGTTGCCTTGGGGCATCCTGACCTAGTGAATCGCCTCCTTTAGGAGCCGGTACTTTCCCATCCTCCCCCAAGGAGCTCATTTACTGCGGACCAAAATAGCGCCAATGGAACTTGGGTCCCAGGAAGGCCACAGCTGGCCTTGAGCATCAGATCCAAGGCAGGAAGAGCTTCCAGGGGCTTCACACGCATTCCCTACTCTGACTCCCAACTATCCAACTTCATTTTTCTCCCAGTCTTACGTCTCACCTGCCCCAAAGAGCCCTCTGGGGCGGCAGAGTCCAGTGGTGCAGCCCTCGGCTTTCCCAGCTAAATGCTGCAATTCCCAATCTCTATTTTGCTTGCTCAAATCCTATTTTTCAAGCTCTACCTGCTCTTCACCTTTAGACCCCCTCTGAGGTTTTGTGTTCCCTCCTCCATTCAGGTAGGGTCCGGAGTGGGTGGGAGCAGAGGCTGGCCCGACAGCGTGGGAAGGGTGCTGGCAGCAACGTTCCCCTGCCACGGGAACAGGAGGGGGAAAGGAAGGCTGTATCCAAGGACACAGTGTCGTCTCCTTTTGGCAATCCAGAGAGATGCTAGTGTTTTCTTAGCCACACAAGTACTCAAAGGGCACCTTGGGGCAGAGCCCTGCGGGTGCAGGGGTGAGGACCTGGCTGGCTGGGGGGAGGCAGAAGGAGGGTTTGAGAGTTTGAGTGCAGAAGTCAATTTTCCAGGAAGTGGATGTGTTCGCTGAGACGGGTGGTTGGCCTGGAAAGTCAAGATCACGGCCTTACTTTATTTCACCTCACTGCTGGTGACCTGGCTACTCACTAGGCCAAGGGGTCCTGACTGTGCGCTCTTTCAGCAGATATTCAAGGACTGACTCGCTGCCTTAGGACTTGGAAATGTGGAGATAAAAGGAACAGCTGAACCCTGCAGGAGGTAGCGGTTTAGTGAGGGACTCAGTTCAGTAAACACATGGCTAGCGGCGGGGCTGCAGTGGGTTAAGTACAGGGTGTGCAGGACACAGACGGGGCACTTCGTCCCCCTGACAGAGCTGAGGACAGATTCCGGAAAACTTCCTGGAAGGGGTGGTATTATAATTGAGCCGACCTCCGGAGGAGGAGGAGTTAAAAGGAGTTAGCCAGTCCAGGAAGCAGGGAAGGGCATACCTTGCTGGAAGTCTCAGGTTCAGAGAGAGCAGGGACCAAGGCAACGGCAGAGTGGGTTGCACCTGCGGCTGTGCATGAGAGGGTACAAGGCTGGGAAGGCGGGTGGGGGCTGGATCTTGCAGGACGGGGCAAGCCGCCTCCAGCAGAGGGGCGCGCCTGTGCTCCCACCCATGGGCGTTCAGCGGCTGTACCCTCAGCCTCGGCGGCAGCAGGTCCCAAAGCCCAGGCTCAGGGGAGACGGAGGTGGGGCAGGCGAGTTCTCAGCCAGCACGGTGGGGCATATCTGTGGGATTCTTGGGTAGTTCAGAGGATCAAGGATTCTTGCAGTAGACTTTGAGGTTACTGCATGACATAAGGAATTTCTTCACTGGCTCTTGCAAATGGGCATCTGTAGGGTAGGACAAGGCACGGCAGCTGTGCTGGCAGCTGTATGTTACCAGTTGTATCTAGTGCGGGGAGTAAAGGGCAGCACTATTCTAAATGCAGTGACACCACTCTGGGAAGGGAGGCAAGGTGAGATGCCAGGGAGGTGACACCATCGAAATGTGGGTCCTGGTTGTTAAATGGCTCACTTTAGAAAGCTGTCTCTACCATGACCCAGAGAGTGTGGAGCCCCAGTGTGATAGTCCAAGGGACTGTTTTTTGTTTGTTTGTTTGTTTGTTTGTTTGTTTGTTTGTTTTAGAGACAGAGTCTCACTCTGTTGCCTGGGCTAGAATGTCATGGCATCAGCCTAGCTCACAGCAACCTTAAACTTCTGGGCTCAAGCAATCCTCCTGCTTCAGCCTCTCGAGTAGCTGGGACTACAGGCATGTGCCACCATGCCCAGCTAATTTTTTCTATTTTTGGTAGAGACAGGGTCTCGCTCTTGTTCAGGCTGGTTTTGAACTCATGAGCTCAAATGATCCGCCCGCCTTGGCCTCCCAGAGTGCTAGGATTACAGGCGTGAGCCACCTCGCCCGGCCCCAAGGGACTGTTTTATTATTACTTCCTGTTATTGAGAATTTAAAATGGATCCAAGTGGGCAGAAAACATACCAATTCCCAAACCTCACCCTGCCCTTTCCTAAGGAGCATGCCATCTCCCTCTTCATACAGATTCCTTTCTCTGTTTGACCTGGGGGATTAGGAGAAGAAAGCACGGCAGGATTATCATGTGCTTTGGCTTTATCTGCTTTGACCTACGGGGGTAGCACTATGGTTTCCCCAAATTCAGATAGAAAGACAATAGTTACAAGGAGACCTCTTGTAACTATGAGGGCTCCTTGCTTAGCGTTAGACTCACAGCTGATCCTGTGTGTCCAGGAACTGGGTTGTTCCAAGTCTTTCTCAGGGGCAGGGTCTTCCTTAGACACCTGGAACTGTAGCCTCGGCACCTTGCCACCTCCTGAGCTCCACAGACTGGCGGCACCGTGGGATACACCATATTGCACGAGAGTAATCACAGCCACAGGACAATTCTCCTGAAACCACACATAATTCAGCTGCCTGAACAATCCTTTTCTCCCTTTTTGCTACCTTTCTTCCTAGTCCTTTACTTCCCTTTCCCACTTCACCAGGCAAAAGGATGGTCTGTGGTAAGTGCTTCTTCCCTACCTGCCCCTTTAATCCTCTCTTCCATCCTCCTCTCCAGCCCCCGCCCCCGCCATTCTTCTCATGCCTGTTCCTCAGAGCTACTAAGGCACTAAATGTCCTTGTCGGCAGGTTTGGCATGTCCCCTTCCAAAATGTTATTCAGCCCCTCTGCCATTGCACGGCGCCAGCCAGTGCCCTGCCCTGTGGCTCACGTCACACGCTGGGGCACCTTCCGCATGCCATACAAATCCACGGGCCCTCTGGAGGCGCGCGGCTTAGCGGCCATGGCTTCAACGTGGCACTCAAAAGCCTTCAAAACAATGAATCTGTCTGGGGAAAATGTCGGCTTCCTGGTGGAGACCAGGTTCTCACACCGGACACTTAAGCCTGTGAAAAATGCCTCCGTGCATCCGAGTCTGCCTGTTTCTGCTGGCGTGAGGTTCACAGCCTTCCGCAGAGTGGCCTCTAAAATCTCCCTACTCCTTCCTCTCACTGTCCCCTGCTCTCCACATGACCACGTGTCTGGGCAGATGGGTGATCTGAACGTGCCACGTGCCACCCTGACTCCACACCTGGCTCTGAGGTTCCTCCGACGGCCATGCCTTCTCCCTCGATCAGAATCCTTATTTGAGCAGCAAAGTTCCACTGGCATCCCATTCTGCCTGGAAGCCTCCTGTCACCCCAGTGCAGTGACACCTCTCTATTCTCTGACTCTTTCAGAAGTCTGCTCCCCTTGTCTGGCACAGTGCACACCAAACCACTGCGGAAAACCAATGGCTTCCAGTAGAACTAGAGTGTAAGTCTGCCTTCCTGCCCTGAGGAGGCCCAGTGTGATCCGAGCGCAGCCTGGATCCTGGCCTCCTCTCCTCCTGCCGCACTGGCCTTCCGCTCACACCCTCACCACGCTGGCATCCATCTCCAGGCCCTGCCCTTGCTGGCTGTCCCTCTGCCTGGTGGACTCTTCCCCAGACATCAGAGGCTATGAGACGTAAAATCTATAAAGGCAGAAGCTTTTTCTTTTGGCATATTAACCATCATATTCCAAGGGGCTCAGGGCAGTGCCTGGCACGTGGGTAAATAAAACTGAAGGAAATGTACAAATAATACACTGCCCTGAACTAGCTGCCTCTTTCTTCCCTTTGTGCCAGCTTCTCCCCAACAGTAAGCCTCCCGCGGGCAGAGATCTGCTCCTGCGTTTGGCACCCGCCAGCACGCAGCCCGCGCCTTCGGCATGGCTGCTTTCACCCACGTTTGCCAAGAGAATGAGGACAGACGGGTGGCAATGCTCCCTCACGCCTCCCCGCAGGCAGCCTGCGAGGAGAGGAGGAGCCTGTCCTCCTAGGCGGCCTGCCCTCAGCCCAGCCTCTGGGATGTCTGCTCCTTTTGCAGCAGAGCAGGTCTACACCCGGGGTTCTTCCCGCCGTCACTTCCTGAGCCGCTCAGATCAGGAAAAGGGTATCTGACCTCCGAGGATTGCAACTGCCCTGTCGTCACACACCTGATCCTAGGAGAAAGCAGGGCTCTGCTGAACTGATTGCTTGATTTAAAAAGTGAGATCTAGAAAGATTTATTAAAAGATCATGACTTTGGCTGCTACATTTCAAAGACCAGGAAGACGTTTAGGTGACAGAGTTAAATATTCCAAGCTTACCTCATCCCTCCGCTCGCTCTCTGTCTCTCTCAAGGGTAAGCATTCCGTTCTTCTTTCAAAGCCCAGTCCTTCTCCATACTTGGGAATCTGGAACGAGCACAGGCCACAGCCTCATCTCTCGGTGTCTGCTGGGAGCTGTAGTTCCCAATGAGTGGAGTCTGCTTTTCTCTGAGCAGCAATGGGCTGTCCTTTTTCAGGAGGACATCTGGAAACAGGAAACCTGGGCACAGTGAGATGGAAGAGGGCTATTAGGAGGCTAGCCTTCTATTTTCAGCTCTATTGTGAGCTGGTTTTGAGGAAGACCCCACTATTCAAACCTGTAAAATGGGAATAATTATCTCTCTCTTTTCCTGGCTGCCAGATTGTTTGCTGGGTGGGGTAATTAGCACCCATTAAGTGCTTTGAGATCATTCCAGAAAGGAGCACTTTATAAATAAGAATTGTTATCTCTAAAGGGGAAAACATTAATTTTGATTGCCTAATTGCCTCCATAAACCAACTCTGCCTATACATCCAAAAGATGCTGTTTAATTCCCTGTCACCCACGCTGTGCTTAAATGGTTTCCCTGCATCTCACTCTGTTTGGTTTCATAATCTCTAGTTTCATATCCTCAAGAATAAACACTCCTTCTCCTCCTCTCTGAAAGAAAAGAATGAAACAGGCCTGGTGTGGTGGCTCACGCCTGTAACCCTAGCACTCTGAAAGGCAGAGGTGGGAGGCTTGCTCGAGTTCAGGAGTTCGGGACGAGCCTGAGCAAGAGAGAGACCCCGTCTATACTAAAAATAGAAAGAAATTAACTGGACAACTAAAAATAGAAAAAATTAGCCAGGCACGGTGGCACATACCTGTAGTCCCAGCATCTCTGGAGACTGAGGCAGAAGGATCGCCCAGGAGTTTGAGGTTGCTGTGAGCTAGGCTAATGCCATGGCACTCTAGCTAGCCAGGGCAACAGTGAGACTCTGTCTCAAAAAAGGAAAAGAAAAGAAAAGAAAAGAAAAGAAAAGAAAAGAAAAGAAAAGAAAAGAAAAGAAAAGAAAAGAAAAGAAAAGAAAAGAAAAGAAAAGGAGACAGACCAACTCTGCCGCATGCCAAACGCACAAGAAAGTCATAAAGAAGGAAAGATTTGGACCTGATTTGAGCTCTACAAACTTCACCTCCTTCTTCCAACCAGTGCATGAAGTGACAAGGGAGTCATTCTCTGTGGAAGAGGCTGACCTTTGTTCCCACTGAAGAAGGAACTGCGATTTTGTTGCAGCAAGAAGGATTTTTGAATGATCTTAATAAAAACTCCCTTTCCTGGAGACTTGAAAGAAGAGTCTTGAGATCCAGCATCTTTACTTTGAGGACAGAGACAGTACAGCGTAGTAGAAACAGCCACAGAGGTAGAATTGAAACAGTTAGAATCCTGGCTCTAGACTTTGGGCAAATCATTTAACCTCTCTGGCCTTAGTTCCTTTACCTATGAAACAGAGATAACAACATACGTTGAAGTTTTTTATAAAGTGCACAAAGATTAGTTGTTACAAGAGGCAGCATGTTAAAGCATGCAACAGGTGTCTAGCATACCACCTGGTCCATCCCAAGGCATTTAACTCAACAGCCATGAAAGTGCACAGACTTGGCCGCGAATGTTCATAGCAGCTTGATGCATAATAGGCAAGGTGTCTACCAACAACCCTCATGCCCATGCACCGATGGGCAGATAAACGAAAGATAGCAAGGCCATACAGTGGAATACGACTCGGTAGTAACAAGGAAGGGACCACTGGGCCGTGCAACCCTGTGCACAGACCTTCAAGACATCATGCTCAGCGTGAGAAGCCGGGCACAAAAGACCTCCTAAGGTCTGATGCCATTTATATAAAACTCCAGGAAATGCAAATGAATCTATAGCGACAGAAACAGCAGATGAGCAGAGGGAGGAAGCTGTGGGGTGGGGCGTGATGGACAACTTCCCTGTGGATGGTGGGGTTGGCTGCACACTTGCAAACATATGTCACGATTTATCAAATCATGTATTTGAAATATATAATCTATTGTATGCCAAAAAAAAAAAGAGGCAGCATGATGCAGTGGTTGGTAACAGAGAATTTTAAAGTCAGACACACCTGGATTAGAATTCCACCTGGATTAGCCGTGGAAATTTGGTAAAATTTCTTAACCACTCTAAGCTTTAGTTATATTGTCTTTAACATGGGATTATGAGGATTAAATGAGACAATGCGTGTAACGGACCTAGCACAAAGCCTAGCAACACACTCATTTCTCAGTGAATGTAGCTAAGGCTACCACCACTGTCACTGGATTATTATCACATATCTGACTCTTGATCATCTCACTCTGTGGTCATCAAATAAAATAATGTGAAAGAGCTGTCCGAAATTGAAAAGTGCTACACAAATGTGAGGGATTATTAGAATTAAATATACAAAGAGGGAAGAGCATTATTCCCCTTCCAGCTTCAGAGCTATATGGGATCAAGAACACATTTGCTTTTCAGCTACAAAGAACTGCAAACATGTAAATGGTTAGTAAGAGCAGGATCATTTGATGTCTCGTTTTAGATAGTAGGTAATACCAATATCCAATATCCAATTAAAGAATAAAAAGGACTCCTCTGGCATCCTGTGAGTGGATCTGGGTCCGGGGCAGTGTGGTTGTGTACAGTTATGTGTACATACTATGTGTGCCATGGAAGGGTATTCAGCAAAATGTCAAAGTTGTCATTTATGGATAGTGGGATTTCATACAATTCTCATTCTCTTTGTACTTTTTTGTCTTGCTTGGATTATTGCTACTCTGAATATGTACCATTGAAACAAAACAATTCAGACAAAAGACAATGGATACCGAATGATCAGATCTCAGTCTGTAAAACATTGGAAGGATCCCTAGGATGCTCCCCTAATCCCATACAAGGTTTTCTTAGGTATGAAAATTGAGTTTCTAGGAGCAAGGAGTAGTTTGCAAAAATCATAATGACAAATGCCTGTGACAAGTAGTCAGAGGGGCATAGAGTCCCTTCAGGTTGGCCCTGGAAAAGGAGGAAGAGATGCCTTTTCATCCCTGTTTATGTCATGGGCTGTAAGAATATGGTGGCTTCAATCACAAGCTGTGTACACATGAATCTCCTTGTTTGCTATAGTAACATGTGGTTCCTGTTTTTCCACCTCTGCTTTTTCTGATTCCTTAGGCTCTGGCTGTCAGCGAGAACTGTGACCTCACCTCCTCATTCATGCTGCCCAATCACCTTTTGTCTTGAGGGATTAGGGGATGGGTGTGGGAAGCCTACCTGTAATATACTTCCACCGTCTCGCTGCAGTTCAGAACCAGATGCACAAAGAACAAACGAGCTTCCCAGGAGGACATGAAACAGAAAGGATAATGACTGCATGCCTTACCACTCGTGATACTCTTCTTCCCAGAGAACTCCCCATAGGCAGGCCTACACATGTTGGAGGCAGTGTGTGTGCTGTGCAGCCCATCCCCAGTGAGGACAAAAGACGGGGGCTGGTGGGATGGATAGGCTCTTTGCTGTTGCCACAAAGAACTCAGTGTCCCCAGAAATAACTGAATGTATTTGGACTTCAGCATCAAAGCCCATGTTAGTGTGGAGCAGGAACAAAGAGGGCTGCCATGTTGGGTCTTGCAGGTTATGAACTGAACAACTCTAGGGGGCGCCATGCCATTCATACAGGCTTGATGTGATTGGCACCTCTTAGAGTTGTGCCATATGAATCCAGGAAGGTCATTTTTCCTGAGCATACTGACTTGCAGAGAAAGAGATCTTTATAAAACCAAGTAGACTGGAGCTTGGCTGGGTAACCCTTAACTTTTGAAATGAACTAAATTGTCATTGGTTAAAATATATGCTTAGTTACCTGTTTTCTTCACATTACCAACTTTTTAGTGTTCCATCTGGTGTCATTCTTACTCTTCTCCAAAAACAGATGCTGAGTGGGGCCTCAGTTTCCTTGACTGTACTATGATAAGGCTCCTTCCAACTCTATAATTCTACGGCTCAGAGTGACTGAGTTTATTAGATGATTTCCTAGGAAATAAGGAAGAGAACTTTAGTAAGGACATTGCAAATGACGCAAGAGAGGTGGGAGGATAACTCAGGCTCAAGAGTTTGATACCAGCCTGAACAATAGTGAGACCCCGTCTTTACTCAAAATAGAAGAATTAGCTGGGTGCAGTGGCACATGCCTATAGTCCCAACTACTCGGGAGGCTGAGACAGGAGAATTACTTGCACCCAAGCGTTTGCAGTTGCAGTGTGAACTATGATGACACCACTGCACTCCAGCCTGGGTGACAGAGTGAGACTCTGTCTCAAAAAAAAAAATTACTCATAGGCAAGAAGCCAGGCTGGGGATATCGTCTCTTTATGCAGAGGCTGGGCTAGGGCACGTATCTTCTCAGTGAACTTATTCACTCAGTGGTCACTAGCAAGGGCATGTGAAAGTCAACATCAAATGATGCAGAACAGCTCAGGAGAGGTGGGGCTCCTCCAGAGCATTGCATGCTGTTATTTCACACCATGCTGCACAGCATAGGGGTCCTGGAGATAGTGAGACCCTGTCCCTGTCCATAGGAAGGGCAGAAATAGGGAAATGACACAAATAACTATTATATAAGGAAACACAGAAATTGGGAAGGACCCAAAGGAGCAGCATAAAAACATGAAGTGCAACTGGGAGTTTGAAGGTAGAAGCAATTAGTTCAAATTAGGTAGGATCAGGAAAGACTCAGGGGAGGAGAGAACATCTTTACACTCTTCCACAATAGAGCCAGGGCTGAATTGTGTCCAGTAGGCCCCCATTATCTGTTCCATTTCTCAGGCTTGGAGAGGGAACAGATGGGTCTGGCACTGTGAAGATTTGTTCAGCCTTCTCTGAGTGGACCTTCCACTCCTGGGGTGGGTGAGAAAAGGTCTCCAAGGAGGGACTGCCCCAGTCACTTTCAAGATTGATGAAGAAGAGCTATTAATGGCCCTTTGACACATTGCCCCTGGGCATGGGATCTGGTGAGAAACCTCGGGTCATCGTCCCCACTTTACAGTTGAAACCATGGGTTTTAAACTGGGGTGGAGTTTCTGAGCTTTAGTTTCCCATCTATCAACAGGAATAATAATACATCTATGTTACTTTGCTCTCAGGTTTGCTGTCAAGCTTAAATGAGGCAAGTGAGGCCAGGCGCGGTGGCTCATGCCTGTAATCCTAGCATTCTGGGAGGCCGAGGTAGGAGGATTGCTTAAGGTCAGGAGTTCAAGACCAGCCTGAGTAAGAGCAAGACTCCGTCTCTACTAAAAATAGAAACAAATTAATTGGCCAACTAAAAATATATAGAAAAAATTAGCCGGGCATGGTGGCACATGCCTGTCATCCCAGCTACTCGAGAAACTGAGACAGAAGGATTGCTTGAGCCCAGGAGTTTGAGGTTGCTGTGAGCTAGGCTGACGCCATGGCACTCTAGCCCCGGCAACAAAGTGAGACTCTGTCTCAAAAAAAAAAAAAAAAAAAATGAAACAAGTGAAAGTATCTTGCAAAGCCCAGTATTATGTACCAGTTAAGAAGACAGACTTTGGAGCACAATGGCCTGGGTTAAGTTCCCCCTGCTGTGCACTTGTTTGGTGACCTGGGGCAAGTTACTTAACCTCTCTGTAGCTCAGTTTCTTCATCTACAAAATAAGGATGATACTAGGACCTTCATCACAGGGCTGTTAGGATTGAAATGAGGTAAGTGTGAAGCGCTCAGAAGAGCACCTGGCACGTGGTAATACTGCACCGCAGAAAGTGCGCCATCACTGTTCCTGCTGTGAAGTGCCAGACGGGCTGACTAGGGTTGTGATTACTTCCTGGACACAGAAGCAGAGCGCTCTGCCGTGTCTATATGCAGAGGAGCACACGAGAAGCATTCAGTTCTGCCCCGAACTCCTAGTCCAGGCTTTAAAAAAGAGCTATAAAAATGCCATCTAACTGACGAAGGTCTGGAGGGAGAGAGGCGTGCCTCTCGGCTATCCTGAAAAATATCCGCTCCACCCTGGCAATACTTATCTCTTTGGCTTGTTTCTGGCCAAAGGTTCACACTTGGCATGATCTTACTGTACCCAGACATCCTGTGCTGAGGGCCCTGGCTGGGTGGAATGCATTTGAGGGGCAGCTGCAGATGCTGTTTATTGGCCTGAAATGTGGAACCAGCTTGGAGACAGCAAGACAGGCCGGGCTGACCGCAGATGTGGGCATCGGTGACCTTTGCATGGAAGAGTCAAGAGTCGGATTCCAAGTCTGAAAGTAAGATTACAAAACTTTGAGATAGAATGAGATTCTGTCTGTTTTTTATTTATTTAATAACTTTTAAAATTTAAATTAATGTTAAATATTTGTCCTTTTTTTTGTCTTCTTCCCCTCCAGGGCTTCCTCTTCTTGGTATCTATCTTCTTATTCATGGCCCAACATATTACACCATCTGGCCTTACATCTGCCTGAACTACCCCAGCGATTTACAGTGTTCAGTGGGCAGTCACATGATCTCTCCTGCTCCTCACAGCCATCCCTGTGGCAGATGTTGGTATCAATGTCCCCAGATAAGAAGACGGAGGCACAGAGAAGTTTAATGACTACCTAGAGGTCACTGGGCTTTGTCACTTGAAGGAACGAGGATTACAAGTGGTGTCGCTCATTTTCCAGTCTAGTGTGGTTTCTGCTACAAAAACAGCAACATATCACCTGCTGAAGCAGGCAGAGCATCCTGAGATTGAAGAGAGACATGAGCACTCTGCCAGTGGAAGGAAGAACACCAGTGCCCCTGCTTGGCCAGGGTTAGAGGACAGGTTTAATGGGGATACCAGCGTCCTATGTGCTCTGCTAGTTTCTCCAAAATGAAACAATTCCCACAATACAAATATTAACATGGGCTAGGCCTTATAGATCTGTCCTTATTTCCACTGCTTGTTTTATCCCAAGGATGAGAAAATGGGAGATGGTTTCAAAGCTTGTATCATGAGCTCTGAGTCAGAAAGAAAGTTGGCTGTTTAGGTGGAGACAATATCTGCTTACTCTCCCTCTGGTGGAATCAATTCACTTCTGTTTGGGATTTCTGTGTCTCAGCTTAAGAAACTCTGGGCACATTCAGACATAGAGGAGATGGTGGTGTCTCACAGTGGATATGTGTTGAAGAATCAGTTTGTGGGTGTTACAGTGCTAAAGGTTAAGTGGTTACACAGAGACTGTTCTGAACCCTGAATAGTTGAAAATTGGGGCCGGGCACGGTGGCTCACGCCTGTAATCCTAGCACTCTGGGAGGCCGAGGCTGGAGGATTGCTCAAGGTCAGAAGTTCAAAACCAGCCTGAGCAAGAGCGAGACTCCGTCTCTACTAAAAATAGAAACAAATTAATTGGCCAACTAAAAATATATAGAAAAAATTAGCTGGGCATGGTGGCACATGCCTGTAGTCCCAGCTACTCGGGAGGCTGAGGCAGAAAGATTGAGCCCAGGAGTTTGAGGTTGCTGTGAGCTAGGCTGACTCCACGGCACTTTAGCCCAGGCAACAGAGTGAGACTCAGTCTCAAAAAAAAAAAAAGAAAGAAAGAAAGAAAATTGAGTGAATCAACGAAATGGCATACAATCATATTTTTGTCGATTTTTTGCACTCCCCTCTCCCATCTTGACCTCATTCTGGCTGCCTAGGTACTAAATAAGCAAATTTGTTTCTGCAAAGGCTGCTTCTTTTAAGGCAGTACTGCCATCTCCTGGAAAAAGTTGGAATAGCAAGAAATTTGTTAGGGATTAAGGACTTCCTACAGGTAGCCGCCACTTAGACGTGGTGCACCTGGAAGTGATGTGGTTGTGCCAGTCTCAATTTACCTTGGCCTGGTCTATTTGCTGATGCTCCTACTGTTTCCGATTTTTCAGGACAGACTTCTAAACCTCGTTCTGAGAAACAGGTTGTTGTTGTTACTTTTTTTTTTTTTTGAGACAGTCTCACTTTGTTGCCCAGGCTAGAGTGAGTGCTGTGGCGTCAGCCTAGCTCACAGCAACCTCAAACTCCTGGGCTCAAACGATCCTCCTGCCTCAGCCTCCTGAGTAGCTGGGACTACAGGCATGCGCCACCATGCCCAGCTAATTTTTTGTATATATATTTTTAATTGGTCAATTAGTTTCTTTCTAATTTTAGTAGAGGCGGGGTCTCACTCTTGCTCAGGCTGGTTTCAAACTCCTGACCTTGAGCAATCCACCCGCCTTGGCCTCCCAGAGTGCTAGGATTACAGGCATGAGCCACAGTGCCCAGCCCGATGTTGTTACTTTTTTGTAGCCAAATAATTATGTTATTACTAATGATCTTCATGATCTAATGTCAAATCTGAGACAGACTTGATCAAACATTTTGGCAACCTCAGTTTAGAATGATGTGCACTTTCCACACATCTTGGCTTTGCCTCTAGAGTTTTCTGTGGGGGAATAAATATGGCCTGGTGAGGAGGAGGGTCGCAGGGTAGAGCTCCTCACAAAGAACACTTGAGAATATGTTGATCCCAAGGGCAGTGTTCCAAAATGAATAGTGACTCCATCAACAGGGGCTAGTCCTGAGTGTGAGGGTCAGATTTTTCTCTCTGCTCTGTCCCTTACTCTGAATTTGCTGTTAGAAAACAAAGTTAAATACAGATACCAATGCTACTTCCCCACTGTTGTCACTCCAAATTTCTCTTCTATTTTTATTTTTGAGACAAGATCTCACTCTATTGCCGGGGTAGGGTACAGTGGGATCATCATAGCTCACTGGAACCTCAAACACCTGGGTTCAAGTGATCCTCATACCTCAGCCTCCCGAGTAGCTGGGACTGTAGTTGTGCACCACCATGCCCAGCTAATTTTTCTATTTTTTTGGAGAGATGGGGTCTTGCTATGTTGTTCAAGCTGTTCTCAAACTCCTGGCCTCAAGCAATCCTCCCACCTCAGCCTCCGAAAGTGCTGTGATTACAGGTGTGAGCCACCAGGCTTGGCCTCATCTTTATTTTTTAAAATTTATTTCTCCTTACTATTTA